>NC_089229.1:40006867-41371968 GCF_963924675.1 Phocoena phocoena | reverse complement strand
GGTGCATAGGACTTTGGTCATTGTAAATGAAAAGATTCTTCCAGAGGGAGAAAACTGGGTGAGCCAAGGCCCAACGTGAAGAAAAAAAAAAATAAAAGAGTAAACAAAAACTTCAGGTTTTCACGGTGCTTTATGGTATACAGTGTGTTCACTGGTCAGGAATAACAATGCAATTTGACTGTGTGCACGGGGTGTATTGGTGGGGTAGGAGAGAGGACGGTTCGAGACTGAGGTTAAGGTAGTATTTTGGTGGAATTTGAATTCTTTCTTATGGAATTTTCATAGAACTGAACAATCAGGTAGATAAAATGTAGTGAGATAGGGATTCATGTCTCTCTTGTCACCGTAGAACAGCATTATGTATTTTGTATGTTACGCTCTTTTCAAGGGCACTTTCTTACAACTCAGGGCTCTGCAAGGCTTTAGTGATGCCTTTTGTGCCTAACTCTTTTTCGCCTGATTCTTAATACCTTACCTGGACAGTTTTACCTACTTACCCGGGGCATGTTGCTTCCAATCTCTTCACTCCACAGTCCATGCAGTAAGGGCTGCCACATTCATCTTCCTGCTCTGACCAGACCGCCCCCCTGTTCAGAAGCCCGTGATGATTCTCCATTGCTTTCTGAGGCGGACCCCTTAGCCTGGCATTCAGCTTAGCTGGCTGCAAATCACCTTTCCAGCCCTGTCTCCTGTTATTCTCTGGCATATGCCCTGTATTTATATCTATGCCTCTAAACACAGTTTGAGCGTTCGTGTCACTTTGACCTGACATCACACTCCTATCCCATACATTCAAGTTGTCCCTGTCATTCAAAAGCAAACTCAAATGCCAGTTCTTGTACAAAGTTCTCCCTGGCCACTCACAGCTAGAAGTGATCCCTCCTGCTTTTAAAGCACGACAGCTAACACTGACACGCATCTTATTCTGTGTTAGGCACTCTCCTTGAGCTTTTACATATATTAACTAATTTCACCCTTATGCCTCCTATAAGGAAGGCATAGTTATTGTCCCTATTTTATAGTTAAGAAAACAGAGGCATATCCTTATCTTGCCCAAGGTTACAAATAACTGGCATAGTTGTGATTTGAACCAAGGTATTCTGACATCAGTATCTGTGCTGTTACCTGCTCTGTTATGTTGCCTCTTGTGCAGTTTCATATTATTTTGCTCCTTCCTAATGGGGCTTACTACTTTTTTTGTTTTACATTTTTATTAGAGTATGATTGCTTTACAATGGTGTGTTAGTTTCTGCTTTATAACAAAGTGAATCAGTTATACATATACATATGTTCCCATATCTCTTCCCTCTTGCGTCTCCCTCCCTCCCACGCTCCCTATCCCACCCCTCCAGGTGGTCACAAAGCACCGAGCAGATATCCCTGTGCTATGCGGCTGCTTCCCACTAGCTATCTACCTTACATTTGGTAGTGTATATATGTCCATGCCTCTCTCTCGCTTTGTCACAGCTTACCCTTCCCCCTCCCCATATCCTCAAGTTCATTCTCTAGTAGGTCTGTGTCTTTATTCCTGTCTTACCCCTAGGTTCTTCATGACATTTTTTTCCTTAAATTCCATATATATGTGTTAGCGTACGGTATTTGTCTTTCTCTTTCTGAATTACTTCACTCTGTATGACAGACTCTAGGTCTATCCACCTCATTACAAATAGCTCAATTTCGTTTCTTATTAAGGCTGAGTAATATTCCATTGTATATATGTGCCACATGTTCTTTATCCATTCATCTGATGATGGACACTTAGGTTGTTTCCATCTCCGGACTTAGTATTTTTAATTTGATTGCTTGTAGATTTATCCTACTTGCCTGCTCTGCTTTTACCCTGGGTGAATCCACCTATTGTCACTGGAAATGAACCCATTAAGGGAGAATTCAGGGTATCCTGTTTCTGACAATGGCCAACATCCTTTTAAATTTTGTCCTAGTCTAGTCTTGGTTCTTAATTCTTGCTCCATTACTGCATTTACCTTACCTTTGTCTGCATTTCATATATTGGCCTTTGTGCTTGCTTCTTGTACCCCATGACAATTTAACTTCTCATACTGTTTCTTTATTTCTTTTCCTTGGACATATTTTAGCACATGTTTCTGTCCTCCTTGAGTTGCTACTGTTCCTGACTTTCAGCCCTCAGAACCTAGGCTGACATGGGCCAACCTGGCTGGCCTCTTCCCCCAGCTTTTTGTGGGAGAAAGAATCAGAAACTGCTAGATTATAAATTCTTAAAGGTAGATATTGTGTCAGACGTGTACCCCACAGAATAAGTGTGGTGTCTTAGACGTAGGAGCTCAATAATATTTTACTGAATAAAAGGATGAGCAAATGAAAGGGGCCAACATCAGCTTAGTTCTCCTTGACTGCCCGTTGTGCCTTTTCTGATGACTTTATTTTTAATCTATTTCTCACACTAGCCTTTATGCTGAATTCAGATTCAGCCTGGTGGCTCCTGCCGTGACACAGCTGAGTTAAAACAGCAGGTGCTTATTGAATGCCATTATAGGCAGGGCACCAACGGAACATGATGTAAAATGCAGCTGATTTTAAAATAATTTTATTATCATTGTCTAATTAAAACTCAAATAGATAAAAAGTTGTTATGTTAGAATTCTAAGTTAAAAGTTTCAGACAAAGGTAGTTGTTCCAAGAAAGCACATGACTAAGCAACAAGTAAAAGAACAGACAGTAATTTGGGGGAAGAGGGCAGGGTTACTTCAGGCAAGGAAGGCTGATTTCAGAAGAATGTAGAACTTTACAATTTTTATTTAATTATTTATTTGTTTAAATTTTATTGGAGTATAGTTGATTTACAATGTTGTGTTAATTTATTTTTTAATTGTGGAGGAAAAAAAGCATAAAATTTACCATTTTAACTATTTTTAAGTGTACAGTCAGTAGCATTAAGCATATTCACATTATTGTGCAACAGCTCTCTAGGACTGTTTTGTCTTGCCAAACAGAAGCTCTGCACCTTCTAAATGACAGCTCCCCCTTTTCCCCTCCTCCAGGCCTCTGGTAACCACCATTCTACTTTCTGTTTCTGTGAATTTGACTATTTTAGATCGCTCAGAGAAGTGGGGTCATACAGTATCTACCTTTTAAAGAAGAATGTTGATTTTGAGCTATGTATTTAAAGATAGGAGGACTAAATAGGCAGAGATAAAAGTGGCTACATAAAGTACATGGGTTAGTATCATGTGAAAGCATGTGTTTTCTTTTCTTTACATCTTTATTGCACTATAGTTTCTTTCCAATGGTGTGTTAGTTTCTGCTTTATAACAAACTGATTCAGTTATACATATACGTATGTCCCCATATCTGTTCCCTTGTGTGTCTCCCTCCCTCCCACCCTCCCTATCCCACCCCCTAGGTGGTCACAAAGCACCAAGCTGATCTTCCTGTGCTACGCAGCTACTTCCCACTAGCTATCTAATTTACATTTGGTAGTGTATATATGTCCATGACACTCTTTCACTTTGTCCCAGCTTACCTTTCCCCCACCCCATGTCCTCAAGTCCATTCTCTAGTAGGTCTGCGTCTTTATTCCCATCTTGCCCCTAGGTTCTTCATGACCATTTTTATTTTTTTAATTCCATATATATGTGTTAGCATATGGTATTTGTTTATCTCTTTCTGACTTACTTCACTCTGTGTGACAGACTCAAGGTCCATCCACCTCACTACAAATAACTCAATTTCGTTCCTTTTCATGGCTGAGTAATATTCCATTGTATATATGTGCCACCTCTTCTTTATCCATTCATCTGTTGATGGACACTTAGGTTGCTTCCATGTCCTGGCTGTTGTAAATAGAGCTGCACTGAACATTGTGGTACATGACTCTTTTTGAATTATGGTTTTCTCAGGGTATATGCCCAGTAGTGGGATTGCTGGGTCGTATGGTAGTTCTATTTTTAGTTTTTTATGGAACCTCCATACTGTTCTCCATAGTGGCTGTATCAATTTACATTCCCACCAACAGTGCAAGAGGGTTCCCTTTTCTCCACACCCTCTCCAGCATTTATTGTTTGTAGATTTTTTGATGGTGGCCATTCTGACTGGTGTGAGATGATATCTCATTGTAGTTTGGATTTGCATTTCTCTAATGATTAGTGATGTTGAGCATTCTTCCATGTGTTTGTTGGCACTCTATATATCTTCTTTGGAGAAATGTCTGTTTAGGTCTTTTGCCCATTTTTGGATTGGGTTGTTTGTTTTTTTAATATTGAGCTGCATGAGCTGCTTGTAAATTTTGGAGATTAATCCTTTGTCAGTTGCTTCATTTGCAAATATTTTCTCCCATTCTGAGGGTTGTCTTTTCGTCTTGTTTATGGTCTCCTTTGCTGTGCAAAAGCTTTTAAGTTTCATTAGGTCCCATTTGTTTATTTTTGTTCTTGCTTCCATTTCTCTAGGAGGTGGGTCAAAGAAGATCTTTCTGTGATTTATGTCATAGAGTGTTCTGCCTATGTTTTCCTCTAAGAGTTTGATAGTTTCTGGCCTTACATTTAGGTCTTTAATCCATTTTGAGTTTCTTTTTGTGTATGGTGTTAGGGAGTGTTCTATTTCATTCTTTTACATGTAGCTGTTCAGTTTTCCCAGCAACACTTACTGAAGAGGCTATCTTTTCTACACTGTATATTCTTGCCTCCTTTATCAAAGATAAGGTGACCATATATGTGTGGGTTTATCTCTGGGCTTTCTATCCTGATCTATTGATCTATGCTTCTGTTTTTGTGCCAGTACCATACTGTCTTGATTACTGTAGTTTTGTAGTATAGTCTGAAGTCAGGGAGCCTGATTCCTCTAGCTCTGTTTTTCTTTCTCAAGATTGCTTTGGCTATTCGGTGTCTTTTGTGTTTCCATACAAATTGTGAAATTTTTTGTTCTAGTTCTGTGAAAAATGCCATTGGTAGTTTGATAGGGATTGCATTGAATCTGTAGATTGCTTTGGGTAGTATAGTCATTTTCACAATGTTGATTCTTCCAATCCAAGAACATGCTATATCTCTCCATCTGTTCGTATCATCTTTAATTTCCTTCATGAGTGTCATAGTTTTCCGCATACAGGTCTTTTGTCTCCTTAGGTCAGTTTATTCCTAGATATTTTCTTCTTTTTGTTGCAATGGTTAATGGGAGTATTTTCTTAATTTCACTTTCAGATTTTTCACCATTAGTGTATAGGAATGCAAGAGATTTCTGTGCATTAATTTTGTATCCTGCAACTTTACCAAATTCATTGATTAGCTCTAGTAGATTTCTGGTAGCATATTTAGTATTCTCTATGTATAGTATCATGTCATCTGCAAACAGTGACAGCTTTACTTCCTCTTTTCAAATTTGGATTCCTTTTATTTCTCTTTCTTCTCTGATTGCTGTGGCTAAAACTTCTAAAACTATTTTGAATAATAGCAGTGAAAGTGGGCAACCTTGTGTTGATCCTGATCTTAGTGGAAATGATTTCAGTTTTTCACCATTGGGGGTGATGTTGGCTGTGGGTTTGTCATATATGGCCTTTATTATGTTGAGGACGATTCCCTCTATGCTTACTTTCTGGAGGGTTTTTATCATAAATCGGTGTTGAATTTTGTCGAAAGCTTTCTGTGCATCTATTGAGATGATCATATGGTTTTTCTCCTTCAGTTTGTTAATATGGTGTATCACGTTGATTGATTTGCATATATTGAAGAATCCTTGCATTCCTGGGTTAAACCCCACTTGTTCATGGTGTATGATTCTTTAAATGTGCTGCTCGATGCTGTTTGCTAGTATTTTGTTGAGGATTTTTGCATCTATGTTCATCAGTGATATTAGCCTGTAATTTTCTTTCTTTGTGACATATTTGTCTCATTTTGGTATCAGGGTGATGGTGGCCTCCTAGAATGACTTGGGAGTGTTCTGCCCTCTGCTATATTTTGCAAGAGTTTGAGAAGGATGGATGTTAGCGTTCTCTAAATGTTTGATAGAATTCGCCTGTGAAGCCATCTGGTCCCAGGCTTTTGTTTGTTGGAAGATCTTAAATCACAGTTTCAATTTCAGTGCTTGTGATTGGTCTGTTTATATTTTCTATTTCTTCCCGGTTCAGTCTCGGAAGGCTGTGCATTTCTAAGAATTTGTCCATTTCTTCCAGGTTGTCCATTTTATTGGCATAGAGTTGCTTGTAGTAATCTCTCGTGACCCTTTGTATTTCTGCAGCGTCAGTTGTTATTTCTCGTTTTTCATTTCTAATTCTATTGATTTGAGTCTTCTCCCTTTTTTTTCTTGATTAGTCTGGCTAGCGGTTTATCAGTTTTATCTTCTCAAAGAACCAGCTTTTAGTTTTATTGATTTTTGGAATCGTTTCCTTCATTTCTTTTTCATTTATTTCTGATCTGATCTTTATGATTTCTTTCCTTCTGCTAACTTTGGGGTGTTTTGGTTCTTCTTTCTCTAATTGCTTTAGGTGTAAGGTGAGGTTGTTTATTTGAGATGTTTCTGTTTTCTTAAGGTAGGATTGCAGTGCTATAAACTTCCCTCTTAGAACTGCTTTTGCTGCATTCCATACGTTTTGGGTCGTCATGTTTTCATTATCATTTGTTTCTAGGTATTTTTTGATTTCCTGTTTGATTTCTTCAGTGATCTGTTGGTTATTAAGTAGTGTATTGTTTAGCCTCCATGTGTTCGTATTTTTTACAGAGTTTTTCCTGTAATTGATATCTAGTCTTATAGCGTTGTGATCAGAAAAGATACTTGATATGATTTCAATTTTCTTAAATTTACCAAAACTTGATCTGTGACCAAAGATATGATCTATCCTGGAGAATGTTGCATGAGAACTTGAGAAGAATGTGTAGTCTGTTGTTTTTGGATGGAATGTCCTATAAATATCAATTAAGTCCATCTTGTTTAATGTATCATTTAAAGCTTGTGTTTCCTTATGTAATTTCATTTTGGATGATCTGTCCATCAGTGAAATCGGGGTGTTAAAGTCCCCTACTATGAATGTGTTACTGTCGATTTCCCCTTTTCTGGCTGTTAGTATTTGCCTTATGTATTGATGTCCTCCTATGTTGGGTGCATAAATATTTACAATTGTTATATCTTCATCTTGGATGGATCCCTTGATCATTATATAGTGTCCTTCTGTGTCTCTTTTAGTAGTCTTTGTTTTAAAGTCTATTTTGTCTGATATGAGAATTGCTTCTCCAGCATTCTTTAGATTTCCATTTGCATGGAATATCCTTTTCCATCCCCTCACTTTCACTCTGTATGTGTCCCTATTTCTGAAGTGGGTCTCTTGTAGACAGCATATATATGGGTCTTGTTTTTGTATCCATTCAGCCAGTCTATGTCTTTTGGTTGGAGCATTTAATCCATTTACATTTAAGGTAGTTATTGATATGTGTTCCTATTACCATTTTCTTAATTGTTTTGGGTTTGTTATTGTAGGTCTTATCCTTATCTTGTGTTTCCTTCCTAGAGGAGTTCCTTTAGCATTTGCTGTAAAGCTGGTTTGGTGGTGCTGAATTCTCTTAGCTTTTGTTTGTCTGTAAAGGTTTTAATTTCTCCGTCAAATCTGAATGAGATCCTTGCTGGGTAGAGTAATCTTGGTTGTAGATTTTTCTCCTTCATCACTTTAAATATGTCCTGCCACTCCCTTCTGGCTTGCAGAGTTTCTGCTGAAAGATCAGCTGTTAACCTTATGGGGATTCCCTTGTGTGTTATTTGTTGTTTTTCCCTTGCTGCTTTTAATATTTTTTCTTTGTATTTAATTTTTGATAGTTTGATTAATCTGTGTCTTGGCGTATTTCTCCTTGGATTTATCCTGTATGGGACTTTTGTGTTTCCTGGACTTTATTAACTATTTCCTTTCCCATATTAGGGAAGTTTTCAACTATAATCTCTTCAAATATTTTCTCAGTCCCTTTCTTTTTCTCTTCTTCTTCTGGGACACCTATAATTTGAATGTTGGTGCATTTAATGTTGTCCCAGAGGTCTCTGAGACTGTCCTCAGTTCTTTTCATTCTTTTTTCTTTATTCTGCTCTGCAGTAGTTATTTCCACTATTTTATCTTCCAGGTCACTTATCCGTTCCTCTGCCTCAGTTATTCTGGTATTGATTCCTTCTAGAGAATTTTTAATTTCATTTATTGTGTTGTTCATCACTGTTTGTTTGCTCTTTAATTCTTCTAGGTCCTTATTAAACGTTTTTTGTATTTTCTCCATTGTATTTCCAAGCTTTTGGATCATCTTTACTATCATTATTCTGATTTCATTTTCAGGTAGACTCCCTATTTCCTCTTCATTTATTAGGTTTGGTGGGTTTTTGTCTTGCGTCTTCATCTGCTTTGAGTTTCTCTGCCTTCCCTTTTTCCTTAACTTACTGTGTTTGGGGTCTCCTTTTTGCAGGCTGTAGGTTCGTAGTTCCTGTTGTTTTTGGTGTCTTTCCCGAGTGGCTAAGGTTGGTTCAGTGGGTTGTGTAGGCTTCCTGGTGGAGGGGACTAGTGACTGAGTTCTGGTGGATGTAGCTGGATCTTGTCTTTCTGGTGGGCAGGTCCACATCTGGTGGTGTGTTTTGGGGGGTGTTTGTGGCCTTATGATTTTAGGCAGCCTCTCTGCTAATGGATGGGGTGTGTTCCTGTCTTGCTAGTTGTTTGGCATAGGGTGTCTAGCACTGTAGCTTGCTGGTTGTTGAGTGGAACTTGGTCTTGGCGTTGAGATTGAGATCTCTGGGAGATTTTCGCTGTTTGATATTAAGTGGAACTGGGAGGTCTCTTGTGGACCAGTGTCCTGAACTTGGCTCTCCCACCACAGAGGCACAGGCCTGACGCCTGGCTGCCGCACCAATAGCCTGTCATCCACACGGCTCAGAATAAAAGGGAGAAAAGAAAGAAAGAAAGAAAGAAGAATATAAAATAAAATAAAAGTATTAACATAAAAAATAGTTATTTTTTAAAAATTTAAGTAATAAAAAAAAGAAAGAAGAGAGCAACCAAACCAAAAAACAAATCCACCAATAACAAGTGCTAAAAACTATACTAAAAAAACTCCAAAAACACAAACAAAAAAACGGACAGACAAAACCCTAGGACAAATGGTAGAAGGAAAGCTATACAGACAAAATCACACACAGAAGCATACACATACACACTCACAAAAAGAGGAGAAGGGGAAAAAATAATAAATCTTGATATCAAAGTACACCTCCTCAATTTGGGATGATTCGTTGTCTATTCAGGTATTCCACAGATGCAGGGTACATCAAGTTGATTGTGGAGATTTAATCCGCTGCTCCTGAGGCTGCTGGGAGAGATTTCCCTTTCTCTTCTTTGTTTGCATAGCTGCTGCGGTTTCGCTTTTGGATTTGGACCTGCCTCTGCATGTAGGTCGCCTGAGGGCGTCTGTTCCCCGCCCCGCCGCGCCCGCTCCCCGGACAGGACGGAGTTAAAGCAGTAGCTGCTGCGGGGACTCTGGCTCACTCAGGCCAGGGGGAGGGAGGGGTACGGAATGCGGGGGAGCCTGCGGCGGCAGAGGCCAGCGTGACGTTACGGCAGCCTGAGGCGCGCCATGCGTTCTCCCGGGGAAGTTGTCCCTGGATCCCGGGACCCCAGCAGTGGCGGGCTGCATAGGCTTCCGGGCGGGGAGTTGTGGATAGTGACCTATGCTTGCACACAGGCTTCTTGGTGGCTGCAGCAGCAGCCTTAGCAGCTCATGCCTGTCTCTGGGGTCCGCGCTGATAATGGCGGCTCGTGCCCGTCTCTGAAGCTCGTTTAGGTGGTGCTCTTAATCCCCCCTCCTAGCGCACCCCGAAACAATGGTCTCTTGACTCTCAGGCAGTTCCAGACTTTTTCCCGGACTCCCTCCCGTCTAGCTGTGGCGCACTAGCCCCCTTCAGGCTGTGTTCACATAGCCAACCCCAGTCCTCTCCCTGGGATCCGAACTCCAAAGCCGGAGCCTCAGCTCCCAGCCCCCACCTGTCCCGGCGGGTGAGCAGACAAGCCTCTTGGGCTGGTGAGTGCTGGTCGGCACCGATCCTCTGCGCAGGAATCTCTCCGCTTTGCCCTCCGCACCCCTGTTGCTGCGCTCTCCTCCATGGCTCTGAAGCTCCCCACCTCTGCCACCCACTGTGTCTGCCCACAAAGGGGCTTCCTAGTGTGTGGAAACCTTTCCTCCTTCACAGCTCCCTCCCACTGGTGCAGGTCTCATCCCTATTCTTTTGTCTGGTTTTTCTTTTTCTTTTGCCCTACCCAGGTACGTGGGGAGTTTCTTGCCTTTTGGGAGGTCTGAGGTCTTCTGCCAGCGTTCAGTAGGTGTTCTGTAGGAGTTGTTCCACATGTAGATGTATTTCTGATGTATTTGTGGGGAGGTAGGTGATCTCCACGTCTTACTCTTCCGCCATCTTGAAGCTCCTCCAAAGCATGTGTTTTATAACATGTACTGAGATAGAAGCCAAGTCATCATCTTTCTTATTTGTTTTCCTTGGGGCAATTTCCTCTTAGGTTATGGATATTTTGATTGCTGTTTACTGTGATTGTCTATATGTGACTTTAGCTGCAGTTCCCAACTCAGGAGGGATCTTTGGGCATCAGTTATATGACTTTTCAGTGTATATGGTGGTCCAGAAGACAAAGAAGTACCTGCCTAGGGCCTAAAAGCCTGGACACTGGGTTCATTTGTTTTCACTTGAACTGTGATGGAATGGAGTATTTTGATTTGGCATTGAAAGAAAGGTTGTTTTTTTCTTTGAAGAACCAGAGCATTACAATGGGAAATTTATGCATGGGTTTATACGATAATGAGCACAGGCACATGTATAACAAATTTCAACATGTGTTTTACTGTTGTACTATTCTTTTAATCAACAATTCCACGTCATTGGGAAATGGTAAATATTTTTAATCTATGGTTTGCAAGAGACAAGGCTCTGACATAGTTCTGGTTCTTTTAAGCTACAGTCTCTTCTTGAGTTTTGTGCTTAATCTTTCTGGACAGAACACACGTGACTCTCCTTCACATTTGGGCAGGAACAGACCTCTTATGAGGCACCACCGCAAGTCCATGTGCCACCTTAGTGTGGATTAGGAAAAGTAGCTTCTTCCTCAAGACACATACTTTCTCTCTGACAGAATATTGTCTTGATAGAGCAAAATGCTTTGCTGCCACCTGCTAGAACATTGTAATAATAACTCAGTCAACTATATGAAAAATGGCCTCTAGGGTTGTGCAGTATACAGCTTGCACAACTACATGTAAAGGTCCTTCAAAAGCACAAAGGCAGGGAACAGAAATGTAAGGGTCACTCTCTGTAAAGACACAGGCATTGACACACACAAATCTGTGTCCTGTAGATGTGTCAGAGGGCAGAAACAAGATGGAAACCCGGAAGCTGGGTCTCAATATTATGAGATAGGCAGAAAATGAGAGCTAAGTATGGCACCAATATGGGGACCTGGGAAGTTGGGGTTGCCAAGAGCTGGGACTTAGGTGGTATTGAAATATGCATGTATGCAGAAATTTCGGACAGGGAATGTAGGTATTTGAAGCAGCTTTTTACAGAATCATAATGCCAGTTTGCATAGCAGTATATAGTTAATTTAAAGTAACAAGAATAGGGCAGATATCAGTCATGTCCTCAGTAGTAATAATAATAATATTAGCTGACATTTGTGCAGTGCTTCAGAGTTTATAAGACTTTAATGTTTTTTTTTTTTTTTTTTTTTTATGCGTTACGCGGGCCTCTCACTGTTGTGGCCTCTCCCGTTGCGGAGGACAGGCTCCGGACGCGCAGGCTCAGCGGCCATGGCTCACGGGCCCAGCCGCTCCGCGGCATGTGGGATCTTCCCAGACCGGGGCACGAACCCGTGTCCCCTGCATCGGCAGGCGGACTCTCAACCACTGCGCCACCAGGGAAGCCCGACTTTAATGTTTTTAATGCACATCTCATTTTGATATTTTCATGTACCTTTTAAGGCAGGGGAACTGTTATTTATCCCAATTTTATAAATAAGGATTAATAAGTTTACATGACCAGTTTAAGGTCATATGTTTGACAAAGATAGGTTTTTAAATCAAATTCTTCTGAGTCCATGATATTTTTTATTATACTGTGATTTCTTTTTTCTGATAAAGTTCCACCAAAGCATGCTGGTTACACTGTTCCATAGACTTCCATTGCAAGGAATCAAATTTATTTCCCTTTATTTCTGGGCATAAAATACAGACCCCATTCCCAGCCAAATTACTAAATGGGAGAAACTGATATTGGCCACTTCCAGGCCTGGCCCACAATGCAGTGCTTTTCTCCTCCTCTCTTACCCTCTTCATGTCAACACCCCTGGCAGCTTTAGAAACCATGTATTGCAGATGGGAAAGCCTCCCTCAACTTGAGTCTTTGCATACTTACATGGAAAAGAGCCCTTCCTCTTCTAAGAGATAAACTTCTATTGGATTTATTGAGTAAGAAATAAACTTCTATTAAGCCACTGAGCTTTGGGGGTTTTATCTATTTCTTACAGCAGCTAGTATTATCCTAATAAGGTACTCTCTTTACATTATTTACATTTAGCCTCTACTGTGTAAGCATTTCTCTCTTAGTTGCTTATCTGTGACTGAGGTTATTTAGAGTAGGTGCCTACCTTTTCCCTCAAGACTGCTTTTATACCCTTAATTCCACTTTCTCTCTAGTCCTTTGAAGCACATGGAATTAGGCTGTATCGCTTTGCCCCCCAACCTCCCCCCGCTTTTTTTTTTTACAGTGATCTACTTTATTCTCCATCACTTGCCCCATGCATTAAGGATTTTAGTCATTAGTTTACTAAATTTCTCACATCACTATTTCTGTCTATTGTTTGACCACCTCTTCTTACTTCTCCAATTCACTTACTCTAGGGTAAGTGAGTAAGTAGAGAATGATTCTGCTCCAGTAATTCTTGGACACCATTAGGAACCCCAGTCCGTTGACCTTCCTACCATCTCACTGGCGAATATCCATCTTTACCTGGTTAAGATTTCTCAGTCTGTTGTTAAATAGTTTCCATGTACACACATTCAGCTCCCTTGCCCCACTCCTTCTGTTTTTGCCTGGCAAAATTCCAACCCTCAGTAAATTCAGCTTTCTTCCTATTTCACTCCGGCATCAGCACAATTGAACATAGCTGAAAAAAATGCAACAGTGCTTACTGGTCTTACTTTAAATTTATGCCCACAAACCTCAACTGAATTTGGTGTCTGACCCTTCTCTACTTTCCACATACTTTTTTCCCTCTAGTGCTGTGGCTTTAAAGATGTCATATGTGATTGACTCCCAAGTGTATATACCCTTGGTCTGTTACAACAACTCACCTCTGCTCTTGTAGTATGAAAGCAGTCACAGGCAATACATAAATGAACACATATAGCTATGTTCCAATAAAGCTTTATTTACAAAAACGGGTGGTAGGTCACATTTGACTTAACAGGCGCAGATTGCCAACCCCTGATTTAAATCATTATTGTTGTATGGCCTGGATTAAATGAATGACCAAACAAGTGAATGGACCAGTGAATGAATGACAACCTCTTTGGCAGCAGCCAGCCTTCTCCTGCTTTGGTCCCCTTAGTTCTGTCATAAATATTCATGAGACTGCTAGAAAATCACATCACTGCATGAGGGAAAAACACCACAATCACTCTTTAGGGCTGAGTGAGGAGCACATGGGGACAAACCTTACGAGTGTAGTGTTTTGCTCCCAAGATGGGTCAGGTGAGTAATGTCCTTAGCTCCCTGAGACTCTACTTGGATGGCTAAGGGATCTAAATTATAACTGTCTGTTTAGGGAAACTGTCCCCTCCCAGATGAAGTCCTAATATTTCTCACCAGGACCTTCACGATCTGTCCTGTTTTTACTTGTCCAGTGTGATTATTTTCTCCCCTTTGCCTGCTCACGTAACATGGGAGAGCTTGCAGGTCTGGGCACATGCAGGCTCTCTCTCACTTTTAGGTCCATGTACATCCTATCCTTTCACCTGGAAAACTCGTAACCACCTCCCTTCAATGGCCAGGCTCACCATAATTTGTTCTTTAGGACTCTGCCTGGATGCTATTTTTCTTCTGGAAATTGTTCTAAACACTCCATGACAAGTGGTTGTCCTTGCCCTGGGTCCAATAATCTCTTGCTTGTTCCAGTAGTTGCTTTTATCGCTTTGCATAGCAATCGCTCTTTTACTAGTCTGTCTCCCTAATACTGTGAGTGTATTGAGGGTGGGCGCTATCTTGTGCTCATTAAGTCCAGCACATTATACAGTGCCTGGCATGGAGCAGTCCCTCAGTAAATATTTATTGAATGAATGATTGACTACGTGATAAACCTCAGATTTTTTGTAGGAGTGGCTGATGTTCCGTAAACCTTGATATCTCAGGTGGGAGGAGGGATGCCCTCTCGTCCTAGCTCAGCAGACTGGGTAAATGACAACGTCTACTTCTAGCTGGGAAGTATAAGTATAGCACGTGTCTCTCAAGAGTTTTACCCACCTGGAAAAGCAGGTTTCTTGGAAATAAGGTTGGGTGGCTGGCTGTATTCCTAGAGGTATATAAAGTCAGTGGCTGTGTGTATGTAGGAAAAGCTTGACCATGGAGTCAGACTAATTTAAGTTCATGTATCATTTTTTTCCACTTTTTAAGTTTTCTGAGGTTCAATTTCCTGATCTGTAAAACAGGGTTAACAATTTATGTCCTGTAAGATTTCAGCAGTATGGGAAAGGGGTTAAAGATAATATACCTATTACAGTGTCATCTGGTAGGTCCTAATCACGATTGGTAGCTTCAGCCATTGAGCCTTATCATAACCCTTTGATCACCACATTAGGGAACCCCAGTGTCAGGACTGCTTACAAAAAATGAAGAGACTGTCTTGAGTCAATTTCATGACACCACCAACATTTAATAGCAGCAGCTTCAGATGGGGATTGTCTGCACTGTTGGATTTTCTGTCCCTGGTAAGGTTGAGGCAAACATACAAGGCTCTAAAGTTCCCATAAGTATATTTTATTATTTTTTTTAAATTAATTAATTAATTTATTGGGCTGCGTTGGGTCTTCATTGCTGCGCTTTCTCTAGTTGTGGCGAGTGGGGGCTAGTCTTCGTTGCAGTGCGTGGGCTTCTCATTGCGGTGGCTTCTCTTGTTGTGGAGCACGGGCTCTAGGCACGCGGGCTCAGCAGTTGTGGCATGCAGGCTCTAGAGCGCAGGCTCAGTAGTTGTGGCACACCGGCTTAGTTGCTCTGCGGCATGTGGGATCTTCCCGAACCAGGGCTCGAACCCGTGTCCCCTGCATTGGCAGGTGGATTCTTAACCACTGTGCCACCAGGGAAGTCCCCCGTAAGTATATTTTAATATGTAAGTCTTGGCTACTTGAAAACAAAGCATGTGAACCCACGCATGTGCTCATGTGCGTGCACGCACACGCACACACCCGAGAATTTCTCCATTTAATTTGTTTTACCTTCATTTGCCATTGTTTAGGAATGTGTTAGAGACATGAGAGACTGATTACTAAGTCATATAATATTTTTCTTCAAAACAACAGCACTGAGATAAGTGCTGGTGTTACTTCCAGCTTCTCCTTGCTGATATTAAAATTTACCCAGGAGGTGGTCAGTTGGCAGAAGAGCTCACCACTTGCAAGGAGAGTGTTGGAGTAAGAGCATTCCTTTTCTGGTGGATATCAGTGAGGCTGGGGAGGAAAGCTTTTCAGGTGTTTTCCATGGCTGCCAATTCCCCTAATGTCTTGGGTGCCACAAATGGATTTTCCTCTGCCAGCACATTTAGTTTACAAGATGATCCTTGCACAAAACACTGCGGTTACATTTATGAGAACATATGTAAAATTAAACCACTGACCCAGGAGTCAAATAAAACTTCCCATCAGTTAGTGAGCTTGTTCTTAGCTTTTATTAAAGCAAACAAGCCCTTTGTCCCTTAATTTTCCAAATAAATGCTCTTGCAACAAATAGGAGCTTTATGGGTTCAGAACGGGATGCGAGCAACAGAAGTGTGGCTGCCCAGGGAGATCAAAGACTTCCCTCTGCTTATTGGACACAGCTTAGGGCTCTTGTGTCTCGTTCTACTAACACAGGTCTGGCATCTGGGGCAGCTCCTTGAGACATTCCTTGGTAAATCAGAACCCTAGATAAGTTGGACATAAGGTCTCACGATGACTTGGACTTCACTCAGGCAGGCCTCAGGTAGAACCTGCTCCATATGGTGACTTATGTTAAGCAGATAAAATGCCTTATTTGGTACCAACAGGAGCCTCCGTGTTTCTTCATGGGCAGCGTAAATAAAGAACACATATGTCAGCCTACCCGCTATCATCTGCAGTACTGTCGGGAAGAGAGAATGGGAATAGAAAATAAATAGAATGTATTTAATAGGCTATCCTGTCCACCAACCACACTTTTCACAGAACTTCTAACACGTGGAAAAATCTTGTGATTTTACCATTCTGGTCATCTTTGGAGAGTTTCTGTGTTTGTTATCATCATTATTATCAATCATCTAATGAGCTACTTGCAGGACACTGTGGCAAGAGCTAAGGAGGATACCAAGCAAGAAGTATGAGACATAATACTTGCTGGGGATGATATGTCCACGTGCTAGTGGTCAGAGCTGGCTGGGGGTAGCCTTCTGGGAGGTGGGAGTGGGACAGGGAGCTCACTGGGCCCTTGAACTCAGATAATTTGGGACTTTGAAACATACGTCCAGGAATCCTTTTTCTATAGGACATGCAAATCTTTTCAGAATACTGGCTGGGGAAAATTTTTTGGGGGTGCTTTGGCCCTGGTAAGTCAGCCCCCCAACCCTTGATTATTTCCAAGGCTGGTGAATGAAAACCAAAGTGAAAATATATCTACAGTATAAGGCAGGATATCACGTGTGCATAGCGGTGCCCACGTGCAGCATCCCGTAGGAACTTAGATTCTTCTATTTGCTTTTGGCTTTTGAAAATTTATGCCTGTTGTCCTATATATGTCCTGTGGCAAGCCATGCTTTGATCTTCAGTCCTTCTCACGTTGTCTCAGGCCTTCTTTTCCTGTATTTAATTTTCTTTAACATTTCCTACAGCTCTCACAGGAAGGTGGAGACATTCAGATGCCTTTTATAGCAGGGAACTAATGTGCTCAGGTATGATGGGAGCACTTTTTCCAGGTTTTCTCCCATAGACCTAACTCTGAACCGACAACTTCCTCATTTGTGTTTTCATTTTTTCTCCCTCAGCACTTCGTATAATACTTTGTTGCATGTATGAGCTTAAACTTCTGTCTACTAGATTATAAGCTTCTTGAGGGCAGGAACCGCATCTCTTCACTTCTGTATACCCAGTGCCTAGCACAGTATCTAGTAAGGGACCCTCCCCCCACCATTCAATATCCGTGAATGAGAATTTAGGAAGCCTTTCCAGATTATGGGAAAGGACTCATCTGAAGCTCACCCTCCCTGATTATTCTTGACAAGTGATTATTTCTACATTACGACAGGCAATTCAATATCAGCATAAACTGAGGGAACAAGGAATGTAGTGACTCTAAAATCATTATTATATGGTCTCAGAGTACATTGGTGGTAGCATTGCTTTACTTTCATAGTAAACTAGATTATTATTGTTAATGTCTGTCTCCAGCATGCATTTCAATTAATGGAAGGGGAAGCAACTCTCAGGTGTGTTGGATGAGGGACTAATGACTTGTTAACATTTCAATTGGAGAGTTTACATGTGGTTGAAAATCTATACTATGTACACCTTGATAGAATATATGTTTATTATTTTCAGTATTTTTCGACTGCCTACTGTGTGCTAAATACTCTCTTGGCAGGCTGTTTCCTGAATAAGTTCATAATTTACTTCAGAGATTTGGCTATGGATGTAATTTAATGTGATTGGACAGAAAAATGACTTCATCAATCAAATTGATATATTTGTAAATTAAAATATATGAACCGGGATTTATGCTCCTACAGTACATTTATTATAATAAATATTAGAAGTCTAGTGCTCGCTTTGGCAGCACATATACTGAGATTGGAATATATTTTACACTGAAGATTAGCATGGCCCTTGTGCAAGGATGACACGCAAATTTGTGAAGCAGTCCATATTTTTAAAAAATATATTAGAAGTCTACATCTAGGCTACATTAAATTAATGAATATTTTAATAAGAGAAAAGGTCATTTAAAATATTTACTTTCAAGTCAGAAAGAGAAAAACAAATACCATATGCTAACACATATATATGGAATCTCAAAAAAAAAAAAGGTTCTGAAGAACCTAAGGGCAGGACAGGAATAAAGATGCAGACATAGAGACTGGACTTGAGGACACAAGGAGGGGGAAGGGTAAGCTGGGACGAAGTGAGAGAATGGCATGGACATACATACACTACCAAATGTAAAATAGATAGCTAGTGGGGGAAAAAAAAAATCACTTTCAGGTTATTTAGCTTATAAGATTTGTCCTAAATCTACTCATAATTTGAGAACATATGTGTAGACTGTGTTTTCTTTGGAATTTGACTGTTGTGTAAAATGATTATCTAGTAATTGAAATAGTGCAGAACTTCCTTTACTTTGAAGTGCATGTATGTTTGGGCACATTTCTGCTGAGGTAGTACAGAGTGATCATTTTCTTTGCTTTTCTTGTATTAATACTGCAGAAACTTTTTCAATAAGAGAAGCTGGTTGCAATTTCAGCTGTAAAATAGGGAAAGAAGAACTTTCTGAGCAAAACAAAGTTCTCTTCTATTTAGTTGACCAGAAGGAGGCTCCCTCCCACCTCACTGTATAAAGTTAGACTAAAAACTTCTAAACTTACTTCTTCCTAGGTGGTTCTAATATTTCCCAAGCCGTCTCTATCACTGGTGGTGGCAGGGACAGCGCCCTGAAATTTTCCCTGGAGGAACAGAATTTAACTTTGCATCATGGATAAGAAGTGAGTATAAAGTGTCCTTTCCTTCCACCAGCTCAGTCATATATTTCTCTTCTAGTTGAATAACAATTAATAAAAATGTTAGGCTAAAACTCTCCTCACTAACTTGGGCTATCTCAGCATTCCTTTGCTTAATTCTTATGGCTTTGTTTTTCAAGATTGTCCTTAAATATCCAATACAGTATTTAAAAAATTAATATTTTGAGATGAATCAGTAGGTGTTTGGATTTTTGAAAGTGTAGTTATTGCCTCTACCTACCTATCCCTCTTTGTATGTAAGAGACATTCTATGTATCTATAAGTAAGAGGCATTTCTGATGTTTATAACATAGGATAACCACATTCACCCCAGATGCTCTAATTACATTGCTTTTATCAATAAAGAAGCCATTAGTAGATTCAGAATGCTGAACAAAAGGTCCAAAATCCTTGGAGAGTAAAGAGGGGTGTGAAGATGCAACCATCGGTACATAGTCCACCATATGATGTCGTGAGATCATTTTTAATCAGTTGGTTTTTGAGTTGTCATGGAGGGCAGTTTATGAGGTTACTGCAAAAAAAAGGATTGTCGCTCTTCTGAGAAGCCTTGGCCTTTAACGATGGAGCAGAGCTGGTTATGAAATACCCAACTGTGACTAATTTTGGAGGAGTAACATCTCACATAAACTGTCTCCTGGAGATGCTGTCGGAGCCAGCGAACAGAATGATGAGTTTGTCTGTGCTAATTGTGCCTTTGAGGGCTTATTCCTAGACAGCACAGACTAGATCAGTGCTGAATTTCTAACTTCTCTTTGCTGTGAAGATTCTGGTTGCTGAGAACTGTGGTAGGCAGAATAATGACCCTGAAGACGTCTGTGCCCTAATCTCTGGAACCTGTGAATATGTTATGTTACATGGCAAAAAGAGCTTTGCAGAGGTAATTCAGGTTATAGATATTAAGAGAGGGAGATGATCATGGGTGGACCCAGTCTAATCACATGATCCCTTAAAAGCAGAGAACTTTCTCCAGCTAGAGGAAAATGCAGCAGAAGGAAAAGCCAGAGAATGCCAAGTGTGAGAAGGATTCTATGTACTGTCAGTCATTCTGAGATCTAAGGGGTCACATGTGAGGACTGAAGAGCTAAGGACCACCCCTGGCTGACAGCCTGTAGGGAAATGGGGACCTTAGTCTTACAACTCCAAGGAACTGAACCCGGCCAACAACAAGAATGAGCTCGGGACTGGATTCTTCTCCAGACCTCTAGGTAAGGAGTGCAGCCTGCCAACACCTTGATTTTAGCTTGGCAAACCCCACGTGAGACTTACGCCCTACAGAAACTGAGATAATAAAGCTGTGTTGTGCAAAGTCACCAAGTCTGTGGTACTTTGTTACAGTAGCAACAGAAAACTAAATCAGAAAATATTTGGAAATTAGCACCTTTTTGTTAATTATCATTTAGTAAATTTTGTATCCTACATGGACATTGACTTGCAGAATGGGACATTGACTCCCAGTTGTACAGTTGGTCTCAGGCATCTGTGGACCCATCTACACACATTCATTTCAAGAACAAGTTCATGAGGATTCAGAATCATACCAGTTAAAAAAAGAAAGAAAGGATCATACCAGTTCACTTAGGATGCTATTATATCTGCAGTCCCTGTTGTATGACATATTCTTGCCTTTAAATAGAGGATTCAAAATGAACAATGAAAGTATAATGATTGAATGACTTCGACTGTGTCATTTTATGTGATGACTTGGAGTTTTACCTGTGTTTAGAATTTAAAACAGTAAAGCAAGAGGAAAAAAAATAAAGAAAATATTTGGAAGGCAACGGTACTTGTGTTGGATTGTTACTTCGTAGTGGACTGTTAAAATGAATCATGCCTCCATGAATTGAGTCCAGTGACTCTGGGCTTTAGCCACGGGATATTCACAAAGGGAATAATAACAGAGGCTTGACAAATGTATTTGTTTCCTATTGATTTTTTAACAAATTACACAAATTTACTGGCTTAAAACAGACTTACTATCTTATAATTTTGTAGGTCAGAAGTCTCACTGGGCCAAAAATCAAGGTGTCAGCAGGACCACATTCCTTCTGGAGGCTCTAGGGGAGAATCGATTTCCTTGCCTTGTCCAGCACTAGAGGCTCCCTGCATTCCTTGGCTTGTGGCCCCTTCCTCCATTTTCAAAGCCATCAGTATAACATTATCAAATTTCCCTTACTCTTGCCTCCTTCTTATAAGGACTTTTGTGATTACATTAGGACCATATGGATAACCCAGGCTAATCTTCCATCTCACCTTAACTTAATCTGCACAGTCTCTTTTGCCATGTAAGATAACATATTCACAGTTTTTGAGGATTAGAACGTGGGTATCTTTGTACAGGGCATTATACTACCTACCCCCAAAGTTTTGCATGGTGGGTTTCTATTCTTGGAATGCTCGCTCTTTGAACTCCCTTTCCTGAAACACAATTTCTATACTGTGAGGAAGTCTAAGCAAACATGTAGAGAGGCCTCCATAGAGAAGAATCAAGGCCTCTGGCCAACACTCCTATCTGAGCTCCCAGCAAGCAGCCAGCAGCAACTCCCTGCCATGTGAGCAAGGCCACTGTAGACCTTCCAGCTGACCCAGTGCCCCAGCCATCCCCACAGCGGCAGAACTGCCTGGTCAGCACACAGAATCATGAAAGATAATGAACGGTGGTTGCTCTTTTAAGCTCCTAAAGTTTGGGGGTGGTGTGTTATGTAGCAGTGGATAATTGAAATAATGTTGTGGTCTCTTTTATAAACTACCTAACTACCTGAAATTGAAGGATTCTGATTTGAGGAAGATGTGTTCTTCTATCTATTCAGATGAAAGAGATGACATAGGTCAAAATACATAAAGTCCGTAGAGCAGTGCCTGGCACATAGCAGGTGCTGTAAAATTATAATTAGCTTTTCCCAAGCAGTCTTTCTGTTGTAGACATTTCTACCTGCCTCCCTATTAAAAGAGAAGATTTCTTTCTGTTCGAGGTGTATTTGATTTACATATAACAAAATATAGTGTGTTATCTGATCATTTTGCTTGGTGCTCCGTAATTTAAAGTCATAAAGTCTTAACCTGAACAATGTCTATATTTGTTCCAAAGATACTGTTTCTCAGAAAATACATCATAACTAAATTTTGTAATATGAAGTAGAGTCTTGCAGTTTATATTGTTTAATTGCACTGTCACATGAGATTTTTAGCATTTTTCTTAGTTTGTTCAATTGCTGTAAATGACTTCTGAAAGTAATATAATTATAACTTGTAATGGTAAATGCATTCATAGAATTCATGGAGCAAGCTGAATATGAAACTGTTCATTTGGAGCCAAGTTGATTACCGTTTGAAAACAATTAATGGAGTTGCTGATTGGAATACATTGCAAAGGGCTTCCCTGCTGGCGCAGTGGTTGAGAGTCCGCCTGCCGATGCAGGGGACACGGGTTCGTGCCCCGGTCCGGGAAGATCCCACATGCCGCAGAGCGGCTGGGCCTGTGAGCCATGGTCGCTGAGCCTGCACGTCTGGAGCCTGTGCTCCGCAATGGGAGAGGCCACAACAGTGAGAGGCCCGCGTTCCGCAAAAAAAAAAAAAAAAAAAAGAATACATTGCAAAGAGTCATGATTTAATTTTACATCACCTAGAAAAATCTGATGCCATGCGTATTAATGGAAGTTTTGAGGGGCATAAGGACTGACACGTTTTCCTGAGCTAAACAATATGGCCGTGCTGACTCAGTGAAAAATGCACATTTCAAAATACATGAAGTTGGTAATACAGCGCAACCTCAAGTGATTAAATTCACCACCTGAGAATTAAAAATGTGAGCGAAGTTTATAAGTAGGGATTAAGCTCATTTAAAGCAATGCACTGTGAGATTTAAGCAGAAATCCAGCTCAATGGAGGCTTTCAAGTTTTCATAGCATACTACTTGAATGGGTTATGTTCACTTTGTGTTCAACCTGCTTTTCTTCCTCCCCAGCTTGGAATCTCCACATTGAAGCTAGAGAGATTTTTGTTTTTAAACTCACAAGTCTGTCGTGTCAATCCCCTGCTTAAAGCTCTTTAGTGGTTCCCTCTTGCCTCCACATAAAGCCTTAGCTCAGCATATAGGGCTCTGTTTGATCTGCCACTGCTGATCCTACAGTCTTATCTCTTAACAATTTTTCTTACCTTCTATGGCTCCAGACCTGGAGAAGAACTTATAATGCCCTAACCTCTTTTGTTCTCTAGGCACCCGGCCGGGCTATATCCAGGACATCTGTAAAACCTTGTTTAAGTGTCACTTCATCTAGGAAGACTTTCTTGACCCTCTTCCCCAAGTAGCCTAAGAGCAACTCTCTGTGCACCTGTAGTACCTGTTTTACTCATTTGATGGCACTGATCAAACTATATCACAATTGCTTGTTTAATTGCCAGCTTCCCTCAGTCGAGCGCAAGTGCCCTGTTGGGAGTACTGTGTCAGGTTCACAATTGAATCAAATGCCATGTACAGTGCCTGGCACACAGAGGACTCGATACAAATTCGCTGAATGAATGATGGATGTATTTGTTCACAGGGAGCAGAGTATAAAACAACCATTATCAGAGTCTGGTATTTAGTAGGCAGTGGGTATGTGTTCACTCATTCATCCCTCATCACAGATCAGCACCACAGCATTCATCATTAGTTGTCTGCCATTTCCCACGGGTTTACCATGTGTTATTTACAAAGCAGTAAGCTGTTTGACTGTATGGTAACATCTTATAGAGCAATTTTCTTGGAATAAAATAGGCTGGTCTTTGAAACTGTAGCTTCTCATTTCTAGACCTTGGTGTCTTAGGACCTTTAATGTGCTCCCTTTCGGGTCTGGCTGGCTCCTTTCAATTTAGTTCTCAGCCCAAATGGTTTCTCCTTAGAGAGCCTTTCTTGGTTACTTACTCCAAATTCCTCCCCTTATCCTGTCTCCAGTTGATTTCCGCTATTACATCAAGTGGATTTAGTGTTTTGCACTATACTCTTCACTACATAAACTTATCTTGCTTATGTATTTCTTTTGCTTATTGACTATAACCACCTTCCAGAATGAAAGGCTGTGAGAACAGGGCCTTGCCTGTTGCTCCAGTGCTTTGAACACAGACTGGCATGTGGCGGGTGAATCCATGCGCAAAGGAACCTTGGAAGAAAGCTTCCTCCAGTGTTTCTATGTAGGCCGGTATTCCTCAGGATCATCTCAGCCGCCATTAAACAAACAATGGTTCTCACCAGACAAATGCTCAGATGCACCCCTGAAGTGATATACATGATAAAATTTGCACATCCTATGATAACTTTCTATCAAGTCAAGAGAACAGATGGCTCATGCTATCATTATAATTGTTAGTGACTTTCACTGTGGAAGAGAGAAAATGGCCAAATGATCTTGTGTAATCTATTAAGTTTGGAAAGTACTGTGGCAAAACAATAGAATTTCTTTTTCTTTTTAAGAACACAAGTAACATGAAAGCATTATGATAAATTTTCACAAAATCAGCTTTGGGGGGAATACTTAGTCATCTTTTCTTTGATTTTCTTGAGAAGCCTGCACCCTAAACCCTGAAAGGAGGGCAGTATTGAAGGGAAAATGTCCTGATTTTCTCTATGTCACTCGCTGATTTCTTTCTATATGACATATTGATTGGTGAGATGGGGTCAGGAAGTCATTCGTTGGCTCATGGTAACCCGTGGGTGAAGTCACCATGCATCCCTGTCTCTGACTTGCCACAGGGGATATTATAGTCCATGATGCTCCACATGGGTGTTTGGCTAAGAGAGCTCAGTAGTTTCAACCTTTCCCAAGATAGACTTCAAGGTCTGAATTAGGGGAAAGAGTGGGACAAGTATTAGGGAGCTTTACTAGTACTCTGATGTAGCCAATACCAGAGAGTGCTAAATCCATTCAGTAGTTTTTTTAATCCTCATTTAGTCTCCCTTAATTGTTTTTCTAGTTCATCAGAACCCATAGGGGAAAGGATGAAAGAGTAGGTTTTCTAGAGCCAGCCCCCCCCAACACCAATAATTCCACTTCCTTCACGATTGGGTATGTTTCTTTGGTTTCTTAGCAGAAGAAAAATTTAGAGAACATGAGAATTACATGTTACTACCATCAAAAAACGTTGGAATGGTAATTTCTCTAAGTAACTGAAAAGTGTGTAATTTAGAAATGGCTTTTTATTCAGAACCTGAAGTTGTGACATTTAAATGGTACCTGTAGTTCTGTGGTGATTCATACCATGTGGAATCTCGAGCCAGGCTCAGTAAGAGGCTGTATATAACAAAAATCAGCAACAGACATTTCTGGCTATCAACTATTAAGTAGTGTACTGTTTATTTTTACTAATTCGATACACTTCTGTAATGTGATGGTGGAAAGTGCTTGTGATATTTGCTGGGTTTCTATATTTGTTTTAGGAAATTGACCCTTCAGAAACATCAAAGTGCTGTTTCATAGGTGCTGTGTTTCCAAATATCTAGAAATCTAATAATCATCACTATCGTCACTCGATTATAGAGAGACAGGAAGTATAATAGGATTGTCTCATTATTCTCACTTTAATTTGACCCCACTCTAAACTCCCAGGACTCTTACATCTCATTTAACTATAATTCAAATTGAAACAAAGGGCCAAAATACTTTAATATCTAAGAATATAACATAAAAACCTATTTTAAGTTGACATTAAACTCTTCTTGTGTATAAAGAGGCTCAAGAAAAAGTACCACTTAACCAGTGAAGGGCTACTCCCTGGAGGAGATGACAAAGGAATAAAAAGTGGCAAGTGCTACCTTGTCTTAGCAAAAAGCTCCTCATCTTTTAAATTTCAAAAATGGGATATACCAAAAGTTATCTAAAATTTTGGAAAGTGAAAGATTTTAACCCAAATCGTAGTATTGATTATTTTAGTTCAGCCTGTTACATTTCTTATATAACCTTCAATTCTTATCATCTTCTGACTATAATATGCAAGAAGACTGATAAATAAGGGTGCAGATCGTTGTTTTTCGTTTTCCTAGGCTTACAGAATCAGAAGTTAAACCTGCCTGTTTTGTGATCTAATCAATTTTCTTTGGTTTTAACACCAAGACAGCCCATTCTTAGGCTCTTTCAGCTTATTTGAACTTAGCATTTTAGTAATTCACATAAAGCCTTTCTTGCCAGTTTTATATTTGAAAATGGGTCCCAGCTGCTCTGGCTTTCTTAATCCCTCCCAGAAAGGCTTATGTGACAGCATCTTCCCCAGGGAGATAGCAGCTCCAAAGCTTTCTCTCTAGGTAGCGAAAGTGCTAAGCCATACACTGTTATCCTGCTCACTTCCACTGCTGGCTAATTAGATCAATACATGTTTTATATTTTTTATGAACAGATACAGGAACATAAGAACAGTGTGTGTGTGTGTGTGTGTGTGTGTGTGTGTGTGTATACACTTTATGATTATGGAAAATGTCATTCAATTAGTATTTTTTAAACTTCTATCAGGTCCTAGCATTCAGTAAGGGTTCAATAAACATTGAATGAATGAATGAATGTATGAAGAGATAAAAGTATTAAGTAGCCAACACAGGGAATTCTCTGAATAAGTTTAAATGTTTCACCATAGTTTATTTACTTATTTTTTTCGGTACGTGGGCCTGTCACTGTTGTGGCCTCTCCCGTTGCGGAGCACAGGCTCCGGACACGCAGGCTCGGTGGCCATGGCTCACGGGCCCAGCCGCTCCGCGGCATGTGGGATCTTCCCGGACCAGGGCACGAACCCGTGTCCCCTGCATCGGCAGGCGGACTCTCAACCACTGCACCACCAGGGAAGCCCCACCATATTTTATTTTTAAAATAAGGTTGAAAGCTCTTAAGTATTTGACTTATATCATATATTTATTAATCCAGAAGACCTTAACAGTTATGGGTTTGTTCTCTATCTTCTTATAATTATATAACCCTGGTTTTGAACCTGCTCCCTAAGAATTTTTAAATTGTTGTCTCTTATCTACATTTAATATCATTAACTCATTCAATTTCACATTTAGAAATTTCTAAACCAAAGAATTCATAGGACAAATTTTTAATTTGAACACTTACATCGCTCCAGAATAAAGTTATAATAATGGACTCCATTCCTATATTCTAGATTACATCAGTAATATATACTTTATTTTTACTCAGAGTAGGTACTTATATTCTTCCAATACACGTAGAAAAGATTAAAATAATCAATTTGGAATAATAGGATTCAAATTCTATTCTTAAAGCTTAAAAAACATGCAGAACTGGCCCAAGATGGTAGAAAATATGACTGTGAAAGGAATTTATCAAAATGTAGATAAAGTAAGCATTCTGAAGCATTAAATCTATGTCTGAGACAATGACAAGCAGGCATTTCACCAGTGCTAATTTGTCTTATTCTATTGATTCAAGCTTTATTGGACATTCTATTGTCTCTTCGAGGGAGGGCATAAGTGGAATACAGAATAGTGAAGGAAGGCTTATTCCGGATAATGTTATGCTCATGAATCACAGCACATACTAGCTGCAGTGTTTAGACAATGTAGGCGCTAAAGCATCTTTTCCAAATATCTTAGTAAAAGGTATCTCTCTTTGTATATGGAAGTTGAGACGTGTTTTGTATAATCGCTCCTTGGTATAATAACATTTGAAAACTTTTAAATGCACTCTCTATTTTAAATACATTCTTTCATAGCTGAAAATAATTTTCAAGTCAATATAATCTTAATACCTAGTCATCTTTTCTTTAACATTTTGAATGAATAAAAGATCATTCTCTCTATTACTACTTATTGCTGCTTGTCTAACTGCGCACTGTTTAAGCACATTGTTGAGTGAGGATAAAAAAGAGTGCATTGTATTTGTGCAGTAAAAGCATCAGGGTATTATATGTTCAAGAGAGCAAAAGACATTTTTGAAGACAAATGGAGTGGTGATCTCGTTTTTCATCCTTATTACAGGCTAACCTTAACAGTCACAGTGTTTCCATGACCATCTGAGCAACTGATTTACATTTCTCCTTCCCTACATTTTTTTTGCCTTGGTTGACATAAATGACCTGAAGGGTATTTGTCTAACTCATTGCTCTCGGGAGTGTTGGCTTCCTATTTTCTCTGCAATTAGAAACACCAAATCTTGCTTTTTTACATTAGTATCATCTACTAGGTGTCAGTACAAAGCCTTTAAATACAGTGCTTTGCAGAAGAGGCTTTCAGATACATGGTTTCCAGAGTTAGGAAGAGGGTAGCCCTAGGTACCCCCGTACAAAAATTTACAGTTCTGCTTAATATGCCTATTGACCATGGCTTCATTTTATTTTAGTAAACCTTAGGTGAGAAGGGAAAATAAGCTGAAATCCTGACGTCTCACCTCTTTGTGTGTCTTTCAAATGGATTAAATGAGGGAGGACTGTTAGTGCGACAGAGTGAATAGAGCAGCAGGATGGCACAAGAGCTGGAAAATGCCTTCTTAGAGTATCTCAATGGGATTGAAAATTGGTAATACTCCTTCATCGAAAAAGAAAATAGGGGGTCATAAATAAAGTTCACGGTATCCAGTTGAGCTATCTATTATTAATCTAATAATAAATATTATTGCATTTATTTTGACTTATAAGTAATTAAGTTTTTGTTTTGAATGGATCAACACACAGGTAAAAAAAAATATTTTAAAGCTATTTCTCTTTCTTTCAGTATTAAGATGGAGGGACGAGTCTGTTTGTCTTCTTGCCGGTTGAGTCATTTCAGTAGAGAGCATTGTCTGGCTTTTACCCGGTTTATTAGATTTTCACCTTACTAATGGAAGGCGCTCTCTTGTGGTAAACAGGGAAAAATGTAGCTTTATCTTTAACCAAACCATATGGAGGCTGCCTAGAACAATTCTGACTCTTCTATTTTCATCAGGCAGTACGTGTAGGCTAAAACTAGGGACAGGCAGTATTGTGGCTAAATACTCAGGAGAGATGGACAGGAAGGGAAAAACAATCTGATTTTCACTAATTTACTGTATTATTGTAAAAACAGCCTTTTATATGCACACAGTGTTAGAAAGATCACTTGGTTCAACCCATTGATAGTACGGAAGTAAGCCCTGATGCCAGAGAGATTAAGTAAGGGGCACTAACTCAAATGTGAGTGAACTTGGCTATTGGAAATGGGGGATGGTGGGCAGTGTCCTTTTCTCAGCTCTAGTTCATTGATAGGAAGGAAAATGGGACCACTGTTGTCAGATCATCAATTGAAGCCAAACACCCAGATTTTAATGTGAAATCTCCCAATTTTTAAATATTGGTGACTACATAATTCAAACTTTTTGAAACATTAAGCCACACAATTACATACCTGTTGGTCTCCAATTTGTAGCCTTTGGGTAAAGGCACATGATGTAGTTCACGAAATTATTCTTTATCTAACAACTATAAAAATGCAACAGATGTTTTGAACAATTTTAATTCATTGAACACTTGTTTAGTATCTGTTGAGTGCCTTGCATTTTATTTGGTGCTGTGGTGGATATGGAATAAATAATTTTAGCAGATTATGATTTAGTTGGGGAGAAGCAACCAAGTATCCATGGAACAACCAGAAGACATAAATAAGTGTATGGCTTCATGACTTTGAGATGAGTAATTATCTTGTCTACACTGTAGGAAATGGCCAGAATAATTCATCAAAATGCCCAGTGATCTTAGGTTTGCCATCTTTAATGGTATAAACTATGAAGGTCTGGTTTGCTGTGCTTTCAATTTTATATATATATATATATACATACATACACATATATATGTGTATATATATATATGCACACACACACACACACATATATATATATACACTCATTACATGTAGTCTTCCAGTGTTGATATCAAGGGTAGATCCAGTCCTGCTTATATACTCCAAACCCACATACTGAAAGGTCTGGACTCACATATCCCGCTCTCTCACAAAATGGGACTCAATTTTTTTTGACTGCTAAACCTGTTTCCTTCCTCTGTCATTTAGGATGCTTTCTTACTCAAGTAAAAAAAAGCATCCAGCTCAAGCTGACTTAAGCTATAAGGAGATGTATTATCTAACATCATGATTGAGGGTGGGGAACTGGGATTGTTTGATTCAGCAGCTCAGAGAAGTTGCCACTGTCCTATTTCCTTTCACAGTTTTGTTCTTTCATCCTCACTGGCTCTGCCCTCAGATTGGCCTCCCTCTTGTTCATAAGATGTCCGCAGAAGTTCTAGGCATCACATCCAAACAGTGTTCAGAGGGAAAAAAGACTGTTTCTTCCTTTGTCTCTCTCCTATGGGGAAGGAACCTTTCATGGCAAGTCTCTAGAACATTTCTTCTCATATAAAGCTGGTCGGGACAGAGCCCCAGGCCTATTCCTAACCCAATTATTAGTGCATGGAATGGGATTATCATAACAGGCCTAGGCCAGGGTTTCTCAACAGGGTGTACTGGTGCTTCACCAGTACAGGACAGGACAATTCAAATCTTTGTTTTGTGAGCCTGACCCATGCATCTCAGGGTGTTTACTATTCTGGAATGCTGAATGAAAAACACTAGTAACACTTCTCAGTCAGTAGGAAAAGCCCAAACTTCCCAACCTCACATTTTTCTAAGACCCCCCACCCTGGGGCAGTGGGGGGCGAGGGGTCGGAGAAGAGCATGCCTTGTTTAGGACTACTGGCTTAGATTAATCAATTGTAGGAATGAAGGAATGAATTGAAGAGATTCACCATGAAGACTATGACACTCTCCCTTTCATATTTCCCCATTTCAGCGCCATTTCCTTTGATATTCAAGCCAGAAACTCAAGTGAGGTTCTTCAAACATGCCTCTTCCCCACCCACAATATCTAATAATGACTAACCAAGTCCACTAAGGGTTACCTTAACTCTGTCCACTGCTCTTCATCATCTCTGGTTTCATCATAGCCCAGACCATCATTAGCTGTATGGCTTCTAACTGGTCTCCCTGCTTACCTTCCTGCCCCTTGTTCTCACAAGCAAATAGCATCCTAAAATATATTCAGTATATATTAATTCCATTAAAATTACATAGTGAATTCCCACTGAACTTAATAATTATTCGTTTAAAATTTTTTTCCCTCTTACCTGAGCTCCATGAGCACTCAGTCATGCCTTCATGGTAGATTGGATTATTTTTCTTAATTCTTTTGTTGCTTCTTGAATAAAAAATTTTATATCCATATCTTTTGCCATGTAACCTTTTAGCCCCTCCCACTAGAGCAGGCAGATTTTATTTCCTTATTGCACTGATGTTGGACTTGGCCATATGCTTTTCTTTGGTCAAGGGAAAGTAGGTAGACATAACTGTTTCTAGAATTGTCCTTGAGAGGCATGGTGTGTTTCCACTCGTCCCTCCTGCAGTCCTCTGTGGGAAGCTTATACTATGAGTAGCTCCTGGTCTCAGAATAAAAACACTTGGTATAAACCAGAACTCAATACAACCTGGATTCAAGCCCAGTTGAACCCTTAATGATGTGCAGATCTATGATCAAGAAAATTACATAAATGCTGTTTAAGCAACTGAGATTTCGAGTTTATTTTTCTTATGCAGAATTATTGCACCAATAGTTGACTAAATTAGCAATAGTTAGCAATAGCTGACTAATCTTATTCAGGGTTTCAGGCTAGTTCTTTGGCATATAGCAGGTATTAAATAAATATGTATTGAATAAATAAAGATACACATGATTAAATTAGTTTTATGATAGGTAACTACATTTGAAATTATTCAAACTGTTTCATCCTCATTTTCTGTTAAAGCCATGTCAGATTTCTCTGAAAATGTTATTCCATTCATATTAGGCATAGAAGGGAAATACCTCAACATAATAGAGGTGATATGACATGCCCACAGCTAACATCATACTCAATGGTGAAAGGTTGAAAGCTTTTCCTCTAAGATCAGGAACAAAGACAAGTGCCCACTCTCACCACTCTTGTTCAACATAGTATTGGAAGTCCTAGCTAGAACAATCAGGCAAGGAAAAGAAATTAAAAAAGGTATCAGAATTGGAAAAGAAGAATTAAAATTTTCTCTGCAGATGACATGATTTTATGTATAGAAAGTCTTAAAGGCTCAACCAAAAAACTATTAGATCTAATCACTGGATTCAGCAAAATTGTAAGATACAAAGTTAACATACAAAAATTGTTAGCATTTCTATACAAAAACAAAAAAAATTCTGAAAAAGAAATACAGAAATTGATCCCATTTACAAAAGCATCAAAAAATAATTAGGAATAAATTTAAGTAAGGAGGTGAAATATTGCATACTGAAAACTACAAGACATTGATGAAAGAAATTGAAGAAGACACAAATGAAAATGGAAAGATATCCTGTATTCATGGATTAGAAGAATTAATATTGTTAAAATGTCAGTACTAGCAAAAGCCATCTATATATTCAATGAAATCCCTGTCAAGATTCCAAAGGCATTTTTCACAGGAGTAGAAAAAACACTCCTACAATTTATATGGAACCACAAAAGATCTGGAATAGCCAAAGAAATTCTGAGAAAGAAGAACAAGGCAGGAGGTATCACACTTCAAGTTATACTATTAAGCTACAGTCATCAGAACAGTATGGGACTGGCATAAAAGCAGACAACTAGACCAATGGAACAGAATTGAGAGTCCAGAAATAAACTTAAGCATATACAGTCAACTAATGTTTGACAAGGGAGCCAAGAATACTCAGTGGAGGAAAGACAGTCTCTTTGATTAATGGTACTGGGATAATTGGATATTCACATGTAAAAGAATGAAACTGGACCCATACATTATACCACTCACAAAAATGAACTTGAAATTGATTAAAGACTTAAATGTAAGACATAAAACTCCTAGAAGAAAACATAGGCACAAAGCTCCTTGACAGGGGTCTCTGTAATGACTTTTCAGATATGACACCTAAAACACAAGCAACAAAATAAAAAATAAACAAGTGGGATTACATCAAAATTAAAAGCTTCTGCACAGCAAAAGAAACCATCAACAAAGTGAAAAGACAGCCTATGGAATGGGAAAAATATTTGCAAACCATATATCAGATGAGGGGGTAATATCCAAAACACACAGAGAACTCATACAACTTAATAGCAAAAAAATCAAATAACCCAATTGAAAAATGGGCAAAAGATCTGAATAGACATTTTTCCAAAGAAGATATACGAAAGGCCAACAAGTACATGAAAAGATGCTCAGCATCACTAGTTTTTAGGGAAATGCAAATTAAAACCACAAGATAACACCTCATGCCTGTTAGAGGGCAATCATCAAAAAGATGAGGACTTCCCTCGTGGTGCAGTGGTTAAGAATCCTCCTGCCAATGCAGGGGACATGGGTTCGAGCACTGGTCTGGGAATATCCCACATGCCATGGAGCAGCTAAGCCAGTGCACCACAACTACTGAGCCTGCACTCCACAACTACTGAAGCCCACATGCCTAGAGCCCATGCTCTGCAACAAGAGAAGCCACCGCAATGAGAAGTCCACGCACCTCAACAAAGAATAGCCCCTGCTCGCCACAACTAGAGAAAGCCCGTGAGCAGCAAAGAAGACCCAACACAGCCAAAAATTAATTAATTAATTAAACAAAAAGACAAGAGATAACAAATGCTGGTATGGATGTGGAGAAAAGGAAATGCTTGTTCACTGTTGATGCAATTGTAAATTGGCGTAGACACTATGGAAAATAATATGGAAGAACCTCAAAAAATTAAAAATAGAACTGACATATGCTTCAGCATTTCCACTTCTGGGATTATATCCAAAGGAAATGAAAAGACTAACCTAAGAAGATAGATGCAGGGACTTCCCTGGAGGTCCAGTGGTTAAGACTCTGTGCTTCCAATGAAAGGCACGCAGGTTTGATCCCTGGTTAGGGAACTAAGATCCCACATGCCATGTGGCATGGCCAAGAAAATTAAAATAAATAAATAAATAAAAAGCTGCACCCCCATATTCATAGCAGCATTATTTACAGTAGCCAAACATGGAAACAACCTAAGTGTCCATTGATGGATGAATGGATAAAGAAGTTGTGGTATACACACACACACACATACAGGAATATTATTCAACCATAAAAAGCTAGGAGATACTACCATTTGCGACATGGATGAATCTTGAAAGCATTATGCTAAGTGAAATAACTCATACAGAGAAAGACATATATGATCTCACTTACATGTGGAATCTAAGAAAAAAAAAACAACAGAAAGGGAACAAATAGGTGGTTACCAGAGGTGGAGGATTGGGGGAGGGGGAATTGGAAGAAGGTGGTCAAAGGGTGCAAAGTTCCAGTTATAAGATAAATAAGTACTAGGGATGTAATGTACAACACAATGACTACAGCTAACACTGCTGTATGACATACAGGAAAGTTAAGTGAGTAAATCCTAAGAGTTCTCTTCATAAGGAGACATTTTTCCTTTTTCTTTTCTTCTTTCCTTTTTACTGTGTCTGTATGAGAAGGTGAATTTTTCCTGAACCTACTGTTATACATCCTGTATATAAATTAAACTATCATATTGTATGCCTTAAACTTAAACAGTGCTATAGGTCAATTATTTTTTATTAAAACTGGAAAAAATGTTATCCTATTGATTATGTAGATCCTTTTGGAAAACAGGATTCTAAGACTCTCTTCAATTAAAGTTCATTCACATTTTCAGGTCTATAATTCCAGTGTTAATCAGATACAAGGTATAATTTCATTTGGGCCATGTGGAAGTATGTGCATTGGGTTGTTCTGCATAGAAGTGAATTTATTCCATCTTGGAGTCCCACCATTCAGCATGCCAGTTTCTTAGCACAAATGTGTACCTCAGTGCAGTCTTTGGTAGACACCTCTGTCCTTTGGAATGGAGAAAAAGCATACATTCAATTCACAAACATCTCGTTAAGGATGTACTAAGTGAAAACTGTGTGTCCACGTCTGGGCAGGATGGTCACAGGGAAGTGATAGGAAATGCTGGCTCTGCCCTCAGAGAGCTTACAGTTTCATGGGCATTAAGACCAGTGCCTAGGGAACCATTTTGAACAATGCCAGACAGTTCACTTGCAAAACAAAATAATCTTTTGTTCACTTGGGAGTAGCTTTTTAATTTGTATAATTCTCATCACTCCAATGACTTTGTTTAACAGGGCCCACTGTGTTGATGGCTGTCTTGTAGACAGTATCCGAGGGATTTCCCTATTTAATGTTTACACTGATGGTTACAGATGGGGTTCCCTGCTTCAGTGAGGCTGCTGGGAATTTTGTTCAAATGGCTCCATTCAGGCATACTTATTTTCTAATTGAAGGATCAAGGGAAACTTAGCCCAGAGGAAAGAAGACAGAGGGGGGCACGGTGGCTGCTATCAAGTATTTTAAAGCCTGTCATCTGGAAGGATTGAATATGATATGGGGAGACCAGACTGAGTGTAAGTTGTGTTTGACATAGGATTCAACACTGCCTGGAATGGCCTGTAGGACTTTATGGAGGTTGGAGGAGGGAGTAGTACTTCCCAGTATCCATTTGTAAGAGTATAGTCATGGTTTTCATTACCCTCTACCCTTGGTGTAGAGTTCGTCAATGTCCTGAGTTTGGTCCCAAGGTCCTGGACTTTCTCACCTTCTGATAAGTGGAGCAGCAGCTCTGATGGAACCTCCCTCCCTTCCTGTTAGGTGTCCAGGAGTGTTGCTGGAGAGTAGCAACGTCTCCAGGGCTGAAAGATGATGATGGGGTATGCTAGAGGAGGGTGACCAGAGAATCAATGTAAGGGAAGAGTAGATGCCTGGGTGGGTGAGTCACCTGTTCTAAACTAGGGTGCTGGGATGGGTCCTCGAGGCTGGTCTGAGCTGGCATCACGGCAGCATCATGTTGTTCATGGCAGACCTGCCCATGACGCCTCTTACACCTTAGATGGATCCCAGAACTGGGCTCAGTTATCTGCTCTCTCTCAGACACAGAGCATCACCCCCTTTCCTTCTTTCTATCTTCCTCCCTGGGTACCACTGTGCCACTCCCAATCAATCCTTAACTTATAAGCAATGCTCATCCTATTTCTCTTCCCTAACAATAGATCTGTTTATTAGAAAAAATACAGACATTAGAAACCACACAAAAGCTCATTTACTCTCCCCTTGGAGGAGGGATATCTTATGTGTTTCTCTATGGTTACAAGAGTTATCTGACATTTCAAAAAAAAGTACAAGTTAAGTCTTTACCTGGAACCCTTGCTTTCACTACATGAGAAGTTCAGGTGCTTTGGGGGAAAGAACTAATTCCCAAAGAAGATAATTGAGTTTGCAACAAATTGTTAAGGGCAGGAGGATATGTCTGGGAAGAATTACATGGGAGGTTAACAAGAAGACTCCAAAGGTCTGTAATTTAATGAATTAGGCCAGATTCTGTCACATGGATTGTTCTGTGTCTCATCCTCTACAGACTCATATTTAACCCCTTAAAGATGCCAGTCACCATTTAAAACAAAAAAAACATAAGCGAAAACTTCTAGAGTTGGCCTGTCATCAGCTCTGTAGACCTGTAGGGCTCGTGAGTCTGAGTTGACCAGGGAGCTCTGAAGATCTGGGCTAGCTACTCTCAGCTGACCAGGCTCACAGGGACCGTAACTACCATTCCCAGCCCCGCCCCCCCCCCCCCCCCCCCACAGCATCATACTATTGCAGGATCTATTGAGGCCTAGGTCATAACTGTTACAATAGAATTTCTGACACTTCTATTGGTCAGGGCAAGCCAAAAGGTCAGTCCAGATTCTAGAGGTGGGAAAATGTACTTCTTGATGGGAGAAGATGCAAGTATACATAGCAAAGAGTAATGGCTACAAGGAAGGAAGAAATTGGAGACATTTTTGCAATTTGCTGCAGTAGGTTACTTTCAAGTGCTTTCATTTATATTATCTTTTTTTTTTTGCGGTACACGGGCCTCTCATCGTTGTGGCCTCTCCCGTTGTGGAGCACAGGCTCCGGATGCGCAGGCTCAGCGGCCATGGCTCACAGGCCTAGCCGCTCCACGGCATGTGGGATCTTCCCGGGCCGGGGCACGAACCCGTGTCCCCTGCATCGGCAGACTCTCAACCACTGCGCCACCAGGAAAGCCCCTATATTATCTTTTATGATCTTCCCAAATAAGTCAGTGAGGTGAGTAGTACAGGTATTACAATTCCCTTTTTACCTAGGAGCAAACTAAGAACAGTGAGATTGAGCTGTTTTAATGGATCACAAATGCTGGAAACGGCAAGAGCTCAAATGTATTTTAAAAAGCATGAAACTGAAGAGAGATGTTACTGTGATCAAAGGGAGGTTTTCAACACTTTGACCCAGGCACACATTGCGCCTTACTTACCTTTTGGGAATTGGGACAATGGAAAGTTGAATCTTTTCTAAATATTGTCTAACTTTAGATGTTAACCTAAGGGTGTAAATTCAAGTGAAGGAGCTTCTTGAAGTCCAGTTAGTGTGGGGATATTGTGACTTCTTTCAAGATCCTTTGATCCACTTTATTTCTAACTACAAGAGATTTATTTTACAATCTCCTCTCTTGAGCTGTATGAGCAAAACACTTGAAAAAACCCACTCACTAGGTTGTTCCTAAGCTGTGTCATTCTGCTAAAGATTGGTAGAGAAGTTTCAGCAGAGCAGAAGTGAAGAATATCTTTACATCTTTTATTTCCCTTAGGTGCTGCTGAATTCTATCCACAGATAAATATTCTTTGGGGTTTGCTTTCATATATAATAATTACACTCTTTGGACAGCTCTCAAGACTTCAATTCCATGACACGTGATTTTACAAAAAATATAAGTTTCCAAGGAGCTGAATTCTAAATTCTCATTTTTAGATTCTTGATATCTTCTTAATTATCAGGAGGACACAGAAATGTCATAAACTGGCCCAAGATTTAGGACTCACTCACAAACTGAAGTTCTACCTTTAGAAATGCATTCCTTTTTGAGTAATTAAATGAAATGATTTAATTTATATGAAATCCCTTAGCACACTTCTTGATACACATCAAAACTCTAGTTGAAAGGCAAATGTCCCAAAGTTAATCTTTCAAAACATTTTCAGTTAACACATTTTCTCATTAATCACCATATTTATGATCGATACTCGGGTATCACTCAATTTTCACAATACCTTTGTGAGGGGTATATTATTGTAATTTTATGAAAGAGAAAATTGGACTCAGAAAAAATACATATATGTTAGGGTAAGCCAGGAAATGACCGGGTCTTGGACTGAAATTCTGATTTCCTTGACTTCCAGCGTCCCGTTCTCTTTCCTCTGTACCACAGTCTGCAACCAAGAGAAGGCTAGGTCCTCTGGGAGTGAGATATGAGTTGAGTTTTTTATGAAGTAAAGGCAGGAAAAAGATATTGAAACTGAGATTGAAGAGTCAAAGTCACAGTCTTCGAGGGTCAGCCTCATGAGGGACATGAAAGCCTCCGCTTTACAGTGGAAGAAGCTCGTTTATACTACATGGAAGTGGTAAATAGGAAATCAGCATGATTTTCTGTTTCTCCTATGCAATAGAATTGCCTCTCACATTTTTCTGTATGTACCAGCTACTCAATCCTTTTTAGAATCTCTTCAGTAAAGCACTGTAGGTCATTTCCCTTTTTTTGGTCACATTTTCTCCACCTGCATATGTGTTGTTTCTTGCCTTTTTTAAAAAAAAAATCTAATTTTTTTGTACTGGTTGTTTTATTTCCTACAGTGATTTGGATTCCTATCCAAATTTCTTCCTGATTTTTGTTAATTTAAGCTGATGTTATAAACCTAGACTCTTGCTTTCTGTCTCCTGTTGTAAATTATCCCTTTTACTTTGAAACATTGCATTTGGTGATCAGCTCTGTGTGTATACCTAAAACAATTACTGGTGTTTAGGTGTATTTTAACTTTAATGTCAGCTTTTTTTTTCTATGACATTTTTCTTAATTAATCCTTGGCCTCATGTTCCCACCCCATTGTTTTGCACTGGGTTAGATTTTTTCTGGAAGAATATTTAGATGGCTGGTATATTTTCTGAGTCCTTCCATAGCTGAGATTGTCTTTTAGTTGACTTCATACATTAATGACAACTTTGCCAGATATTGAATTCTGACACCATTACCCTTTAATTTGTAATGGTAAAGATATTGTTACATAGTGTTCTATGATTGAGTGTTACTGAAAGAAAACTATGCAACTTGATTTTGTTCCATTTTGGGCCATCTGACTCTTCCTTATTTTGTAATTTGAAAATTATACTAAGTATGATTTTGTTGATAAGGTTTTCTTAGGACATGAAGCACATTATGAATTTTCAAACTCAGACCTTTCTTCCTTTTATTTTTATTTTTATTGATGCAGAATTTACATAGAGTGAAATACAAAAATCTGTTGCTAAATATTTGGGTTGTTATCAGTTTGGGGGTATTATGAACTAAACTTCTATGAACATTCTTATGCAAGTCTTCTATGTACATACGTTTTTATTTCTCTGGGAAAATATATGGGCAGTGGAGTAGGTGGGTTTTTAACACTGTTAGAAACTGCCGAACTATTTTCAGAAACAGTTGTACCATTCTACACCACTGTAAGAAATGTATGAGAATTCTAGTTGTTTCACATCCTCAGTTTGGGATTGTCAGTATTGTTTTATTTTATCCATTATAATTTGTAATATGTACTTGTTTGGTTTAATTTTACGTTTCTCTAATGTCTGATGGTATTGCACAAAATCCTCTTTCTCATTGCTATTTGAGTATCTCAGTTGTGAGTTGTCTAAGTCTTTTGCCTATTTTTATTGTATTGTTTGTCTTTTTATTTTGAATTGTAGGAATTTCTTATATATTCCGGATATACATATCTTGTTTTATATTAGGACTGTGAATATTTTCTTCCAGTCTATGGTTTGCCTATTCATTTACATAATGGGGTCTTTTGATGAGCAGTAGTTTTGCATTTTTGATAAAGTCTAATTTTTCAATTTTTTCTTTTATGATTATTGCTTTGTAAAAAATAATTTCCTTACCTCAACTATACTTGTGAAAATATTCATCTGTGTTTTATTCTAGAAGCTTTATAACTTTAGCTTATAAATTTGGTCCTGCACTCTATTCTGAATTGATTCTTTGTATGCTATGGCAGGCAAAGATCAAGATTCTCCACATGAATAGCCAATTATTTTTCTGCTATTTTTTGAAAAGAATTTCCTTCCCCTCATTGAATTGATTTTTCCCTTTGTCAGAAGTCTTTAGAACATATAAGGGGGAGTCCATTATGTACTCCTCAGTCTGTCCCAATATGTTACAGTATTTGTCTGTTTTTATGGCAATACAGTACTATCTTGAATACTATAACTTTATAGGAAGTCTTGTAATGAGATAATGTTAATCCTCAACTTGGTTCTTTTTCAAGTTTTGGGCTTTTTTAGATGCTTAGAATTTTCATATGTGAATATTAGAAATGGCTTGTCAATGTCACAAGTAAAGCCTTATATGAGCAAAGTTTTCTGCTATTATTATTTTGGTTATTTTCTGTCTTTCTGGAATTCCTATGAACCACAGGTTGAAACACCAGGATCTCTCTCTCTTTCTCTCTCTCTCTCTCTCACCTATTTTCTCTCATAGTTTACATTTTTTAGGGCTTTCATGGGAGTTCTGGGTGAATTTCTCATATTTATCTTACAGTGGTTTGATTTTCTGTTTTTAACTGCCTCCATTGTGGCTTTAATTTAGTGACTCTGCTTTCATTTTTCAATGAGTTTTTAGTCTTAGATTTGTCCTCTTACTGCACTATCAACTCACTGGTCCCTTAAAACTTGCTGATGCACGGATTAGACATTTTCTAAAGGCTTATTTGATCCTGGTAGTAAATCAATATTTGAGGTAGCCAGCTACTTCCTCAAAAGAAGGAAGATGTCTGGGCTGGTTTATTTTCTTTTTTCAGCTAGTACAGTGTCTGGCACATGCTAGATACTTTAAAAAATACCTGTCGAGTCAATGGATGTGTCATTTTTCTAAGTGCTTCCCTTCACTTATACCCTTAAAAATTTTAGGTCTCATGATTTTTTAGTTTTCTTTTACTCCCAGAAGGTTATCTATGCTTGCCAACCTTTGCAGGAGTTGAGTGGTTACTAATAGAAATTGGTATGCTTCATCTTCTCCCAAAATGTTCTGCAGAGTTCCTTCAAGTCTAGACAGAAGGAGGTAGGGAAGAAGCAAACAACCAAATCAACAAAAATGCCACAGTAAATTACCAGTGTGAGAGGGTCAAAGAGGGAGCTGGGTCTTGGGGACATCATGGCACAGAGCTGTCTCTGTGCAATATTATGAATTAGTTGTTTCCCATAATTCATATGCCTACTTCCATGACTGCTTTGGTTCTACCTGTGCTAGAAGCAAACCATGCAACCTTCCATTGTTGGCCCTGTGGTCCTGTGCTGTTAGCCTATAACAGCAGACAGAAGAAATCTACCCATGGTGATGTTTTCTGCCCTTGTCTCTAGATGTTCCCTATAGTTAATAAGCGTGGTTGAAACATACTCTTACTTATTACCCAATATTTTGATTGCCACAGGAGCTGTCCATACTTTTTTATTTCTGGTATGGAGCGATGGAGATCTCCTCTAGTACCCAGTGCTAAGGCAACATTTCCAATTTGAATATTCCATTGGTCAGGCTGCTGCAGGCAGCCTGGTTTTAGGAAGACCAGCTAGGTGGCTGACAGAGTCTTGGTGCTCCAGCTGGGTGTCAGGCCTGAGCCTCGGAGTTGGGAGAGTCACGTTCAGGACATTGGTCCACCAGAGACCTCCTAGCCCCATGTAATATTAACGGCAAAAGCTCTCTCAGAGATCTCCATCACTGAGGCCCAGCTCCACTCAATGACCAGCAAGCTACAGTGCTGGAAACCCTATGCCAAACAATTAGCAAGACAGGAACACAACCCCACCCATTAGCAGAGAGGCTGCCTAAAATCATAATAAGTTCACAGACAACCGAAAACACACCACCAGATGCAGTCCTGCTCACCAGAAAGACAAGATCCAGCATCATCGAACAGAACACAAGCACCAGTCCCCTCCACCAGGAGGCCTCCACAACCCACTGAATCAGCCTTAGCCACTGGGGGCAGACACCAAAAACAATGGGAACTGTGAAGCTGCAGTGTGTAGAAAGGAACCCCAAACACAGTAAGTTAAGCAAAATGAGAACACAGAGAAATACACAGCAGATGAAGGAGCAAGGTAAAAACCCACCAGACCAAACAAAAGAAGGAGAAATAGGGAGGCTACCTGAAAAAGAATTCAGAGTAATGATAGTAAAGATGATCCAAAATCTTGGAAATAGAATGGAGAAAATACAAGAAACGTTTAACAAGGACCTAGAAGAACTAAAGAGCAAAAAAACAATGATGAATAACACAATAAGTGAAATTTAAAATTCTCTAGAAGGAATCAATAGCAAAATAACTGAGGCAGAAGAATGGATAAGTCACCTGGAAGATAAAATAGTGGAAATAACTACTGCAGAGCAGAATAAAGGAAAAAGAATGAAAAGAACTGAGGACAGTCTCAGAGACCTCTGGGACAACATTAAACACACCAACATTCGAGTTATAGGGGTCCCAGAAGAAGAAGAGAAAAAAAAAAGGGACTGAGAAAATATTGGAAGAGATTATAGATGAAAACTTCCCTAATTTGGGAAAGGAAATAGTCAGTCAAGTCCAGAAAGTGCAGAGAGTCCCATACAGGATAAATCCAAGGAGAAACATGCCAAGACACAGATTAATCAAACTGTCAAAAATTAAATACAAATAAAAAATATTAAAAGCAGCAAGGGAAAAGCAACAAATATTATACAAGGGAATCCCCATGAGGTTAACAGCTGATCTTTCAGCAGAAACTCTGCAAGTCAGAAGGGACTGGCAGGACATATTTAAAGTGATGAAAGAGAAAAACATACAACCAAGATTACACAGAGGGATCTCATTCACTTTTGACGGAGAAATTAAAACCTTTACAGACAAGCAGAAGCTAAGAGAATTCAGAACGACCAACCAGCTTTACAACAAACGCTAAAAGAACTTCTCTAGGCAGGAAACACAAGATAAGGAAAAGACCTACAATAACAAACCCAAAACAATTAAGAAAATGGTAATAGGAACACACATATTGATAACTACCTTAAATGTAAATGGATTAAATGCTCCAACCAAAAGACATAGACTGGCTGGATGAATACAAAAACAAGACCCATATATATGTTTTCTACAAGAGACCCACTTCAGACCTAGGGACACATACAGACTGAAAGTGAGGGGATGGAAACGATATTCCATGCAAATGGAAATCAAAAGAAAGCTGGAGTAGAAACTCTCCTATCAGACAAAATAGACTTTAAAATAAAGACTATTACAAGAGACAAGGACACTACATAACGGTCAAGGGATCGATCCAAGAAGATATAACCATTGTACATATTTATGCATCCAGCATAGGAGCACCTCAATACTTAAGGCAAATACTAACAGCCATAAAAGGGGAAGTCAACAGTAACACAATCATAGTAGGGGACTTTAACACCCCACTTTCACCAATGGACAGATCATCCAAAATGAAAATAAATAAGGAAACACAAGCTTTAAATGATACATTAAACAAGATGGACTTAATTGATATTTTTAGAACATTCCATCCAAAAACAACACAATACACTTTCTTCTCAAGTGCTCATGGAACATTCTCCAGAATAGATCATATCTTGGGTCACAAATCAAGCCTTGGTAAATTGAAGAAAATTGAAATCGTATTAAGTACCTTTTCCGACCACAATGCTAAGAGACCAGATATCAGTTACAAGAAAAAAATTTGTTAAAAATACAAACACATGGAGGTTAAACAATACACTCCTAAATAACCAAGAGATCAGATGAAGTAATCAAAGAGGAAATCAAAAAATAACCTAGAAACAAATGACAATGAAAACACGATGACCCAAAACATATGGGATGTAGCAAAAGCAGTTCTGAGAGGGAAGTTTATAGCAATATAGTCCTACCTCAAGGAACAAGAAACATCACAAATAAACAACCTAACCTTACACCTAAAGCAATTAGAGAAAGAAGAACAAAAAAACCCCCAAAGTTAGCAGAAGGAAAGAAATCATAAAGATCAGATCAGAGGTAAATGGAAAAGAAATGAAGGAAACAGTAGCAAAGATCAATAAAACTAAAAGCTTGTTCTTTAGAAGATAAACAAAATTGATAAACCACTAGCCAGACTCATCAAGAAAAAAAGGGAGAAGACTCAAATCAATAGAATTAGGAATGAAAAAGGAGAAGTAACAACTGACACTGCAGAAATACAAAGGTTCATGAGAGATTACTACAAGCAACTCTATGCCAATAAAATGGACAACCTGGAAGAAATGGACAAGTTCTTAGAAAAACACAACCTTCCTAGACTGAACCAGGAAGAAATAGAGAATATAAACAGAACAATCTCAAGCATTGAAATTGAAACTGTGATTAAAAATCTTCCAACAAACAACAGCCCAGGACCAGATGGCTTCACAGGCGAATTCTGTCAAACATTTAGAGAAGAGCTAACACCTATCCTTCTCAAACTCTTCCAAAATGTAGCAGAGGGAGGAACACTCCCAAACTCATTCTAAGAGGCCACCATCACCCTGATACCAAAACCAGACAAAGATGTCACAAAGAAAGAAAACTACAGGCCAATATCACTGATGAACATAGATGCAAAAATCCTCAACAAAATACTAGCAAACAGAATCCAACAGCACATTAAAAGGATCATACACCATGATCAAGTGGGGTTTATCCCAGGAAGAATCCCAAGGATTCTTCAATATACACAAATCAATCAATGTGATACAATATATTAACAAATTGAGGGAGAAAAGCCATATGATCATCTCAATAGATGCAGAAAAAGCTTTTGACAAAATTCAACAACATTTATTATAAAACCCCTCCAGAAAGTAGGCATAGAGGGAACATACCTCAACATAATAAAGGCCATGTATGACAAACCCATAGCAACATCGTTCTCAACGTTGAAAAGCTGAAACCATTTCCACTAAAATCAGGAAAAGACAAGGTTGCCCACTCTCACCACCATTATTCAACATAGTTTTGGAAGTTTTAGCCACAGCAATCAGAGAAGAAAAAGAAATAAAAGGAATCCAAATTGGAAAAGAAGAAGTAAAACTGTCACTGTTTGCAGATGACATGATACTATGCATAGAGGATCCCAAAGATGCTACTAGAAAGCTCCTAGAGCTACTCAATGAATTTGGTAAAGTAGCGGGATATAAAATTAATGCACAGAAATCTCTTCCATTCCTATACACTAATGGCAAATAATCTGAAAGAGAAATTAAGGAAACACTCCCATTTACCATTGCAACAAAAAGAATAAAATACCAAGGAATAAACCTACCTAAAGAGACAAAACACCCATATACAGAAAACTGTAAGACACTGATGAAAGAAATTAAAGATGTTACAAACACATGGAGAGGCATACCATGTTCTTGGATTGGAAGAATCAACATTGTGAAAATGACTCTACAACCGAAAGCAATCTACAGATTCAGTGCAATCCCTATCAAACTACCAATGGCATTTTTCACAGAACTAGAACAAAAAATTTCACAATTTGTGTGGAAACACAAAAGAGCCCGAATAGCCAAAGCAGTCTTGAGAAAGAAAAACAGAGCTGGAGGAATCGGGCTCCCTGACTTCAGACTATACTACAAAGCCACAGTAATCAAGACAGTATGGTGCTGGCACAAAAACAGAAATATAGATCAATGGAACAGGATAGAAAGCCCAGAGATAAACCCATGCACATATGGTCACCTTATTTTTGATAAAGGAGGCAAGAATATACAGTGGAAAAAGACAGCCTCTTCAATATGTGGTGCTGCGAAAACTGAACAGCTACATGGAAAAAATGAAATTAGAACACTTCCTAACACCATATACAAAAATAAACTCAAAATGGATTAAAGACCTAAATGTAAGGCCAGACACTATAAAACTCTTAGAGGAAAACATAGGCAGAACACTTTATGACATAAATCACAGCTAGATGCTTTTTGCCCCACCTCCTAGAGAAATGGAAATAAAAACAAAAATTAAAACTTGGGACTTAATGAAACTTAAAAGCTTTTGCACAGCAAAGGAAACCATAAACAAGACAAAAAGAGAACCCTCAGAATGGGAGAAAATATTTGCAAGCAAAACAGCTGACAAAGGATTAATCTCCAAAATATACAGGAAGCTCATGCAGCTCAATATGAAAAAAACAAACAACCCAATCCAAAAATGGGCAGAAGACCTAAATAGACATTTCTCCAAAGAAGATATACAGATTGCCAGAAACACATGAAAGGATGCTCAACATCACTAATCATTAGAGAAATGCAAATCAAAAGTACAATGAGGTATCGCCTCACACCGGTCACAATGGCCATCGTAAAAAAATCAACAAACAATAAATGCTGGAGAGGGTGTGGAGAAAAGGGAACCCTCTTGCACTTTTGGTGGGAATGTAAATTGATAGAGCCACTATGGAGAACAGTATGGAGGTTCCTTAAAAAACTAAATATAGAGCTACCATACTACCCAGCTATCCCACTACTGGTCATATACCCTGAGAAAACCATAATTCAAAAAGAGTCATGTACCACAATGTTCAATGCAGCTGTATTTACAATAGGCAGGACATGGAAGCAACCTAAGTGTCCATCAATGGATGAATGGATAAAGAAGATGTGGCACATATATACAATGGAACATTATTCATCCATAAAAAGAAACGAAATTGAGTTATATGTAGTGAGTTGGATGGACCTAGAGTCTCTCATACAGAGTGAAGTAAGTCAGAAGGAGGAAAACAAATTGTGTATGCTAACATATATATATGGAATCTAAAAAAAAAACACAACAAATAAATGGTTCTGAAGAACCTAGGGACAGGACAGGAATAAAGATGCAGACATAGAGAATGGACTTGAGGACGTGGAGAGGGGGAAGGGTAAGCTGAGATGAAGTGAGCGAGTGGCATGGACATATATACACTACCAAATGAAAAACAGATAGCTAGTGGGAAGCAGCCGCATAGCACAGGGAGATCAGCTCTGTGCTTTGTGACCACCTAGAGGGGTGGGATAGGGAGGGTGGGAGGGAGATGGAAGAGGGAGGAGATATGGGGATATATGTATATGTATAGCTCATTCACTTTTTTTATACAGCAGAAACTAACACACCATTGTAAAGCAATTATACTCCAATAAAGATGTTAAAAAAATATATTCCATTGGTCACTTCAGTAGGATTTTAGAAGGAGAGCTAGATGCATGTGCTTACGTAGTTATCTTTCCCAGAAGTCACGTAGACTTTGAATGCCCTAGTCTAGCACAGCAGCTTATTTTATAGCTTGAAATAAGAATGCAGTTCTCAACTTTCTTTGGGTCCCCAGCTGTGCCAGAAAGACTGCGAGAAGGTTTTTCCTCTGCCCCAGACCTAAAAATATCTTTCACCTAATGATAGGGCCCATGTTTTTAACCAAGTATTTTCCTGAATTCACAGCTTAAAATGTTCCTATTAAATTTTTTTTCTTCCAGAAGAAATTATTTTACTTCTGAAAACACAGCTATAGATGAATCAGTGACCTCTGCCACAGAAATGTGCATTTAGTGGCACTTTTCTTATGTACTGGGACTGGAAATAACATCCTTTGCTGGGTTTCTTTAGTCAAGAAAGGTTGAATGTCAGAACACTTGAGTTCTGTTTTTCTGACTTTTTAGCTTTCTTACTGCATCTGTGCCTGAGGCAGAAGGAACAGAAGCAGAAAAATAAAATGACTGTATTTTGCGTAGAAAATGTCCTGTACCGATTCATCCTGGAGAACAATGGATTGGTCACCATGTAAATGTTTCTTACTAGGGAAGAATTTATTTTTATGCTGCTATACAACTCCTCTGCCCATCAGAGGTGTTCCTGAGAGTAGATTAACTTCATTATAAATTTCCAACACAACAAATTTAAACAGTTAGAACTTAAGCTGGCAATTCAATCACCTGACAGCTAAAAAAGGCTGCATTGCAGAGAGACCAGTACATCTACTTGATGTGGCAAATGGATGGTCTTATTCACCGTGATTCATTTACCTGCTGTTTTGTGTGAACTTTCTTTTGTCAAATTGATGGGAGACACAAGCTGTTTGACCAACACTGAAGAGAAATTACTGTATTGAACCTCTTACTTTATGTTGAGTGCCTTGCTGGACTCAGTGGAGGATACAAAAGTGCATAAAATATAGTACTTACAAGATAGACAGGAAATCTTACAGTCTGTGTAGCTTTTATCTGTTCTAACACATTTTAAAAAGTTAAGTTCTGGCTTCCCTGGTGGCGCAGTGGTTGAGAGTCCGCCTGCCGATGCAGGGGACACGGGTTCGTGCCCTGGTCCGGGAAGATCCCACATGCCGCGGAGCGGCTGGGCCCGTGAGCCATGGCCGCTGAGCCTGCGCGTGCGGAGCCTGTGCTCCGCAATAGGAGAGGCCACAACAGTGAAAGGCCCGCATACCGCAGAAAAAAAAAAAAAAGTTAAGTTCAAGTCTAGATTAGAAATCTCTTTACCTAGGCCTTTTAAAAAGTTCATAGTCTTTCTCTGGCCAGACTATTTTTTGAAAATGAGGAGAATTGGACATTTGTGTTTAACGATTAAATAGAACTGATTTTACTCATGGGTTAGACTTTCTTGTTTGACTAGTGAATTGAACATGTCAGGCATGGGAGTAGATAAGTAATCCCTGCCCTGAAGTGCATTCTCTTTTAGTGAGTGCAATAACAAGTAAACCAATAATTTCAGCATGGTAAGTGGTTTAGTAGCGGTCTGCAGACATTTTTCTATGGGTACATCACCTAACTTAGAGTATCAGAAAGGGTTCCTGAGAAGTAGCGATAGTTTTCTATGCTTTGAAAGTTGAGAAAGCTGTGCTCAGGATTCCACATTTGCCACCCATTCATGGATCGCAGGATTTGAACATACTTTAGTCTCTTCTATCTTAAAAAAGTCTTCCTGGGGTCCTCTAAGACCTTCCAGCTGTTGCCCCATCAGGCCTCTCCTCTTCACAGCCAGACCGCCTTATCTCCCCTGGAGTCTTCATTTGAGCATCGTTTACTTCCACTCACACCATTTCATTCATTGGTTCTTGTCAAGACCACCAAGGACCTAATGACTTCAAAGGACAATATTCAGTTCCACCTTCCTTGAACTCTTTTTAGTTTTTGGTATGTTTTATCAACTCCTTGATAAACATGCTTTCCCCCTCATTTCTGTGAGACCCTCTGACTTTTTTTTTTTTAATCACCTTTGGCTACTTCTCATTTTCTTTTGAAGATTTCACCTTCTCTTCCTAATCTTTAAATGCTGAAGCTCCTTATGGTTGCATCCTAGGACCCTCTTTCTTCTCTTGTCTCCCTGGACAATTTCATTTTACTTCAAAGACCGTGGTTCATAATTATTGAGTATCTACTCTAACCAGGATTTGTTCTAAGTGATTTAATTATATTTTCTCATTTAATCCTCACAACAGCCCTTTAAGACAGGTACAATTATTATTCCCATTTTGTAGATCAGGAAATTGAGGCATTGCAAATTCAAATAACATATGAGTACATGGTAGAGTTAGAATTTGAACCCAGGCACTTTCACTTGTCTGTGTGCTAATAGCTGTGCTCGTTACACGTTGAAGTGATCTGTTTCAGGGTCTATAATCACCACAAGCCTGTAAGAATGTAGAGTTTAGGAGCTGTGTCTAATTCACTGCTACATCCTTATCACCTATTTGTTGAAATAAACTAAATCAGTTGGCCATCTTGATATTGTATAGACAGGATTTCATTCCTTCTCTTGGCTCAGAGCTCAGTGGGTATTTAGTGGTAAAGGAATTTATAGCCATTATGGAATGTGTGTGGTAGAAGAAGCCCCAGCTTCCAAAGATTACACGTTCTTTGTGAAACATTATCCATTTGGCTGTGGTTTGCTTACCTATGTTCACAGGTCTGTGAGTAATCACTTTGCTCATCTTGTAGGCTGCCTTAGGCTGATATTACAAGGACTTTAAAGCAGTCGTTTTTGGCAGCTGAGCTCTTAGCTGGTCCTCTTCATACTATTAAGAGACACTTGTCCTGATAAGTATCAGAACAGAGGGAAGAAGTGATCAAATCGCTTGGATTTTCTAGTACGTATGGAAGGAAATTGATAATGGTTCAAGAAGATGACTTTATGATATGTAATGTGTGTGCATATGTCTTTTTTAATGACAATTCCAACTGTATTTAAAAATGTTCTAGAATTTTGGGTGGGTAAAGAAAATTAATAGTGATAGTAATTTTAGTGCTTATAAGTACTAATGACTTGATCCGACTTCCTGGAAGCAGTAAACTTTTACATTCTTGCAACGGCACAGAAATAGTTTCTTTTATTCCCCTTAGCTGTAGAACATTAACCACAGATGGGAAAAGATTCAGGGTTTTTTTCTTTTTTTTCCACCCCAAAGAAAGCAGAGATTTAGACATAGTAAAACACCCATTATGAAGCATTTTGGGTCAGATCAAGGCTCTAATGTGCGCGGTAATTTATTACAGTAGACAGGTTTCATTTGTGTGTGGACTCTACTGCAGTCCCATAGCATTGGTGCCGGAATGGTTTCTCCACATACCAAAATGTTTAGCAAAGCCACTTGTTTCCCAACCCTCTTATCTTATGCACATGGAAATGGTCAGACTATAAGCTGAGAAAAGAAAGGAAGAGCTTCATAAGTGCTTTGCATTCGACCTTTTAAATTTTAATTTATGGAATAGAGATTATGTTTAATTGGAAAAAGAGAGACTTACTTTTGGAACCTTTGTTCAGTGTGATTAATAAAAAAATAACCTCAACTGCAGTTTTGTCAATAGCAAATGTGAATGTCATAAACCACAACACAGCTGTTTTCTTTTATTTGCTCTTCTATTTAGGTAGTGTGCCATGAACCTCAGAATGAAAACCAGCACGCCAAAGTTATTTAAGTACTGCTAAAAGGCCTCATACCACTTTTCAAGAAGCATGTAAAACTAAGGCCTGACCTTTCCATGCTCATTAGAATTTGCTACACCTCTTCATGCTACACTGGGGCTTCTGTTTCTGCCGTTGTGGCACAAGTGGCCAAGCAATCCCCCTGTCGTTTCTTCCCACTTCGGTTACTGCTGAGTAGCTAACAAAGTAAATGAATTTTAAAAAGTTCAAGTGGGAGGCACATGAAGCAGTGTTTCTCTTCTCATGAGAAAGCTTCAACAGAGTCAAGGTAGAGGGTAACTGGTGAGAAGTTGTAGAATATGGTTGAAAATGCCAGTGGCCACATTAGTTTGGCTGTGCAACGAAGTCCAAAGTAACAATGACTTAAAAAAAAAAATAGAAGTTCATGAGTAATGGTACAAGGGTAAGCAGACCAGGGCTGAAGGCTGCACTTCATCCAGGACCCACACACCTGCATTGTTGTTCTGCCTTCTCAACCTGTGGTATCCGTCTTATGGTCTGAAATAGCTGCTTCAACTTTCACTGCCATGTCTGCCTTCTAGTTACAGTGAGGGAAGAAGGTGAAGTGGAGAGAATGCTTCTTTCCTTTACTGTCATGATGCAGAAGTTGTCCCAATCATTTCCACTCACATCACACCAGCCAAAACTTAGTTACATGAACCAACCTAGCTGTAAGGAAATTTGGGAAATTTAGTCTTCAGTTGAATGGCCATCTGCCTGGCCAATCAGAGTTTTTACAATTGAGCAAAAAAGGGAAGGATGGATTTTAGAGAGGTAATGGATAATGCTATAATTACTGCTGGTAAAACTGAGGGATAGAGAAATAATATGGTATAGGGGTAAGCAGGTGATTATCCTTTAGCTCTGCCAACCTGTAAGTATGTAAGATACAGAAACCAGTTATGGTAAACTGAAGTTGAGAAGATACTTGTTGGCTAGACATATAGAATTGATGAAAATTTTGGAGAATGAGGCACAGAACCAGGCTCAAGACAATGCACCCACAGACACATGCAAATCACACTGTGGAATGATCTGCTTATAATAGTGCCACTGGTGACATCACCCCTAGGCTCTTAGATTCTTGATTTTGTTGTGTATATCATCACTGGAAACTAAGTACTGGATGCTGCCAAAGCTAGAAATGAATTTTAAACTTTCTCTCCTTCTTTGAATCTTTGTGCCAGATTCAAAATCCCAGGTTGGGACACCAGAATGTTGAACTTAACACAAGTCTGAGCGCTAGCTGTCTGGGAGCACAAGTGTCTGGCCTTCTAGGCATTGGCAATGGGAGGTCGAGCTGTCTCCTGCGAAGACTGACTTGCACAATGTTGGACCCAAAGCATGGACAGGGGGTTCATTTTTCTGAGCAGCCATTTTAAAAAAATGCCAAAAATGTGCACTATAATGACCAACATATTTTTCAGATTGGGCAAAAATAGCATAAGTGCTTAAGTGTATGGTTTTAGAGTTAGAGAAAGAAGGATTCCAGTCATTGCTCCATAAAATGTATTCATAATGCCTACCTCCTGGGGTTTTGTGGGCAACATTTGTAAAGTAGAGGCTTAATAAATAGAGAAAAAAGGGATAGATTTACACATTAACTTCTAAATGTAGTTTAAAGATTTTAAAATATTTTCTTCCTTTCTAGGTGGTCTCAATAGTATCTGTCCATCCGTATCATTAACTGATTAGCCATTATTTCAGTTCAGCTAGCCAATAAATATATGGGAATACTCTAAAATTAATTTGGAATTCCATAATAAGCAAGGTTGACAATTGGGCCAATTTTGTGCTCACTCTAAACTTACCCAGATTTATAAGTTAGGTGAAGAAAATATCGTACACTACTTTTTCTAGTGGACTAAAGGCAGAAAACTCAATCTAGAAGTATAAAATAACATTTCAAACACGTATTCCAATAATAGTTCTCTATAGTTATTAAGTGAACAGGTTTGTTTCCTTCTCTCAGAAGTGAATTCTCCTTGACAGTACTTTTGCATTGATAATGTAAGCATGCAAAGCTTGATTGTTTCCACCACCTACTTCACACTTTCTCCTCTAAAAAACATCTTAAGCAGCATTAGGAAGAATGACAAAGGCAGGCTTAAATGCCTCTGCAGGCTGCCAAAAATACAGGTTGGATGGTGTTCAGCACCTGGGAAATTCATTAAGACCATATGGATTGTCAAAAGTTCAGTGTACTTGAGAAGAAAACTCCCTGCAGTGACAGCATTTGTATAAAAAATCATCGTAAACAGTGGCTCTAGGGGATTACTGTGGTCATTCAAAAAGTTGCAAGTTCTGCTGTGAACAGAGAAATTGCAAACTAAATGAACTCAGTTGTGGAACAGACAGCCAGGCAAAGAGACAGAACCGGAAAGAGTTCTTTGGGCAAGTGAGATCAATGTCGTCTTGTTTGGCCTTAGTTCCTACGGGTCATATATATATAAAATATGCGTGTAAATATAGGGGTGGTCAATGTACTGAAATAAAATTCAGCTCTTTTTTGTTTGTTTGATTTCTGTTATTGGTGAAAAGACAGACCACCATTTGTCAAAACTTCTATCAATATATTAGAAAAAGTAACACAAAATAGGAATGAAATAATAAAATTATGAGAATGTTTTAAGGTGCCACAGTTATCTCTTTTAAAATTAGGGTTTATGCACTGCCACTTGAGTAATCATTTCTGAGCTTCATGGGAACAAAAGAGTAAGCTCTATTAATATTCCTTTTATATATTTCCAAGGTAAAATTAATTTTATTCCTTTTCTTTAGGTTCATTAGCTGAAACTTGCTAACTAATATCGAATGTCTACCTACCTACCTACCTGTTTACCTTTCTCTCTTCCCAAGTTCTGCATGATATTATTTAAAGATTGGGAAATATATCTGCTTTTGTAATTTCTGAGACTATAAACATACTGTAGTACCATATATTGGCAAAATAAGCCTAGGATATTAATTGTAATATTTCTCTGCCATCAAAGAGTAAGCAGAGAAAAAGTGATGAGAAATGTGTAAAACGAAAGAATAGAGGCAAAAATTTTAAAATGAAAAGAGGCAGCATATATAATTTGTTAAAGGGGGCTTTTAAAAAAATACTTGATTTGTAATTGTCCCACAGAGAAACCCTAATTTTAGATTTAAAGAAGAAGTTATTGTGTGTGTGTGTTTCTGTGTGTGTCTGAGTATGTTGTGAAAGCACTAGATGTTCTATTTCTTTTAGTGAAATGACCATCGTCTTTCTCTTTATTCTTACCACAAGGAGTAATAGTAGCTTTGCAGAAACCTCAGTAATCAAAAATATCCAGCATGGGAGGGACACTGTTACCAATAAGAAGCTCAGCCTCATACAGTAAAGGGTGAGAGTATTTTTTGAATTACCTTTATTTTTCCAAGTATAAAAATAGTACATTCTAACTGCTGAAAATTTGTAAATGATAAAAAACAAAGATGGAAATAAATATCACAGTAAATTTGCCACTGAAAGTTAATCACTGTCAACAATTTGGTTCACTTCATTCTAATCTTTTTTTCCCCCCAATATGCATATAATGAAGCAGAGCACCCACTAAAATGATGTTTGTGAAGATATTTGGAAGACGTGGAAATTCCAGGAAAGCTTGGAAAAAAAGTTTAGAGGTGTATGAACACAATTAGAATGATATGAATAACTTAGAACGAGTTGTTCCAAAGTATTTATAGTGTTTAGTGAACATCAAACAGCAGCAGTTCTTTATTTACACACCATCGGCAGGGTCCTTTTCATTAGGCGTTACCATTTTAACAGAACAAGTTACCTATGGTAGCTATTGAGTTCCTGTATTGCCTTCAGCTTTATGATGGGCAGACTATACAGTAATCATGGGACAGGACCCTTGTCAATTTGGGGAGTCAAAGTCGCAACTCATGACCCCAAAGTAGGACAGATTAGTATTAAAATGTGGTATTGCTTAGGTGTGGGATAGGAGCTCACAAAAGTGAATACTCGTTATAAACCCAAGTATTTGAGGAAAGGCTTTATGGTTGATGTTGAGACTGAGCTAGGCCTGGAAGAAAGGCAAATTTGGAAAAGGCAGAGAGAAGGCCAAAGGAAATTTTACTGGACAGATAAGGAGGTTAGGATGTGTTCAATTATGGAGCCTTAATTTCCAAAGGAATTTGGACTTGGTGGTGTAACTCTAGGATGTTAAATAGGTTTCAACTTGCGTGTCAACTCTGTTTGACTGGTAATGGCTGTCAGGTGGTGGCTGTGCTGAGAAGAATTCTAAGCCTAGTCAAAGGATAAAGGACAAAGATGCTGTGATTAGTGATATCTGCTGTGGGCATGGGAAGGAAAGGTTTGTCATAACTGCTACAGCATAGTCTACAATGCAGTAGGCAACACAGCAGTGGATTTTTTTGAGGCAAGTCACCTTAAATATGATTTTTAAAATGTCCATTCCACAAACATTTTCTTACTATACTATTTCAAATGAAGAAAATGAAGATAAGAACAACATTTATCAATACAAATACTGTTGAACATGAGACAGTAAAGATCAAAATATACTTTATATTTCTTTAGCTGGTAAAAGAAATTGAGTTTGAAACAAATTTTTTTTTTGGAAATAGTTTGCTTAATATTTCTAAAATAACACAAATAATCTAGTTTAATTCACAATGCAGGGAGAAAGTAATCTTTTCCAAACTTTAACACTAAGACTTTTTTGATCTATATATTTAAAATATTAAGTACTATTCTGGCTTCTTACTTTAGTTAGCAGAGTGATCAGTTGGGAAAAGACATTGTTTATTTTTGCAAGCAATTTATTTATTTATTGTAATTTCCAATTGTTCATTGGCATATAGAAATTCAATTGCTTTTGTATATTGAATTTTTATCCTGTGTCCTTGCTAAGCTCACTTATTAGTTCTAGTTGATTGTGTGTGTGTGGGGGTGTGTGGGTGTGTGTAGATCCCTTGGGATATTCTACATAGACAATTATGTTTTCTGCAAATAGAGTTTCTTCTTTTCCAACTCGTATGCCTTTTTTTTCTTTTCTCTTTTATATCTTTTGTCTTACTGCACTGCCTGGGACCTCCAGTATTATGTTGAACAGGAGTGGTAGAAGTGGATATGCTTGTCTTTTTCCCAGTCTTAGGGGAAAAGCATTCAGTCTTTCACTATTAAGCATGATGTTAGTGATATCTCTGCTCATATATGTTTACTAATTCTATTAATCACTGAGAGAGGATTGAAGTTTTTAAGTATAATTGTGGATTTGTTTATTTCTCCTTGAACTTAAAAAAATTTTTTTGTTAAGACTTCGTTTTTTAGAGCAGTTTAAGGTTCAGAGCAAAATTGAGGGGAAGGTACAGAGATTTCCCATATAGTCCCTGACCCCACTCATGCATAGCCTCCTTCATTATGAATACCCCCTACTAGAGGGTACATTTGTTACAATTGCTGAACTGACAGTGACACATCATAATCACCTAAAGTCCATAGTTTATTTTTTCTGCCTCTTTCTCTCTCATCTCCTACGACTCCAATTACATAAATATTAGACTGTTTAATATTGTGCAACTCTTAGATTTTCTCTTCTGTTCTTTCTCTTAAACACTTTTTCTCTTCATGGTTTTTTTTTGTGTGTGTGTGTGTGATTTCTATTGACCTATCTTTAATTTCACCAATTCTTTTCTCAGCTGCTTCAAGTATACTGATTAAGCCATTAAGGGCATACTTCATCTCTGTTACCTTCTTTTTTTTTTTTTCATTTCTAGCATTTACATTTGATTTATCTTTTTCATCTTTCTGCTGAAATTCCCCAGTTGTTTATACATATTGTCCATTTTTTCCACTAGAGCCTTCAACATATTAATCATATTTTCAATTCTTTGATAATTACAAATCTAGGTTACATCCGAGTCTGGTTCTGTGGATTGCTTTGTCTTCTGGCATTGTGTTACTTTTTCTTGCTTCTTTGTGTGTTGTACGTTTTATTTGAATGTTGGGCATTTAATGTAGAACAGTAAAGACAAATTAATATTATTTGTGCTTGGAAATGTCCACTTTTTTGGGCTGGGTGGTAGAGGGGGAGGGGATATTGAATTAATCTGATCAGGAGTTGAGCTGGGTGTGGTTTTATTGCTATTATGATCCTCAGCACATCACAGGTTTAAATTCCATGTCCTTAGGGTGGTAATTGGTTTTTGGAGAATCTTTCCCAATATCTGCTCCATCTTCAGCTTTAGGTCTTCCCTTTGTGCCTGTGCCTCAGACAGTGTCTCTTTCCAATCTCTTGTCCTTCTCCCAGCAGTGGACTGCTGTTACTTTTTACTCAATGCTCGCTGGCTTGGTTCTTCAGGATAGTCATGCAGTGTATTCTCTGTTGTACTAGTTCAGCCTCAGTCATAGGTAAGTTCTGTGTTTCTGAGCCTTGGGGGTAGGATTTTCAAATGATTTTTCCCTTTCCCTCTTTGTAGGAGACCACTAATCATCTGAGCCCAGATGACTTCCTGCCCTTCCTGGAGGGACAGAAGAATGTTTTTCTATTCCCTTTCTCCAGGTGCAATAGGTCTTGACCTTTTGCCCGAGGATGACAGGTGTATAATTACATCCTTCATGTGTCATGAATTTATGATTAGAAAGAAGAGTTGTCTTAATTCTTTGCATGGATCTCTTATAGGAAGGGAAAGGGGCAGTAGTTAGGGTCTTTGAAGAGGTAACGATCTGATTCATTCCAATCAAGCAGTGTGGATGATGGCTATCATTCTGTGAGATGGCTGGGAGTAGTCCCTAAAGAGATGATAAGGCAAAGCTGTAACCCTATGGAGTCCACGTGTGGGGTCATCCTTTGCCAAGCTTAGCCCTGAGGAAGTAGGATGGTCCTATGCTGAAGAACTGAGATGACATGCATGGTAATAGTTAGTGGTGTACCATCATAGAGTGGCAGCTTCACCTGTCAGACTTTGGAGGACAAGTTTGCAACAATAACACCATGTGGCAGCTAGGAGCCTATTAAGAACTGGCATTCACTGCATACTTACTACGTACGATGCACTGTTCTAAGGTCTTTACAAGAATTAATTTGTTAAATTCTCACTACATATTTTTTAGGTCAGGTAACTGAAGCTAAGCGAGGTGATAAATTACCGAGAGAGATGACAGAACCAGAATTCAAAGACTGAGACCCAGGCAGTCTCTCTTTGGAGACCACATTATTAGCTATTGCATAGGTTGCAGATATAAACAATGTCTCCAATAGGGAGGAGATGGCAGACAGATCCTCTTTTGTACCATGTAAACCTCTAAGATTTTGAATAATTCAGAGGGAGACTGGGAGCTTCATGAGGGAGATTTCGTGCTTTTTTATCACATGGAATGTGACCATACTGATAATACTGTTATTGTAGTTTCTAGATAATTTTCTACATATGCTTTATTTTCCCAATTAGATATTAACTTTCTTGGAGAAATGAACTGCTAATTTGTTTTGTACCTTGCCCCTCCATACTTTATAATACTCTGAAAAGTATACTCCTTATTGGAGGTAATTGGCAAGGGTTTTGTGACAGAAGAATAAGATGGCGCCTAAAACATTAGATTTAGGCAAATAAAACTTGAAATAAAACTTTTAAATTCATGATTTATTTCAGCTTCTGGTAATTACAGACTTCATTTTCAGTATTGGTAAGAAATCATTTATAAAGGAAATTCTCGAACTGTAGTTAACAAATTACCTTCATGAGAAGCAGTTTAAATGAATGGTTTGGATAGTATACATTCAGTCTCCTTCTGTAGGTAGAGATGACCAAATGGAAGATGACGGTGACTGTTTGTCAATATGAATCTATTAAAAATAGACTACAGGTGAAAAATTGGAACATTAATTTCTATGCCCCTAAGAATTTCTAAGCTCTTCTGTCTCTAGGGAACATATCCACTGACATCGAACTTGACCCCAAGACCACCTGAAATAATTCCTTCTAAAATGGCATGGAAAAAGGCTTTTATCCCTGCTGTTTCTGTGTGCTGAAAGGTAATGCCCTTGACTATCAGCATACCCAGAGGAATGTACCGTTTTGTGAGCATTCTCAAAATAAGGACAAAGTTCAGTGGCAGACCAAAAATAAAGCATAGTCATTTTTTTTTCAAAGAAATGACAGAAATTAAAAATGGGTACTTTTTTTTCCAGAATGAAGGAAAAAGTGAAAAAGAATGACAATGTCTTACTACAGATCCTTAGTGAAAATGGCAAATATCACTATGCTGTAAAGAAGAAATTTGTTTGAACTTTATATTATAGTATTATTTTCTAATTATAAAAATTATACTTTATTTCTTAAAGTATAAATTTTTCTTTTTTGTATATAAGTGAGAAAGTAAAACTACTTGTAATCTCACTATGCATCAGTAACCACTATCAATATATAGTTCCAGATTTTTTTCTCTATTTATCCAGGTCTCAAGTACATCAACATCGAACTCTCTCTATAGATCATAGAAATGACATTATACTGTATATATTTCTTTTTTTTAAAGATTTTTTTTGATGTGGACCATTTATAAAGTCTTTATTGAATTTGTTACAATATTGCTTTTGTTTTATGTTTTGGTTTTTTGGCCGCGGGGCATGTGGGATCTTAGCTCCCCAACCAGGGATCGAACCCGCACCTCCTGCATTGGAAGGCGAAGTCTTAACCATTGGACCACCAGGGAAGTCCCCATATAGTATATATTTCTTAACGTGTTTTCTTTTACATAAGGCTGTATAGTGAAATGCTTCTCTATCGTGGCAGAAAAGGCCAGTTGAGTTCTGAAGATTTGAGCTTCCCTTCCACAGTGTAGCACTGTTGTTGGGAAGCAGCTTCCCAGCCAGGGACTGCACTTCTCAGTCCTTTTGCAGCTCTGTGGTGCCTCATCACTGGTTTGGTAAAGTGGAATGGGAACTGAAGGGATGTGCCACATCTGGGCCAAGGAGGTTAGATGTCTGTGTTCCCATCCCTTCATTCACTTCCAGAGTGCACTTGGAGGCCACGCTTCTCTTCCATTGCCATGAGCAAAACATGACCTCTGGATAGTCTGCTGGACCCAGGAGGAGAATAAAAGACACATGGAGCAGAGCTACACCAGCTTCCCCGTAATGCGAAACTACATGCTGAAGCAGAGCTGCCCCAAATGACCTGCAAACTTGTAATTGAGAAATAATTATTGTTGTATTGCACTGTGTGCTTCACAGAAGCTGATGTGCCTGAAGTACTTATAACTGAGTCTAGAAAGAGGGATGCGTCTCAAGAAGAATGGTGGATGTGGTTTTTGGCAAATGACCTTGGAGAATCAAATACATGGAAATATCCCCAAAGTCTTTGAGCATATTGTGTTGGGCTAACCTCAGCCTGGACTAAAAGGGACTAAGACTATATGAGTTATAAAAATGACATCTTAACATTCTGTGGCAGGAAGCAGGCTGAGAAGGCTTCTTAGGATTCTAGAATGGTATATTTTCCAATGTCCTTGTCAGAAGGCCAAGGAAAAGAATGTAAAAGGAAGGATCTCCACCTCACTCATGGAGGGCTCTGTCAACAGTTCTGGAGAATAATGGACTAGGCAGAGACTTCCAGGGATCAGAACTTGGACCAAATAAAAGAACATTTTCTTTCTTCGAAAGAACATGGGGGGAGGGGCTTCCCTGGTGGCGCAGTGGTTGAGAGTCCGCCTGCCGATGCAGGGCACACGGGTTCGTGCCCCGGTCCGGGAAGATCCCACATGCTGCAGAGCGGCTGGGCCAGTGAGCCATGGCCACTGAGCCTGCGCATCCGGAGCCTGTGCTCTGCAACGGGAGAGGCCACAACAGTGAGAGGCCCGCGTACCGCAAAAAAAAAAAAGAACATGGGGCTTCCCTGATGGCGCAGTGGTTGAGAGTCCGCCTGCTGATGCAGGGGACACGGGTTGGTGCCCCGGTCCGGGAGGATCCCATGTGCGGCTGGGCCCGTGGGCCATGGCCGCTGAGCCTGCGCGTCCAGAGCCTGTGCTCCGTGGCGGGAGAGGCCACAACAGTGAGAGGCCCGCGTACCAAAAAAAAAAAAAAAAAAAAAAAAAAAAAAATATATATATATATATATATATATATATATGCTTAAGTTGTGGTTCTTGCCTTTTTGTGCTCCTGCCATTGTCATGAAAAGAAAAAACATTTGATAGTCTCCTGGTCTCAGGGAAGGATAAGAGACATGCAGAGGAGAACCACTCCAGTGACTGCCACCTGCAACAAAGCTACCCCAGGTCACCAACAAAACTGAGCAAGAAATAAATACTAATTTTGGTTTTCCATGTTTGAGGTTGTTCTGTGAGATATATGTATGGATTTGTCTCTTGCTCCCTTCAAGGTTTGCTAGAATGTCACCTTCATAGTGACTGACATCCCCTAATTAAAAACAACAACCCTCATTCCAGTCCAATACACCCGATCCCTCTTACCCACTATATTTTTCTCCACAGCACTTGCCATCTTCTAATATACTATATAATTTACTCATTTTGGGGGGAGGGTGTTATCATCTGTCTTCACCAACTAGAATATAAGTTCCATCAGGTAGAAGTTTTTGCCTGTTTTCTTTTTTTTTTTTTTTGTTTGTTTGTTTGTTTGTTTTTGCTGTACACGGGCCTCTCACTGTCATGGCCTCTCCCGTTGTGGGGCACAGGCTCCGGACGCGCAGGCTCAGCGGCCATGGCTCACGGGCCCAGCCGCTCCGCGCCATGTGGGATCCTCCCAGACGGGGGCACGAACCCATGTCCCCTGCATCGGCAGGCAGACTCTCAACCACTGCGCCACCAGGGAAGCCCTGCCTGTTTTCTTTACTTCTGTGTCCTCAACACCTAGAACATTGCCTGAGACATAGTAGCTATTCAATAATTTTTGTTAAATGAATGAATTCATCAACTTATACAGAGAATAAATATCAAAAAGAAGTGCAGAAAATATTAATAGTGGTTATCTCCACTTTCTATGAATATGGGTGGTTTTCATTTTCTTTATATTTTCTCTGTTTTCTAAATTATCCATAATAAGTATATATGATTTATGTAATGAAAACAAAACAGCTTTTTAAAATTGTTTTGACTACACATAGAAGTTTCAGGGTTTTTTCCTTTAATATTACTGAAATTGTCCATTTATCAGTAAGCATAATTTTTGTTCTAGCTTATATTGTGGCGTAAGGATCTGTGGGTAGAAGGAGGCTCAAAACAGAAGGCAAGTGGGCCAAGGAGAGAAAGTTGAGAAGCTGAGAGTTGAGAATCGAGACTGGGTAAGAGAATCACATCTCAGAAATCTGTTCCATAAGTCTCTGTATGAATCTGGGCAATCTTCATTTTTTTTTTTATTCCAGCCTCCTCTCTTTCACGCTGAAGTGTTGCCGAGTATTCCCATTTCTAATTATTCCTGAAGTTTAAGACAAGTTCAAGTTATGCACTTTTTCATTTATAATAAAGAGAATAAAAGAAAATAAAAGACACATAGAACATTAAGTAACCTAGTAAACAGCCCCCTGGTTAAGAAATGTCATTTGTCTATTCTATAGGGTACTAGTCACCGATATAATCATAGCAGGAACAATACTAGTAGGATGGTTTGGTATTTGGCAGATTACTAAACTCCACTTAGAGGAGCTGGAGTAATTGCATGAAGCTGCTTCTCCTAGGTTGAGTGTTAGCTTCACGACTGAGATGACCAAGGAAAAGTAAGATGCCAGCCATGCAGGATGAGAGGCATTGGATGACATGTTCTCTCCTTTCATCTACCTCCTCTTTTCCCCCAATCTTCACCTCCACTGGGAGACTGGGGAGGCTGAGCAGTGAATTCTGAGACTCAGTGCCAGGTAAATTTTTCTAAGAAGAAAGTGATTTATCTTGCTTGGTGTAAGTTTCTTGTGAGTCACACGGAGAATCACAACTATAGATGAAAGTTGTATAGCACAGGGGTTAAAAACCTCGGACTTTGGAGAAAGATGGAATTTGATTTAAATTTCACCTCCACCATTTACTGGCAGTATTGCCTTGTCAAGTAACTAACTTTTCTGAACCTCACTTGTGTCATCTGTAAATGGGAGAAACAAGGATTAAACGAGATGCCATTTGTAAAGTGCTCAGTATCGTACATTATCACTATCAAGCATTTAACAAATTCTAGCTGCTATTATGACTACTATTATAATTTTCTTAATTAATACCTGCTTAGTTCACTAGTAGTCAGGCTAACAAGCTGGTCTTCTGGAAAATGAAGAGAGGGAGAACTTGCAAAAATGATTAAAAAGTAATACACCTAAGGTTTCCACTTTGTACTAAGTGGTGGCTGTTGATTGCACTGTCATTTTGAAGTTTAACAGCAGAGCATTACTGTTTAGCCACCATGGTGTCATAAAATTTGGTACATCTTGACCTTGAATGATGCTACACTAGCTAAGCTGTTCTTTAGGTGTTTTAGCAATCAATACCTGTCCTGAATCCTAGCCATGGTGATCAAATTTGTATTTTACTTTTTTTACATAAAAAAAAAGAACCTAGAGCAATACCAGGCTGGAGGATTGTAGAAATTTCCCCTGATAAGCCTGTGAAACATAGAATTCAGTAGATGGACTGCAGAGAGTTATAAAACACCAAAACATAATCGGGGAGAAGCTAAGTTATTCATATTACACATTTGCTTTTTATCAAGATTTTCTCTAATTAAATGTAAGGTGGTGAGTATTGTGAACATCCATGTGATACTGAAATAACTGCTAGCACCCTTAAGGAATCAGCCACCACTCCCTCCAGGGTGGGCCTTTGCTGCCCTACTGCTCTTTTTTTTTGTTTTTAAATCTAGCCTCATTACCTTAATAGCTCAAAACCTTCTCAAGCATGTTAAAAATAGATTGCAGGAGAATTGAATGCAGTGTTTCCCTCCTTCCTCCCACTCCTTTTCTCGACTGTAATATAATGGCACCACTCAGAAACAGTCCACGGAAATCAGGGTTTTCTCAGCGGCTTGTGTGGGAAGTGCAGACTATTGTGAGCCAGCGTTGCAGCCCACTGCTTGGCAGGAAGTCGTTTTTGGAAAAGTTAACCGAACAAACACCTTCCATTGTCTACAGAGGTTGAAAGCCCAATAAAATCTCTTTATTTCTATCTCTGAACCAACTTGGTGACTGTTAATACATTTAACCCCTTTGATTCTAGAGTCTTAGGTTTACTGAAGGCTTTTTCCCTCAGGGATTCTTAACCTTTTTGGATTCTTGGGCTCCTTTGAGAATCCAGTGGACAATAAACTCATGTGTTCATTTTTCAGGGGGTCTGTGGTTCTTCCCCTGCGCCCACCCGCCATGTGGAGTTGTTCTGTAGTTGGTCTGAGTAATTAATGATTAAGGGGAAAACTAAAGAAGAGAAGGTGAGAATCTCTCTTCTCCCATGACACATGCACCACTGCATATTTCTCCTTTCTTTCTTTGCAAGTTTACTAAAAAGAAAAGAAAGAAAAAGAAAAAAGCCAAGCTCTGCTAACAACTATTTTTAAAGCTGTTAATCACTTTCATAGTCTTATTTATTAAAATGATAAGACATAGCCTGAAATTCTTCCCAATGTCATAAAACTGAGAAATTTACCATTATAAATGAGTATACAAAAGATTTAGACCAGAAGGAATAGGCTATGTTTAACTGGGCATGACTCTTATTGTACTCTCTAAATATTTGAAGGGCATTTGTGGGGATGTAACAGCCACAGAATCATCATTTTATCTTGCTTCAGAGGGAATTTGCAAAAGAAGGTTTTTGGTTTTTTTTTAACATGTTTTTGTTAAACCTCAGATCCTAAGATTTAATGTTCAAGAATAGAATTGGCTGACTTAGAAGTTAAGGAGTTTATACTCAAGAGGAGGATGCTACGTTATCCGTCAAGAGTAATATTGAAGGCATTTCGGCTCTCTGTGGCTAGATACCCTCTATCACACCTTTGCACTAGAAACTCTCCAGGTATACAAAAATTTTAGTTGGTCCACAAGAAGAAAACTTTTAAGATGTCTTTCCTTTTTTTTCCCCCCTGTGCCTATGCCCAAGAGAGTGGTTTTAATTAGTGCTGAGATGGAGTTTCAACTCTCCAATATCATTTATTTTCATTAGGTCCCATTTGTTTATTTTTGTTTTTATTTCCATTACTCTAGGAGGTGGGTCAAAAAAGATCTAGCTGTGATTTATGTCAAAGAGTGTTCTTCCTATGTTTTCCTCTAAGAGTTTTACAGTGTCCAGTCTTACATTTAGGTCTTTAATCCATTTTGAGTTTATTTTTGTGTATGGTGTTAAGGAGTGTTCTAATTTCATTCTTTACATGTAGCTGTCCAGTTTTCCCAGCACCACTTATTGAAGAGACTGTCTTTTCTCCATTGTATATCCTTGCCTCCTTTGTCATGGATTAGTTGACCATAGATGCATGGGTTTATCTCTGAGCTTTCTATCCTATTCCATTGATTTATATTTCTGTTTTGGTGCCAGTACCATATTGTCTTAATTACTGTAGCTTTGTAGTGTAGTCTGAAGTCAGGGAGCCTGATTCCTCCAGCTTCATTTTTTTCCCTCAAGATTGCTTTGGCAGGCTTCCCTGGTGGCACAGTGGTTAAGAATGCACCTGCCAATGCAGGGGACACAGGTTCGAGCCCTGGTCTAGGAAGATCCCACATGCCATGGAGCAACTAAGCCCGTGCGCCACAAGTACTGAGCCTGTGCTCTAGAGTCCATGTGCCACAACTACTGAAGCCTGTGTGCCTAGAGCCCATGCTCTGCAACAAGAGAAACCACTACAGTGAGAAGCCTGTGCACCACAATGAAGAGTAGCCCCCGCTTGCCACAACTAGAGAAAGCCTGCGCATGCAGCAATGAAGACCCAACGCAGCCAAAAATAAATAAATTAATTAATTTTAAAAATTAAAATAAAAAAAGACTGCTTTGACTATTCGGGGTCTCTTGTGTCTCCATACAAATTTTAAGACTCTTTTGTTCTAGTTGTGTAAAAAATGCCATTGGTAGTTTGATAGGGATTGCATTGAATCTGTAGATTGCTTTGGGTAGTATAGTCATTTTCACAATATTGATTCTTCCAATCCAAGAACATGGTACATATCTCCCTCTGTCTGTGTCATCTTTTTTTTTTGGGGGGGGGTGGGTACGCGGGCCTCTCACTGCTGTGGCCTTTCCCGTTACGGAGCACAGGCTCTGGATGCTCAGGCTCAGCAGCCATGGCTCACGGGGCCAGCTGCTCCGCGGCATGTGGTATCCTCCCGGATCAGGGCACGAACCCACATCCCCTGCATCGGCAGGCGGACTCTCAACCACTGCGCCACCAGGGAAGCCCCTGTCTGTGTCATCTTTGATTTCTTTCATCAGTGTCTTATAGTTTACTGAGTACAGGTCTTTTACCCCCTTAGGTAGGTTTATTCCTAGGTATTTTATTCTTTTTGTTGCAATGGTGAATGGAATTGTTTCCTTAATTTCTCTTTCTGATCTTACATTGTTAGTGTATAGGGATGCAAGAGATTTCTGTGCATTAATTTTGTATCCTGCAACTTTACCAAATTCATTGATTAACCCTGGTAGTTTTCTGGTGGCATCTTTAGAATTATCTATGTATAGTATCATGTCATCTCACTGTCAAACAGTGAGAATTTTACTTCTTCTTTTCTAATTTGTATTCCTTTTATTTCTTTTTCTTCTCTGATTGCCATGGCTAGGACTTCCAAAACTATGTTGAATAATAGTGGCAAGAGTGGATATCCTTGTCTTGTTACTGATCTTAGAGGAAATGCTTTCAGTTTTTCACCATTGAGAGTGATGTTTGCTGTGGGTTTGTCATATATGGCCTTTATTATGTTGAGGTAGCTTCCCTCTATGCCCACTTTCTGGAGAGTTTTTATCATAAATGATGTTGAATTTTGTCAAAAGCTTTTTGTGCATCTATTGAGATGATCATATGGTTTTTATTCTTCAATTTGTTAATATGGTGTATCACATTGATTGATTTGCATATACTGAAGAATCCTTACACTCCTGGGATAAACCCCACGTGATTATGGTGTATGATCCTTTTAATGTGTTGTTGGATTCTGTTTGCTAGTATTTTGTTCGGGATTTTTGCATCTATATTCATCAGTAATATTGGTCTGTAATTCTCTTTTTTTTTAGTATCTTTGGTTTTGGTATCAGGGTGATCCAGGCCTCGTAGAATGAGTTTGGGAGTGTTCCTTCCTCTGCAATTTTTTGGAAGAGTTTGAGAAGGATAGGTGTTAGCTCTTCTCCAAATGTTCGTTCATTACTTGTGATTGGTCTGTTTATATTTTGTAAACCTTCCTGGTTCAGTCTTGGAAAATTGTACCATTCCAAGAATTTGTCCGTTTCTTCATGGTTGTCCATTTTATTGGCATATAGTTGTTTGTAGTAGTCTCTTACAATCCTTCATATTTCTGCAGTGTCTGTTGTGATTTCTCCTTTTTCATTTCTAATTTTATTTATTTGAGTCCACTCCCTCTTTTTCTTGATGAGTCTGGATAAAGGTTTATCAATTTTGTTTATCTTCTCAAAGAACCAGCTTTTAGTTTTATTGATCTTTGCTATTGCTTTCTTTGTTTCTATTTCACTTATTTCTGCTCTGATCTTTATGATTTCTTTCCATCTACTAACTTTGGGTTTTCTTTGTTCTTCCTTCTCTAGTTCCTTTAGGTGTAAGGTTAGATTGTTTGAGATTTTACTTGTTTCTTGAGGTAGGATTGCCCTTTTAGGACTGCTTTTGCTGCATCCCATAGGTTTTGGATTGTCCTGTTTTCATTGTCATTTGTCTCTAGGTATTTGTTGATTTCCTCTTTGATTTCTTCAGTGATTTTTTGGTTATTTAGTAACGTATTGTTTAGCCTCCATGTGTTTGTGTTTTTTACATGTTTTTCCCTGTAATTGATTTCTAATCTCATAGCGTTGTGGTCGGAAAAGATGCCTGATATGATTTCAATTTTCTTAAATTTACTAAGGCTTGATTTATGACCCTAGATATGATCTATCCTGGAGAATGTTGCATGTACACTTGAGAAGAAAGTGTAATCTGCTGTTTTCAGATGGAATTTCCTATAAATATCAGTTAAATCTATCTAGTCTATTGTGTCATTTAAAGTTTGTGTTTCCTTTTTAATTTTCTGTCTGGATGATCTGTCCATTGGTGTAAGTGAGATGTTAAAATCCCCCACTATTATTGTGTTACTGTTTTTTTGTTTTGTTTTGTTTAAGAGAGTAGAGTGTTTTTTTTAATTTTATTTATTTATGGCTGTGTTGGGTCCTCGTTTCTGTATGAGGGCTTTCTCTAGTTGCGCCAAGTGGAGGCCACTCTTCATCGCGGTGCGCGGGCCTCTCACTATCGCGGCCTCTCTTGTTGCAGAGTGCAGGCTCCAGGCACGCAGGCTCAGTAATTGTGGTTCACGGGCCTAGTTGCTCCGCAGCATGTGGGATCTTCCCGGACCAGGGCTCGAACCCGTGTCCCCTGCATTGGCAGGCAGATTCTCAACCACTGTGCCACCAGGGAAGCCCTACTGTGTTACTGTTGATTTCCTCTTTTATAGTTGTTAGCATTTGCCTTATGTATTGAGGAGCTCCTATGTTGGATGCATATATATTTATAATTGTTATATCTTCTTTGATTGATCCCTTGATCATTATGTAGTGTCCTTCCTTGTCTCTTGTAACATTCTTTATTTTAAAGTCTATTTTATCTGATATGAGTATTGCTACTCCAGCTTTCTTTTGATTTCCACTTGCATGGGGTATCTTTTTTCTATCCCTTCACTTTTAGTGTGTATGTGTCTGTAGGTCTGAAGTGGGTCCTTGTAGACAGCATATATAAGGGTCTTGTTTTTGTATCCATTCAGCGAGCCTGTGTATTTTGATTGGAGCATTTAATCCATTCATATTTAAGGTAATTATTGATATGTATCTTCCTATTACCATTTTGTTAATTGTTTTGGGTTTGTTTCTCTAGGTCCTTATCTTCTCTTGTGTTTCCCACTTAGAGAAGTTCCTTTAGCATTTGTTGTAGAGCTGGTTTGGTAGTGCTGAATTCTTTTAGCTTTTGCTTTTCCATAAAGCTTTTGTTTTCTCCGTCGAATCTGGTTGAGATCCTTGCCGGGTACAGTAATCTTGGTTGTAGATTCTTCCTTTTCTTCACTTTAAATGTATTATGCCACTCCCTTCTGGCTTGTAGAGTTTCTGCTGAGAAATCAGCTATTAACCTTATGGGAGTTCCCTTGTATGTTATTTGTCATTTTTCCCTTGTTGCTTTTTTTTTTTAATAGACCTTTATTGGAGTATAATTGCTTCATAATGCTGTGTCAGTTTCTGTTGCACAACAAAGTGAATCAGCCATATGCATACACATGTCCCCATATCCCCTCCCTCTTGAGCCTCCCTCCCATCCTCCCTATCCCACTCCTCTAGGTCATTGCAAAGCACTGAGCTGATCTCTCTGTGCTATGCTGCTGCTTCCCACCAGCCAACTATTTTACGTTCGGTAATGTGTATATGTTGATGCTACTCTCACTTCGCCCCAGATTCGCCCTCCAACCCCATGTCATCAAGTCCATTCTCTATGTCTATCTCTTTATTCCTGCTCTGCAACTAGGTTCATCAGTACCTTTTTTTTTTTTTTAGATTCCATATATATGTGTTAGCGTATGGTATTTGTTTTTCTCTTTCTGACTTACTTCACTCTGTATGCAGACTCTAGGTCCATCCACCTCACTACAGATAACTCAATTTCATTTTTATGGCTGAGTAATATTCCATTGTATATATGTGCAACATCTTCTTTATCCATTCATCTGTCGATGGACATTTAGGTTGATTCCATGTCCTGGCTATTGTAAATAGTTCCACAGTGAACATTGTAGCACATGTCTCTTTTTGATCCCTTGTTGCTTTTAATAATTTTTCTTTGTCTTTAATTTTTGTCAGTTTGATTACTGTGTGTCTTGGCATGTTTCTTCTTGTGTTTATCTTGCCTGGGACTCTCTGTTCTTCGTGGACTTGGGTGGCTATTTCCTTTCCCATGTTAAGGAAGTTTTCGACTATAATCTCTTCAAATATTTTATCAGGTCCTTTCTCTTTCTCTTCTCCTTCTGGGACCTCTATAATGCGAATGTTGGTGCATTTAATGTTGTCCCAGAGGTCTCTTAGGTTGTCTTCATTTCTTTTCATTGTTTTTTCTTTATTGTGTCCGTGGCAGTGAATTCCACCATTCTGTCTTCCAGGTCACTTATCTGTTCTTCTGCCTCAGTTATTCTGCTGTTGATTCCTTCTAATGTATTTTTCATTTCAGTTATTGTATTGTTCATCTCTGTTTGTTTGTTCGTTAATTCTTCTAGGTGTTTGTTCTTTAATTCTTCTAGGTTTTTGTTAAACATTTCTTGTATCTTCTCGATCTTTGTCTCCATTCTTTTTCCGAGGTCCTGGGTCATCTTTGTTGTCATTAATCTGAATTCTTTTTCTTGAAGGTTGCCTATCTCCACTTGATTTAGTTGTGGCTTTTTTTGGGTTTTATCTTGTTCCTTCATCTGGTACTAGTACATCTAGTTCTCTGCCTTTTCATTTTGTCTGTCTTTCTGTGAATGTGGTTTTTGTTCCACAGGCTGCAGGATTGTAGTTCTTCTGCTTCTGCTGTCTGCCCTGTGGTGGATGAGGCAATCTAAGAGGCTTGTGCAGGCTTCCTGATGGGAGGGACTGGTGGTAAGTAGAGCTGGGTGTTGCTCTGTTGGGCTGAGCTTAGTAAAGCTTTAATCCGCTTGTCTGCTGATGGGTGGGGCTGAGTTCCCTCCCTGTTGGTTGTTAGGCCTGAGGCAACCCAGCACTGGAGCCTACAGGCTCTTTGGTGGGGCTAATGGTGGACTCCAGGAGGGCTCATGCCAAGGAATACTTCCCAGAACTTATGCTACCAGTGTCCTTGTCCCCATGGTGAGCCACAGCCCGCCCCCCCCCCCCCCCCCCCCCCCCGCCGCCAGCCTCTGCAGGAGACCCTCCCACACTAGCAGGTAGGTCTGGTTCAGTCTCCTATGGGGTCACTGCTCCTTCCCCCTGGGTCCTGATGCACACAGTACTTTGTGTGTGCCCTCCAAGAGTGGAGTCTCTGTTTCTTCTAATCCTGTCAAAATCCTGCAGTCCACTAGCCTTCAAAGTCTGATTCTCTGGGAATTCCTTCTCCCATTGCCAGACCCCCAGGTTGGGAAGCCTGATGTGGGGCTCAGAACCTTTACTCCAGTGGGTGGACTTCTGTGGTATAATTGCTCTCCAGTTTGTGAGTCACCCACCCAGTGGTTATGGGATTTGATTTTAGTTTGATTGCACCCCTCCTACCATCTCATTGTGGCTTCTCCTTTGTCTTTGGATGTGGGATTTCTTTTTTGGTAAGTTCCAGTGTCTTCCTGTCGATGATTGTTCAGCAGTTAGTTGTGATTCTGGTGTTCTCGCAAGAGGGAGTGAGAGCATGTCTTTCTACTCCGCCATCTTGAACCAATCTCATCCCAACATCATTTATTTTCTGCGTGGCCTTAGATATCTGTGATGCTATTACATGAGAACTACAACCTCTTTCCCATAATTTGAAAGTAACAAAGTGCCTATTACCCACTGAGAGTTGATTGCTGTCATTTAGGAAGAGTGAAACAACAGTCTGACCTTCAAGGAAAGGAGATATTTGAATTAACTGTCTTTTCAGGAACTGTTTTTTTTTCTTAAGCATTTTAATTTTCTATTTGAGAATTTATATATAAGCCTATATTATCTGTTGTTATCTCTGTTGAGTTTATAAGGGTGTGAATTTTCAGGTTGAAAAAGTGTGATGGCATTTAGTATCCAGGATTATATTCCAAATGTATTCCTCATGCCAAAAGCTCTGCTCAGTCTGGAATCCTTTACCCTGAAGTTTCCGACAGCCCTGACTTTGGTATATGTTTTAGTTAACTTAGGATGCCATAACAAAATACCATAGACTGGGTGGTAAACAAGAGAAAGTTTTTCTCTCACAGTTCTGGAGGCTGGAAAACTGAGATCAGGGTGCTAGTTTCTGGCAAGAGCCTTCTACCTAGCTTGCAGACGTCCACCTTCTCCCTGTGTCCTCGCGTGGCCTTTCCTTGGTGTGTACGTGTGTGAGTGTATGTGTGTCTGTGTGTGTGTGTGTAAGGAGAGAGAGAAAGAGCAAGAAAGATTTTTTCTTCTTATATCTTCAGTCCTGTCAGATTAAGACCTCACCTTTATGACCTCCTTTAACCTTATTTACCTCCTGAAAGCCCCACCTCCAAATACAGTCACATTGGAGGTTAGCGCTTCAAGATATGAAGTTTGGAGAAACACAGTTCAGTCCACAGTGGTGTAGCATATGTGTGTTGTAAACCTTACGCAGGGTCTTGAACATCTGTCAGTGGAAGAATGGGAAATGGGAAATAAATTCATTGTAACATCATGTTACTTGTAATCTGCTCTTGTGACATAGACGACAAAGACATCAAACATTCAGTATAATTTGGAGAGTTAAAAATGTGTTGGAGCAGAAGAGAGAGGAGAGAGGGAGAGAAATAGAAGATAATTAAATCAGTAAGAATTTAAAAACTCATTGCTAAGTACAGTGTATATAGCCAGGTGTGATGAAAGATACATCTTCCCTCCTTTACAATAAACAAACAAAAACCAGAAAGCCATTGACTTTGCTCTCAGGGATTTGGGATTTATGATTTGGGATTTATTTGGGGAGCTAAGAACTAAAAACCATTCAAATGAAAAGTACATTAGAAAGAAAAGCCCATTTGTGTTAAGCATTGGATTAAAAAAGAAGTGCAACTAATGCTCAGAGGATCACTATGGAGTGAGAAGATTCTGATCTCAGGATGTAGGATGTGCTGGGGCAGGGATGGAAGTTTGGGTTTGAGGGGATCAGAGAAGGCTTCTTAGAAGAGGTGGTGGCTACATAGGGCCCAGGGAATAGGGAGGGCATGAGCACATCAAGCAGAGAGGCACAGTGGCAAGAAAGAGCATGCGCAGTATGTGGGGAGACCAGCAGCAGCTCCTGTAGCTGGAGGCGGAGGGCCAGGCAGAGCGGAGAGAGAAGAGGGGGAGTAGCTGGGCAGAGGTCACAGGGCTGAGAGCTCCGTGGGCCATGTTTTACCCGGAAGATAGAGTTTTCAAGCTGCAGAAACATTTCTTCAAATGAAAAGCTTATGTGGAAGCTTGATCTATATGCCAGAGATGGCAAAGCTGCTCTAGCTTGAGCCAGAGTGGAGCTAGGGTCCTGCTCTTCACCACTGCCTCTGTCGCTGTCATCCTTTTGCTACCCGCGTAGTGCAGACTGGCCTCCCCTGCACCTGGATTATAGCAACAGTCTCCTCTTACAGGCTTGCTCATCCACCCCACACTGCACAGCTTTCTAACGGGCAAGTCTGATTTTGTCCTTCCTCTGTGTAAGTCCCTGCAGTGGTTCCCACCTGCCTGCACGAACAGACCTGCACTCCCGAGGCCCTGCCTACTGCTTCACTTTCCTTTCTTGCCAAGTTCTCCCCCTAACACTTAGCTTTGTGTCCTAACGAAGCTGAAAGGCTTGCAGTTGTGTCTTGTCCAGCCCTATGTTGCCTGGCATGGCCTCCATACGTACTTCCCTTTAAGCCCCAGCTCAAAGGTCACCCTCTCCGTGAGGACATTCCTAACCTCCTTTGAACCCAAGTTGATCTGGCCATACTCTTTTTTATGCCTAACTGTACCTGTGTGTACAAATCCTATTGCTGTAGCTGTGTATGGGGACAGATACGAGAGATGTTGAGAGTCAGGCCAACAGGTTCAGTCAGAGAATGGCTGTGGGTAGAAGGAAGGATTTGGAGGAGTCTGAGATGACACCCAGGTTTCTGTCAGGATTGACATGTACTGTCACAGAGAATATAGGAGCAGAAGGGCGTGGAACGGGAAGGACGAATTCCATTTTGGTGAAGTCGTTTTGTGTCTGTGAAGGTCCAGGTTGAGATGAGTCAGGAAGAAGATCTGGAGGCACACATTTGGGAATCAGTAGGTAGGCAATAGATAAATCTTTAGGATTGACTGAGATTATTTAAGGTGAGACTACAACAGTGTGAGAAGGGAAGAGAGATGTGGATGAGTTGATTAAGGAAAAAGGTAGAGTGGGAGTAGATGCCCTACATAATCCCGGTTCCATTGTCCCCATCATTTTGGTGCTGGGACCACAAAGATCACGGTGCAACCTGACAAAAGCTCTGTAAACAGAAAAGCTGTGTTTGCTATTCCGGATCTTAGGCCACTCCAAGGTCCAACGAAGTGGAGAATCTTATAAACTGCCAGGTGACGCATCCTGACAATTACAATGGAGGATGCTCTCTAAACTCATCATATGTGATTTCATGTAATACCAGTGCAGTTATAATTCAATATTTAGAAAAGGAAAAGTTAGTAATATCATAACAGGACTTTGAATTTTAGAGTATTTCTGGTTATTAAAGACTCCTTAAATAATTTAGAAACTTTTGCAGCAGGAACGTCTCTGAATGTTGTTTACGTAGAGCAATACTTGCCCACCAGAAATTTTTTTCCGAATTCATATGTAAACAAACACATAATACATTTTACAGCAAGAGAGAAGTAAGTGTGGACATATTATCCAAAAGATTCTGTTTTCTTTTTTTTTTCTCTCTCTTTTTTTTTTTTGTGGTACGTAGGCCTCTCACTGTTGTGGCTCACGGGCCCAGCCGCTCCGCGGCATGTGGGATCTTCCTGGACCGGGACACGAACCCGTGTCCCCTGCATCGGCAGGCGGACTCTCAACCACTGCACCACCAGGGAAGCCCAAGATTCTGTTTTCTTTACCTAGAAGAAAGAAATATCTTCTTAGTCATAGGAAGAGAGAGAATAGTGAATGCAGGATCATAATGTATAGATGAAGTGACTTCATCTTGTGATAAACGATGGTGAATCGAGAATCCCCTGGAGTCCAGTGTGTGGTAAGTTAAATCACGCAAGCTCTCTGTGATGCCTGATGTGTTATTCCACACTTCTTAACATTTTTCATGCTCCCGCAGACTTTTTCAAACACTGCACATGAACTTCCTTACCAGAACGAAAGGACCTTCTAGCTTTCTGGAGTACTGTGTTTCACTTAGTACTGATCAGTAAAACTGGTACCATTTTCCACATCTGGGATGTGAACGCTGGTCTCAGTGGTCTAGGGCACTGGGTAGGAGCCTCCTTTTTTTGACGATGGGTCAGTGAACAGGCGGGAGAGAGAGAGAGAGGGCAGCTGCCTCTCAGCTAGAGCAGTTAAGTCAATCTTGGCAAATCGAGTAACATGCCTCAACCAGGCTACTCTTATCTTTGTGTGGTCAATTAGAGGAGGATCTCATGAAGAAAGGAAGGAAAAAAGAAAAGAATGCTATCATTTCTTTTATAGCCTCCTTGGCATGATTCATATGAATATTTGTTATTATACATGGGATGTATATATATTATCAGACTGGGCTTAAATGTAGAGGCACCTTTGTGAAGAAAGGGTAATTAAATATGAACTGTGCATTTGTCTTAAGGAGGTATGAAGTATTCAGAGCTCATATAAATTCGGAACATAGGCATATGCCAAATTGTTTACAAATGTGTTATTTTCTGCTATATACCCATAACTGTCTAATTTTGACAGTAACTATTTTTGTCTTAAAGTGAAAATATGCTTTCAATTCGAGTAAAAAATTATGTGCAGTAACTTCCAGTTAATTTCATAAGAAGTAAGTATTAGCATTAGGTAATTTAAAAAAATAATTTTCTTAATTTTTTTAACTTGAACTCTGTAAAGATTAGAGACTTGTGTTTTCATCTTTATTACACTGTTTACTTGTTAATTTTTATAAAAACAAAGATTTTCCATGTCACATATTCAGATGACTTAGGGAAAGAAGTTTTAATAAGTATTTTAAAGCACTGATAAATATGTAAAGTCCTATTTTACGTATTTTAAAAATATCTATTTTACTGATGAATAAGTTAAATAGGAGAAAGTTAAATGACATTTCAGGGTCAAAATAGAACTAGGAAGAAAACCAAGACATGCTTTTAAGTTCTCTTTAGCCCTGACCTCTCCTACTCTTGGTGTATATGTGAGCTCCACTTAAATGCTAGTATCTCTATATCAATGTGTTATAAGTAGAACACATCATTATTTTCTTTCACACCTACTCCTTCACAACTTCACAACTCTTCTTCACCTTAGATTGTGGTATCAACAGCCATCCATCCAACTGCTTTGGCCAAAAACTTGGATTCGTATTTTATTCTCATTCCTTCCTTTATCCATCCTATAACAAATCCTATTGGTTTTATATATATATATATGTATATATATATATAAAACATCACTATTCCATTACATACTACCTAGTCTAAGGCACCAACACCTCTCACTGCGATCACTGCAATAACTTCCAAGTGTCTGGTATGTAGTAAGTTAAATCACTTAGTCTATCTCAGTGTTATTTTTGCCCTTCTGCAATCTATTTTCTGCTTGGTGGCCAAGTGACATTTACTGAAACCAGCCAACTCAGAGCCAATCATTGACCCGTCTAAAAACCTCTGCTTTGAGAAGAAAACACAAACTTTTGGACCTGGCACGTACACCCTGCATGATCTGTTCTCTGCTTTTCCTCTCTGACCCCACCTCCTCCCATTCTTTCACTGGTATAAGTACTTTCTGATGTATTTATCACTTTATCCGCAGCAGAATGCTGAGTGCAAGGGTAGGCCCTCAATACATTTGTCAAATGCACAGAAAACTAGTTTTATATATTTTCCTGAGCCTAAGAAGAAATCCTCCTTTGGCTTTGCTGCTAAGCAGAGCCCAAAGTAAGTCTTAGGTGGGTGTTCATGTGAGACTTTGGAACGGATAATCAGTGAATGAAAGTTTAGGGCAGTCACGGCCTGCTTTGCGACCTGTACTGTGTCCCTTCCTTGACCTCTTCTGCAGGATTAGCTCCACCTGAGCTCCGAGGCCCATCCTGAGTTAAGACAGGAGTAATCCAAGGGCCTTTGTTTTACCAGCAGATGACTCAGCTTGACATTTCCTTAATACCAGCCCAACTAGGACCTTGTGAATTTCTGCCTTATTTCTGGGTCCAACTTCATATCTTGATACTCGTTTTGGTAACTGAATTTCTGCCTATTTCTTCCTGCCTCAGCATCTCTGCTCTGTAATTACTTCTTCCTGGTCTAGGACCCACCTATATGTTCATGTCCACTTTAGTTGACTTATATCCAATGTTTTACTCTATTGGACATTACCGTAAATATCTTCTAAAACTGATTTAGCATCCTAGTTGAGACCTGAGAGTACCGAAGCCATCCATAAGAGGATGAATGAACAGCCATCATGCTGGAACTAAGCCTTTAGAAAATACCCAAAGTCATTTATGCATGACTCTTGTGAAATCTCTCACAAGCAATTAAAAAACAATTACACCAAAATCCCCATGGTGTTCAGCAGTTGCATTGTCCCCAAATACTTCTAGCTCCTTTAAAAAAGGAAAACCAGAATTGGGAAAGAATTTAGAGCAGCTTTTAATGTCCTGGAAGGCCAGTCCTAGTTACTGGCCAAGAGGGCAATGCTAACAGTAATGCCCTTGGAATTTGCAAGGAGAAGAGAGTCTGGCCCATAGTGGGTGCTCCATAAATCAAGGGGGATGAATGAATGAATGGCAGACTAGGTACTATCCCCGAAGATCTCTCTAAGTGGACTGAGGATGGAGACTGACAAAAGAATATACTCTGGGGGGAAATAACTAGGCTTTGACTTTGCTTTGGAACATGGCAATAAAATATGAAAATAGGTACTCAGACATAGTTATTTCTTAAAATAGCATATTCAATTAAAATGACTGAAATATTTGAAGTGAGGTCTTTCACCACTCCAGACTGAGTTGAAATTCTCCAGAAGTTTTTTCAAGTAAGTCCTTGCCCAATTGCCTGTGTGGTTTGGGGAGAAGTATTGGCAGGACATTTTCTGATAAAGGTAGAAATCTGGCAGTAACACCTCAAAAGGAATCTGGATGTCGTTCATAAAATCACCTCTGGTACTTATAGAGGGTCATTTTACTAGATCGTTTGAGTATCAGTTTCCTTAAATATGTGATGTTAATAAGTGTGAGTTTGTTTAGAATCTATCTGAAGTCCAATTTTTGATCTTTAGTATTACAACAGAAATCAGATGGAGCTGAGAGGGATCTTAGGCAGTAATTTATAACTTTTCAAATATTAGAGCTCAAGTTGTCTTTATCAGCCAACTCGGTTCCCATTTTTTCCAAAAAGATATTTATATGTTTAGAGGGACCCTACTATTGGAGATATAATTTATGCCTTTTAAAGGAAATAAACATTGCACTTACTTTGTTGGGAGTTATTGTTAAACTTTAATGTACAAACACACCAAAACAGTCATTACATTCGTGTTTTAAAATAAAAATAATACTTTAGAGCATACAGTTGAATGCTATAGTAACTTGGAAAACACAAAGGCAATAAATTACATTACATTACTGTAATGTAATTACATACATTTTATTGTTAAGGGGGAGATGTAAGAAAACACAAATCAAAGTAAGAGTAAGTTTTATGAAAACCCTTCATTCCATCTGGTAAATGTCACATCCCACAATTGATAATGTACCATCAGCTGAGAACCACTGGTCTAAGAATCAAATTAGCATTATAGTTGAATCATGTCCCCTTAAAAGATGTTGAAGTCCTGGCCCCCAGTACCTATAAACGTGACCTTACTTAGAAATAGGGTCTTTGTAGATAAGCAAAGTAATATGAGATTGGTGGGGTGGGCCTTATTCCGATATGACCGGTGTCCTTGTAAAAAGGGGAAATTTAGACATAGAGACAGCCAAGTACACAGGAAGAATGCCATCTGCAGACAGGCAGAAATCAGGGTGATACAAGCCAAGGAACACCAGATACTGACAGCAAATCAGCAGAAGCTAGGAGAGAGGCATGGGACAGATTCTCCCTCACCGTGCTCAGAAGAAAACAACCCTATTGACACCTAGATCTTGGATTTCTAGCTTCCAGAACTGTGAGACAATAAATCTCTATGCTTGAAGTCACCCAGTTTGTGGTACTGTGTTATAGCAGCCCTAGCAAGTTAATATAGCTAGTCATCTGGTTATCTAGATTAATAGTCCGCCTGTCTATCTATATCTTTCTATCTATTAATTTATATTTAATAGCAGTAGAACTATTTCTTCCCCAGATTTCTTCCTGAAAGCCATGCTGGTTATCATCTGTTCACCCCTCCTTATCCTTTTATTGCCCCTTTCCTCCCTGCTCTGTGCTCCAGGAGGTGTTTCTGTGAACGAAATCAATGGATTGCTTTGCCCTCTGGTTTTCACTTGGGTTCAACCAATGACAAGACAAGCGGCAACAAGAGACCAGAGGCAGAAGGCAGGTGAGGTCGGGGTGTTCTTTTCCCTGGTTTCTCCTTTGCTTTCTGGTTGAGTCCCTTTTCTTAAGATCACTATTCCTGCCAGGTGTCCCCCTCCTCACAACACAGCTCTCTCTGTGGCCACTTCCTCCCCTGGTCCCCCTTCAGGCCCAGAGTACCGTCCTAAACCCCATGGTTTCCCCACCTTCCTGTTCACACATGATTAAACCCTCCTCAAATCATTTCACCTTCAGCGATCTTTTTGTTTCCTGCTGGAGCTCATTGGTTTAAAATAAGGAATAGGATTTGGAGCCCAGTTCCCTAAACTATCAAAACAAGTGCCCTTGAGGTTCTATGGTGGTCCAGTGTTCTAGAGCTTTTAAGCCTAGAGTCCTAAACTACATGCCCAGGAGGGCCAGTCAGGTAATGAAAATGAGTGGTATGCGTTGGCCGAGGAAAGGTTTTGGAGACTTGGAGAGCAAGCTGTTGCTAAGGGGGCAGCAGCTACTCCACTCCAGCTGACTTTTCACCACTTGGGAATGGAGACCCAGTGTTGCCAAAATTAACTTTTTTAAAAAAGAGAAACCAGAAATCAAGATTTTTTTATGTGGACATTCTTGGTGTTTTGATGTTGGCAACTAGTTCAAAAAAATGTTCAAACACAGCAGGCCAAGCAAAATACTTCTTCAGTCTAGACTTGTGACCTCTGTCTCAGCCCCATCTTTGCATCTTCCTGGATCTTTGCATCTTTGCATCTTCCTGGATCTTTGCATCTTCGCATCTTCCTGGTAGCTACCTGAACCATATTACCTTGGATCCTCCAGAGGAATTACAATGCAATACTGTGCCTAGGTTGTTTGGTTTTTTTTTTTTTTTTTTTTTTTTTTTTATTAAACGGTGAGACAAAAGAAAGTATCTCTACCCTTTGTATTATACACATTTGAAGACATTTTTTACTAGATTATTTGTTGTTCTTTCCTTAAAGATACATGAAATAAATTCCTCTCAAGAATTTAGCTCCATGGAAAAGTCTATATTGCTCTTGAAAAGCACACACATCTTATTTTACTGGTTAAAGGGTTAGGTAAGAGAGTGACTTCTATGTCAGGCACCATACTTGGTATTTTATTTAGAACAGGCTAGGTTCATGCTGTGGTCATAGACAACTCCAAAGTTTCAGTGTCTCACTCATACCAAGTCAGGGAACTCTCCAGAGTAGCTGTTTTCCTCTGTGACCCAAGCTGCCGGGAGCTGGTGGCTCCTCTCAGTCAATGTATGTGCTGCATGGAGGAGATGCAGGGCCTTGCAGTTCCTTATCCAGAAGAGACATGTGTCTTTTCTGCTCACAGTTCATTGGTCAAAACCAGTCTCATGCCCCTGCCCAACTGTAAAGCGGTTAAGAGTTGTAATTTTCCACGTGCTTAGGAAGAAGTGGAGATCAGGAAGGGTGAGCACCAGCAGTGTCCTCTGTTGGCATCTTCAGTATTATCTGAATGCTATGAAAGCTGTTACAGTTCTCTTTTTGCTTTTGACTACAGAAGCTCAGAGCAGCTAATTGTAGGCTAAACATATCCTAAATATCCTCCAGATAGTTTTCCTTTTCCCTTTGTATATTAGGTCATGTTCTTTCTTATTTTAATGGGGCCCTAGTGTGTTTATGTGTATACTTTTTTTTTTTTTTTTTTTTTTGCGGTACGCGGGCCTCTCACTGTTGTGGCCTCTCCTGTTGCGGAGCACAGGCTCCGGACGCGCAGGCTCAGTGGCCATGGCTCACGGGCCCAGCCGCTCCGCGACATGTGGGATCTCCCCAGACCGGGGCACGAACCCGTGTCCCCTGCATCGGCAGGCGGACTGTCAACCACTGCACCACCAGGGAAACCCAATGTGTATACTTTTTATTGTAAGCTGCCTCTTATCCATTGGGGAATAATACAGAAAAAGAATAGTAAATGAACTGATTAATGGAAATAAATAGGAAAAAGTTCAATATACAGATGTATGCTTCACAGCAATGTCTGATGCTGACTCAGGCCACTTCAGACTCAGAAAAGGCAGAGCATCAAGAGATCAGAATAGTAACAATGGTAACCATAGAAACAACCTTGTCCTACACCCTTCTGAGACCTTCCCCCACCATGCCCTTCCCTTCTCTTGGTAAAGCCCTGAGGTGGCTCATGTGAGCTCACTACTGCAGGTTTGCCTCCTTGTGGGTCCCACTGGACACTGGGAGCCATTGCTGCTCCCCTCCCTGGTTATGGCCTCATACTGGTACCTTGGCTGTCTTCACCCAAGGCTCCCCCTTCATTACAGTTCTTTTCCCAGGTTCCCAAGGATGGCAGCCTCATTCTTTTTTTTTTTTTTAATTAAAAAAAAAAATTATTTTATTTTTGGCTGTGTTGGGTCTTCATTGCTGCGTGCTGGCTTTCTCTAGTTGCAGCGAGTGGGTACTACTCTTCGTTGCGACGTGCAGGCTCTCATTGCGGTGGCTTCTCTTGTTGCGGAGCACAGGCTCTATACACACGGGCTTCAGTTGTTGCAGCACGCGGGCTCAGTAGTTGTGGTGCACGGTCTTAGTTGCTCTGCGGCATGTGGGATCTTCCCAGACCAGGGCTTGAACCTGTGTCCCCTGCATTGGCAGGAGGATTCCTAACCACTGCGCCACTAGGGAAACCCGGCAGCCTCATTCTGACAGTTTTCTTATGGCCCTTCCTCTGCCAGAATGATTTCAGATAAGCAAATCCAGAGACTTTTTGTTGTTTTTAAATCACCCATTGATAAGCATTTGTGAGGACATTTCAATATCCTTATTTAGTAAGGCCAGGAGTTTCCTTTTAGTTGCTTCCATTTCTTAGAATTCCAAGCCTGTTCCACCGCAGGTGACTTTGACTACAGAGGGTTTTCTGCTGGTGTCTTTTGTTCTCCTCCCATCTTGAGCACATTGTTAGTCCTAAGGGATTCTCCCAGGGGACTGTAGATTTGGAGGAGACTGGTAACTGCCATCAAGTGGTGAATGTTTGCGGCAGAATAATAATAAAGCTATTATTGTTCTTATTATAATAACTATAACTGCTAGTGATCAAATGCCTGTCATGTGGCAGGACTTCTTCATATGTTATTTAATTCCTCACAACATTCTATGACACTTATAGTGCAACCCGCTTTGCAGATGAGAAAACGGCCTCAGAGGTGAATTCACTGACAGTTAAGCAGGTAATACTACGGCACAGCTGGGAAGCGCGTAGTCATCTGTGGGATGTCTAAGAGTGTGTTATTGCCTCCCTATTTTCTTGCCTCCCAATCCAAGGAGTAGTTGTGCAAGATGAGCCTTCTTCTGAAACTCCAGCTACGTAGCAATATGTTTATTCCATACATAATAATGAACAGTATTCCACTATGACCGATTTTTTGGTAAGTTGTCAATAAATCAAATTCCTCAAGCTCTTCAGCTTAAGGAGATTAAAAAGAAACTGACTCTAATGAAGGGATATTATTTATAAAAATCTGATGGATTTTTTAAACATGAAGGAAAACCCACCTCGAATTTCTTAATCAGTACCTTCTATAGAGCTCCTTGACTGACAGAGATAGGAATTTAGGAAGGGATAAAGTGAGATGTTCTCTTTCTGATGCTGCAGCTGAGATTTTCATCTTGCTGGGGTCTGCAAAGCACTCTCAAGCTCAGCAGGAAAATATCGAAGTTAAATTTTTCTATTCCTTCTGAGCCTTATCAGATTTTCATGCCACAGAGAACAGTGAACATGCTGGAGGGCAGGGATGAATGAAATGTCCCCTTTGGTGAAGGAAAAGAGTGATCACCACCAGTACTGTAGTTTTTTTTGTTTGTTTGTTTTCTTTTCTGCTGATAACAAAAAGAAATGGTTTAATAACTGGTAACTAATGTGTCATAAGGGAAACATGCTATTTGATTTGCTTAGTCCAAGGATAAACAAATCTCTTTTTATCACCCATTGACTTCATTATTGAACCTTATCATTTTAAGTTTTCATTCCTCCTTTTCTTGAGGAAAAGAATAGAAAGTACAAGAAATAACACTTCGGTGCTTATATTAGTCTGCTCGGACTGTCATAACAATATGCTATAGATTGAGTGGCTTACACAAGAAGAATGTATTTCTCACAGTTCTGGAGACTGCAGGTCCAAGATCAAGGTGCCAGCGGGGTTAGTGTCTGGTTAGTGAGAGCTGTCTCCTTGGGTTGCAGACAGCTGCCTTCTTGATGTGTGGCCACGGCCTTTTCTTGGTGAATGCAGGTGGAGAGAGGGAGAGAGAGAGAAAGAGAAAACAAGCCTGTGGTGTCTCTTCTTATAAAGGCACTAATCTTATCCTGAGGGCCCCACCCTCATGACCTCATCTAAACCTAGTTACCTTCAAAAGGCCCATCTCCAAATACCATTGCATTGGGGGTTAGGGCTTCAACATACGAATTTGGGGAAGGACACAACTGTCCATAGCATTCTACCTCTGCACTCTTTCCCCAAAATTCATGTTCTTCTCACATGCCAAATACATTCATTCCATATCAACAGCCCTTAAAGTCCTAATTTATTTCAGCATCAACTCTGAAGTCCAAAGTCTCATCTAAATATCATCTAAATCAGATATGAGTGAGTTTTGAGGTATGATTCATCCTAAGGCAAAATTCCTCTTTAGTTGTGAACCTGTGAAACTAGACAAGTTATGTGCTTCTAAAATATAACTGTGAGACAGGCATAGGATAGACATTCCCACTCTAAAAGGGAGAAATAAGAGAGAAGGAAGGGGTGACAGGTCCCAAGTAGTCCACAGCCTAGCAAGACAAATTCCATTGGATCTTAAGGCTTGAGAATAACCCTCTTTGGCTCAAGGTCCTGCCTTCCAGGCCCACTAGATTGGCAATGTCACCCCCAGGGCTCTGCAGGGTGGCCCTGCCCCTTTGGCTTCCTCATTTCCAATAACATGTTCCTCATTTCCATGTGAGACTTCACCAGATTCAGCCTTACCATCCGTATTTCTAGCATGTACCTCAAAACTCTTCCAACTACTATTCATTACCTAATTCCAAAATTGCTTCCACACATTTAGGTATTTTTTTTTACAGCAGTGCTCTTTTACGTAAAATAATTTCATGAGACCTTTTGATAATGACACCTGGGAATTTATAGTAATCAAGATATAGAAATCTTCCCATTATTCTTTTTGTGCTCAGAATCTAGTGAACAATGCAAAAATAAAATTAACCCAAACCTGAAAAAATATTGTGGGTTTCAAATAAAGTATTTCTCTTCAAATAATAGGGTCTATGCTTTCAGAATGATATAAAATTAGGGCCACTAATTCTTTTTTTAAATTTCCTTATTGATTAACATTTAAAAATTAATTTATATATGAAGATCATTGAATTAGGCAGTTAATCCTATAAGATTTATTAAGATAAAGCAAAGACTTCAGTTTCCCCCCTTAATATGGGGGAAGCTGGTTATATTAATCGATGCTAACAGTTAAAAAAAGAAGGCAGAGCTAATTAACTCCTGTTTTGCTTCTGTTTTCTCTGATATAAACAGTGGTCTTGAAACAGGAAAGCATTTATAACAGAACATAAAGAATAAATTATAGTTTACTAAGATGATATTATAGGTTAAGCTGTAAAGAGAACACAACAACCTCCTTAGATGAACTCAAATATTAAGGCCTTAACAATTTACATCTAGGGATGCTGAAGAAAGTTTTTAGGTTCAGTTTAGTGCACTTTGAAATTCCAAACAACCACTGAAAATGAGAGTGAGAGAAATGGAGAACAAGAAAGGGTATGTGATGGGTAGACGTCCTGATTTTTTTTTTTTTTTTTGCAGAGGGGAATGCCTGGTTAAATTCTCAAGAGGATTCTCCAGAATATAATTTATGAGCTTTTAGAAGCAAATGGAGTATTTACCAAAAGCCAGTCTGAGTTCCCTCTCTGTGGGTTCACAGGTTATACAGTGTAGAGGTGAGCGCAGTAGGGGGCCTTGCTTCTTTCCTCGGCTCAAAACCCTAGATGCCAACATCCCTTCAGCCTTCATTTAAGGGCTTCTCAAGAAACCTCTTCTCAGTAAGTTTGGAGACACATACTATACAAATGAAATAGCTGGGTTTCACTAGACCCTTCGGAAACATCAGAGTACCTTTGTGAATAATGTGGTAGGCTGCATGATCATGCGCTGTGATGACCTCATGGTTGTTTGAGCAGTCGTACCTCCTTCCTCCCTTCCCAGCCTCACAGGGTTACTGTAGGAAGATGTCAACCATCAGTACCACTGAGGGAGTCACATATGTTGAGATTTCAGGCATCAAGGGGGGACTGAGGAGACTTCTTCTGCAAGGGTATTTTTTGGTACCCCCCGAAATAATATCAGGTTGGCAACTTCTTGGTTATGGTTCCTGAGGATAGTAGCCCTTGAGTAAATATTTTTAAAGCCACAAAACAAGCTTTGTAAAGAATGAGAAAAGCAAAACAAAGGGCTGTTTTATATTTAAGATTTAAATCTCTGTTCTTGGACATGAGCCTAGTTCTATCAAAACAGTGATATCCATCCAACAAATCCTGTACAAACTATCCTGTAGTGAATATCTACAGAAATGCTGATTTTCCAATTGAATTATTAATACATAATTGAAAAATTATTCTATTGCTCTTACATTTCTTTTTTTAAAAACCCTTTAAAAAGTTAAATGTGCTTTATAAGTGTAACCTCAGAAAACTTCTCATTTTCACCATCAGATAAATAGAAAGATGGTTTTGTTTTATTGTAATATTTTTATAACTGGCAAATAAAACCCTGCAGAATACATGAGTTTACCAAGATGATTGAGTGAAAAAACTGAGATCAAAATTTCTCTTTTTTTTAAATAAATTATTTTATTTTATTTTATTTTTGGCTGCGTTGTGTCTTCACTGCTGCACGCAGGCTCTCCTCTGGTTGTGGCAAGTTGGGGCTACTCTTCGTTGTGGTGCACGGGCTTCTCATTGCGGTGGCTTCTCTTGTTGTGGAGCCCGGGCTCTAGGCGCGCGGGCTTCAGTAGTTGTGGCGCACAGGCTTAGCAGCATGTGGGATCTTCCCAGACCAGGGCTTGAACTCGTGTCCTCTGCATTGGCAGGCAGATTCTTAACCACTGCGCCACCGGAGAAGCCCCTCTCCTTTTTTGGTGTAACTCTCATTACCTTTTTTTTTTAGTGGCAATTTTCCTTAAAAATATGTATCTGTGGGACACTGGTTTACAAAATGCTTTTTCATTGTGATATTTTTCTAGATTTATGGAACTCTTGCCTCTAGGCTCTGACCATTTGAAAGCAAGGGGAAAGGCAGTTTGGTTCACTGTTTAGGGTGTCACTGTTTGGTTGTGTAGATTTAGTAAATCCTACCGTTTGGTGGTTCAGCTTTATTTAGTTTTGTGCTCACCCAAACTCTTGAGAATAAACCAAATCGCTTTTTTTCTCCAGTGCTGTATTCACTGTGCCTTGAATGGAAATTAAATGCAAATGCTTTCATTGCACTATCCCCTTGTTAATTTATCACATGTTTAAACACAGCAACATATTGGAGAACCTTGTTATTTTGTAATCTTCAGATTCTTTGCACAATGATATTAAGAACAGAATAATGAGTAAAGATAAGCCAATGGGAAGCACATGTCTACAGGGCAACTGGCAGCAGTCCCACAGCCATTAGGCTGTGGTATCTGGTGAAAATGCTGGAGTCAGCTTGCACTCCAATTGCATGACAGAGCAAAAAGAAGGAAGAAAAATATCTCCGGAGGTGAGCAAAGTACCATGTTCAAACCTTAATTATGCTCTCAAATAGTTTGTTCTCTCTTTTAGAATGTATGTTTTGATAAAACTCTTGCTCTGTAGCAGATTTTGAGATAAAATTAATGATGATGATGATAATATAACAATATAGAGTGCCAACTTCCAGGAAAGAGTAAAGTTAGAGAGTATTTTGCAGAACATAGTAACAGAAGGTACCCAGTAAATATTTATGGATGTGATTGATGGTGTGTGAGGGCAATTAAGGGAATTAAGTTGTTCCATTGTTGTCTTGATATATCAAGGGTACAAATGCTAATCATAGCCAAATGTTATGGGGCTAAATTCATGGGCAGGGTTGTGTACTCAGTGATGATTATATACACATGAAGAGAGGGATAAGGAAACAGTGTTGGAGATTCTTCCTTGTCTTTCTTCTTTCTTAGCACATTTTATCCATCAGATTTGGTTTTAAAACCTGCCTTAAAATAAGCAAACACCACCCCACATGCATTTAGACAACATTTCACAAATGGCTGCACCCTAAACCTACTTTACTTAATATTTCACGTTGTTCTGGACTTTACTCGGTCTCTATATCTCAATAATCATGTTTCAAAAAATAGCTAGTATTGTTTTCAGGAGAATTTCTTTACTTCAGCAGAGTATTGATAAGCTTGATTGCATGTTAAATCATAAGACATTTTAAATGGACTTTGCTGACCCTATCATTCATTTTTTTAAGAGTGTTGATTCTCTGTGATGCCTGTCTCTCATGCTTAAAATGTAGTTTAAAATCTGGATCAATAAATAAAGGATAAACAATTCCCAAAGTGTTTGGTCCCCCAAAATTCTATTTAAAACTTAGTTTCTGCTTCCATACTTTCCAATACCACATTATACTCCTATTAATTGGTTGTTTTCCCAACCTCATTCTTTAACTCTCTCCCTCCCTCCCTTCCTTCCTTTCTCCTTTTCCTCCTGCCTTCCGTTTTTCCTTCCTTCCAACATTGTGGATGGTGATACATTCACTGAGATGGGCAAGACTAAAGAAAGAGTAGGCTTTGGATGAAGACATGTCATGTTTCAAACATTTACAAATCTCCAAGTGAAGATGTCAAGGTGCAGCATATATAAGATAGGAGTCCAGAGGAGGGGGTGGGCCTTTAGGTATAAAATTGAAAGTCAGTTGTAAATTAACGTGTTTAAGCCACAACATTCAATAAAATCCCTTGAAGTCCAGTTAAAGAAGAGAAGTGGCCAAGAACCAAACACAGAGCATTCTAACATTTAAAGATAGGGAAGAGAAAAAGAAAAATAATATTTAAATGTGTTAATACAATTTTATTTTAAAGAGTCTACTGTCCCTATTGAGCTGTTGATCCCTATTATTTATTTTGGAGGTGCCATGGAGCACAGTTTTCTCTTCTCAGCACTTTAAAAAATTGGCTGTCTGAAGTCTAAGGAAAGTGTCCGATTGAAGTTGTTTGGTCCAGTACTGTGAAGTTGCTCCACATTTGTGTCGGTTATGAGGCCAGTTCTTATATAATGGGGCTTCCCAAGACTGAACCAAGTAAGGTACATTATCAGATACCAGAACTACAAAGGTGTCAGTCCGTGTCAGGCGGAAAATGTAAGATGCAAGTTAAGACTGAGACAGGAGTGTCTGGAGCTGAGAGTCTCACAAAAGTGGAAAGGTAAAATAGGCAGTAAGTGAGAAAAACAAAGGCAGTAATGGTAGAGTCAGTGTAGGCTGTCTGACTTGAAGCTGGTAAGTTGTATTCAACCTCCTGAATACGTTCTGGCATCAGCCTTTTAAGCTGTGCTTGAAACAGCCAAACCGCATCAGACAAAACCTACCATCTGCCTTTTTTTGCATTTCTAATTTTAAAGTGCACAGTCATCTTGCCCCAAATGTTCTCACTTTCAGTTCCTATGGTCAGAATCACATCCACGGCTTCCTTCTCAGAGTAAGACTCACATTCAGATTTCATTAAGACAATTGAGTGTCACCAACCCGCCAGGCACTGGGCCGGTCACTTGCACATACATCCACTCTTTTAGGGATTAAATTGTCATCTTGGCCAAGGCAGAAGTTCATATAAATAGTTTATGCTGCCACAGTTTAAAAGCCATGCGTACATTTCCTGAATCCTCTTGTGTGCAATATTTGCTTAATCGTTTGTCTCATCTGGAATATTTGAAAACTTAGTCCTGTATAATTTAGATGTGGTGTCAGAACTAAGTCTTCAGAGCTAATTTGCTTCTTCAGTGCAGAGAAGGACACATCTGACATAATGTAACAAGTCACATTGCCAGGATAGGAATAAATAACAAACTATAAACAAACAAATAAGAAACCAAGTCATAAAATGAAGGAGCACTAGAAATGTGGCAAAATACTGTCATTGTGGAGGGGCCTGAGTCTGATGTTAAATTAGATAAGTGAGTCTTTGGCTGTGTCGTGCAGGTAATTACCTCCTCCGAGACCAGATACTCCTTCCTGGGTTATCTGTGTCCTTAAGGCTCTTAAATGACTTACCAGCGTCAGAGAATTACGTTCAAAATTTTGAGAAATGAAAGAACATTCTACACTTATTCATCTGGGACATAGCTTTGTATTTTTGCCCTTAGCTTCATTTTCCAACTTCATTTTCCAATGCTGTACCATAGCATTTCTGACTGCCTGTGTGCCCCTGGAACCTCATTATGTTTATCTAGACTCAGTTCTGCATCACCTTTCCAGTGGGATGCTGGTTATTTTATCATGAACTAACACTGTCTTCAAATGAGAAGACGTAAGTCAGTGGTTACCCACTGCATGATGTGGACTCCCTATCATATTCCCCAGCTAGCGTGAACCTGGTCCTCTGGAGAGATGAGGGCAAGGAGAGCGTCCAGGCTTTCCCTGATGGTGTTCCCCATGCTTGGATGCCAGGAGAGTGAACATGCAGTTTCCCGTTCCAGGGTTCTCCAGTCCCCTTCCTGGAGGTGATGCTGTTGCATACATCACATGAATCCTTGTAACAGGCAACTGCGTGATTTATTACTTAACCAAGACCAGTAAGAGAAACAAAAGTTTCGTGGCTTATTTTTGATAAAGGAGGCAAGAATATACAATGCAGAAAAGACAACCTCTTCAATAAGTGGTGCTGGGAAAACTAGACAGCTACTTTTAAAAGAATGAAATTAGAACACTCCCTAACACCATACACAAAAATAAACTCAAAATGGATTAAAGACCTAAACGTAAGGCAAGACACTATAAAACTCTTAGAGGAAAACATAGGCAGAACACTCTATGACATAAATCACAGCAAGGTCCTTTTTGACCCACCTCCTAAAGAAATGGAAATAAAAACAAAAATAAACAAATGGGACCTAATGAAACTTAAAAGCTTTTGCACAGCAAAGGAAACCATAAACAAGACCAAAAGACAACCCTCGAGAGCGTGTGGAGAAAAGGGAACCCTCTTACACTGTTGGTGGGAATGTAAATTGATACAGCCACTGTGGAGAACAGTATGGAGGTTCCTTAAAAAACTAAAAATAGAACTACCATATGACCAAGCAATCCCACTACTGGGCATATACCCTGAGAAAACCATAATTCAAAAAGAGTCATGTACCACAATGTTCATTGCAGCTCTATTTACAATAGCCATTGCAGCTCTATTTACAATAGCCAGGAAGCTATTTACAAGGAAGCAGCCAAAGTGTCCATAGACAGATGAATGGATAAAGAAGATGTGGCACATATATACAATGGAATATTACTCACCCATAAAAAGAAATGAAATTGAGTTATTTGTAGTTAGGTGGATGGACCTAGAGTCTGTCATACAGAGTGAAGTACGTCAGAAAGAGAAAAACAAATACCGTATGCTAACACATATATATGGAATCTAAAAAAAATAAATGGTTCTGAAGAACCTAGGGGCAGGACAGGAATAAAGACGCAGACGTAGAGAATGGACTTGAGGACATGGGGATGGGAAGGGGAAGCTGGGATAAAGTGAGAGAGTGGCATGGACATATATACGCTACCAAATGTAAAATAGCTAGCTAGTGGGAAGCAGTCGCATAGCACAGGGAGATCAGCTCGGTGCTTTGTGACCACCTAGACGAGTGGGATAGGGAGGGTGGGAGGGAGACGCAAGAGGGAGGAGATATGGGGATATATGTATATGTATAGCTGATTCACTATGTTATAAAGCAGAAACTAACACACCATTGTAAAGCAATTATACTCCAATAAAGATGTTAAAAAAAAAAAAGAAAAAGGTTTCGTGGGACTCAGAAACTCTGGTGTGCATAAGCTTGACTTAACTCCTTTATATATAAGTGATATTCTTCCCCTTAAGGACAACATTCTTTGTCTCTGGTACAAACTTCCCTCAGAATACTCCCAAGACCAGTAATTTTCAATTTTGGATACTTATTAGCATCACCTGGGGAACTTATAAAAATCAGCGTTTTTAAAGCTCCCAGGTGCAGCCAACGTGAACACTGCCCTAGTCCTTCTTCCAAGTCCAAGCTGACAAGACCAAGTGGAACCCTACCTCTAATTATCATCTAATTCTTATTTGCATTTCCTTCATGTGACATCATTATGATCAGGTGGAAGCAACCAGGAGTGGAATAAGTCTGAGGAAGACTTTATGCTTCTCCTTGGTAAAACTCTTTCTGTGCTCTTGGCTACTCTCACTCTTGAGGTTAAAAGAATGCAAACCACTCCACATTTCTGCTAGTTTGCTCTTCTTTTGTTCTTCTCTCTCCACAAGATCTGGCTCTCTCTCTAGAAATTCTGACTGATCTATGAAATTTTCCAGAATGTACTGCTTAATGCTTTGAAGTTTTTCCCACTTGTTAAATAATTGACTTCCCCCTCTGGTCAATATTTGATTTTCAGTAATAGATAATATTGTACAAAACTGGTCTGATGGAGAAAGAGAATAAAAGAGACTTTGGGTGGTGAAAGGGTTGGAGATGTAGAAAATGTCCACACTTTGGTCAGTGATGGAGATTGTTACTACCAGATGGTGAGAGTTGAAGGTGGCTTGGGCTTGCTGCTCAGGAGAGCAGAGACTGCTTCCAGCCTCACATTTCTACTGAGAAATTTGTATCTGTGCCCAACCGGGACCTACCTTCATTAGAATCAGCCTCAAAAGCCACAGAGCAGGCCTCTTATACCTGAGAGGGATTGGCCTGGTTTGACCTTGGTGATGTCAAATTAGGCCAACTATTGCTGGCTTCACAAGGCCTCCAACTCTATCTGGGACCTCAAATAATGTTTGTACTCAAGCCATTTACACCAGAATTCTCTTTGAAAAATCAGAGTTAGCTCACCCCTTATGCCCCAGACATGCTCATTTCTATGGTTATCTCTTGCCTGGTGTCAATCTGTGCTTCTCATTATGAGAGAGGACCCAAACTCCACTGCTCCACCTATCCAAACTTCATTCCATCACAAACCAGTTCTCCTACATCCTCACTTTCTTTACAGAATGCTCTTGCTGTTCTTTACTAGAATAAAATTTGGCTTTCCCATGAATGTGTCCTTTCCACTACATCTTCTCAAATGCAGGGAACCATAGAGTTGAAGGATGTTGTCAGTTTTCTGCCTTCTCTAAAAACTGGCATCTCTAATTCCATCATTCTTCCACCTTCACAAAGAAAGATTCTGCCACTCTGACGATTCTGCCATCTCGAATGACGTCCTTTATCCCCATCACCTGCTTTCTGATTGGTTAGCCCCTCATGTTAATTAAAAATGTGGGCAACTCTTTCACTGTCATCCTCTCCAACACAAATTCTACCATTATCCTGGCTGTATCTGCAAGGACATTTTGTTTGCCAGCACAGAAGGGTAAAAATTTATTCCCTATATTTAACATGGGCAAAACTAGAGTTTTTAAAAACTTTTTTATAATTGCTCTCATCTTGCACTCTAACCTCCATTGCCCTCATAGTGGGAAAAATAAAACCAGAAACAAAACCCTCCAAACCTTAAATTTATCCTTTTGAAGTATGGAGTTGTTTCAAACTGTAAAAGTTAGTTTTTGTGTTGTTCTAGAGTCATCATTTGGTTATATGGTCATTCAAGTCAAAATTATACTCCTTACTGGGGCAGTGTCTCCCCCTTCTTAACAGGAGTTCTCTCCTCTCCTCTTTCTCAAGATAATCAGTGTTCAGGATGATGCTAACAGACCCCCTGGCATGGAGGCAGGAGCTCCTGGTCTGAGCTTTCCCAGGGCCACTTCTAGCTTTAGATGCAGTCTTACCCCTGGGCATTGGTGTTGGCTGGGGTACAGCTGATCGAGCCTGACTCTCTGGGAAAGGTGTCCTGTATTCACGTAAACCAGCAGCACCCACCACAGATGCCCTTCCTATGGGACGTGCATTCTGTGGCCTTCTCAACCCTATCCCAAGCTCCTCCTGGTTTACTGGTTCTCTCAGCAACTCTGTGTACCCTTTGGGCGGCGAAACAGAGACCCCTCAGCCACGTACTCTGTGCCATGGTGGGGTGTGTGCTGCTGAGCTTCCAGTTACCCTGCTCAGCCCTTTCTAATCCCTTATCACAGGTCTCCATGCAGACTTCCAGCCAGAAGGCAAAGCACAAGCCTGCCTCTGCTTTTAACATCCCCTTCAAATTCACTGTTATCTGGGGGGTCGTTTCTGCCTTTTGTATCTTCCTTTCTTCCTATCTGTACTTCTCAAAAGAGTGGCTTCTGCTCCCATCATGTTAATGAGTCAGCTCCTCATAAGGCCATGAGTAATCTTCTAACTGCCCAAATTTCTTAGCATGTTCAGTATTTTTTAACTGAAGCTCTCTGCTTCATTTGACACCCCGACTCCTTAATTTGCCAAGCACTGTCCTTTCCTGGTTCCACTCAGTACTTTTTGCCTGCTTCCTATGTTGTTTTCCCCTTCAATGCTGGTGTTATGAGAATTCTGCCCTTGGATGGTTTCTATTCTTATTATGGTTAAGTCCAGGAAGAGGGGACTTTTCCCTGGGTGATTGCTTTCATTCTCGTGTTAAAATGCATTCTTTATACTGCAGCTTAAAAAAAAAAATCTGTATCTTCTGTTCAGAACATTTCTCCAAGCTTTAGACTTGACTTGTATATTTAACTACCTCCTGGATATTTCCAGGCCTTTCAAGCTCAACATGTACAAACTGAACTCATTATCCTTCCCAGCTTCTCAGGATGTATTTTCATTCTGAATTGACTCCACCTTCTCTTCAGCCACCGGAGCTAATTTATCTATTATCATCTATCAATCATCCACCATTATTTATCTACAATGAAAATCTGTCCCCCAGAGTTTACATATAGTTAAATGGTTAAATGTAAAATTTAGGAATAAGGTAACATTTTCTATAAGGGGAAAAAGACATGGCTTGTAAAGACCCACATTGTTAATTATTGTTGCTATAAGTAAGCCTCAAATTTGGCACTGAACTTTTGGGTAGCTACAGTGAAAGTGAGGCCAGGTTGGTTACCTAATTCTTTTTATCAGAGAAAATAAAGGAATTTTCACAATTTAAGTTATAAATTCTGATTAGCTGAAGGTTTGTGTGGATAAAGCTTTGCTTATCTTTCCCTTTAACTTATGGATCACCCTAAATTGGCCCTTTGAACCAGTTCTCCCTCTCCTAAGGCAAATCTCCTTTGAGCATTTAAGCATTTTAAGACTTCTCTTTCTAAAAAAGAGATCCTTTTCAATTTTTCCCAGTCTGTCCCAAGGTTAGGACCTGAGTTCTCTGTTTATGGTAGCCCCCACTCCTCCTATTTGTCCTGTAAGCTGTGTTTTGTAACCTTGTCTCCCTTTCTTAAAGCTCAAATTTCTTTGCAACTCAGTATTTAAAAACCATCCAACTAGATTTTGAGAAGATTTATATGTGTCAGAGATTTTAGTTCAGGTTTAAGTTGTGTTCTCTTTTGGACTCACACATGCCTAGACAAGTTCATGGGTCCACTGGGGCTGGCTCCCCAGGGCTTTATTTCATAAAATGATGGGGGAATCTTTGATGAGGAACTGTGTTTGCATTGATGCTAGTGATAGGATGTGAAAGTGCCATTTATATTTATTATTTGTGAATGAAGCAAACATAGTAGCCTTTACACAGTGTTCACAGAAGCTGTGCCATCCCTCCACTGGCAAAAAAGTTGGCTGTGGTTTGTCTTCACAGGGGTCATATGTATGGTACAGTGGTGGAGAGGCAGGCTGGGGTTCCAGACAGACCTGCTGGAAATCCTGGCTCTGCTCCTTCCTTATGTATAACCTTGGGCAACCTCCTTAACCTCTCTGAGCCTGTTCTGAGGATTAAAAATAAGGCATGTGAAGTACTTGGCATATAGTAAGTGCTCAATAAATGGTAATTATTATTATTACTACTATTATCATTATAAGACAACACCAGAGCGATGAGGAGCAAGGGAGGAAAAAAAATGATGAGCTGCATGGGAGATGAAAGGATGGCTTTGGGGAGCTCAGGTGAGACACACTTTAGGGGCATCGTAAACTAGTAATTGAGGAAAGGAGGTTTGAAGCGGGTTGGAAATCTTGCATGATGTGATGTACAGAGAGCTGAAGAGACCTGTGTGGTCTCATTTCCTCTCCACAGGAATTGTGGCCAGACTCAGGGGTATGGTAGTTTCTTCAAAAATATTAGGATGAAAAAGCCATTCCATAGGGTCTCTCTTCTACCTTGGGTAGTCTTATAATCTGGAGGGTCTGGAGGTTTTTGTTTTTAGGTTTAGAAATGTTTCTGAGGTTGGGTTTTGTCCTATAAAAACTTTATATCTGTCCTATGAAAACTGTTCAATAATACTTGACCTTTCTGTAATATTTTACAGAGTTGACCACTTCTTCTTTCTTGAGTTGTCTCCTCACTGGACTTTTATAAAGCTAGTTTTTCCCGAGTTTCCTCCTAACATTCAGATCTTTCATTCTTGGTTTTCTTCCTGGAAGCTACGTTTTTCCCCTGTGGTTTCTCCCTCTTTGAAGCTCTTAACATGCGTATTTCCCATGGACTATTTTAGCTCTTTGGTCTTCTCACTTTTTAATGATCTCTGGTACATCAAAACCCATGGCTTAAAGTGCCATTTATAGTTGTATGACTTGCATGTTTGTTTCTAGAGCCCAGACCCTTCTCCTGAGCTACTGGGTCTACATAGCCAAGCACAGCAGCTATTGGCATAGTTGTTGGGCCTGACCTGAAACAAATAAGGTGATTTCCATTCACAGGGGTGCCCACTTGGCCCCTGACATGTTTCAGCCCCAGGTCTAGGGGTGGGCATCTTGGTGGGAAGCTTACAGATACTGGACCTGAGAACTAGGTTAAATGATTTCTACCACCTGCTCGTCAGTTGCATAACCTTGGGAAAGTTACTTAACCCCAGAGAGCTTTCATTTAGTTGTCTTTAAGATAGGGAGAATGTGTACACTTTTAACTTCTTGCCTCTTAGCCCGATGGATGCTTCCAGAATCTACATATATTCTTTTGTTGTTAGGATTTGTAAATTTTCTTTTTGGAGTATTCTATTTTAAAAGGGAGTGGACTGTATATACAATTATGACCATGTCAAGTAATATCTTTCCTTGGCACTGTTTCATTTTAAATTACCTCTTCCCTATTGGTTTAATCCAGCTTTCTAGAGCATGTATTGTGTTGTTACCTTGGAAACTCAGCCTTCACACCATTGGTTAGAATGTCCCTAGGTTGTTCATTATATTCCATGACCTTCTTACCCTCAAGAAAGCAAGTATCCAACATATTAGAATTAGCCTATTACCTCTAGCAATCTGTTACCTACATTTAAAATTTTGGTGTGGGTTTTTATTCCTAAATTGTTTTATTGACTTTTTTGGGTCATAGAAGCAGAAAATTTTCTCCACAGATTTGCTCTGAATGCTAGTCTTTGTGGTCACTAGTTTTTATAAGCAAGAAGTTTATTTTCTGTTGGTAAGAGGAACAATCCAAAGATGTTTCCTTCTTTTCAGCATGCTTGCTTTAGCAATTCAAAGAAGGTGGGGAGACTGTCCCTCTGGAGTTGCTACTATGTTCAAACAATAAAATACATTGAAAAGAGAGAGTTTTAACCTGCCATCTCCAATTGATATAAACCAGTTTTTCCTTTCCTTACCACTCTTCTGTCTTAGGGAGTCTGGATTCCTTGACCTCAGTAAAAAGACCTTTCAGACCCTCAATATTAGCCTTCCTGATGCTCATTCACTGTGAAATCTGCTTGTTTCCTCTGGCCCTAAATTTTACAAATGTATGGTGGTCTATGAGTACACACAATGTCTATCTCATTGCCCTTGAGAAAATCACTTTCTTCACTCTTAATTATTAGCGGGCGAAAAAGTGGATATTGATAAACACAATAAAACACCAAATTAAAAATCATGTTCCACTGGGATATGCCATTGAGTCCTGTTAAAATTACAAATATGCCTATTCCTGTTTCCTTGTGAATGTAGTCTATTCAGTGCTTTTATCTAGCAATCTTTTCTTTTTACAAATATCACAAAGGTTAATTTACATATAGAAGTTTCCACATATGTCCTTTTGTTCTTTTTATCTTTTACGTTACCTTAAATAGATATACATTTGAGGCATAAAAATGCTACCTGGATGGATGAAGTGAATGCGATATTTATAATACTCTAAGCCAATTCTCTCTTTTGAAAAATAAAGTAGCATATAAAGGAAATGTACTATAGGACATACATATGGCTATTGTACTTGCTTTTGAAGTCCTCTGTATTATCCTGTCCTGTAGTCTCGAAAGTCAACGTGGTATCAGAGAAAGAGCACTGCTCTGTGAGCGGACAAATCTACCTGATCTCAGCTGGGTCATGTACCAGCTATGGGACTTTGACTCATTTAAATCTCCTTCATGGACCTCAGTTTCCTTACCTATAAAATACACACAGGCTAATAACATACTTTTCACTTACTGAAAGGGTTATTATGAAGATTTGATGTAAAAACAATGCAAAAGTACTTTACCTCAAAACAAATATGGAAAGACATAAGAAATGCTGGGTATAAGCAAGATCATCTAACGAAGAGTTTCCAAGTCCAGGGAAGAATTATCATATTACTCTTACCATTCAAGTATCCTTACTGTTCAAAGAGAAATTGAATGTGTGTTAGATCTAGCATACATGTCTTTCACTCTCAGCATTTCAGATCTTCTCAAACTTTAAGGAGCTTTCTCATATACTTTTAAAACACAAAGTCGTTTTCTGCATTCTTTTTTTTAAAATAGGTTGTCCTATCATTTGGGGGGCAATTGCCCTTTCCAGTTTTGCTTGTTTTCAGCATTAGTCCAAGAGAATTTTTCCATGTTGTTTATTCGCTCTTCCCTTGTCCCTATACCCAGATCCATACTTGGAAGGCAGAATGATAATTGTGAAAAGAGCACTGAACTGGCTGAGATCCAGGAAGTAGGTTTTAGACACAGTTCTAGCACTAACTAAAATTCTATAACATTCGCCATCATTTAATCTATCTATGCCTCATATTTGTTGAGTTGTAGAATCTCCAAGTTTGAAAGATAAACAACAACAACAGATCATTGATTTTCCTGTCCCAGGGAAAAATAAAAACCTGCTTAAATCTTTTACACAACATCCCCAATGAAAGAAAGTATGATATGATGGACTTAGGAGTCAGAATCAAATTTAAATCCCTGCTTAACTACATACTACCTGTGTGACCTTGGGAAAGTTGTTTATATCCTCCATGCCCCAGGTTCTTTTTTCTAAAATGGAAATAATAATATACGACATAGGGTTGTGGTGAGGATTTCATGAGATGATGCATGTAAAGCACTTAGTATGGAGCCTGGCACATGATGAGGAACTCAACAAATAGTTTTGCTGCTTCCTCCTCATCCCCCACTCCTTCTCTTACCCCTCCATCTGAGCATTACCAGTGATAGAAAACTATTATGTTCTAAGATATCCAACTCTAATTTTGTAAAGTTATCATGGTTAGAAAGTATTCCTTCTAGTCAATCAAAATTGCTCCGTTTAGCTCTACACATACTTTTTGTTCAAGTGCTGACTTCTGGGGTCATGACTGCCTTTTATATACTTGAAGATGACTATCATGTCTGTTATGTTACCTTACTCTCCTCTTAACTCTTTTTATTTTTTCATTACTTTCCTCCCAAGATCTTCAATTAAGCTTCACATACCAACTTTCAACTAACTCTTGACTTTTTGCCGTTAACTTGATACCAACCTTTTCAATCAAAATTTATATACTAAGATGTAATAGCCTTTGTTTCTAAGACATATAGTGATTCTTCAGGCTAATATTCCTTTCCTGCATCTACAGGGAACCTGAAGTCACTCAGGGCATGGGTCTGTCTTCATTTGCACTGCCAATTCTGCCCATTTTGATTCTGTACCTGAGACAAACCGTTTTTAACTTAAGGTTATATTGTTCTTTATAGAGTTTATGGAGAATATAAGGTGGCATTTTCAACCCTATGATGATTTTTACATAAAGAAATGTGTGGAAGCACTCATAACATTTTTATGTACCCTAAAACGTTAGATTGACTAATCAGATTTCATTTTTATGGTGTCCTCCTGAAAGTTGAACCTTTAAAAATATCGTACAATCCATCCACAGATTAAGCCTGTAAGACAGAGAGATTGTAAGCACTATTTCCCTCAACTTTGTTTTTTTTTTTAGTATTAGTTGTGGGGTTTTTTTCGTTGTTTTTTTATACTGCAGGTTCTTATTAGTCATCGGTTTTATACATATCAGTGTATACATGTCAATCCCAATCACCCAATTCAGCACACCACCATCCCCACCCCACCGCGGGTTTCACCCCTTGGTGTCCATACATTTGTTCTCTAAATCTGTGTCTCACCTTCTGCCCTGAAAACTGGTTCATCTGTACCATTTTTCCAGGTTCCACATACATGAGTTAATATATGATATTTGTTTTTCTCTTTCTGACTTACTTCACTCTGTATGACAGTCTCTAGATCCATCCACATCTCAACAAATGACTCAATTTTGTTCCTTTTTATGGCTGTGTAATATTCCATTGTGTATATGTACCACATCTTTAGCCATTCGTCTGTCGATGGGCATTTAGGTTGCTTTCATGACCTAACTATTGTAAATAGTGCTGCAGTGAACATTGTGGTACATGACTCTTTTTGAATTATGATTTTCTCTGGTTATGTGCCCAGTAGGGGGATTGCTGGATCATATAGTAATTCTATTCTTAGTTTTTTAAGGAACCTCCATACTGTTCTCCACAGTGGCTGTATCAATTTACATTCCCACCAGCAGTGCAAGAGTGTTCCCTTTTCTCCACGCCCTCTCCAGCATTTATTGTTTGTAGATTTTCTGATGATGCCCATTCTAAATGGTGTGAGGTGATACTTCATTGTACTTTTGATTTGCATTTCTCTAATAATTAGTGATGTTGAGCAGCTTTTCATGTACTTCTTGGCATCTGTATGTCTTCTTTGGAGAAATGTCTATTTAGGTCTTCTGCCCCTTTTTGGATTGGGTTGTTTGTTTTTTTAATATTGAGCTGCATGAGCTGTTTATATATTTTGGAGATTAATCCTTTCTCCATTGATTCGTTTGCGAATATTTTCTCCCATTCTGAGGGTTGTCTTTTCATCTTGTTTATGGTTTCCTTGGCTGTGCAAAAGCTTTGAAGTTTCATTAGGTCCCATTTGTTTATTTTTGTTTTTCTTTCCATTACTGTAGGAGGTGGGTCAAAAAAGATTTTGCTGTGATTTATGTCAAAGAGTGTTCTTCCTATGTTTTCCTCTAAGAGTTTTATAGTGTCTGTCCTTACATTTAGGTCTTTAATCCATTTTGAGTTTATTTTTGTGTATGGTGTTAGGGAATGTTCTAGTTTCATTCTTTTCCATGTAGCTGTCCAGTTTTCCCAGCACCACTTATTGAAGAGACTGTCTTTTCTCCATTGTCTATCTTTGCCTCCTTTGTCATAGATTAGTTGACCATAGGTGCGTGGGTTTATCTCTGGGCTCTCTATCTTGTTCTGTTGATCTATGTTTCTGTTTTTGTGCCAGTACCATATTGTCTTGATTACTGTAGCTTTGTAGTATAGTCTGAAGTCAAAGAGTCTGATTCCTCCAACTCCGTTTTTTTCCCTCAAGACTGCTTTGGCTATTTGTGGTCGTTTGTGTCTCCATACAAATTTTAAGATGATTTGTTCCAGTTCCATAAAAAACGCCTTGGTAATTTGATAGGGATTGCACTGAATCTGTAGACTGCTTTGGGTAGTATAGTCATTTTCACAATATTGATTCTTCCAATCCAAGAACATGGTATATCTCTCCATCTCTTGGTATCATCTTTAATTTCTTTCATCAGTGTCTTACAGTTTTCTGCATACAGGTCTTTTGTTTCCCTAGGTAGGTTTATTCCTAGGCATTTTATTCTTTTTGTTGCAATGGTAAATGGGAGTGTTTCCATTATTTCTCTTTCAGATTTCTCATCATTAGTGTATAGGAATGCAAGCGATTTCTGTGCATTAATTTTGTATACTGCAACTTTACCAAATTCATTGATTAGCTCTAGTAGTTTTCTGGTGGCATTTTTAGGATTCTCTGTATATAGTATCATGTCATCTGCAAACAGTGACAGTTTTACTTCTTATTTTCCAATTTGTATTCCTTTTATTTTTTCTTCTCTGATTGCCATGGCTAGGACTTCCAAAACTATGTTGAATAATAGTGGCGAGAGTGGAGATCCTTGTCTCCTTCCTGATCTAGAGGAAATGCTTTCAGTTTTTCACCATTGAGAATGATGTTTGCTGTGGTTTTGTCGTATATGGCCTTTATTATGTTGAGGGAGGTTCCCTCTATGCCTACTTTCTGGAGAGTTTTTATCATAAATGGGTGTTGAATTTTGTCAAAAGCTTTTTCTGCATCTATTGAGGTGATCATATGGTTTTTATTCTTCAATTTGTTAATATGGTGTATCACATTGATTGATTTGCGTATATTAAAGAATCCTTGCATCCTTGGGATAAATCCCACTTGATCGTGGTGTATGATCCTTTTAACGTGTTGTTGGATTCTGTTTGCTAGTATTTTGTTGAGGATTTTTGCATCTATATTCATCAGTGATAGTGGTCTGTAATTTTTTAATTTTTGTAGTATCTTTGTCTGGTTTTGGTATCAGGGTGATGGTGGCCTCATAGAATGAGTTTGGGAGTGCTCCTTCCCCTGCAATTTTTTGGAAGAGTTTGAGAAGGATGGGTTTTAGCTCTTCTCTAAATATGTGATAGAATTCACCTGTGAAGCCATCTGGTCCTGGACTTTTGTTTATTGGAAAATTTATAATCACAGTTTCAATTTCATTACTTGTGATTGGTCTGTTCATATTTTCTATTTCTTCCTGGTTCAGTCTTGGAAGATTATACCTTTCTAAGAATTTGTCTGTTTCTTCCAATTTGTCTATTTTATTGGCATAGAGTTGCTTGTAGTAGCCTCTTAGGATGCTTTGTATTTCTGCTGTGTCTGTTGTAACTTCTCCTTTTTCATTTCTAATTTTATTGATTTGAGTCCTCTCCCTCTTTTTCTTGATGAGTCTGGCTATTGGTTTATCACTTTTGTTTATCTTCTCAAAGAACCAGCTTTTAGTTTTATTGATCTTTGCTATTGTTTTCTTTGTTTCTATTTGATTTATTTCTGCTTTGATATTTATGTTTTCTTTCCTTCTGCTAACTTTGGGTTTTGTTTGCTCTTCTTTATCTAGTTCCTTTAGGTGTAAGGTTAGATTGTTTAGTTGAAATTTTTCTTGTTTCTTGAGGTAGGCTTGTATAGCTATAATCTTCCCTCTTAGAACTGCTTTTGCTGCATCCCACAGGTTTTGGCTCGTCGTGTTTTCATTATCATTTGTCTCTAGGTATTTTTTGATTTCCTCTTTGATTTCTTCAGTGACCTCTTGATTGTTTAGTAATGTATTGTTTAGCCTCCATGTGTTTGTGTTTTTTCCTTTTTATACCCTGTAATTCATTTCTCATCTCATAGCATTGTGGTCAGAAAAGATGTTTGATATGATTTCAATTTTTTAAAATTTACTGAGGCTTGATTTGTAACCCAAGATGTGATCTATCCTGGAGAATGTTCCATGCACACTGGAGAAGAAATTGTAGTCTGCTGTTTTTGGTTGGAATGTCCTATAAATATCAATTAAATCTATCTGGTCTATTGTGTCATGTAAAGCTTCTGTTTCCTTATTTTTTTTCATTTTAGATGATCTTTCCATTGGTGTAAGTGAGGTGTTAAAGTCCCCCAGTCTCACTGTTTTATTGTCTATTTCCTCTTTTATAGCTGTTAGCGGTTGCCTTATGTAATGAGGTCCTCCTATGTTGGGTGCATATATATTTATAATTGTTATATATTCTTCTTGGATTGATCCCTTGATCATTATGTAGTGTCCTTCCTTGTCTCTTGTAACATTCTTTATTTTAAGGTCTATTTTATCTGATATGAGTATTGCTACTCCAGCTTTCTTTTGATTTCCATTTGCATGGAATATCTTCTTCCATCCCCTCACTTTCAGTCTGGATGTGTCCCTAGGTCTGACGTGGGTCTCCTGTAGACAGCATATAGATGGGTGTTGGTTTTGTATCCATTCAGCAAGCCTGTGTCTTTTGATTGGAGCATTTAATACATTCACATTTAGGGTAATTATTGATATGTATGTTCCTATTACCATTTTCTTAATTATTTTGGGTTTGTTTTTGTAGATCCTTTTCTTCTCTTGTGTTTCCCACTTAGAGAAGTTCCCTTAGCATTTGTTGTAGAGGTGGTTTGGTGGTGCTGAATTCTCTTAGCTTTTGATTTCTCCATCGAATCTGAATGAGATCCTTGCTGGGTAGAGTAATCTTGCTTGTAGGTTCTTCACTTTCATCACTTTAAGTATATCATGCCACTCCCTTCTGGCTTGTTGAGTTTCTGCTGAGAAATCAGCTGTTAATCTTATGGGAGTTCCCTTGTCTGCTTCTTTTTGTTTTTCCCTTGCTGCTTTCAATACTTTTTCTTTGTGTTTAATTTTTGCCAATTTGATTACTATGTGGCTCAGCGTGTTTCTCCTTGGCTTTATCCTGTATGGGACTCACTGTACTTCCTGGACTTGGGTGGCTATTTCCTTTCCCATGTTAGGGAAGTTTTTGGCTATAATCTCTTCAAATATTTTCTCTAGTCTTTTCTCTCTCTCTTCTCCCTCTGGGACCCTTATAATGCGAATATTATTGCGTTTAATGTTGTCCCAGAGGTCTGTTAGGCTGTCTTCATTTCTTTTCATTCTTTTTTCTTTATTCTGTTCCACAGCAGTGAATTCCACCATTCTGTCTTCCAGGTCACTTATCCGTTCTTCTGCCTCAGTTATTTTGCTACTGATTCCTTCTAGTGTAGTTTTCATTTAAGTTATTGTATTGTTCGTCTCTGTTTGTTTGTTCTTTATTTCTTCTAGGTCTTTGTTAAACATTTCTTTCATCTTCTTGATCTTTGCCTCCATTGTTTTTCTAAGGTCCTGGATCATCTTCACTATCATTATTCTGAATTCCTTTTCCTGGAAAGTTGCCTATCTCCACTTCATTTAGTTTTTTTTCTGGGGTTTTATCTTGTTCCTTCATCTGGTACATAGCCCTCTGTCTTTTCATCTTGTCTATCTTTCTGTGAATGTGGTTTTCATTCTACAGGCTGCAGGATTATAGTTCTTCTTGCTTCTGCTCTCTGTCCTCTTGTGGATGAGGCTATCTAAGAGGCTTGATGGGAGGACTGGTGGTAGGTAGGTAGAGCTGACTGTTGCTCTGGTGGGCAGAGCTCAGTAAGAGTTTAATCCGCTTGAATGTTGATGAGTTCGGCTGGGTTCCCTCCCTGTTGTTTGTTTGGCCTGAGGCAACCCAACACTAGAGCCTACCTGGGCTCTTTGGTGGGGCTAATGACAGACTCTGGGAGGGCTCACGCCAAGGAGTACTTCCCAGAACTTCTGCTGCCAGTGTCCCTGTCCCCACAGTGAGCCACCACCACCCCCTGTCTCTGCAGGAGACCCTCCAACACTAGCAGGTAGGTCTGGTTCAGTCTCCCCTGGGGTCACTGCTCCTTCCCCTGGGTCCTAATGCGCACACTACTTTATGTGTGCCCTCTGTAAGTAGAGTCTCTGTTTCCCCCAGTCCCCCTGTCAAAGTCCTGCAATCAATTCCCACTAGGCTTCAAAGTCTGATTCTCTAGGAATTCCTCCTCCCGTTGCCGGACCCCCAGTCTGGGAAGCCTGACGTGGGGCTCAGAACCTTCACTCCAGTGGGTGGACTTCTGTGGTATAAGTGTTCTCCAGTCTTTGAGTCACCCACCCAGCAATTATGGGATTTGATTTTACTGTGATTGCACCCCTCCTACCGTCTCATTGTGGCTTCTCCTTTGTCTTTGGTTGTGGGGTATCTTTTCTGGTGAGTTCCAGTGTCTTCCTGTCGATGATTGTCCAGCAACTAGTTGTGATTCTGGTGTTCTTGCAATAGGGATTGAGAGCACGTCCTTCTACTCCGTCATCTTGGTTCCTCCTATTTCCCTCAACTTTACAGAGGTTTGGAACCAGAGGTTTCCCAGGGACCATGATCAAATTATTTTTACAATACAGGTATTTCCCAGGCAGCTGGCCAACGAATGTGTTTATATATGTTGTGACATACTGGGCAATTCTGAAAACATATTCTCTCCTTCTCCACATTATTGTCCCTTATATAGTTGAAGACAGAGCTTTGTACCTCACTTTGACACTTATTCTTCTGGCTGCTATCACTGTACTTGCCTCTTCCACCCTATCAGACCATTACCTCTTGGCAGACAGGTTATTTCTCTTATTCCTGTTTGTATGTCTTGTTCTGCCTAACATAGCACCCTACTCTAAACTTCACTCAGTAAATCTTGTTGAACTGAATTGCAGCAAGCACTGTAAGAGCTGAGTGACCAGGTGAGTTTAGTTCTGAAGGAGACAGAAGATACAAATATCTGTACGGTGACATTATATCTCTGGAGTCAAAAAGAAAATTGAAATCAGGTTGCCAATTTATATTCTTTACTTTTATCCCTTGATTGTAGCATACATAGATCAGTTCTGATCATATTTAATGTCAAAATAATTCTCTAAATTGTGTTATAATTAAACATTTATTATTATTAAAAATAAAATACAATAATAATAATTGCATCTTCCACTTTTGTTTTCTTCACCCATCATTAATGGTATTCTGGCATTGTTTAGGACTCAAAGATGCCCAGTATTGTTTCTTACTGACAAAATTTCTTTCAACTATTTGTTTCAACTTTTGTAGAAATAGTAATAGGAAAAGGAACATAAAAATAGTGCTTACTAATGATTATAATCAGTTTCCATGAGAAAATAAGATATCTTTTATTTAGTGGCTCAACTAGCCACAAAATGAGGAAGGTTTTCTTTATTTAAAGCTATTCTTACATAAAAGTTTATATTCCAAAATGTATTTGAGTGATTGCCCAGCAAATAATAGGATACCATAGAAATTCTGAAGAGTACATAATCTTCCTTTAATGCTGGATCCGCAAGAGCTTGCTATAAAGTATCTTCATTTTCCCAGTGATAACTCTGTTCCAATGAACAGAAAGAAAATATTTCTGTTATTTTTTTTTGAAGGGCACTAAAGAAAATACACTGTAATGGCCAAACAAATTGAATCCCAGTGATGAATGTTTTGAGCATGTGAACAATTCTTGTCAACTCTTCAGGGCCAATTGTACTATGATCTTTTTTAATCCCTGTGATATTGCAATAGTCTTCAGTAAATAACACTAAGCCTCTGTTCTGCTTTAAGGCAGGTAATAAAAGTAGAATCTGATATGCAGTTAAAGAGAAAGAGAGAAATCAGTTTTGCCTTGATCCTCGTGTTTTCCAGCTTTTCCTTTAATCCACATCTTACCTTGGACCTTCTTGCCTCAGGAATTGGTTTGGCATAGCCTCAGACTAAGGCTCCAGGAAGGATTTATTCTGAACATTAATCGTCGCTTGGATAATCTGGCCTGGGACCACCCTCCATCAGGACCTCTGGGAGATGGGGCTATTCCACTCAGTCAACAAATATTTATTAAGCACCTACCATGTACCAGCACTGTGCAACTTTAGGAAACCACAACCTTTATGTAAAAGTGGAAAGGGGGGCCCTGTGGAATGTACCTCTATAACTTTGGGCTGCATAGCTCTCAACAGCATCATAATTTTATTTTGGGGAATCATCTCTTCTGTGTGTTTAGTTTTGCAGTGCAGGAAGATCCAGATTTATACCTTTTACTCTGGAGCTCGTTGGAACTAGAGGCTCTCTCCTCATCTTGTTTGCCCAGGAGAAGGCGTGTAACCTCTGTTCAGCCCATCAGAGGGTCTTTACTGGCCTTTTGAATCATAACTAATTGAATCAAATAAAAGAGTGCTCCTTGGCACTAACTCATGATGACCTGGATGTCCCTCATATGAGGCCACTGCTGAGATTTTTCTTTCTTAGTCCCCCAAACTCTCTTTCCTGTCCAGGACAGAGCCTCATTCCTCTGATCTTCTGTGCATTCCAGGAATATATCAATCCTACCCTCGTATTCTTCCGATACATTTTTTATGTTTAAGTTCGGCAGAATTTTTTTCAGCCGAAGATCCTCATTGATGCACCCCAGTCCAGAGCTAGTGACCATCCCAAAGCTCCAAGGACAAAGCATCACTTGAGATTGGTTCAGACGATTGAAGATCACCCTGGTTTGTATTCACACCTGAGCACACCCAACTTGTACTAGACCCTGGTGGGTGAGAGCTCAGGGTTTCATTGACATCATAAGACCGTAGGCAAATGCAGGTAATGAAGTTGGTTTTGATGAAGAGGATAAAAGAGCAAAGGAGGCTCTGTGTTATAAGCAACTACCGCAGAGGGAAGGAGGCAGAGGAGAGGACATACCTTACAGGCCTGTGTGAAAGGAAAGAGCAGCAAGACCTGGCTCAGCCCTGGGATGACAAGGGCCGTAGGAAGTGAACACAAACATTGCAATATTTTCCAGATGGGGCAGAGAGAGAAAAAGGGAAAAAGGAATTCCCACAAATCTTCAGAGGGTTGCGTGGGAATGTAAGAGAGATAACTGCCATAATCAGACAGTGATACGTCCAAGGCCTTGTCCCAGGGGAACCAGGAAGCCTATTAGCAACCATGCTTTCTTGGGAACATTCACTGACACAGAGGCTCCCCTTATCTGCCCACACATGGACACTAAAGGCTTTCCTTGTTCCAGACCAAATCCTATAGGGATTGCAGGACAGGGTCCTTCTATGGCCTCTGCGTGTGTGTGTGTGTGTGAGAGAGAGAGACACACACACGCACAGACACGGACAGAGAGACAGACAGACAGACACAGAGACAGGCATAGAGAGAGAAACACAGAGAGAATAAGAATGTGAATCAGAGAGAGGTGGAGAGAGGAGTAAGTTCTAACTTCTGATTTTAGTCTCTTCCTTAGAGAGGAAACCCTCTCTCTAGTTTCTGACCCAGTCTCCCCAAATCATCCCCTTTTCCTTGGCCCCCCTTGGTGCCTACCTGTTTATTCTCCAGCTCCTCCAAACCCAATGCACTTGCCTCTTCCTTTACTCTTCATTTTGCTCCTGTCTTCACATCTTTACTTTTGAGGGGACTTGGACATGCTCAATTCTTGCTGATTTATTCTGCCAACTAAATAATTATCCTAATATTTTACGCAGTGAGAAAGCTATTCTGGAAATCAAATTTTCCTACTAAGAATTGCAAAGCCAATTTGGGAGCTTCAAACATCTGTAATCTCAGGAAAACTTTAGGGATTAAAAAAACTTAGATGGGCTTCCCTGGTGGCGCAGTGGTTGAGAGTCCGCCTGCCGATGCAGGGGACACGGGTTCGTGCCCCGGTCCGGGAAGATCCCACATGCCGCGGAGCGGCTGGGCCCGTGAGCCATGGCCGCTGAGCCTGCGCGTCCAGAGCCTGTGCTCCGCAACGGGAGAGGCCACAGCAGTGAGAGGCCCAAACTTAGATGTATAACATTTTCAAAACTGTAAAGTTTCCAAAGTGAATGCCTTCTCATTCCAGATATTTTTCTCTCTCCCATACAATTTTTTTTTTTTTTTTTTTTTTTTGTGGTACGCCGGCCTCTCACTGTTGTGGCCTCTTCCGTTGTGGAGCACAGTCTCCGGACGCGCAGGCTCAGCGGCCATGGCTCACGGGCCCAGCCGCTCCGCGGCATGTGGGATCTTCCCTGACCGGGGCACGAACCCACGTCCCCTGCATCGGCAGGCGGACTCTCAACCACTGCGCCACCAGGGAAGCCCTCCCATACAGTTTTATAGGAGCTTTTCCTTACTATCTTTTTCAAAGTACTTCTTTGCTGTTACTGCTTTTCAGCCTCGGTGTCTTTTCAAAGTTGCTTTTCTGGGGACTGTTGATTTCAGGCCATTTCAACTGCATGAGTTATGCAAGTGTGAAAACTTTTTTCATTCTAAAAAAAGGTGCTCCAGCCTATTTTTCATACTCATAATAAGGCAAAAGGATAAAGACTGAAGTTGGGCATTGGTGGAGTCTTTGCAAGGAAAGGAAGAGCTAAGAAAATTTATATACCATGTCAATATCACAGTCAAAGTGAGGAATGGAGGACTGATGATAAAACAGAGCTTCAAGTTACGCAGAGAACTACATTTTTATTTTATTTGTATTTACATTTGTATTAGCATCACCCTTTTTTTGCTTCCTCAGATATTTAAGGAAACACAAAACATCATACTGAGTATAAGTGTAAGAGGTTATATAAAGAGCTAGATAATACAGTGTGTCTGCAGTATAAAGTGAATATTTATCTGATTTTGGAAGTTTCCTTTCAGTCAATTAATATTAGTTCTCCAGTGAATGCATTAAACTGTGGACACTCACTGCCTTTCAGAAATTTAGAATCTAAGGGGAATTAACTCTTTAAATACAGTCTGTGTCTTGGCGTGTTTGTGTCTACACACACATATCTAAATGAAACCATAAAACATATGTGAGGCTCAATACATATGAACCATCATTTAGGAAATCTCTAGGCATTACTGAATTCCCTGATGTCTCTTAGAAACAAATGTCTGTTTCTAATAAACTTACTGATAGAAATGCCAAGTGAAATAAAATGTCACAGGAGTGACACAGAACTGATTGAAGATTTGTTGACTATTTTAACAGCGATTTTTCCATCTCTGGTATTGCTTCTGTTAATGAAGAGCATGTATCCCCTCACACTTGATTGCAGAAAACTTCATTATCAGAGGTAGAAATCGCAAAGATGGAACCCAACATGCATTCCCGCTCGTTTGTTTATCAGTAGAACTTTATCTCTTGATCTGCACTCCCTTCTGCATGGTGGCCCTTGCAAAGTGGGAGTTGACTCTCCAGCCTTAGAATCATGAAGTCCTCTTACTTTTACAATCTATGTTTTTCTACCAGTTAGCATCACTCAGCTTCAAGCTACACAGTTCTCAAGTAACAGACTCAAAAATAAAGGACTTTAATTTTCCTACAGAGTGAGAATTCTGGGAGTAGGTGGTTCTAAGATTCGGTAAAGGAGCCCAAAGTTCATATCAAGGAACTAGTTTTCTACCTTTCTTCTCACAGCTTGTTGATGTTTTGGTCCTTAAGCTACAAGATGACTACTGAGGAAGCATTATAACCTCGTGACATCATGTTTGTTTCGGAGAACGGGCTGAAGGAAAAGGGCTTTTCTTGTGTCACGAAGACAGATCTCTCCCAGGCTCTTCATTAGGCTTTCCTTTGTGCCTCCTTAGAAGAATTGGATCACATGTCCCCCCATTTCCACCCTCAAAGATGCACAGAATATTGGCCTGATGATTAACTAGCACAGGAGACTAGGATTGCTATGATTGTGTTAAACAAGCCACAGACATCTCCTGGGGCTGAGCACTGTAGACGCACTCTCCTCTCTCAACGTGATGATCCATTCCTTTGGCAAAGGTGAAGGGGGAAGGGCTGTTGAATAATTAAGTTTTGCTAGTTTCCCAAGCTGTGACTTCCATGACGTTTCCCTCCATCTCATATGATTCAGCAGCGGGAATCTTCTGGATGTTCACCTGGTTTTTAGCTTTCCAATCAGAAAACCTCCTCGTTATTGATAGGGAGAGAAAAGCAGTTCTAAGTCACTATGCCATAGCTTGTCACATACAATTCACGACTTTACATTTATATACCTTCTCAACTCATTTTTGTTAAACTTAAGAGATTCCAGCTTCAAAATATGCTTTTATCTTTTTAAAAACATTTTTTCTCCCTTGTGGCTGCTTCTACCTGGATACAAAATAAAAGGAAGGAAAATTCTCTGTATCTGGTAACTTTTGGTTGTCTTCTCCAATTTCAGGACCCATAAGCCAGGATATAGTTTATGACATAGGACATTTATGCTCTCTTGTTTCTACTTTTAAACACTCTGCAGGCTGCTCCACCTTTCCCATGAGTGTTTAACTAATATGCATAATGATCCTGCCAGAATTGATTCTTCATTATAGAGGTCATTTTCCAAAGAGGTTTGTCACTATTTTAAAAATAGCATTTTAGGACTTCCCTGGTGGTGCAGTGGTTAAGAATCTGCGTGCCAAAACAGGGGACACAGGTTCGAGCCCTGGTCTGGGAGGATCCCACAAGCTGTGGAGCAACTAAGCCCGTGCGCCACAACTACTGAGCCTGCTCTCTAGAGCCTGCGAGTCACAACTGCTGAGACCTGCGCCACAACTACTGAAACCCACACGCCTAGACCCCGTGCTCCGCATCAAGAGGAGCCACTGTAATAAGAAGCAGACACACCGTAACGAAGAGTAGCCCCCGCTCACCGAAACTAAGAAAGCCCCGTGTGCAGCAACAAAGACCCAATGCAGCCAAAAATAAATAAATAAATAAAATTTTTAAATTAAAAAAATAAATAGCATTTTAGCATGTTGATAAAAAACAGTCCTAACCTCAATTTTGTGTAACAGTTTTTTTCACGGATAGAAGAAAGGGATATTTTTTAGGCATTTCACATTATTCATGTGCTATTGATAAGTTGGAAGGTATGAAACTATCCATTTAGACTTTATTTTTATTTTAACGATTGATTTCTAAACAATTGAAAATGCAGACAAACTTAAGTTTTACGTGTTCAAGGGTGCTTTGTGATGTTTACAAATCAGTAATTTGCCACCAACATAATTATTATATCTAGTGAACAATCCTGAACAGTCCTGCAATCCAAGATCAAGAAAAATGAGATATAAATGAAAATTAATGTCTTAATTTTGAGATGGGTGCTTCTTTTATATTTTATATTAGAGGTCTTTCTCATTTGGCTTTTAATTGTTCTTTCTTCTCCCATCATTTATTCATTTTCAATTTAACTGTCATTGCTGAATGAATAATTGGTTTTCATATACATTGTCCCATTGTCTTGATCACCTGAAGTCAGGAACAGGAGTCATAGTTGGTTCTCAATGGGGAGGTTCAGGGAGGAGCTGGTGCTGAAGAGAGAAATATGGCTAGAAAGGGAGATCCCAGACTGCCCTCTATGATAATTTGATATTCAAAAAATTAAAGCTCTTTCTTCCACAAAAATCATTCAAAAGGACTTCCAGAAAGAAATGAAAGATAGTGGTTATGCTTCCTTGGGCCCTAAATTTTGTCTGCAGATCTTCATAATGAAATGAAGGAGGGAAAGAACAAGTAAGTATTTCTTTACTTCATGTTCTTGAGAGCCATATATCCTAAGATATCATAGAACTTAGCAAAATAGCTTGGATGCTGATTGAAAGGCAGACTCAGAGTCTAGAAATGCAAAATAACAGCCCATATGCCAAACCACATGCATTGTAAGCCTTGATACTTCTGAAGGAAGACTGAAAAGGTGACAAAGAATTCCAAATTTGGAACCCACAGAGACATCTGGTATCTTAGAACTTTCTACTTTCTCTTGGCAGATACTCCAGCTAATTTTCTCACCTTGGTCAGAGTGTATAATTCTTTCTTAAGCTTATTCTAATTTTAACATATTCTCTCCATTCCACTGTTACTGTGAAATGGCCCTACTCTCAGGACCAACCATTTAATTTTAACACTTAGATCATTTAGCAGTTTCTTAGAACAAAAACAAGGGGGTAGAATTTAATTAACATAATGGGTATACCATCAACCTTTTTTGGTGACATTATGTATATTTCCAACACTTGGTCTTCAAATAGACACATGTGAAAAAGATGACAGATGAATCAAAATGTAGAAAAAGCATTGCATTCCAAACGGTGATTTTCATCATCAGCGTGCATGTGGTGGCTTTTCAGTATCAAATAGATAGTACCAAAACTATCCTGAGAGGTATCCTCATTATGCTGCCTGCTTCTTACAAACCAATTGCTAGGAGCTGGTCTGTGTCTACCCGAAGATTTCATTAGTTTGGGTCTACATCTGCCCAATGTTGGATGATGGAATGGGAGAGGACTTGAGGAGACTAGTGAGGCTTTGGGATAATTACTATAAATAATATACTCAGGGGTGCATACGATACTTACTGAGTATAAATGAGGGCTCAGTTGAAAATGAATACTATGAATATTTAGTACTATCAACCATCCCTAGTTAATGTCACTCATCAACAGTATCATAGAATTGTGCTCATTTTAGAGATGAAAGGGACCATCTTATTAAACTCTCTCAACTGACAGATTAGGAAACTGAGGAACAAATAAGCTAAATGAGTTGACCAAGTCTACACTGCAAATGATGGAGGAATTCTAACTTCTAGACTACATCTAAGGATAGTATTTATAGGGATGTCAAAGTATGACTAATTTTTTTTTCAGTAGTGGAATCCCAGTTTTATTCAGGACCATTCAAATACCATATTTTCAGCTTTTCTTATAGGTGTGGTGACCATGTGACTGAGATCTTTCTAATGATACATAAGCAAAAGTTGTTGGGTGAAACATCCAGGAAGAATCCTTAAAAGGGGAACTGTTGGCCAAGACCAATCCTTTTGCCTTAATTACACTCCCTGCTTAGAACACAGGGGTGATGACTGGCGCTTCAGTAGCTGTATAGTATCTTTCAAGACCATGAGTTAACTTCCTGTCTCTATAGGGACTCTCAATTCTTTTGAAACAGCAGAAGTTCCAAGGTCCAGGAATTTCTGCTGGTCTTGGAGAGTCTCCTGGAGAGGCTGGGGTGGTGGGGGCTGTGGCTCACCCTGGGGACATAGACGCTGGCTGCAGCCATTCTCGGGAGCTCCTTCCACTGTGTGACACTGGTGCTGGTGGGCACCATTTTCTGTGACTGACTTTTTTTTATTGAAGCATGATAGACTTACAAAATTATATCAGATTCAGGTGTACAACAGTGATTTGATATTTTTATACATTACAAAATGGTTACCGTGATAAATCTAGTTACCAGCTGTCACTATACAAAGTTACTACAGTGTTATTGATTATATTCCCTATGATGTACATTATATCCCTGTGACTTATTTATTTTATAACTAGAAGTTTGTACCTCTTAACTTCACGTACCTTTTTCATGCTCTTCTCCTCTGGTAACCACCAGTTTGTTCTCTGTGTCTATGAATCTGTTTCTGTTTTGTTATGGTTGATTGTTTATTAGATTCCACATAAAAGTGAAATCCATATCTTATTTATCTAATCTCTGTCTGACTTATTTCACTTAGCATAATGTCTTCTAGGTCTATCCATGCTATCACAAATAGCTAAATTTCATTCTTTTTTTATGGCTGAATAATATTCCATTGTGGGGGGTGTGTGTGTGTATGTGTGTACGTACCACATCTTCTTTATCCAGTCAACTATTTATGGATACTTACGTTGGTTCCATATCTTGGATATTGTTAATAATGCTGAAATGAACATGAGGGTGCATAAATCTTTGCAAATTAGTGTTTTTAGTTTTCTTTGGAAAAATGACCAGAAGTGGAATTGCTAGATCATATGGTACTTCTATTTCTAATTCTTTGAAAAACCTCCACTATTTTCTATAGTGGCTGTACCAATTTACATTCCTAAGAACACTGCACAAGGGTTCCCTTTTCTTCACATCCTTGCCAACACTTGTTATTTGTTGTCTTTTTGATAATAGTCATTCTGATAGGTGTGAGGCAATATCTCATTGTGGTTTTAATTTGCATTTTCCTGATGATATTGAGCATCTTTTCATGTGTCTGTTGATCATCTGTATGTTTTATTTGGAAAAGTGTCTATTCAGGTCCTCTGCTCATTTTTTAGTTGGGTTGTTTGGTTTTTTTGATGTTGAGCTGTTTGATTTCTTTGTATATTTTGGGTATTAACCCCTTATCAAATATATTGCTTGCAAATATTTTCTCCTGTTCAGTAGGCTGCCTTATCATTTTATTGATAGTTTTTTCTCTGTGCAGAAGCTTTTAAGTTTGATATATTCTCATTTGTTTATTTTTGCTTCTGTTTCCCTTGCCTAAGGAGACATAGCCAAAAAAATATTGCTACGACTAATGTCAAGGAGCATACTGCCTATGTTTTCTTCTAATTTTATGGTTTCAGGTCTTATATTTAAGTATTAAATCCACTTGGAGTTAATTTTTTGAATGTGGTGTGAGAAAGCAGTCCAGTTGATTCTTTTGCATGTTGCTGTCCAATTTTCACAACTTCATTTATTGAAGAGACTTTTTTCCCATTGTATATTCTTGTCTCCTTTGTCATGAATTATTTGACCACATAAGTGTGGGTTTATTTCTGGGCCTCTGTTCTGTTCCATTGATCTATGTATGTGTGTTTGTGCCAGTTTTGATTACTGTAACTTTGTAGTGTAGTTTGAAATCAGAGAGAGTGATACTTCCAGCTTTGTTCTTCTTTCTCAAGATTGTTTTGACTATTCATGGTCCTTTGTGTTTCTATACAAATTTTAGAATTATTTATTTTAGTTTTGTGAAAAATGCCATTGATATTTTGATAGGGATTGCATCAAATTTGTAGATTGCCTTGGGTAGTATGGTCGTTTTAAAAATATTAATTTTTCTAATCCTTGAGCATGGTATATGTTTCTGTTTGTGTCATCATCAATTTCTTTCATCAATGTCTTTCTGTGTGTAGGTCTGTTACCTCTTTGGTTAGATTTATTTCTAGGTATTTTATTCTTTTGATGCAATTGTAAATGGGATTGTTTTCTTAATTTTTCTTTCTTACAGGTTGTTGTGAGTGTATAGAAATGCAACAGATTTCTGTATATTAAGTTTTTTATCCTGCAACTTTACTGAATACCTTTATTAGCTTTAATAGTTTTATGGTGACACCTTTAGGATTTTCTACATACAGCATCATGTCTTCTGCCAACAGTGATGGCTTTACTTCTTTTCCAATTTGGATGCCTTTTATCTCTTTTTCTTGTCTAATTGATGTGGTTAGGGCTTCCAGTGCTATGTTGAATAAAATTGGTAAGAGTGGTCATTTTTGTTGTTTTCATGATCTTACAGGAAATACTTTTAGCTTTTCACCATTGAGTATGACATTGGCTGTGGGTTTGTCATATATGGCTTTTGTTATATTCAGGTATGTTCCGTCTATACCCACTTTGTTGAGTTTTTGTCATAAATGAATGTTGAATTTTGTCAAATATTTTTTCTACATCTGTTAAGATGATCATATGCTTTATATCCTTCATTATGTTAATGTGGTATATCACATTGACTGAATTATAGATATTGAACCATCCTTGCATCCCCAGGATAAATCCCACTGGATCATGGTGTATGATCCATTTAATGTGTAGTGAAATTCAATTTGCTAGTATTTTGAGAATTTTTGCATCAGTGTTCATCAGTGACATTGGCTTGTAATTTTCTTTCTTTCTTTCTTTCTTTTTTTGTCTTCATCTGGTTTTTATATCAGGGTGATGCTGGCCTTGTTGAATGAATTGGGAAGCATTTCTTCTTCTTCGATGTTTTGAAATAGTTTGAGAAGGATAGGTGTTAACTCTTCTTTAAATGTTTGGTAGAATTCACCTGTGATGCTCTCTGGTCCTGGACTTTTATTTGTTGGGAGTTTTTTGGTTACTGATTCAATTTCATTACTGGTAATTAGTCTGTTTATATTTTCTATTCCTTCTAACTCAGTTTGGGGAGATTATACATTGCTGGGAAATTATCCATTTCTTCTAGGTTGCCCATTTCATTGGCATATACTTGTTTGTAGTAATGTCTTATGATCCTTTGCATTTCTGTGGTGTCAGTGTAACTTCTCTTTTTTTCATTTCTATTTGGGCTCTCTCTCTTTTCCTGTTGATGGGTCTGATGAAAGATTTATCAATTTGGGGAGGTGGAGTCAAGATGGCGGTGTGGGAAGATGTGCAGTTAGCGTCTCCCCACAACTAGGGTGCCTGCCGGCCACTGGTGGGGAACTCTGACACCCAAGGAGATGGGAGGAACCCCAAGGTGAACCAGTAGGACATAGTGGGGAGAAGTGGAGGCCAGAAAGGATTGGTGCCCCTGAAGTGGAGGAGATCAAGAGAAGCAGGCGAGAGGGCCTCTCCAGGAAGAGCCAGAGAGGAGAGGAGGGGGTCACCTGGCCCACTTGGGTGGGGAAGCTGCTGAGCTCCCAGGCTGGTATCCCACCTCCAAAACCCCATCCAGGCCACATGGGTCCTGGGGGCATAGCAGGGAGGCTGGAAGATCAGGAGAGACAGGCGGGAGGGGCCCTCTGGGAGGAGCGAGAGAGGAGCAGAGAGTATTGCACTGCCCACTCGGGCTCAGGGAGCCTGTTGAGCTCTGAGGCCGATACCCTGCCCTATAAAGTCCTCTACAGGCTGCATGGGTCCTTGGGGGCATAGGAGGGAGGCCAGAGAGATCAGGAGAAGCAGGTGGGAGGAGCCATCCAGGAGGAGTGGGAGGGGAGCAGAGAGTGATTGCACTGCCCACTCGGGCCCAGGGAGGCTGCTCAGCTTCCAGGCTGATCCCCTGACCTCCAAACCCCCATCCAGGCCACGTGGGTCCTTGGGGGCATAGGAAGGAGGCTGAGGGGAGAGCAAAAGAGGCAGGTGGGAGGGGCCCTCCAGGAGGAGCCAAAGAGGAGCAGAGGGCTATTACCCCACCCACTTGAGCCCAGGAAGCCTGCTGGGCTCCCAGGTGAGGTCCCCTGCCCTCAAAGACCAGGGATGGGGGGTACGTCTGGGCCTCTTCTGTTCCTTGAGCCTAAGCCCCACCCCCCACAGCCCTCAGGACCTTTTCCAGCCCTGTGGGTCCTGAGCATAGGCCCCACCCACTGCCCAAACCTCACCCTCGCTTAGGCCCTGCCCTCCACAGCCAAGGCCTCCCCCCCCTTTTTTTTTTTCCCTCCTCTTCTTTTTTAATATTGTGGTAATGTTGTACCTTCCAGTTGTTGATTCGTCTATATTTTTATTTTTATATTCTTCCTAACATACCTCTTAGTTTCCTACTCTAATTTTATTTTCTAGTTTGTTTTTCTGTTTTTGTTTTCTGCTGCCCCACACAGCTTGTGGGATCTTGGTTCATGAGCCCAGGGTCGGGCCGAAGCTCCTGCTGTGGGAGCTCTGAGTCCAAACCATTGGATTAACAGAGAACTTCAGACCCCAGGGAATATTCATTGGAGTGAGGTCTCACAGAGTTCCTCATGTCAGCACCAAGACCCAGCTCTACCCAGTAGCCAACAAACCCCAGAGGTGGAAACCTCAGGCCAAAGAACCATTAAGATAGGAACACAATCCCACTCATAAAAAAAAAAAAAAAAAAAAAAAAAAATATATATATATATATATATATATATATATATGTCACAGATGAAGGAGCAAGGTAAAAATCTACAAGTCCAAATAAATGAAGAAGAAATAGGCAATCTACCTGAAAAAGAATTCAGAGTAATGAAAGTAAAGATGTTCCAGAATCTCGGAAAGTCCAGGACCAGATGGCTTCACAGGTGAATTCTATCAAACATTTAGTGAAGTGCTAACACTGATCCTTCTCAAACTCTTCCAAAAAATTGTGGAGGGAGAAACACTCCTAATTCATTGTATGAAGCCACCAACACACTGATACCAAAAAAGATATCACAAACAAAAAACAATTGTAGAGCAATATCACTGATGAACATAGATGCAAAAATCTGAACAGAATACTAGCAAACAGAATCCAACAGCACATTAAAAGGATCATACACCATGATCAAGTGGGATTTATCCCAGTGATGCAAGTTTCTTCAATATATGCAAATCAATCAATGTGATACACCACATTCACAAATTAAGGAATAAAAACCATATGATCATCTCAATAGATGCAGAAAAAGCTTTTGACAATATTCAACACCCATTTCTGATAAAAACTCTCCAGAAAATGGGCATAGAGGGAACCTACCTCAACATAATAAAGACCATATATGACAAACGCACAGCAAGCATCATACTCAATGGTGAAAAGCTAAAAGCATTTCCACTAAGATCAGGAATAAAACAAGGATGTCCATTCTTGCCATTCTTATTTAACAGAGTTTTGGAAATCCTAGCCACAGCAACCAGAGAAGAAAAAGAATTAAAAGGAATACAAATTGGAAAAGAAGTAAAACTGTCACTGTTTGCAGATGATATGATACTATACATAGAAAATCCTAAAGATGCCACCAGAAAGCTACTAGAACTAATCAGTGAATTTGGTAAGGTTTCAGGATACAAAATTAATGCACAGAAATTTCTGGCATTCCTATACACCAACAACTAAAAACCAGAAAGAGAAACTAAGGAAACACTCTTATTTACCATTACAACAAAAAGAATAAAATACCTAGGAATAAACCTGCCTAAGGAAGTGAAAGACTCGTACTCAGAAAACTATAAAACACTGATGAAAGAAATCAAAGATGACATAAACAGATGGAGAGATATACCGTGTTCTTGGATTGGAAGAATCAACATTGTGAAAATGACTCTACTACCCAAAGCAATCTACAGATTCAATGCAATCCTTATCAAACTACCAATGGCAGTCTCCACAGAAGTAGAACAAGAAATTTTACAATTCGTATGGAAACACAGAAGACCCCAAATAGCCAAAGCAATCTTGAGAAAGCAAAACGGAGTTGGAGGAATCAGGCTCCCCAGCTACAAACTATACCACAAAGCTACAGTAATCAAGACAGTATGGTACTGGCACAGAAACAGAAATATAAATCAATGGTACAAGATAGAATGCCCAGAGATAAACCCACACACATATGAGCACCTAATTTATGACAAAAGAGGCAAGAACATACAATGGAGAAAAGACAGCCTCTTCAATAAGTGGTGCTGGGCTTCCCTGGTGGCGCAGTGGTTGAGAGTCTGCCTGCTGATGCAGGGGACACGGATTCATGCCCCGGTCCAGGAAGATCCCACATGCCACGGAGCAGCTGGGCCCATGAGCCATGGTTGCTGAGCCCACGCGTCCGGAGCCTGTGCTCCGCAATGGGAGAGGCCACAACAGTGAGAGGCCCCTGTACCGCAAAAAAAAAAAAAAAAAAAAAAAAAAAGTGGTGCTGGGGAAACTGGACAGCTACGTGTAAAAGAATGAAATTAGAACACTACCTAACACCATATAGAAAAATAAACTCCAAATGGATTAAAGACTTAAATGTAAGACCAGACACTATAAAACCCTTAGAGGAAAACATAGGAAAAACACTCTTTGACATAATCTACAGCCAGATCTTTTTTGACCCACCTCCTAGAGTAATGAAAATAAAGACAAAAATAAACAAATGGGACTTAATTAAACTTAAAAGCTTTTGCACAGTAAAGGAAACCATACACAAGACAAAAAGACAACCCTCAGAATGGGAGAAAATATTTGCAAATGAAACAACAAAGGGATAATCTCCAAAATATACAAACAGCTCATAGAGCTCAATATCAAAAAAACATACAATCCAGTTAAAAAATGGGCATAAGCCCTAAATAGACATTTCACTGAGGAAGACATACAGATGGCCAAGAGGCACATGAAAAGATGCTCAACACCACTAATTATTTGAGAAATGCAAATCGAAACTACAATGAGGTATCACTTCACGGCAGTCAGAATGGCCATTATCAAAGAATCTAGAAACAATAAATGCTGGAAAGGGTGTGGTGAAAAGGGAACCCTCCTACACTGTTGGTGGGAATGTAAATTTATACAGCCACTATGGAAAACAATATGGAGGTTCCTTAAAAAACTAAAAATAGAACTACCATATGACCCAGCAATCCCACTACTGGGCATATACCCTGAGAAAACCATAATTCGAAGACAAGCATGTACCACAATGTTTATTGCAACACTATCTATAATAGGCAGGACATGGAAGCTACCTAAGTATCCACTGACAGATGAATGGATAAAGAAGATGTGGCACATATATACAATGGAATATTACTCAGCCAGAAAAAGAAACGAAATTGAGTTATTTGTAGTAAGGTGGATGGACCTAGAGTGTGTCATACAGAGTGAAGTAAGTCAGAAAAAGAGAAACAAATACCGTATGCTAATGCATATATATGGAATCTAAAAAAAAAAAAAAAAAAAGGTTCTGAAGAACCCAGGGGCAGGACAGGAATAAAGATGCACACGTAGAGAATGGACTTGAGGACACGAGGAGCGGGAATGGTAAGCTGGGACGAAGTGAGAGAGTAGCATTGACATATATACACTACCAAATGTAAAACAGATAGCTAGTGGGAAACAGCAGCATAGCCAGAGATTGGCTCTGTGCTTTATGATGACCTAGAGGGGTAGGATAATGAGGATGGGAGGGAGGCTCAAGAGGGAGGGGATATGGGGACATGTGTATGCATATGGCTGATTCGCTTTGTTGTGCAACAGAAACTAACACAGTATTGTGAAGTAATTGTACTCCAATAAAGATCTATTAAAAAAATTTAGAAAAAAAGATTTTTCAATTTAGTTTATCTTTTCAAAGGACTAGCTCTCAGTTTCACCGATCTTTTCTGTTGTTTTTTAGTCTCTATTTTATTTATTTCTGCTCTGGTCTTTATTATTTATTAATTTCTACTAACCTTGGATTTTGTTTGCTCTTCTTTTTCTAGTTTTTTAAGTGTAAGCTTGTATTGTTTCTGTGAAATTTTTCTTATTTTCTGAGGTGGCTTGTATTGCTATAAACTTCCCTTTTGAAACTGCTTTTGCTGTGTTCCATAGATTTTTGGATCATTGTGTTTCTGTTTTTATTTGAATCCAAGTATTTTTTGATTTCCAATTTGCTATCTTCAGTGACCCATTTAGTTGTTTTGTAGCATGTTGTTTAGTCTCCGCGTGTTATGTTTTTTACAGTTTTTTTCTTGTAATTGATTTCTAGCTTCATAACATTGTGGGCAGAAAAGATGCTTGATATGATTTCAGTCTTCTTAAATTTATTGACTTGTTTTGTGGCCCAGGAAATGATCTGTCCTGGAGAGTGTTTCATTTGCACTTGAAAAGAACATGTAATCTGCTGCTTTTGGATGGAAAGTTTTACATATACATATATATCTCCATCTGGTTTAATGTGTCATTTAAGGACAATTTTCTTATTCATTTTCTGCCTGCATGATCTATTCATTGATGTAAGTGGGGTGTTAAAGTCCCCTACTATTATTGTGTTATTGTTAATTTCTTCTTTTATTTATTGTATGCATTTATGTGCTCCTATGTTGAGTCCATATATGTTTACAAGTTTATATCTTCTTGTTGGATTGATTCCTTTATCTTTATGTAATATCCTTCATTGTCTGTTGTTATAGTCTTTCTTTTAAAGTCTATTTTGTCTGATATAAGTATTGCTACCCCAGCTTTTTTTTTTTTTTTTTTTTACATTTGCATGGAATACCCTTTTTCGTCCCCGGACTTTCAGGCTGTGTGTGTCTTTAGATCTGAAGTGAGTCTTTTGTAGGCAGCATGTATATGGGTCCTGTTTTTTATTCATTCAGCCACTAAATGTCTTTTGATTGAAGCATCTAGTCCATTTTCATTGATAGTAATTATTGATATATATATACTTGTCACTATTTTGTTAACTGTTTTCTGGTTGATATTGTAGTTCGTTTTTTGCTTCTTCTTTTGCTCTCTTCCCTTGAGATTTGATGACTGTCTTTAGTGTTACATTTGGATTCCTTTTTGTGTTTATCTGTTATAGGTTTTGGTTTGTGTTTACAATGAGGTTTATATAATTTTACATTGATGATTCCTTAAGTTCAAGCACATTTTAACAACACTGCATTTTTACTGCCCCCCCACCCCACATTTAATGGTTTGACATCATATTTTGCATCTTTTTGTTTTGTGTATTAACACTTTTTGTCGATATAGATTATTTCACTGCTTTTGTCTTTTAACGTTTCTACTAGCTTTATAGTGGTTGATCTACTTATCTTTACTGTGTGTTTGCCTTTACCATTGATATTTTTACTTTTGTAATTTCCATATTTCTAGTGGTGGTCTTTTCTTTTCTGCTTGGAAAAGTCTCTTTAACATTTTATGTAAAGCCAGTTTATTGATGCTGAACTCTTTTAACTTTTGCTTGTCTGTGAAACTATTTGTCTCTCCTTCAAATTTGAATGCTAGCCTCACCTGGTGAATATTATTGGTTGTAGTTTTTTTCCTTTCATCACTTAAAATACATCATGCCACTCCCTTTTGGTCTGCCAAGTTTCTGCTGAGGAGTCAGCTGATACTTTTATGGGAGCTCCCTTGTATGTAACTAGTTGCTTTTCTCTTGCTTTTAAGATTGTCTCTTTATCTTTAATTTTTGGAATTGTAATTATAATGTGTCTTGGTGTGGACCTCTTTGGGTTGATCTTGTTTGGGACTCTCTGTGCTTCCTGGACCTGGATGTCTGTTTCCTTTCCCAGGTTAGGGAAGTATTTCATCTATTATTTCTTCAAATAAGATCTCTGCCCCTTTCTCTCTCTCTTCTTTTGAGACCCCTATAATGTGAATGTTAGCATGCTTGATGTTGTCTCAGAGGTCTCTTAAACTATCCTCATTTTTCATTCGTTTTTTTTTCTGTTCAGCTTGGGTGATTTCCACTATTCTGTCTTACAGTTCATTCATCTGTTCTTTTGTATCCTCATCTACTGTTGATTCCTTCTAGTATATTTTTAATTTAATTTATTGTATTATTCAGCTCTGTTTGATTCTTGTTTACATTTTCCAGCTGTTTGTTAAACTTCTCACTGTGTTCATCCATTCTTCTCCTGAGTTCATTGAGCAACTTTTTTTTTTTTTTTTTGCGGTACGTGGGCATCTCACTGTTGTGGCCTCTCCCGTTGCGGAGCACAGGCTCCGGACGCACAGGCTCAGCAGCCATGGCTCACGGGCCCAGCCACTCCGCGGCATGTGGGATCTTCCTGGACTGGGGCACGAACCCGTGTCCCCTGCATCAGCAGGCAGACTTTCAACCACTGCACCACCAGGGAAGCCCTCAACATAAACACAGTATAAGATAGGTATCATCTTAACCTGGCTGTTCCTAGGAGCCTGCTAAAATTGTCATTAATGGTTTCTGGCTTAAAGTGTAACTAAATTTTGCTGCATTAGTGGAATTCTTTCCAATAAAACCCAAATAGACAAATGTAAGTCACATTAAAATAATGAAACGTTATACTTCAAAGGCATGGTGGACACATAGCATTCCAGTATGCTTGAAAACTCTAAGCTTACAGAACTTTAGAATTGTTTCACCAGAACCTTCTCTGTCAGCAGATTTTACTGACACTATACTTATGTTTTTTATTCAAAAGGAAGAACAACATAAAGTTACTGGTATTCAGATGCTGTCTCATTTTATCACTAGGTGAAGCAAAGGTAATAATAATTTACTTCCTAGGAAAGGTAGATAAATGAATTGTTGATCTCTTTATTCTCACACAATTTTTATGGGATAAATACCCAGTTAGTAAGGATTATCAGGGTCTTAGATTGGCAATTTTTGAACAGAAAACTGCTTGGAGACCTGCATTGTTTGGCTTGTTTTTCTTGTCCCTCCTGAATTTTAAAATGGCACTATAATTGGTTAGCTGTAATGGCTAGTCAAAATACAAGCACTTAGTGCCTCTTGTCTTACATCTGGCCCCCTTCATATTTGTATATCACCTACTGAGCACTGGTGGACATTAGAAACTCTCTAATGCAGCTAACCCTTTGATATGAAACCTAGTCCATTTTCTAAAATGGGATGTGCTCTGGGATAAATAAAGTATAAATAGTGATGATAATCAATGCTACATTACCATATGACTTAGGAACGCCAATGTAGTAACACCTAATAATAGGGAAAGATGTTTTAAGTGTAAAAAAGTTTTTTTTAAAATAGATATCCCACGAAGTATCTCTGTAATTAAAATGTAAAAAGTTATTAGTTATTATTTCTGGGTATTGAGATCACAAACATTTATATATGTATATTATATATGTAATATTTCAAAGTTTCTATAAGAATGAGTCATAGCTTAAATAAGAAAAATATAAATATTCCTTTCACTAAAATAAAGTGTTTTTATAGGTAGTATCAGATTTGATACTTATGGTGTTCTAAGATAGGCAGGGGAGTTATTTTTAATGCCCATTTAACAGTAGAGGAAAAATACTCCAAGGGGGAAAATGACCTGCTCAAGCAGAAAAGATGGGTTGATATCTTTTTATAACTTAATGGTAAAAGCATGTGTTTATTGAATTATGTCTTTGTGAATAGATTTTTTTGCCCTTCCTCATTCTCTTCTTATCAACTGAAATATTACCCTTAGTCATATTTCTAAATTTTACATTATTATTCAAGTTCTTTTGATTAAAAGCAAGGGTAATATTTAAAATATTTAGCAATCAGAATGATGTGGGCAGCAAACTAATCAAAATGATTGCTGGAATGGGCACCAATTCATCAGGATGTATGTGCCCCCCTCCCCAAAATGGCACAGCTGTATGGGTGTGTTTTTGCTAAATATTAGCCCTATGACAGAAAACCCAACTAAAACTGTTTTAAGGAATTCAGAGTAGTTTTTTGACACACATATCTGGGCTGTCCAAAGGTAGGCTCTTTTTAGACACAACAGGATACAAGGGCTCAAATGTTAAGTCTTTTTCTACCACTTAGTTCTTCTTTCTCTTTATTGACTCCATTTTCAGAAGGGCCATCCCCTTGTAATGCAAGGTGACTTATAATAGCTCCAGATTTATATCCTATTTCCTCAGGAAAAATCAGCATCTCTCGATTGGTTGCCTCAGTAAGAGTCTTAGGACTAACTTTGAATTGGCTCTGATTAGTGGCCATCCCTGTGGCCAAGGGGATGTGATGTAATAAGCATTAAAGATGGCAGTTAGCTCTACCCAGACCATTAGATTAAGAGTGGGAAGGAGAGTTCCTGAAGGAAAACCAGGGCTGCACCCAAAAGAAGGGGGAAAAGTAACAGTCACTGACAAACTATAATGTCTACTCCACTCTCTCCTTCTTCTGAATCCTTATATACCTTTATAAGGTTAAACATTTTTTTCTAAATTATAAATGAAATATACTCTTATTTAGGGAACTTGAAAGATCGAGTAAAATATAAGAACAAATTATAAAATAAAGAAAAATATAAAAATAAGACATGTCACTGAATTAGAAATGAAGAAAAAGTTATAATGTCTATAGCAGCATAATTCACTGCAAATAGTCAGGTGTAGAAGAGTTAGATAATTTATTATGACTTAGAAACAGCCAAATTGATTTTATTCTACTCCCCAGTACCTTTAATATTTTCCTTTATGAACCAAATCAGAGCCATAGGTTTTATTATAGCATTGTAAAATATCACTGATAACTATAAGTAAAAGAATTTTTGTTTCATAGTGTTAGCAGAACTTAGTGAGAATTCTTAAAATATGAAATAAAGTAGGATAAGGTGTATAGTATGTACACTGAAATATTAAGTAACTGTTAAGTTATTTATAGAAATATAAAGTACATATTACCTCCTATGTATGATGCATATACTGAAAGAAGAAAAAGAACTGTAAGTTGTATACAAAAGAAAACCGGTTTCGGGCTTCTCTGGTGGTGCAGTGGTTGAGAGTCCGCCTGCCGATTCAGGGGACACGGGTTCATGCCCTGGTATGGGAAGATCCCACATGCCGCGGAGCGGCTGGGCCCGTGAGCCATGGCCGCAGATTCTGCGCGTCCAGAGCCTGTGCTTCGCAACAGGCGAGGCCATAGCAGTGAGAGGCCTGCGTACCACAAAAACCAAAAAAACCAAAAAAAAAAACGGTTTCTAAAGTTTAAAGATGCATTACAGTCATTGGAAATTGTATTGTCATAATTATACGTGTGTTTGAAAAATCATTTTTTCCAGACAAACCTAATATTTATCCATCTACTAACTCAGCCTGATACTTAATACATTTTTTTTATAATTGTGTTGCTGTTTTTATTTATTTATTTGGCTCTGCTGGGTCTTAGTTGCAGCACACAGGATCTTCATTGCTGCGTGTGGGATCTTCGTTGCGGCATGCAGGATCTTTTTTTTTTTTTTTTTTTAGTTGCAGCACGTGGGATCTTCACTGCAGCATGTGGGATCTTTAGTTGCGGCACATGGGATCCTTTTAGTTGTGGCATGTGGGATCTTCAGTTGCGGTATGCAAACTCTTAGTTGCAGCATGTGTGGTCTGGTTCCCTGACCAGGGATCAAACCCAGGCCTCCTGCATTGGGAGTGCAGAGTCTTAGCCACTGGACCACCAGGGAAGTCCACTTAAAACATTTTTAAACAGCAGTTTTGGGCTTTAACCTAAATTAGTGAAACTTTTGATGGAATCTTTAGTCAGAACAGCCACGGATGACCAAGAACTGTATCTTTGAAAATCTGCTGTATACAGCACTGTCCAAAAGAAACATAATGAAAGCCACAACTATGAACTACATATATCATTTAAAAATTTCTAATAAGCACATGGAAAAGAAACATGAAATTAATTGTGATAATGTATTTCATTTAACCCAATGTGTCCAAAGTGTTATCATTTCAAAATGTAATCAATACAAAGCCTTTTAGTGACATATTGCATATTCTTTTTTTTAATATTAATTCTGAAAAATCCAATGTGGATTTTACATTTATATCACATCTTAATACTCACTAACCGCATTTCAGGTGCATGATAGCTTCATGTGGCTGGTGGCTACCTTACTGCACCACACAGATCTACTAGAACAGGCTAAAGTTTATTATTCAATAAGCCAAGGTTTTTTCCTGTTATTATTATTAAGGCTTGAATTCCTGATGCATTCCTTGACAATTTCAGTCCTCAGCCTGACTACCTATAGTTGGACTGACTGTATGAAATTTGACAAGATTATTTGTTGAGGTTGTGTAAACAGGCTACAGAGAATTTTGGCATTACCGTAAATTTTTCTCATGTGTATTTCTTATCCTGAATTTACACATCAACTTACATTCATAAATTTCAGAGACCAACATAGTTGTAGCTCAAGGTTCTTATTCTTAATCCCAAAGCATAATGATCTAATGTGAAGAGAATCATTCATGACACACCCAATAACAGAAAGGGAAAGTTGGTCTTAGAAGTACAGCAAAATACTTCAAAGTGGTTAGCAGGGTGTTGTTTTCCTGGTATAACGGCCCTTCATAAGTGTTATAATCAATGAGGTACGATTGGGGAAGGGCTCCCACATGTTGGCTTATTTATTAAAAGGCTTCTTTTAATTATTGTTTTACTGAAGTCATAAAGAAAGAATTTTAGTATAAACCAATACCCCCTAACTCTTGGCAAGGAATAAGCTTGGTCCTGCATCACAGCAAATCTGGGAAGTATAGAGAAGGTAGGATAGAGATACAACTTGGTTTTATGTTTATTTAAAAACAAATCTAAGGCTAGTTAGGTGGATAAATTACTTAAGCAAATTTCCTGGGTTGCACTTTAAATATATTAAATGGAAAGAGTAAACTGAACAGGCCTATATTTTAACCTCGTGTATAAAATCAGTAGATACCAAATGATTCTTCAGCTTGAGTATATTTATAATGACCACATGTCCTACATTTACCAAAATGGTTTCCATTCAAATATTCCTATTCCATTTGTATTTCATTTTTGGCTTAACAAAGATATTCCATGTCTCACGGGTCTCTCTTTCTCAAAAACAAACAAATACTATAGCTTTAATTGCTGGAAAGATTTCCAAGATACAGCCAGTACTCTTGAAAATTTCCCACATAAGGTGGAATTTGAAACTAAGAAAATGATGTTTGTGTTCAACATCATTTTCTCTCCAAATAATCATCATGCTTGTGTAACAGAATCTAGTGTAGATTTAAATTATTATTCATTAATTACAAGAAAGTCCACTGACGTCATTTCTGTAGTGGGAAAAGGCATATCACAAGTGTTGCATGAAGTATGTATGTGAGTATGTTATGAATACCTAGGTTACTGTGAGAAAAAAATTTATAATAGAAATTAGGAATGCTGGATATCGTTGTACTGACTCACCTATATTAAACCTCAATAGAAATAGAGATTATTTATCTTACAATTTGTGGTACTTTCCAAATGTGAGGATGAAAAACAGGAATCCTCATTGATTATGGAACACTATCCTTCAAAATTAAATATTGCCTCTTTCCAATTCTCTTTATTTTTTCCTTCTGAAATTCCAGGGATACATGCTTTCAGTCCATTCCTCTCCGTGACTTTCATCCTCTCTTTAATGTGTGTTGGTGCTACGTTGACGATTTCATCAGATCTGTCTTCCAGTCTGCTAATTCTTTATTTTGTAAATTTCAGCTCTGCTTAATCTACTCTGTAATCCATACATATTAAAACAAAGATCTTGGGCTTCCCTGGTGGCGCAGTGGTTGGGAGTCCGCCTGCCAATGTAGGGGACGCGGGTTCGTGCCCCGGTCTGGGAAGATTCCACATGCCGTGGAGCGGCTGGGCCCGTGAGCCATGGCTGCTGGGCCTGGGCGTCCGGAGCCTGTGCTCTGCGGCGGGAGAGGCCACAGCAGTGAGAGGCCTGCGTACCGCAAAAAAAAAAAAAAAAAAAAAAAAAAAAGATCTTGCGAAGACCTCTGTGTTCTGGGTCTTTTATATGGTATATTGTTCTTTTGTTTTATTTTTAAAATTAACATGAAATATACATATATATTGTGTGTATAATTTGCTAATCATACTAAATGTATTTTTCAGTGAGTTTCTTGTGGATGCTTTTATCTTTTCAATTCTTTATTCTCTTTTGTCTACTCCCTGTGTTGAGAAATTATATGTCCTCTAGTTAATCATTAACACACACACAAACACATACATTTAATTGTGGTAAAATAACATAACATTGAATTTGTCATTGTAATCATTTTAAAGTGTACATTTCAGTGGCATTAACTACATTCACAATGTGCAGACATTGTGCAAATGGAACTGTCTAGTTCTGGAAATTTTTTATCACCCCCCAGCAGAAACCATGTGATCACTAAGCAGTCCCTCCCAATTCACCACTCTCCCAACTCCTGGCAACTTGCTCTCTCTATGGATTAGCCTATTCTGGATATTTCCTATAAATGTAATCATACAATATGTGTCCTTTGTGTCTGGCTTCTTTCACTTAGCATGTTTTCAAGGTCTGTCCAGGTTGTAGCAGTGGCATATGAATAATTCTCTCTATGGCTGAATAATAGTCTATTGAATGGCTGTCCCACATTTTATTTATCCGTTTACCTGTTGATGGACATTTGGGTTGTTTCTACCTTCTAGTTATTGTAAATAGAGCTCCTGTGAACATTCTTGTACAGGTTTTTGTTTGAACACCTGTTTTTAATCCCTGTGTATATATACACCTAGGAGGGACATTACTGGGTTATATGGTAATTCCATGTTTAACTTTTTTTTTTTTTTTTTTTTTTTTTTGCGGTGTGCGGGCCTCTCACTTCTGTGGCTTCTCCCGTTGCGGAGCACAGGCTCCAGACGCGCAGGCTCAGCGGCCATGGCTCACGGGCCTAGCCGCTCCGTGGCATGTGGGATCTTCCCGGACCGGGGCACGAACCCATGTCCCCTGCATCGGCAGGCAGACTCTCAACCACTGAGCCACCAGGGAATCCCCCATGTTTAACTTTTTGAGGAAACACCAAATTGTTCTCCACAGCACTGCACCATTTTACATTTCCACCAGCAATGCACAAGGATTCCAATTTCTCCACATCGTTCCAAACACTTGTAATTTTCCTTTTTTTTTTAAATGGCCATCCCAGTGGAGGTAATGTCTCGTGTCACATACCACAAGTGGTGTCTCAGTGTGGTTTTCATTTTCATTTCCTCAATAACTAAAGCCATTTAGCATCTTTTCATGTGCTTGTTGGCTGTTTGGAATTTTTCTGGAGAAATGTCTATTATAAGTCACTTATCCATTTTAAAATTGGTTTGTTTGTCTTTTTGTTGCTGAGCTGTGAGTTCTTTATATATTCTGGATATTAGACCCTTATCAGGTATATGATTTGCAAATATTTTCTCCCAGTCTGTGGATTGTCTTTTCACTTTCTTGATAGTGTCCTTTGATGCACAGAAGTTTTAAATTTCGATGAAATCCAATTTATCTATTTTATCTTTTGTTGCCTGTGCTTTTGATGTCGTATTTAAGAAGCCATTGCCAAACAATTGCTAAATTCATGAAGATTTTCCCCTATTTTCTTCTAAGAGTTTTATAGTGGTAGACCTTAAATTTAGACCTTTGAATCTTTATGAGTTAATTTTTGTATATAGTGTAAAGGTCCAACTTTATTCTTTTACATGTGGATATCTATTTGTCCCAGCACCATTTGTTGAAGAGACTGTTCTTTCCCCATTGAATAGTCCTGTTATCGTTGCTGCAAATCAATTATAAAGCTCTTATTCTCTACCCACCTCCAAAAAAAAAAATCACACTCTCCAGTTCTTCCTCCCAGGCTTTCAACAGGTCTCTTGTTTGCCCCAACTTTTATTTTTCTTCCCCAGGTGGCAGCAACTTGTTCATTGGTTTTCCTTGTTTTTGAGGACCACATAACCACTCCACTGTATGATAGAGTTATGAGTTAGGCAAAACCAAGGGAGGACCCTTGCAAAAGTCTTTTGGGGAAACCCCACTTAACATCAGAACACAGAAACACAATTCTGTGGGAACAAGTTCCTTTCTGCTGCCTCTGGTACTAGATATCCACACTGGAAATGCAGGCTGTCATCTTCTAGAATGTCGCCATGCCAGGGAAGACGTGGAGCTAGGGTAAGTTAAAATACCACAAGAATCTCTTACCCTATTTCAGTGGCTTTTGCTGGTGATTAAGCCCTTCGTTGCTGAAAACCTTCCAGAGTTCTGATAAAATTGATTCCAACATGTTGTTTTGTTTTTCCAAATTTTTAGTGTTTTTTTTTTTTTTTTTTTTTTTTGCGGTATGCGGGCCTCTCACTGCTGTGGCCTCTCCCGTTGCAGAGCACAGGCTCCGGACGCTCAGGCTCAGCGACCATGTCTCACGGGCCCAGCCCCTCTGCGGCATGTGGGATCTTCCTGGACCGGGTCACGAACCCGTGTCCCCTGCATCGGCAGGCGGACTCTCAACCACTGTGCCACCAGGGAAGCCCTGGGTATTGTACCTTTTGATTTTTAAATCTTGAATTACATAGCATTTTACCTAAAAAATAATCAACTCACATTTATAGCCGATTACAAATGTCAAAGGTGAAATATCATGCTGTAAATCTTCCTTATGTAAAATGAGGAAACATATTTTTACTTGCTTTCATTCATTCAATTAAAAATACTTCATGAGGAGCTTCCTCATGAGTCCACCTGCCAATGCAGGGGACAGGTTCGAGCCCTGGTCTGGGAAGATCCCACATGCTGTGGAGCAACTATGCCCGTGCACCACAGCTACCGACCCTGTGCTCTAGAGCTGGCGAGCCACAACTACTGAGCCCACACACCACAACTACTGAAGCCTGCACACCTAGAGCCTGTGCTCCGCAACAAGAGAAGTCACCACAATGAGAAGTCCGCGCACCACAGTGAAGGGTAGCCCCCACTCGCTGCAACTAGGGAAAGCCTGCACGCAGCAACGAAGACCTGACGCAGCCAAAAATCAATAAAAATTTAAAAAATAAAGTAAAAAAAAAACTTCATGAATACCTATTACGGTTCACTAGTCACTGTTCAAGTTGTGAAAAATAAGGATAAAAATCTCTCCCTTCTTGGAGCTTAAGGGAGAGAGATCATAAACAAGTAAATGACCATTTTTCATTGATTCAAAGAAGTACATTTTTTTCACAGTTTAACATCTTTGAAATCAGGATGCCTCTTACAACTGGTGATATATTTAATTGGCCATGATTTTTGGAGTAGAATAGTTTTAAAATGGTGAGCCTTATAGTTAATGATGTCTTACATTAAATGAAATATTGTATGTCAAATGGTGATAAATACTGTGGAGAAAAAGAAGGCAGAGAAGGGAGATGGGAATTTCTGGAGAAGTATTGCATTTTTAAGTAGGATGGTCAAAGGATGCTTTCCTGAGAAGGTGACTTTTGAGCAGAGAGCTGAAGGAGATGAGAGAGTGAGTAAGACCACTCATATACACTGTTTCACTTCCAAGATTGTCATTCATAGGGATTATGTGAAGAGCCTCACACATATGCTCAGTGCCTACATGGATGTCAAGGGGAAGAATAGTCTAGGAAAGAGTGCAGCGTATGCAAAGATATTGAGGCTGGAGAGCATCTGGCATGTTCAAGGCAAGGAGTGAGCATAAGGAAGAGGAGTAGATGATGTTGCACAAGTCAGTAGGGGGACTTCCCTGGTGGCGCAGTGGTTAAGAATCTGCCTGCCAATGCAGCGGATATGGGTTTGAGCCCTGGTCAGGGAAGATCCCACATGCCGCGGAGCAACTAAGACCATGCGCCACAACTACTGAGTCTGCGCTCTAGAGCCCATGAGCCACAACTACTGAAGCCTGCACGCCTAGAGCCTGTGCTCCGCAACGAGAAAAGCCACCACAATAAGTCCGCACACTGCAACGAGAAGCCCACACACCACAGCGAAGAGTAGCCCCCGGGCTTCCCTGGTGGCGCAGTGGTTGAGAATCTGCCTGCCAATGCAGGGGACATGGGTTCGAGCCCTGGTCTGGGAAGATCCCACATGCCGGGGAGCAACTAGGCCCATGAGCCACAACTACTGAGCCTGCGCGTCTGGAGCCTGTGCTCCGCGACAAGAGAGGCCGCGATAGTGAGAGGCCCGCACGCTGAGATGAAGAGTGGCCCCCGGGAAGAGATATGGGAACATATATATATGTATAACTGATTCACTTTGTTATAAAGCAGAAACTAACACACCATTGTAAAGCAATTATACCCCAATAAAGATGTTAAAAAAAAAAAACCTATTTCACATGAAATACAAAAAAAAAAAAGCGTGGCCCCCGCTTGCCACAACTAGAGAAAGCCCTCACATAGAAACAAAGACCCAAGACAGCCAAAAATAAATTAATTAATATTAAAAAAATATATAAAAGAGTAGCCCCCGCTTGCTGCAACTAGAGAAAGCCTGCACGCAGCAACGAAGCCTGCAATGCAGCCAATAAATAAATAACTAAACAAACAAATAAATAATTTTATTAAAAAATAAAAGTCAGTAGGAGCCAGTGTTTATAGGGTCCCATGGCCACTGTAGGACTTTGAATTCTACTTTGATTGAGATGGGCAACAATTTGAAGATGTGGACAAAACAACGATTATACCTGACATATTTTCAAAAGGAGCACACTGACTGCAGTGTTGATAAGAGAATGCAGAAGGGGAGAAAATAGGATATGGAGAGATGGATTAGCAGGCATACTGCAGTAATCCAGGTGTGTGTTTAAGGTGCCTTGGTGGAGAAGGTGAGAAGGAATAAGGTCTGGGTATATTTTGCAGTTGTGAAGGCCAGCGGGATTTGCTTAGGGAGTAAATATGGTACATGAGGGAAAGAGCAGAGCCAAGGATATTTCTAAGTTATGGGGGCCTAAGCAATTACCCTCACTCCCCTGTTTGTTTCTATAATCTGGGGTTTAAAGCCCAAATTATACATTTAAAATTATTTTTTAATAACATACTTTTTTAAAAAGTACTATTATTTATATGTAGACTCAGTTTAGTAACCAAATTTATTACATTCACATGGCATTATGTTAAACTGGTTTTAGTTCTCACCTGCTTTATTACCATTCCTGGGTTCTTGATTTTGAGCTATCTTTTTTAAAAAAGTTAATTAATTATTTAATTTATTTTTGGCTGCATTGGGTCTTTGTTGCTGTGCACAGTCTTTCTCTAGTTGTGGTGAACGGGGGCTACTCTTCGTTGTGGTGCGCAGGCTTCTCATTGCAGTGGCTTCTCTTGTTGCGGAGCATGGGCTCTAAGCGCGCGGCCTTCAGTAGTTGTGGCACGTGGGCTCAGTAGGTGTGGCTCGCAGCTCTAGAGCACAGGCTCAGTAGTTGTGGCGCGTGGGCTTAGTTGCTCTACGGCATGTGGGATCTTTCCGGACCAGGGCTCGAACCTGTGTCCCCTGCATTGGCAGGTGGATTCTTAACCACTGTGCCACCAGGGACATCCCTTGAGCTATGTTTTGAACTATCTCCATGCCTGACCTCTGTCCATAACATTCTACTCTGCCTTTTGGAATTTACAGTTTCCAGTTGGACATGGGGTAGAATGTGTAGGCAGTGAGAACAAGGACGATGGCATTTTGATTTTCTCTGTCTATCCATATGGTGGAAACATAGCTGCTTAGTTTTCTGCTTGGTACAAACTTTGTGTTTCTGAACCAGAGGAAAGACAGGATGAAAAAGTGTCACCTGCCTACTTATAAGGAGGCAGTCCTGCCCTTTTGTGGTTGTGTAGCAGGGGTAAGTCACTGATGTGATCATTCAGTCTGGTTCCATTGACCTTGCAGTGAATAATTTTCCCTGATTCTGGAAGCAGAGTGATTATCAGCACTTGTTTTTGGTGTTTCTGTTTTTTTTCATTTGTTCTATGCCTCTGTATAATCTAGTGGAACGATGGTGCAGTGTGTGTCAAGGGTGGTTTGTTAGACAGTATTTTAAGTGGGAATTCAGAGCCTTTAAAATTAAAAATAATAGAGCAAGATGACTTAGTTGAAAAGGCACCAGCTGAGAATAACTTAACTTGTTCAAGAGACTTTATCTTCTTTGGATTCTGCAGTGTTCTGACTTTTAACAATATTTCAAAATAGCACTATTACCTGCACATACAATTATCACTGGGAGCATTTGTGGAGAATTATGTCTTGTATGACATCATATATAGCACCCTACTCCTTTATCCTAAATAGCTTTCAGTTTGTGTTTTGTTGAGCAGACTTTAAAAGCAAAGTCACCCCCATATATGCAAGACCACAGCATGAAAGCTAATGGAAGTATATTGCTTTCATGTAGACCCAGAGAACTAAGATATTTATTCAGAAATTTAGGGGGTAACATGTGAACTGTATGATACTGTGGTTTGTGGGCACTACCCAGCTCTACCTCAGGTGTTTTGTGTGTTGTTCTGTTGAGGTCTATTTATATACTTATGTACTTATGAGCTCCTTATGCACTTCTGTGGAACAGCAAGATACTGGCTCTGTACACTCCTTAGAATAACAGCTCTAAGAATAGTGCTTTTATAGTATATACATAGGAACAGTCCATTTCTATATATTTCTAAATGTATTTTTATTTCTATATTATATACAGGCACACTTCGGAGATATTGTGGGCTGGGTTCCAGACCACTACAATAAAGTAGATATCACAATGAAACGAGTCACACAAATTTTTTGGTTTCCCAGTGCATATAAAAGTTATGTTTACACTATCCTATAGCCTATTAAGTGTACAGTAGCATTATATCTAGAAAAATCATGTACATACCTTAATTAAAAATACTTTATTGCTAAAAATTTTTAACCATTGTCTGAGCCTTCAGACTGTCATTGTCTTTTTGCTGGTAGAGGGTCTTGCCTCAGGGTGGATGGCTGCTGTCCGATCGAGTTGGTGGCTGCTAAAGCTTGGGGCTTTGGAAATTTCTTCAAATAAGAGAACAATAAAGTTTGCTGCATCGATTGACTATTCCTTTCACGAATGATTTCTCTGTAGCATGCAATGCTATTCTTCAGCATTTTACCCACAGTAGAACTTCTTTCAAAACTAGAGTCAATCCTCAGCAGATCCAGCTCCAGGAGGGAGAGAGGATGCTTCATGGCTCCTTGCCCATCCAATATCACATCTGGCCCCATCAGGAGCTTGTCTGGCATTAGATGACAGGACTTACTCTACAATACCCATGGAATCCCTACCATGGCCCTGAGCCCCCTCCCCTCATATCTTACAACAAGCCTCTCTCAGATGTCTCTTACAAAAAGCTTCTCCAAATCCGCAGTGGTGCATATGATCTCCTGCAAATCCTCCTCACTCCTCTTCCAGTGGGGCTCGATTAATGAGCTCCATAGCATCTAATCCAGTGTTCTGCAAATAGTATTTGATCAGTGAATGTTCCTTGCATTAAAAAAAATAAACTAGAGTCAGTTTTCTCAAAGCCTGCCACTGCTTTATCACCTGTTTATGTAATATTCTAAATCTTTTGTTATCATTTCAACAATTTTCACAGCATCTTCACCAGGGTTAGATTCCATCTCAAGAAACCACTTTCTTTGCTCATCCATAGGAAACAACTGCTCATCCTTTGAAGTATTATCGTGAGGTTACAGCAATTCAATTCTATCTTTAGGCTCCACTTCTAATTCTAGTTCTCTTGCTGTTTTCATTACCTCTATAGTTACTTCCTCCATTGGAATCATCCATGCGGGTTGGAATCAGCTTCTTCCAACTCCTGTTAATGTTGATATTTTGGCTTCTTCCCATGAACCACAAATGTTCTTAATGGCATCTAGAATGGTGAATCCTTTCCAGAAGATTTCCAATTGACTTTGCTCAAATCCATCAGAGGAATCACTATGCATGGCAGCTATTGCCTTACTTAGTGTATTTCTTAAATAATGACTTGAAAGTTGAAATTACTCCTTGCTCTGTGGGCTGCAGAATGGATGTTGTGTTAGCAGCATGAAAACAGCATGAATCTTGTATATCTCTGTCAGAGCTCTTTGGTGACCAGATGCATTATCAGTGAGCAGTAATATTTTGAAAGGAATCTTTTTTTTCTGAGTAGTATGTTTCAATAGTGGGCTTAAAATATTTGGTAAACCATGTTGTAAACATATGTGCTGTTATCTAGGCTTTGTTGTTCCATTTATAGAGCCCAGGTAGAGTAGATTCAGCATAATTCTTAAGGGACCCAGGATTTTTGGAATGGTAAAAGAGCACTGGCTTCAAGTCACCAGTTACATTAGCTCCTAACAAGAGAGTCAGGCTGTCCTTTGACGCTTTGAAACCAGGCATTGACTTCTCCTCTTTAGCTATGAAAATCCTAGATGTCATCTTCTTCCAATAGAAGGCTGTATTGTCTACATTGAAAATCTGTTGTTTAATGTAGCCACCTTCGTGAATGATCTTAGCCAGATCTTCTGGATAACTTGCTGCGGCTTCTACGTCAGCACTTGCTGCTTCACCTTGTACTTTTACGTTATTGAGATAGCTTCTTTCCTTCACCCTCAGGACCCAACCTCTTCTAGCTTCAAGCTTTCCTTATGCAGCTTCCTCACCTCTCTCAGCCTTCAGAGAATTAAAGAGAGTTAGGGCCTTGCTCTGGACTAGGCTTTGACTTAAGGGAGTGTTGTGGCTGGTTTGATCTTCTATCCAGTCTACTAAAACTTTTCCATATCAGCAATAGGCTGATTCTCTTTCTTATCATTTGTGTGTTCACTGGAGTAGTAGTCTCCTTCAAGAACACTTCCTTTGCATTCACAGCTTGGCTAACTGGCACAAGAGGCCTAGCTTTCAACCTATCTTGACTTTCCACATGCCTTCCTCACTAAGCTTAATCATTTCTAACTTTTAATTTAACCTGAGATATGAACAACTCTTCCTCTCACTTGAACACTTAGAGGTCATTGTAAGGTTATTAATTGGCCTAATTTCAATGTTGTTGAGCCTCAAAGAATAGGGAAGCCCAAGGAGAGCAGGAGAGAGGGGAATGACTGGTTGGTGGAGCAGTCAGAACCTACGACATTTATCGGTTAAGTTTGCTGTCTTATATGGCTGTGGTTTGTGGCGCCTCCAAAGCAATTACAATAGTAACATAAAAATCACTGACCACAGATCACCATAACAAATATAACGATAATGAAAGAGTTTGACATATTGCAATAATTAGCAAAATCTCACAGACACAGAGTGAGCAAATGCTTTTGGAAAAATGGCACCAATAGACTTGCTCGACGCAGGGTTGCCGCACACCTTCAATTTGTAAAAAACACAGTATCTGTGAAGCTCAATAAAGTGAAGTGCATTAAAACGAGGTATGTCTGTATAGGAGCAGTAAGTATTCTGGTGTGAGTCTTTAGAGGCAAAATAATATCGTCTCTTTAAATGCTGTACAAGTCTAGTGCCAGGAAGGCCTTGAAAGCCTAGCCATCTGTCAGCAGAAAGAAAAAACTGGTACCAACAGAAAGAAATTTTGAGTGAAGGGAGCTTTCCTTAGGATATTCTAGTCATCCTTTGTGAATTTTGCTTTATTGAAAAATATAAACAAAATCCGTTTTCTATGCTTTGTCCTGCTTCATAATGCTGCAGTGAAGATTTATGGGTGGTTGTGGGTTGTCTACATTCTACTGGATGATATTTTAATAAAATTTAAACTTAACAGGGTAAGGAAATTTGTAGCTATACACCTAGCATTGCTACTCCCAGGCTAACTTTAAGAAAATATTTTAATATCTGATGGAAATAACAACTGGTCCATGTTAACTTTGCAAATAGCCACTCATCCAAAGGATATTAACAATAGAAGTAGAAAAGTGGTAAAGGATAACAATTTATTTTTATTTCTTTGCTCTTCCCCAGGAAGAGACATGTGGTTAAAAAATTGGTTGAGTGGTGAAGGCTTTAGGCCATTCTGTGAAACTGTTCTCTTGATTATGCAGAATTATTATGAATACAAGTGTTATTTCTAAGCACCTTCTATGTTTACTGGCCTTTTCTATGTATCTCGAGAAATTAAACAGACAAACAAATCTTAGACTAGTAGGGGAAATGTCATGTTCTGTCCAAACCACAATAGAAAATAATCAGAATTAATTTGTATTGTCATTCCTGTCTGTGGCTAGAAATAATTTTATTTTGTGGAGTATGGGGACTAATATTTTAGAGTCTTTCTGCAAAATATGACTAATTTTCTAAAACAAAAACAAAACCAAAAAACTTAAACATTAGTATTTCAAATTTCTCAATTACTTTTATCTTTATTGCATTCTATAAGCAATATGTATAACCTTCCATAAATGTCTTTTAACCTCTGTAACTTTTAGGATACTAAAAAGCCATTAAATTTCAATATTACATTTCAGTGTTTAAAGCCCAATGAATAATTCAATTAATGAGAACACTATGTGCCATTGGACGTGGTGTGGCTTGCTCTCTTTTGTCAATATTAGTTGAAAGGGTTGTGGAAAGGGGGTAAATTAGACTAGATTTTTTAAAACAACAGAATTTATAAGAATAAATTGTATTTACCTTTGGGAAGCATTAAGGTACCTGCTTAGAAAAACAGGCCATTCATTTCTCCTGTTCTTCAACCCGAGTCTCCGTTGGTGTCTGTCCCTGCTGTCATGGCTCCGTAACCTGCTGAGGTCTCAGGTGGAGAAGCCACAGTTGCTCAGCTGTTCTAGATAATCTGCAGAATTCATTATTTTTCTGCAGACAATGTGGAGGCTATCACTATAGCCTTCTTTTAAGAAAACCTTTACTACAAAGACAAACTCACAAGGCAATATTGTATAGCTCATTCACGTGGTAGAGGATTTTTGGCAGGGAGGGATTTACAAAGGGAATTACCCTGAGATTCCTGCAAAAATCAATCTCCCTTGTGCAATAAAACCCAAACTGACTGCCACAATGTTTTGGATGAAATTTTCAGGAAGACTTACTGAGAAAATAAGTAAATTGAATCCTTTCCAGGCATTTTTAGGAAGGGAATTTTTATTGTAATAGAACAGCTCCTCAAAATTGTTATTCCTTACAGTTTTCTGTCATTCAGATCTTGGGCAGGAGTTTTAATTCCAGATATTAAATATTTATTGATACGCATTCATCTCTTGAATTGCTTTCATTACCACCAAAGGATGTATTTTTGGCCAGGAAACTGTTATAGATTTTTAGTGGAATGATCTACTGGTTTATAATTTGAAAATACGAAGCCTGTAGAATATTAAGTATAGAATATTGGTAGGAGAATTACCTACTCCTATAAGATAATGCCCGCCAAATTGTAACTGCTTTTATTCTTTGTGTTCACGTGCTCCTGTGTGTGCATGTGTGAACATGCACGTACCTATGTGCACGCGTGCACACACACACACCCACACACTGTGTGTGGTTAGCACAGTGGGGATGACAATGTTATATTTCCTCAGTTTAAAAAAAAAAGTAGGGGATTTTCATAAATAAAACTTTAATATTGGTGTCAGTGAGCTCTAGTCATGGGAATGTGAGGTATAGAATTGGGTCTTTTATTAGCAGTTGCCAGATTGGAATGCTTTCTAAAGCCAGATTGAAATCTCTTCTAAAGCAAAGGAAGATATTTACCTTAAGAAGCTAAGGCACAGGAGCTCGATTGGAGACTGCTGTACAAATAAATGCTAATGCAGTGGAATGTTATTTGCGTCAGTCTCCTCCTAAATACATCAATTTTCTCTTTTGGTATTCCAAATGCTCAATTAAATTCTTCAATTTTTTTTTTCCCCCTAAGGAGAATGACTTGAACATAGAATTAGTTCCAGCTGAAGCAAGACTATTAACCTGTTATTTCTGGGCTGCATTTGTATATATTATATACTAGTTTGAAAATGATTCAATAATGAATTTGCAGATCATGACACACTAATACTATTAATACACTGAAATATGTGGTTAAATGAGCACTGATTTTTAAATGAGTATTATCTTTTAATGGTGTAAAATTAAGATTTTCCTAACTATGCATTTTTACAGTACAGTTCTTTCTGAATTCATATTTATATATGCTTCTAGAAAGAAACCACACTAAATGAAAAAAGAAGGATTTAACATAAAAACCCAGGAGTAGGGCTATGCAAATTGGAGATATAAGAAGGTAGCATAAATGTGTATCTTTTTTATAAAGCTAATGGCAAGGAGTTAGGATTTTATTGTCCTTTTATTTTATAAATTAAAGGAAATTGTTATCATTTGGACAGCATGTTGGAAGATGCTTACCATTCTTTTTGAAATGTTCATGTTCCACAATATGCTGTATATTAAGAGTTAACAGATTTATTTGGCAATAAAGGAGTAGAAAAATAACATAAAGACGAGCCATTTATCATTGAAATAAACTCTCCTTTTGAGAGCTCTTATTGCAAAATCTGAGACAAAGTGATGTAAACAATATCTGTGAACACTGAATTTATTATAGATATGATGAATTATCATTTTTGTGGAATCAAAATCAAAAGCCAAGAAGGGAGAGTTTGAAGTAATCACAATCAAGGTCCTGCCTCTTATGCCCACCCCATGTAGACAGCGGGTGAACTTGAGTCCTTTCTTTAGTCTCCGCTGAGGGAAATTCACTACTTTATACAGGAATTTGATGCTCAATGAAAACAAGAAATTCATACTTATATATAAATAAACAAATTAGCTCTTTATAATTTAGCTATGGAAGGTAAGTTGATAACAGTAATGTGTAAGTTTATATATATGTTATTATTTATAGCAAAAATACCTATTAAAAGAGTCTTCAGAGACATATTACATATGATGTATAGACCTTGTTTGCATCCTCATTCAAACACCAGGTCTAAAAGGACGTTTTTGAGATAATTGGGAAAATTAAACATGAATTAGAATATAGACAGTATTAAAAATATTTCAGTAATTTTATTGAGTTTAATAATAGGACAGTGATTTTGTTTTTTAAAACTCCCTTATCTGTTTGACATAAATACTGACATACTGATAGAAATACTGACATATTTCTAGGAGAAATGATATGATACCTGGACTTTGCTTTAAAATACTCCAGAAAAAATTTGGAAGGAGGTTGATGAAACAAGAAGACGAGAAAGCTGTTGAAGCTGGGCAAAAACATTTAAAATCTTCCATAATAAAATGGAGAAAAAAATAAAGCACTCATGTCTGAATGTACACATTCAAGTATTACTTGAAAAGTAGTCATCTTGGAAGGTGTTATGCTTATTCTATACTTATTCCAATAGCAGCACCAGTAGTTAAAATAGCTCTGAAACACATTTTTTTTGTTAAAAAGCAGAAATATATTTATTCATATAATTACCCCTTTCTTTATCAGTATCATGATTAAAATTTTTTTACCTCTTTATTGGAGTACAATTGCTTTACAATGTTGTGTTAGTTTCTGCTGTATAACAAAGTGAATCAGCTATACGTATACATATATCCCCATATCTCCTCCCTCTTGCGTCTCCCTCCCACCCTCCCTATCCCACTCCTGTAGGTGGTCACAAAGCACCGAGCTGATCTCCCTGTGCTATGCAACTGCTTCCCACTAGCTATCTATTTTACATTTGGTAGTGTATATACGTACATACCACTCTCTCACTTCATCCCAGCTTCCCCTCCCCCCCACCCCACCCCCCAGTGTCCTCAAGTTTGTTCTTTACGTCTGTGTCTTTATTCCTGTTCTGCCCCTAGGTTCATCAGAACCATTTTTTTTTTTTTTTAAGATTCCATATATATGTATTAGCCTATGGTATTTGTTTTTCTCTTTCTGACTTACTTCACTCTGTATGACAGACTCTGGGTCCATCCACCTCACTACAAATAACTCAATTTCGTTTCCTTTTATGGCTGAGTAATATTCCATTGTATATATGTGCCACATCTTTTTTATCCATTCATCTGTCAGTGGACACTTAGGTTGCTTCCATGTTCTGGCTACTGTAAATAATGCTGCAATGAACATAGTGGTACGTGACTCTTTTTGAATTATGGTTTTCTCTGGGTATATGCCCAGTAGTGGGATTGCTGGGTCATATGGTAGTTCTATTTTTAATGAAACACATATTTTGAAATTGTGTTCACAACAGTGGAATTCTAAGCTTCTGGACTACATGGCTCATGTTAGAGTTGGGGTTTCCAGGGGAGCAAGGTAGAGTAGGGAGTCCTTTGTCAGCAAACACACAGCATCCAAAGGCAAGAGAAAAATTTAAGTCAGAGTTTATTTGGAAAATTAGTAGTTTAAGCAGTGGGGAAATCATTGCTAATACCCAGTTAAAAGAGCCAGACGTAGAATCAAGTTCTGGATTCAAGATCTATAAGTTGGGAATAGGGTAGAGATTGACATAAAGTTGAAAAATACTTGCTGACCTCAAACAAGCTAAGTTGTCTAGTATTACTAGATAATAATGAACACCAGTAGGTTCATAAGGTGTGCTGGGGATGTGGGCAGGAGACAAGCAGAGGAGCCAGCGCAGGACAATCAGGAATGCTTACTCTAGAAATGTACCTCACTTTACAGCCCACATTATATCACCCAGTTTGGACATATACTTTTAATCACTGAACTTGGCTCTGAATGCCTTTTGTTTACTTTCACAATTTAGATACACCCTGAAGAGATGCAGCTTTGCTCCCCAGGACGATCGATATGCAAACGAATATGTCACAGGTTTCAAAGGCCATTCCAAAATAAGAGTTGCAAAAGACTGGCCAATAGAAGCCTTGAAATAAACCTATAGCTTCCTTTCTTCAAAAGGACAGAACCTGTTTAATGTAAAAAGTCTGTTATGTTTGTTAAAAAGTCAGCCATGTTACTTTGTAGTTATAGCTCGTACTTGTTATTGATTTATAATTTCTCATGTAAAGGTGATAAAATTGAATAGCATCACTAAATTCTAATAATGCACAGGAAAAGGAGGGGTGTGTGTGTGTGTGTGTGTGTGTGTGTGTGTGACAGAGAGAAAGAGACAGAGAGAGACAGAGACAGAGATGAGGGGGGTAGAGAGGGAGAGAGAGACCTTTCCCTCTAGCTCTTGGAGCAGCTGGGTAGCTGCTCTACCTCCTTGCCTCCTCCTCTCAAAGTCCCTCTTGGTTCTTATAACAATTGACTCTGTCACTGATTCATGTGAGAAGCAGCACTGACTCTTCTAAAAGGTCACCTTATTCATTCGTTAAACGCCATCCACCTTGCCATATACCATAGCACGAAAACACCTTACCTGACCACTGGGAACACTGAGAATAAATGCAGTCACTTCCTTTCTTTCCCTGGGGGCTCATGACTACCTAGCCACACAAAGATGAGGATGTAGCTGATAAACACAAAGCTTAGGCTGACACACACCCCCACTCACACATTAAGCTGGTGAACAAGAATCCTTATGACTATAATCTAGACAGAAATCATTGCAAAGGTGCCCTTCATCCTGAAGGTCCCTCCTCTGTCACCACCTACATGAACTGGAGGTTGCTCTGCCAGTGACACTATGATGGGGACAGAAGGGAGGAAGACATTAGCAAATGCTGTTTCTTCTTTTCTTCTTTGTAGTTCTCACAGTCCTACTGTATGCCTGACATCTGACACAATGAATACATTATCAAGTCATTAGCCCTCCTGAAAAATGCGATGCTTGGATCTTCTGTCAGTCAGTGTAGTATAGATCCAGAAGAGAAGTAGTTAAGTGTTAATGGATTTGCTTTAGGCATTTCGCAACCTATTGGTCCTAATTAGACTGAAAACGGGTTGCTATAGACAACCTGGAAATTTAAATAATGCATTTATTCTCATATATTCTTCCTAAACATGTCAGCAAGAAGCTAAAAAAAAAGACCAGGGAGATGTCTTAAAGCAGTGTTGGAATTTGCTTTTTCAAAACATAGGGCCAAAACACCACTGCATTTTTATGTGCAATTGATGGTTTGACTTGGCAAATCTTAAAATGGTGTTCTGAGTATAGCACATGCAAGAAGCTTACACCATGTAGTGCCTAAACAAAGTGGTTGCAAAAGACATTTGAATTAATCACTAGAAATGCAAAGGCTAAACTGCAGAAAAGCACAGATTCTCCAAACAAGGGGCAGGATGAGATCAGAAACCAGCATGGGTCCCGACGATGTTAAGCATAGAGAAATAAGAGCCAGAGGGGTCATTTATTATACGAGCTTTAATGAGCTGCAAGAGAGCAGTGCAACAGTGGAGGTCCTCTGAAGTACCCAGAACCCTCAGAAGACAACATTTGGAAAGACATACAGGCATTTGCAATAATCAATAGGAGTGGTGGCAAAAGCATTAATTAAAGCTGCTGCAGTTTCTTGCAATCCAGTGAGGTTGAGATTTCAGATAATTGTAGTAAATGCAGTAAAGAAACTAAAGCTGTTTGTCTCATATGCAGGCCAATTTTCCATACACAATCAACTTACTTCTTATATTCCCTAACTCCTTCTCTAAACCCACTGAGGATTCGGAAGTCGTGATACAATATTAGTAAGAAAATTAGACTGGTAGCAAATCACGAGTTGCTTTCTGAGCAACACAGTAGGAGGTCTGTTAATATGAAATACCCACAGCCTGTGTGCACACACTCACATTTCCTAGGAGAATCTAAGCAAAATACAGCCTTCAGGAATACACTCTTAGTAGCTTTTGCATAACAGTAACCAAGATGCTGATAGCAGCTAATGAAATTCTGATGCTGAAGAAGGTCCCCTAAGGGTCAGAACAAAGCCCTCTAGGAAAACAGGGGTAAATACCTTATTTAAAAAGTAAACAGTCAGTCTCATTTATTTATTCATTCAATATATATTTATCGCGGACCTTGTTTCTGTCACTTTCATTAGGCCTTGGAGATGTCCTGGTGAGAAAATACAGACTCTGTTCCTGACCTCATGGAGTTTAGAAGGAGACAAATTTTAATGAAACATTCACATAAATAAATGTATATTTACAAACTGTGAAATTGCTTTGGTAAAGGTAACTGATACTGTGAAAGCATGTAATAGAAGACACTGACCTTGACTGGTGAGGGTGATGAAGGAATATGAGGGATGACTAGGAATTCTAGAGAAGAGGAATTCAACAGAACTCTTGTTAGAAGGGAAACAATGTGCAAAGAGCCTATGGCCTGAAGAAGCATAGTGCTTTAAGGAATGCAAGAGCCAGGGGCTTCCCTGGTGGCGTGGTGGTTGAGAGTCCGCCTGCTGATGCTGGGGACACAGGTTTGTGCCCTGGTCCGGGAAGATCCCACATGCCGCGGAGCGGCTAGGCCCATGAACCATGGCTGCTGAGCCTCCAAGAAATGCGAGAGCCAGGATGTTTGATGGGCAGAGCGTAGGTAGTAACATATGAGGTGAGATGGAGACACATAGGCAGGCACCAGAACATGCAGGCCACAAGAATTTTTTATTCCATGAAACAAAGGGAAATTTAGGCAGAGGGATGATATAAGCCATTTGAAGTGATGGCTCTGGATAAAATGTGAAGAATGGATTGGAAGAAGTTAAGAAGGTTGCTATAGCCAGTAGCCCAGGAAGGAGAATGGTGGTTTAGACAAGGATGGTAATGAAGTACATGAGAGCCATGAACAATTCATGGAGAGAAGGTAAAATCCATAGAAGTTAATAAAGTTTTAGATATAGGGGTGGCGAGTGAGAGGGAGATCTTGAGGATGACTCTTAGATTCTGACTTCCATAATAGGATGACAAGGCATGATTTCCTTGGATAGGAAACCTTGAAAAACTAACTGGTTTATTACAAGTTCATTTTGAGGCATACATGGAGGTTGGGAGTGATTTTGATGGGTGCAAGTGGAGGTTTTTGACTCCAATTGGATATTTGGGTCTGGATCTAAGACAAGAGGTATGTACATTTGTGTGTCATTGATGTTGGGTTGGCCAAAAAGTTTGCTCTGGTAGTGAATACGTTGTTCAGTAAAGTTCTTGGTGAAAATGAAAAATGTGTCTTTTATTTTTACTTAAAACCGAATGAAGCTTTTGGCCAACCCAATATAAAGTTGATAATTGAAGCTATGGCTGTGCATGAAATTATCAATAGAAAGAGTAGAAAGTGAAAAGAGGAGATAACTAATATTAAGCCTTGAGGATCTATATTTAATAGAGTGGCTCCCAAAGTATAGTCCCCAGACCAGAAGTATTCGAATCACCTGGGAATCTACTGGAAAAGCAAATAAACCTACTGAATCGAAAACTCTGGGAGTGGGACTCAGCAACATGTCTTCAGATGGTTTTGATGCACTCTCAAGTTTGAGAACCACTGATAATGGAACGGTGGACGACGTGTTTGTAAAGATGATGGAGCCTGAGCTGCTTGCCAGGTGGTAGAAGGAAAACCAAGAGTCATTAGAGTCCTTAGGGAAAGGGATGGAAAAATTCAAGGAGAAGGTCAAGGCCAACAGAGTCATATGTAGTCAGGAGATCAAGTGAAATGGAGATCACTTTCGACGTTAGAGAAAGCTGTTTTGGTAAAGGCTTGGGATGGATAATACTGGAGGGTATTGGGATATGAGTGGGAGGGGAAGAAAAGGATAAGGATTTACAACTCTTTTTTGAAGTTTGAATAGGCTCTGAATCTGGAGGAGAAAATCGGGATGTGTTTTAACGCGTCATGAACATATTTAAATGCTGATAGAAAAGAGCCGACTGAGAGAGAGTACAGAGGAGACAGATCTAGTATATCAGCACTTGAGCATTCTTGGGAAGGCAAAGAGCATGGGTTCGAGAGCCCAGATAGAAAGACTGCGTTCAGATCAGCTCTCTTGTAGTTTAAGGGATAAATAGAGGACCCTGTCTCATACCACCCTCTTCCTTGCTTACTGTGCTCAAGTCATATGGACCTTTTTTGTTGTTGTTCCTTGAACATGTAATAAACGCATACCTTGGTTCTTGCTTTCTCTCTTGATCTTCCCATGACTGACTCACTCTAGTCATCTGAGTCATAACTAAAATGCCACCTCCTCACAGAGCACCATATCTTAATGTTGCCGCCTTTTATTGCCATCCCCAATCATGGCCTAAGCCATCATCCTACTCTTATTCCTCACAGCAGCACTTTTCACTCTCTGAAATTATCTTATATACTTATTCACTGGTAGGTAACTCCATGGGACAGAATGTCTTTGTCCTGTTCCCAGCTTGAGCTCTGGTTTTCAGGACAATACGTGGAGTATGGTAGGCATTCTACAAACATTTGTTGATGGAAAGAATAAAGAGTGAGTGCAGATCTATCTACCTTGTACATTTGACAGAGGGAGGTAGAAAGGTTTCCTTTCACTAGATTTTACTTTCTCTCAAAGGAATAAATCGGAGGTCATCTTCTAAGGCCAAAGGTCAGGGGAAATCGGGGATGTTGGTTTACTGAAGAGTGGAGAAGGTTTCCACTAGTCCTGGAGGTGGGAGAGTGAGTAGACTATAGAATCCAGAATGAATTCCAGGTGGTGTTGAGAGTCAGTTTGAGGATGATAACCAATAACCTTGAACTTGGAGTGGTGCCAGTTCTGCTGAGTGACTTTCTCCAGTGATGCTCATATCCATGGAGGGAGACATGGAAAAAGCAGGTGGTTAGGTACATCAGGGTTGGTATTTTTCCCATTATCATGGACGTAAGGGCCTGACAAGGCTAAAGGGTCATGGCAGAAATTGTCGAACAGGAAAGTTGTGCCAAAGAGCAGGATGTCTTGTTCTGAGTCACGGCTTCCGTGATCACAGAAGAGTGAATGGTGGCGGTGGAGGTGGAAGAAGTCATTAGAAAAGGTCAGTGAATTGAGTTTCCCTAAAAGTCTTGAGGGCTCGAAATGTTTTATAAACCAACCAGATATTTCAAATCATAAGATACTTAACTAAAAAAATAACAGGTAAAAATTGCCTTCTGAATCCTAGCCAATGAGTATAATGTGTTACCGTGAGTGTAATGTGTTACCATAATGGTAGATGTCATTTTTGTGCAGGCCTTAGGGTTGCATCTCTGAATTATGAGTGATAAAGTGAAACCTCATTACCTCATTCCACTAATGAAGAAATAGTGGTAATTTGGTTGCCAGCTGGGCTAATACTTTCATTAGTGAAAGAGCTATAGAGTAAGAAGAAATGGGTTTGTATATTGACTTTGTCACTTCTGTGTGTGTGGCCTTGGGCTAGCTTCTTAACTCTACTGAGCCTCTGTTTTTTTGCATCTGTGAAAAGGAGGGAAAATTTAAATGTCTCATAGCATTATCCTAAGGATTAAATGAGAACATGTAGGTAAAAGTGTCTGTAAACAATAAATCCCCATACAAAGAGAAGGCCTTTTTACAATCTTCAGAAAATATATTTCTTAAAGAAATAACATCATAATAAGACCTCAACCAAATGCTTCTTATTACAAATTTTTCATCATCTTAGAAGAACTGTTTACAAATAATACATAAAATTATGATCATAGGGGCTTCCCTGGTGGCACAGTGGTTAAGAATCTGCCTGCCAATGCCGGGGACACAGGTTCGAGCCCTGGTCCTAGAAGATTCCCACATGCTGTGGGGCAGCTAAGCCCGTGTGCCACAACTACTGAAGCCCGCGTGCCTAGAGCCCGTGCTCCACAACAAGAGAAGCCACCGCAGTGAAAAGCCCGCGCACCACAATGAAGAGTAGTCCGAACTTGCCGCAACTAGAGGAAAGCCTGCGTGCAGCAATGAAGACCCGACGCAGCCAAAGATAAAATAAAATAAAATAAATAAATTTATTAAAAAAAATTATGATCATAATTATGTAATTAAAGTGGACTGAAAAGAACTGTCCTGTTTTGCCAAACATACCTGAAATTAATGAAAACACATTTATTAAAAATAGTTTATAAAAATGGTTTATAATCCTGATGTCAAAGAGGCTATTTTCTCAGAATGTAAGTTATTTTATTTTAAAATATAGCAATTCTGGCACAGTGACTCTGTGTGCGTTTGTGTGTGTGTGTGTGTGTGTGTGTGTGTGTGTGTTTGTGCAGCATACCTGTAACTTCTGTAACTTTTTTCTTTTCAGATCAAAGTTGATACCTATAATTATTATCCTCATCTACACTAGTTTAATTATGGAAGCATGATTTCCTATATCAATGAATAGACTTATCGATGCAACTTTACTAACATCTATAGCCTGACCAGATATTTCAAGTCATAATATAAAATACTTAACTGAAAATAAGAACACAGCATTACTATGTGAAATATACATAAATTATTTTGTTATATCTTTATAGTATTTTTTTATTTTTAGGGAGACACACATTGACCGAAACCCAGTGTTTGGTGTTGGAAGCAGGAGAGAAATGGAAGAGGTGATTTATTTATATATCAAGTAATGAGGACAAACCTCTCATTTTTACAGTATGATCAATGGTTATAAAATAACTCCAAATCTTCTCTTTACTGACTTGACAACACCTATATACTTCCCCCTACACCCTTTTCAGCTGTTGGCTCAATGGGGGTATAATTGAAAACAGACTAGTCACTCCTTTTTTTGAAAAATTACGGCTGTATGTGCTCTCCAGTGTGTGTTGCCCAGGCACTGTCAAGTGATGAAGCCGCTTGAAAGTTCTATGAATATTTGTTTTGATTACTTACATCTAGGTTGTCTCAAGCTATTAAGAGAAGGAAGCTATGTTTCTTTCCACATCAACTCACTGAAGCCTGAGCTCACTTATCCGTCAAGTGAAAATGGAATTTAATTGGTGGCTGCTGAGAAAGTTCAACGAAAAGTCACCAGTACGATTTCCCGTGCTGTGGATGCTTTCTGAGTTAAACTTGCCAGGATGCCAGCCAGTGTGAACCAATTTTCAGTAAACATTTTGTTATTCTAAAATTTTTGGTAAGGAAATTCTTAATTTATGTTTTTTCCTCCACCTGTTTTGGAAAACATCACTCAGGAACAATACAAATCATTGTACCATAGACCCGAGGAAGTAGAATATTCAAATGTTACAGGGGAAAAACAAGTCAAACACAATAATATTTGTAACAATGATGCATGTTTTTTTCCCTTCAAGTTGGATGTAAATTAGGAAATGTAATTAGGTGAACTAGATTAGTTTCCTATTAATGCTGCCTCCTGATTGAAAAAAGCCATGATTTGAATTCTCTTTCAAATTTTTCCATGTTGTTTTGGAAGAGCCCAGAAGTGAGAGCCCAGCTATGTGGCTCACAAAGAAAGCATTCTACCTAAACTCCCTTCCAAGGAAAAAGTCAAAACTGACAGCACATTAGATGCACACATGGTTACACATCAACCCGAGTAGCCCTGGCATGGTGGTCTCTAGTGCCAGTGCCAGTTGGGGACTGTCGACCAAGCAATAAGCAGGAATGGACGCTTCAGGGATTCACCAGTCAAATGGATTGGTGGTAAGGCAGGGCAAGGGATAAGAAACAGAAATCCTAAATAATACTGGGTCCTCTGCATGCCGTCCTTGTCATTGCTTTACTCGGCATACCCTCCTCTTACTTTCATTTTCAGCCAGGTGGAGCTTCTTTCACTTTTACTAAAACAGTGGTGTATCTGGAAGTGGGGGTGGGGAGGGAGTGTCAGGGGCAGGGGGAACACCTGCGGTCCTGAGCACATCTCCAAAGCAGTGCCTTTTCAGACCACAATGGGGACGAGAAGGTTGATAGCATCACCTCAGAGCAGACTCTGACTGTACCTATGATACAAAGGGGCCATTTGTTTTTTCACACTCTCTCTTCCCAGTCTGTCCACATGCTGTTCTTTTTTCCTACTCTTCCTTTGACTCTTGGATAACTCTTACTCACACTCCAGGCCTCAGCTTGGACATCACTTCCAATAGGAAGCCTTCCCCCATCTGCCCCTACCTGAGCTAGGTTGTTTTCTGTGTATCCATTGCCCCATTTACAGCTCAGCATTTACCACAGGGTGTTGCGACAGCTGGTTGGTTGGGTCCTTCGCTAATTCATATGCTCTCTAAGGAAAGAAGCCCTATCTGTCTGGTATCCCAGTGTCTGACATCCCTACTGGATCATAATAGGCATGTGATAAAATACTTGTTAAATTGATGAATGAATGAATGATGAATGAACTACAACAATGTATACATCGTCTCAGGTGGATTTGAAATACAGCCTCTTTCTTATTTCAAATCACATCTGTTGTAAATCAAACATCAGCGCTATATACAATGGCAGGGGAAAGTACATGTGTTTTGTTTTGGTCTACTCATTGATTAGGAGGCCTTAAAATGAGACTTTACAGACTGATCTCAGTTGACTGATTAAAATATCTAGGTAATGACTTAGCTATTATTTATAGAATATACATACATGATGGCATGTTAATATTTATGTGGTTCCAGTTTTCCATAAATATCAAGTATTTATGGCAATGAGTATAAATTTTGGAACTGAGAACAACAGTTAATTTAAAGTCAGAAATAAATAGGGTACCGAGAAAGCTGTCTGAAGATGACATGGTATCTGTTTTGGTGACTGTGTGAGAGGAGGTAGGAAGACATGTTCTAGACGTCTTGTCACTTAAGACCAGACAGGAGAAACTTCTGCTGAGGGTTAAGTTAGGACTTAAACATGATGAGTGAAAACAAATGTTGGTAAAGCTTAGAGAGGGTAATAGTGATGAATTTGGGCTCCTCTGGCAGATCCCTTGAGGAGGTTTGACAGTTATCAACTTTCAATGGGGCAAAGGTTTTTATTTTAGTAGTTTGTCATATACATAGAAATTTGGGAAAATGACATATTCCACTGTGATCTCAATACCTCTATTAGGATGAAATTTCTTAATTGTGTTGATTTCACTATCTAAATAGATCTTTAATATACCCTTTTGTGTTTATCCCCACTGGAGATAAATAATTTGGTTTAGCGCCTTTATCTCTTTTATGTAGACCACTGGATAACCTTCTGATTGTTCCTTTTTTTTTTTTAACTGATTGTGATTACCAGTATTTTTGGATTTATTTCAAATATCTTATTTTGTTCTTTTTATGTTACTTTTTAAAAATTTGATATTATTTATTGTTTTATACAGCAGGTTCTTACTAGTTATCTTTTTTATTTTTATTTTTTTGCTGTACGCGGGCCTCTCACTGTTGTGGTCTCTCCCGTTGCGGAGCACTGACTCCGGACATGCAGGCTCAGTGGCCATGGCTCATGGGCCCAGCCGCTCCGCAGCATGTGGGATCTTCCCGGACCGGGGCACAAACCCGTGTTCCCTGCATCAGCAGGCGGACTCCCAACCACTGCGCCACCAGGGAAGCCCTAGTGATCTATTTTATACATATTAGTGTATATATATCAATCCTAATCCCCCAATTCATCCCACCCCGTCGCCCCTGCTTATCCCCCTTGGTATCCATATGTTTGTTCTCTACATCTGTGTCTCTATTTCTGCCTTGCAGACTGGTTCATCTGTACCATTTTTCTGGATTCCACATATATGCGTTAATATACGATATTTGTTTTTCTTTTTCTGAATTACTTCACTCTGTATGACAGTCTCTAGGTCCATCGACATCTCTACAAATGACCCGATTTCATTCCTTTTTATGGCTGAGTAGTATTCCATTGTATATATGTACCACATCTTCTTTATCCATTTGTCTGTGATGGGCATTTAGGTTGCTTCCATGACCTAGCTATTGTAAATAGTGCTGCAATGAACGTTGTGGTACATGACTCTTTTTGAATTATGGTTTTCTCAGGGTATATGCCCACTAGTGGGATTGCTGGGTTGTATGGTAATTCTATTTTTAGTTTTTTAAGGAACCTCCATACTGTTCTTCATAGTGGCTGTATCAGTTTACATTCCCACCAACAGTGCAAGAGGGTTCCCTTTTCTCCACACCCTCTCCAGCATTTGTTGTTTGTAGATTTTTTGATGATGGCCATTCTGACTGGTGTGAGGTGATACCTCATTGTAGTTTTGATTTGCATATCTCTAATATTAGTGATGTTGAGCATCTTTTCATGTGCCTCTTCGCCACCTGTATGTCTTTGGAGAAATGTCTATTTAGGTCTTCTGCCCATTTTTGGATTGGGTTGTTTGTTTTTTTAATATTGAGTTGCATGAGCTGTTTATATATTTTGGAGATTAATCCTTTCTCCGTTGATTCGTTTGCAAATATTTTCTCTCATTCTGAGGGTTGTCTTTTCATCTTGTTTATAGTTTCCTTTGCTGTGCAAAAGCATTTACATTTCATTAGGCCCCATTTGTTTATTTTTGTTTTTATTTCCATTACTCTAGGAGGTGGGTCAAAAAAGATCTAGCTGTGATTTATGTCAAAGAGTATTCTTCCTATGTTTTCCTCTAAGAGTTTTATAGTGTCCAGTCTTACATTTAGGTCTTTAATCCATTTTGAGTTTATTTTTGTGTATGGTGTTAGGAAGTGTTCTAATTTCATTCTTTTCCATGTAGCTGTCCAGTTTTCCCAGCACCACTTATTGAAGAGACTGTCTTTTCTCTATTGTGTATCTTTGCCTCCTTTGTCATAGATCAGTTGACCATAGGTATATGGGTTTATCTCTGAGCTTTGTATCCTGTTCCATTGATCGATATTTCTGCTTTTGTGCCAGTACCATATTGTCTTGGCTACTGTAGCTTTGTAGTGTAGTCTGAAGTCAGGGAGTCTGATTCCTCCAGCACCATTTTTTTCCCTCAAGACTGCTTTGGCTATTCGGGGTCTTCTGTGTCTCCATACAGGTTTTAAGACTTTTTTTTCTAGTTCTGTAAAAAATGCCATTGGTAGTTTGGTAGGGAGTGCATTGAATCTGTAGATTGCTTTGGGTAGTATAGTCATTTTCACAATATTGATTCTTCCAATCCAAGAACATGGTACATATCTCCATCTGTGTCATCTTTGATTTCTTTCATCAGTGTCTTATAGTTTTCTGAGTACAGGTCTTTTACCTCCTTAGGTAGGTTTATTCCTAGGCATTTTATTATTTTTGTTGCAATGGTGAATGGGACTGTTTCCTTAATTTCTCTTTCTGATCTTTCTTTGTTAGTGTATAGGAATGCAAGAGATTTCTGTGCATAAATTTTATATCCTGCAACTTTACCAAATTCATTGATTAGCTCTAGTAGTTTTCTGGTGGCATCTTTAGGATTCTCTATGTATAGTATCATGTCATCTGCAAACAGTGATGGTTTTATTTCTTGTTTTTCAATTAGTATTCCTTTTATTTCCTTTTCTTCTCTGATTGCCATGGCTAGGACTTCCAAAACTATGTTGAATAATAGTGGCAAGAGTGGACCTCCTTGTCTTGTTCCTGATCTTAGAGGAAGTGCTTTTGGTTGTTCACCATTGAGAATGATGTTTGCTGTGGGTTTGTCATATATGGCCTTTATTATGTTGAGGTAGGTTCCCTCTGCGCCTACTTTCTGGAGGATTTTTAGCATAAATGAGTGTTGAATTTTGTCAAAAGCTTTTTGTGCATCTATTGAGATGATCATATGGTTTTTATTCTTCAATTTGTTAATATAGTGTATCACATTGATTGATTTGCATATATTGAAGAATCCTTGCATCCCTGGGATAAATCCCACTTGATCGTGGTGTATGATCCTTTTAACGTGTTGTTGGATTCTGTCTGCTAGTATTTTGTGGAGGATTTTTGCATCTATATTCATGAGTGATACTGGTCTGTCATTTTCTTTTTTTGTAGTATCTTTGTCTGGTTTTCATATCAGGGTGATGGTGGCCTCATAGAATGAGTTTGGGAGTGTTCCTTCCTCTGCGATTTTTTGGAAGAGTTTGAGAAGGATAGGTGTTAGCTCTTCTCTAAATGTTTGATAGAATTCACCTGTGAAGCCATCTGGTCCTGGACTTTTGTTTGTTGGAAGATTTTTAATCACAGTTTCAATTTCACTACTTGTGATTGGTCCGTTCATATTTTCTATTTCTTCCTGGTTCAGTCTTGGAACGTTATACCTTTCTAAGAATTTTTCCATTTCTTCCAGGTTGCCCATTTTATTGGCATAGAGTTGCTTGTAGTAGTCTCTTATGGTGCTTTGTATTTCTGCCGTGTCCATTGTAAGGTCTCCTTTTTCATTTCTAATTGTATTTTTTAAAAATATTTATTTATTTATTTATTTTTGGCTGCCTTGGGTCTTCCTCACTGCACGTTGGCTTTCTCTGGTTGCGGCGAGTGGGGGCTCCTCTTCGTTGCAGTGCGCAGACTTCTCATTGTGGTGGCTTCTCTTGTTGCAGAGCACGGGCTCTAGGAGTGAGGGCTTCAGTAGTTGTGGCTCGCGGGCTCTAGAGTGCAGGCTTAGTAGTTGTGGCTCATGGGCTTAGTTAGTAGTTAGTAGGCGTAGTTAGTAGGCTTCCTAGCAGTCCCTGGAGCTGCCAGTAAGTGAGGGATGGAGGATGTACCACCCCTGAAAATACCATCTCCTGCAAAGTAGGAGTGGGCTGGGCCTGGGAGCGTAGCCCATGCTACCCAGTTCATGCTTCTGTGTGCTTGCGGTTGTGTGGGGGTGGGGTGGTGGCCCTGGGGAGTGGAGCCCTCCCAGATGCCCTGCTGCAACTGGTTCCCAGTCCTTCTCTGGCTGGCCCTGCTCCCAGCCTCTTCCCACTCACTATGGACCCCACCCAACAGGGGTGCACCCCTACCCCTCGCCCAGGTCCCATACCATCCACATTGACACAGGCTCACAGTTCTCCCATCCAGAAAAACTACCCCTGAACTCGACCTTCAAATTCTCCCTGCATCTCCTGCTCCCTCCTTTCCTTTCAGACCTGCATCAGAAACAGCAGCCACCTCCAGGCCCTTCTCCCTTCTGCCACCAATCTGTTCCTCCTGCAGAAAACACGCCAGGCTCCTTCAAATGCTTTCCTCCCGGTGCCTGTCCAGGCCTAGGCTGCACCAGGATGCACAGAATTATCCAAAAGCAACTTTGTACTTCTCCTGCAGCCCAGGTCTCTTGGTGTGCGGAGATTCCTCCATGCCTCGAGCTGCTCCAGCCATTCTGAGCACGGCAGAGCCCTGCGGTCACTTACCATCACAAATGAGTTCTTCAAATCTCCAAACCTGAGTCACAGCCAATATTCAGAACTGATTCACACTGAACTTATTCCTGGTGCCATGGGGTGAGAGTAAGGGATGAGGGCCCTCTTCCCTCTTTCTCTCCTCAGATCCCCTCTTCGAGCTTCCCGACATGTCAGCCCGGTGGAGGCAGGGGACAGGAGGAGTGGGAAGGGGCAGAGAAGTCCTGCCCATCAGGTGTTGAGGACACGGGCCCTGTCTCTGGGTGCTTGAAGGGTGAGAAGTGTCCTCTCTTGGGCACTTTCGTGGCCACTCCGGGGCCCCCATCCGGGGCTCTCCCTTCTGCTACGGAGCCTCAGGAATCCAAGGTCCACCCCCGTCCTCCTCCCTGGGCCGTTTGCCCCTCTTGGTAGCCCATGAATCTAAGAGAATCCCCAGGCTGGCTCACTCGGCCCTGGCCCACCTTGTCCCCTGGGAGACACACTCCCTTTGCTGAGCTAGGGACAAAGTGTGACGCAGCTGATACAGGGCTTGAGGCAGACACCAGCCAGTGTGCCATCCCTGTGGCACTCAGGGGGCACACCTCAAGTTCTGTGAGGGCCCCAAGGAAGCCCCTCTGTATCCAGGGTGAGAAGCAGTCTCCCGCAGGGCAGGTTGGGTGCCCCAGCAGCTCTGTCCAAGCCCCCTCTTCACCCGCACTCTCTGGTCCGTGGTTTCCATGTGATCTTGCTGCCATGCAGCCACCTGTCAGCCTCCAACTGTGAAAAAGTATGCCACCTACCAGGGGTCTGACAAACCGCTCTCTTTAGCATCTGAGGTCTCCTGTGCTTGGTGCCACCACAAACGCTCACAGTCCAGCACCAGTCACACTTGGCTGGGTCTGTCTCTGCTGCCTGGCCTGAGTCCTGGCTTTTCTTCCTTAAGCACAGTCAGAAAAACTTGGGTTCAAATCCCGACTTTACCATTTAGGAACTCTGTGGCTTTGGACCTCTAAGACCCTCTGTTGTCTTCTGCAAAAAGGGGTTGCAATTGTTGCCTCATAGGCTTTTCACCGTGTTTATTTTTATTTTATTTATTTATTTATGGCTTCAGTAGTTGTGGCACGTGGGCTCAGTAGTTGTGGCTCTCAGGCTCTAGAGTGCAGGCTCAGTATTTGTGGCTCATGGGCTTAGTTGCTCAGTAGCATGTGGGATCTTCCCACACCAGGGCTCGAACCTGTGTCCCCTGCATTGTCAGGCAGATTCTCAAGCACTGTGCCATCAGGGTAGTCCCTCATTTATAATTTTATTGATTTGAGTCCTCTCCTTTTTTTTCTTGATAAGTCTGGCTAAAGGTTTATCAATTTTGTTTATCTTCTCAGAGAACCAGCTTTTAGTTTTATTGATCTTTGCTATTGTTTTCTTTGTTTCTGTTTCATTTATTTCTCCTCTGATCTTTATGATTTCTTACCTTCTACTTACTTTGGGTTTTGTTTGTTCTTCTTTCTCTAGTTGCTTTAGGTGTAAGGTTAGATTGTTTATTTGAGATTTTTCTTGTTTCTTGAGGTAGGATTGCCCTCTTAGGACTGCTTTTGCTGCATCCCATAGGCTATGGATTGTCCTGTTTTTGTTGTCCTTTGTCTCTAGGTATTTGTTGATTTCCTCTTTGATTTCTTCTGTGATGTCTTGGTTATTTAGTAACGTATTCTTTAGCCTCCATGTGTTTGCGTTTTTTACGTTTTTTTCCCTGTAACTGATTTCTAATCTCATAGCGTTGTGGTTGGAAAAGATGCTTGATATGATTTCAATTTTCTTAAATTTACTGAGGCTTGATTTGTGACCCAAGATGTGATCTATCCTGGAGAATGTTCCATGTGCACTTGAGAAGAAAGTGTAATCTGCTGTTTTCAGATGGAATGTCCTATAAATATCAGTTAAATCTATCTGGTCTATTGTGTCATGTAAAGCTTCTGTTTCCTTATTAATTTTCTGTCTGGCTGATCTGTCCATTGGTGTAAGTGAGGTGTTACAAAGTCCCCCACTATTATTGTGTTACTGTCGATTTCCTCTTTTATACATGTTAGCATTTGCCTTATGTATTGAGGTGCTTCTATGTTGGGTACATATATATTTATAATTGTTATATCTTCTTCTTGGATTGATCCCTTGATCATTACGTAGTATCCTTCCTTGTCTCTTGTAACATTCTTTATATTAAAGTCTATTTTATCTGATATGAGTATTGCTACTCCAGCTTTCTTTTGATTTCCATTTGCATGGAATATCTTTTTTCCATCCCCTCACTTTCAGTCTGTATGAGTCCCTAAGTCTGAAATGGGTCTCTTGTAGACAGCATATATATGGGTCTTGTTTTTGTATCCATTCAGCGAGCCTTTGTCTTTTGGTTGGAGCATTTAATCCATTCACATTTAAGGTAATTATCAATATGTATGTTCCTATTACCATTTTCTTAATTGTTTTGGGTTTTCTTTTGTAGGTTCTTTTCTTCTGTTGTGTTTCCCACTCAGAGAAGTTTCTTTAGCATTTGTTATAGAGCTCGTCTGGTGGTGCTGAATTCTCTTAGCTTTTGCTTGTCTGTAAAGCTTTTGATTTCTCTGTTGAATCTGAATGAGATTCTTGCTGAGTAATCTTGGTTGCAGGTTCTTCCCTTTCATGACTTGAAATATATCATGCCACTGCCTTCTGGCTTGTAGAGTTTCTGCTTAGAAATCATCTGTTAACCTTATGGGAGTTCCCTTGTATGTTATTTGTCATTTTTCCCTTTTTGCTTTTAATAATTTTTCTTTGTCTTTAATTTTTGTCTGTTTGATTACTATGTGTCTTGGCATGTTTCTCCTTGGGTTTATCCTGCATGGGACTCTCTGCATTTCCTGGGGTTGGGTGGCTATTTCCTTTCCCATGTTAAGGAAGTTTTTGACTATAATCTCTTCAAATATTTTCTCAGGTCTTTCTCTCTCTTCTGGGACCCTTATAATGCAAATGTGGTGCGTTTAATGTTGTCCCAGAGGTCTCGTATGCTGTCTTCATTTCTTTTTGTTCTTTTTTCTTTATTCTGTTCTGAGGCAGTAATTTCTACCATTCTGTCTTCCAGGTCACTTATCTGTTCTTCTGCCTGAGTTATTCTGCTATTGATTCCTTCTAGTGTATTTTTCATTTCAGTTATTGTATTGTTCATCTCTGTTTGTTTGTTCTTTAATTGTTCTAGGTCTTTGTTAAACATTTCTTGCATCTTCTTGATCTTTGCCTCCATTGTTTTTCCGGGGTCCTGGATCATCTTCACTATCATTATTCTGAACTTTATTTTCTGGAAGGTTGCCTATCTCCAGTTCATTTATTGCTTCTCTGGGGTTTTATCTTGTCCCTTCATCTGGTTTATAGTCCTCTGCCTGTTCATTTTGTCTATAAATGTGGTTTCTGTGAATGTGGTTTTCATTCTACAGCCTGCAGGATTATAGTTCTTCTTGCTTCTGCTGTCTGTCCTCTGGTGGATGAGGCTATCTAAGAGGCTTGTGCAAGCTTCCTGATGGGAGGGACTGGTGGTGGGTAGAGCTGGGTGTTGCTCTGTTGGGCTGAGCTCAGTAAAACTTTAATCCAATTGTCTGCTAATGTGTTGGGCTGAGTTCCCTCCCTGTTGGTTGTTTGGCCTGAGGGGACCCAGCACTGGAGCCTACAGGCTCTTTGGTGGGGCTAATGATGGACTCTTGGAGAGCTCACTCCAAGGAGTACTTCCCAGAACTTCTGCTTCCAGTGTCCTTTTCCCCAAGGTGAACCACAGCCACCACCACCGCCCCCCCCCCCCCCCCCCCGCCTCTGCAGGAGACCCTCCAACACTAGGAGGTAAGTCTGGTTGAGTCTCCTATGGAGTCACTGCCCTTCCCCCTGGGTCCTGGTGGACACACTACTTTGTGTGTGCCCTCCAAGAGTGGAGTCTCTGTTTCCTCTAGTCCTGTCAATGTCCTGCAATCAAATCCTGCTAGCCTTCAAAGTCTGATTTTCTGAGAATTCCCCCTCCTGTTGCCAGACCCCCAGATTGGGAAGCCTGACGTGGGGCTCAGAACCTTCTCTCCAGCGGGTGGACTTCTGTGGTATAATTGTTCTCCTGTTTGTGAGTCACCCACCCAGCGGTTATGGGATTTGATTTTATTGTGATTGTGCCCCTCCTCCCGTCTCATTGTGGCTTCTCCTTTGTCTTTGGATGTGGGGTATCTTTTTTGGTGAGTTCCAGTGTCTTCCTGTCGATGATTGTTCATCAGTTAGTTGTGATTCTGGTGCTCTCGCAAGAGGGAGTGAGCACACATCCTTGTACTCTGCCATCTTGAACCACTCTTCCTTCTGATTTGATCTTGTTTGATTTTATTCTTTTCATTCTTCAGGAAATTTGGTGCATGCATTGAGGTGATCATCTAAAGCAGGAATTGGCAACTCTTTCTGTAAAGGACCAGGCAGTAAATATTTTAGACTGTGGGCCGTGTGATCTCTCTTCCATTTCTTCAACCAGGTTGGTGTAATGTGAAAGCAGCAACAGACAATACATAAATGAATGAACATGGCTGTGTTCCCATACAACGTTTATATGGGCCTTAAATTTTATATAATTTTCACGTATCACAAAATCTTCTTCTTTTTAGCAATTTAAAAGTGTAAAAAACATCTTGCTCATGTGTCATACAGAAACATGAAATGGGCTGACTTTTGCTTGCAGGCCATAGTTTGCTAACTCCTGTTCTAAAGCATAAATTTAATTGTTATGTCTTCATTTTCTGTCCTTAAGTCCTCTTGTTACAGTTATGTTACTGATTCACCTGCTGTGACAGATGGCCACTGTACATTGGTTAAACTGGGTTACAGTTGATATTTGTTTCTGTGTAATAGATAAAGTGTAATTATTCCAGGGCATGTGTGGAAACTCCATGAAGCTGGGGACCCAGGAAACTTCAATCTATTTGCTCCCCATCCTCAAGGTGCTGCTGTCATCAGCATGGTCCAAGTAGCCTTACCATCACTATGTTTACATTCCCAGTAGGGAGGGGAAGTGGGGAAGGAGAGGGCAAGCTCCTTCCTAAAGAGCATGACCCGCACATTGCAGACAGTAATTTGCTTACTTCGCATTGGCCAGAATTTAGTCACGTGTACATATCTAACTATTAAGAGAAGCTGGCAAATGCATTCTTCACTCTATGCATTGATGAGTCCAGTTTAAAACTGCGAGTGCTAACACTGTGACGAGGGAGGAGAAATAGGGGGAGAGGGCAGCTAGTGGTATCTGTAGGTTCTTATCTTTCCATTGTATTCTGAGCACATAATCTGGTTTTACTAATCTGGCTCTTTTTCCCATTCCAGGCCAATTTTCCATCACTTTCCAGTTTGAATCTGGGTTCTAGTTTAACACAGTGTTTAGTCGTTTGAGCTCAAAGGCTAGACTCCTTCCTGCTTTTGCCAGATTTTTTTTGTCTGGAGTACATTCCTTCCTTCCCTTCTATTTCATAAAATGTCTAAACTCTTTTCAAGAGTTCAGATGTTGTTTCTTCTGATAATTCTTTCCCTAAATTTTACTCTGTATTGCATTATCACTTGCTAGAGTATAAGCTGCCATCTTTGTATTTCTAGCATGTGTCATTTAGTGAAATCTTAATCTGTGTTTGTTGAATGCATAAATGATGGGATGCTTTTGCCCAGCAATGGTAAGCTGGATTTTACTGCCTGTGAAGAGTCAGTTGGACCATATTTAATGAAAAGGAGAGAGACAGGGAGTGATGGATTAGGGGAGGGGAAGATTGGTTAGGGTTCTCTAGTTAAAATGAAACAAAATTCAGTCTCAAACATTTTCATAAAGGGGGCTTATTAAAATGTACTAAGGAGCTCACAAAATTTTTAAAAACTGCTCACAAAAACAACTAAGTTTGAGGATGAGAGGCAAGCAGAGGAGCACAGGACATCTTGGAGGGCCTAACAGTGGATGTCTCAGTCCCAGTGTCTTCAGTTCCTGTGGGTCTCTCTTCATTTTTTTTTGGGGGGGGTGGGGGGGCGGTACATGGGCCTCTCACTGTTGTGGCCTCTCCCACTGCGGAGCACAGGCTCTGGACGCGCAGGCTCAGCGGCCATGGCTCACGGGCCCAGCCATTCGCGGCATGTGGGATCTTCCCGGACCGGGGCACGAACCCGTGTCCCCTGCATCGGCAGGCAGACTCTCAACCACTGCGCCACCAGGGAAGCCCTCTATTCAGTTTTCAACACACCTGGAAGAGAGAGGAGGATTGGCCTAGGTTGAGTCAAATACCACCTTGTAAGTAGCACATGGTGGAATATTGTCAGTGATAGTTACCAGGCAGCATGGAGTAAATAATAGGCAGTTCCCCAAAGAAACGGATTTATTGCCTCACTATGAAAAACTGGGTGACTACCACAAAGGTTTCCAGTAGCCATAACATATTTCTACTCCACCACTGCTCCTGGGAGATGATTCTCTCACTGTTGTAGGGTAGCATTTAGTCTTGATTTCGTCTGCTTTGTGGTCCCGGCGGCAGCAGAGGCTTTTCTCTCCCCTATAGTCTGTCAGAAGAGTCTTAGCTCACAGCGTTGACAGGCTCTGTCTTGGTGAGTCTTGCCAGGAGTAGAAGGAAGGATAAAATTCGTAGGAAAATCACCAATGACTTTCCAAGGAGAGAAGAGAAAAGCAGCAAGAAATGCAGACTTTAAAAAAAAAATCATCCTGGATCTAATTCTGAATTATTGATTCACCTTTTTGATTGGTTATTTTCTCCCACAAAGGGAATGGAGATCATATTGAATGACTTTGTTTTTGCCACTTTGTTATTGTTATGGCTGTTCTTTTTTCCATAAGCCCAAAGCAGAGGGATTTATTGCAAAATTTATATTTACCCAAGATAAAAGAGAAAAACTCAAACCTCGTCAATATTGCAGAAAATATGCATCATTAAATACCTTGAGTGTAAAAGTGGTATCAGGGTTGAGACTGAGAGGGGTTGTAAGTGGGAATGCAGCAAAAAGCGAGAGAGTCTAAACTGAAATTAGAAAGATGTGGGAGAGGAAGCTCTTTGACAAAGATGTCCCTAGAATTCCTTAGACAATGACAGAAAACTGGTTGTAGGGCTTTGGAGGGGACAAATTATCCTGAGGGAAATTGTGAGCAGATTTGTACAGAGTTGCACCAGGTGCGACAGTTATAGCCCAGTGAATTAGAGAACAGTTGAATACACTGAAAAATTGCATAAAATGTCCTACAGTTACATCAGTCAGGGTTCAGTGCAAGGAACAGGAAACATTCTATGCCTTTAATTTAATACATGAAATTTTATGCTCATAAATTATGAGAAGGGAGGAAGAAGTGGGTTCTAAGATGGGCCTCCAGGAACGACTTCCAGAAGAGTTCATAATTTACTTGGAGCTAGCACCTCTAACACTATAAATGGTGGTGTAAGTTCAAGAACACGGCCTATAACTTTGATCCCAAGATTAGTCATCTCTAATAAAGCAGGTCTGTAATGAAGCTGCTGCTGTGGACAACTTCTTCTCATCCCCCAGGAATCTGCGGAATGGACCTACAGCTGTGATCCAGAGATCACAAAGCCAGAAGAAGCTGACCCAACCATTTCTTAACACCTGGACAGCTTGTGAACAGACCCTGGGTCATTGCTGCTGAAAGTAGCTCCCATTTCCATGCATTGCTTGACAGCAGAAAGAACCAAAGAGGAACAGACCGATTCTTTCATCCTTCTTTGTCTCCCATATTTCACAAAGGTGCATTCAAGAATCTTGTTTGCGTCAAGAATCTTAGATTCGCATTAAGAATCTTAGATTCAAGGAAGTCTAAATATTTAGTTTTAGGTTTTCCAGTCTCTCCAATTAGAAGGAAGATAAAAGGGAGCTTGAGAAAGCTAAAGCTAACTTTCAATATCCAGCATATATGGGTGGTATTTATTTATGTGTGTGTGTGTATATATGTATTTGTATCAGGTATGTGTGTATTTATGCCATGTAAAGCATAATTGTGCCTTATATATTTGTACTGTGTGTGTGTATAGTACTTAATTAACTTGTAACTGAAATGATAAAGTAGGCTTAAAGCTCTTAAGAAAATGACACCTATAGGAAGAAAAAATATATTTATAGTTAGCTCTACTTGTAGCTAAAGAGGATATAGAGAAATGAAGCACTCAAAGCTGACTTTCTGTGTGGCTTAATACTTAATGCATTTATACATAAAACACATGCTAATTTTTAAGGAAAGCTTTCAAAAGTCAATAACCACTACCTTCGGTGGTGCTTTCACTCATTTATTTGTAGATTGTCTTTCTTACTTTCTTAATTTCCCCTTACATCACAGGAACTCTGGCTTAATATAAAGTGCTTGATCTTTGTGAGGTATCAGCTTGCCCTTTTGCTAATCCTCTCCTTTATGCAGCAATATTAAAATGAATATAACCACAGTGAGCTAATTTTTACCTAATTTCCTAATCCTAGGGAGCAAGACAAGGGAATGTAGTTTGACCTCAATAAAACAAAATGTATTTGTATTAATGGCATACTAGAGAAAATCCATTAAAGTTGTTTCAGATGATAAAAAATTGTTGAGATTTTCAGGCCATGTTAAGGTTTTTTTAGTATAAAATAACTCTAATTTTCTTATCATTGGAATAAAATTAAAGTGCGGGTGTTTTAAATTTATTTATTTTTGGCTCTGTTGGGTCTTCATCGCTGCGCCTGGGGTTTTGTTGCAGCGAGCTGGGGCTAGTCTTCATTGCAGTGCACGTGCTTCTCATTGCGGTGGCTTCTCTTGTTGCGGAGCATAGGCTCTAGGCGCAGGGGCTTCAGTAGTTGTGGCACACAGGTTCAGTAGTTGTGGCTCACGGGCTCTAGAGCACAGGCTCAGTAGTTGTGGCGCATGGGCTTAGTTGCTCTGTGGCATGTGGGATCTTCCTGGACCAGGGCTCGAACCCGTGTCCCCTTCATTGGTAGGCAGATTCTTAACCACTGTGCCACCAGGGAAGTCCTAAAGTGCACTTCTTTCTCATTTCTCTCGTTGGAAAAAAAGTGCAAGAGTTTGGGTTAACCACGCTACTGAACTGAATATATAAGAATGTAAGCGAAGCTTTTTAATTTGCGAGGGCAATTCATCCAGGAGACAGATTCGTTTGAGGCTATTCTTTATCAGTATTTTTTGAGTCTAGAGAAACAGTACATCAGAGAAGGAAGACTCATGTTTGAAGAGTAAAGGTTCCCAGATGTCTCAGATAAAAACAAATGAACAATCATAAATATTAGTAACTTTTTATAAAATGAGGCCATAAGACAGATTGGGAAGGAATGCTTTGTGGTTGTTGCCACTGGGGGGGGGGGTATTTTTAATGGGCTTTTCTACTCAATAGGAGATAAAGGCCATATTTAGCTCCCTTCTCCTGACTGAGAGAGTGTTTCAAGCACCCTTTCCTCACTGCAGGCCAAGAATATGCATCAGGAAGACCCACAACAGAAGGCTGTCAGAGCTAGACAGAGAAAAGCCATTCTGGGTTAATAAATAATTCGTGGCAAGCATTTTACAGAGCACGAGGAAATATACTTAGGGATAAAAAATGGATACATAATTTTAAGTCCAGTCAACTTTCAGCAAGTCCATTAATGGAGATTGGAAATGATATCCTGATGCAAAGAAGTGTCATCCCAGAACAGGGCAACGTGTGGCCAGGAAATGGGGACCCGGTGGAAGAAACTGGCTAGCTAGCTGTTTAAAATTCTCTCCCTTGGTATTTCACTTTTCTAAATTTCCCACCCCGCCCTTGCATGTGACCAAGTTCTGGCCAATGGCATGTGGATAAAAGGGATGCGTGCCATTTTCAGGCATAGCTCATACTCCTCGCATGAGAACATGCAGATACTTCTCAAATTTTGCGTACTGGCTGGTCTGCATCTAGAGATTCCTGTAAAGGCTCTGACGTTCAGCCTGTACATTACAGCCCCAAAGGGCCACCAGTGGGAAGGAGCCTGGTCCTTCAGTGATTGTACGGAGTGGACCACCCTGCCATCTCACTGAATCTACATTGATGGTGACCTGAACAAGACAGACACCCTTATTGGTTTAAGGCACTTACAATCTGTCGGTTGTTCATTGCAACAATCAGCCTAACTAATAAATCACACAAGAGGAACAGCAGAACTTGAAAAATGCAAGGAAAGGTGTTCAGACCAAAATACAGAATAGAAACTAGAATAGAATAGAGACGTACCAATAAGGATTTCCTGGCAAAAATCCTTAGATACTCTTTACAATGACAAACTATGAAATTTGGTCAAATTTATTCTAAAATTTTCTTTTTTTTTAGGTTTACTTATTCTTTCTTGACTTTTTGTATTCCCTAGAGTGTTCTAAGTTAAAGACCCTCTCCGGGTTTTGTCAAATTCCCTGAGGTAAGGTTCTGATGCCCCAAGTAGATAATATTTTTTGGATATACTCTGTACACTACTATGAATGCATGCTATGATGCTGTCAAAATCATTAATTCATTCATTCAGTCACTCAATCAACAAACAAAAAACGAGCAACATATGTGCTAGGTGTAGTGGTTGGGTAGGTGGGAGAGAAGGAATTCTCCCTTCCACGGGTCGTGACCCGAGGACTCCACCTGTGTTCCACACCCCTTTATTAGGAATCCTTTTCAATTCAATGCAGCATCTTGAATGGTTGCTTCTGAGTCAGTTACTATAACTAGAACTTTGCTCACTTTACTCTAAGATACTCACATCTTAGACACTCAGCAGTTTCACACAAAAAAACAGAAAACAAAAAACCCACAAAGAATGTAAAGATGAGATTTCAGTGAAAAGCAAAGTAAAGGTTGGTAACCTCAGTTTTCATCATGATTTTTGGGTTTTCCCATGTTATTAGTCCCTGTAGATTATTATACCTACTTGAGTAAAACAGCTAAGCTGAGTTACCTAGGATTTACAAATAGAATGTTTATTGGTCTTGAGTAAGAAGACAAGTCAGAAGAAAATATCTTTCATACAGGTTTATAAATAGTTTCTTTCAAGTCCAAATGTTGGAGCAGCAATTGTGCTGCAGACATTTTTGAATGTGAAATTGAGCTTTTGTTGCTTGAAAAGAAGAATGAGTCACTTTTTATACAAATAACCAAGCAAAACACCAAGGATCTTGATATAGAATCAGCAAATCAATTTTTACACAAGCCCTTCTCCTTCCAACAAAATCACATAATTTTTCTTCTTTAAAGCCAATATTAGTTAGATTTCCCTATGACTTCTACTAGTGTTTTCCTCCAATGTCTTTACTAAAAAGAAGCATTTCTTTAGATATTATAATTATCCTTGGTTACTTTTTTTTTTTAATTGGGGTATGGTTGTTTTACAATGTTGTATTAGTTTCTACTGTACAGCGAAATGAAGTAGAGTTCCCTGTGCTATAAAACAGGTTCTTATTAGTTATCTATTTTATACATATTAGTGTATATATGTCAATCCCAATCTCCCTTGCTTACGGTTTTTCTCATTAAAGTTTGTTTTATGTTCTTTATGTAGATTACATTTAAAAATTCAGTTTCTTGACTAAATATATATATTGAACACTGTGCCAGGAATGTACTAATGACCACAAAAAAGTTATGGTTTTCACCTCATGGAACAGGGATGATGATATTCATCAAAGAATCAAGCAAATAAATTCAAATGACTACTTCGATAAGTATAATGAAGGAGAAACACGTGAAAAATATGAAACCTGGTGAGTGAGCTGAGTGAGACCTTTCCTGTAGGATGTGATCACAGAGCTGAAATCTGAAGGAAGGGGTAGAGTTGGGAGGTGGGGTTCATCCGTGGGTAGGAGATGGAGATAGATTTTCAGTGTGTTCGAAGTCTCGGAGATGGAAGGAAGTGAGGACTGTTGGAGAAGTTGCAGGGAGGGGCATATGGTGGATGACAGAGAGGGGAGATGGAAGCAGGGGAGTCCCTGGAAGGAAAAGACTTACGAGATCGTGAGGTACCAGAGGGTGGAGGCACAAGGTTGTTTTTTACCCCAATAATAATTAAAAGCCATTGACAGAATTAAGAAGGAAACTGGGGGTGGAGGGTCCATTTAAAATGATATAATTTGTCTATGGTTTGTTTTTTCAGTTCAAGCTACTATTTGTTAGAAAATTATAGTATTTCCTATTGTTACATACAGTCAAACACACCAAAGTACCCAGATAGGAGCTACCCCAGACATAAAAATAGGGTTGATTTTACTCTCCACAGGAGCAAGAGTGTATTCTCTTTTCAGAAACAACAGGATTCTGAAATGAAGTATGAAGCTATAATTTGTGCATAATGAAACCTTCCCCAAAACAGAGATAAATCAGTCTATTCTAAAAGTATAAATTGCTTACTTGAAGGACCTTTGAGGTCTTTTCATTATCACCTTGGGTAAGACCCTTCATCTTGAAGGGAGATTGAGTGTTGTGTTTAGGAAAACACTTTGAAGATGGTTATGTTATATTCCCAGTGGATTGAAAGCTACAGTTTCCATTAAATTACGTAAAATAGATCAGAGAAACTTAATGTTCGTGGTGATCTATACCCATAGATTAAAGTTTGTTGGTACATGTGCAATAAAAAGATTGAATAATGAATTATTTCTTGATATTTCACATAAAAAGAAAGGGACTTTTATCAGTTACCTTAGTGTCTAGACCAAAAATGTAATCATGGCTTGGAAGGATAGGATTGGTGTGATTTCTGCTAAGCAGAGGCAGTGGAGGGTTTCATTTCTCTGAGAGTTTCTGCCTTAGAGAAGGACGCTTGGCTGATAACAGGGACAGCAATTTGGTGAAAGTGATGTCTTCAATCTAATGCCTAATCTCTTACAAAGCAGGTGGCCTTCAGTGTTTGGGAACACCATGGCAGTGAAGCTGACAAAGAACCAAAGGGAAGAATGTGATGCTATTAGGGACAGTCTGGAGCTGTATGCACAGCCAAGAGATGATTGTTCTTTCTTATTTTTTGAGCATTGATTTATATGTTTGGTGCATAGTTTTTTCTTGTTCTCTAATTTATATTTCTTGATTCTATTTTTCCTAGAATTCTGTTGTCATATATGCAGATAAGGCGCTTATGTTTTTCATGAAAATGACTTTGCCAGAACTTGTCACCCCACCAGGAGTAGACATCTCCTATTTGTGCTGCTTGAGAAGGGGAGTGTGTTCAACATCACCTTTGGATGGGCTCTTAGGTCCTTGACAGACTTCATCCCGTGGGACGTTTTTACTCATTCATCACAGTAGGTTCCCCTCCTACATTCAAGGGCTCATCTCTCTCTCTCTCTCTTTGATAATTTTAAGGTGTTATCAGAGAAAAATACTGGTTCCTTTCCTATAAGGTTTGTATTAAGTGCAGACACATGGAATCCTAGCCTTCCTAAAGTGAATAAAATCTTGGAGGTCATCTCATTCAACCTCCTGGTTTTAAGAATTTGAGGTAAATAAGGTTTTAGTATATACTGCCTAATGAAAAGACTTCTGAACTTGAAGCCAGAAAAACTTGGTTGTGATCCATTCATTCACACTGTCTACTGTTTGCCTGGCCTTTAGTCTACACAGTGCTTGGCAGTGAGGATATTAAGGGAAGACAGTAATGATCTCTGTTTTCAAGAAGCCAAAAACTAATGAATAAGAAAGACACACTAATCTGTAATTTGTACAGACAAATTATATAAACAGAGACTCTGTTTCCTTATCTTTTAATTGGCAATAACAATAACAATGGTAATCTCTTAGCATTAGACTGGGGAGGAGGGAAGAACAAACAAGGTGGACAGAAGGTCCTTTACAAATCCCCTTCCTTTCTAAAACAGGGCAGGGAACTGAAGAACAGACCTGGGCAGGGTAGATAAGGAAGAGGGTCTCTCACCCTCCTTTCTGTGGAAAGTAGAGAAAAGATTGCCACTGAATTTCAAGCCTCTTCTCCCTGAGCCTCTGGCCCCTGGCTAAAGCTAGGGTTTTTTTTTAGTGCTATGCTTTGGAAGTTTGGGGGAAAGACCATTGGTTTTGCTGTAAAAGGAGCCGAGCTGAGATTGAATCCTGATTGCACCTATTAGCTGTTTGACTTTGGGCAAGCTTTAATATTTCCTGAACTCTGTTTTTTTCATCAGTAGAATGGGATGTTAGGGCACAAGTACGCTTTGGCTACAAGAAAGATATATAAATCATTTCTTTCAGGATTAATCTTTTACCTAAATGAAGTTAGTTGGGTGGTATGATTTGAGAGAAGGCCTAAGATATCATTCAGTATTTCTCAAAATGCCACCAGTTACGGGGTATAAAATAATACAAACAATGGAAAACTCTTTTCTTATAAAGTAAATATACACCTACTTTTTAATTCAGATTGACCCAAATGATGAAGACATATGTCCACACAAAAATTTCTCCATGAATATTCAGAGCAGTTTTATTCATATCAGCCTCAAATTGTAAACAACACAAATGTCTATTAACAAGTGAATGGATAAACAAACTGTGGTATATCCATGCAATGGAATACTACTCAGCAATAAAAAAAAAGGGAATGAACAGCTGAATGCATTTGCAGCAACATGGATAATCCTCAAAAATACTATGCAGGGCTTCCCTGGTGGCGCAGTGGTTGAGAGTCCGCCTGCTGATGCAGGGCACACGGGTTTGTGCCCCGGTCCGGGAAGATCCCACATGCCACAGAGCGGCTGGGCCCGTGAGCCATGGCTGCTGAGCCTGCGTGTCCAGAGCCTGCAAAGGGAGAGGCCACAACAGTGAGAGGCCCACGTACCGCAAAAAAAAAAAAAAAAAAAAAAAAAATACTATGCAAAGTGGAAGAAGCCAGATACTAAAAAAATATATACTGTATGACTCTTTATATGAACTTGAAAAATAGCCCAAACTAATCTCTAGTGATAGAACTTAGAAAAGTGGTTATTTATGGGAAGGTTAGAATCGACTGGAAGGTAACATGAGGAAACTTTCTGTTGTGGTCTAAATCTTCACTAGAGTGGTGGTTACATGAGTGTATATAATATCAAAACTCTTCAAATTTTGCCCTTAAGACCTGTGTGTTTTTTTTGCGGTATGCGGGCCTCTCACTGTTGTGGCCTCTCCCGTTGCGGAGCACAGGCTCCAGACGCGCAGGCTCAGCGGCCACGGCTCACGGGCCCAGCCACTCCGTGGCATGTGGGATCTTCCCGGACCGGGGCACGAACCTGTGTCCCCTGCATCCGCTGGCGGACTCTCAACCACTGTGCCACCAGGGAAGCCCAAGACCTGTGTTTTTTATGTAATGTACTTTATGTATGTAAAGTTTACCTTAATAAAAATATATCTACCAATTAAAGATCCATTCAACTTGGCAAGTTAAATCAACTTGGTGAGTTAAAGAAGAGTTAAGCAAGAAGCATAGTGGTCATTCCCTTCTTAGTGTGGATTAATTTATTGCTAACTGCTTTGTTGACCAAGGGCAAGTTTAGAATTGGAAACATCTCTGTTGAGGGTAATCTTGGAGTTAGGGAGTCATGCTGAAACTCTGAAAACAGAACTTGCAATTTAATAAGTGTATGGCTCTAAAGACCAGCCTAAAATATATTTGGAGTGATCGGTCTCATCTGAGATGGTGCATGTCTGCCAGGAGAATGAGCTCCTCGGATCATCAATTACAGGGAGCATAATTGACAGAGGTCCGCAGATGTGGAGCTCTGAAATTCATCACCCAGTTTGTGCTGAGGCCACGCCTCCTACAGGCTGCTCTCAGCCAGTGACTGAGCTCTCCTGGGATACTAAGGCAAACCTATCCCTGGGAGATGTGGGACTCCTCTGACGGGTAACTTTGGCTTGAGGCCCTTCCTACCCACCTCCTGTTCTCCCCGCACCCACCTCCCATGGCCCTGCCAAACTTTCCTTAGAAGATACTGCACAGTAAGACACGTCCCTCCAACCTTCCTCCCTCCCTTCTCTCTCCTCCCTCTCCACTCGGGCAGACCTGAATCAAGGTTTTACTGCCTTCCCAGCATCTTCCCATTTTCTCTTATAGGTAGGTCTGTAATAAATTTCTTAAATGTCATTCTGTCTTAATATCTGCTTCTTGAAAGGTCTGACTAAAAACATCCATGTTATGTACGTATATTGGGTGGAGGAAAGCAATCGGAATCACGCAGCATCTTCTAACCATACCCCACCCCGCTGGCCTATCTCTGCTGGATACCCACGGGTTTACAGAATCAGGCTTCAGACACCCTGACAACATTATAAAACATTCGCTAGGCCCCCTCATGTTCCTTTTTACAATAAATCTGTAGCAGAAGGCACGGAAAAGCTGTAGCGAAAGAACAGTTCTTATGCTGTTCATGATACTGAATTAAAGCTAAACTTCCACCTGCTTTAAATCTTGCCTAATTTTTTCAGGCCTTGTGTTAGCTTCTGTAGTTGTAATGTGTGGTTTTATTATGATATAGCATAAATCTAACTCTGGCTTAGGTGTACCTCTAGATTTCTTCCTTAATAGATAAACCCATTAACAACTTCAACCATTAAAAGAAGAATCAAAGTAAATGTAAGGGTTTAGTGATCTCTGGGAATATATAATAGAGAAACCTGGGGATATTTTATTTTTGAAGCAAGAGATTTTTCACTTGCAATTTGATTTTAAGAAGATACATTATTTCTCTCTGAGAATAAAGTTTAAAAGTCCCCTTGTAGGGTAACGTTTGAGTGAGCTGATTTTGGTACACAGAATATTAAGGGTAGCGCTTGCTTAGGATTATTCATTAACAAGGCATTTTAAAATATACTCTTCTTTTTTCAAGTTGTGAGGTGATGCCTACTGAATCTAATGACTTGATTTCATCCCCTCAGAAGATTTGGGGCAGGTTAGAGTTAATCCTGTCAGAGACCATGGTCTAAAACAATGTGAGAACTCTATCATAAAGTAAGAATGATTTGTGCTTTAGTAGGAAGGGCTCTTTTTTATTTATTTATTTTTTTTGCGGTACGCGGGCCTCTCGCTCTTGTGGCCTCTCGTGTTGCGGAGCACAGGTTCCGGACGCGCAGGCTCAGCGACCATGGCTCACGGGCCCAGCCGCTCCGTGGCATGTGGGATCTTCCCGGACCGGGGCACGAACCCGTGTCCCCTGCGTCGACAGGTGGACTCTCAGCCACTGCACCACCAGGGAAGCCTGAAAGGGCTCTCTTTACAAGGAGACTTGAGTGTATGTAAAATATTTCTGGAAAGATACATTCAAAGCTGTCAACACTGATTGCTACAGAGAACTAGGACAGAGACCTGGGCTTGATAGGAAATTTACACTTTGTATACTATAACCCCGTTTGCTGTTTTTTTTTTTTTTTTAAAATTAAACCATGTGAGTAACTTGCTTTTTAATAAATAAAAAATGTTCAAATAAAATCTAGGACATGCAACAAACGATATAATAGGGGTATAATTTTGGTGAATTTGGCTTACAGTTACAAATGGAGATCAGAAAAATGACTGGATGGACACTTTCCTGCTAACCTTTAGAAGAAAGAGGGTGACTATTGCAAGAGAACCAAGAAGGGGATTGTTCAGTTATGATGTATTTAAAAAGACTTTTTATACAAGTCATGGTTGTAATTCTGTAACTGAGTCATTTGGTGTCTGCTGGTGATTCACAACTTACTGGATACTCTGGTTAAAATGTCAACATCGCTTAGAATGAAAATGCAGAGGTATCAAAGAGAGAAATGCAATATTTTGGGGAAATCAGCAGACCATTACTCTGTGACCAAGCTCTGTTAAGTGAGCATGATCTCATAGTTTTTTGCAGTATATGAGATTGTGATTAATATCATGCATGATGAAAGCTAATGCTCTGTATTTCTATTCATGATTCTATAACCACAGATTTTTTTTTAATTAACATGAAAACACACAGGATGAAGTTTAAAGGATGCTTACACACTGAGAAGCAACTTTATTAAATGGGGTTCCATGTTTGTTTTCTTTCATCAGGTTCCAGAAATCCTATTAATTTTAGAAATCTACAGCTGATCTTTTAAAAAACCAACAAAAGGATCTAAAAATCCAGCTGTGTTCTCTTTTGTTTTATTTCCTATTGGAACTAAACTGCAAAACTGTATGATTCATAGAGCAGGATGCAATTCAGCTGGTTCTCTCACCATCCTGGTATAGATCCAGTGGGGAAGGCCTTGAACATGGACGAAAAGATTATCTTAGTAAATCTGTAACTCATTGACGTTAGCAAATTTGCCCCTAATCTCTTTGTGCCTCATTTTCTTACCTCTCTCTCCATTTTCTAAAGCATTTGTGAAATTAATGAGATGATAGATTATTGAGAAAGTGTTTTAAATTCTTAGGGAAACATGTAATCTGTGAAGTGAGTAGAATGGTAGCCCCCAGAAAGCTACATCTACCCAGAACCTGTGAGTGAGAGCTTAGTTGCAAAAAAGGTCTTTGCAGATGTATTTAAGTTACAGATCTTGAGATGAGATCGTTCTGGATTCCTTTCTGGACTCTAAATCCAACAACAAGTGTACTTATAGAAGACAGAAGAGGACAGGACACAGAGAAGGAGACCATGTGAACATAGAGGCAGAGATTGGCGTGATGTAGCCACAAGCCAAGGAACACCTGGAGCCACCAGGAGCTTGGAGAGGCCAGGAAGGATTCTTCCCTAAAGCCTTAAGAGGGAATGTGGCTCCACCAACACCTTGATTTCTGACTTCTGGCCTCCAAAACTCCAGAATAACTCTCTAATTTGAAGCCATCGAGTTTGTGGTAATTTGTTATGGCAAACACAGGAAACCAATACCCTCTGATTCTAAGTTATCATTGTTATCTACCTTGATAATGTTATTAAGCTTGTGAGAATTATATGAAAATTTATAAAAGTGCTACTATAATGGTGGCATGATGTATGACAGGTTCTCAAGTGGGGTGAGTTTGCTCCCAAGAGACATTTGGCAGCATCTATAGATGTTTCTGTTGTCATAAGTCGGGGAGGGTGCTATTGGTATCTAGTGGGAAGAGCCAGGGGTGCTGCTAAGCATTCTGCAATACATGGGACAGCCCCTGTCCCCAAACAAAGAATTATCCTGCCTACAATATCAATAGTGTGGAGGCTGAGAAATCCTAATGTGTGAGAAAGCCTAACACTGTGAGATTAAAACCTTACCTCTGCCACGAATTTGTGAACAAGATGATTTACCCCAGGCAATAAAATGTCTTGGAGCTTTTTAGTTTTTTCTTCTTTAAAGCATGATGACACTAATACCTGCCAGAGCTTTATAAAATTCCAATGAGATAGTGTTGGTCAAAGAATTTTATACTTTGAGATCTTTAATAGTAACGTAGAGGCGTTCATAATTATTATCCCTATATTTCTTTAGTGAAACAAATGCAAACCTTTGATTTTTTTTATAGATTTATTTATTTATTTATTTTTGTCTGCGTTGGGTCTTCGTTTCTGCTTGCAGGCTTTCTTTAGTTGCAGTGAGTGGGGGCCATTCTTCCTTGCGGTGCATGGGCTTCTCATTGCGGTGGCTTCTTGCGTTGCGGAGCGTGGGCTCTAGGTGCGTGGGCTCAGCAGTTGTGGCTCGCAGGCCCTAGAGCGCAGGCTCAGTTAGCTGTGGTGCATGGGCTTAGTTGCTCTGCAGCATGTGGGATCTTCCCGGACCAGGGATTGAACTGGTGTCCCTTGCATTGGCAGGCAGATTCTTAACCACTGCGCCACCAGGGAAGTCCCAAACCTTTGATTTTTAATGAATGTAGTTAGGAAGTCCACAATGAATGGATGCACTGAGCCACAGGAGACTCCCTTTTATATGTTTATGATTATTATCTCAAATGTTTATGATTATTATCTCATGGAAATTTCATGACCATTACTGTTTAATGATGCTTTTCAGTGGCAAGGATACTCTGGAAGTGTTCATAAAGTTTCTCTGGGGAGCTTATAGTTTATGTCAGATGAATAACAAAACTAAAGCCAAATAGAGTGTTGCACAGATTTAAAGGTGTATAATAAAAGCAGAGACAGCACTATGTAGCCTTTAGGGTGCTTTTTGCTATATATTTTTTCCAATGATTTTTAAACAGGCCCGTGAAGCTAGTTGGACAAGTGTTATCTTCTTCAGACTTATGAAAAACTGAAGACTGGAGGAGCACTGTGCTTGGTCAGCAAATGGCAGGGCTATGATTAGAACTCAGATTTTTTTACCCTTATTCAGTGACGAAGTGTCTGCAAACACCAGCCCATTAGAATAGGGTTATAATAATGATCACTGAAGAACATCAGGAAAAGTGGATACAGGTTTACCTCAATTTATTGCGCTTTGCAGATACTGCCTTTTTAAAAATTGAAGGTTTGTTTGAGCAAGTCTATTGGCACCATATTTCCAATAGCATTTGCTTACTTCCTGTCTCTGTGTCACATTTTAGTAATTCTTGCAATGTTTCAATATTTTTCATTATTATTATATTTGTTGTGGTGATCTGTGAGTTTCGATGTCACTATTTTTTAAAATAAATTTATTTATTTTTTGGCTGTGCTGGGTCTTCGTTGCTGTGCGCAGCCTTTCTCTAGTTGCAGCGAGCGGGGGCTACTTTTCGTTACAGTGCGCGGGCTTCTCATTGCGGTGGCTTCTCTTGTTGTGGAGCACAGGCTCTAGGCACGTGGGCTTCAGTAGTTGTGGCATGCGGATTCAGTAGCTGTGGCTTGCGGGCTCTAGAGCACAGGCTCAGTAGCTGTGACGCACGGGCTTAATTGCTCCGCGGCATGTGGGATCTTCCTGGACCAGGGCTCGAACCTGTGTCCCCTGCATTGGCAGGCGGATTCTTAACCACTGCACCACCAGGGAAGTCCCTGATGTCACTATTGTAAGTGTTTTGACATTTTTTAGCAATAAAGCATTTTGAATTAAGGTATATACTTTTTTTTAGATACAACGCTTTTGCACACTTAATACACTACAGTATAGTATACATAAGACTTTTATATGTACTTGGAAACCATAAAATTTGTGTGACTCACTTTATTGCAAAATTTGCTGTATTGCAGTGGTTTGGAACTGAACGCTCGATATCTCTGAGTTATGCCTGTATTTATTTATATGAGATTAAAAGGCAAGACATTCTTTGATAGACATTTTAGAGAAAGTTTTAGTCACAAGACAGAATATAAGAAGTAAAATTATTTTGGAAGTGGGCTGGGAAAACTTCCATGATGCTCAGTCCTGGGACTTCATCTAAGAACTTTTATTGACCACCTAAAGTGTAATGAAAGGTGTCCTAGACACTGAGGGGAGGGCAGAGAGGAGAAGAAATAGGCATAATCTCTTGTTCAGAAGGATTGTATACTAAGAAAAAAATTAATCATTTAAATCAACTTATGCCAAAGGGTAATGTGGTGTGGAGAAGGAATACATTTAAGGGAGTATTTTTCAAAAATAAGATTCAGGAAACACTAGTACCTTGAGATAGTTCTTTAAAAAGTGAGGGATTCTTCTGTCATTAAACAAGTTTAGGAATAATGATATTTCCATCGATTTTAAGATGAAATGTGTGTGTGTTCAATTTTAACATCTCTGAATTCAAGATATATCTTACAAATGCTGTTGGCCAAGTAGCAGTTGTGATATAGCTGTCCTTGCCTACACATGGGTGAACTTAATTATTACTCCTGATACCAAACTGGAAAATGAAAACCTCTGGATATTCAAGTCAGTTTACAAACTATTTGAGTCCTTGACTAATCTCTGAAACTTTATTTGACATCTGGTCAAAAAAGTACCAACACCAAAGCTTCCAATGTAAATGGCTTAGAAGACTATTCTAGAGACAATATTGAAGCACTCTTAAGAAATATTGCATCATCAGTGCTCTAGATGTCACAGAGGGAAACATCGTATGGAAAAATTATAGTGAAAGTCAGTGGAAAAGTGATTCAGAAGAGCCAGACTGAATGTGAAGACATTTTATTAATACTGTAATCAATGTCCTTTACTTATATTTTCCTTTTTATTTATGTATATGGGTGATATGTGATTAAATCCACCTATAAATCTATAAGAGCTCAGTCAGTATCTTAAAATTCAGGTGACTCACAAAACATTGTGTCATATTTAATTGATGTCATTATTTTCTATTTAGTTGTACCTAAATTAATATATCTTAACATTAGAGGGCCATTTTAGATCCAGTGAAATATATTTCCCTCTTGGCATATACAGAAGGATATATACTTCTACCTATTAGCATACAGAGACACTAATAATTAACAGATTAAAGACTCTAAGAAGTTTTACAGTAAAGGAAGCGGTTTAATTTTCACATACATGTTATGATAACCCTTCCCTTTTCCTATAAAACTTATTATGTTTAGGATGACTTAATTTTGTATTTTTCATACTATTATAGCTCAACACAGTTTTGATAAAGACATGCAATATAGGCCAATCTTAACTTTTAAAATTGTATTTTTGAGATAAATATTGCCATCTTTAAATAAGAAAGATTATTTTTATTACCTCTAAAGGCAGGTAATACAGTCGATCAACACTACTTGTCTCCTTCACTTATTATGGGTCAGGCTTATAATAAACTAGGGGGTTGAAAGAAGTTCTTTGGAATTATTTTAATTAGATTATTAATACTTGATTGAAATAAAGAACATATATTAGAGTAGCAATAGCACTTGAGATGGTTAGTTTTTTTTTTAATTTTTGAATTTTATTTATTTTTTTATACAGCAGGTTCTTATTAGTCATCAATTTTATACACATCAGTGTATACATGTCAATCCCAATCGCCCAATTCATCACACCACCATCCCTATCCCCCCACGGCTTTCCCCCCGTGGTGTCCATACATTTGTTCTCTACATCTGTCTCAACTTTTGCCCTGCAAACCGGTTCATCTTTACCATTTTTCTAGGTTCCACATACATGCGTTAATATACGATATTTGTTTTTGAGATGGTTAGTTTTATGTGTCAACTTGACTGGGTCATGGGGTGCCCAGATATTTGGTCAGACATTATTCTGGGTGTGTCTGTGAGACTGGTTTTGAATGTCTAACTTTTGGATTGGTAGAATGAGTAAAGCAGATTTCCTTTCCTGATGTGGTTGGCCCTCATCAGTAGTTGAAGTTCTGACTAGAATGAAAAGCCTGACCCTCCTGCAAGTAAGAGGGAGCTCCTCCTGCCTTACTGCTTGAGCTGGTATTGATATATCAGTCTTTTCCTGATTTTGGACTTGAATTGAAACATTGGTTCTTCTTGGGTCTCAAGCGTGCAGGCTTTTGGATGGGACCTACACCACTGGTTCTCCTAGGTCTCTAACTGAAGACCGTGGGACTTCTCAGCCTCTATGATTGCGTGAGCCAATTCCTTATAATAAATCAATCTCTCTTCCTCGCTCTCTCATCTACATGTAGGATAGAATGGTTCTGTTTCTCTGTGGAACGCTAACTAATACAGCACCCAACCTTGATAATTTTTTTAGATTTAAATATGGCCCTGGACCAGCAACACTGACATCACTTGGGAGTTCATTAGAAATGAAGAATCTCAGGCCCTCAGGCCTCAGCCCAGACTTACTGAATCAGAATATGCATTTTAACAAGATGCCTAGGTGATTTGTATGCACGTTAAATTTGAGAAGCACTTCTTTATTTTGAAGTCTTTGCCTATAATTTGTGTTCCTGAAGAAGAATACAAAAGAACCTTATAATTATTTGACATTAATACTTCAGGAGAGACATAATAGGGAGATTGTAACAAAGGGTTTTCTTTTTTTTGAACTTTGCATAACACTTGGTGAATAATTTTGCAAAGACAAGAAGAAGAAATTTTACCTTTGAAATTTGTATTCCTAGAAAATTTCTAGATTTACCAGTTTCTAAATAGTAATATACCACAAGTGACATCTGCTTATCCTTAAGCATTAACCAGATGATTTCTGAAATTAATTTTACAGATAAACCTTATGGATGTCAATGTAAGCAGCTCCAAACATTTTAACATTTATTTAAAGTGGATTTCGCAACTGATAAACTATGGCTAGTAGTAACGACCATTTAATAATAATATCTTGGATTTTCTAATACTAAGGCTAACATTTATATAGCACTTTATAATTTTCTAAGTAGCTTCACATACATCAATAACTCATGAGATTCTTTCAACAAGCTTATGAAATAGCTATAGGGTATTTCTTCTGAAATACTTTTACAGTTATTCACTTGTATTTTCACCTTTTTCAAGTCAGAAAAGTCAGCAAGAATTTAAATTTAATGTGTGTGTATTGACACTGCTCAAATAATTTTATTATTTTCAATTATTTTTAGTTTTATTGCCCAACCAAGGCTAGATTGGTTTGTGGTTGTTGATGACTGAATTTTGCTCATCTTTCTCTTTGGTGTGGCAATGAAATCAATAGCTGTTTCTTTTCTTCTTTTCAGCCCACTTAGCTCCTTTTGTGTGTAATAGGGAAACACCCATGTGCGATTCATTTGACAGTCTCTGCTTCTTATTTCTGGCGAAGTAACTCTGCTTAGTAATCATCATCCAAAAGTGGCTAGCTGTTGGGCAAGAGATGAAGTTGCTATTGCATCTGCCTGTCTAGGATTTAACTGTAAGAGAAAATGATATCCTATCACACTGAAATTTTATCTTGCCCAAGGGACGTTTAGGCATGGGGCGTTAACCAAGAGATGTCAAGGGAGCAGCTGATGCATCTGAGACTGGTTCTCAATTCTAGAGAATTGGGTGGCTGGTGCTTAGAGGAATGATAAGGGCTAGAAGGTACTTGTCTTTTGGTTTAGATAAGACAGTATTACTCTGAATACAGGAAATAAACTGGCAGTTTAGAATATTGCATTCTAATACTTGGCATTTGGAAGAGCTTCATAATGCAAGAAATGAGGAAATTACTTTTTGGTAGTTATTCTACTTCACAGACACATTTATATAATTTTAGAATACATCAGTGTCTAATGAGGCAAGATGATTTGAGGGAAGCAGGAGAATCACTGCTATGAGATAAAACCTGTTTAAAATTTTTATTATAATAATCTATGTGAGCAACATCTGATTGATTTTTAAGGAAGATTTGAAATTCCCTGGTGGATTTTTAAAAAAATATAATTTATAAATGTAAGATTGGGTCACCAATTAGGCTGATTACTCAAAATTTATATTCTTTGTAAAACTAGTTAACTGTTCACAAGGTTAGAGTGGAATGAAAAAGAATTTGTTTTTAAGAATGTAAAGCCATAAAAGCAAAGGGCAGGGAGACAAGGAGAGCTGATATAGAAACATAGACTCATTCCACGCATAATTAAACAAAATTAACTCTTTGATAGAGACCATGAAATTGCTAATTATTGCTAATAATGAGAAATCTTCAACTTTTCAACATTTATCATTGCAATCACTTAGCTTCTATCATAACCCCTCCGATTTCTCTCCCTATAAGTTTCTTCCTCCCTGCTTTCAAGCAAGTAGAGATTGTTCCATCTTGATTACAAGAGAATCTAGCTTGATTCCCTGAGTCACCACTTCATGTTGCTCTGTTCTTTCCCTGCCAAAATTATCTATCCGTCTGGTCTCCACATCCAGGGACACTGTTCAATGTTTCCTCTTGAAGTACTTCATGTAAGTAAAAGTACCTAGGAAATAGTTAGCACTTCAATATTAGTACCTTTTGCTTTGTATAGAATCCAAGGGCTTATTTTTTGACTCTGTGTCCTCTTACCTTTCCATGACATTTAATACTGTTGACTTCCAACTGGTTGAATTTCTCTTGAGGTTTTCCATGTTCTCTCTCTTTACAAAGTTCTCTGTTACACTGACATTAATTTCCATTTCCAAGTCAACAGTACACGACTGCTTTTTGATCACACAGGCACACCTCGTTTCACTGTGATTTGCTTTATCGTGCTTCCCAGGTATTTTGTTTTTGACAAGTTGAAGGTTTGCAGCAACTAAGCATCCAGAAAGTCTGCTGGTGCCATTTTACCAACAACATTTGCCCACTTTGTGTCTCTGGGTCTCACTTTGGTAATTCTCTAAATATTTCAAACTTTTAAAAGTATTATTGTATTTATGATGGTGATCTGTGATCTTTGATGTGACTACTGCATAAAGATTACAATTTGCTGAAGGCTCAGGTGATGGCTAGCCTTTTTTAGCAATAAAGTGTTCTTTAATTGAGAACACTTTATGCACTACTTTTTAAACATAATGCTATTGCACACTAAGAAGACCACAGTATAGTGTGAACAGAACTTTTATATGCACTGGGAAACCAAAAAATTGGTGTAACTTGCTTTATTGCAATATTTGCTTTACTGCGAATCAGCAGTATCTCTGAGGTGCCTGTACTTTCTTTGACTTCTTTTCTTAAACATTTAAAAATTATTTATTTATTTATTTGCTTTTGGCTACGTTGGGTCTTTGTTGCTGCGCGCGGGCTTTCTCTAGTTGCGGTGAGTGGGGGCTACTCTTCATTGCGGTGTGCAGGCTTCTCACTGCGGTGGCTTCTCTTGTTGCAGAGCATGGGCTCTAGGTGCATGGGCTTCAGTGATTGTGGCACATGGGCTCAGTAGTTGTGGTGCATGGGCTTAGTTGCTCCACGGCATGTGGGATCTTCCTGGACCAGGAATCGAACCCGTGTCCCCTGAATTGGCAGGCGGATTCTTACCCACTGCGCTACCAGGGAAGTCCCATCTTTGACTCTTTGATGGCACATCTTTTTCACCCCACTCTTTATTTACCCTTAATGAGCACATCCATGAGGCTACAATCCCCTAAGTAGTAAAAGACTCTCAACTTTGTACAGTAACTTCTAATTTTTAACCATGCTCTATTTTTTAAAATTTCAAACTGTCCAATAAATACTTCCATTTGGATGTTCTACTGTTAAAAAGCTGAAAATCAATGTTTCTTGAAGTGAATTAATCATCTCACTTAAACCAGCTACATTTGCTTAACTTTCACTTGTTCATGGCATTAGTATTATTCTCATCATTCAGATTTAAAACTTGGTTTCACACTTTATTTTTTCTTTCCATATTTTATTTTTGGTCTATTAAGAAGCCTAATCAATTTCTATGTTCAGTAAAGTGGGTTTTTTTGGGTCCATTATGCCTTTTAAAATTATTTATTTTTTATTGAATTATAGTTGATGTACCATATTATATGTTACAGGTGTACAGTATAGGGATTCACAATTTTTAAAGGTTATACTCCATTTATAGTTATTATAAAATATTGGCTATATTTTCTGTGTTGTACAATATATCCTTGTAGCTTATTTTATACATAGTAGTTTGTACCTCTTAATCATTTACCCCTAACTTGGCCCTCCTTCTTTCCCGATCCCCACTGGTAACCACTAATTTGTTCTCTATATCTGTGAGTATGCTTCTTTTTTGTCATATTCATTAGTTTGTTGTATTTCTTAGATTCCACATATAAGTGATATCATATAGTGTTTATCTTTTTCTATCTTATTTCACTTGCATAATACAGTAAAATTTTTCTTAGGAAATGGCTCTAGTTGACATTCAGTCATTTCCATCCCCAGCACCAATGTTAATACCTTTTCTCCCAGGTCTTTGTTAAATCACGATGACACCTACTTGGCAAATAGGAGACACATTCCAATTTTTCAAATCTCTGCATAGCAGAACATACCATCAGAGTTTACCTTTTTAAAAACATTATTTTGTACTACTTCTTTTTGCAAGACGTAGTTTTATTAGATAAAAAAGGGAAAAATAAAAATAATAATATTGGTACCTTCTCTCTGAAATTTTTTAAGCTGTAATTTTTTTAGTTCTTTTAAAAATTATTTTCCAGTTTTATTGAGAAATAATTGACATGCATTCCTGTATAAGTTTAAGGCATACAGCATGATGGTTTGCCCTACATATATTGTGAAATGATTACCACAATAGGTTCAGCTAACATTTATCTTCTTACATAGATATAATAAAAGGAAAAGCAAGAAAAAAATTTTTCTCCTTGTGACAAAAACTCTCAGATTAACTCTCTTAACTTTGCTATATATATCATACACCAGCTGTAGTCATCATGTTGTATATTGCATCCCTTGTACTTATTTATCTTATAATTAAAAAAAAAATCTCTCTCGAGAGGTGCTAAAATTTAGTTTTGGAATCATAAAAGGTATCATCAACTTTCATCTTCCTGTAAAGGTAGAAGGGTTCTTCAATAGCAGGGTAAACTATCTTTGATTCACAGAGTATTACCTTCCTCAGAAGAGTAACAACTTTGTGCTTGGAGAACAGAAGATGAGAAGCTGTCCAACACCCTGGGGAGGGAAAGTAAAGTGGTTTCTGGTTGGGTGACATTGAACCAATCCAGACCACAGAATGTTGGCAGCTAAGACCTAGGAATGTTGGGAGATCAAGAGAGAAGTCCTCTTGCCCTTGTTTAGCACTGAGGAAGTGGGTTCCTGCTTCCTTGCGGAATGACAGTGGCTTGAGCTTGGATCTAGATTACCAAGTCATTATTTCAGTGGTGAATTGGCACCGACTCTGGAATTTTGTAGAACCCAGCTTCAATAGGGCCAACCACATCGTAAGAAGTAATGTGCAAGACTCCATTGTTCTTCCTGATTGAATTGTGCAAATTGGGCTGTGTGAACATCGGAGGTTTTGGTTGATGAAGGGAGGGTTCTAAAGAAGAAGTTACATGACTTCCTACTAATAAAGAAATTAGGGGCTCAAGATATTACTTGGAGAAGTGAAAGAGATTTCATTTTACTTACATTCTGAGATTTTAGGGCATTTTATACCAGTTTCTTGTGCAATCACACTATAATTTATATGATAACACAGATTTGCTTAGGATAGTCTTAGTTTACACCTGTTGTCCTGGTGTGGTTTTAAAGAATTTTCTCTTTTCACCCTCAAAGGTATGCTAGTTTGAAAGATATATTGTTAACCTCTCTATAAACCCCCAATTCTGGGGCTTGGGGTTGAGGAGGGCCTTTTACTTTCCATAAGGAATCTAAATCTTGGGACTTTGGTCCTCAGACAAAAATCCTGCATATTTTGAATCTACTTGCCCAAAAAGAATCTACCTGATTAACAAATATCTACTTGACCAACAAGAATCTACTTAAACAAAATGGGCTGCCTCACATGCCCATTTTAATGCAAAACAGAGGAGGACAGGTTTCCAGCTTCATCCACCATGCCCCTTCCTCCCCACCCCTCCCATGGGTGGGATATGCAAACTCTGCTCTGGTATTTTTATTCCACAAAAACAAGAAGTACAGGATAGTTCTCTAGTGAAAGGGCAGCCAGGCTAATTCATTCTTTTGAGGAATAGAATTTAGGGCCGCTACAAGACATAGCTCAATGAATCTCAGGCTCTGACCAATTGGATTCACTTCTCTCTCCTTTGGGTGCATGTAAGAATGTTACCTTTAGCTCTTTTTCCTCGTAGAAGAAGAGAACTCGCACGGACAATCACCAAAATATGTGGCGTGTCTTCTTAGGCTATGTTTTCCTAATTGATGTCCTGGTTCCCTTTATACCTGTGTTCTAATACTTTCTATACTTGACCACTGCAAACAGAAGAATGGATTTAGTTGAACTTTCGGGGCCCTTCACCTTCTGATTCTGCTTACGACTATAATCTTACCTATTTTGTTCTTTTAGATCAAGGACTACTTCCTCTATAACAGTCTCAAATTTAATGGGCATATGATTGATTTTGAAAAGAAAGGATATGAAAATGAAGATTGTGATTCATAGGTCTGGGTTGAGGCCTGAGACTGCATCTGTAACCAGCTTCCAGGTAATGCATTGGAAGCTGGTCCTTTGGATCACATTTTGAGTATCAAGGTTCTGTAAGGCCTTATTAAAAGTCACTAGCTCCCTTTAACCCCATTTGTTCAGAACATTCAAATTAAGGGCTGGAAAATTATCTTTGGTTGTTCTTAATGACAGATTACTCATTTGAAGTGTACGTTCTCTTATATCACTAGTTAAATGCTTCATTCTCATAAAATGTAATCCCAGGTAGATAGAAAGCTTTTTTAGTAAAGGAATGATTCCCTACAACTTTTGTAATCTCTTGTAGTGGGGTTACTCTGTCTTACACATAGCAGGTCCACACTAAATTTGCTGATTGATTAATCATTCTTAAGAGATTTCTTCTTACCATTCTATTACATGAGAACTCATGAGATACATTTAAATTTACAGTTTGGCAAGAAACAAATGTTTCAGGCAAAATTATAAATATACTGAAGTGAGGAAATCTGAGCAATCTGAATAAAATGCTATATTTGAATTATTAAATTACAATGCTAAAGCAAGAAGAAAAGGTCTTTGCTATTTTAAAAATAATATAAATCTGAATTAGGCTTAATGAATCAGGTTAGGGAAAAATATGTATTATTGCTTTGATTACTACGCATGTGTTCTGGAAAATTCATAGTCACAAAATAACAGGTTATAATCCTGACAATTACTTCCAAACTTATTCTTTTAAATTGATTTGTTGGATACAAATATTATCAACTTGTATGGGTAGAATACATCCTTGCAGACAGTTCCTATTAAAGTTTTGAAGGATTTCAAAAGTTAGGCGGTCTACAGAAATAACATGCTGTAAACTCTCTTCTTTTGAGAACTTTGAAACAGAGTTGGAAACCTCCCACAGACATCAGGATGTAACAGCCTGTAGAAAGGATGTTGAAAATTTTAGAAAAAAAAAGTAATAAAATGGTCATAAATACTGACTACAGATTTTGGATCTCAGTTTTCAAATGAATATATTGATTGCGTCATTTCTTAAAACTCTCAAAGAAAGTCAGAGTAAATGCTCCTGAGTAAATGCTCCCAAGTAAATTTTATGGATCAAAATATGTGCTTTGCCAAGGGTTTGCACTTGCCTTCAATGGAACAAATCTATGTCTGCAATCACTTTAACTTTTCCTCGTGAAATTCTCATCACCTCTTAGAGATCTCAGAGTTCAGGAAATAAATTGGAAGGACCATATATTTTCTCATCATATATCCATCATTCTCTGTGAGCTTTTTGTTCAATTTACTTCATTTTTACATTAAGGAGATAGTCTTTGGGCATGTGTTCTTATGAGCAGCATTCAATTTATATTTCTCCACTCATACCCTATTTGGTAGCATTAGCAAGAAAGAAATGGTTCTTATCTAGATGTTTTTAAAGATATTAGTGCAATTTTTATGTAAAGGAAATTACTATTTATCTTCACCAGCACTGGCATCTGGCATTCTAACTGGCTACTGTGTACAACTAAGAGTGGAAGACTTAAATAAACTTTGATTCTCAGGTAGATTAATGATAACTGGTATTAACACAGAACAAACACTGTAGTTGACAGAAGTAATAAGTGTTGCCCTTTTAGGTAAGACTCCTGGTTAAGCTGGAAATAAAATGCTTCATAAGCGCTCATGACTTCAACAAGTTTATAAATTACCAGGAAAACCTCACTAGTCTGTAAAACATCAAGGAGACAGACATTAGCATTTCACATCTGCTCTCCTATGACAGCTATTATAGGAGCTGAGATACAACTCCACATTACATATCATGTGATTCAGGGCCTATCCATCTTTTCAGGATCTCGGATTGCAGACTGTGACTTGAATCAAGTGTTTATGCAGAAGAGTTATATAGTGAGTAAAATGTTGGGGGTTTCAGAATGAAACCTCGGTTTGTTATAAACAGAGTTGGTGTTCTTATCAAGCTAAATAAGACATTCCTTTTAAGAAGCAGAAGATGTTTGAGAATTTTGTTTGAGAATTTTTGAGAGTAGGAAATCAAATTAAAGCCAATGTGTGCATGCATACTCTCTCTCATACACATGCTTTTGATACTATTTGAGTGCCAATAAGGAAACATTTAAATAGTAGATATTAATGAAACATAAATCAGAAATATGCTAGCTCATTTTCATCAAACATGTAGACTGAACCCTCACATATATGTATGAGGAACTCTGAAGGTTTCCCATGCAATAAATGAGATTTACAGTGTAGGTTCAAATACATTTCTATCTATCTATCTATCTATCTATCTATCTCTTATGTCTGTATCTTTATATATTACATAAAATGTAATGTGTAGCTTGAGTATTTTGGGATTGCATGAAGTGATAAGTAGCTTTGGATTTCATGAAGTTATGGAAGAAAAGCTGTCTTCATGCTATTTTTAAATAGTTATTTTGCCTGAGAGCTATATCTGCTATTCGTGTATTATCCACATTATTTGTAATAAGTTAACTTTTCTATGTTTGAATTCCTAACAGCTATGGTTAGGGGGGCATTCTATGAGTGGAATAAGCAAATCAATAAGCTGGTTTATACTGGTGTTTTAGTTCCTGAAGGCACCTTGCTAAAAACATTAGAAGAAACCAATAACCCATTAATGGATATTAATGAAATTCCTCCCGGAACTGGCCCTCGCCAATCCCTTGGGAGGAGAAAAAGATATACTCCTAATCACTGTGCTTGATGGAATAAAAATGAGTCAACTTCCACTAATACCTACCCGCCCCCAGTTACTACCAGAGTTCAGGACTATTCCCTCGCTCTCCTGTTCCACATAACTTCCAGTTTAGGCTTTGGAACTTTGAATGCATGGAAGTAAACAGGATTCCCTTTAGGTGAGACAAATTTTACAAAGATCTGTAGATTTGAGGAACAAAACTCTTTCCTATTTCTGAACTTTTCACATATTCAATTTAGACTCTCTACAGGGCTGAATAACCAAGAGGTGATCCTAGCTTTCTAGTTATCACTTATGTTTTGCTTATTGAGTGTTCCGTGGGAGTGTGGTTTTGTGTTCACTGATAAGGACAATCGAATGTATAATTCTTCTCCCTATATATGGTGCTATTCAAATAGAAATTCCCTTACCTGATTCTTTATTTCTGAAAGAAAAGGAGAACATTCTCTTGATGTTTCTACCTAGCAAGCACATCTTGAATTTTGATTTGTGCTGTCAGTGTGTGGCAAGAAGTGATTAACTTTTCCTAACTTTATCTTTTCTCTATATCCTCCCACATGTGGATAAAATCACTCTCTGCTCCATTTTATTTTCATGCTAGTTAATTCTTCCATTTTTGCTTATTTTCCCCCAAAGATATGAAACCTATGCAGGTCAGGGTTGACCAAATACTGGAAATCAGAATCTTTTTTTCTCCCCATCACTTAGAAAATCAGGATTGTTCTAACAGAAACTGGGCATTTGCCTTGCAGAAATCGAATACACCTGGCTTGTTTTGATTCCATTTTTGTCAGTTATTTGTGGGAATTTGTGTCTGCTGGGGAATTCTAATTCATAAAGCTTAAGGTAAGTGCTGACTTCCTCTTATTTCATGATCTGGGTGTGACTCAGGGTTTGAGATTGCTTGTTGCAGGAATTTTTAGAGGAAACCTTAGTGTGGGTCAGTGGCATCGGCATCCGTGAAGATTTAGCATAAGGAAGGACATGGATTAAAAGTTCATGAAAACAACAGGTAAAGATGATTTAATGATAGAAAAATATATGAATAATTTGGATATACCATGGTTTCAAGGATTATGTGCATCTAGATTGTCGAGAGGTTTATAATTCTACTCTCATAGTTTGTAATACAGAAAAGTATAACTGTGCTGCTCTTGGTGTTCTACTGAGTACCTCTGAGAAGCTCATACAACTGCTTGTAGCTCTTAAACCTGAACTTACAGAAGGTTCTTGGGGCTACTGCTCTCCAGACCAAGGGTAAGTGTTGTCATGAGGCCTCTGGGAGAGAGAGAAAATGTGATTCTGAGCACTGATGAGCAGGGAAATGCAGGCCTCACAGCTGGCCTGTCTTGCCTATTGTCTTCTAGGTAACCAAGGCTATAAACAAGGGGGAGCAGGAATGGCCTGGAAGTCAATTTGCAGAATATTCAGAAGGTCACCATGGTACAGAGTAGTGTGCTGATTACTTGGAAGAAACGATGCGCTAGAGCATGTTCGCCACATCTCTAATGACAGTAATTGTCATACCAGAGGGAACACGTTGCCAATCTCCTGTTAACGGTTTTTAGAAGAGACTAGGAATCTATTTTCAGGACCCTCATTTTAAACTCTTTTTTGTATTGTTCCTTTGAGTAACTAACTCTGCAGAACTTTTACTAATCTCTTCTTTTTTAATTAAATCTTTTATTTTGAAAAACTGTAAAATCTTCAGAGAAGTTATGTCTATTACAATTCATTTAGATTCACCTACATATACCTTTCATGAACATGTCACATTTGCATTCTTTCTCCATATATGAAACATATTCTTAAAAAAATTTTTTTATAGTAGTTGATTTACAATATCATGTTGGTTTCAGGTATACAGAACAGTGATTCAGTTATACACACACACACACACACACACATATATATATTACTTTTCAGATTCTTTTCCCTTATAGGCTATTACGAAATCTTGAGTACAGTTCCCTGTGCTATACAGTAGCTTCTTGCTGGTTATCTATTTTATATATAGTAGTGTGTATATGTTAATCCCAAACTCCTAAATTATCATATTCTTATATAAGAATAAGAAACACATTCTTATTCTTTTTTGTTGTTGTTGTTAAATTTATTTATTCTTGGCTGCATTGGGTCTTCATTGCTGCACACGGGCTTTCTCTAGTTGCGGTGAGCGGGGGCTACTCTTTGTTGCGGTGCACGGGCTACTCACTGCAGTGGCTTCTCTTGTTGCGGAGCACGGGCTCTAGGTGCGCGGGCTTCAGTAGTTGTGGCTCGCGGGCTCTAGAGTGCAGGCTCAGTAGTTGTGGTGCACAGGCTTAATTGCTCCACAGCATGTGGGATCTTCCCGGACCAGGGCTCGAACCAGTGTCCCCTGCATTGGAAGGTGGATTCTTAACCGCTGTGCCACCAGAGAAGTCCCCACATTCTTATTCTTATATAAGCATTTATTATTGTTATTTTTGTAGCTGTTTCAGTGTAAGTTCAGCTGAAATCTCCTAAGAACAGGGATATTCTTTTATGTAACCTCACTGCTACTTTCAAATTCAGGTAGTAATCTATTTTTAAGAGTCGTCTGATTTGAAAATTTAGCTTATTATTTTTTTCCAAAGAGATTCACTCCATACTGAAACAACCCCAGCTGTCTCTCTGTAACTGACACTCTCCAAATGAAGGCCGTCTTGCCACTCACAGCAATTCCCTTCCCAATTATTCTTACATTCCCTTTCTTTTCGTCATCTTTACCTACTTTTTGTTCCCGTTACATTTTCCCCCTCCCAACTGATATTTTAAAAGGCCACTTACTGCTGTTCTCTGTTCACTTAAGCAACTTAATTACATTTCTTGGAGCTGCATTGCTTATTTAAGGGTATATAAAAAATCTGGGTGACATTTTGCTGTAGGGCAGTGACTCCTATTGCCTCCAGCCTTGGTAGAGGGAGACTTCATTCAAACTTTAAGACCTTTGGAGAGTAAGTAGTTCAGAGGCTGAGGTAGTAAATAACACTGTGGCCATTTGAAAAGGCACAGGCAAACAGAGGCTGGTAGATCACTCTTGGAAAGCTTTTTCTCTTGTCAGCAACTCAGCACCTGATGTTTTGGCTGGCAACTCGGAGCTCTTTTAGGATCTTCTCCCTGGAGCTCTCATCTGTTAAAGTAGAGAAATGCCATTGATCCTAAAGTAGTATCAGAAAGAAAACGCAGTTTAGCAGTCTATTTCAGAATTTGTCAAAAGCAATTGCCAAGTAGAGGTAGGGTCTCTTACTATTTAAAAAAAAAAAAAAAGCTTATCCCCAAAAGATCCTCCCTCAAGGATCCAGGCTAGTAGCCTGAAATCAATTCAAGCAGCTAAAAGGATGAAAGGAGATTTCATGGTCTAGGGTGTCTTCTTTTGAGTGCTCTGGTTGAGAGTTTTCTTTGGCTGCCTGACTAGAGGCAAAGATTAGGGATACAGAGCTTGCTTTCAGTCATCTGCACTTCTGTGCTTTTCCCTGGAAAGAAGCTCAGGCTGTGGGAACCAGGGGTTCTTTTAACGTCTGTGGGTTAGGATGGACAGAGTTTATATAGCTACATTGACACCAAGGCACTAAGAACGGTTTTTGCTTTTTGAGAATGAACAGGTTTTTCCTTCTTCTTAAAGCAATTACAGGAAGAAGAGTAGCCTCTTTAGGAAGGCAAATTGGCTCATTTGTGTAGCCGGAGAGGGCAACATTTTCATCAGCAGCTTTCTTATGCCCTGGATATGATGCTTTGGTTTGAGGGGAGAGAGATTATCTTTTTTTTTTTTTTTTTCCCCTGAGGTTTTTCTGCAATCTAGTATAGTAAAGGAACTTTTTACAATCACATCCATAACTATGGTGCCCATAGCTTTTAGGGCTGAATGCAAAAGGTTTTTCTGCTCCTGGTAAGTCAAAGTAGGTAAAAAATATATATATTACACAATCCTGTACTTTTTTACTTAGGGAATAAGGTACAAGACTTTTAATAAGCTCGATGGAGCCACAACACATTGGTTTTATTTTGGGATAGGTTCCTTTTTTTTTTTATAAGATGTTGGGGATAGGAGTTTATTAATTAATTAATTTATTTTTGGCTGTGTTGGGTCTTCGTTTCTGTGCGAGGGCTTTCTCTAGTTGTGGCAAGCGAGGGCCATTCTTCATCGCGGTGCGCGGGCCTCTCACTATCGTGGCCTCTCTTGTTGCGGAGCACAGGCTCCAGACGCGCAGGCTCAGTAGTTGTGGCTCACGGGCCTAGTTGCTCCGCGGCATGTGGGATCCTCCCAGACCAGGGCTCGAACCCGTGTCCCCTGCATTAGCAGGCAGATTCTCAACCACTGCGCCACCAGGGAAGCCCGGGATAGGTTCCTTTTGAAAACAAAAAATAAAACAAATTTCAAGATTATTAATAATTATTACAGGGCCTGGCACATAATAGGACAGTGGTTCTCAAACTGTGATCCCTGATCCTGCAGCATCACTGTGACCTGGAAACTTGTTAGAACCACCATGGTAGGGATTCAGTAGATGTTTGCTGAAGATAATGCTGAGTTCTTAATTCCAAAGGAGAATTATGTCATTAATACCATGTTGTAAGGCAGTGGTTCCCAAACTTAAGACATATCAGAATAATCAGGAGGACTTGTGGAAATACGGAGTTTTGGACCCCACCACGAGCATTTCTGATTCACTAGATCTGGGATGGGAATGAGAGTCTGTATTTCTAACAAGTTCCCAGGTGGTGCTCATGGAGCTGTTCTGAGGACGCTGCTCTGAGAACTACTGGTCTAAGACTATAATTCTCAAACCTGGCTCAACATTAGAATCTCCTGGGGTTGCTTTTAGGTGTAGAAAGGACTGGGCCCCACCGAAACCAAATCAGAATCTCTATAGGTGGGCCTGGGCATGGTAGCCTTTAACATTTCCCAGGTGATTCTAAGGAAGAGCCGGGTTTGAATTCCACTGCAGATCATCTCAGAAGTGGTTCTCAATCCTGCTTGTCCATTAGAATCACCTGGCCGGCTTTAAAAACCCTGATGCCTGGATACCAATCCTAGAGGTTCTGAGACAATTGCTTTGAGGTGCAACCTGGGCATTCAGGTATTTGAATGCTCCCCGAAGTGTTTCTACTCTGCAGCTAAAGAAAGAACCACTGCCCTAAAGATACCTTCTGGCTGTAAGAATGTCATGATTTTAGTATAATCCTATGTAAAAGACACATTCAAGGAAAATGAACATTCCTATAGAGAAATATTTGATACTAATTTGTTCTGTCTTTGTATGCTTGCCAAGTTTGTACTGAACTGATTCTATGAGCTATGAGAGTTGGTTTATTTATAACAAATTAGCTAAATTTTTGATTGAAGCCTTATCCCTAATGTCTGTAAAATCTACTTTCATACAAACTCACTTGTGTGTGTGTGTGTGTGTTTATGTACATATGTATATGTTTGACAAATATCCAAAAGGGAGCACAAATAATTTTGTCTACCATACTTTTAATTTATTCACATATTTTCTTGCCAGTTAATGTTTACCTCCATTATAGTAAAATGTAGTATAGTGGAAAGATAGACAAGTTAAGAACTCTGGCCCTGTCACTATAATGGATGTTTACCTGTCTGGTTTAGTCGATCGGTTACAAATTTATATAACATTAAGGATACCATATGTAGGTTGAGCAAGACCACACAGAAACGACACTCAGCAGTCAGAGAAGTCCTCACTGGACTGTTGAGGCAGGGAAGCATCAATAAAGCCTTTGAGGTCCCTGCCTTAGCCTGTGAGGCAGGAAGGGAAGTGAGAGATCAAGTGATATTCATCAAAGTAACAAAAACTCATGAACATTAACAAGATATACATTAAACACATTTATACCTGTGGAAACCTGTCTCTGTGGCACTTGCAGTAAAGCATAACCTCCCTCGCTTCACTCACAACAGCTACCAAATAGCTGCGTGATATTGAGCAAGCTACTTAACTTTTCCTCGCCTTAGATTTCAGGTAATATTGATCTTGCAGGGTTGCTTTGAGGAAGAGATGAGGTAACATTGTCTTAAACTTTTCGGCTGCTCTAACAAGAATACCCAAGACTAGGTGGCTTAAATGACAAACTGTGTTTATTTCTCACAGTTCTGGAGGCTGGCAAGTTCAAGATCAAGAAGCCCGCAGATTCGGTGTCTGGCGAGGACAAGCTTCCTAGTAGATGACCATCTTCTCACTGTGTCTTCCTGTGGAGGAAGGAGCGAGGGAACTCTCTGGAATCTCTTTTACAAGAGCACTAAATTCCTCTTAAGAGGGCTCTACCCTCATGTCCTAATCCCCTCACCAAAGGTCCCACCTTCAAATACCATCACACTGGGGATTAGGTTTCAACATATGAATTTAGGGGAGACACAAACATTGTTTATAGCAGACATGCAAAGCATTTAACCCAGTATCTGATACATGCTAGAAGTTCAGAAATATTAATTCCTTGTTTTCCCTCTGTCCTTTCTAATATTATTACAACTTCCCTTATGTCACTGTCCTTTGTCTTTGATCATCATCACAATTATCGGCAATCAGAAATGTCCCTCTTCTTCCCCCTGTCTCTCCTCACCCTCCTCCACATTTATTGAGATGCAGTATCTCTGCCGAGGTGCTAGGCACTGGGGTATGCTCAGATAACTAAGCTATAGCCCCTGCCCCTAGCACAGCCAGTCTAGCGAGGAGGCAGACAGGCAAACATACAATTATTATACCTTAGGTGTGAAAAGTGGGTACAGCGGCAGCACAAGGTGTGGTGCTAAACTCAGATGTGGGACCTGGGAGTGTCTGGGGAGGCCTCCTGAAGGAGTTTAGGTTTGGGGGTTGAGCAAAAGTGACCAGATGTGGTGGGGGAGGACGTGGGAAGGGGGGAAGGGATTCCTGGCAGAGACCAGCATGTGCACAGGTGGGGGTGAGTGGGTGCTGTCTGAGAAGGCATGGCATCAGTAAGTTAACTGGCTTGGCAACTGTGGGGCAGGTGTGAAGGATGATGAAACAGGAGGAGTCGGCGGGGGGCTACCTCATCAAAGATGCTTCTCAAAGGGTGGGTCCCAGATCCACAGCATCAGCATCAGCTGGGGTCTTGTTAGGACTACAAATTCTTCTGCCCCAGCCTAGACCCATTAAAGGGGAAAAGTTGAACAGGAATATGGGGCCTAGAAATCTTTAATAAGCTCTCCAGGTGATTCTGATGCATGATAAACCCTGTCCTATACCATGATAAGAGATTCGTCTGTTTTCCTGAAGGAAATGGGGGAACTATGGGAGGATTTAGGTAAGACTTATTTTTTGAAGGCTTACCCGGAAAGAAGGGTAAAAGATGAGCAAGGTGGATGCATGGAACAGGTGTCGGTACTGGAGGTAAGTCTGTAAGGAGAGACAGGGAAGAAATTTCAGACACTTGAGTTAGAATGTAGCATCCTTGCTTTGTGCTGGGCTCATAAAAATATAAAGATAGAGAAATATGCATGGTTCCTGCCCACAAGGTGTTGATAATCTAGATGTAGTAGATTCATTCCTTCTGAGAATACATTCTACCAACCCAATAGAGTGCCATCCCCATTTATGGAGCATTTGCTACTCTTTGGAAGAGTACTCTGTGGACTCAGTTTGATTGATTTGGACAAGACCACAGGGAGAGTCTCCTTATTCTTTACTCCCTGGGGAAAATCTGGGTTGAACTGCTACCACGATGGCTGTTTAGTATATAATGCAGTGAAAGGTGATGGTTAGAATAGCAAAATAAATTGATTGGATCATAATTTCTCTGGTACTCTGAATACATCCGTGGTGGTATTAAACCATGGAAATTTATAAACACATTCTTTCTGGGCTCTATGTTGGGAACAGCACAAATCTGAGCCTTATTTGCAATAGCAGTGAGAGAACTGCCCACTGAAAAACTGGCTTTCCGCTAGGGATTGACAAGGGCCAGCCAGACTAGGTGCTTCTTTCTGCTAGATTCTTGCTTATTCTCGGCAACATGAAGCAGGCTTGCATTCAATGCTGTAGAGAAAAGGTGACGGCGGGAAGGTAATTTGTCAGATGATGCTGGACTAGAGGTTGGAGTCTACCTTCAAGCCTGTTCTCCAGGGCTGGGAGGGAAGGGAAAAGGAGATGCTTCGCTGGCTGAGAGAAGAAGACGAAATAAAAAAAGATTTTCCAAGATAATTGACAGCTGTATCTTCCCGCCACCACCTTCCCTCCAAACCCATGCGTCTCTGCTTGGAGTCTGACATAAAACGAGGAGTGAACCCCCGTTTGTCTCCCTGTGCTTTCAATGAAAAAAGTCGGTGCACAAGGACGGAAACGAGCGCGGCTGAAAATAGGTGCATGACTTGTTGAGCATACAAATCATTTCCCCCCTAGTCTCCAAGGGAGGGAAAAAAAAAATCCCGTGTACTCTCCTTGCAGTCTGTGTTCTGCATTCGGGAGAGGAGGCCGAGGCTGGTTTCAAGCACTCCTCCCGCTATCCCCGTAGGAAACTTTTCTCGCAGGGCCGGCTCTGGCCACTCGGCCGGGGCGGAGACGGTGGGCGTCCAGCGTGCTCCTCTCGCGGGCCGGGGCCCTAACCCCACGGCGCGCCTGTCTCTTTAAATTCCAGCTGCGCTGCTGGGAAACAGCGCCGCCCGCCGCCCGCCGCCGAGGCTGGCAGGCGGCTGCGAGCTCGCTCGCGCTCTCGCTGCCGGCTGCGCGCCGCGGAGGGCTCGCTCGGCCCGCGGGCTGCTCGGCGGCGGCGGCGGCGGCGGCGGCGCGGGGCGGGGAGGCGCGGCCCGGCCGAGGAGGGAAGAAAGAGCGAGCCGGGCCGGGAGAGGCGCCGCGCCCGGTCCCGCGCCCGCATTCGGCAGCCCCGGCAATTTCCTTTGGGGGTGACGAGGATATGCCTGGCTGGTGGCTTTTTTTTTTCCCTTCTTCTCCTTAAAACGATTTCCATAGTAACCTGATCAAGTGGCTCAATATCGCAAACCTGAGGATTTCCGCGGCCCGCCGGCTTGTCTTCAGTCAGGTAACGCTGGGATTTCGTTCTTTGCAAAGGCAAACCTCTGCGCTTCTTCTAAACTTCCTTTTGTGGAAAATCGCCCAGCCCAACGCAGCCCGGGGTATTTGCAACAGCGTGTTCCTTCCCAGGTGCCTGCCACGGGTCTCCTCCCCTGTGTTCCCCCAGGACCCATGACCACATTATTTAAGAAAAAAATTATATATATATAATTTTTCTTAAATTATATATGTATATAAATATATATGTATATAAATAATTCTTTTGGTTGCCCCCCTCCCCTCCTCTTTTTGATTTTCCCATCTCTGCGCTCTCGTCGGCTTTTTCCCTGAGACTAGTGATGGGGGGCGCGGGGAGAAGTCGGGGCGGGGGTGGGTGGCGAGCGCGGTCCAGGGAGTGGCGGGCTCGGGTGGCTGGGCTCTGGTGGGCTACTTTGGGCATCTCGGCGCTGGGTGCTACGGCCTGGGTCGCGGGGAGGGCTGTCAGCACCAGGGCGGCGGAACCGGGGACCCCCACGTTTCCAGACGAGCGACGCAGGCTTGGGGGGTGATGGAGCGCTCGGCTGGGTGGCTGGCGAGCGTCCATACATCATAGCTTTTCTTCCTACTCCCCCGCCCCTCTCCGGCTTTCTCTCTTTCTCTTTCTCCTTTCTCATTTCTTTCTTCCTTTCCTCATGACTGGCTCCATTCTGTTCCCTTCCTTGCCTCTTTTTTCCTCCCCTCGTTTCCTTTTCTCCTTTCCCTCTTACAATAAAGGGGAGTCGTTTGTAACCGTTGGTTCTGACAGCATGGGAAGAGCAGTGAAACCTGCAGCGTGGCCACCTCAACTTGGTCGTTTTCAGCCTCGTCCTCGTGAATCAACATATTTGTTTCCTGAATCTATTGATCTCCCTTGATTCTGCAGAACTGCATTCTAAGCTGGGCGTCTATGTCAGTATCAGAGTTCTGCAGCTTGCTTCCGTGCTCCCAGTATGACATGTATTGTAAGGGCTGCATATGTTTCAAATCCACATAAGCCATGGGTATAAAGAAATCTATCTTTTTAAAAATCTAGTTTTACTCTAGAGAAACTTCCCTTTTAAATTATTGATAAACTCTTTCCTCTCTTAGATATTTAATTTTAGGGGAATTGGGAGACAGGTGTGTGTTTTTTCTTCCCAGTTGATGAGGAACATGCAACTTCTATTCCCTTAATTATCTCTTTAAACCTCACTCAGTTTTGCACTTCTTAGTCACTGGAATGAGTAGATAGATCATAATTAAGGTTCAGAGGCTTGCTTCCCAAAGTCGAGGCTGGCTAAAAGAACCAAGTGGGGGGCCAGGACAATTGAGACCTGCCAAAGAATAGAAAAGGCATAGCAACTCTAGTGTAAAATACATAACTAGATTCAGACTTCAGTACTGAAGATATGAAAATACAATAAAATCAGACTTTTGCCTTTGGTTCTTAGCATGTGTATCACCATACTAGGTAGGTATAAGTTAAAGCTTATTTGAAAACAGAGCCCCTATACTATAGAACCCATTCAGCTTTATTTATGTTCAGGTGCTTTTCACTATGGTTTTATTTTTCTTTGAAACTTAAGATGTCTGTATCATGTGGAAACAAAGGTGAAAAGGGGATGACTTCTATTTAACCAGAAATAGGATTTATACGTATTTCTTTTGTTTCTTAAAAGATCTAGTTGTTATGTTCTCAAGTTTTCCTGAGGTCAGAGTATTTCATGGGTGAAAACAATACTAATCAATGATTTTCCTCCACTCTGTTTCAGTGGTGTTCATAGTTTATATAGAAAAAGGTCTCCGTTTTAGAGAGCTCCCATTGCCTCCTTTCCTTTGTCTGCACATTTGTTTTTAAATTCAACTTTTAATATACAATAAAGGATCTTGGAGCAGAGAATGGGTCAGGAAGAAGAGAAACTACTGATATAATGGAAACTATACTCAAACCAAGAAAAGATAAATATTGCCATGTTACCCCACACTGTCTTTGTTTTTAGCCAATTAAGGAGCTGTGGGTTTTAAATGTATTTTCCTCTTCTTAATTCTACACCTAATACTTTTTGGACCCGAGGTCATATTTATGCATTTCAAGTGAATATTTATAAAAGACTTAAATCCCCTTGCCAGTGACATCGAAAAAGCATGTTTTTCCTACAACGTTTTCTTCTAGTGAACGGTGATAGTAGTAATGGTCCCACATTATTGTTTGCACCTGACTTCTGATATTTTGGTGTTCCTTGGTTGGGTGGGTTGCTCCTGACACGTTTACAAGATACTCCTGGCAGGCTGCATGGAACTTGAATGTACAATTAATTGTAGATGCAATAAAATGTTCATTTTTTCTTCTTGGTTTAGGAGAGGTCATTCCCTCCTGGGCATATAATGTTTTTGGTGTGAATGCTCCTTTTCGTGTGTGTATGTGAAGGATTTTACATAAAGCCTGTTCTGATTAAGCCTTGTGTGATTTGAGGTTAAAAGGTATATTAGTGACAAGACACAAATTACTCTCTTATTTATAGTACATTGATCCTGAAACTGTTTTCTCCCCCTTGTGATTGCAACTGTATATGGATCATTTAATGAAAGGTTGGGAATGATAAGCTATCTGCTTTATAATAGGAAAAAAATCCCTCAAGTTTACTTACCTCAAGTCCCCATTTTCATGCAGAGGGATTAACAGATGTTTTTGATCTGATATTTTAATAGACTGTATTGCTGAGCACTGCTAATTACCAAGAATATATTTCGTTAATTCTGACATTGGTATAAGATAAGACATCTCTCAAGTTGTCTGGAGGGCTCCAAGGGACGCATCCTTGTAACCCATGGCAACAGGAAATGGTTGTCCCGGGTGCAAGCTGAAGTGTGGACCCAGATCCACACTTTGTGATCATTCAGGGATAATGATCCCTGATAGGAAAAGCGTGCTGCCTTCTTTGTATGGACGGGTGTTAACTTTTTGACTTGAGTCAGAACGATTCCCACCTTTGTGATTCCCCTTAGCTCCTCTTTCACATGAATGTTATAAAATTTTCAGAAAACACAGGTTACTTTTTTTAATTGAAAAGAGTTTATAAAGAAGTGTGTATGTGCAACTGACTTTGTGTGTAGCTAGGATAATTAGGGTGAGAATATCACCAAATCAAACAGAGGCTGTGTCAACTTTAAAATGTTGGGAGTCAGGGAGGTGTGTTTGGAAATAGGACCCAAGAGGCCAAGGTTATATTCTTCCTTCTGACTGCGTCGCAGAGTGATTCTTGCGCTGGCCTCCTTGTTCACACATGTCACTTGGCTTTGTTTTCTCCAGAAGAAAAATGAGCATAGTAATCTTTTTCCTGTCTTTGAATTCTCAAATATATGTGAATATGACATAATCATATATAAACACAGGTGTACATGTGTAGCAATGGTGGATACTAAAACACACACACACACACACATACACACACACACACACACACACTCAGAGGCAACAGACAAGACTTCTGAGACAAAACTTCCGAATAGAGAAAGGAAATCTTTCCTTATACCACTGACTTATGGGTAATGATGCTGAATATTTCCTTCCATTCAGGAAAAGGCAAATGTATTACTCTCTATTCTGTGGATATAGGTAGTCGATGCTTAGTGACTAATCATGTAACGTAATATGCAGAACTGAATAACCCCAGCAGGTATCACCCTTTTACTGACATGAATGCAAGTGAGGAATAAATTTCCTTTTTTTAAACCATTTAAGATCTCCTCTTCCCCCTCCCCCATTTTGTAACGAAAAGTAATTCTCTGTTAGGTTAAGTGGACCTCAGGATAGGAAAAATCCCCAGAGCCATCTTTCTGCTCAGACTTCATTTTTCCTCCCAGGTCTGACTGTCAACAGTAATACGTTACGAGCCTCTGGTGGTGATGTTTCCACAGGTCATCATCCTCCTCTGTCCCAGATGAAGTCTCAGGACAAGCATTGCAGTAGCACAGGTTTTGAATTCAATGTATCTCTCAAGTTGGTTATGTAACTTAGTGGTCCCCTTTTTTTTTTTCCTAAAGCTCCAGGTCTTCAGAATTATCTGTTTATTATTATCTTATTTTCTTTAAACATTATAAAGTTGTTTTAGAATTAGCTTGGTCCCTGTAAGGATTTAAAAGCTGCTTGTTCATGTTATTAGATTATACAGTGTTTGTACAATGCTCCTTTTTGTTAATCTATGCAGCATTTTCATACGAAACGTCGCGGTTGGGACGATTGCTGGTTGTGCTTGTTTGGGTAAGTACTTGAGATAATGGGGACCTAGATAGAGATTTGAAGGTCTGGAAACACTACCGGTGACATAGGGCCAAAGTTTTCTAGCGAGCAGATTGGAGAGTCAGCATTTTTGACAAGAAGTGATCTATAACAGTTCGGGTATAGTCAAGAAGATTTGAAAACTTTGTATTTCTTTCATCTTGTTTTGTAGATATTTATATGCAGTCCATTTATATGTATAACTCATATCGAGCTTTCAGTGTTTTTTACTGGGGAACATCATCTAAGTCTCCAGGCCTTACTTGGTGGCTTTTGGTAGGTTTGTAGGCATAACATTGAGGAAGAAATGGTTCCTTTTACATGCTTATGTTACAATTACAAATATGACCACAGAGTCATACCCTTAGGAGTTTCTTTCCATTCAAAAGAAACATTTATGTTATTGAACTCCATCTTATGCTACCTATTAAGATGGAATCTGACACCATGGCTGCCTGATTGTATTGACCCATTTTTAGGCACTATTGCTCAACACTTAAAGATTTAGCTTCTAGAGTAGACTGCTTGAGTTTGAATCCCAGCTCTGGTACTTACCATGTAGGTTATTTTTGGTAATTTTGTTTATCTGAGTCTTAGTTTCCTCATCCGTAAAAGGTGTTGAGAAGGACTTTTGTAGACTAAATGGAAGAGAATATTAACATTTAGAACTCCTCCTGACATGTAGAAAATATTCATTGCATATTCACTACTATTATTATTACTGTTCCATTTCAACAACAGAAGCAGTATCAGAAGTCCAGTTATTTTTCTGTTTAGATTTTTTCCTTCTAAGTCTGAACGTACATCATAATATTTGTCCACATAAGAGTTGTGCCCTCCCACCCTCCCCCCCTTAGCTTTTCCCTATAGTCTCAAGCTGAAAGTAATGACCAGATGCCTGGGAGACAAGAATACATTTATTTGGAGGGGATCCATTCTTCTTGTTTCCAGAGAAGCTTAGTCTATATGCAGTATCAACACTATCCATAGATATTTCTTTTTAAGTCATACTTATTTTATTCCCAGTTTTGCTTTTTTTATTTTTTAACATCTTTATTGGAGTATAATTGCTTTACAATGGTGTGTTAGTTTCTGCTTTACAACAAAGTGAATCAGTTATACATATACATATGTCCCCATATCTCTTCCCTCTTGCATCTTTCTCCCTCTCACCCTCCCTATCCCACCCCTCTAGGTGGTAACAAAGCACCGAGCTGATCTCCCTGTGCTATGCGGCTGCTTCCCACTAGCTAGCTATTTTACGTTTGGTAGTGTATATATGTCCATGACACTCTCTCACTTTGTCCCAGCTTACCCTTCCCCCTCTCCGTATCCTCAAGTCCATTTTATAGTAGGTCTGCATCTTTATTCCTGTCTTGCCCCTAGGTTCCTCTGACCATTTTTTTTTTTTAGATTCCATGCATACAGTGTTAAATTTTCTCTTTCTGACTTACTTCACTCTGTATGACAGACTCTAGGTCCATCCACCTCACTACAAATGACTCAGTTTCATTCCTTTTTATGGTTGAGTAATATTCCATTGTATATATGTGCCACATCTTCTTTATCCATTCATCTGTCGATGGACACTTAGGTTGCTTGCATGTCCTGCCTACTGTAAGTAGAGCTGCAATGAACATTTTGGGACATGACTCTTTTTGAATTATAGTTTTCTCAGGGTATATGCCCAGTAGTGGGATAGCTGCATTGTATGGTAGTTCTATTTTTATTTTCTTAAGGAACCTCCGTATTATTCTCCATAGTGGCTGTATCAATTTACATTCCCACCAACACTGTAAGAGGGTACCCTTTTCTCAATACCCTCTCCAGCATTTATTGTTTCTAGATTTTTTGATGATGGCCATTCTGACCTGTGTGAGATGATATCTCATTGTAGTTTTGATTTGCATTCTCTAGTGATTAATGATGCTGAGCATTCTTTCATATGTGTGTTGGCAATCTGTATATCTCCTTTGGAGAAATATCTAATTAGGTCTTCTGCCCATTTTTGGATTGGGTTGTTTGTTTTTTTGATATTAAGCTACCTGAGTTGCTTGTATGTTTTGGAGATTAATCCTTTGTCAGTTGCTTCATTTGCAAATATTTTCTCCCATTCTGAGGGTTGTCTTTTCGTCTTGTTTATGGTTTCCTTTGCTGTGCAAAACCTTTGAAGTTTCATGAGGTCCCATTTGTTTATTTTTGTTTTTATTTCCATTTCTCTAGGAGGTGGGTCCAAAAGGATCTTGCTGTGATTTATGTCATAGAGTGTTCTGACTATGTTTTCCTTTAAGAGTTTGATGGTGTCTGGCCTTACATTTAGGTCTTTAATCCATTTTGAGTTTATTTTTGTGTATGGTGTTAGGGAGTATTCTAATTTCATTCTTTTACATGTAGCTGTCCAGTTTTCCCAGCACCACTTATTGAAGAGACTGTCTTTTCTCCACTGTATGTGCGTGGGTTTACCTCTGGGCTTTCCTGTTCCATTGATCTATACTTCTGTTTTTGTGCCAGTACCATACTGTCTTGATTACTGTAGCTTTGTAGTATAGTCTGAAGTCAGGGAGCCTGATTCATCCAGCTTCGTTTTTCTTTCTCAAGATTGCTTTGGCTATTTGGGGTCTTTTGTGTTTCCATACAGATTGTGAAATTTTTTTGTTCTAGTTCTGTGAAAAATGCCATTGGTAGTTTGATAGGGATTGCATTGAATCTGTAGATTGCTTTGGGTAGTAGAGTCATTTTCACAATATTGATTCTTCCAATCCAAGAACATGGTATATCTCTCCATCTATTTGTATCATCTTTAATTTCTTTCATCAGTGTCTTATAGTTTTCTGCATACAAGTCTTTTGTCTCCTTTGGTAGGTTTATTCCTAGATATTTTCTTTTTGTTGCAATGGTAAATGGGAGTGTTTTCTTACTTTCACTTTCAGAGTTTTCATCATAGTGTATAGGAATGCAAGAGACTTGTGTGCATTAATTTTGTATCCTGCTACTTTACCAAATTCAGTGATTAGCTCTAATAGTTTTCTGGTAGCATCTTTAGGATTCTCTATGTATAGTATTATGTCATCTGCAAACAGTGGCAGCTTTACTTCTTTTTTTCCAATTTGGATTCCTTTTATTTCTTTTTCTTCTCTGATTGCTGTGACTAAAACTTCCAAAACTATGTTGAATAATAGCAGTGAGGGTGGGCAACCTTGTCTTATTCCTGATCTTAGTGGAAATGGTTTCAGTTTTTCACCATTGAGAATGATGTTGGCTGTGGGTTTGTCATATATGGCCTATATTATGTTGAGGAAGGTTCCCTCTATGCCTACGTTCTGGAGGGTTTTTGTCATAAATGGGTATTGAATTTTGTCGAAAGCTTTTTCTGCATCTATTGAGATGCTCATATAGTTTTTCTACTTCAATTTGTTAATATGGTGTATCACATTGATTGATTTGCGTATATTGAAGAATCCTTGCATTCCTGGGATAAACCCCACTTGATCATGGTGTATGATCCTTTTAATGTGTTGTTGGATTTCGTTTGCAAGTATTTGGTTAAAGTTTTTGCATCTGTGTTCATCAGTGATATTGGCTTGTAGTTTTCTTTCTTTGTGACATCTTTGTCTGGTTTTGGTATCAGAATGATGGTGGCCTCATAGAATGAGTTTGGGAGTGTTCCTCCCTCTGCTATATTTTGGAAGAGTTTGAGAGGGATAGGTGTTAGCTCTTCTCTAAATGTTTGATAGAATTCACCTGTGAAGCCACCTGGTCCTTGGCTTTTGTTTGTTGGAAAATTTTTAATCACAGTTTCAACTTAAGTGCTTGTGATTGGTCTGTTCATATTTTCTGTTTCTTCCTGGTTCAGTCTTGGAAGATTGTGCATTTCTAAGAATTTTTCCATTTCTTCCAGGTTGTCCATTTTATTGGCATATAGTTGCTTGTAGTAATCTCTCATGATCCTCTGTATTTCTACCATGTCAGTTGTTACTTCTCCTTTTTCATTTCTAATTCTATTGATTTGAGTCTTCTCCCTTTTTTTCTTGATGAGTCTGGCTAATGGTTTATCAATTATGTTTATCTTCTCAAAGAACCAACTTTTAGTGTTATTGATCTTTGCTACCGTTTCCTTCATTTCTTTTTTCATTTATTTCTGATCTGTTCTTTATGATTTCTTCCTTCTGCTAACTTTGGGTTTTTTTTGTTCTTCTTTCTCTGATTGCTTTAGGTGTAAGGTTAGGTTGTTTGTTTGAGATGTTTCTTGTGTCTTCAGTAGGATTGTATTGCTCTAAACTTCCCTCTTAGAACTGCTTTTGCTGCATCCCATAGGTTTTGGGTCTTTGTGTCTCCATTGTCATTTGTTTCTAGGTATTTTTTGATTTCCTCTTTGATTTCTTCAGTGATCTCTTGGTTATTAAGTAGTGTGTTGTTTAGCCTCCATGTGTTTGTATTTCTTACAGATTTTTTCCTGTAATTGATATCTAGTCTCATAGCGTTGTGGTCAGAAAAGATACTTGATATGATTTCACTTTTCTTCAATTTACCAAGGCTTGATTTGTAACCCAAGATATGATCTATCCTGGAGAATGTTCCATGAGCACTTGAGAAGAACGTGTATTGTTTTTTTGGATGGAATGCCCTATAAGTATCAATTAAGTCCATTTTGTTTAATGTATCATTTGTAAAGCTTGTGTAAAGCTTTACAATGTAAAGCTTGTGTTTCCTTATTTATTTTCATTTTGGATGATCTGTCCATTGGTGAAAGTGGGGTGTTAAAATCCCCTACTATGATTGTGTTACTGTTGATTTCCCATTTTATGGCTGTTAGTATTTGCCTTATGTATTGAGGTGCTCCTGTGTTGGGTGCATAAATATTTACAATTGTTATATTTTCTTGGATAGATCCCTTGATCATTATGTAGTGTCCTTCTTTGTCTCTTGTAATAGTCTTTGTTTTAAAGTCTATTTTGTCTGATATGAGTATTGCTACTCCAGCTTTCTTTTGATTTCCATTTGCATGGAATATCTTTTTCCATCCCCTCACTTTCAGTCTGTATGTGTGCCTAGGTCTGAAGTGGGTCTCTTGTAGACAGCATATATACAGGTCTTGTTTTTGTATCCATTCAGCACGTCTATGTCTGTTGGTTGGAGCATTTAATCCATTTACATTTAAGGTAATTATTGATATGTATATTCCTATTACCATTTTCTGAATTGTTTTGGGTTTATTATTGTAGCTCTTTGCCTTCTTTTGTGTTTCCTGCCTAGAGAAGTTCCTTTAGCATTTGTTGTAAAGCTGGTTTGGTGGTGCTGAATTCTCTTAGGTTTTGCTTGTCTGTAAAGGTTTTAATTTCTCCGTCAAATCTGAATGAGATCCTTGCTGGGTAGAGTAACCTTGGTTGTAGGTTTTTCTCCTTCATCACTTTAAATATGTCCTGCTACTCTCTACTGGCTTGCAGAGTTTCTGCTGAAAGATCAGCTGTTAACCTTATGGGGATTCCCTTGTGTGTTATTTGTTGTTTTTCCCTTGCTGCTTTTAATATTTGTTCTTTGTATTTAATTTTTGATAGTTTGATTAATCTGTGTCTTGGTGTGTTTCTCCTCGGATTTATCCTGTGTGGGACTCTCTGTGCTTTCTGGACTTGATGAACTATTTTCCTTTCCCATATTAGGGAATTTTCAACTATAATCTCTTCAAATATTTTCTCAGTCCCTTTCTTTTTCTCTTCTTCTTCTGGGACCCCTATAATTTGAATGTTGGTGCATTTAATGTTGTCCCAGAGGTCTCTGAGGCTGTCCTCAATTCTTTTCATTCTTTTTTCTTTATTCTGCTCTGCAGTAGTTATTTCCACTATTTTATCTTCCAGGTCACTTACCCGTTCTTCTGCCTCCGTTATTCTGCTATTGATCCCTTCTAGAGAATTTTAAATTTCATTTATTGTGTTATTCATCAGTGTTTGCTCTTTAGTTCTTCTAGGTCCTTGTTAAACGTTCCTTGTATTTTCTCCATTCTATTTCTATGACTTTGGATCATCTTTACTATTAATATTCTGAATTTTTTCAGGTAGACTGCCTATTTCCTCTTCATTTGTTAGGTCTGGTGGGTTTTTACTTTGCTCCTTCATATGCTGTGTGTTTCTCTGTCTTCTCATTTTGCTTAACTTACTGTGTTTGGGGTCTCCTTTTTGCAGGTTGCAGGTTCGTAGTTTCCATTGTTTTTGGTGTCTGTCCCCAGTGGCTAAGGTTGCTTCAGTGGGTTGTGTAGGCTTCCTGGTGGAGGGGACTGGTGCCTGTGTTCTGGTGGATGAGGCTGGATCTTGTCTTTCTGGTGGGCAGGTCCACGTCTGGCGGTGTGTTTTGGGGTGTCTGTGGCCTTATTATGATTTTAGGCAACCTCTCTGCTAATGGATGGGGTTGTGTTCCTGTCTTGCTAGTTGTTTGCATAGGGTGTCCTGTACTGTAGCTTGCTGCTTGTTGCGTGGAGCTGGGTCTCAGTGATGGAGATCTCTGGGAGAGCTTTTGCCGTTTGATATTACATGGGGCCAGGAGGTCTCGTGGACCAATGTCCTGAACTTGGCTCTCCCACCTCAGAGGCACAGCCCTGATGCCTGGGTGGAGCACCAAGAGGCCATCCTCCACATGGCTCAGAACAAAAGGGAGAAAAAAAAGAAGATAAAATAAAATAAAGTTATTAAAATAAAAAATAATTATTAAGAAAAAAATTTTTAAGTAATAAAAAAAATGGACAGACAGAACCCTAGGACAAATGGTAGAAGCAAAGCTATACAGACAAAATCACACACAGAAGCATACACATACACACTCACAAAAAGAGAAAAAGGGGAAAAAATATATATCTATATCTATCTATCTATCTATCGTTGCTCCCAGAGTCCACCTCCTCAATTTGGGATGATTCATTGTCTCTTCAGGTATTCCACAGATGCAGGGTACATCAAGTTGATTGTGGAGATTTAATCCGCTGCTTCTTAGGCTGCTGGGAGAGATTTCCCTTTCTCTTGTTTGTTCGCACAGCTCCCGGGGCTCAGCTTTTGGATTTGGCCCCGCCTCTGCATGTATGTTGCCTGAGGGCGTCTTTTCTTCGCTCACACAGGGCGGGGTTAAAGGAGCAGCTGATTCACGGGCTCTGGCTCACTCAGCTCGTGGGGAGGGAGGGGTACGGGTGCGGGGCGAGCCTGCGGCGGCAGAGGCCGGTGTGACGTTGCACTAGCCTGAGGCGCGCTGTCTGTGCGTTCTGCCGGGGGAGTTGTTCCTGGATCACGGGACCCTGGCAGTGGCGGGCTGCACTGGCTTCCCGGAAGGGCGGTGCTCGCACACAGGCTTCTTGGTGGCAGCAGCAGCCGCCTTAACGTCTCATGCCCGTCTCTGGGGTCCGTGCTGATAGCTGCGGCTTGCGCCCGTCTCTGGAGCTCCTTTAAGCAGCGCTCTTAATCCCCTCTCCTCGCGCACCAGGAAACAAAGAGGGAAGAAAAAGTCTCTTGCCTCTTCAGCAGCTCCAGACCTTTACCCGGACTCCCTCCCGGCTAGCTGTGGCGCACTAGCCCCCTTCAGGCTGTGTTCACGCCGCCAACCCCAGTCCTCTCCCTGCGCTCCATCCGAAGCTGGAGCCTCAGCTCCCAGTCCCCGCTGGCCCTGGCACGTGAGCAGAGAAGCTTCTCGGGCTGGTGAGTGCTGGTCGGCACCGACCCTCTGTTGGGAATCTCCCTGCTTTGCTGTGCTCTCCTCTATGGCTCCGAAACTTACCCCCTCCGCCACCCGCAGTCTCTGCCCGCGAAGGGCCCTTCTAGTGTGTGGAAACGTTTCCTCCTTCACAGCTCCTTCCCACTAGTGCAGCCCGTCCCTATTCTTTTGTCTGTTTTTTTTTTTCCCTATCCTGGTACGTGGAGAGTTTCTTGCCTTTTGGGAGGTCTGAGGTCTTCCGCCAGCGTCAGTAGGTGTTCTGTAGGAGTTGTTCCACATGTAGATGGATTTCTGATGTATTTGTGGGGAGGAAGGTGATCTCTGCGTCTTACTCTTCCACCATCTTGAAGCTTCTCCTGTCTATAGATTTTTTAAGTTCAAAACTTGAAACTCGAAATCAGGATTAGTTCCAGTAGTAATATAATACATCAGCTTAAAAAACTGAACAAATGTAAAGCTTCTAGTTTTAGTATTAGAGTGCTGTTTACTCACAAGCTACAGCTGCTTCTTATTACCCTAATGTAATCCTGAAGCTACAAGCTTTTGCTAAAGAAGGTTGCTGAATAATTTTTTTTTGTGAAGTCACTTGAAATCTCATTGATGAGAAAATATTACTTGTTTAAAGATGTGATGTTTCATCCTTGCTTTTTTTTTTCCTTCATGAGTTCTAGTATTAAGAGCTGCATTGAATAGGTAAAGTTCTTCACATATTGAGGGTATGTCCTCATCTGCAAAATGAATGTATTGCGTTAGTATACCTCTTTATTGAAAACTTTGCATAATGAAAAAAAATTAAAAACAAAAGTAGAAAGGACTGTATAATGGATTCCCTGGGACCCATCATTCAACTGTAACAAATTAGGTAACCTCTTAAGATCCTTCTTGATTTCTGTGATTCTCTGACCATGCAAATTCTGATTCACTCTGGTTTTGAGGATCTAGAATGTCTGCTTTTTAAATAATAATGATACTATCAGAAATATTGATACTAAACTGATAGAGTTATTATAACACTGAGCATTTAGTGGCAAGTCAACAAAATAATATACACAAAATGGTACATGAGAAATGTGTTGGAACTGAGCAAATGCAATGTCAGGGTTTAAAACTCTGGGATTAGTTTGGTTCAACAGACATTTATGAAATGTCTCCCTCAAAGATGTCATCCAGTAGGATTGATGCCACATTATCATTTTAAAGATTGAATTCTCTGGTAGTCCAGTGGTTAGGACTCTGCTCTCCCACTGCCTAGGGCCCACCTTCAATCCCTGGTTGGGGAGCTAACATCCCACAAGCTGCATGGCCAAAAAAAAAAAAAATAATAATTTTCAAGAAATTGGGCTATAATAAACAGTTCTAAAACTATATTGAGCATTACCTTTCTTTCATTTGGAAACTTATTTCAAGATCGTAAAAGCCAGCTTCCAAGATGGTCCCCAGATGACCCTTTCCTTTTGCTATTCATTCTCTTGTAAATTACTCTCCCACATTTTAAAAGCATGGTTCTATGTGATCAGAGAAATATCGTGGATGTGATGGTGTATGACTTGTGAAGTCATAAAAGGTATTGTCACTTTTGCCTTGCTCTCTTGGGTGACTCTGGGAGAAGCCACCTGCCATGTTGTGAGGACACTCAAGCAGGCCATAGAGATTCCAGTGGCAAGGAAGTGAGGCCTTCTGCTGACAGCCAGCACCAGTTTACCAGCCACATGAAGGAGCCACCTTGGAAGAGGGTCCTTCAGCCCTGGTGAAGTCTTCAGATGACTGCAGTCCTTGTTAACACACTGACTGTATCCTCTTGAGAGACCATAAGCCAGAACCCACTAGCTAAGCTGCTTCTGAATTCATAACCCATAGGAACTGCGTGAGTTACTAAATGTTTGAAACTGCTAAATTTTGGAGTAATTTGTTACGCAGCAGCACTACAAAAACCTTAAACTGCCTCAGGGTTGTTATTATAAATATCAATAACTAGTTATCATTGTTCTGTAGGTAGGTAGAAGTGCCAGTTAATAGAATTCTAGCTGACAGGATGCTGTTTAAATCTGAATTTACCACAGTGAATTTCTGGCATCCTAGCTTTCTTTCAAGCTTTTACTCCTCAGAATGAATCTTTTGTGGACATTATCCATAATTAAATGAGGGCAGAAGGTATAATGTCTCTTCTTCCATTGGTTACAAGCCTGGAACTTAATCTCAGCACTTCCATTTGGCAAAGTATCTGTTTAAAAACTCAATGGTTTTGGAATTTTGAGAGAAAGTAGGGGCTGGAGATTGATGATTGGGAAGTGCTCTAGCCATGCTTGGGTAAACTTTGAGCTAGTATCATAGTTTACTTTCAGGTTATTCCCCCAAAGAGCTCCCCCCACCCCCAAACACACAGGCCTTTAAAATTTAGGCTTTCATTACCATAGAAGCTTTTCTTCTGTTATCTTCTGAACTAGGTAAGATAAAATTTCCCAAAATAGAATATGCTCCAAATGAGGCCCTGGTAATATTACCTAATGTAGCCATTCTTCATGAGTCTGCACTTCCAGTCTTTGGTATATATTGTTAGGCTTCCCTCCTTAAGCATGGTTCTGGGTTTTATGTATCGATCTATTTTTCTCATTGTTATATTACAAGTTTAAGGGAATCTAAAAATTGGATATTATTGTAGGTAGAATAGATTCTATATAAGTAAAATTTTGGTACATACAAAATGGTAGGGATTAGAAAACCAAAAAGAGACAATAACCTCACTTTTTTCATGGATGTTTGATTTTATCTACATAAATTATCCCATAAAAATTTAAAGGGTGATTGAATCTTTAATATATATTAAGTAGGTACTAGGCGCTTGGAGAACACTAAGAAGTAAGGTTTTTGAGCGTTTAGATTGGTGTGAATATTAGATTATTTTCACAAATGAGCTGTTAGTCTTCAGCTTTGGAGCATAAGTTTTTAGTACTTTCGCTATTTAATTTGTTAGGTAGGGTTACAAATAGGATTCTGTTGCCCCCGAGAATTTTTTCAGATCCAAGATTATCTTGGTATAAAACAGTGATGGTGTTCACTGACCTGTACCAATATCATGCTCTCTGGGAATTGAAATTGATTTTTTTTTTTTGTCCATGGCATGTACATTTGCTATTTGAACAAGCATCACCTGGGAGGACTTAGGAAAACGAATAAGTAGACATTCAGAATTTAGTTTTTAGGACATCACAAATGAGTTGCATCACAAGCCTCAGGAGAAAGATAATGAAGTCACTAGTTCTTCTTGATATTTTTATGTTTGAGCACAGTGTGCGGTAAGAACTACCTTTAGAATTGAGGATAAGCAACACGTCTGGTCTGGTTTTTCTGTTCTTTGTGAAATATGTGGAAATTAAGCTGCTCTTAGTTGCCGGTGAAAAGGCTAGATGGCAGATGTGTATAGAGTCTGGGAGTGTTTTTGTAGATGTCTTCTGCTAAACAGGCTTTTGTTTTTGTTGGATAATGTGTTCATCTTGTGTGCTTGTTTTATGTCCTTTGCACATTTGGCATGGCTTTAATTTACCCCGTGAAGTAAACATGATTTTTAACAAAAAGTTTATAGATATATATTAATTGCCTTCTCTGCTGTGATGAGGATAACAGGGGTACAGAAATGAGTAAGACAAGGTCCTTGCCCTAGAGAAAGTTGGAATGTGCTTAATTATAAATTTTTTTTTTATTTTTCAGAGTGTTCAGCTGATTATTTATAGCTAGACTTTACAATTTATTATGGTTAGGCTGCATTCAACACAAGATCCAGTTAAATTGTGTTACCATAATTGAGAGTTATCCTGAGTTCTACACTGTTAATGAATGCTAATGCTCTTTTCAGAGTCTCCTATATGTGGCTTCAGTAACCACAAAGGCTTTTCTGCCTACAGCAGATAATCTCTCAGTAATGTCACAGGAAGTTGCATTAGAAATTATGCCATTACCTATAGCTCTTTCCTTTTTAGCTAACTAGGTAGGAATGTCTGTTCAGCGTATTCCCTGTACGGCAAATGTCTGTATCATACTTTGGAAATATATATATATATATATTTCCCTGCCAGAATGGAAATGCATTTTATGAACATTCAAGTAAATTTCCTGATATTTGTGCTTGCTAATTGTATATTTTAAGGACTGAGGCGGAGTTTAAATAGTAGTATGTTAGAGTCCCAGACATACCTGAATCTGTTCTGCCAGTTACCTCTGTCCCTGTGAAGGGACCCCAGGGAAGGTAAATGCAGTCAGTGGCAGCCACATGGTAATCAGAATACCACTTTATTAATAGCTTGAGCTGGTGCCAATTACCCTTGATGCAGGGCTCTTTGGAAAAAGGTGGTTTGGAGCACGTACTCTAGGCTTGAGTCCAGATATATATCTTTAGTCTTCATATGCTCTGGTCTAGCCATAATTTGGGAATTAAGTCAAGAAGAGAAAGGAATGGTCATGTCCTAAGTTGAAATTAGGACCCCTTTTAACAGCCATATAAAACTAGGAAGTAGAAAGAGAGAGGGAGTAGACCCTGGTTTTGTGCTCTTTAAAGCATGGTGATCCTGCTCACTAATAATTAAAGTCTGGTCATTGTTTTTGTATCTGACCTATTAGAAGAGCAATTCCTTTTTTAGAAGGGGTGGACAGAAAAGGCCCTGGTGAGGAGGGAAAGATCCAGTAGTACAGATGCATCATGGTATAGGTCACAATCTTATCTGAAACCCTAGGGATAAGAAATGTTTCAGAATTTGGACTTCTTCATATTTTAGAAAGACAATAGAGAGTGTGTGTGTGTGTGTGTGTGTGTGTGTGTGTATGTATGTATGTATGTATGTGTGTTATGTAACAATCCCAGTGTGGCCTGGGGCAGCTTCTCTTGGTCAAACATATGACTATTTCTGTAAGAAAATCTATGAATATTCAGAGTAGGTAGGAGTAGTAGACAGAATAATGTCTTCTTCCTAAAATGTCCACACTCCAATCCCCAGAACCCATGAATATGTCACCTTCCATGGCCAAAGGGGACTTTGCATTTGTGACTGAGGTTTAAAGACTTAGAGATGAGGGCATGAACCTGGATTCTCTGGGTGAGCCCAGTGTAATCACAAGGGTCCTTGAAAGCAGAGAACCTTTCCCAGCTGTGGTGGGAGGAGGAGATGTGGTGGTGGAAACAGAGAGATGCTACCTTGCTGCCTTTGCAGATGGAAGAAGGGGCCATGGGTGAAGAAATGCAGATGGCCTCTAGGAACTGCAAAAGGCAAGGAAAAGATGGTCATCTAGAGCCTCCAGACAGGAATGCCATCCTGCTGATGGTCTGATTTTAGCTCAGTGAGACCCCTGTCGGACCTCTGAACTCCAGAAATGTAAGACAATAAATTTGTGTTTTAAGCCACTACATTCGTGGTAACTTATTACAGCACTGATAGAAAACTAATACAGTGAGATAAAGACTATAACCTTATTTTACTTCAAGTTCAGTTATGAGAAACCTTTGGATTTTCAGAGCTTTTTGGATTATGAATTGCACTTAGGGATTGTCGGCCTGTAAAAAGAATTGAAAATATTGACGTTTTAACTGGATGACCTTATGGTGTTTGAATTAATCGTAGGAGGAAGAGTTCTTTAGAAGGAAGCTTTGTAGTTGTTACCGTCCTAATACTTGAAACTTTGCTGATTTCTTTGTATGCGTGTCCATTGCCTTTATGGACCTTTCACTGGATGATGACGGCTCTGGCCAGCTTGGCTGACTGTGGACCTCGGTTCACCATGATTCAGGTTAAGGTAATATATGTGACGGGACTCAAACTCTAAAGTACTGTGCAAATGTTCATTGGTCCTTGTTGATGTTTATTACTGAGCAGCTGCCTCCTGTCCCTCCTTCCTTCTAGCAGGGTTGGTGGGGAGGAAATACCACAGGATGTTTCTGTGGATGTGGCAGCAGGATTGCTTCTTCCTTCTGGCTGCCAGGAATCCTTCCCCTATATCCCAAGCCTCTACAGTGTGTATGGCTCTAAGGGAGGTGGCATCTGGAGTGAATGTCTCACCACACAAAGGCTGGGTACCTTTGGGCTCATCCATGTACCTCATTGTCAACCATTTAATTACATTAACTTTTTTAAGTGACGAAGAAATATCTATGTTCTGCTTCTTCTCATGGCAGAATCCAGGGCAAAGTCTACATAAGGAAATTTTCTCACAAAGTATACAGCATACTTTAGAATAAAGGGCAGCCGTTCACACTAAAAAGGTAGTATTTGTTTTGTTATGATGCTGGGTCCTTGTAGTAGATTCCATGATTATGAAATGATCACATTTGAAGGTTATGCTTTCAGTGAAATGTTTCAGCATGGTGATACTAGCTGTGATTCAAATTGAAATGCTAACTTCGAGCATGTACCTTACACTGTCCTTGATCTGTAGCTGAATCTTCAGGAACATCAATTTTCCTATTGATTCCTTTGAGGCCCATGTGCTGGGAGAGTGAGTCTTACTCTGCCTGGCCCCTATGTGGTTGTGTTATTGTTTTTCCCTCTTCTTCTAGAAAATTGGTAGGTTTTGAGCTGTGGTTTGTGACCTAATGTGTGCATCTAACCTTTTTTACTCACTAAGGACATACATGTCCTCTTTATCCCCACAACCACATTGCCCCTACCCATAACACAATGCTTTTCTTCACCAACATTTTCAGTATGATGCATTTGAAACCTTTTCTAAGCTTTTGACGTAAGTGATTGTGAATCAAATACAGCTTTACAACTTACTCTAACAGGAGACTGTGTTGAGACCTCATGTCTATGTAATCAATAACAAGATAGCTATTTATGCAAAGTTTTGTGCCCAAGTGAAGATCTAGCATATTGGGAATTCCAGAGAAATTTTGTTACTTGACATCTATCCTGTTATTGTTATGATACATAATCATAAATTTGTTGTAATGCTTATAGACTCTACTGAATTTTAGTTGAAATATATACATATTAAAAGTAGTTTCAGAACCTAGAGAATGCCTGATTTTTCACACCACAATGTACTGGGCTCTGGGCTATGTTCTGGGAGTAAGTGGCAGGAAGAAGGACATAGACTTTGCCCTTAATGAGTTTATGTCCAGCAGGTAAGACTTGTGCAGAGGAAAAGGTGGCAAGTTCTGTAGACAAGTGCAAGTATCCATGGAGAGGAGCAGATGAAGGAGGGGAAGGCTTCCTCCAGATGGGGAAACTACAGAGTGCTTGATGGAGGAAGTGGCATTTGAACCACGAAGGCTAGTAAAGTATTCAAGCAGAATTCAATCTGTTCCATGGCATGTGGACCTCTAGGATCTGGCCCTGCCTCTTCTTGCATCTGACCATCTTCACCTCCCATTCCAGCCATGCTGAGCTATTCATAGGGTCTTACAAGTGTCATGCTCTTTCCACTTTGGACCTATGCTAACAGGTATAGTTTCCGTACAACGAGATTTCCATGTTGAATATTTTTAATTTTTTATTATTTTTTTGGCTGAGTTGGGTCTTCGTTGCCACGTGAGGGTTTTCTATAGTTGCGGCGAGCGGGGGCTACTCTTTGTTGCAGTGCGTGGGCTTCTCATTTTGCGGTGGCTTCTCTTGTTGTGAAGCATGGGCCCTAGGTGTGCGGGATTCAGTAGTTGCAGCACGTGGGCTTAGTAGTTATGGCATGTGGGCGCTAGGGTGTGCGGGCTTCAGTAGTTGTGTCACGTGGGCTCAGTAGTTGTGGCTTGCAGGCTCTAGAGCACAGGCTCAGTAGTTGTGGCGCACGGGCTTAGTTGCTCCGTGGCACATGGGATCTTCCCAGACCAGGGATCGAACCAGTGTCCCTTGCATTGGCAGGCGAATTCTTAACCACTGCACCACCAGGGAAGTCCCCCATGTTGAGTATTTTTTAAAGAACTCCTCTTAAGACATAGAAATGACTCTCTGTAGTTCACATCTTCCTAGTCGTTCAGTCTTGCCAGCCACAAAGTCCTAGAATTCCAGAGCTTGTATGTAGGCCATGTTTGTTGTTCAACTCCAGTAATGCCACTTATACATTCTTTCCTTTGCTTATTTTTTGAAGCGTGTGTACTGCTGAAAGGATGACAGAGAAAATAGTCGCTGTTAAGGAGGTCACTGCTGGCGAGAGACAGACAAACAGTTTTAGTATGAAACTTTCATAGCTGTACTAGACGTAGGAAGAGGGGGCCTGGGAAAGCAGAAGTGGGAGTGACCGTTCTGCCTGCTGGCTGGGCCTCAGGGACAAATGCCCAGAGAGAAGATGCTTGAAGTGAGTCATGAAAGATGAGTGGGAACCCGCCAGATGGACACAATGGAGGAGGATGTTTCAGGATGTGAGTATGCAAGTGTACAAAGACATAAGGGAACATGAAAAGTTAGGGAACAGTCAGTCCCCACAAGCAAAATTATGTGTCAGGGACAGGTGACTCGTGATGAAGGTGGAAGGGTAGGCAACCCAGAAAGTGTATAAATTTTAGATCAAGGAGTTAGTACTTTATTCTGCAAGTATCAGTGATCATTGAAGAATGTTAAACAGGGAAGCCATTTGTATAATTCCCTTTGAAAGCAGATATCAGAGTTATAACATCTTAATATAACATTGTTTGGTGCAGAAGCAATACGAAGTGTCATCTAAGAGCTGAGTCTTCACAGTATGCTAACACTTCTTATAGGTTGTGTGATCATGGACAAATTATGTAGCTTCTCCATGTCTCAGTTTCTTTATCTGCAAAGTGGGCATGATAATAGCACCTGTTGCAGCACTGATGTGAGAATTAGGTGGGCTATTGTTGCTAATGAACCCAGCTGTTATAGTAAGTATACAATAATTAAGTGTACATTTACTATGCATTTTGATTTTATTAAGAATAAAGACTCGATGTCCAGCAAGAACTTGGCAGTGTTGCAATTGAAAGGATCCTTAAAAGTCAGTTGCAGCGTGTATTTATTTTAAGTTCATAATAAAGGCCAAAGCCATGAGCTGAATTTTAAATATGTCTTGAAATCTGAGATTGTCTTGTTTACCGGCCTGAGGAAGGGTCATTAGAAAATGAGATATGGTAGGAAGCAAAAATGAATCATAGCGTGGCCAATAGTGTGTGGGACCTTGACTGGGATTAGGCAAATTTGGGTGAGGATATTGAAATCCCACTCCACAGTCAGCATTATTGTGTCCTGATACAAGCAAAAGTAGAGTCATTATGTGAGGCCATCTACAGAAAACAGGGAATGTTTGAGATTGAAAGAGCTCCCCCTGCTTTGACTCAATTGATTCAGAGGAATGTGAGCTGAAGCCTGGGGCAGCAAAATGGTGTAAGGGTTTGGCATGACTTCTGCCGGCCCTTTAAGGCCGAGTAACTATCAGTGAAATGTGGATAACCACAGAACTGTGTGTTTGAATATTCACTTGAAAATCCCTCACGTATCATACTTAGATATTACGGTTCAGCTGATAGTAACCACTTAAAAGTAATAAATTTTTCTCAGAAAAGAATGAGACACAGATTTATGCTTCAGCTGGTCAACGTGTATGTAGTATTTAGTGAGTGAACCCAAAGCATTTCACAAACAAAAGCATTCTGACAGTAGGAGAACTCCTGTATACCAAGACGTATATATCATTTGTCTCTCTGTTAGTGAAAAAATCAAACAATATTTTTGTAAGATGGAAAGATAGACTGACACTTCATAGGATATCTACCATTTTATTAATTGATAATTATGTTCTCTTTGCTGTTCTGAGGAGTGTTTTGAATTATGTCCCTATTACTGTAGCAAGATTTTAAGGTAATAACCATGACAGTTGTTTTGGTGGGAGGAGTGGTTTTATTTCACTTACTGTACCATGAATATTGAGATGTTCTGTTTTATCGGACTAATCTAAACAGCAGGACTTTTAAATGTTTGTAGCTTCTCATAAATTGTCACATGTGATACAAAGGTGAAGTCAGACCTTGGTCCTTTTTGATGAGCAGTTACTAAAGACTGAATGATGAATAATTGTTACTCTCGCAGTCACATGAATCACGAGTCCCAAAGGAAGGCACCGTCTAGAGAAGTTTTTAATGACGAGTTGGTGCCGCTAATGAAGAAGCGGGTGGTAAATTATAGATCCAAGCCCTTGAAAATTAACCTCTAGCACATGTTATTAGTTTAACTTTTTGCTTAGAGTTAGAGTTTAATTTTTTGGATACAGCAGTTTATTGCCCTCTAAAAGATACTTAAAATGGAAAAATGCTTCTTTTGTGGTACTTACCCCCTGCAAAAGCAATTTACCAGTGGCTATGTTATGGTTGCTTTTCTCATTTGCATTCTGAACCTCCTATCAAAGCTCTTGTTAGGAACCTGTATGGATTTATTTGTAGAAGAGGACACATTGAATTGGACCTCAGGATTAAATGAATTCCATGAATTAGAAGGAGGACCTTGTAGACAGAAAAAGATTTCATTATATGTCTTCCCTGCTTTCTGTGTAATAGAATTTGTGTTGTATGCTTCATGCTCAGCCTTTTTTTTTTTTCTTCTTGTTGCATGTGTGTGTGTGTGTGTGTTACATTGAAAGAACAGATTGAAATTCAGCACCCTGACAGTGGACAATAAATTGACTGAGTTCTAACTGTGAGGACTGTAGCACTACATTTTATTTTTCCTCCTGTCATGCTCAGCAAATAAATAATCCCATTTATATTTCAACCTCCAAACATGTTTGTGTCTTTGGGCGTGATGGGAATACCATGTGGGCAAACGGTTTTATGGTTAGAATCCTAGTTATACGGATTTTTATTTCTTGTATGTGTAGCCAACTAGTGTAGAGTCTGTTTTCACACAGGTATTAAAGCTTTGCTGGACCTAGAGAGGATAAAATACAGGGGGATGAAAGCATTGAACTTCTAGGGTCTGTTTCTAGTAGAAACAGAGTTCACAGCTGTATGCCAGAGGGGGAGGCTTTGGAAGCTGCAAAATGATCAGACCAAATGGTAAAGTTCTAACAATTTACTGCTAATTGATTAACTATGTATAAGGAGGTGCAGTTGCATGCTATTCCAGCCAACTGTCTTTTATTTTTTTGTAAGTTTATCTGACTTTTAAACCAGATTCATTCGCTTCCTGTTCAAAGTGGTTTTATTTTGCCCGAGGGCCTGATTGACTTGATTAAGTGCTGGCTCTCCATGATAGCTAGCTGTGTCAATGGGGGGTAAATTAAAATAGCCTATGGCCAGGGTCAGGCCATCTCTGAGAGGTGATAGAAGAGTCCCTAAGGCCTGGTGACAAAGTGCTCAAATTCTATTTTCTACTTGAGTTAAAAACAAGTTAAAAATGGTATCATTTAAAGTACATGAGATACAATAAGTCATTTCCTCTTTCTACAAATGGGTTTATAGAAAATCTCCAGGAGGACTACAGAAGGATATTTTACTCTTCCTATGAAGGATATTTTACTCTTCCTATGGTGATTTAATGTTAATAGGAAATACCTATTTGGTATTTGTTGCAGTTTTATTTATGTAGTCCTTTTGCTTTATTCTGAAGTACTTTAGCATATGATGGTTTTAAATTTGGAAGGTACGTGGTACATGTATTTGCCCCAATTTACATGTAACTAAATTGAGGCTTGGAGTAAAGTTCAGTGGTTTATTTGAATTCAGAACAGTCATTAGTGGTAGAGTGGAATTAGAACCCAGTTCCACTAGTGTCTAGAGTTTTGAATTGACATCTATGATTAATCAAGAAAGGCATATAGTTGCCAAGGTAATTGGGCAAGGATTCTATTACTCATTACTTCTGGGCATTCTCAACCATGGTAGGACTTTATACTTCTGTAACATTGGGGGAAGCCATACATATTTTAAAATTAGTAATTACAGTTGAAGGAAAAAAAAGCATGATCTGCTTGTTTTATTAGGGAGGCATGAATGGAAGGAAAAAATACATCCTTCTGCAAACCACTTCTTTTCTGCTTGTGTTTGGAGTCAGTGTGTCTCATCTTTGACATAGGCTGCAAAGCCGATAGTGATGGTGAATTTTAGTTACAGGATGCAGTCTCTTCCTTCTATACATCATCAGTGGATCAAGTATGATAATTTTTGTTTCCATTCTCACTGTAAATAATCATTGTGGAAATTTACCCATTTTTTCTAAGGAGTGTATGATTTAAAGTATCTCTGTGTTTTTTTTTCATTCTCAAAAGGGACTAATAAAACCCGCCTCTGGAATGAATATAAGTACATTATCATAGGTGTTGAAATTGTTCAAATAGGAATGTTAATCCCTCCTTGAGTAAAGATATATTATCCCCAACACAAACACTGTCAATCGAAGAGTTTGAATGTGTCCTTCAATCAGCTCAAGACCACTTTGTATAGCTAGGGCTCAATCAAATACCACTTTTAATCAGCTAATTACATAAAGCAGATCAGGTTTTCATGCCAAACAAATGACTGGGGAGGCATAATTCTAAAAGTATGAAGCCCTGAATGGTTCCCCCCCCCTCAACAAAATAGTCCTTTGAGGAAACCATCCTGACAAGGTTAAAGTTGTATATGCCTCAGTTTTTGAAATGGTTGCCTGTTACTTTGGGAGGAATATGGGGTTTAGGCAAGAAAATTGATTAGGCATTTCCTCCCCTACTCATCCCTGCTGTACAATCCCCTGATCTCCGTGTTTCATTTCATGCATTAACCTTTTCTCTCCGAGTCTTCAGGTATCCTGAGGCTCAGAAGGCCAAGAGCACAACCTTTCTTTTTGGTGACATCATCAGTTTGTCATAGGGACAATTTCCTGGTCCTTAGAAAAGAGGGTGTAGAAAAGAGTGTGCAGTCTATCTACGGTCCTTTAAAGTCAGATAGTTGTATATGGCTTTAGATATTTCTCAAAGCCCTCAGCATACGTAATTCTGCAAAGTTAGTAGGATGAAAGTTCGCCTCATTGAGGCCCAGGGAGGATAGAGATTGCACAGCAGGTGAGTGTTGCAGTGGAGACAGGAGTACAGGTCTGTTTCCTTCCCAATCTTTGCATTTAAATTAGGACATTGAAAAGTAAATGCAGTTGCCAAGGTGAAATAATCTATTCATCTTCCTACTTACAGTGCAGTCTCAGTTACAATAGGCAGTCATATCTCACTTAGGCATCTATTACACCGAGCACATGCAATAAATATTTTTTAAGGCTGCAAGATCTGAGAAAACAACCTTGTTCTAATCCCAGGTCTACTGGAAGCTATGCCCTGGCTTTTCTCATTGCTGTTCCAGTGCTTGTTGTCTACTTCTACTATTTACTATTTCTTCTGTCACCAGTAAGGTTTCATGTGAGCATTAGTCAAATAGGAGAGGTTGACAGGATTTTCTCACGTAAACAACTTACATATTGCTTGGAACCCGGAAGCATGCAACGTTCCAAGTACGTATACTGATAAGGGGCTTGTCATAATTCCTGTTCTTTTCTGTCTGCATTTGCATTTTCCAGGCATGCCTCTGGGTATGGAGGCAGCATGGCTATGTGAGGTGACGTGGCTGGGTCAGCATATGTAGGGCAATGCATCTCATCTCGAGTGAGTTTCAGAAGTCTCTTTCCCCTAGCTAGCCAGAAGTTCTGTTTGGATGTTAATGGCCCGAATGGGACTTGGTCCTAAGGGTTGGGGGAAAAGGCAACACCTTTTTCAGAGAGACACAAAATAAGGAAGACTCTATAAATGGATGTGGTCTCACTCTGAAAAGCAATGATAGTGACCCCCATGGCAGGTCAGGGGTGTCAGCCATAAAGAGTTGTTATGGAACACCCCTGGACACGTTTATCAACTCACAGATGGGAAAAGATGGTAAATACATGCCCTAAGTTTCATGGGGCTGGTTTATGGAAACAAGCAGAAAATTGCTGTGAAACCTCACATTTCATATGAACAAAGAATACAGATTTTGCGTTCAACTTCCTAATTTTTGTGTTGTTCTTTGCATTATTCAAAAACAAGTAAAATAGAAAATCTAGAAATAAGGACCCTGTTTATACTGGGAATTCCCTCTAGTACACATCTCTGGTTCATTTCTAGACAGTTTTTATACCTCAGTTTAAGTCAGAAATACTGAAAAAAAAAAAAAATCCTGAAGTCTAAATAACTTTTCAAAAGGGTCATACAAACAGGCTCTCTGGTGTTTGATTAATAGCTAAGGCAAAGGATCAGTGTAGAATAAAATAAGAAAAAATACCCAGTGACCATTTAAATTTTTTCCATGCCTGCTATTAGGTTATAATGGGATTCTTTCCCCTGTCAGTGAAACAAACAAAAAAAAGCAAATAAACAAATTTTCTTTCTGATAAGAGGCTAGGTCTGAGTAGTAGGAATAATCCTACAAGCCATGATCTGGTACTGGCTGAACCACACAGGAATGTGGGACCTTAGGCAGATCTGTAACTTCTCCAGCTTGGGTGAGTATATAATTTACTGTCACTTTATGGAGCTGCTATTCAAAATTACAGTGGGTCATCAGGCATCAACCCGACTGTCCTGGGCTGATTTGTTACCCTGTCTTCAGTTCTCCATGTTTGTTGGTGAAATTAGGTAGTTGGATTACATTAGATATTTTTAAGCACTTTTTTTCTTCAAGAAACCCAAAATGTAAAACGAAAGTTCATTCTGCAGCATGGACAGGGGCAGAGTTCCAGTTCCCCACCCTCCCTTCCACATACACACCCCACCCAAGGATCCTGGGAGATCACTAGAGCACAGTTTGAAAACTCTGACCTTCCATGAGGATATTCCACCCATCGCTTGCCCTCAGCTGGAATCCCATGCCACATCTTCATGTCCAGAAGATAATAGGCAAATGCAAATTCTAGCAGAAGAAGGATATAATCTCATCTAAGGTGTTCCTTTGGGGCTTCATCTTGTTTGTGACTTTTTTTTTTAAATCTCATATTTTGTCTTTCCATTGGAGTAGGAGCTTGGGATAATTTCATTTCTTCTAACCTTTTTATTTTCTTGTTTGAAAGACATGAACCTGCAGAATATAAACGTAAGGGTGGAAATATAGATATAGCCTTGAAAAACAAATATCAAACCAAAAATTGTTCTGTGTGTTCAGGAAAGTGATCAGGTTGTTCCCTGACCATCCATAATCATCAAGAAGAACGTTCCACTGCCGAGACCCTAGGTCATATATGATAAAAAAAAAAAAAATAAGGCTATTTTTAGGGTGGTATTTGAAGGCACATACGACAGTAACAGCCCTGATTTGCCTACGAATTTCCCAAATGGAATAATCAGTTAACTCTGTCAGGTGTTCTCTGTCCCCACGTTTCTCTGCTGTTTTCTTTTCCCTTTCCTGTCTCTTCATTGCAGATCTTCCGTCCATCTTCCCGTATGTGATTTGGCAGTGTTATTACTAAGATTGCCCTAATCACTCTGTACAATCCTCTAGATTAAAGCCTCCTCTCCTGTAGGTCTGCAACATCCAGCAGCAGGAATTCAAGCCCCTTGCAGAGGAGGTGGAGTGACGTCAACACGCCCCTCCATGTACTGGCATACATGTGCCGAAAGTGATTGCAACACTCCATCCACACTGGGCATTACTGGAACAGGAGAGAGGAGAAACCTATCTTTGATTGATCCTCCTAATTTTGTGTTTTATTAACTGTGGTGGCAGGCTCTTGAATTTCTGTGTCTCAGCCCTTCTCAGTGATCATCTGGAGGTTCCTCATCATGGATGCCATCAGATTTGTAGGCTCAGTAGTCTTAGACCTGACCTGAAGCAAGTAGACATGCTTTTTGTTATTTCTTTTCAAAGCACTACGGGTTTTTTCTGCTTTGGGTTACAGGACCGCCCTTGGGCTAATGATATTTCTGTCTAGGTTTGCTCATCTTCAAAGTTCAGAAGCTTCTTTTGTTGATGGCACCTCCATTTCTGGTTCATTTAGTTATCTGGACTGTTTCAGGTGCAATTATCTGAGAATGGATGGTTAGAGGATGATATCTATCTGTAACTGTTTGATATGTGGTAGGAGGCATTACAGGTTGCTACAGGTAACAGACATTAGCTGCAATGGAAAACTACATGACTGTGGTTTCTCTGAGAGTCACGGAGTCCCTCTGGTCAATGGCGTCTGTCCAGTAGAATTCAACAGCCATCATTTATTCAGAGCCTGTTCTGTGCGATGCATTTCGTACATACTGTCCCATTTAATATATTGATGAGGTAGTATATTAATATCCTACTGCTGCTGTAACAAATTACCAGCAATGCAGTAGCTTAAAACAACATAATCAATTTGTTACAGTTATAAATTTAAAAGGTCACAATTTTTTTTTTTTTTTTTACAGTTCTGGAGGTCAAAATTCCTCAAATCAAGGTGCCAGCAGGGTTGTGTTCCTTTTGGAGGCTCTAGGGGAAAATCTGTTTTCTTGCCTTTTCCGGCTTCTGAAGCTTGCGTACATTTCTTGGCTCACGGCCCCCTCCTCCGTTTTCAGAGCCAGCAGCATGTCATCTTCATATCTCTCTCTCTCTATCTCTGCTTTTGTCCTCACATCTCCTCTGACCCCTGGCTCTCCGGCTTCCCTCTCCCTTACAAGGACCCTTGTGATTACATCAGATCTACCTGGGTAATCCAGGATAATTTCCCCATCTCAAGACCCTTTATATAATCACATCTACAGAGTTCCTATTGACATGTAGGGTAATACAGCCAAAGCTTCTGTAACTGGAAGTGGGGTTGGGCTGCTCGCTGCTCTGAAGCCAATAAAGAGGCAAGGTTGGTGGAAAGGAAAGTTACTTTACTTTGGATGCTGGCAACCGGCAAGGCCAGGAGAGAGGGTGGACTCTTGTCCAAAGGCCGACTCCTCCCCCCACCCCAACCCGTGGGGAAGAGCTTTTATTGCTGAAGGGAAGGGGCTCCATGCAGAAACAGCACAGTCAGCTCTGACAGTCATCCTGAAATTGGTCATGCGATGGTCTGACCAGCGTCACCTTGATTGTTTCAAGTACAGTTAATCTTCAGTTCCAGGGTCAATTTGTTCCCATTTCCTTGAGGCCCGTTCTCGGAGTTGTGGCAGCTTAAGTCATGGCTACAGTCTGGCCATCATGTAGTTAACTTCTTCCACCTGCTGGGGATTTCAGTATCTACAAGACAGCTCACAGGATATGGCTCAGAATATTATCTACAGCCCTTGAGGAGGAACCAAAGGTCCTTGACTGTGCTTAATGACTAAACTATTATTATTTTGTCCTGTTTTCCTTTGTTTCTGCATTTTCTCACTTCTCTGATTAAACTTATTCTTTGGCTAAAGTTTTTCCACAGACAGAAGGCAGGCGGAGGACGTGGGGGATAAGGACCATAGGGTCCTGCTCCGTTTCAGTTCCAGGGGTTAGGATGTGCCCATCTTCAGGGCACCATTGTACTGCCTACCGTAGGTAGTCATAGCTCCCACCACCAGAATGATAGCAATAGCTAACATGTATTAAGTTCCTACTGTGTTCCAGTCAGGTCGTCTTTAACCTTCATGACCACCGTAAAGGGTAGGTAGTGTTATCCTTATTTTACAGCTGAAGGCACTGAGGCTTGGAGAAGTTAAGTAACTTGTCTGAAGTCACACAGCTAGTTGGCCACAGACAAAAGATAACCATCCATGCTGTTCGTTCTCACACTTCTAACCATTATGCAGTTCCACAGTTACCTCATTTGTACAGACAGGCTTAGGTGAAAAGAGGGTGCTTTTTCCAGGTCACGTAGGTAGTCAGTAACAGGGTCAGTATTCAGACTGAATCTCTGACTCCAGAGCCTCAGTCTGAAATGCTCTTCCATATGTGCTGATGATATTGGATCCCTGTTCTGAGATTTTTGCTTTCAGCTGTAGTTACTGTGTCCTTTGGTCTGTTGGTTTGTTTTGTATCCCTTTCTGGATGGTTCTTATTTATTGGTGAAGTCAGGTGGGGAAGGTTGTCATTTAGGTTGGAATGTCACAGGGTTGAGAGTTAACGAGTGAAAGCCTCTGGCCCGGGGCAGCTGAGCTCGCCTGGATGGTGGCTGCTACTCTGCTCCAGTGAGGTTTGTTCTTGGAGTGGCTTATTGTAGGTGAAGGTGCCCACTGCTGCCTCATTTGGAGCAGGGACCCTGACTCACGTTGAATTTTAAACACGGTCCCTGCCATGGAAGGCTAATGTTTAATGGAACCAGCCACAATTTAGTTACAACTTGGTAATACTCATTCCATCTTGGCTTACTGCCTCCGAATGTGAGGTACAGCAGTCATTCTGGCCAACTGAAATGGACTCTCTCGTTCTTCTTGTCAGGCATATTGATAGATGGCTCTGTTTCATGACATACATTTCAAAGTCATCGCTTTTTGTATGTCACTGACCTTCCCTTAAGCTGTGGGTTGTATAAAGAGAAGCTGTTGGAGTAACACTGTGATTGTGCTGCTTTTCTGTTCCTGAGTTATCATAAAATTGTATTACTGTGTGTGTGTGTGTGTGTGTGTGTGTGTGTGTGTAGGTGAGGGGTGGTGAGGAGAGAAATAAGTAGATGGTTGAGTATAATTTTTGGAGCAGAGTATCACAGTATCATAGTAGTATATTTATGTCATCTGCTTCCCCCCGCCCCCCCACAAAAGCTTGAAATAATGTTAAATTCAATCTCATTCTTAATGCAGTAATTTTGACATGCTCTGGAAAAGGTGTGGGCAGTACAGTGAAAGCGGGTTCTTTTTTTTCATTCAAGCATTACATTGGGGCTGACCAAAAAGTTCGTTCGGGTTTTTCTGTTACGAACTTCTTGGTCAGCCCCAATATATGCACTAATGTCCAGTGTTTCCTTGATGATAAGTAACCTGTAGTAGAATTTAAATTTTGCATATGGGGAAATAGATGGCTGGTGGGAATTTGACAGAAAGAGACATCAAGATTTTATTTTGTATTATAGTAGGTGAGAGTGTTCTTCACTTTTAAGAGGGTTTAATAGGTATTCCTTGAGGGGGCAGGGGGAAGGGAAGGAAAAGGCAGGGTAATGATGCATTCTTTATTCCTCTCTGGGAGATACAGGATCTATATTCACATTCCAGGGCTCTGAAAAGTCCAGTGGCAGAGACACCTATTTAATAAACCGTTTCACTCAGCCGTGAGGGCCGTGGGAGCTCCTTTTCCAGCAAAGCATCTGTGAATATCTCATAGAGCACTGTTTGGGAAATGATGCTTTTAGAGCAATAATAATGAAGAGGAGGAGACCAAAGTCAGGATTTCACCTTCTGTTCCTAACCGTCTATGTAGTGATTCAGATATAGGACAGGTTCAATACTTTGAATCTTCATTGCGAGCTGATGCATTTTCTCTGCTTCCCACCCCAAATGTTAAAATGGCATTTATTGTGATTTGTGCCATCCAGGGTTCCATCTATGCATTTATTTTGGGCAGTTTATACAACATTCTGTTTAGCTGCTTCTCTTAAGTATGTGAGCTTATTGCTAGGGAAGATGATGGAGTCTCCCGTGGAGAGTTCCCAGGGAAATAGTGGTCGTCATTTTTATGGGATGGCTAGAGTTCAGTCTTCTAGGAAACAGGTAATACATACAAAAAAATCTGTATTTTTATCCTGATTATTTTGTGAAAAAATGTGGAAGTGTAGTGCTTAGTAAATTCTAAGCTCTTTGTATACACTGGAGAGAATCTTAGAATAAGTTAGTTATACCTCATGCTCTATTGATGAAAAAACTCATGTCTAAAAAAAATGAGTTACCCAGTGTTACCGAGTGAGAAAGAATTTGGATCTCTCAACTCCCTAAGAATGCATTTCCATGTTTCGTTATTGGTAATCTTAAGAAATTGAGGGGGCTTCCCTGGTGGCGCAGTGGTTGAGAATCTGCCTGCTAATGCAGGGGACAGGGGTTCGAGCCCTGGTCTAGGAGGATCCCACATGCCACGGAGCAACTGGGCCCGTGAGCCACAACTACTGAGCCTGTGCGTCTGGAGCCTGTGCTCCGCAACAAGAGAGGCCGCGATAGTGAGAGGCTTGCGCACCGTGATGAAGAGTGGCCCGCGCACCATGATGAAGAGTGACCCCCGCTTGCCACAACTAGAGAAAGCCCTTGCACAGAAATGAAGACCCAACACAGCCAAAAATAAATAAATTAATTAATAAACTCCTACCCCCAACATCTAGGAAAAAAAAAAGAAATTGAGGTAAGCAGACTACTTAGGGAAGGGATATTAAACCCCTCTTGACCACAACCCTTCTTTAAGAGGCAAGGTGGAAAGATCTGTGTGCTCACCGTTGTTGGCTCTCTAAGGCACTGACTGTTTACGATATTGAGGGATAAAATTTTTAAGGTGATTCCCTGCTTGTATGCCTATTTAAGATATTATCCAGTGCTATGTTATTTTCTTCCACTGCCAAAGAGTTGGAAGAAAGCATATTTGGGTAACTTTGGTATGCAGGAACCATGTTGTTGCCTACTGTTGACTTCCCAGATGTTCTCAGATCTGTTCCTGGCCCAGCTGGCTTGCTGGATATTTGACCACAATCCGTGGAGTGCTAGTGGTCAGTGTATTGTATGTGAATTAGCAGAGTCAGTAGATTTTAAAATTCAGAACAGCCTTTGTATACTGTGTTGTCTACCCATGGTTAACATTATCCAAGTAACAATGCCATGCCATGATTTTGAGGCAATTGTTAATCTCTATCTGATGAAGCTTTCCCATATCCCATTTGTTAGAATTTAATGTGCCTCTCTCTTCCTTTCGTTCTTTAATTTTTTTTCCCTACAACAGCATTGTCTGAAATTTTGAGGTAATTGATATCTTCATTTACATACTGGTTAGAAAAGTGGATTTATCCAGCACTGTCTATATTGTAAGCCAAAAGAATTGTACACTAGGGTAACTTGATAATGGAGCATCTAAATGTATAATTAAAATTTTCAAGGAATTTTTTTTGGTGATAGAAATTAAAGCTTAGTGGCCATAAGCAGATAATAAACCACAGTGTTAACCCAAGATATTTTGAAATATTGGGGTATTATACACAGCTCAGGGGAAAGAAATAGACACTCGTGTATGACTGCTGAAATGCTGACTTTGTTTATTTTCAATAAACATAATAACTAGCTTCATATGAGTACATAGTTTCTTGGAAGAAATTAGGAAGAGCTGGAGTAAAGTGGAATGTATATACATATATATATATTTAGCCACTAAAAATAAACTTCCTGGTACACAGTCACTCAATTTTTATTTTTAGGAGGGAAATCAGATAGAGACAATGTGTTAAAAATCCTTCTTGGCTTCAGAAATGTTAGTACTTTGCATATTTTCTTAGGTGCAGTTAGCATAGTTACTCATTTCCTGGCGTGATGTGGCGAAAGTATGTCTTTTGGATGATTAAAATGAGAAGGAAGAGGAATATAAGGATTGGGCTTTTGGAAAACTGTCTCCCAAGGCAGGGCAGACAGAGAAAGACATCATCTATGTTGCTTCAGTGAAGCTATAAAAATAAGACATGGTGTGGGCCTGAATAGGATCAGAACCCAGTGAAGTTCAGTTAGATGTAATAAAGACAAGAAATTGGTTGACACTGTCATTTCACATGTTATAGTTTTATTTTACTTAATTTTGTGTCCTGATTAGCAGCCGGGCTGAAGACTTTCTCTTTATTTCGTTAAGTCTTTGGTTCGTTAGTGAGTGTGATTTAGCTTCTCCAGTCTGAGCAACATTGCCTGTCACTGGTGGAATTGAGTTACATAAGGACCATACCCTGGATTGTGGTGAAATTCACTGAGTTTAAGGCATGCCCTTTGGGTGGGCATCCAGGCGCTCCTGTTAGACACCCCCCACTCCCAGCAGACTTCCGGAGAATGGGCCATGCACTGCGGGAGCGTGAAGCGGAAATGTGTCCTTTCAGGTTGCCATTCTTGGTGGGTGGCAGTTGCTACAGGGGGAGGGTTTGTGTCATAGAAGTCTTCAGAGGAGGAGATGAGCCTTGAGTTGAGTCTTGTAGGATCTGTAAGAGTTTGCAGGAGGCATGGAGGGGTGAGCCAGCGTGGCACGTGTAGAGTACTGAAGATACACTGGGAGCGTGACATGGCTGCAGCATAGCGTGCGTGGTTGGAAGGGGGCAGTAGTCAAGTATCCAAAGGCAGACGGGGGCTGTATCACATAGAGCCTCACATGCTGTGCCAGGCTAAGGGTTTAGAACCTGTGGCACTGGAGAGAATGATGAATTTGTGTCTTATAAGGATAAGTGCTCCAGTGGTGTGCTCCAGTGGTGTGGGGAATGAGTCAGGAGAGGGCTGAGACTTGAGAGTAGGAATTTCGTAAGAAAATACATTCAGCAGTTTAAGTTAAAGGTGATGAGGGCCTAAGTTAATGTAGTGGCAGAGGGGATGGAGGGGACAAATGGCTAACCAGAAACGTAGGTGCTGTGATCCTCAAGACTTGGTAACTAGCATATTAGAAATGGAGAGCAAAAGATTGTTGTGAGAATTAAATGAGATACTATATTTTACACGTTCAACACTCATACGGTACCTGGCATATAGTTAAGCACAGGGGAAATGAGAACTTGTAGTTCTTTTGTTACCCACGTTGGCAATAAGAAACATCTTGGCCGATTCCTGTTTGCCAATAACTCAGGACTTCACCTCTGTATAACCCCATCTCCAAATACATACGCTAGCAGATTTCATACCCTTAGATTTTGCTTGTTAGAGAGACTGGGGCCATCTTGTGTTCACTTTATGTGATGGCCTGAGAGTAATATTGAAGTATTTTCTAGTTGTTAACAGCTTCTTGATTTTTACATGCCCTCATCCAATGACCTGATAGATGTTTTAAATACAATTCAGTTGTGGACCGCATTTGTTTACCTTTATGCTATCATTCAGGGAGGAAGCCCCAACCCACCACTCACATTTGATGATCTGTGTAGGGTTTTGTTCTACAAATATTTCCTTTTACTCCGTGTCTTTGGAGGTACCTGCAGATTCCATTCCTTAGGGGAGTGCTCTTCCTAGCCTGTAGATAGCTGCCTTCTCTCAGTGTCCTCACTTGGCAGAGAGAGATCTGTCTTCTCCTTATAAAGCTACTATTCCCATCATGAAGGCCTCACCCTCATGACCTCATTGAACCCTAGTTACCTCCCGAAGGCCCCATTTCAGTACCATGACATTGGGGGTTTGGGCTTCAACATATGTTTTCGGGGGACTCAATTCAGCCCTAGCAACTGGGGTTGAGAAGTGTGAATTAAGGTTTTGTTGCCTTTATGCCCTGCTTTTACATCCTACTATTTCTAGACCAGTCTTGATGATTGTCTTAAGCTGGTTGTGCTGGTTGTTTCAGGTTATCTTGAAGAGTCATTCATTAATTGATTGATAAGACAGGCACAGAGCTAGCATTTAGAAGCCAATAACATAGTTTGGTGCTTAAAAGGTTGTAGAGCACAGCTGTACTTTCTTAACTGGGAGGAAAAACAAACACATGCAGATTGTAACAATGGGAGTAATTGTCTCTTAGGGGATGGAAATCTGGAAGGTACAAAATCCGGGGTCGGGCAAGAAGGCTATTCTCCAAGATCCCTTTCAAGGCCTATGTAGTACTTTTTGTGCTGCTGAAATTGACATTGCATCATGATGTAGTTCTGTCCTCTGATTAAGTTGAGTGAGTAGTCTTCACTATAAGCATGGATAATTTTCCTTCAGGTATGGTCCTGTATGTAAAGGAAGCTGTTAATTTAGTTACTTTTAGTTAGTATCATTTTTTCTTTAATGCTAAACCACACATTTTTCCACATTAAAAAAATCTCTGAAATCAGGATATATCTTAAAATCAGTGATGCATTATGGTTAATTGACAGTCTTTTTCTTTTCTTCCCTATTATAGTATATTATTTCTTTTAGATTATTTTCTTTTTATAATAATTTTACAATTGGTGGCACAGAATATTTAATGAAATACTGCAGTAAAAGGTATGACAATATGTACCTGAGTGAGCTCTATCCCTTAGTATCTCATTTAGTGCTCATAATGAGCCTATCATCATGTTCAATTTACAGAAGGTTTGGTGATATTAAGTTACTTGCTCAAGGTCATTTTTTCTTTATTTAATTTCTCCATGAAATAAACACACATATTTTTCTTAGAAGGCCAGGCTGCACATCTTTTAGTAACTCTCTAAGACTGCATTTTTTAGAGGAAGATACTGAGTTTTGCTCTGAATTTCGTATGAATTTAAATCACATAGTTGCTGGAGGAAAATTCTATCTTCTTGTATTTGCTAATGTCCCACATGAAATATATAGTGGTTTTGTCCTTCACTGTATCAGAAGATGAAGAGTTCTTTCGGGACAGCTGAAAGGACACATCTGGATTCCTGGCTTCCTCTAATTCCAGTCTTCGCAGTTATATAGCTGAGACTCCTTAGCTCTTGCTTGCAGGCTTATTCTCATCTCAGTCTCTGAGGGGAATCTCTTAGAGGGAATTTCAGAAACCCAGGCAATTATGTTGATTGGCTAAGCATAAAATTAGCCATGATTCTTGTCTTGCTGTTTACAAAGTCTGGGTTCCATTCACTGGGTTCTCTTGTGAACAAATTTTGAACCTAGTGTCAGTAGCTATGTCTGCATTATCTCATCATGTCAGAACCTCTGCCCAGGTCTTTCAGGACCCAGGCTGTGTCTGCCTTCATCCTCCCTGACTAGGGCCTGTGTCTTGTGTATCTAGACCTCTTCTCTGATGCCAGACACTTGGACCCATGTTCTGCCTTTGTTTGGGGAAAACCTGTATGAGCTGTGCTATCATTACCTGGTCCTGCCTGTTGCACATGGGGGCTGGGCCCTGTCTGTGGTCTCGGTTCTCTTTACTCTCTGCCCTGGGCTCTGATTCAAACATCAGAGACTGTGCCTTGAACACTACGCAGCTTAGCCTAGCCTAGCATTCATGGTCTCTAGAATCTGCCTCTAACTTTTCCAACAGTTTTGCACCGTCCATGACTATCAAACTTCCTCTCTTATGGTATTATTTTTCATTACTGTATTATGATTTCTGTATTTGTGTATGTATCTAATCTTGGCTAGCATACTTTATGTCCCTTGAACATGGGACCATGTCTTCTATCTTTATATACTCCCATAGTAACTTGCACATAGTAAGCATAATGAATGAAGGGTAGTAGAGCTAATAACTATGAGGCACCCAGTGTGTACCTGATGATTAAAGGCTCATAATAAACAGAAAAGCATTCACAGGAAGTTGTCCCTGATCACATAGTCTGTGCCTGATGGGTCCATGTGTATGGACTTTGGAATAATGCTCTTTAGCTTTTGGGTATTTGGTTATATATCTTTCTAATCCATTTTGTGTATAATCTATTAATTTATTAACATAGAATTTTGCTGTTTTTTTCAACTTCTGGGTTGATATTTTACACATGATTTATGTATGAAGTATATATATATATATATACACACACATATATACATATATACATTGTGTAGCCTTTCTATATAAATGAAAGTTTATAATGGTTTGAGTTTTTTTTATAGTTGAAGTACTTTATTTATTTCTTACTCAGCCTTCAACAGATTATATGAGGCCCACTGACATTTGGGATGGCAATCTGCTTTACTCAGTCTACTGATTCAAATGTTAATCTTATCCAGAAACATTGTCACAGACACAAATACTTTCGAACTGTTTAAGTGTGTCCCTAGAATATAAGCTCATCAGGACAGTGGCTTTCTTTAGTTCTAGGAACTGGGCATACAGAAATAATGTCTAGCACATAATAGGTGCTCAATAAATATTGAAAAGTGAATAATTATAACACTCTCAGCTTTCCTGGGGAGAGGAAAAAAATAAGTATTTAAAAATTCTTCAGATTGGGTATATTTGCAGTTTGATTCAGCTTTAATTTCCAAGTAGCATGAGCGTATAGACTCTTGGGTTTGGAATGGAACTTGAAGCTATGTATAGTCCAGCTTCTCTACCACAGAACAGCTAACAAGTAAGTATCATACATGTCAGTAAGTAGAATATTCAGAAATTGTCACAGGAAGCATATAACTGCGAAACACCAGTGAGAAAATACTGATTCCTCAAGCACTTCCTCACTCAGCCCACCACTTAAAGGATTGTTTATATGGGAACTGCAGAAAATTACATTATATTAAAGTGATTTGTGATGTCAGCTGAAGGGGCCCAAAAGTGGTTTGTTGTTGATTGGAGAGATCAGAACCAATTCTTCTGTTGTGTTTATTCAGCCTGTTTCTGTTCCATCTTCTCTGCCAGTGGAAAATGGCGTTGGGATTAGGAGAAGGACACAGAAATGAAATATTTGAGCTGTGTTTGGTGCCATATTGAAGGTTTAGAGCATTTTATTGGTTCATTTGCTTAACCCTATTTTTTTTTTGCTTTACCCTACTTTGATTGAAACCTTATTTTTAGAAAAAAAGGAAATAAACATTAATAATTTAAATTTTGTAGTTGGCCAGTTGGCATTGGCAGCAAGTAACTGGGTAGCTAATTAGTCCTTAGAGTGTTTCAGAGTTGAGTATATCATTTTTCTATTCTTGGTTAATAACAACATTTCCAGTGATCAAATATCATAGTCTATCTAAAAGGACCTGAAATGTTTTGGAGTTGTTTTTCTTAAGCTTGAATTTTCTCTATAACCTCCTTCTCAGCTTTCTAGATTATCCTTACACAGTAATCTACAAAGCTCTTTCCATCTTTAAATAATGCTGATTTTTTCAAAATAGAAAGTTTCCTTATTTTAAGTTGTCATTTGTTTGCCTAAACTCCTGCTCACTGCTGCTAGTTTGATACCTGGTGCCATCAAGAGCACATCTAATCCCCCGCACCTAGATGGCTCTTCTCGGGTTGAATCTGCTTCCCCAGGTTAAATAACCACAGGCCTAGAACTGCTTGTCAGTGCTGTGGCTGTTTCCCCTTACTATCCCATTATCTTTAGATCTGTCTCTCTTGTTATATGCTACTTTCAAAAAAAAATTTCTGGACAGTACGAGCACAGAGCAAGTTTTATTCTTGGATATAATCATAGAGGCTTTCTCTTTTTTTTAATTTATTTTTTTATCGAAGTATAGTTGATTTACAACGTTGTGCCAGTCTCTGCTGTACAGCAAATGACTCAGTTATACACATATATATGTTCTTTTTTTTATATTCTTTTCCATTATGGTTTATCATAGGATATTGAATATAGTTCCCTGTGCTGTACATTAGGACCTTGTTTATCCATTCTAAATTTAATAGTTTGCATCTACCAACCCCAAATTCCCTGTCCATCCCTCTCCCTCCCCTCCTCCCCCTGGGCAACCACAAGTCTGATCTCTATGCTGTGAGTCTGTTACTGTTTTGTAGATAGGTTCATTTGTGCCATATTTTAGATTCCACGTATAAGTAATATCATATGGTATTTGTCTTTCTGACTTACTTCACTTAGTATGATAATCTCTAGTTGCATCCATGTTGCTGCAGATGGCATTATTTCGTTCTTTTTTATGGCTGAGTAGTATTCCGTTGTATACATAAACCACATCTTCTTTTTCCATTCATCTGTCGATGGACATTTAGGTTACTTCCATTTTTTGGCTATTGTGAACAGTGCTGCTATGAACATGGGGGTGCTTGTATCTTTTTGAGTTATAGTTTTGTCTGGGTGTATTCCCAGGAGTGGGATTGCTGGATCATATGGTAATTCTATTTTTAGTTTTCTGAGGAATCTCCATACTGTTTTCCATAGTGGCTGCACCAACTTACATTCCCACCAACAGTGTAGGAGGGTTCCCTTTTCTCCACATCCTCTCCAGCATTTGTTATTTGTAGACTTTTTAATGATGGCCATTCTGACCAGTGTGAGGTGGTACCTCATTGTAGTTTTGACTTCATAGAGGTTTTCTCTGGAGATAAGTGAAGTTTTGTGCATTGTGAAGTAAAAGTTTTAACAAATGAGGCAAACATCACTTTTCTTCACTTTATGGTGTGTTTGAAAATGGTCACTAGGCCTCTGTATCTACTATTATGATCTTTACACCAATCTCAATGATCATGGCTTCTCTGTCAGATACGAACAAACACAAACAGAAGGGACATGAACCTGTAATTGCATAGCTGAGACTTAATGCTAGAAAGATTGTTTAATCTGTATTTAGCATACATAAATGAGATTAAAAATGAGAAGCTGTATCATGTGCATTTGCTCCAGCCTAATTCTTGTTCATTAAAATGAAAGACGGTTCATTCTCTTTTGGAGCATTGCCATTATAAAAATAAATGTCAATATGTTTCATACTTGCAAAATTTTAGCACTTGTCTACAAAATGCCAAAGGATGACTGCACCAGTCCTTCTGGGTGTGGGCTGTGTATTCACAGTAGAATGACATCAGTTACAAAAATGTAAGCTTGTGCTCTGTCTTAGAGGAGTTTCCCAATTGCAGTGGTTATTTAATTATACCAAATGCTTTCTTGACTGGTGAACTCTTAAGAAAGGTAGGAACAGTCTAGGTGAGAACATATTTGCAGGTCTCCTCTCTACCACTTGCCCCCATCCAGTTCCTACTCTTTTCATTTTCCCTCTGGCTTGTCTCTTTCTCTCTTCAATCATCTTCCCCCTTGACTTGCAGTGAACAGTGTGGGCATTACTTTGTCGCAGTGGTGGCACAGGGATTTAGTAAGATTGCTGACCTCTGGGCCAGAATGACTCTTGCCTGCCTGACAGTTGTTAACTCCTAGTGGGCTATGTAGGTAAGGGAAGGAAAGTGATGGAATTTGCAAGAGTTGCTGAAGTGGGTGTTGAAGACGGGGGACCTCTGTCAACACTTTTTTTTTCTTCCTTTTCTAGCCTTGGGTCTGGATGGGTGATGATCTAATTGGTTCAGAATTAGATGACAGGAAGGGATTGGTAGTTTTGCATTCCATTTTGCTTGTAATCACATGTGCTCACTATGCTCGAGGTCTTAGAGAAGTAGAGGGGAAAGAAAACAGGATAAAGAGGTGCTGTAAAAACCAATTGTGTGCTCCTTGTCGTGTACCTTAGAGAGCAGGTTCTGGCTGTGGGTGTGGAGGCCGAGCTGCTGTGTTACTCATGAGGGCTAGGACCTGGAAAATGGTTTTGGACGAGGAGTTTCTGGAAATGTTGGGGCAATTGCCATGGTTTCCAGGACATTAGCAGAGTGGAGACCTATAAGAAAATACTAGTTCAGTGTTCACACAGTTGAGGTCAAACCGGCTTTGCAAATTATGCATTTGCCTAATTTATTGCTGTTCACAGGAGAACTGCTATGATTTTTATATTTACATAAGAATTCCTTTGGTACTTCTTAATACCAAATACATGGATACAGTTTTCTAGAGTAATGAAATATTTCATTCTGGATGTTGGTATCTTGTGACTTCTTAATACCTTATTATATGAATTCTCCCTCTTGTGTATCTGATTTGCAGTAAAAAGATACTAATCCCTAACTGGTCTCATACACAAGGTACCTGTGAATTTCTAGTTGTGGGAACAGACAGGTCAGATTCAATTAAATAGCTTGCTCTGCTCACTGACATGTAACCGTTTGCTATAAAGAGCTTGTGGGCAGAGTGGGTGGGTGGAGAGTTTTCTGTAATCTACTGAGTTTTCTTTACCCAGTACAAAATCAAGTAGCTAATCCAAGGCAATCAATTTCTACCCATCCCCCCAAAAAACCCTTAAACTAGGATATATGATTTGAAATTTGAAGGTAGTTCTTGAAGCTATTCTGTGAATACGGTTATTTGAAAAGGGGAGGTCTTTTCACTTATTTGTTCTTCCTCTCTACCCTACCTACCAATAAAACAAAATAAGACTTAGTATTAAGTAATTCTTTGGTTAGGTCAGCCATGATTTATGGGGAGCCCATTAATGTACTGCACAGACAGGAATTGTACAGATTTGATGAATCAACAAAGCAGAATGGAAAACACATTTTCAACCCTGGGTTTTGTGAGTCAGGAAGAATACATACTTGGCCACGGGTAGGCTTTTATATCAGTCCTGCAAAAGAGAAAGCAAACTGGTCTCCATTTGTACTGATCTCTTATGCTGTGAAAGTGCTGTGTGTGTTTTCATCCTTATAAAAGATTTCTGCAAACAGAGCTCTAAGAACTGAACATAAATGATTGTGGAAATTGTTTTATTTATCCTAAAAGCAATATCCTTTCTGTCAAAGCAAGGGATTTAGATGGCAGAATCCATAACTTGGTTACCGTGTGGGACTTGCTAATACACAAATTAGTGTATGGTGCTTATGAGCTTGATACGTTTAAAAGGCCATATTGTCTCAGTATTTTATTACCTTGCAGTCAAATGAAACAATGTAAGGGAATGAAATGATATATATATATATATATATATATCATAATCTTCCTAGGATGTTAATTCACACGTGTAGTGGCAACAGCTGACATCTCCGTACTACCTCATTGTGTGACAAACTCCTGTGACAAATCACTGGTATTGTGTATGGTGTGTTTTCCTAAAGCAAAAATCAAATAAAACCTGGTAGTTTTTATAAGAACTCATCATTCTTTGGCATGTATAACTAGGAAGCATTGGCAAATGGACACCCGGCTGGGAGATTTATTCGCTGAAATGCTCTTTTCAGGGCTCCATGTGAAAGCGTTAGCTGTGTCAATTAGTTGAGATGAAATGACATAATTTATTGACCGGTGGTGATAACTTTCTAAATACATTGGACATTTGCCGCCACATAACTGAATGCCTCACTAATTGCTTAGACGCATGCCTGCTTTTATAATCAATGTGCGACTTGGGCTAGCCTCAGCAGAATTTATGGCCTCATCTTCTATTTCAGACTGCTTAACTATTCACTGGGTGGTATCCCTGAGAATGACAGTCCCTAAGGCGACGAATTCATGTGTCAGGGGGCAGAGGTCACCCCTTTTCATGGCTTTGGAATCACTCTTTCATAGTCTAAGAGCAAGGCAAAGCTGCAATTTGCATTTAAAGCACTGCTCTCTAAGGTTACCGTCTGCTGAGTGTATCTTTCAGATAGTGGACATTTATCATAGTGTAGCTCTCAAATCTGAAATAGCTGCTGAAGGTATAGCCAAGGAGCCATCACAGTCCCCGGGAACAAGGTAATAAATCAGAAGCTGCCACACGATCGCTATGGTAACCACCAGGTCCTGTCACACTGCAAGCATTATTGAAGGGTGGGTACAATGTTCAGCTCATCAAGTGTTTGTGATCATAAACCTGTTGACATTATAGATTTGATATGATCATATTATTGTCTTTGTGGATTGAAAGGGACTGCTCTCAGACTCCGTATTGGGAGAAAACAGTATCATAATGGAGACTTGAACTTGTTATCAGTATCAGTTGGCATAATACAGTAGCATGCAGCTTTTCTTTTTAAAGGTAAAACCTAATTTTTCAACACTGTGAAACTATACATTTTTTTCTAATGAGACATTTCATGCTGAGCTCTACATGTAGGCATGTAATTTTATACATATTGATTAAAATCACTTGTTCTAATATTTTAGCTCTTGAAACACTTAGTATTCAATACTTCTGTTTGACACAATTTCTTTATGATTATAGGAATAAATAAAGGATCTTGAGATAATGCTTTCTTTCAACATTGTTTTTAAATACATGTGTGGGGCCTTTAGGGACTTTCCACCCCCTCACTTGTTCCCGTAAACCAATTCTTCTCCCTATCGTGCGCCACTCCTTCTCCCTATCGAAACCAATTCTTGGAGTTTTTCAGTTGACGGGGACTTGCCAGACAGCGGGTAATTTTCCAGTTGCCCGTAACAGGTATACGCCCTAACCGCCACAATGAACAGACAACTATAACGGCCAGAAGGTGGGGCAAAAAGTTCCTAAGCCAATGAATTCAAAAGTCACCACATTTACCCAATCATTGTGAGAATATACCCGCCCTATGAGTAAATAAACCTATAAAAAGTATGTGATTCCGCTTTTAGGGGTTCCCCATCGGCCTCCTGCGTGAGGTTCAGGGAACCCCGGTGCATCGGCTCCTAATAAACCTCTTGCGTGTTGCAGCGGCTCTCGACTCTTGGCGGTTCTTGGGCGAGTTGGAATCCTTCGTAGACCGTTTGGGTCTAACACATGCACATAATTATATTTTGAAATTTTATAATATGACATTTAGATTTAGATATAGGTAGCACCTGGGTAAAAATGTCGATGAATTTGTTGTGAAGCAATTAGAATATAAGGCCAACATTATGAAAGGTAATATTTTTAATTATAAGAACTAACTGTGCGTTCTCAGAATTACAACAACAACTTTTTCCCTAAAAGTGTAATTCGTATATCCGGTACATTTTATATGAATGTTGTGAGTGGTAGTGAGTATTTTCAATTATATTACTCATAATTGTTTAGCATTTTATTAAAGCACGTATATTTAGAACTAATCAGCAGGGGAGGAAAACCCCACACTTATTATTATAATAAAATTGTTAGTATTTTCATAATTATTGTTGAATTTTAACCTTTTTCTTTCGACTGACCTAATTTAATCATTAGGGCATTACCAAACGCTAATGGCAGTAACTATGGTAATCCCCTAGTAAGAGAGATTAAAAACTCATTAGGAGGATAATAGGGCCCTCACTTCTACATATTCCTCCCAAGGATTTGAATTTTCTTCCTTTCCTTCTCCCTTCTTTGAAAAGAGTGATCCAACATTAAATTACTAAGAACACGGCCATTGTTACATCTTCAAAACATCCTGTCCCACGACAGGCAGGCGAAATACACTGTAAGGTTTGCACTGAGCAAATTACTTTTGCTCCCTCAGTGTTAGAAGACAGGAAGGAATGAAGGACCGAGGGAGGGAAGGAGGGAAGCCCTCAAGCATTTCCTGCCTCATTTCTTATCCACTGAGTGAGGCTGGAATCAGTATATTTCAGAGGAAGAGGCACAGCACATATGTAGCAGGTTTCGAAAAGAAAGGTTTCTCCCTGCCATCCCTTTTTTTCATGGGAAGGGCAGCCTGCAGCAGGGGCCCATTGCTGCTGAAATGTAGTGGAACTCAGAGGTAGGGCGGGCACAGCGGAGTCTGAACTGGATGGTGAGTGCTCTCATGTGGGAGGCCAAGCAGCTGGCTGATGGGGAACTGCTTTGCACCATTTATGGGCCAGAGTCTAAGTGGTAGGCTGGAGAGGAAAGACTTGGGGCCAACCAGCTAGCTTCTGAAAGAAGGCAGGCTAGCTCTGCCTGAAAGAGTGTTGGTAAAGGCAGCAGTTAGGCGTTACTTGTTATCTTGACTCAGTTCACTTTGCTCAGTCTCAGTTTCCATATTCTCTTTGCATTAGATTCGTATTCAGGGTCACTTGCACTAGCATTTTTGTAAATCATGAAGTTCAGGATAATTATACCCTATAGAGGAAGGATGCTAATACTGCTGTGCCAGGTACTCTGGCAGGTATTTGCGTATAGTATACTTTAATCCTGAGGGCCATCCTGAGAAGTGTTATAATTTCCATTTTACTGAAAAGAGAGCCTAGCCTAAGAAAGATTTAAATGCCTAGAAAGTGGCTGAGCTGGATTTTCAACTCAATTCTCTCTGATACTGAAGTCTATGCTCCTTCTTTTTTTCTGTACTCTTTGCATGAGTGTTCAAGAAGGCATAACTTCTCGTTTCTTTTTTGCTTTTTACTATTGTGGTTAAAAACACTTAACATGAGATCTACCCTCTTAGCAAAATTTTAAGTCTACAGTACAGTATCGTTAACTGTAGGCACAATGCTGTACAGCAGGTCTCTAGAACTGATTTATCTTATGTAACTGACACTTCATACCTATAAAATAGCAACTCCCCATGTCCCCCTGCCCCAGCCCCTGGCAACCACTGAGTAGAATCATGCAGTATTTGTCTTTCTATGTGTGGCTTATTTCACTTTGCATAATGTCCTCCAGGTTCATCCATGTTACTGTATATAGCAGGATTTCCTTCTTTAAGGCTGAATAATAGTCCACTGTGTGTGTGTGTGTGTGTGTGTGTGTGTGTGTGTGTGGTGTGTATCACATTTTCTTTATCCTGTCATCTCTCAATGGGCACTTTGGTTGCCTCTATGTGTTGGTTATTGTGATTGATGTTGCAATTGAGCAAGGGAGGGCAGGTCTCTCTTTGAGATCCTTATTTCAGTTCTTTTGGCTATATACCAAGAAGTGGGATTGCTGGATCATATGGTAGTTCTGTTTAACTTTTTGAGGAAATTCCATATGGTTTTCCATATGGCTGCACCATTTTACATTTCTACTAATATCATACAATAGCATCCGATATCTCTGCATTCTTGCCAACACTTGTTATCTTTTGTTTTTTGATAATAGCTATCCTAATAGATAGGAGAAGATATCTCATTATGGTTTTGACTTACATTTCCATCATGATCCGTGATGCTGAACATTTTTTCATATGCCTGTTTGTCATTTGTATGTTGTCTGTAGAGAAATATTTATTCAAGTCCTTTGCCCATTTATTAATCGGATTTTTTTTTTTTTTACTATTGAGTTGTAGGAGTTCTTTATATATTTTGGGTATTAACCCCTTATCAGATATATGATTTGCAAATATTTTCTCTTATTCCATTGGTTGGCTTTTTATGCAGCAGCTTTTAAATTTGATGTAGTCCCACTTGTCTATTTTTGCTTTTATTGCTTGTGTTTTTGGTGTCATATCCAAGAAAGCATTGCCTAGAACAATGTCGTAAAGTTTTCCCCTATGTTTTCTTGAAAGAATTTTACAGTTTCAGGTGTTACGTTTAAATCGTTAATCAATTTTTTATTTGATTTTTGTGTATGATATAAGGATCTAATTTCATTCTTTTTGTTTTTCTGACACCATTTGTTGCAGAGACTATCCTTTCCCAACACCATGGGTTGCAGAGACTGTCCTTTCCCCATTCTGTGTTTTTGGCACCCTTGTCTAAGAGCAGTTGACATATATGCCTGGATTTACTTCTGGGCTCTCTATTCTGTTCCTTTGGTCTTTGTGTCTATTTTTATGCCAGTACCTTACTGTTTTAATTATTATGGCTTTGTAACATAACCTTGACCCTTGAACAATGCAGGGGTTAGGGGTGCTGACCCTGTGTGCAGTCCAAAATCTTAGTATAGCTTATAGTTGGCCCTCTGTATACATATGGTTCACATCCATGGATTCAACTAACTGTGTATCATGTAATACTGTAGTAATTATTATTGAAAAAAATCCTTGTATAAGTGGGCCTGTACAGTTTGAACCCATGTTGTTCACGAATCACTGTAATTTGTGGAGAAAGGACAGCCTCTTCAATAAGTGGTGCTGGGAAAACTGGAGCGGTACATGTAAAAGTATGAGATTAGATCACTCCCTAACACCATACACAAAAATAAACTCAAAATGGATTAAAGACCTAAATGTAAGGCCAGAAACTATCGAACTCTTAGAGGAAAACATAGGCAGAACACTCTGTGACATGAATCACAGGAAGATCCTTTTTGACCCACCTCCCAGAGAAATGGAAATAAAAACAAAAATAAACAAATGGGACCTAATGAAACTTCAAAGCTTTTGCACAGCAAAGGAAACCATAAACAAGACGAAAAGACAACCCTCGAGAGCGTGTGGAGAAAAGGGGACCCTCTTACACTGTTGGTGGGAATGTAAATTGATATAGCCACTATGGAGAACAGTATGGAGGTTCCTTAAAAAACTAAAAATAGAACTACCATATGACCCAGCAATCCCACTACTGGGCATATACCCTGAGAAAACCATAATTCAAAACGAGTCATGTACCAAAATGTTCATTGCAGCTCTATTTACAATAGCCAGGAGATGGAAGCAACCTAAGTGTCCATCATTGGATGAATGGATAAAGAAGATGTGGCACATATATACAATGGAATATTACTCAGCCATAAAAAGAAACGAAATTGAGCTATTTGTAATGAGGTGGATGGACCTAGAGTCTGTCATACAGAGTGAAGTAAGTCAGAAAGAGAAAGACAAATACTGTATGCCAACACATATATATGGAATTTAAGAAAAAAAATGTCATGAAGAACCTAGGGGTAAGACAGGAATAAAGACACAGACCTACTAGAGAATGGACTTGAGGATATGGGGAGGGGGAAGGGTAAGCTGTGACAAAGCGAGAGAGTGGCATGGACATATATACACTACCAAACGTAAAATAGCTAGCTAGTGGGAAGCAGCCGCATAGCACAGGGAGATAAGCTGCGTGCTTTACGACCACCTAGAGGGGTGGGATAAGGATGGTGGGAGGGAGGGAGATGCAAGAGGGAAGAGATATGAGAACATATGTATATGTATAACTGATTCACTTTGTTATAAAACAGAAACTAGCACACCATTTGTAAATCAATTATACTCCAATAAAGATGTAAAAAAAAAAAAAGAATCACTGTAATTTGAGATGGGGGCAGTGTGATGCCTTCAGCTTTGTTCTTCTTTCTCAAGATGGTTTTGGCTATCTGGAGTCCTTTGTAAAAAGGTTTCATATGAATTTTAGGATTTTTTCCCCCCACTTCTGTAAAACATGCTGTTTGGATTTTGATAGAGATCATGTTGAATCTGTAGACCACTTTGGGTAGTATGGACATTTTAATAATATTAAATCTTCTCACCCATGAACATGGGAGGAGTAAAAGGCATCCATATTGGAAAGGAAGAAGTAAAATTATCTGTTTAAAGATCACATGGTCTTATATGTTGAAAATCCTACAGATTCCACAGAAAACTGTTAGAACTAATTAACAAATTCAGTAATGTTGCAAGATACAAAATCAATATACGAAAATCAGCTGCTGTTTTCTTTTTTTAAATTGAGGTATAATCGACATAACATTGTATTAGTTACTTTTCAATATACTAACAATGAACTATCCAAAAAGGAGATTAAGAGAACAATCCCATTTAAAATACATCAAAAAGAATGAAATACTTAGGAATAAATCAAGGAAGTGTAAGACTCATACACTGAAAACTACATAATGTTGATGAAAGAAAGAAGACATGAATAAATGGAAAAACTTATTTCAGTTTCTTTGTATATTTGGGTCTTTCTACTTGTGCTGTGTAGTTCACATTTCAGACACTGTACCTGGTACTAGAAAAAATGTAACCAAGTTCAGGCCTCTGGAATTTCATTTGGTGTCACTATAAAGATCACTAAGGAAAAGTAAGCAACTTCTTGGAATGGTACACTTCCACTGGTACGCTTAGAAGGTGATGGGGAAGGGAGGAACCTGTACCCTTAGCTCTCATGGAGGCAGATTAGGGTAAGAAAATCATGTTTAAGCAATCATATTTGGGGTTTGGTTTTAGATCTTATCCTGTAGTGCTTAACTCTTTAATTTTGGGCAAACAACTTTACCTCTCTGGACCAGTTCCCTCATCTATAGGGGAGAGATGATAACATCTACTTCGCCATGTTGTAATGAGGATCGAATGAGGTAGTGGACCTGGTGTGGAGTGGATACCGCTCATCTCCATTCTTATTTGCTGACACTTCCAATTATAGAACAGCTAAAGGAGAGGTTAGAGTAAGCCAAAAAATGTTAGATCAGGGTCAGTATTCGTTTTCCTGAAATTCCATTGTATATCATACATTCACCGAGTATGTGACATTCATAATAATGGTATTGTATTTATACCTTCTTATTTCTTATTAGAGATTCATTTCTTTCTCCGTTTATACATTTGACACTGAGCTATTATCTTGACCACTGGAGGCAAATATGGAAGAGAAAATGAGAAACACTGTTCTCCCCAAACCTAAATCTGCAGCTGAGCCCTGAGGGTCTCCCAGTGTCAGCTCTGGAGCCTGTGCAGAAGAGAATCCTGGTGATTAGAATCAGGAAGGCAAATGCTACTGTGCTAATCCCTACATTTCTCCAGGGGGTCACACCTCCCTGTCCACTTCTGTTGATTTGCCTGCCTTTGTTTTCCTGTCATCTCATTCTTCAGAGCAATATCTTAGGTTTTATACTTTTTTATGTCCTCATACACTTTGTTATAAACCTGGCTACACAAGGGTGGGCAGTTGTTTCCTTTCATCTGGGCTGTTATCGTTATGTTGGCCTTTTAAATGGTAGGCTTCTGGTTCTGCAGCTCCCACACCTGGACACTCCAAGTAGAGTGGAAATAAAGGCCTAGCTCACACCTGGTGTGGAGAGAGGTGAGCACCATGCTACTGAGGGCCACTAGGGTCGCAGGTCCAACTTCATGTCAATGCCAGAGTGATTAACGTTCCTTTGAATAGATAGCAATTATTTGATTAACTGAAAGAGCCTTCTCATAGTAAAGGATTAGTTTAAAAAATATTAAAAAGGTTTCAGTTTTATAATAACTTTAGTTGTCTAATTGCTGTATTGTTTTTGGAGTTTTTTGTGTATTTTTTTTTATAATCAACCTAACTCAGCAGTTTTTGTGTTTTTTTTTAATTAATTATTTTTTAGCTGCATTGGGTCTTTGTTGCTGCATGTGGGCTTTCTCTAGTTGCGGTGAGCGAGGGCTATTCTTCGTTGTGGTGCGGTGGCTTCTCTTGTTGCGGAGCACAGGCTCAAGGCACGTGGGCTCAGTAGTTGTGACTCGCGGGCTCTAGAGCGCAGGCTCGGTAGTTGTGGTGCATGGGCTTAGTTGCTCCATGGCATGTGGGATCTTCCTGGACCAGGGCTCAAACCCGTGTCCCCTGCATGGCAGGCTGATTCTTAACCACTGTTCCACCAGGGAAGCCCTTGTGTGTGTTTTTATTTCAAAAGCTTATGGATGTGTGTAGAAAGGAGATAACATTCTGAAGCTTTTGTTATCTTAGGTAATGCTTAAAGCAGAATGGCCACGGTAAGCTATGTTTGGATAGGAATTCTGATGACATTGACTTTTTCTCTATCATCCCTTTTCAGTTCTGAACAACAGGCAGTAGCTTGAAATTCTTGTTTCTATTAGATGAAACTCACCCTTTTACTGAATGTTTTATTTATCTTAACTTTGCCTTTCCGTTGGTAAACAAATAAGCATTACTGTTTGCAGAGCCAGACTAAGTTTAAAACAGGTCTTTATATTTAGGCTTCTTGATCCTAGTCATATTATCGCATATATTTTGATGCACTGCTTTCTAAGAAGTTGAAACAGAAATATTTATAATTGATGAACCAGGGAACGCTATGATTGTTTGATGTGTGTGCAGTTGTCTTGTTCCAAAAGTGCTGCATTTTCTTAGAAGACTTGGGAGCTGAATAAAAGGCAACAGGAGACTTAATGGAGATATAAAAGTTATTTATTTTTGAAATTTACATATGTTGAAAGTCACTTTTTTGACGAATAGTTCTGTGAATTATGACAAATTGCATGGGGTAGTGTAATCATCAGCACAGTCAAGGTTCAGACTTCTCTTCCTTCTATTTAGAAATTCCTATTCCTTCTCTTAGAAATTCCCTCAAGCTGCCTCTTTGTAGTCAAACCCACACCCTGCCCCCCAAGCCCTGACAACCACTGATTTGTTCTCCTTCCTTATAATTTGACTTTTTTCGGAATGTGATATAAATGGAATAATATGTAGCCTTTTAAGTTGGGCTTTTTTCGCTTAGTATAATGCATTTGGGATTCATCTAAACAGTTGTGTTTATCAGTTTTTCCTTTTCATTGAGTAATGTTCCATTGTATGGATTTACCAGTTTGCTTACCCATATACCAGTTGAGACATCTGGGCTGTTTACAGTTTTTGGCAGTTATGAATAAACCTGCTATAAATGTTCACAGACAAGTTTTTATGTGAATTTAAGTAGTTATCTTTCTTGGATAAACATCTAGGAGTGGGACTGTTGAACTGTATGGTAAGTGTATAATTAACTTTATAAGAAATCGCCAAACTTTTTTTCGAAGTGACTGTAACATTTTGAACTCTTCCCACCAGCAAAGTATGAATGTCTTTGTTGCTCTCCTTTGTCAGCGCTTGGTATTTTCTTTTTCTTTAAGTTTAGCTGTTCTAATAGGTATGTAATAATACCTCACTGTAGTTCTCTTTTGCATTTTTCTAATGACTGATGTTGAGCGCCTTTTCATGTGCTTGTCTATATGTCTTCCACAGTGAATTGCTTGTTCAAACCTCTTGCACATTGAAAAAAGGTTTGTTTTCTTATTGTTAAGTATTCCTCATATACTCTGGATACAAGTCCTTTGTCAGTTTTGTGACTTGAAAATTTTTTTTCCCCCACTCTGTGGCTTGTCTTTGAATTCTCTTAACAGAGGCTTTTGCCGAGCAAAAAGTTTTAAATTTTAAGTCCAGTTTATCTGTATTTCTTTTTTGGGTCATACTTTTAATGCTGTATTTAAGAACTATTTGCTTCACCCAAGGTCAGAAAAAAATTCCATGTTTTCCCATAAAAGTTTTATAGTTTTAGGAATTAGATTTATAATCCATTATCAGTTAATTTTTGTATAAGGTGTAGAATATATGGCAAGAGTTTTTGTTTGTTTTTTGTGTTTTTTTTGGCATATGTATGTTCAATTATTCTAGTAACAGTTGAAAAAAATCTTCATTGAATCACCTTTGCACGCTTGTCAAAATTGATTGTATTTGTGTGCTTTTACTTCTGGTCTCTCCATTCTGTTCCACTGATACATGTGTCAATCCTCTGATAACACCACACTTTCTTGATTACCATAACTTTACAGAAAGCCTTAGAATCAGGTACTGGAAATACTCCAACTTTGTTTTTTCAAACTTGTTTTGGCTATTGTGGTTCCTTTGCCTTTCCGTATGAATTTTAAAATCAGCTTGTTTGATTGGAAAAAAAATTTTTTTCTCCTGGCATTTTTATAGAAGTTGTATTGACTCTATAATGCAGTTTCTATATATCAATTTGGGATAATGGACATCTTAATGATATTGAATCTTTCTATCTATGAGCATGTTGTATCTCTCCCTTTATTTTTTATTTCTCTTACATCAGTGTTTTGTAAATTTTCAGCATACACGTACTGCCTATTGTTAAAGTTTTAATCATCTAAATATTTTAGAGAGTACTATTATAAATGGTAGTTTAAAACCCTTTTTATTTCTAATTGCTTATTGTTACTTATAGAAATACTGATTTTTGCATTTCTACTTGTTTCCTATGGTCTTAGCAAAATTTACTTACTAGTTATAGAAGCTGCTTATGAGGATTTCTTTTTTTTTTTTAAAACAGGCAAACATGTTGTCTACAAATACGAATAGTTTTATTGCTTCTTTTCAGTCTGTATGCCTTTTGTTTTTTCATCTTATTGCACCTGTTAGAACTTTGAAATGTTGAAAAGGAATGGTGAGAGCAGATAGCTTTACGTTGGGGGAAAGCATCCAGTCTGTTATCAAGTTTGATGTTAGCTGTAGGGTTTTTTTTTTTTTTGTAGATGCCCTTTATTAGGTTAAGAGGATTCCCTTTCATGCTGCTAACATAATTTTTTAGAAATTATGAATGGGTGTTATATTTTGTCATGTGCTTTTTTCTGTATCTACTGATGTAATCAGATTTTTTTTCACTAGTCTGTTAATATGGTGAATTGCATTTATTTTTAGAATGTTAAAGTAGACCTGTATTACTGGAATGAACCCCAATTAATTATGAAATACTGTATGTACATATATGGTGTGTGTTTGTGTATATATACATACATGTGATATGCTCATATTTTGAGGATGTTTGAATCTATGTTCATAAAGAATATTTGTAGTTTTCTTGTAATGTCTTTGTCTGGTTTTAGTCTCAGTGTAATGCTAGGCTCATAAAATGAGTTGGGAAGTGTTCTCTCCTCTTCCATTTTCTGAAAGAGGTATTGTGACACTGATACGATTTTTTCCTTGACTATTTGGTAGAATTTCTCAGTGAAACCATCTGGGCCTGGAGTTGTCTTTGTTGGAAGGATTTTAATTGTGAGTTGAATTTTTCAAAATAGCTGTAGGCCTGTTCACATTATCTGTTTCAGTTTGATGGTTTGTGTCCTTCAAGGAATTGTCCGTTTCATCTAAGTTGTCAAATACGCTGTTTATAGTGTTCCATTATTATCCTCTTAATGTTTGTAGGGTCTGTAGTGGTACTATCTCTTTCATTCCTGTTATTGGTAATTGTATTTTTCTTTTATTCTTTGTAAATCTTCTCATTGAATCACCTTTGATAGAGTTTTATCAGTTTTACTGGTCTTTTCAGAGAACTGGATTTTGGTTTCATTTATTTTTTCTTTTTCTGCTATTGTTTTTTGTTGTCAATTTCATTAATTTTTGCTCTTGCTTTTATTATTTCACTTTCTCCCTCATTGTTTTAGGTGTAATGTGCTCATTTTCTAGTTTCTTAAGGTGAAAGCTTATATTAATGATTTGGAACTTTCTTTTCTTATATAAGCATTTAATGATATCATTTACCCCCAATGCACTTCTTTTTACCAGAATCCCACAAATTTTGATGTGTTGTAATTTCATTTTTTTTTTTTTTTTTTTTTTTGGCGGTACACGGGCCTCTCACTGTTGTGGCCTCTCCCGTTGCGGAGCACAGGCTCCGGACGCGCAGGCTCAGAGGCCATGGGTCACGGGCCCAGCCGCTCCGCGGCACGTGGGATCTTCCCGGACTGGGGCACAAACCCGTGTCCCTTGCATCGGCAGGCGGACTCCCAACCACTGCGCCACCAAGGAAGCCCTTTCATTTTGTTTTTATTTAGTTGCAAGTATATTCTAATTTCTCTGGAGACTTTCTTTTTTGACCTGTGGATTATTTAGAAATGTGTTGTTTAATTTCCAAATATTTGGGCATTTTACAGTTATCTTTCTGTCACTGATTTTTAGTTTAATTCTGTTGTGGTCAGAAAATATACTTTGTAGCATTTAATTTCTTTTTAATTTGTTTGTTTGTTTTGTGGCCCAGGATGAATGTTTCCTCTTCGCTTGAAAGAATAGGCATTTCGCTGTTGTTGGTGTAGTGAATTAAAAATGTCAGGTCAAGTTGGTTGGTAGTATTGTTAACTTCTCCTACATTTTTTTTTTTTTTTTTTTGCGGTACGCAGACCTCTCACTGCTGTGGCCTCTCCCGTTGTGGAGCACAGGCTCCAGACGCGCAGGCTCAGCGGCCATGGCTCACGGGCCCAGCTGCTCCGCGGCATGTGGGATCTCCCCGGACCGGGGCATGAACCCGTGTCCCCTGCGTCGGCAGGAGGACTCTCAACCACTGCGCCACCAGGGAGGCCCTTCTACATTTTAATCGATTTTTCTGTCTACTTTTTCCATGAGTTTCTGAGAAGTGTTGAAGTCTCCAAGTATAATTATGGATATATCTATTCCTCTTTTTTGTTCCAACAGCTTTTGCTTTATGTATTTTGGTATTGTGTCATTAGCCGCATAAAAAACAATACGTTTTCTTTTTTAAAATGTCTCCTTGTTGGATTGATGCTTTTGTCATCATGCAATGTTCCTTTTAATTCTTATGTTTTGGTTCTGATCCCTTCTTTGCCTCATATTAATATAGCTACTCTAGCTTTCTTGTGATTGGAATTTGCATGATACGTTTTTATTTCTTTTGACTTTTAACTCACATATATCCTTGTATTTAATGTGGAGTTTTGTAGACAAAATATAGTTGGGTCTTTGTTACTCTTGCTGCTTAGTCTCACACTTAATCTTTTCATTTGTGTGTTTAGACCATTTGCATTTAACATAATTACTGATATAGTTGGATTTAGGTCTACATTGTATTATTTTCTGTTTTTATCTTCTGTTTTTTTTCCCTTCTCTGGTACTTCTTCTTGCCTTCTTTTGTATTATTTGAAATTTTAGTATGTTATTAATTGCCTTTCTGGCTATATCACTTTATTTTATTCATAGGGTTTTAAAAACATTAGCGTGTGTAGCTGACTTTTGCAGTCTACTATATACATCTTTCTCCTTCCTACCCTCACTGTGCTAGAATTTTTGCTTTCATGTGTCGTACATATTTTTGAAACCTTTGAGAAGAAAAGTAACGTATTTACCCTGTTATTATTTCTCTTGGTCTTCTTTCATTCCTTGTGTTTCCCTTCAACGTGAAGACCTTCCTTAAGCATTTATTTTATTATTAGTCTGCTGGTGACAAATTCTATTTGCTTTCTTTGTCTGAGAATGCCTTAATTTTGATTTCATTCCTAAAGTGTATTTTCACTGAATCTATAATCCCAGCCTGATAATTCTTTTCCTTTAGTACTTTAACAATGTCGTTCCATTATCTTCTGTTCGCCATGGTTTCTCATGAGAAATCCACAGTCATTTGGACCCTCCCCTGTATTTAATGGTCTTTTTTCCTCTGGCTGCTTTCAGACATTTGATTACAATGTGTCTGGATATGGTTCTGAGTTTACCTTTTTTGAGGTTCACTTGGCTTTATGAATCTGTAAATTAATGTTTCACCAAATTTAGGATTCTGTCAGCCATTCTTTCTTTTTTTTTTTTTTTCTGCACCCTTATCATTCTCCTCTCCTTCCAGGAATCCAGTGACACAAATGTTTACCTTTTTGATATTGTCCCACATGTCCTTGAGATTCTGTTCATTAAAAAAATATCATTGTCTTTTCTTCAGATTGGTTAATTTCTATTGATTTATCTTTAAGTTCACTGACACTTTCCCTTTTCATCTCTATTTTGTTATTGAGACAATCCACTGAATTTTTAAATTTCAAAGTTTTAAATTTCACGTTCTCTTTAGTGTGTGTGCTTCAAAAATTTTTAACTGTTTGCACTGACTTCAAAATAAGAAAGAAGAGGAAAAAAACTAGTAAAGTTGCCCTTTCTTCTTTATGGTTTCTTTTCTTTTTTAAAAAAATTTATTTCTTTTCGGCTGTGTTGGATCTCCATTGCTGCACATGGGCTTTCTCTAGCTGCGATGACAGGGGGCTACTCTTCATTGCAGTGCACGTGCTTCTTATTGCAGTGGTTTCTTTTGTTGTGGAGCGTGGGCTCTAGGCGCACGGGCTCAGTTGCTCCGCGGCATGTGGGATCTTCCAGGACCAGGGATCGAACCCGTGTCCCCTGCATTGGCAGGCAGATTCTTAACTGCTACGCCACCAGGGAAGTCCTCTTTCTGGTTTCTTGATCTCTGTGGAGACCTTTCCCTTTCAATTCATTTCAAAAGTGTGTTCATATTTACCGCAGTTATAATTGCTTTTTAAAAATTCTTTATTAATTTTAAGATCATCTTGGGCTGGTCCCTATTGTTTGTTTTCCTTGTGAATTGGTCAGAATTTCCTGATGTTTTGGATGTTGAGTGAGTTTGGATTATATCCTGGACTCTTTGAATATTATTTTCTGACACTCTGAGTCTTGTTAAAGTCCCCTTGAGAATGTTGATTTCTTTTGTTTCTTTGTTTCAGCAGGCAGTCAACCCATTTAGGTTTGTACCACTTCAGTAGGTGGTTTTCCCAGTGTCAGTCCTGTTTTCCAACCCTTTGCTGTGCTGCTTTGGGTCCACTTCATGCATTCCTCACACTGGGTTTCATTTCAGACTCGGTTGGTGGTTTGGATCATAGCTTAATTCTCAAAACCTTTGTTGGGTTTCTTTGTGTCTGTGTCACAAAGTGCACAGTCCGGATGGACTGGGACTTGTGTTGGTTTATATACAGCATTAGCTGATTCCCTTCTCCAGATCTTTCCTAATTGGATTTTCCTCAATATTCTCTGACTCATAGGGGTCTGTTTTTCTATTTCTCTGGTGAAAAAGCTAGTGTTTCAATTTAGTTCCCTGTGCTATTGCACAGTTCTGCCCATCTGGGCTGCCCTAGGGTTAGAGCAACAGGGGTGGAGTGGGGTGGGAGGTTTGGGGGAAGCGAGAGGCAGAAAGAGAAACGCTGATACCCTCACATTCTTCAGACCACTTGGGTTCATTTGCCCAGTTCCTTTGAGTCAAGAGATGGGTTTTCTCTCTAGATCTTAATGTTTGAGTCATAGCTGTGGCAGAAGTGCAATGCTGGGACTGCAAGTGGTGTCAGGCCAGACTGGAAGAGGAAAAAAAGGAAGGATTCCCTCCATACCCTCCTGTTTGCAGGGGTCTCTTTCCCAAGTCCTCTGGAGAGAAGGAGTGGGCTTTCTTTTGGAGGTTTGTGGGGGTTTTTTTGCCATTTGTACCCACTGTATAGTTCTGGGATTCAGGCCCAGCCTTGGGTCAAAGCAGGAATGTAAAAAAGGGGGGTAAAAATCTAGAAATCATCATTGTACTGTCTTTAAGTTTTGACTTCCCTCCCTAAATCACCTGCTCTTGTTTATTTCTTAGAGTTTTCAAGTAGTTGCATTTTGTGTCTTGTCCAGAACTTTCAGTTATAATCAACCATGGGGAGAGAGAGAGGGTATAGGGGGCTTACACCATCCTGGGTGGTATCGAGAAACCAAAATAGTGTTTTTTTTAATTAAATATTATTTTATTTGCCAATAACGAAATACACACTATAGAAAACCTGGGAGACACAAAATTATAATTAAGGAAAAAACTACCCATATTCTTATAACTTAAAATTAAGTAGTCCTAGCATTTTTATGTACATATACCAATCTCACTTTTTAATATACAGGTAGCTGTGTTCTTAGAGGTGATCATATTATACACAATTTTGTATCTTGCTTTTATAACTTATTACAAAGGAAACTTGTTTGGTATTATTAAAACTATACTTGGAATGATTTTATAATGAGTTCATTGAATAAATGCACTATTGTTTATTTGATCATTTCCCTATTGTTGGACGTTTTTTCCCCCAAATATTTGCTACTGTAAAATTGCTGTGATTAACATCTCTGGGTATAAACATTTCCCTAAATTTAGATTATTCTTTAGGTTATCTTTCCAGATGCATAATTACTAAGTCAAAGGGTATGAATGTTTTTAAGGGATTTGCTGCGTAATTCTAAATTGTATAATACCATCATCTTACTAACATACTGTCCCACTGGCAGTGTGTCAGAGTGCCCAATTCCTGGCAATGGAGGTTGCTCCACACATATTTTAGGAACCCTTATGTTAATCAGGGCTCTTTCCATTCCCCTGAACCCCATGGGCCTCATCAGGAATCTACTCACCACTCAGAACATTCACATTCTGAACACTGTCTGGCTGCACCTTAAAGCTTTATTATATGTTGACCTGATGCTGTAACGACTTGTGCAAGAGTTGCATTATTTGAGGCAGTCACTTGAGAATCACAACTATGACCACCTCACTTTCCTGTTTAAAACCTCTTATGAGCCCTCCATTGCCTATGGGAAAATGTCCAAGTTTCTTAACATGGCATGAAAGACCCTTCACCAACAGCCTTGTCCATTTGTGATGCTCTATTTCTAAGCACTCGTGCCTCACAAGTTCAGTTTTACTGTACCGTTTTATGTAACCTTTCTCTTGCCTTCATATCTTTATTCATGCCCTTCCTCCCCTTGTGCTCCCATTTCCTTCCTTCCCTTACCCCTGCCACATAACTCTCATCCCACACAAACAAAAGCAGACACACACACTTGCTGGTTCTTATGCCTTTTATGATTTAGTTGATGTGTCACTTCTTCCAGCTTTCCTGAACAAACCTCTGTTCAACTCCACTCACCACAGTTATATGTATGTGTGTGTGCATATATATGCACACACACATATGTAATATGTGTGTATATACATATATTTATTTTAGCTGTATTCAAATTATTTTCCATAGACTTTTCCCCCCTTCAGTAGATTATGAACCATGCAACTAGCAGTGTTTTATTTTATATCCCCAGAACCCAACACAGTGCCTGATGCATGCTAGCACTTTAGGAAACATTGGTTAATTGAGCTAATGCATATCGGCATGAACGAATGCATATCTCTGAAACATACTTGCTTCTACTCATTTTTAATGTGCTAGTGACTCAGAGGAACATCTTATTTTTTTATTGTTTGTTTCCCACGTGTGAGTATCTGTTACTGGTGACGGTGACCAGTGATGGACAGACAGCTCTCTTAGCACTGCTACATTATGAACAATAGTTCTCGATTCATAGGGTTAAAATGAATGTAGGTTCACGTGGCTTGACCAGTTATTTCAGGCTCTGGAATATGACAGCAAAACACAAGTCTTTGTATATTTATGTTAACTGATGTTGTGTGTCGTGGAGTAAATGCTTTTTTGTCTTTTTTCTTCATTTTTTCCCTGTCCTTTGAAGTTCTACATTTTGTGCCTATAAAAACTTCAATATGTATGATTGAAATTATTTTGCAAATGGTCAGTTAAAGAATTCTGAGAACCATTAGGCTTCACTCTTGCAAAGTAAAAACAGATTAAAAATGATAAAATACAATAAGTGGTTACTCGGGGAAGGGCATATAAATGAAATTGTTCATCTATAAAAATATTGCCTAGACTTTCTGCTTTTTTCTCTTCCCCTAATTTTCTAGAACACACCCAAACTCGGTTAAATCCAGATTTTAATGATTTCCAAATAGGTACTCAGTTTAAAGTATACAAGCCATGAAATAAAATGTAGGCAAATAGGTAAAGCAGAATATAAAGCAGAAGTAAAGTGAGGCAAAAATCTCACCTGATTATCAGGTATAGGTATTCTCTTTACATCTTAACCCATTAATGTGGACTGAAAGTTTCGTCAGAGTTGTCATTGTCATGTTCACCTTTTTTTCTGGCAGTGTTTTCCATTTTTCCCTCTTACTAAGCATCCTATCACATCCTTCCACAAGCACCACCATGGGGCAAACATCCACCTTTTTCTTCTCCCATTTAAAAAAAGATTGTGCTAGCTTTGAACTGCCTTTAGGTGATCCAGAATTCTTTAGGAGCTGACTCCAGCTCATGCTATCTTTGGACCTCAAGATGAGTTTGGGTTTAGAATATGCCAGCTGGTTTGGCCTGTATCGTTCATTCATTCAAAAACATTATTGGGTGTCTGTTGTGTGCCAGGTCCAGTACAGTTATGGAGTATACATGGTGACAAGACACAGTGTCTGCTGTCCCGGGGATCACGTGGGGACCAAGTCAACAGGCACTTGCTGATCACACTGTGATGTGAAATGTACCAGGATAAGAGTGAATGCATGGTTCTTTGAGGGCATCTAGAGTAACCTTGGTGATCAGGAATAATTTCTTGGAGGCGGTGAGAACTTCAGCTGTTGATGTTATTGAGTTATCATCTGGGATATAAAAAAATCCTTCTGTGCTTTTGGATATGGGTATTTGGCTCTTACCCATGGGTTTCCAAGTCTGTCCTCACGACTCTATACCTCACTACTCTAGCAATCTGTCCTTTCTCTTTCTGGCATTACATCTTTAACACTGTGAAGCATCCAAAGAACTCTTCTTGGAATCTGTGAAGAAATCCATAAGGCATGTTTATTCAGGGCCCCTAGCTTTATTCCCCCCCCCCCCGCCCCCCATATCCTTAGGCCAGCTGGGAACAGTACTGCCATCAATGTTTGCCAACTGCAGTTGCCAGAAGGAGTGTTGGAGGAGGCGGGTGGTTAAGGTGAGGTTGTGTGTGGCTCAGCTAGCTCTCTGGCTATTGACAAATTGTTGTTTAAATTACTCAGGGGCAAAAGAGGGAACTTTTGTAGCAGTTTTGAATAGAGAAGAAGTGTTGTCTCTAGAGAAATGATAATTTAAAACATACTGTTTTCCATTTTGGAGCTGGTCCTAGTAGCTGTGTATATTTTCTCTTCCCAGCTGGGTGAATGACACTGTCTTGCACTCCAGCAAATTGGGGTGCGTCTCTTGGCTCCAGTCCTAGGGTTATAGCAGAGTAACTGCAAGTGCCATGTTGGCTACACATTCTCCCCGTGAACCATACATGGACAATAGGAATTCACATAAAAAAACACATGAGTCTGTTGGTCTTATATATCACTTCTCAAATAGATTCTTTTTTTTTTTTTGCCGTACGTATTTGCTGAATTATATGGCATCAGAGTATAACAGATAGAAGTAGGAATTGATTAGGGTTTTTGATAAAGATCTGCATAGCCATTGAAGGTTGCTTTGTACAGTATATATAAGTTTAAAGAAATCTGATTCTGATAGTAATTTCTTTATTCACTGTATCATTGAATTTCTCATCTATTATACCCTCTGTGTTCCATATGCAAGGGAGCATTTTGGTCCCTTCTGACATATCTCATTCCTTTATCACAGATAGTAATCATATAAGTTAATTTAAATTGCCCTTGAAGTTTCCTAGTCCAATGGTAGCCTCTAGCAGCCTTTCTAAAAGCATCTCATCTTAAGCAGGTTTTATAAATAAAACTTGTTTATCAGAATCTGGGTTTGTTTGCACTCTCCTTCATGTTATTTATTTATTCACCATGTTATTTCTTTGGAGTGCTTTTTTTTTCTTTTTCCTTGAACTTACTCTTGTGAATGGAGTTTCTCCCTTTGTTTATAACATTGCTTTGTGATGCTTTTTGTCCTTCTGCTTTTTCTTGTTTCATTTCTTACCAACTGGAGGAAAATTTTTCTTTCATTAAGTAGTAAAATGAAAGGCTTGAAGTGCATTTAATTCAGCTTCTACATTGTCTTATTCCTGTTTGCATTCAAGCAGTGAATGCATGTCAGCTTCAAGGACAATTGTTGCTTTGCATGCAGCATGCAGCTTAAAAGCAATATAAGGAGTAATCTTCATTTGGTGAAATTTGATTGTAGTTTTCATCTTTACAAAATTTCTTTTTTTTTGGGTACGCGGGCCTCTCACTGTTGTGGCCTCTCCCGTTGCGGAGCACAGGCTCTGGACGCGCAGGCTCAGCGGCCATGACCCACGGGCCCAGCTGCTCCGCGGCACGTGGGATCTTCCTGGACCGGGGCACGAACCCATGTCCCCTGCATCGGTAGGCGGACTCTCAACCACTACGCCACCAGGGGAGCCCTACAAAAGTTCTTTACAGTCACTAGGTTAGGCTCTTTCCTGCGTACTCTATCAGAGTCTATGGTAAAGCTTTTAACATCAGTCTGTCTCAGTATATACATTGCCTAGCTAAAGTGAAATTGTTATTATGTCTCATCTCAGTCTCCATTCAGGGAAGACCAGGAAATAGACCCTTTCGTTGGCTTAAACATAGCTAATGTCAAAGTTAGTAAGCCTTCCCTGAAATGCCCTTCCCATAACATATATGGAAAATCTTACTTAAAAGGATGCTTAGTAAGGGGAAAACATGATATAGCAGCTATTCTGAAATTTCTGGCAGAAGGTCACTGTGTAGGTGCAAAACAGTCTCATTCTTTCTCCATATATGAAGCTCACAAGTTATTTATAAACACATTATCCCAATGTTTTCAGATACTTTCTCCCAGCATATAAATATAATATTTATCAGTGTCTCCTTTGGTGTGGACTTTTCCTATCGATTCCTCTTAATTTTACATCCTTTTTATTGATTTGGCAACTTTGAACATACTCAGCTTGTTTTGAATGATCCTTGTTTCCTCTAGTTTTTCTTTCCTTCCTGAGATTCTGTATAGATATTGTTGCTGAGTTGTGAGATATCAAATGGGTTGTTAAACTCAAAAGTGCTTTGTGTTGTTCCATTTATCTCAGCAAACATTTCTTACATGCCTATGCTATGCCATGTTGAAGAGGCCCAAATACATAAAATGGGTGCATGCTTTTGAGATTGAAAACGGTGGTGGAGTTACCTGGAAAGGTATAATTTCTGTACCTCGTGGTGTGTGTAATGATAGAAGTGTGCATGGAAAGTGCCGTGAGAGCTCAGAGAAAGCACATAAGTAGGTGGGCTGGCCAGCCTTTTCTGGAAGAGCTAAATTTTAAGGGAAAGTAGGATTTAACTAGAAAAGAAAGAGTGAGCATAAGTCTAAGATGCAGGGTGGCGCTCTAGCCAACGGGAACAATTTTACACGGTCATGTAAAGCATCAGAGTATATGTGGTAACTCCAAGATACAGTCAGGTCTGCTATAATGTGACCTACGCATTCCTAAAAGTCACTGTTGCAGAATTGCACAATGAAAAACCACATGGCTCATGGGAAAGCTCAAAAGCTTCCTAAGTGACTGATAAGGAAAAAGATAGAAACCTAATAAACATGGTAGCACAGTTTTACATAAGTTAAAAGGTTAAGAAATATAGAAGTACCATAGCAAATGTGGCACATTTCCTTGAAAAGAATCTGAAGTTTACCTGTGGAAGTTGCTGTCGGAAGGGTTGTAGCTTGTAAATTTTTGCAGAGTGTTGCCTGGAGGGTTATCTGAAGTGGGAGTGAAAGCTGTAACAGCAGATGTGGATGGTGAGACTAATAATACAGGAGCTACGGGAGCTGGTAGATGCTAAAGTGTGTGCATAGTTTTTTGTATTTCTACGTGGCTTGGTTCAGCCAGCTGCTGTTTTCTTTGCTCACCAAGTCTTTCCCAAAGATGACGTGGCACATAATCAAATGCAAGATTTGCTTATGCTTAAATTGTTTCCTGATATAATCAATTACGTTGGAACAAATTCGTGTTTTCACAGCAAGAGCTGTAGCAGAACTGGCTGGCTTGTGCCTCTGGAGGGTGACAAGGGATGTCTGGAGGGGCTGTAGATATGGGCTGGAGTTCCAGCCTATGGCTTCCATTTCCATCTCCAGCATCTTTTTAATACTTTGCCATTAAATAAGGTCATTATGATTTCTTTCAACCTCTAGCAAGTCTGTTTGATCTTTCATGACCTTCCTGGTTTTCTTGTCAGTTCTGTTCTCTTCAGTATTCCCCCTTGAACCTCAGAGGGAATTTCCCCCGTGGTAGTATTGTCTGTCTCTGACCCTGGGCACTCCTGAGTGGCCTGCTTCGTTGTCATCGGCCCAGGCTTTTCCTCGGCCTTCCATCCTGTCCTCTCCTTTTGGGCCTTTTCTGCATTAAATGCGAGGGCTGCTAGGAACTCAGTCCTGTGCTCCCTGCTTTATGTTGAGTGCCTGCCTTGCTGTGGTTTGGTTTCTCTGTGGACTGGTCACTCTTATACCTAACATGTTGTTGCTGTTATCTTTAGATGTCATGCTTTTTGAAAATTTACCCTCAGGTGCTCACTGTTTGGAATCTTTGCTTAGCAATTAAAGTGGACTTGGGAATCAGGAGTTTTTTTAGATCATTTACCTATCTGGAAATTAGTAAGACCTTGCATATGTCTCAGCTGACGATCATTCAGTCATAATAAGTAGCTGTTAACATTTCCTGAATGTATAGTGTAATGTCAGGCAGTGTTACATAGTTGACCTGGATTACCTCGTTTCATCCTCACAATGGCCATAGGAAGTAGGTACTATTATTATCTTCATTTTACACAGAAAGCAACTGAGAGTGAGAAAGTTAAGTGACTTGTCCAAGGTCACATAGGTATGTGTTCAAGGTCACATGGTCTAATGTGCATAGGAACCTGGATAGTTTGATCCAGAGCCTGCACTATTAACCACTGCTGCATAACTGAAATAGTTTCTTTTGGACACTATTACAGGCATCTTGAACTTACACTGGGAAGAGGGCAAACCTCACTGTGAAGGACCATGAAATTTGGATAGTTTTGAAATCAGATATACTAGCAGCCAAGTGTCTGCCCTTAGCTACATAAATGTATCATTCATTACATTATATGTGTGGCATTCATTCAGAATATTTCAGTGCTACTTGAATAGATGTCAGCTAACTTTTCCACCTATGCTTTTGTCAGTCTTTTTTTCTTGTTTTTTTCTAAAGTTGGCTTGTTGTGGTGGCACAAATGGGGAGAGGAGAAACGACCCCTTCCCTGTTTCAGGTTATTGAGTCCTTCCTACGTACTGGGGTGGGGAAGGGGAGATGTTGTGCAATATACCCATGAGAAATGGGCTCAAATATGAAACCTGAGAGATCATGACTATCAATAAATCAACTGGTTCAGTGTCTCTAAGGAAAGCACTGACGATGGAAACTGAAAATGAGGAAGCTCTAGTGCCATCTTGTGGAGAGACCGTCGCAGTCAGGTTCTGACCCTGCAGTGACCATGCTTCTGCTGGTGGTACTTGGTGGTAGTGGCGCTTGGATGGGGGTGTTGTGTTGTGTTTACTACCCTAGCATTTCTAACCAAGTATTTCGCCTCTAATAATTGGAGATGGATGAAATTCGATACCCCGTGTAATGGGTAACGTTGACAGTTTACAGTGCCCTTCCATACGTATTGTTTTATTTATTGCGTTTCTGTAAGGTAGGCAGGGAAGCTATTATTCTCATTTAATTGGAGAGGAAATGGGCATTCTCGGAGGGTTAATTTACTTGACCAGGGTCACAACCAGAAAGTGATAAAGCTGTGATTTGAAATACAGTTTTTTGTGTTCTAATCAAGGGGATTTTCTTGCTCTCCCATGTTCTTCATAATGTATGAGACTGTTTCATGTGCAGGCAGCAGCTGTTTCATCAGACAACTGCTTCTGCAGCTTCTTTTGTTTATTGTAGTATTTTGATGCCTCTCATCATTTTCTACGTGACTGGCAGTTTGGGATCTGAGGACTTCATATTCTTAAGCAAGCCTTAAACCTATTTTTTTCCCTAGAACTGGATGGCTAGAGAGTGGCAAGTCCTTACATAGAATCTTTGTTTGGAATTTGCCATCAAATGGTCTTTAGTGGGGAGAGAGCTCTTTCTATCTGTATGGGGAAGCAAGAGTTAGTTTTGGCTTTTAAGAGAGGAGCGGACTCAGCACATGATTAAGCTGTGCTTTGCACTGGGTCTAGTTAAAGGGAATCAAAATTTCTTGAACAAGTAGAAAGCTCTTGTTTCTGCTTTGTCCTTATGGACTTTATCATCAAAGCTTCCAGCTAACCCCTAGAGTCTCATTCTGGAGTTTTCTATCCCCACTGGTTTGTTAGCTGTCGGAGATCAAGGTATCTTGTCTTCTTCTTAGCTCTCAGGAGGCACTCAGATAATTGAGGGATACATGGAGGAATGTTGTTTTTTTCTCTTTCTTTTGGATCTCTGGTTCATTAGGAGGTTGGTATGGCACAGTGGTTAAACCTAGACTGGAGTCAGATATACCTAGGTTTGATTCCTAAAGTTGCTCTTTGTAATTATTACCTTATATCTCTGAGCCTAAGTTTTCCTAACTGTAAAATGAATAGTTTATAATAACCACACAGTATTGTGCCTGTAAAGAATTGAGCATGTATTGGGCACACAGGAAGTTTTGAATCAATGCTGGTTGCTGTTGTCATCATTATTATTATCTGGATTCATTCGAACTTTCATACTTTTCATAGGATGGACTGAAAATCCCAAGGGTATAATGTCTACTTCTGTTTCATCTCTAAATATGGATGCAGTTCTTAAGATTTTGGTACCTCTCCAACCCACAACTCTTCATCTTACCAAATCACTTTGCATATTTGGGTGCCATTGCAGTGACTCATGCTCGTATTCTTTGGTCAGTGGCGGGTGAAGCTTTGGATAGCAACTAGACTCTTTTACACTACTATCAACTTTCGTCCTAACAAAGTTTTGGAGAAAACATCGGCCTGCTTCTGGGCTATGCAGATCAGCACAAGCAAAGCGAGATCTTCCCTGGAGAAACTTTTTGTACCTGGTAAAAGACCCTTGTTTCATTGTTCCTGCAATCATTTTTCATGTTTTATAGAAGTCAAGACCAGAGTTTCTCAGTCTGTGCTGGCCTGGATAATTCTTTTTTTTTTTTAATTTTTAAACTTTTTTATTGAAGTATAGTTGATTTACAGTGTAGTGTTTGTTTCTGGTATATAGCAAAGTGATTCCGTTTATATATATATATATATATATATATATATATACACACACACACACACGTATTTTTTTCAGATTCTCTTCCTTTATAAGTTATTATAAGGTATTGATTGTAGTTACCTGTGCTATACAGTAGGACCTTGTTGTTTATTTTATGTATAGTAGTGTGTATTTGTTAATTCTGAACTCCTAATTTATCCCTCCCCTTTCCCCTTTGGTAACCATAAGTTTGTTTTCTATGTCTGTTCCTGTTTTGTAAATAAGTACATTTGTATCACTTTTAAGGTTCCACATATAAGTGATAGCAAGCATATGATATTTGTTTTTCTCTGACTTCCTTCACCTAGTATGATAATCTCCAGGTCCACCCATGGGCTGGATAATTCTTTATTGTGGGTAGCTGTCCTGTGTATTGTAGGATGTTTAGCAGCATCCCTGACCCCATCCACTAGATGCCAGAGCATTCCTTCCCTCCTAGTTGTGACAATTAAAAATGTCTCCAGATTGCCCTAATGTCTCCTGGGGGACAGAATCACCGCTGGTTGAGAACCCCTGCTGTAGGTTTATGTGCTGGATACAGCCTCCCTTTAACTAATGACTGACTTTTCTCATTTATTTCTTCCTTTCTCAGTGTCATTCATTGTCTCAGCTCCCTCCTTTTCCCTCTGAGCACACCCATTTGCTTAGGTTGAAGGAATTACTAAAGCGCTGTTTTGCTATGTCAAAAGTGTTCAATGATTATAAAAGTCTCAAGGGCCACAACAATCTGCAGAAAGTAAAAGTAGTGTTTTTTGCCCTTTTTTATCAAAGGAAATTCAACCTTTTAAAGGAAGGATAGGGTTTTGTCAACATTCTGAGGCAAGTGACATTTGTCTTGCTTTCTACTTTCTTTTATCTCCTAATGCTCCCTTTCCTGAACTTCAAACTTACTCCTTAATTACCCTCTATAATGCAAAACATTTTACTGTCAATCCTCACTTTATAAGGACTTCCATAGGTATTGGATCTCAGCTAATTATTAGAGGAGCCAGGTAATCAATCTAATTTATGTGAAATTAGAAATACAGTTGACCCATGACCAACACAGGTTTGAACTCTGTGGGTCCACTTTTATGCAGATTTAAAAAAAATACATAGTACTACATGTGGTTGGTTGAATCCACGAATGCACAACCTCAGATATGAAGGGCCGGTTGTAAAGTTATACATGGATTTTCAGTGATCCGCGCCCCTAACCCCTGCGTAGTTCAAGGGTCAACTGTAATTCATAGGAGACACTGTATTGCTCCTCTTAGCATTTGCATTTTGTTAAGAGTAAAACTTTCTAACTTAAATAAGTTTCATGGGTTATGCTACAGTGAAATGAAGAATTTTCAGCAGATGGGTGAGATAGTTTTAGATATGAGTCTTCCTTGCACTTCATAAGTTATGTTTCCCAGCCAGCCACTTTTTCTATATAGTGACAACCAACATCCATTTCAAAAGTATTAAAATAGAGGTTGTCTCACTTTCTTCCGTCTTGTAGCTTCTTGGAGTCTTCCCCTATTGGGTATAATCATTTCTTCTAATTATACTAATTTTGTTGTTATTGGTATTGGTGAGACTTTCCCATATTCGTGGTCTGCAAGTGGATAAGGGTGTTGAGCAGTGGTACAAGTTGTGTATGTTTGAAAGCTGCTGGAGGCCGGAAATGCAGTTTAAAAATTGCATGAGTTATGTGGGAGGCTTTGGAGAGGGTGGTGGTGTGGTTCTGGTTATGGGAAAGAGTTAATTTATTCTGAAGATTTAAATAACTTTAGAGGAGAAAAGACAGCTGGAAAAAAATTTTCTGTGAGGACATTCTAAAGAAGATTGGGGGAAGATTAGAGAGACTGTAGTAAAACATTTGAAAGCTCTCATATAAGAGTGCTGTGAGGATTTATTTATTATCTGTAAAATGAGAGTATTGGCTTGCTCCCCTCTGAGTCTAATACTCTGTTATTACAGGATGACATTCTTGAGAAGCTGGGAAAGCGGGAATGTTTGCTATTTAATACCAAAAATGCAATAGGAGGACCCTCTTCTCTGTACTTCATTATAGTGAACACCATGTAACAGAGAGAAACAACTGCTGGCTATGACTGTTGTTTAGACAAAAACTTGGGTGTATTTCCTCCTGTCCTTTCATGCTTGAATGTATTCTATGTTCATAGACTTAGGAATCACAGGTATCTGATTTCGATTCAAAATGAATTCGTCATTTAAAATATTTTCATAGGGAAGGATGAATTAGGAGGTTGGGATTAACGTATACACACTACTATAATATAAAATAGATAACCAACAAGGACCCATTGTGTGTGTGTGTGTGTGTGTGTGTGTGTGTGTGTGTGTAAAACTGAATTGCTGTGCTGTGTACCTGAAACTAACATGATATTGTAAATCAACTATACTTCAATAAAAACAAACAAAAAATACAGTATTTTCATGGGATTAATTAGCTTTCATAGGTCTTGTTTTCTTTCTGGATGTTAACCAAGTATCATGGGGTAATATTTTAGGAGGATCACTGTCCTCTTTCATTATTTCCAAAATTCTTCTGGGATAATCTTTAAAACATGTCAACAGAGCCAGTACAGATGCAGTCGAAACAGGGCCTACATGGGACTTCCCTGGTGGTCCGGTGGTTAAGACTTCGCCTTCCAATGCAGGGGGTTGTGGGTTCGATCCCTGGTCAGGGAGCTAAGATCCCAGGTGCCTCGTGGCCAAAAAACCAAAAACATAAAACAGAAGCAATATTGTAACAAATTCAATAAAGACTTTAAAAAGTGGTCCACATCAAAAAAACTTAAAGTAAAAAAACAGGGCTTACAATTACCAATAGAAGATTACATTAAAAAGAAATACTTCAGGGCTTCCCTGGTGGCGCAGTGATTGAGAGTCCACCTGCCGATGCAGGGGACGTGGGTTCGTGGCCCAGTCCGGGAAGATCCCACATGGCCGCTGAGCCTGCGCGTCCGGAGCCTGTGCTCCGCAACGGGAGAGGCCACAGCAGTGAGAGGCCGGCGTACCGCAAGGTAAAAAAAAAAAAAAGAAATACTTCAACAAGCCTTTATTAAGGGCCTGCAATATGCGAGGCATTTTGCTGTGTGCTATGGCTATCAAAGAGGAAACAAACAAACAACAGCAGCCGTTTCCAAATTATAGTTTGCCTTTCCTAGTTTGCAAAAGCGTGGTGATTAGAATGGCGCCAATACACAATATTAGGGACCCACAGGCTTGGCATACAAATGGCACGCGAGGACCCTTTGCTCTGGACACCTCTCCACATGGGGTCGGCTGCAGAGAAAGTTACCGAAGGCAGGAGGAGGAGCAGAAAATTACCTCCCAGTGTGGTAATAACCCATAGTGCCTCTGCATTCATTTTCTGTTCTGGATGGATTCTTGGAACGCCCTGCCCCATTTAAACTTTTCTGAAAGATTGATTCTGAGTTTAAGTTCCATCTAGAGGTCGTGCGGTTCTTGGCTCTTTTCCAGACTACGGAAAAGACCAAAAAAGAAAGAAAACAGGTTAAAATTCTAGGGTAGGCTCTACTTTCATGGAGGGTCCTCCTACCTACAAGTAGGCTTGCTTTTGTGGGGTCTTCAGGCTAAACTCTACCGACCTCTGTCCTCTTCAGAGGAGGTCTGGGATGCTAAATGGCCCAAGTTTGAGAGAGAGGCTCTGGCTCCGGACAGGAGGATTAGAGGTGGGTTGTTAATGATGGTTTAATGTAATCAGCTGTATTCCTGGTGGTAAAATGTCTAAGCGGTAAAGAGATTGAGTTCCGTCTCTGGCTTGCAGCTCCCTCTGTGACTTTGGGCAAGTGATGTTTATTCTTTGGGACTCTGGTTTCATATCTATCACACGAGGGAATGAGACTACATAATTTCTAAGGTGGATCAAAGCAGACGTTGTCTCTAATCGTGTGTCTTCTTGCTATTTCTAGTTTTTTTTTTTAAGAATAGGATTTGTTCTGAAGCCATTTCTGCAATCCTAGTTAACTGAATTTTGCTTGTAAAATTCTTATTTCTTTGCATTAAAGAGGGAGCCTTTTTAGGGTGAGAGTGAGCACCCATCCTCCCTCTTTCAAATAAGATGCCCCGGTTAGTCCTACTGCCAAGACCAAGACGGATTCTTCAGTTTACCTCTAGCATCGGAGGAGAACAGCAGCGATGAAATGGGAGAGAATGAGTTGATTAACAATTATTGCTGCTCGAGCAGACACAGGAGTGAGGCCTCAGAGTTCTGGCTGCCAGTTATTACTATCTTGTCAGTCTTGCCACAACTCTAGAGAGAATGCAACCAAGACAAGGGGTATGCTTCCCAGTTAGAGATTCAGTGGGCGACTCACAACAGATAGGACTTCTGGGTAGAAGTGAAAGGGTAACATAACAGCGGGGGATGGTAGCCAACTTCTGAAAATGCAGGACTGGTTTGAGATTAAAACATCATGATGTCCAGAAAAGTGATCACGTATCAGTGGCACATTCTGACCGAATTTCTCATCAGCCAGTGTTTGATTCATAGCGACCTCTTTTACAGGAAAAATAAAATAAGTGCACATTGCTGTTACCATAAAAGAAGCGAATTCCAACTCCAAAGGAAGAGCTTCCTAAATCCAAAGGAAGAGCTAGACTCTTTCTCTTGCATTATATCCAAAGCTGTCAGTGATGGAAAGTGATTGCAGAACTCCTATTATCGTGGCAGTAGTATAAGCAGGAAGAGATCCCAGGTGGAATGTGTCTGACTGGCACTTAATATCCTCGATTTTGATTTATAAAAACAAGAACAGAATCACGAAGGGAATATAAGCATTGCCACACCTAATCTGTCATTTTGTTGCATTATGTCCAATTTTATAACTTCTTTCAGTACAGTTTTTTTTCCTCTTCCCTCTTATTAGAAAAATAAATGCAGTGCTATCGTTTTTAGGAAGAAAATTCCAGAGTTTATTGTATTTAGAGGGACTCATGAATGATTTATTTACATTAAGTATGAGAGTTTCCAGAACAGTGATTAAAAATGCTTGCAAATTCTAGATTAGAAGTGTGGGAATTTCCTTTTGTGCTAATCACTCTCTAAAAGTTACACTTCTAACATGACTCACAGGAACCAATTAAAATTAGGTCATTTGCATTTATTCTCTTCATGGCAATGTGAACTTTACATGTTATGACTTTTGATTTTTATTAAAAATTTTTTAACTTGCAATCAAAATTTTAAACATTTATTGGTATTTAGAAGTGGTAGTTCTCCATGATTTAATGTAGTTGGATCCATTCCTGAGAGACACATCTCTTATCTCCTGACTAAACGCAGTTTTACTTCTACTAAATTGGAAATAGGGATGTTTAAACAGAAATGTAGCATACAGTAATCACAAGTAATCCTTCTCCAATATTCTTTGTTGGAAACATCTGGAGCATGACTAATGGTTTGGGAAATAGGACCTATGAGTAAAAGTGAACAGGAATTGAGAATTATTTCATATGTAGATAAATAAATGGTGATTTAAATAACAAATTACAAGTTCATGAGGAGCAGTTGGAAGGAGGACAGTAAATGTCATCCATTCTTCTCAATACTAAAGAAAATCCTATAAAACAGCAGGAGAAATTTGTGTTGGGAATAAAGTTGAAGATTTGTAGTAATGGCCCAGAGAGACTGAAGATTCTGTGGTGCATTGGAAGAAGGACAAATAGTTAACTATCTATGAAGTCCCAGGATATGGGGCCCTGGACCCAATTATTTCTGAGGTTTGTTGTAATTTTTTTCACTTACCAGTGAAGTGGTAAATACACACCCATGTTCTTAAAGTCTGTATCACTTGTATCCACTTTTCTGTAGAGGTGTGATGAGAGGATCAGGTCCTCCCAGAAGCAAACCTGAGGTCCATGGTATTGGTTGTTTCAGAAAACAGTCCAGGAGTCAGAGACTCTGCTGGATTCTCTCCTGAGTATATTAGAGATACTCTAGCAAGAGGCAAACCACAATAAGCTGTTTTTAACTGGAAGGAGTCACTAATATCCCAAGACATGAAAGAATATGACTAGGGAGTCATAATGTAATGGAGAGGAGTTGTGGACAAAGAGAACACATTGATTTAAAAATCACCGCTGAAAAATGTGCATTTTTTGTAATCAGACTTCCAATGCTGAAACTATGGCCCGAATGAAGGGCTCCAATAAAATGTAGCGAGAGCAATGTGTTAGATACAATTTTTGTATATTTTTGAGAAAGTGCTAAATACGTTGAAGGCATTTCTTGATTCACTGTCATTCTTTTTTCTGTTTCTTTATTTCTTAGAATGATATTTTATGATGCATTCTTTTAGGCCACAGGCACCTCTTTTCTTCCTCTATGCTTTTTCCTGGGATTGAAATCAAATAAAAAATGTAGAGCTATACAATGTTGTCAGACCCATAATGAAATCTTGCTTTATTTATGTGTGCTTAGAGGGTTTAGGGCAGTTAAGCTGCTAACTGTGGTGTTAAACATTGTTTGACACTCCTCTCCCTTAAATCCTTTGAAAAGAGCTGATTTTTTATGTTCATGCAAAAGAGCCCTTAGAGGATTGTGAGGGAGGCATGCGGTTTGCTCATACACAGATTATCTTATTACGATATAACCTGTGCAATTGTTAGAAAAAGCAGCAGCCGTGGCGTAAAGTAATACTGAGCTGTTTCCTGTAGAGTGACGTCCAAGTGCTCTACAGCTTAGAAACTTACAGGAAATCTTGATTATGCCTATAGATTTCAGTGATATAATTGTGTGACCACTGTATTAGGGCATGCATGTGATCACAGTATGAGAATGAGACCTGGATCATATCTCTTAGTTTGTATATTTAACACAAATTAATTTAAATGGCTGGGCAACTTAATATTTTCTAATAGCCTGAATATAGATGATGATTATGAGGATGATTTTTTGATTGGGCTTCACGACCTGAAATGATTTTTTCCATGAATAGCTGCCTAGGTATTGCAGAATCACGGCCTTATGTTTGTATTGGGATATCGTTGATGAATTTGTGGGAAGGGACCAGGGTACCTCATACTTAGCAAGAGGAATATGCATACTGGAAGAACACATAACTAACAGTTAGGAACGTTAAGGTCCAGGAAACTAAGAGGGATGTAGAGAAATGTGTTATTCAAATTAGCAGGACCTGCAGCCTAGCCATGATCTGAGAACTTGTTTAAAATGCAGAATCTGACTTTCCTGGCGGTCCAGTGGTTAAGACGCCATGCTTCAACTGCAGGGGGCACAGGTTCAATCCTTGGTCAAGGAACTAAGATTTCCACATGCTGCACAGCACGGCCAAAAAAAAAGAAAAAGCAGAACCTGTCATCACCCCAGCTCTACTGATTCAAAATCTGCATTTTTCACAAGCCTCTGAGGTGGTTGTTATGTTCTGTAGACTGATGTTGGTGTGTTCCTCTCAAAATTCATATGGTGAAACCTAACCCCCAACGTGATGGTATTTGGAGGTGGAGTCTTTGAGCGGTGATTGGGTCATGAGGACAGAGCCTTCATGATGAGGATTAATGCCCTTATAAAGAGACCCCCAGAGAGCTCCCTCACCCCTTCTGCCATGTGAGGACATGCCTAGAAGACTGCCTTCTAGGAACCAGGAAGCAGGTCCTCACCAGACACTGAATCTGCAGCTACCTTAAAGGGCTACCTGGACATCCCAGCCTCCAGAGCTGTGAGAAATAAATTTCTGTTGTTTATAAGCCATCTCGTGTATGGCATTTTGTTATAGCAGCCTGAACTAAATAGTGTGCTTATTGAAGTTGGAGGAATACTGATCTACAGATCAGAAACTTGGATATCTGGGGAGAATGGAAGACCCCTGCTGAATGAAGTCTGGGGAAATGAATGTTGTTGGCTGAAGATGGTTCAGCCTTCTGGAAGTGAAAAACCAATCAAATCTTGCTCCCAAGAGAAAAGGCATTTTATTGGTGGGATGTTTGCTGAGTCTGGCTTAGCTGTGTCTGTCTTCCAGGTCATATAAGTAACTATTGCATGCATACATTTTCTCCAGGTGCCAGTGAGCTGGGTCTTTGAGGGCAGGCCCAAAGATGGAAACATTAGTTAGCAAAACCTCATGCTTTTTTTTTTTTAAGTCAAGATAAGAGAAGCAGTAAGACATACATTCTCTACTGGAAATAACAGGAAGATGCCCATCTCATAATTGGAGAAATGTCAATAATTATTTTTTGTTAATTTTAAATTTAATTAAATTAAAATATTTTAATGTTTTTTCTTAATTTTACTTTAAAAATGCACACATGGTAATATAAAAGTTTAAAGAGTAAAAATTTAAATCAATCTATACTATAGTATAAAAATATGTGTATCTCTTTATATAAACTCCCTCCTAATTTCATTTCCTCTTCCTTCTCGTTGGTAACCGTACTTACGGCTTGGTATGCAGTTTTCCATATCTTAGGAGGAAAAACTAATCTTACTCATGATAGCATTTGGAATTTTTAGAAGAGAACAAAGCATATTTTAGTAACAAATTTTCTGAATAAAAACTGAATAGGGCTTTTTAAGACTATAGTAAAGACCAAAGGACAAGATTTTTCTTTTAACTACTAGCACTGTAGGCAGGAAATGATGAGGTGGGTTGCAGTGTATTTTGGTCTCTACCAATTATGTCATTGAGATCAGAGGTATATATAAAATATATTTTTAGTGGTTGCATAGCACTTAAGCTGTGGCGGTCCTCATCCTACACTCTTGTGGTTTAGCTTGGCAGATCTGAGATGAGAAGTAAGCCACAAAGTGCTACGGGTCTTAAGACATAATGAAGTCATGCATGCATTACGGTAAAGGGTAAGGAGAGGAAAATCAGCGTTTTTCAGTAGCCAGGCTCTGCACATAGATGCTTCAGATACAGTTTGCTCTTTCTGTATTTATAGCCTATTAAAACTCTGTAAAGATTGCCTTAATTTCTCCACCTATAAATTTACAGGACTAAGTGACTTGCCTTTGTCGTGTTTGTGGGGCTACTCAGTGCTATACGGAGCCCTTTAAAGCAATATCTTTGGCTCTTCTTGGTACACAGTGAGTGTTACATGGCTCGTGTTTTTTGTTCAGTGGTATTTCGTTGTCTACCCATGGTGGAACTTCTAGACGTTGTAGCTAGTGAGGAACTGCTGAGGTTATTCACTTGACTGGAGTGGTGAGTCTGAGAGGTAAATATGGTGGAGTGAGCAGACAGTGTAGACTCCAGCCAGACATGGGAGGATGACACACCATTTGTGATCAGACAGCTAATGGCTCGATCTCCCTGGTCCTCATGGTCCTGATGCCACAAGCAGAATATGGCAGCAGGAGCTGCTGGACTGTGAATAACTAGGATGACTTGGAGGCTTTTGGTCTAAGTTAATATCTCAAACTGGAAATTCCCACCAGAGCATAATCGTCCTTGGTAAAAGGATGCTTTATCCAAACAAGTTAATCTTGTTTGGGTTCTACTTACCTGTAAATGTTGGAATGAGAATACATGCTGTAATATAGAAATGAATGGAAATGTTCATCTTTTAGTTGCTTCTGTTGTGTTTTGCATTCAGAATCATAACTATGCCTTATTTCTAGCATCCACCTGTAATAGAAAAGGTCTTAGTACGAATCCCTTGTAGAAAGATGACTACTTTTAGCCGTTTTTTAATGTGAAGGCATATAGGTCTTTTTCAAGAGGTAGCTTGTTGGTAGTTCATTTGAGATATTTTCCCTTTGCATGTTTCTTGTTATTTTAGCTTCATTTAACCCAGTAACCTGTGCTCTGCATTTATGTATTATTCCTTATGAGTTGGGGGATGTACTCCTAGGCTTAAATCAATTTCAACTGTACATGTTTATTATGGGTTCAGAAGGGGGAGCTGAAAACTGTCCACTGAGTAATCCTGATAGTTTTCTGTTGCTTTATTTTTTTATTTTTTATTTATTTTTCTGCGGTACGCGGGCCTCTCACTGCTGTGGCCTCTCCCATTGCGGAGCACAAGCTCCGGACGCGCAGGCTCAGCGGCCGTGGCTCACGGGCCCAGCCGCTCGGCGGCATGTGGAACCTTCCTGGACCGGGGCACGAACCCGTGTCCCCTGCATCAGCAGGCGGACTCTCAACCACTGTGCCATCAGGGAAGCCCTCTATTGCTTCTTTTTAAAAGACACTAAAGCATTTCCTGAATTATCTCCACTAAGATTGATTTTGTTTCTGAATGGTCATAGTTAATTGAAAAGTAACCCAATTATTATTTAAACGGGGTTGTTAAAATTCACCTGGAGAAGATGTTTTTCTAGGAGAAAGAAATGTCAGCTTACAATTTACTGTTCAATTAACTATTATAAGATTATACTGCATATCAAGCACTGAATGTGTATGTTGTGTGTTAAAGTTTATAGACTAAATCTGAATAAATGCATAGTAGATAGATGTACTATTGTTTTATATCCATACTTTGATTATCTTTGATATTCATGTCAAACCCCTGTTTTCGAATCAGTTAGTTAAATGTATACTTGTTTTTTAGAGGCAGAAGATTTTTCAAGGGAGATGCAGCCTTTTGTCTTTCATAAGTGAATTCACGGAGTGCATTTTAGAAATGGATTTTCTGTGGCAAGACTTGATCCCACACATTGCTGAAACTTTTATTAGTCAGGCCTGATCAAATTTCCATTTAGCATGTTTCCCCCTCCATTTAGACACCAGGACATGAAGAGAATTTAAATAGCCTAGAAAATTTACACGTAAGTATTCATGGACTCAAAATACTGCCTTTTAATTTTTAAATTTTGACTTTGTAGTGAAAATTATGTCATATAGGGTGATCATCGTTAGTAAGACAGTGTGGAGTAAATGGACAAGAAGGCACTGGTGCCCGGTAAAAAGTAATAATTTTAATGGGAATTAATTTTTTTGGAGGGATTGTATTTAAGGTCCCACTTTAAAAAATCCCCTTGACACTAGCTCTTAATTATATTTCTGCCTAAAAGCCCTCCACGTAATAAGCAATGAGCAAGCCAAGCTGGAGGAAACTTCACTGTGTGTAAATACAAAGACCTCGTGTCTGTGTGTGTGCTGGATTTGTAAGTAGAGCTGAGGAGCTTATGGCGTTTGCTGGTGATGTGTGTGTGTGCGTATTTGTGTGTGTGTGTGTGTTGGGGGTGAGGGTAGGATCTTTGCTCCCGAAGATGCTTTGTAAATGTCTTTTGTTTTCATGTATTTCTCTCTCCCTTTGTCTGCAGTCAGTTGGATTCTCCTCTGCACCAGTGCCCTAAGTGACAGCCACTGGCAGTAATGAGGCTGCACACTCCACTATAATTGAACCCTGTCAGCGCTGCCCATTAAGGCCGCCGTGTGTATGCCAGCTCATTAATCCAAAGCCTATTTCTTCTCCTCCGTCATTTCCCTTTTATATCATGGCACTGTTTCAAGTCCTGATCCCCTCATTGTGCATGTGGAGGTTCAGGAATGGAGAGTAATTGGTGTTATTGCACCGTCTTGAGAAGTAACCCTTTTAATAAAAGACATGTTCACATCTGCAAACTAAGTTCATTGTGTCATGATTGCGTATTGTTTGGGCTTCTTGGATAGTCTGTTTGCAGTGAGAATTTTTTATATGGGTTTAGATTCAGCATCTCTAACTCTCACAGTTCCATGATCTAAAGATAGGTCTTTATGATTAAAATGCACACATATGAGCACGTGTATATTTGTGTATATATGTATATATGTGTGTCTGTATATATATTTGCTTTTATAACTGATTAACTATTATGAAATCCCCATGGAACATAAAACTGCAACTGAGTGTTAATTCTTCTTCTCCATTATTACACTCTCGGTTAGTCAAAATTTCGAGAAATTTTCCCTTCCCTTCTTTCTTCAGTTATTTTTAAGCGTTAGGATATTAACATCAAAATAATAGCTGGCTAATAGTAGCAGGCTTTCATCTTTACAGTTTCTCATACAATGCATTCAGATTTTGTAATTGATTTCATTTTTGTGCTTTGCATACATGATCCTTTTGTATGTTCAAATTCTGTGATAGTACAGCAGAGACCACTTAATTATCACTTGCATAGCAAAATGTTTCTAATATTATTATGTGAAACTCTGCTTAGAGCCCTCCTTTCATCCCATCATGCTAAATACGCCCCCTTTGTTTTACACTCATAAAACGTAATTAAATTCCTTTTTGAATCATTTTGAATCTGTAATCTAATTGAGGCTTATCTTTTAATGTGCTTTCTAAGTAGGAATCAAAGAAAATATACTTTGGGCCTTAGTGTAAGGAAGGCAGTTCAACTCAAGGTATCACTTAATTGAAATGCAGAAATGAGAGAATGGTCTGGCCTGTAGATCCTGGATGAGGAGAGGAGGGGTGTGAAAAGGTAAATAGGAGGTACTGACAAAAATGGTTTAAAAATTCACGTGAGTCTCCAGAAATCAACAGCTCTAAATGAGTCAAATTTGTCAATATTAACACTTGCTTCTAGATAACTTTGAAGTTTAGTTTATTGTAATGAGGTTAGGAACACTTTTTATAAAACCAAATGAGTGGAAATTCTTGGTATTTGGTAAATTATTATCTAATAAGATATTTTGTTAGTCAGGCTAACTTGGGCCTAAGTATCCTAGGATTCACTTTCTATAAAAGTAAAATATAGGAGAAAAAGAACCCAAAATAAAGTTAGCAGGAAAAAACAAGTAAATTGCAACTTCTTGAGGGTGAGATTGTGTTTTCTTTATTGTTAATGTATTTGCTGTTTAGTTCGATGTCTGAACACAGTGAGTTTTCAGTCAAAATTTAGTCCAAAGAATGAAAGTTCTCTGTGGGCAGAGATATTTGCCTCTTACTGTCTGTATTTCCTCTAATTTCCAGAATGGTGCCTGGCATAGAAGAATGTGCTCAATAAATATTTATTGAATTCATTAATTAATTCATTTTATAATATGGAGAAAAAGATTGCTGTTGAAACAAGGATTTTCCGTCTAGCTAGCTTTTTGATGGTATTTAGGAAGATGTGGAAAACAAAGGGAAGGGTGTAGCAGAGTAACCAAAGAAAATATCCTTTTATAATCAAGAAAAAGATGAAACTCAGTCTCCAAAGTAAGCCTTTAAACTTTCCTCAACCAGCCGGCTTTGTTCCTATTCCTGTAATCAGGTGTCAAAAGTATTTATTTTAAATTCTACATTTTCCTGATAATTCTTTTCTGTTTCACTGTCAGGTAAAAAGTGATAACTGATGTAGATTCAAAATTGAGTTATTTAATCTCTACTAAAGGCAAATGAAGCATATATTTTGATTTCTTTATTTTTAGAAAAGAAAGTTCAGAAAAGACTCTTTAAGGTGATTCAGTTGGTTTAAGCTAAATGAAATTGGCAAGTTTTTAGATCAGACCTACTAATTTATATCTTATTTCCGGATCATGACGTCAGGAGATACTTGAGTTTTTGAGGTTTTTTTTCTGTTTGTTTGTTTTGTTTTTTTTGGTGTGTGTGTGTAAGGGAGTGGAGGTGAAGGAAAATTCGAACATGGAATAGGGAGCGCTGTCATGTAGTTCTAGATAAATCAACCAAGAAGCCAGAGTGCTTAAAGCCTCTCTTTATCCTAAAAAGAAAGCGTTAATATGGGTGTGGCAGTCAAGGGGGCCCCACCCTCTAATTTCAGGGCTCTCATTGATTTTGGTGTCATTAGCAATTTGACCCTTGATTATAACCATATGACTGGGAATTTTCACCAAGGTAGAGAAGTGATCCAATGGTTTTTCTTTAATAACAGCCCAATTATAGTGAAAGGAAAATAAACATACGTTACATGTCTTGAAAAATGCTTGAAGAATTTGTCATCATGGAAGTTTTACACACTGTTTAAATGAAAGCTCAGTATTCAAATTAATCTGTGGTATTGTGAATATTTATGTGAAAGAAGAAATCAGCAGATATTTTCCTGACATTCTTTTTCCTGACCTTCGTTTTCCTCCACAGTTTTTCCCCAGTTTTTGAAATCAGCCACTATTGTACCTCCTGCAGATGTCACATTATACAAGAGTCCTCACAGAGACTGAGCCTCTGGGAGCCCTAGACAGTATAGGCATAGGGGTGAGTGTATTCTCTCCTGTGCAGGAGCCATGCCTCTTGCAGAAAAGATAATTAGGCTTAGAAAACAATAACAACAACAACAACAAAACATATCCATCTCCCCCCTTTCCCGGCCTTTCATTGAGATTCAAGCAAACTAATACTCCAAAGTCTCATTGAATCCCGGTTCCTAAATTCATCACCTTCCTCTTAGACCCTCCCTTTAGACCTTGGTGGCCTCCAAATCAGCTAATGGTTGTGTTTTCAGTAAGAGCGTGACCTAGTCTTGGGTCTGGTACAAAGATCTTATAAGTCAGATCATAAGAGCTCACCAGTAACTTAGCTGGGGTTGTTGGGTGTGTAGGTTGGGTGGGATGGGGTGCAGCTAATGTTGACTCTGCGAGAAGGTGACTGACATTAGGTGCTTGGAGACCAATACACAGACTTGTGAATAGATCGAAATCTGTGTGTCATGCCCCAAAGAGAACTGTCATGTCCATCAACATGAATCAGTCAACATCAATTGGATCAATTTATGCCTTAAATTTTTGATCTTTCTACTGAACTTTCTAGAGGCTTTTATTTACTGTGCTAGGATTGATATTGGCCATTAAATTAATATGACTATTTCTGATGTGCCCATGTTCTAATTTACAGTTTTTTTCTTGGGAATATCCTCTAGTGTTCTTTGTTAAGAGCATTAACCATGTCTGCTTACTTGGGCTCCTCCACCTTAGAAAATATGGAACATACTACCTCTTCCCCCCAAGCGTGTCAGCTTTACTCCTTGAAACGTTCTATAGAAGTTGACTTCCCCTGAGTGAGATAAATGCGTAATTTTTCACTGTTTTATTATCTTAATACTCTCATTGGCACGGAATTACAAAACTGAAATTTTACCTGATAAAACTCATTCCTCTATTCTCGTACTTTTTCACACTGTGTTATTTCTTCTGTACTGAGCGCTGGGATTTTTTGCCTCCTGTGTACCTAAAGGGCCAGGTCCTTGTCTTATAGTATTGTTATATGGTTGCTTTCCTAAAGGAGAGGTTAGATTTTTAAAATCTCTTATAGTGGCCATCACAGCCATTATTTAATGCACGCCATTTGTTGATGTTGAGGTAGGAGGTTATGAAAAGTGGAGTTTTTGAGTCATAGCTTCTGACTTTTATTTAAAATTCTGAAGATGAGTCTTCTGTACTGCTTGTTGTGCTGTGAGAAGTTACAGCCTTTCTGAAGGATAGTTTGGAAATGCATTAACAAGGGCTTTACAATGTACATGTCCTTTCAGGAATAGTTCCTAAAGAAACTGTTAGGGAGTGCACAAAGTTTTGACCAAAAGAGTACCTCTTTCCAGACAAAGGGGAAAGTGATAAGGGAGGAGGAATAGTTTGTCCTCAACAGTAGAGCCATTTCTTAAACTTCATTTATTCATAAAATGATTCCATGTTTATTGAAAAAGTGTCTCGAAGTATATGCACTAGGGTACAAATGGATGTTAAAGGTAAACTGTGAGGATTATAAGCATGTTTTGCTTTTGTTTCCGTATTTTTTTCTGATCTTTCTACAACAAATGCATACTCAGTTGGTATTGAAATGTTGTTTTTCATAGAAGAGCCCTGCATATTTATCGAAACATGTTTGTTGAATGCTTAGTATCTATCAAATACTGTTCTTGGTGCCAAAGGTGTATTCATGAAATAACAGCCAATATTCTTCTTGACATCATATAACTAAAGTGAGCTTGCTGCAGCTATTAGCAGTCATTCATGAACAAACAAAAAAGCTATTACTTGTATTGTCTTAGCAAAATGAACATGGATATTTTCCAAACTTGTGTTTTTATGGCCAAAGGTATTCCTGCTACCAGTGGTGGTTAAAAGAAAAGATGTTGAGGACCATCTTTCGTAATCAGTGTTTTTGTAGACTTCAGCCTCATTCTGTTTGCCCTGAAATTCCTTTAGGTGTGGAGGTGAAGTCTGTCAAGAAATTGAACATACAGGTCATCCCCTCTAACTTAGGGGCAGTTTATACTTAAAAGTCTCTAATTGCTTACAAAGTAAGGAAGTGTGATTTTTGTAAAAAGAGAGCTCAGCCTAATTAGTAACTTTGAATACCAAGTGGAGTGGTGATATTTCATTATGGATTTCATTAGTGGTGAGAGGATAGACTCTGTAATCACAAATCTGTTATCTAAATTAAATTCCAAATTAGCCTTATAATAAAATTGTTAACAGTAATGCTGTAAGACCCTAAAATACTATGGTATTGTGTGATTGTGGTATTTAACTTAAATTATGTTTTGTAGGATGTATTTAAGTGCCACAACAGCCATTCTGCTGTGAAGAGACCAAGTCTCATCTTAGAGAAACATAAATAACTTTTTGAAAATTAAAATGGCTTGAACTGTTCGGGATCATGGTAATGAATATACCCCAGGTGAATTTTAATTAGTACTTAATCAATATTTTTCAAATGGCTGAAGAAGCAAGATACCTCAGTTAAATCATTTAGGAGAGGGATTTCATACACTGGTATTCCACACAGCATTATTTCTTGAGATGTGGTAATGATGCTGGTATAGGGCGAGGGGTTTTGATAACAAAAATAGTTGGGCAACATTATGTGCTCTGTTCTCTTGGAGATACAAAAGCACATAAGATATTGAAGACTATGAGAAATCCTGCAGTGAAGAGGCCAACTCAACTGTGTTTAACCTAAAATTTTTTAAAAATTTTAATTTAATTTTTATTTTATATTGGAGTATAGTTGATTTACAATGTTGTGTTAGTGTGTTGTGTACAGCAGAGTGATTCAGTTATACATATATCCATTCTTTTTCAGGTTCTTTTCCCATATAGGTTATTACAGAATATTGAGTAGATTTCCTTGTGCTATACAGTAAGTCTTTGTTGATGATCTATTTTATATACAGTAGTGTGTATATGTTAATCCCAAACTCCTAATTTATCTCTCCCCCCCTACCTTTCCCCTTTGGTAACCGTAGGTTTGTTTTCGAAGTCTGTGAGTCTGTTTCTGTTTCGTAAATAAGTTCATTTCTATCATTTTTAACCTTAAGTTTAAAAAATTTATTTAACTGGGAATTTTTTACATTTCCTAATACACCACACAGTGGTATTCTTTGAACCCTCTTTGGCCAGGATGGTTTAAGCTCTAGAGCAGTGCTTCTGAAACTACTATGGTGAAATACCAACTTGAAAAATTCTTCTGTCATAACAGGCCACCAGTGATGACAAATACACAGCTTGTAGCGCATGAGTCTGACCATATTCCAGCTGACCTGTATCTTGTTCAGTAGGATGAGTCCAGTGATCTTGTAGTTGGATCTTGTGACAGTGTCAAATTACAATAATAGTTTCTAAACCTTCATTCTCATTTTCTTCCATTTATGTTCCTGCCTCCTTTTGGACTGATAATAGTTACTTGCAGACCAGCACTGCTCAGTATGGCACATTTGGGTAGCACATGTCCAGAGCCTGGATGCTCAAAGAAAGGCCTGCAGACCAGACCTTGGGATCACCTGGGAGTTTGTTAGAATGCAGCACCTTAGGCCTCACCCCAGACGTGATGAATCATGAGGCTGCATTTTATCAAGATCCCAGGTGAGTTTGATGCACATTAAAATTTGGGAAGCATGAATCTAGAACTGTGCTGTCCAATAGAAATAGAATGTAAGCCACATGTGTAATTTTAAATTTTTTGGTAGACTCATTAGAAAAGCAAGGTGAAATTAACTTAATATATCTTATTTAACTCAGTATATCCCAGACAATGATCGTTTCAACGTATCTCTATAAAATGTTTATAAGATGTTCTGTATTTTTCTAACGTCTTGGAAATTTGTTGTGTATTTACACTTACAGCACGTCTCAGTTCATACTGGCCACATTTCAAGTGTTCAACGGCTACATGTGGGCAGTGGCTATAGTATTGGGCAGCTGAGAGTGTAGCGTGATAACTGGCACATAGTAGGTGCTTAGAAAGTATTTATAAAATGAAAGTAGTTGAGGGAAAATGTTCATGGAAGGCCAGATATGTACTAGCTACATTGCCTCCTCATAATTTGTAGGATAGGTAGTTTTGTTGGAACAGCACTTAAACCTAGGTCTGACTCCTTGTTCTACCATGTTCTTTTTACCTCTTGATTACTTTTTATTGCTGGTGATTCTCTTTAAATGCTTTAAGTAGAATTAAAAAAAAATTAACTCTGAAAAAACCCACTTTCCCAAATATGCGTATGCCTATTCTAAGACCTTCATGGAAAAAGTTCAACTCTAAAGATCAAGACTGAGTTTTTATTGTTTCTTTGTTCCTCTGATATTACCCTGACCATTTTTCTTTTTTACTTGTTGGAATTTGTAACTTAAATCCACTTTAAGAAAACTGGTCAGATATGTCCTCCATTCCAGAAATTCTGTTTCCAAATTTGATGAGAGAAGTCTTAGGAAATTGAAAGCTATTGGTTAGATAAACAGATTATAAATCATGGCACTTTTCTGTGTAATGTGGGACCAATTTGATTAAAAATACTATTGATTCCTGGTATCCTTGGACCACAAAGTAAAACAAAATACCCACAAGATGCCGAGATAATGCTGTACCTACAGATTTTATTATCACAGGCTGGGAGAGGGTGGTAATTGAGAATTTCTCATCGCACAGGAGGGCAAATGGCAAGTACTTACAAGTCATTTTCTCCTAAGTGTCGTGATTAGATTTTTGATAGAATCAAGACAGAAAGTGAAAATATTTCTTGTCCTGTCTCCTAACTTCTACTCCCATTTTTGAGGCAAATAAAATCAGAGTATTGACTCTGGACACCTTCTAAATAGCTATTCCGAAGTTACCATTGCATCTCCGTCGTCTGCTGCTTGCCTTGGTTGGTGAAACCTCCCAAGACAGCTGGTGGGAAAAGTTCCTGAATTTTAATTATGAACCCACAGTTTGTTGACTGACATAGGAGCTTAGCAGATTGGAAAAAGCTTGTCTCTAGAAACTAGGCACCCCAGGTTTTAATCTTGGTTTTGCCTCAGCTCACCTTTTCTAAATCTGAGTTTCCTCATCTGTTAAAATGAGGATAATACAAAACTTAGAGGATTGTACTGAGAGGAATAAATGAAACAACAGGTTTTAAGATGCTTATGTGAAGTTGGGCCAACAGAACTTAGTTATTCATCTTTTCCCCTGAGTGAGGGCGTGGAGAAATGGGAATTTTCACATACCAGGGCTTGGTAGAGCATTAATCAGGACAAGCTTTATGGAAGGCAGTTTGGCAGTCTTTTGACGCAGCAGTGCCGTTCATGTGCTTAGGCAGCCAAAGGATAAGTTCTTAGGATATATGGACAAGGGTGCTCCTGATAGCATTGTTTTGTAAAATTTAAAGCTGCAGACAACTGGACTGCTCATAAATTAGGAACTGATTAAATTACAGCAAATCCATACAGTGAGATGAATAGACATTACAAAGAACGACATAGATATCCTTGGGAAGATATCCAAGACGTATTAAGTGGAAAAAAATTGCAGGATGCTCTTTGTACAGAAAATGTATCAAAGAATATGCAATAAATTATTAAGTGGTTCACTCCTGAGAAGTAGAAATGGGTTCTGGAAGAGAGGAGGCCTTTGATTTTTCACCCTTCTGTGCTGTCTGAAATTTTTGTTATGAGCAGCCATTACTTTTTCAAAGTATTTCTATCAATATTTGTAAATAGGGAATGTATTGCCTTCTAGCTAACTCTTCTAAATTTTGGATGCAAAAAATGATTTTGGGGGAGGGGCTCAACATCTTAGAGTGTAGTCATTTGAAGTTTTGCCAGACACATACTACAAAATCAATTCAAAAGCCTGCATACTCTGTTGAATTTGATTCAGTGTGTGAAGTTTGGTCTAGAAGTGATTGTTCTGGTGCTTTTATTTTAAACAGTCTAGTGTTCTACATTGGGATTCAAGCAGTTTGGAAACAACTTAATTTGATATCTTACGAGGTTTCAAATGCTTAAAGTGGATACAAAAGTGCAGCCTTAAAATCACATTGATTCAGGTTCTTCTCAATTTAGTATAAAGTAATTAGGTCTGACTTAATCTTTCCAGGGGAGGTCAATTTCTAACTCATTTTATTGGCACTGCATAAAGAAACATGAAAGACAAGATAAATGCAAATTGACTTATTATAGGAGGGGCATATTGTGAATGAGCTTAGCTAAGTAGATATTAAAACAAATGTGGCTTATAAAAAATGTGATAATGTAAGGATTTTTTCCTAATCCTGATTAGATTTCAAATTGTCCCTTCAGTAGTTTGCATAATTATAAGGTACTGCCATAGAATGAGTAACAATAGAAAATAACTCATTAATGCTTGTTTCTCTCTGGCATTGTTCCAGGGCATGTAGCTTGATGTTTGTGCAGGAGACAGTCTGTAGCATTTCCCTCTCTGACATGGAACATCAAAGATTGCTGGGATTTTTCTGTGCTCAGACAGTCCTGATTTTGTCTGAAGTGGTAATATCCTGAGGAGCCAATAGCAGCATGAAATTTCAAGTATTTTGGTGCTTCCTATTTCTTGTATTATTTTCAAATGTAGTGATATTAGAGAAGTAGGTTGAGATTTCTTCGCTTTTAAACAAAGCAAACCATTACAAAGTCTGGGTTTTGAGCCCAAGGTTAGAAGGTCATTATCATGCTGGTGACTGAGCTGAATTGCTTTCCAGAGCTAGGTTTTAAATATCCACCACTTTTAAGCCATTGTTTCATTAGCATTAGGACATTTTCAGTGCCATGCCGAGACATTAGATATGCATCCCTAATGAATAAATAATGAGATGTTGAATCTGGAGTATCGGAATTTTATTCTTCACTGTGTAACATTTTTGAATACAGGTTGGGACCAGCCATAGTGGATCAGGAAATAGCTCTATATGCAGCTGATGACTTGCAAATACTTAAAAGTGCGAAGTTCCTATCTTAAAATGGTTAAATCGTTGACAGTCTCTGTGGGTTTAAACTGATCAGCTGCCCTTAGATGAAGGAGAAACCTTTGATCTACGGACATGAAACCAAATGTGGACCCTAAGTATATATATTCTTCTTGGGACAGACACTGCGGAACCAATAAAGGCACTCTTTAATGGTTCAGTACAAAGATATGGAGTAAATATTAAGACAATCTTAATTAGGCATTTGACGTATAATTCTTTACTGTTGTTTCTTACTGATAGATGCTAAATTTAAGTTTGAGCCATTCAGTTAGAAATAATTATTCCTTAGATCTTTGCTTTTTTAAAAAAATTATTAAAAAAAATTATCTTTGCTTTTTAAAAAAAATTATTCTTTGGCTGTTTGTCTACTTAAAATTTTTTTTGTTACTACCACGCAAGGAAGTTTGGACATTCAGCAAGGATTACATAGTTTGTTGTTAGAGTTTTATGAGGTTAAATACATCACAGTAAGATATATGTATGTGTATATATTTATATGTGTATATAGTACCTTCACACACTAATAAATATAACAATGTATTAACAATTTCAATTTGAAGGTGTTAGGGTACAGATATTGAAAATTGGTTTTATTGAAATAGTGGAAGAAAAAAATTAATCTTCTAACTTTTGACAGTGAACTTTTGTACGGTTTAGCCTTGACAGTGTAAGAGAAAATAGCCCTCTTTGTTTCTCAACCAGATGTGGGCTTTACCAGTGGCCTCTGCCTACTTTCTGACCACCATGGTTATCGGCCCTAAGTAGCCACAACTAGCAGGACCCTAGTTACTGATGTCTGCCCTAGGATTGGAGGTCACCACTTCTGAGAAAAGACTAATAAAAACAAATGCTGCCTAGTTGACTGTACCTGAGTACATGGAAAGTAAACCAAATTCAGGTAGCACTTTTTTTTATGGAGCACTTTATTTCTGAATTGTAGACCCAGTTTTTCTGCCTGAATGTGTGGATCCCTGCATCCATCAGCTATTATGTACCTTTAGTGGCTCCTGAACAGCTCTTCCTCAGTTCCTCCTGTGAGGAATTTCATGGTGTGCATTAAGAAAGTGAAAAGAACTCAGTCAACATGAAGTAATAGCTCTTTAGAAACATTGACAATAATACATAACTGTGTTACTCTCATGGTAATATCTGTTTGCTTCAAAACAGGCTGATCATGACCTAGAAGTGTCTAAAAAAAAAAAAGACAATCCTGCCAGCGTTCTGCACAGTTATATTTTCTGAAATATCCACTGCAATATCTGGAAAGACATAATTCTATTTTTTTAATTGAAGTATAGTTGATTTACAATGTTGTGTTAATTTCTGCTGTATAGCGAAATGATTCAGTTATACATCTGTACACACACACACACACACATACATATATATATATATATATATATATATACACACACACACTTACATTATTTTTTATATTTTCCATTATGGTATATCACAGGATACTGTGGTATACAGTAGGACCTTGTTGTTTATCCATTCTTTATACAATAGTTTGCATCCGCTGACCCCAAACTCCCACTCCATCCCTTCCCCACCCCCCTTGGCAACCAGAAGGCTGTTCTCTATGTCTGTGAGTCTGCTTCTGTTTCATAGATAACTTCATTTGTGTCATATTTTAGATTCCGCATATAAGTGGTATCATATGGTATTTGTCTTTCTCTTTTTGACTTACTTCACTTAGTATGATAATCTCTAGGTCCATCCATGTGCTGCAAATGACATTATTTCATTCTTTTTTTATGGCTGAGTAATATTCCATTGTGTATATGTATCACATCTTTATCCATTCATCTGTTGATGGACATTTAGGTTGTTTCCAGGTCTTGGCTATTGTGAATAGTGCTGCTGTGAACATAGGGGAGCATGTATCATTTTGAATTATAGTTTCATCCGGATGTATTGCTGGATCATATGGCAACTCTCTTTTCAGTTTTCTGAGGAGCATCCATATTGTTTTCCATAGTGGCTGCACCATCTTACATTCCCACCAACAGTGTAGGAGGGTTCCCTTTTCTCCACATCCTCTCCAGCTTTTGTTATTTGTAGACTTTTTAGTGATGGCCGTTCTGACTGGTGTGAGGTGGTATCTCCTAGTTTTGATTTGCATTTTTCTAATAATTAGTGATGTTGAGCATCTTTTCATGTACCTGTTGGCGCATGTATGGAACGATGTAATTCTTATACATAAATTTTCCAGATGTGGAGCATATCAAGCATCATATATTCAATGAGAATGTTGTGAAATGAGATCCTCTCTGTAGAGTTCTTCTGTTACAGAGTGATACTCATATGATGTTGATTTATTTTTTGTTTATTACTTTCCTTTTTTTCCCTTCATTTTCCTTGACTTTTAGATTTTCTCCAATGGATATGGATTTGCTTATTGAAATCTAAAATTCAACTTGTAAATACATTATATAAATGAATCTATTATGAAAGAGTCTGTTAAGACAGTTTATTACTGACCTAGTTCATTATATCAAGCCAATATATAAAAAGATATAAAGTATCTGTAGTTATGCCATCTGTATTAGTTTTCTAGGACTCTGCCATAACCCAGTACCAAAAATTGGATGGTTTAAGACAAAAGAAATTTATTATCTCACAATTCTGGAGGCTAGAAGTCTGAGATAAAGGTGCTGTAGGAGAGACTCCTTCCTTGATTCTTTTAGCTTCTGATGTTTGCCACAAGACTTGGCATTACTTGGCTTCTAGATGCATCATTCCAGTCATGTGGCCATCTTTTCTGTGTGTATCTTTACATCATCTTCTCTCTGTGCATGTCTTTCTCTTTGTCTAAACTTCTCTTTTTTATAAGCACAACAGTCATATTGAATTATGGTGTACCCTAGAGACCTCATTTAACTTGATTTCCTAATAAGGTCACATTCTGAGGTACTGGGGGTTAAGACTTAAGTATAACTTCTTTGGAGGATACAATTCAACTCGTAACACTGTCTCATGCTGGAAATGTGGAGGATGTTTATTCATTTGTTTAGAACATGTTCACTGAAGTCAAGTGATGAGGTACAGACAAATAAGCCAGGTAGTAGCAACCAAACCTTTGAATAATCTCTATCATTATTTATTCAATTATTTAAATAGTTTAGAGAATCTCTAAACTATTAAAGCAGCAGCACAGTTAGTGAAGGGTGTGTTTTAGGGACACTGATGCCGGAGGCTGTAATCACGTGAGAAAAAGTTTCTGGGGCTACAAAAATGGACAAAATGCTGGGTTAAATAGTTTAAAAAGTTCTTTTCTGCAAAACTTATCAGAGCCTTGAATACGCTATTGTGCTTTGAGAACAACCAGCAGGAGGCCACAGTGTTTCCCAAAATTATTTGACCACAGAATTCTGTTTTATAATCATCTCCAAGAATTATGTTCCCTAGGAAAACACTGGAAACTAATTTAGTGTCAAACCATATGATCTTATTTAAAATGTCATTATAGAGTTAAGGTAATCTAATGGTTACAAAAATAATTTACGGGCCGTGGGAGTAGACCAAAGGTTTTCAGAATTTATAAAACTCTCTTGTAGATAGCCCTTCTCAAGAGAGTACAAATTTCTTTCATGACAAATGTAAGAAAATTCTGATTAGAAGACTGAATTCTGTGTTTTACCCAGCAAATTTGATTTACTTTGAAATTAATAAAAAGCAAGTGACCTTCTCTTGAAACAAAGCGAGGTAGCTTGTTTGCTTCACTTTTTACACACATTATTTATTGCCATATTTGAGACCTAGGAAACGTTCTAAACAACCAATGATAAACTCTGCCTGATATCCCCTGGGGAATTTTTATACCCCATATGGCTGTGGTTAGAAAAATATGACACATAGCTTTTACTCTGGACCTTGAAAACATGCACATCCTGTTTATTTTTGAGACAATGCCACATTACTGATTATATATCAACTTGAGGAAATGTGAAGCCATGTACCAAATTATATGAGGAAAAATCCTAGTGACTCCACTTGTATTAGCAGGTTAGAGGTGGAACAGTATCTAAACCCATCTTCACTGTAAGAAGTCTGGAAAATGGAGTCATTGAGTGGGGCTCTTAATAGCATTAAGAAGCACAGATCAGCTGAGAGATGCTTAAATGAGTAGCCTGGCCCCACTTTTCAATGGGATATGGAATTGGGATGATTCTAGCTCTTGCAGAGAAGAGTTGCAAGAGCAACTCTTATTATTTATATATTAAATATATATTTATATATTTTATTAATATTATATTAATATTATTTAATATTATGATTATTTGTCCTACCTATTGGAAACCCATTTGGAGTCATGAAGTTATGGCCAGTCCGAGGAATTGTGGAGACTTTTAGACATATTTACTCTCCCCAAATATGGACACGGCAGTCAAATTTTCCTATAGCTTTCCACTGACGGCATCTCCCAATGTTACTGAACCAAACTTGGGTCCACTCTCCTGAGTGCAGTAAGGCCAAGCTGCTGACCCCGGGTTGTGGTGAAGGAAAGTGAAGCATTAATTATAAAACCATACAAGTAGTTGGGGAGAGCCTGTGCTGAAAAAGCCCAAACTCCCCATGGGTTTCAGGAAAGCATTTTTAAAGGCAAGAGGAGGGAGGGTGGGAGTTGCAGGGTATGTGATCAGTTTGTGTGCAGTTCTCCGATCGATCGGTTGATGGTGAGGTAACAGGGCAGTGACACAGGGGTTAACATTTTCAATCTTTAGGCTCCGGTAGGCTTGGGGGCTATGTGCTCATGGCTATCAAGTAGTTAACATCTTCCATTTGATGGGGTTTTTCACATCTGTAAAACAACTTAGGAAATGTGCATCAGATAATATTATCTGGGTACTTCAGAGAGGAGCTAAAGCAGAGGATATGGGCGAGGGGATCTGTCCTGGAAAGACCCTATAGGGTCCTGCTCAGTTACAGCGAGAATCACTAAATGGTCCTGCGTGTGGGTTCTTAATCTTAATTCTATGGCCCTTCTTCTAATTTTTTATCTTCAGTATTCTATACCTACAGATAGAACTAGGTTAGCGATGCCCTTTCGCCTCTGTGGTCCCAAAAGAGAGGAAGATGGCCTGCTTTCTCTCTAACCATAGGTCAAATAACTGTGCAGGACTAAACATGAATTCTTTGACTTCTAGGTCCCAGACTGATGATTTTCCAAACTACCAGGCTCAAATATCTCATTAAATGTGTCTGTTTTGAGTTTTGTGGATGTTATTGCTATTAAATTAAACAAAAAAAAACAGGATCAGCTCTCACTGATGTTTGTTTTATATTTAACATCATAGTGCCCAAAAGATTCTGTGTGTCTGGCACAGCGTTTGTTGAATTGAATGAAAATGTTCCTGATGTATAGATTCATAGGGGAACTAAGTGGGCACTCTGTAGAGCCAGACAGCAGTTTGAAAGGTTACATGTTCTCCAGAAATGGAAAGCCACAGCACTAGACAGTGGTTCTCATTGCCTCCTGGGGGCCTCTACTGAGTCATCCAGCCTGTGGTATTCTTTGGTTGCAGAGTAAATCTGGAGGGCTTGATGGTTTCTTCTCTTCTGCCTCAGTAATGGCTCAGTTTCAAAAATGGATGTTGAAACTTCTGTATATCTTTAAAAATTTTCAGTCTCTTCAGATTAATAGCAAAATAGAAATGTAACACATTGTATTATGATTAATGAGGCTACTCCCTGTAAAGAGAAAAAGCCAAGAACTTTCTACTCACTTAAGTTTATTAGGGAAAAGCAGAACATTGGACAGCAGGGAAATCTCTAGGTTGGATAGAAACTTCCCTTTGCAGTGGCCAACCAATGTTTCCCCTCATTGAGCTCAACCAAGGAGATGTTCTTAATATCTGGCTGATAAATGGAAATGCAGCTCATCATCTCAAAAACGCACACCATTGACCAGTGTTCAAACGATAGTGTCTGGGTGGAACATTTTTACCAGTCACAAGAATTTCCTAATATTATGGAAATGGAAAAGAAGACAGATTTGAGGGTATATTAAAGACTACCACTGTGGTGTGCGTTTAACTTCTGGGAGGAATGACCATGTAGTTGATTCAGTCCTAAGCATGGACCAACAAGACGTGGTTGTTTTTATTGAGATCATATGCAGAATTTTGTGTTTATTTAAGTTATCCTTGTTTAATTGGAGCAGCTGTGCAAATGTATTTGGGTTACTCATCTAAGCTTAGAGCAAACTTTTCATTAGAAATCCCATTGAGGACTGGAACTGCCCCTTTTCCCTTGAATTGGGGCTTCCAATTTTATTTTATTATTTTTTATAAATTAAAAAAATATTTATTTTTACTGTTGGCTGCGTGCGGGCTTTCTCTAGTTGCAAGCCCCATTGAGTGGGAGCTACTTTTTGCTGCCGTGTGCGGTCTTCTCATCGCCGTGGCTTCTCGTTGCGGAGCACGGGCTCTAGGTGTGCAGGCTTCAGTAGTTGTGGCACGCAGGCTCAGCAGTTATGGCTCGCGGGCTCTAGAGCGCAGGCTTAGTAGTTGTGGCACACAGGCTTAGTTGCTCCGCGGCATGTGGGATCTTCCCAGACCAAGGGCTTGAACCCGTGTCCCCTGCATTGGCAGGTGGATTCTTAACCACTGCGCCACCAGGGAAGGCCGGGACTTCCAATTTTACATATAAATAATGAAACTGTTTTCAGAACGTTAGGTCTTCCATTTTGTATACGTAACTCATTGTCACCCAAGGTAGTTGTCATCAGGCAACAGCATATTGTTTCTCTGGTCATCCAATTAAGATCCTTATTGTAGGCAGCTTCATATGCCTTCCACCCAATCCAGAATGTCTTGAAGCATTCCACATTTACTTTCATGGGGAGGTAGCCATCTAAGTCATATCACATTGTGATGTAGCACTTTTGCCTGGCAGGACTGAAACCGTTTACGCATACAGAAACTTTTACCAGAAAAAAAGATATATTCAAGTGTAATCTATAAATGTATTAGGTGGACAGAAAAAAGGAGCTGACCATATGGCATGGAAATGATTTGTTTTCACCTCTGGGCTGTGAGTTCCTTGAGGACAGAGATGCCTCTTATTAACTGGTGTCTCTAATCTTAGCCATCACCTGACTCATGTAGTTCAGCTTGAACAACATTCTCAGGAATTTTGAGGGGCTTTTTCAATAACCAGTGAAGGGAAGTGTTACATCTGATTTATTACATCTTTCAAATCTTTGTTGCAGATTTACAGGATATGAATATAATTTGGCTGTGATGCCTCTCATACCCCCGTGAAGGAGAAAAGACATATTTTTCCATTTTTCATAGAAGGAAAGAGACAGGAACAAAGGGAGTACATAATGTCAAATCTGCAACTAGGATTTCCCTATAAGAAGGAGGAATCCAGCATTCTGACTGACATCATATACCTTGTCAAAAAGAATAAACTTTCTAACAGCCTTTAATTCTTTGGAATTATCTGTGAATTATAGAAAGAAATGAATTCTGGTTGGCTTGTCAATTTTAAATGCACTAAAACTTGGAAAAGTGGAAAGACTCCAAATTAAAATTTTATTAAAATTGTTTTCATTTTGATTTGTTGACTTAATTATATATGGATTTAGTTGTCTATTTCTGCCTGCTCTTACTTATGAAGTTTTTGGATGATAACAGTTCTACTTTATTTATTTTTTAAAGGAGCATTTGTTTATTTATTTTCTGGCTGCATTGGGTCTTCGTTGCTCCGTGTGGGCTTTCTCTAGTTGCGGTGAGCGGGGTCTTCTCTTCATTGCAGTGCACGGGGGCTTCTCTTGTTGCGGAGCACAGGCTCTAGGTGCACGGGCTTCAGTAATTGTGGCTCGCGGGCTCTAGAGTGCAGCCTCAGTAGTTGTGGCGCACGGGCTTAGTTGCTCCGCGACATGTGGGATCTTCCTGGACCAGGGCTCGAACCCGTGTCCCCTGCATTGGCAGGCGGATCCTTAGCCACTGCGCCACCAGGGAAGTCCCTGGATTTCAACTTTATTTTCCACTGGGAAAATAAAAAATGTGGTATAGTCATGAAAGGCATTATTATTTTTAAAATGTTTTTAGGTATATTATACAATTTTACCTATATTGAAAAATTCACCCACTGCAATGTACAATGCAATCATTATTAATAAATTTATGGAGTTGTGCCACAATACACCACAATTCCGTTTTGTAAAATTTCCATCAACCTCCAAGTCCCTGTGTGCATTTTTGCAGTCACAGTCCAGGTAATCATTGATATGTTTTTCCATAGATTTACACTTTCTGGATATTTCATATAAATGTTATCACAGAATATGTAGTTTTTTGTGTGTCTGCCTTATTCCACTTGGCATAAACATTTGAGGTTTATCCATGTTGTAGCACTTACCAGTAGTTCATTCCTATTTTATTGCTAAATACTGGTCACTTGTATGGGTATGTCATTCACATTCTCTTATGTATGGACGTTTGGATTGTCTCCATTCTTTTGGCTATTTTGAATAATAATACTGCTGTGAGCATTTGTGTACAAGTCTTTGTGTGAACATATGTTTTCATCCCTCTTACTTAGATTCCTAGGATGGAATTGATAGGTTGTTTATGTTTAATATTTAAGCAACTGCCAATACCTTTTCCAGAATGTCTGAACCAGTTCTCTCCAGAAATGTACAAGTGACCCAGTTTCTCCATGTCCTAACCAACATTTGGTATTGTCTGTCTTTGATAACAGCTATCTAGCTGACGTATAGTGTTATTTCATTGTGGATTTGGTTTGCATCCCCTAATGAATAATGATGTTGATCACCTTTTCATATGCTTATTAGCCATTCTTCTTCTTTGGTAAAATATCCATTGAATTGTTTTGCCAATTTTTAAATTGGTTTGTCTCCTTACTGTTGAGTTGTAAGAGCACATACAAGTCCTTTATCAGATACATGATTTACAGATAATTTCTGATCGTCTCTGGTTCATCTTATAATTTCCTTATTGGTGTCTTTTGAAGTGGAAAAGTTTTAGCTTTAAGTCCAGTTCATCAATTTTTGAATTTTATGGTTTGTGATTTCGGTGTCAAGGTGTTAAGTGGTAGTATTACTATAGTTTTTTGTTTTGTTTTGTTTTGTTTTTGCGTTATGCGGGCCTCTCACTGTTGCGGCCTCTCCCGTTGTTGCGGAGCACAGGCTCCGGACGCGCAGGCTCAGCGGCCACGGGTCACGGGCTTAGCAGCTCCACGGCATGTGGGATCTTCCCGGACCGGGGCACGAACCTGGGTTCCCTGCATTGGCAGGCGGACTCTCAACCACTGCGCCACCAGGGAAGCCCTGGGTTGTTTTAAGGAGAGAAAATATACATAGATCACCTAACATCATGCTTAGCATATGGTAGGTGCTTTATTGGAGGTTGTTATTATTATTGTTAATGTTGTCTTCTAGATTCTTTATTATTCAAAGAACTCATATACAGAAATTTTTTTTTGGAATTTTATTTTTTTATACATCAGGTTCTTATTAGTTATCCATTTTATACATGTTAGTGTATACATGTCAAGCCCAATCTCCCAATTCATCCCACCACCACCCCCTGCTGCTTACCCCCCTTGGTGTCCATACGTTTGTTCTCCACATCTGTATCTCAATTTCTGCCCTGCAAACCGGTTCATCTGTACCATTTTTCTAGGTTCCACATATACAGAAATATGAAGAAGCAAAAATGATGATAATGAAGGTGGAACAAATAGACTGAGCACTATAATGAAACTTCAGCTTGAAAAAAAGTGTTGTTTACTTTTCCCTAATGTTTCAGAAACGAATTCATGCCTTTCTCTTCTCAATATATACATATATATACGTATATTCTGCCTAATATCAGTGGCAATTTTTTCTTCTTCTTTTTACATTCTCAAAAATAGTATCTCTAAGAAGTTTAGTTGGAGGCAAAGAGACCCTAGCATGAATGTAGCCTATACCTTGAAGAGATTAGAGCCTTTTATAAAAATTGTGTGGTGCTCTGAGGTCTATGGGATTCCCATATTTGAGTCATTTTTTTTTAAACCTAAGGAGCCTCAAAACTTTCAAGGTCCAAAGAGCCATGACTCCACTTTTGCTTTCTTTGAAATATCACTTTATTTCTGATAGTGCGTAATGTAACATTTTTCAGCCTAAACATGAAGCTCTCTTTCTCAATTCATTATTAAAAAGTGCTAAAATCTTGCAGCTTTAACATAAAATCAAGTTAAAATTCTGTTTTTGTAACAAAGTTTAAACATCATGAGATACCCTAGACATGAAGTGAATAATTTGTCTCTTGATATGTGTATAATGCATTATTAAAGTGAGTGATTTATTTAATTAGTAGCAGCTGCTCTAAAGATTGGTTTTTCTGTGTCTTTCAGATTAATTTTACTAGAAGTGTAGACAATGAAAAGATAAAATGACTCTCTTCTGTGTTCTCATGGTTAAAGTTTTTCATTTCCCCGCAACATATATTTTTCCCTCATAATTACACATCTCAATCTAAGCTCAGTTACAGATTTATCCATACCAGTAGAAATAAGAATCTCTTCTTTTGAATTATTGACTCATGAAATACTATAAAGTATTTAATTAGTTCCTATATCTACCATTAAAAATACTGCTAAGATATCTTGACAACTAAGCCATATCATGTGTTAAAAATATTCCCAGTTTGTATGAATTTAATGTATGTGCAAGTCTTAAGTATGAAAATTAGTTATTGCAGAATGTGATCCACAGAAACAGGAACACACCTTGTACAGGTATCTCAGTAAATAGGATGGGAGTGTTACTTACCTGGTGTGCACGCTTGAGGCACAGAATCCCAACTGTAATTTTCAGTTGGCTCCATCTGGCTCAGGTAGCTTTCCTTACCAATATCTAAAAGAGTTACTCTAATATTGAAAAAGAAGGAGTCAACATTTATCAAGTACTTACAATATACAGTAGATGTGCTACATGCTGTATTCTGTCTTATTTTATTCATACATGTGACTGAAATATTTAAACCCACATTTGGTATGGAATGGTAAAGGAGTAGGCTAAACAGCTCAAATATGAAAACATACTTAGCAGATTAAATTGAAAATATTAATGTGATTTTGACACAGTCAGCTCCTTCCTCTGCCTAAGAAACTGGTGCCCTCCTTCTCACCCCTTAGCCTCATTTGGGTTCCTCTGGTCTTGATGCTTTTCTTCCCTTATTTACCTGCTTTGTGTTTCTCACTCATTCTCTGTACCATGTTATCCTACGTTCCATGATAAAGTTTCCTAGACTTGCACTGTCTGATGTGGTAGCCATTAGCCCCATGTGGCTATTTGAATTAGATACAATTAAATAAAATTTTTAAAATTTAGTTTCACTAGCCACATTTCAAGTTCTCAATAGTGCATGGAGGAGTGGCTACATATTGTATAGGGCAGAATGGAACCTTTCCATTGTTGCAGAGAGTTCTGTTGGACAGCACTGCCTTAAGCTAGTTGTGTCTTTGTTAGAACTAATAGACTAATTGCAGAATGTCTTTAGTTTCTCTTCCTGAAATTGATGAAAGCTTAGACACTGGTCTTCATTAACTCTTGTTTGTCTTACCTGCTGTTCCATATATTTTTACTACTGCCCTGCTCTGTGGAATGCTGGAAGTTAAGGTTCTTCATTCTTCTCTGTGGAATATAATTGCTGCCCTGTAACTTGCTATGGCTCCTTCAGCAGAACAAGTCTTCCCCATTGGCCAGAAGGATCAAATCTTTGCTTATTCCATATGACCTAAGTTAGACTCTCTTTCCATTGAAGAATGCTTTTTTTTTTTGAAGTACGCTTTGATATTTGATTTTTTAAAATGTTTGCAATATTTCAGTACTCCAGACAAAAGAACTGGGCGGGGTGTGTGTGTGTGGGGGGGGGGGGGTGCGGTCATGTCATATATTAGATTGGCTAAAAAGTTCGTTCGGGTTTTTCTGTAACATGGAAAAACCCAAATGAACTTTTTGGCCAACCCAATATTTCTGCTTGTAATTGAGATAACACAAAGACTGGAGAGATGTTTACTACTACAAGTGGGGTGATGGACATTGTTCTTTCTTAATGCCTCATCAGTAGCAATTATAATAAGTTAATTAATGCACTCATTAATATACTGAAAACACGAATAGTTTAGTATGTCTTTTTAAACACCACCTGGTGGATATCAATAGGCCAACAATGATTCATTGACCTTATTATGATAATCACTGCTTTGGAACTTTAAATGCCTCGGAAATAACACAATTTTATTTTGATTTAAAAATATTCTAATGAGCTATATAACTGCCTGCCATATTTGCGAGTAGAATAACTTTCTGGGGTGTTTAAAGAAAATAGGAAGCCATTTATATTGCATATTTAATGCAGAATTTTGTCTTTATGATATATTTTTGGACTCTGAGTCCAAGATTTTTGTTTTGAATGATCCCATATACTTTGTTCCATTTGATCAGTACTGTGTTGGTTAAATTCTCTTAAGTTGACTCCTGGGAAAATTCCAGTGACCTAAGCATTTTAATGTGAAAAGGGAACTGAGAAAACTATGCGGTAAATAACATTTAAGACATAACAAATGTTACCAAGAATGGCTGTAAATGCTTTCTGTGTATTTGTCCCTATGTAGCTGAGATTTAAATAGATCAAGCTCAGGCTGGAATTGCCACTACTTTAGTCATTAAACTTCACCATGCTGATGCTGCTATATTAATGTCCTTTTAGGAGGAGACATCCAAGCAATTTTCACATTCTCAAGCAATTTTCAGGCACACAAAAGAAGGAGATAACTTGAAAGCATTTGTAAGATTAAAGTATTTATTAAAAATGGCCTTCATGGAGCCAACCATAACTCTACAGATTTGGATCTACAAAAAAGGTGATACAAGACAGTAAAATAATGTCCTGTGTTGAAAACACAGGACAAGGCAATTCAAAACATGGTGGACAGTTGGGTACAACCTTTGGGGTCCTGAAAAAAAAGAGTATTAAAGAACAAGATTGTATATAAAGTGAGGTTCATGTTTAGTGAGCAGTTAATATTCCTGTCTTGCTTTTGGAAGCAGAGCCATAAATCATTTAGAATTTATCTAGTGTATTAAAGTAGACTTTCTGGAAATACTTCCTAAACTTCTTCACGTCATTTTGGCGGGAAATGTCAATGTTTTCCTTCAAAGAAAACACCACCTGCCTAGAGATGGTATATATTAAACATGATGTTCGAGAGGTTAAGTAGGTAACCAGAATGACAGTTCATCCAGGAAACGTTGTTTTGTAGGTTGTGTATAGGAAGAGAAAATAAAAATCCCCCAGTCACCTAAAACGTATGCTTAAGCCCAGTGTACTCCTTCCTCTTTCCCCAGATGTGGGTTCCTTTCAATTCTAGATTCCAGGAAACTTAAAGCTCCTTGTACTTTTCCAAAGAAACATTGCTTTCAAACGTTGTTGAGTTTCTTAACAAGGGCCAGATAGTTTTAACGAACAATTAAGGGTAATAATATTAAGAGTTTCAGCTAAAATTCACTGTTGTCTAAAATACTAAAAACATATATACTGAATTTTAAAATACTACTGTTAATTATATAGGGAGTTTTAATACATTTCAAGTTAAATACTCAAAATTTTAAGTTAAATACTCAAAATACTTCAAATATATGTGGCAGGTATAGTTGTTACAATGAATATTTGATTACCAGTAATTTCCTTGCCTGAGAATTGAGAAAAATGTTTACTTTAGGAATGATTTGAACTACTCCTCTCAAATTTCTTTTCAAGTTGATCATGCCCATGTAGTTGCTTATATTCACATTATTTGAATCTCCCAACAGCCAAGCAAGGATATTTCAGTCAATTCTACAGCTCAGTAGACCCAGGCTCAGAAAGTAATTCACTTAAAGCACACGTTTAATCAAGACTTCTTATTGCAATTTTCTTTTAAAAGGCCTCTGAGTCTATCATAAGAGATATGTTATAATGCAATCTCATAGACATTGAAACCTTGGAAATGAAGTGCATTTGGACCTGGCCTCGCAGACTGGGAGCTGGTTGTCTGAAGTCACTTGGTATAAAGATAAATCATTCACCTTCACAAACATGACTGCACTTTCACAGGGTGGTAAGTTTGGGTCATTTCCAAATAAAGGATGTAGGTAGGATTGGTGTCTCAAAATGTAGTTGCTATAGAGCAGGACCAAAATCCATACCCAGGTCTTCTGATTCCACATCAAAGCCTCCTTCTAGTGTGCATGTGGTAAAAGTTAAGTGATTACTTATCTTAAGTCCTTAGAATAATTTCATGGATCCTATAATTTTAAGTTTTGATCATCCTTTTAAATAAAACACAGGACCTAAATGTTTGGAAGCTTTCACGATTTTAGGTGTGAAAGTTTGAATGTGGTTTGTCATTTCTTTGACTTTCCTTCTCCCTGTAAATAACATTAATAAAACCTAGGAAGGTTAAGTAAAAGAAAAATCCTAAGGGCAGAAAAAAAAAGTCAGGGAGCCATACTTCTTCGCTACAGTATTCTGGCTGTGGAGCATGTATGCAAGTTGGGAAAAAGACAACAGGACTATGAGAAAAATATATATTTATTAACCTCCAAACTTTAAGCTCTGATGGCACGCCACTGTCAGCATAGGCCCAGGTATGCTGCACTAACTACCCCCAAGTCTTAGCACTTTAACAAAAATAAAAGTTTATTTTTCACTCATAGAACATTTCTACTGTGATTCAGCTGCAACACTATTCCACAGTTTCTCCAATCGATTCCCTGCCTGAAAGGCAGTAGAATATTGCTGGTCTTGTGGCAGAGAGAGAGTTAATGCACTGGTTCTCAAAGCCAGCGTTGGCATATATCACTTCTGCCTACATTTCATTGGCCAGGTTAAGTCATGTAGCTATGGCTGAGCTAAATTGGCAAGTCTTCCTGCAGGGAGGGGCATCACAGAAGTTGCCACAGAGTAAACCTGTGGGTGAACAGAAATCCAATCTACCACAACCCCCTTCTAACATCTTAAGTTGTTTCCCAGAATCACCAGAGGCAAGGGGACCTTCATTAATCAATTTTGTTATGTTAGTCAAAAAGAATATATATGAATATAGAAAAGGTATGTATACATATGCATGCATGTATATGTGTGTGTATATTCACATACACATGCATGCACGCATGTATTTGAATATAACAGCTACCTTTTTTGTTTTGAGATTTACATTTCTCACTCTTATCATCAAGACTCACTGCCTTTTATCACCAGTATTTATTGTTTACAGTGTAGTAGGCACAGTGGAACATACAGTAAATATATCCCTGCTCTTGAGGAGCATACATTTCTAAAAAATATATATATGTACCTCTTCGTTTTAAAAATAGACTTTATTTTTTAGAGAGTTTGAGGTTCACAGCAAAATTGAGGGGAAGGTACAGAGCTTTCCTGTACATCTCCTGAGCCCATACACACATAGCCTCCCCCATTACCAACAACCCCCACCAGAGTGGGACATTTATTACAACTGATGAACCTACACTGACACATCATTATCACCTAAAGTCCATACTTTACATCAGGATTCACTCTTGGTGTTGTACATTGTGCGGGTTTGGGCAGATTTATAATGACATGTATTCATTGTTATGGTATCATAAAGAGTAGTTTCAGTGCCCTGAAAATCTTTTGTGCTCCACTTATTCATCCCTCCCTCTGACCCCCTAGTCCCTTGCAACCACTGATCTTTTTACTGTCTTTATAGTTTTGCCTTTTCCAGAATGTCATGTAGTTAGAATCATACAATATGTAGCTTATTCATACTGGATTCTTTCACATAGTAGTATGATTTTTGTTTTCTCCATGTCTTTTCATGGCTTGATAGTTTGTTTCTTTTCAGCACTGTCGAAAAAGCACTGTCTGGATGTACCACAGTTTGTTTATCCATTCACTTACTGAAGGACATCTTAGTTGCTTCCAATTTTTGGCAGTTATGAATGAAGCTGCTGTAAACATCTGTGTGCAGGTTTTTGTGTGGAAATAAATTTTCAACTCATTTTGGTGAATACCAAGGAGCATAATTGTTAGGTCATATGGTTAGGCCATGTTTAGTTTTGTAAGAAACCATGAAACCGTCTTTCAAAGTAGCTGTACCATTTTACATTCCCACCAACAGTGGATGAGAGTTCCTGTTGCTCCACACCCTCATCAGCATTTGGTATTGTCAGTGTTCTGGATTTTGGCCATTCTGATAGGTGTGTCATGGTATCTCATGGTTGTTTTTAATTTGCATTACCCTGATGACATACGATGTGGAGAATTTTTTCATATGCTTATTTGCTATTTTTATATCTTCTTTGGTGAGGTGTCTTTTAAGATCTTTGGTCAGTTTTAAAATTTTAGGTTATTTTATTATTGAAATTTAATAGTCCTTTACTAGATACATCTTTGGAAAATGTTTTTCTCCCTGTCTCTGGCTTGTCTTTTCATTTTCTCGACAGTGTCTTTTGCTGAAAATTTTTTTTAAATTTTAGTGAAGTCTAGCTTGTCAGTTCTTTCTTTCATGGATCATGCCTGTGGTGTTGTATCTAAAAAGTCATTTGCCAAACCCTAAATCATCTAGATTTTCTTTTAGGTTTTTCTCTAGGAGTTTTATAGTTTTGTGTTTTACATTAGGTCTGTGGTCTACTTTAATGAATTTTTGTGATGGGTGTAAGTTAATGTCTAGATTCTTTTTCTTTTTTTTTTTTTTTGCCTGTGAATGTCCAGTTGTTCCAGCATCAATTTTGAAAAAAAATAAGCATTTTTTAATTGAATCATTCTTTAAATTTTTTTTAGCTTTATATAATTTTAAAGGTTACAGTCCATTTATAGTTATTACAAAATATTGGCTATATTCCTTGTGTTGTATAATACATCCTTGTGGCCTATCTTATACCCAGTGATTTGTACCTTCCACTCCCCCACCCCTATATTGCCTCTCCCTGCTTCTCCCCACTGGGAATCACTAGTTTGTTCTCTATATCTGTGAGTCTGCTGCTTTTTTGTTATATTTACTAGTTTGTTGTATGTTTTAGATTCCACATACAAGTGATATCATACAGTATTTGTCTTTCTCTGTCTGACTTATTTCATTTAGCATAATGCCTTCCAGGTCTGTCTATGTTGCTGCAAATGGCAAAATTTCATTCTTTTCTGTGGCTGAGCAGTATTCCATTGTATGTATGTGCCACATCGTCTTTATCCTTTCCTCTGTGGATGGACACTTAAGTTGCCTCCATATCTTGGCAGTTGTAAATAATGCAATAAGCACATCTTTTAAAAAGGCATTTTAAAATCGCAGTATAGTTGATTTACAATATTGTGTTATTTTCAGTTGTACAGCAAAGTGATTTAGTTATATATATAATAAATATAATACATAATAATAATAATCTAAAAAATATATATACTTAGATTATCTTCCATTATATGTTATTATAAGATACTGAATATAGTTTCTGGTGCTATACGGTAAATCTTTGTTGCTTACCTGCCTTGTATATAGTAGTTAGTATCTGTTAATCCTATACTCCTAATTTATCCCTGCCCCTTCACTTTCCCTTTTGGTAACCATAAGTTTTCTAGGTCTGTGAGTCTGTTTCTGTTTTGCATGTAGATTCAATTGTATTATTTTTTAGATTTCACATGTAAGTGATACCATATAATATTTATCTTTCTCTGTCTGACTTAACTTCACTTAGTCTGATAATCTCTAGGTCTATCCACGTGGCTGCAAATGGCAATATTTCCATCTTCTTTTATGGTTGAGTAATATTTCATTGTATATATATACCACTCTTTATCCATTCACCTGTCGATGAACATTTAGGTTGCTTCCATGTCTTGGCTATTGTAAATAGTGCTGCTATGAACATTGGGGTACATGTATCTTTTCACATTAGTCCATTTACAGTTACTACAAAACATTGGCTATATTCCAGATATATGCCCAGGAGTGGGATTGCTGGATCATATGGCAACTCTATTTTTAGTTTTTTAAGGAAACTCCATACTGTTCTCCATAGTAGCTGCACCAGTTTACATTCCCACCAACAGTGGAGGAGGGTTCCCTTTTCTCCACACCTTCTCCAGCATAAAATGGCATTTTTATTGAATGGTTTCTGCACAGTACCTAGCCCCATCTTTAGAGAATAGAGGAAGAGAACGATTTTAAAGATTATTTAATGGCAGCTCTGTATTAGCCATTATACCACACAGTTCACTTATATTATTTAGATTTGTAACAGACTGTGAGTTAGGTATCGATATATTTGAACAAGATAAGAAATTTCAGACCTAGAGCTTAGATATTGCTTCCAACCAGATTCACATAGTGCAGATAGGAAGTAGCATATATACTAGGGAAGAGCACAGGCTCTGGAACAAGTTGCCTGTATTTGAATCTAAGCCTTGCCACTTTCTAGCTGTGTGGACTTTGTCATGTTATGTAACTCTGTTGCAGTTTCTCACTCAGTATAATGTGGGTGATAATCACATCTACCTTAGAGAAGTTTTGTAAGAATTAGTGCATGTGAAGTGTTCCCTGCCAGGCCTGGTGCGTGGTGATTTATCAACAAACTAGATGATAGCTAGTATTCAAACCCAAATGCATCCATTCTTTCCACCTGATAGATCATACTAGTTTTGAGAAGGGAAATAGCAGCAGCGGTTTAGGCCTGGTTGTATGGATACAGCAGTGAAATTTAAGAGAAGCTGCCCATGTTACCTCACAGGAGATGATACTCAAGGCTCTTCCACATGGAGGCATAAAGTAATAAAAATGGTATAAGATATAGTATAACACTTTGAAACCATGTTGCCATAATGAAATAATAAAGAAGAAGCAGTGAAAACTTCAAATGGGGGATTAAAGCTTAGTGTCAAAGTAAGACACATCTGTCAAGATTGCATCAAAACACTGATTAGCCTATTTATCATAAATTAAAATGAACCCTTATCTGCAAGGGATTGCCAATTGTTCATACACTATTCCACCGAAGCACTTTGTTTCATAATGAACTAATAAGAAGATGTCTTAATCCAATTTGTTGTTTGGGAACTTTTTTTTTTGAAAGAAGACATCAAGGTAGTGGTTTTATCTGTGGTCAGTCTAGAGACTTTTAGGAATCAATTGTGTTCAAATGGTAGTTGTGGTCGCTCATCTTTGTGGAGGACTCACTAGGTGCTGGGTTTATTAAGTACTTACTCATTTAATCCTCCAGAAGTCTTGTGAGGTAGGTGCTGCTGTCACTCTCTTTTCCCCGTTTTACAAGTAAAGAAATTGAGATACATAGAAGTCATGAAACCAGTCCAAAATTGTGTGTCTAACTAGTATGTGATTGTGGCTGAAATGAGATTTGTACCAATATTGTTCTGGTCCCAGAGCCTGCATTTAACCACTCTCTAATGGAGCGTGTAAATTATTTGTAATCTTTCAAAAACTGTACGAGAAACAACATAATTATCGTTGTTATTGTTGCATAAACTATTTAAGTTGTTCTTTAGTTTGGGCTGAAGTTGGAACAAATTCTTTCGAAATAAAGGGTCTGGCGGGGGCGAAGTAATAAATGTGAGGTCCTTGGTGGGGAACTATGAGATGAGACTAATATTTGAAGCAGGAGTTAGGAATTGACACACACACAATCTGAACTCGGTCTGTAGAGGTGTTGGTTTCCAGCAAAACACGGTGTAAAAAAAACTTCAAGTTTGGATACATTGGGTCAAGAGGTTCACTTACCAGCCCACCTCAGTTCCTTTCCATCCTCAAATCACCAAGTGTAAGGTCCCAGGTCTAGAGAGAGGCTTCCAATTAGTTTCCTGAAGTCTTTGTTGCTGTTGGTATATCATTTAAAATACAGCATTGCTTTTGTTCTATTTTTCATTTACTAAACTTTCTTGAGACACTGTAGCTTTAAATACTATGTATAGTATTTGGTCCTTTAGATTAGGAAGTTGTGTTCATGGTAACTTTTTTGCGTATAAGGGGTTGAGCCAGTTATTATCATGACCAGTTTATCCATTCAGTAATGGTTGGTCATGGGTTCTGTAAAAAAGATACCTGATAAAAAGGTGCTAGAGTTCTAATAGTTGAAATTGGATAATTAATTCTTAAATTCCATTGAGGAGATGTTTCTGCTGGACCTTGACTTTATTGTAGAAATGTTACAAAGTAACCTTATGGAAGGTATATTTTCAGGAAAGATGTTGAAAAGTAAATAGTGAACAATTGCAGTTAAAAAGACATTTAAAAATTCAGTTCTATAGTATGTTCTCATGTGATTCTTCAACTGACTAAAATTAGGTGGCGTAGGGATGGCCTATAGGGTGCAGTTGAGAAGCACGTGGGAGGAAGGGCACAGACTCTGGACTCACGTTGCCTGAGATTGAATCCTGGCTCCGCCACTTCCTTACTGTTAGTTTCTGTGCCTCAGATTCTTCAACTATATAATAAAGATAATTGTAGCACCTCTACAGTACTCATATAGTTGTGGTGAAGTTAACCTGAGTTAATGTGTGGAATTTGCTTAGAACAATGCCAGGCACTCACAGATTAAAAAGGTGTGATTGTTAGCCTTTATCATTAACATTATTCTCATTGAGAACGTCCTTGATTCTTCAATACCAGGAAAAAATATAAACACCACCACGTGTATCCATGAACTAGAAAATAGTTTATTTTGGAGCTCCTCAGACTGGAGAGTCTTTAGGGAAGTAATCTCTGCTGTCCTTGAGAAGGAGCTTGCATTTAGCAAACCCCAGTTATTCATGATGAAGGTCAAGTATCTCCACATAGAGGTCAAGGTTTTTGACTGAGAAAGTGTTCCCATCCATCATGCTCAAGGAGTTCTCACCTATACAAGGACTCTGAATACTAACTATAGAAGTGGATTGAGTCTATATTTTCCTCCCATAACTAGCTTTTCAGAAGTAACATTCAATGGCAAAATATTCTACAGTTGTTTTGGTAAATAAATGAAGAATGAATGTAAAGGTTTCCACACAGTACACGTTCTGGAGCATTGTTACATTAGTCATTCCACGCTGGCACAGAGAGTTGGTGTCATTAAGAGCTGAGAGTAGGTCTAAAAAGAGTTAAACCATCATAAAATTTTGTGGGTGCTCACTTTTTAATGGTATTCATTGCCTGAAATTTACAGTAGGTCTGCAACTTCACTCGGTACATCTGCAGTTGGTGGCTGCATTTTCTTACAAAATTTTGCATTTTGGATGTTAAGGCCCTGACAAGGTTTTTTTTTTTTTTGTGGTACGTGGGCCTCTCGCGGGCCTCTCACTGTTGTGGCCTCTCCCGTTGCGGAGCACAGGCTCCGGACAGGCAGGCTCAGCGCTCCGCGGCATGTGGGATCTTCCCAGACCGGGGCACGAACCCGTGTCCCCTGCATCGGCGGGCAGACTCTCAACTACTGCGCCACCAGGGAAGCCCTGACAAGGTTTATAATGAGCTCTAACCCCTGAGGACTGACAGTAGTCATTACACATTTATACAACTCCCTAGCCTCCTGTATCGCCACCATTGCTCTTGGGCCACAACAATGTACCGTAGTTTGCTCTGCTTAGGAACTCTAAATTTGACATTGATTTTGGGTGGGAAGAATCCATGAGTCTGTTTTTTTCTGGGCCCAGGAGGACGGGAGATGGGGTGCTGTTAATTAAGATAGAAATAGAGATGAAGTGGGAGTTTTCTGGCTTGTGTATTCAGTGGGGGAAGTAAAACATTTCAGGCAGAAGATAATTTTTCTCTGGCTCTTATATAGCAAAAATCTCAGCCGTCTGCATAATAGGAAAAAAAAAAGAAAATAGAAGCTCTATTTTCACCACCTCCTTCAGCTCCTTGTAGACAGACCCCTTATAGAAACAAGGAGCTCATTAAAATTACACTTAACTATCCTTTGCACTCCCCACCTGCATTCTTTGGGTGAAGGAGGTGAGAAAAGCCAGGAAAGCCATGAAAATAACCGCTATTAAATTAGCTCAAATCTTGCATTAATACACTTTTAAAATAAACTTAGAGTGTTGTTTTCCTACTTATTTTTACAGTTGTAATTTTCTATGATGGACTATAAATATTTGTTCTAGTAGATTTTTTGATGTCTTAGTGCAGCTGTGTGAGAGCTGGTTAATTGCAGATAGGCCAAGGTAAACATTGACAACTTTGCAGTGCTCCCCCAAAGTAGAAATTAGATTTTTTAGGGTAGTTCCTGTTTATCCTGCAATTATTTGCACCTCATTACCTGTGAGCTTATTCCTTAATTGTTTCTGGCCTTGTTTCTTCTTGCATCTAGTACGATATTTGGAATAAAGCTTGTTGATGTTTCATGGGGCACATAACATGCCTTTGGCTTCTTTTTCATTTCCTATAATACCTAGTGGTACTGGGCACTTAGTAGGTATTCACTAAATACTTGATTAACCAATTATACTTTCCAGCTATTCCATAGGGGGATAGGGATAACTGTTACCTTAGATTTAGTCCCCAGAGAACTAATTATTTCCTAAATCCCTGTGGTAAATGGGGTTCCCATCTGCATCTGTTGTTTGGATGTAAACTTCTTGCTTGTAATTGCTTGTCTTTTCTAATTTAGAAAGGATTGGACTCTGTTCTTTCCTTATGGTTGTGTAGTTGCTTGTTTTAGCAGAGGCAGTATCAGTAGTGGCCGAGAGCATGGGCTAGTCCTGTTTCTGCCATTTGTAAGCTGTGTGACCTTGGAGGTTGTAATCACACTACCTGTTGTTGAGACAGTTAAATAGATGTAAATTACGAGTTAGAGTCTGATACAAGGTAACAGCCATGTTAGTGGCAGCTTTTGTTTGTAGCTTTTTAAAGTCACAGTCCTTTTTTCTATGAACTATGAAAATACTTGGAATTTGACAAGCTCTGTGGAAATTGACTGCTTATTTTATTTAGACTAATTCGACCCTTCTGCATTAGGTTTATTTCCCTTGACCTTGGACTCCTTTCTTCAACAGAAACCTTTTTCCATAGAGTTGCCTCCCAGAAAAGACAATAATCTTTATGTCTAGAGGAGGCAGGCTGAATTATAGACAGAAAGTTCCTTATTTTCACCAAGTTTCCTCAGCATATTGAATATAGGTAGTCGCTAATGGGTTGATACGACCCTTGATAATACTAATATGTGGCCAATTTATACTTTATATATTTTTGGGTACAAAGGGAGTTTGGGGTATTTCTTTTTAGCTAAAACAATTTTATATAAGAAGAGCACTGTAACTTGCTCTTTTCATTGCTAAGTGCTTTTAGACTATTAGATTTTTCTTAATTTTTGATATTGAGGTATTATAAAAGCATTCTTCTGGCTTTAGTAAATGTGATAACATTGGACCAAGCACTACAGAAAGCCAGTAAATATTACCTTCTAAGAGTCCATAGACCATTAGTTGAATATTTAAAAAATTGATCTCATAGGCTGTAAAAATACCTTTTTTTCCCCATTAGATCTACACAGACTTAAATGATTTGGTTCTCATACCCTGATATTTTTGAAATTATTTATGCAGATCCATTATAGGACTGGGGTTTGTAAGGACCTCTCTCTTTAACTCCAGGGAAATTGGCCTAACTTTACAACTCATCTACAATTCCAAGTTATCAATTAGCTGTTAAGTTTGCTGCGTTAGAAATCAAATAGTCTCTAAAATCCAAGTCTAAATCTCAGTAGACTTCTTTCTAACCACATCTGAATCATGGTCCACTGTTGTAAAGTGGTGAATAAAATGAACCAGATACTATTTATGACTCTACTCGTCACCATCGAAATGAAACTTCTAGTGGATCAATTAGGAAACGTATTGATTTTTTAATAAAGCCTCTTATCATAGATAAAACTTATAAACCATAAGAGTATCTCTGTATAATTATGTACAGATTTGATCAGTAACTCAGATGATTTCTCATCCTTTGCCAATATGATACTGGAGTACAATTTGCAGTGAACTATGGTCTGTTTTTTAAGTGGGTCATCCATGAGGATTCATTGTTAAATGCCAGCAGGAAATACAGGCACCATTTTTAGAGTGTGCGTTTCATTTTTTTTTTAATGTTTTGCTGCGTCGAGTCTTAGTTGTGGCGCGCGGGATCTTTGTTGAGGCATGCGGGATCTTTTCATCACGGCACATGGTCTGCTCGAGTTTCTCTCTAGTTGTGGCTCGCGGGCTCTAGGGCGTGTGCACTCTGTAGTTTGTGGCACGTGAGCTCAACAGTTGGGGCACGCGGGCTTAGTTGCCCCACGGCATGTGGGATCCCAGTTCCCCGACCAGGGATTGAACCTGCGGCCCCTGCGTTGGAAGGCGGACTCTCCACCACTGGACCACCAGGGAAGTCCTCTGTGCGTTTCATTCTAGAAAGATGCATTTCAACATTAGAGATGGTGAAGATTTAAAAATAAATCTGCTTTACTTATTTACAATAATCTGTATTGGTTATTGTCTATTTTGAGTGAATTAACTCAATGGGAATTTTAGGTTATTCATGGTCAAAATTAGAAAAAAAGATTCTGTTCTCTGTCACAGTATTTACTAAAAAATCCTTCAAAAACATTAATAATCAGATTTATAAGCATTTAAACTAAAGTATAACTTATTCAGGAACAAACTTATAATGCAGAATACAATTGGATTGATTCCATGGCATCTTACTTCTCTTTCAAAGATGATGCATATAACCTGTTGCTTTTACCCATGTGAGCTCTGGCTTTCTGTAATATGACTATTTTTATAATGAACTATCAAAAATAAAACATACGGATGCATGTTGCTTTACAATTATCATCACTTAATAAATATTGCTACTGCCCTAAACATTTTTGTCACTTGTGGTTAGAGAGCTTGAGTCTTGCAGGTTAACTTTATAGAATTAAGTTTTCATTAAGCACAGTGTTACCCAAAATGATCACCAACCTCATTCATAAACTTTGTCTGAGTGACTTGGCTATAACCAAAAACTGAAACCCTCTTCAGATAATGAATATATTCATGGACAGTGATGCAGATTCTACAGACAGTGCAGCTTTGGAGCCATACTTATGGATGACTTTCGGGGGTGTTACAAATATAAACAGCTTTGCCACTGCCAAAGGAGGCAAACATTTACAAAGAAGAGTGGAGGTTTGCTATTTGCTGAATAGGGGAGACGAGGGGGAGATTGAACCAGCATTTACTACCTAACCCCATTCCTGATTATTTTCCCTTTTCTTCCTTCAATTTTGTCTTAATGCTATTTCCTAAATTCTCAGAATGGGTCTCAAGTTTCCTAATGAAGTACCAGATGGGTTATTTGGGGCAGTGGCAAGCAGGATTGGTGGGGTAGTCCAAACAGTCTTGTGTACTCTATGGAACTGTTTTAGGTGTGAAGTATTGATAACTATAGGAAGATAGGGAATCTAAAGTTAAATTACCTTTTCCTGAAATAGCTGTGATTCAAGAGTTAAACTAATGAAGCAGTTGAACATATTTATTAAATGTGACATTGTCCTGGTCATTGTTGAAAGCACTTATAATCTGGGAATCTTCTTTGCCTTCGTATAATGAAGACTTGATGGGGATGTGAATATAATAATCACAGGGCAAGAGCTAAATAACAGCTTTGAAGGGAGAAAGAGAAGAAAGCATTTCATGGTTTATTGATAGTACTTTACATTTGTTTTGTGTTTTACAGTTGTCAAAACACTGCCACGTACCTCATCTTATTTGCTTCTCAAAATAACCAGGTACACAGGCTAGCTATTATTATCCTTATTAAGTAATGATAAAGAGACTAGGAGGCTTACATGAGGTCATAATTACTAAGTGTGGTACCAGGGGTAAAATCAAGATCTTTAAAAAATAAACTCTAGCATTCAAACTAGAGAAAAATTTTTTAGAAATTGGAATTGAAGGTGGATCTTGAAGAAGATACACGTACCATATTTTGGAAAAATATGAAAATGAGAAAGTCTAACAATTTTCTAAACTATAGTTGAGATTTTGTTTTGCTAGATTAGAAGCTTTATGTGGAGGCCTGTTGGTAAAAATTCCCAGCAAGGTGGTTTGTGTTAGATCAGTGATTTTGGCAACAGCGGGTGATGTTTGACCATGTCTGGAGGTGTTTTTGGTGTCATAGCTGGAGGGTTGAGGGGGTGCTGCTGGCATCTAGTTGGTAGGGACAGGGATGCTCCTAAATACTGAACAATCCACAGGACAGTCCTACATAAATAATATTCTGGCCCAGAACGTCATTAGTCCTGAGGTGGTGAAATCCTGAACTAGATCGTGGAGGGCCGAAAATGTTGATTCAAGGAGTTAGAACTTAACCCTGTATGCATTAGGGAGTCAGAATTTTTTTTTTTTCTTTTGATTTCAGGAGGGAGAGGCTGTACCCAGTGGAAGTAGGTCCGAGATGATAACCCATAAAATAGATATTATTTTCCAAGTTCTTTGACAGAAATAAAACTCCAAATTGCTACCTTATGCACACAGGAAATTACAAAATCACGTTGTGATAAGTTTTTTAGGCACTCCTTGCAGAGAAGAGGGAGGTCTTGAAAGGCACTTAAACCTTACAGGCAAATCCTTGCTAGCTGACTTCCCTGGTGGCGCAGTGGTTGGGAATCTGCCTGCCAATGCAGGGGACACGGGTGCAAGCCCTGGTCCGGGAAGATCCCACATGCCGCGGAGCAGCTATACCCGGGCGCCACAACTACTGAACCTGCGCTCTAGAGCCCGTGAGCCACAACTACTGAAGCCCATGCGCCTAGAGCCCGTGCTCCACAACAAGAGAAGCCACCACAATGAGAAGCCTGCGCACCGCAACGAAGAGTAGCCCCCGCTCGCCGCAACTGAAAGCCCGAGTGCAGCAACGAAGTCCCAACGCAGCCAAGTATAAAAACAAATAAATAAATAGTTATTTAAAAAAAAAAATCGTTGCTAGGTGTGTGCGATAATGAGAATTCAGCTCACAGAAGGCTAGAATTTGAGCAGCCAATGCAAATTTCTTTCACCAAAATGACTCCTGACTCCAGACGTTCCCTCTGTGACCAGCAGAGCTGAAAGGGCACAGTCCCTCTGCCGATGCCGGTAAATCACAGACATGGTTTACAGCAAGGGCGGACTGTGCTGATGAGATGGATGCTCTCCAAACCATTGATGGGATGTTCTTCACGGTGATGAGATGTGAATGCTTCCAGGGGTCATGAGAATCTTGGATTTATCCGACTCGACTGTACTCCGAGTAGCTTTACCAAGAGAGAATCACAGCCCCAGCCCTTATTTTTAACCTTCAGCTGCAGGAGATTTCAAATCTATGAGCTACATATGATGAAATTTAGAGGCTAGCTTCTGCTCCGTTCGAATTCATCTTCTGATTGCTTTCCCAGCTTTTTACTTTTCATTTATGTAATGCTAGTTTTCATTCTGTCATTGAGCTGTATGCGCTAAAAAGCTGGTTCCTCTCTTTTCTGCTGTTACGTGTATCTCTCTGTAAGACATTCTCATGTGAGAAAAATGACCCACTAACAATGTAAGGTGTCTTTTGCTTTAACGGGGTAGTGAGAAATGAAAGATAAATATCAGGTTATCATCTGATATCATCAGATGATAAGCCCTGGTATCATCCTGGGCTTGATACCAGGATTAATGAGTACAATGCTGTACCTAAGCAACTCTTCTTTGGGCCAGCTACCTGGGCAGAATATGATTAACGTGATGCAGACTGCTCCTAATCAAAAACCTGGATAGGCTACTGCTTGCTTTAAGCGAAAGTGCACATTTGATACAGCTGTAAACTACCTTAGGGCCAAGAAAATATCTAATCTTATAGATTGCTTCAGAATGATTTAATCCTGGTAAAAGGTCAGTCTGCAAAAATGTTATTTTGTATTTTTCAAAATCATCGGCGGAGAATGTCTATGTCCTGAGGCATATGCTTTAGCTCTTGGGCTTGGGGGTGGGTGGTCATCATCTTTTATTCATATTCTTGGTTTTCTATGGCTGCCTCTCAAGTCTGGCCAGGTTCATACTCTGGACCAATGCTTATTTGTAGGGGAATATAAACCTATTTTAAATTAGTTGCATTTACACAGTCTTTAAGGGAAAGAATGTGACTCTTACTCAGGAAGATATTTTAAACATTTTAGGTTGGAACTTTACTCAAGAAAACCACAAATGCAGTTGGAAAATGACTTAGGAAAGCATGGAATGTGGTGGGTGACCCATTTTGTTGGCTTATTGCATCAATTCAGAAGAAATATATTGTAAATACCAAACATTAACATGAGATAATGCAGGGCTAAACCTAAATTTAGCTATTAGAATGAGGCTGCTTCCTGAATTTTATCAATTACACTCTTTTCTTACCGAATACATAGCGGTAGTTACTTAATATCCTTTGAATGTCAATATATATTGCTGGTTGAATGTTTTTCTTAATATTTTGGCCATGACATTTCCTTCATATTCTGAATCTATACTAATACATTTTAATACACACACCCAGCATTTTATGGTTAGGTTTAAATTTTATTTTGTGTGCTGTCTATTTTTATTTTCTAGTTCAATAAATTTGAGTTAATGGGTTAGATAAAAAGCAAATGTAACTAGTTAGAAATTTACAGGCACATACTACTTGGCAAACTCAAGAAGGGAGTTTGTACTTTGCATAGCCAGTTTTGAGAAGACTATTCCTACTTTGAATATGCTTGAGAAAGACTACAGCTTGGGGAATTCCCTGGCAGTCCAGTGGTTGAGACTCGGCGCTTTCACTGTTTGGCCTGGGTTCAATCCCTGGTTGGGGAACTAATATCCCGCAAGCCGCATGGTGCGGCTGGAAAAAAACAAAAGACTACAGTTTGATTTGGAAAGTGTAGGCTTGCTATAAGGGAATCTATAACTAAAAGAAAGTAAAATATGCGTAGGAAAAGGCTTAAAAATTCTCAAGATGCCTGAAATAAGTTTGAGGATATTTGTCAAAATGTTGCTGAAGAGTCTTTTTTGAATTTTATAGTACTAGGCTTGATGAGAAAACAACAGAACTCAGGTTATGTAGTACTCAGTTCATGTTAAATAATGTATTAACAAAATTGGTTACTGGATTCCTTGACTTCTGTGAACTTTGGAAATTTTTATGCTATGTAGTACTGAAAATGGCTAAATACAATATGGTCATTTCTATGACAAGTTAAGGCATTTGAATGTTGATTTTGAGTGCAGTCTCCAATTATAAAATATTCAACTTGCTTAATTTATGCTTTCAGACCTTTCCTTAGAAGAGCACTTAGCCAAAGAAGGATATACAATGGATTTCTCCTTTTGACTTTGGTTTTGGGTTCTAAGATCTAGAATCATAGGAGAGATCAGTATACTCATAATAGGTTAGCTGGTATGGTTTAAACTATGGGAAGATGATCCAGGGCTATTAGATAATGGGTTATATCTACATGATCCTCTGCAGGTTTTGTAAGATTCATTAAATGAAGGTGTCTGGATCAAGATGGCAGAGTAGGAAGATCCTGAGCTCACCTCTTCCCAAAGACACGCCCAAACTACAGCTGCGTATAGAACGACTGTCTCTGAGAACACCAGAAGACTAGCATAACAGATCTTCTACAACTAAGGATATAAAGAATAGGCCACATTGAGATGGGTAGGAGGGGCAGAGACACAGTCTAGTCAGAATCCATATCCCCAGTGGAAGGGATATTAACCCACAAGTGGGAGGGATAATCACAACCAGAGAGATCCCCTCAGAGGAGGGAGGGGTCCAAGCACCTTGTTGGCCTCTCTAGCCATGGGGACCTGCACTGGGAAGAAGAGAAGCCCATAACACCAGGCTTTCAAAACCAGCAAGGCTTACATCTGGGAGAGTCGGAGGGCTGTGAGAAACTGAAACTCTATTCTTGAAGAGCTTGTGCATAAACTCACTTGTGTCGAATCCCTGCGCAGGGTAGCAGCTTGAAAAACATCTGGATCATACAAGAAGGAGATTGATTGACTGATTTTAGGCCATGTGCTGAGAGTGGCAGGGATCTGGTGGAACTTCCTCTGGGGGTGGATGTACTGGTGGGCACCACTGTTTTTTCATTCTGCTTCCGCTTCGCTCACCCAGTGCTGGCAGGAGTCATTTCTGTCACTCTTCAGCATGCTAGCTAACACTGTATAACTTGCCCGGGAATTCCCTTGAGGACTAGTCACACTCAGCCCACCTGCCCTGGCCAGCCCCTCCAAAGTAGCTCCCACCCTGCCCCACCTGGAGGGCAGCCCAGGCCAGCATCAGCACCCTCCAAAGTGGCTTCTGCTCTGGGGTCCATCCCCACATATCAGCATGCCTACAGTAGTCACAGCCAGACCTCTCAGCCAGCAAGGCTGGGGGCCAACTCCACGCATCAGCATACCTGCAACAATAGTGGCCCAACCACAAAAGGAGGGTGCACACAGCCCACACAAGGGATAACCCTGGAGCACTTGGTTCTAGTGACCAAGGGATTTTGCACCACTGGGCCCCACAGGACACCTTCTACTTAAGACCTCTCTTTCAAGACTGGGAGATGTAGCTGATGTGTGTAATATATAGAAACAAACACGGATAGTTAGGCAAAATGAGGAGACAAAGGAATACCTTCAAACGAAAGAACAAGACAAAACCTCAGAAAAAGAACTAAATGAATTGGAAATAAGCAATTTACTGCATAAATAATTCAAAGAAATAGTCATAAAGATGCTCACAGAACTCAAGAGAAGAATGAATGAACTCAGAACTTCAGCAAGAGATAGAAAATATAAAAAGGAACTAATCAGAACTGAAGAATACAATAATGGAAATGAAAAATACAATAGAGGGAATCAACAGCAGATTAAAGGCTTCAGAAGAATGGATCAGCAATCTGGGACAGAGTGGAAATCACCCAATTAGAGCAGCAAAAAGAAAAAAAGTAAGGATAGTTTAAAGGATGTCTGAGATAACATCAAACATATAAAATTCACATTATATAGGGGTCCTGGAAGAAGAAGAAAGAGAGAAAGGGAGAGAAAACGTATTTGAAGAAATAATGCCTGAAGACTTCTCTAACCTGGTGAAGGAAGTAGGCATCCAAGTTAAAGCACAGATAGTCCCAAACAAGATGAACACAAAGAGACCCACATCAAGACCCATTATAATTAAAATGTCAAGTTAAAGAGAGAATTTTAAAAGTAGCAAGAGAAAAACTACCAGTTATGTAAAAGAAAGCCCACATTAAACTATCAGTTGATTTTTCAGCAGAAACTTTACAGTCCAGAAGTGACTGGCAAGGTATATTTAGTGTGCAGGAGGACAAAACTTATGACCAAGAATACTCTACCTAGTAGGTTAGCATTCAGAATTGAAGGAAAGAGAAAGGTTTTCCCAGACAAGCAAAAACTAAAGGAATTTATCACCACTAAATTGGCCTTACAAGAAATGTTAAGGGGACTTCTTTAAACATAAAAGGCCATAACCAGAAACAAGAAAATTATGAAAGAAAAAAATCTCACTGGCAATGACAAACATATAGTAAAGGTAGTGGGTCAACCAAAAAGATAGCAAGTGTGAAGGTCAAAAGACGAAGGTAGTAAAATCATCCATATCTACCATAATTAGTTAAGAGATATGCAAAATAAAATGATGTTAAATGGCAGCAAAAACAACATGGGGAGGCAGTAAAAAGGTAGTGCTCTTAGAATGCAGTCAAACTTAAGTGACTATCAACTTAAAATAGACTGCTGAATACCCAGGTTGTTATTTAAGAACCTCATGGTAAACACAAACCAAAAACCAATAATGGATACACAAAAGTAAAGAGAAAGGAAAACAAACATAACATGAAAGAAAGTCATCAAATCACAAGAGCAAAAGAAGAAGAAGGGAACAGAGAACAACAACAAAACAACCAAAAAACAATCAACAAAGTGGCATTAAGTACATATCTATCAATGATTACTTTAAATATAAATGGAATAAATGCTGCAATCAAAAGACATAAGGTTGTGGAATGGAAACAAAAAGCAGACCCAGATATGTGCTGCCTACAAGAGACTCACTTGAGATCTAAAGGCAAATATGACAAAAAGTGAGGGTGTAGAAAAAGATATTCCATGCAAATGCAAATGAAAAGAAAGCTGGGGTAACAATACTTATATTAGTCAAAAGAGACTTTAAGACAAAAACTATAACAAGAGACAAGGGCATTACATAATGATAAAACAGTCAGTCCAACAAGAAGATATAACACTTGTAAATAAATATGCAACCAACATAGAAGCACCTAAACACATAAAGCAGATATTAACAGACACAAAGAGAGAAATTGATAGTAATAATAGTAGGGGACTTTAACACCCCACTTACATCAGTGGATGGATCATCCAGACAGAAAATCAGCAAGGAAACATTGACCTTAAATGACACATTAGACCAGATGAACTTATACAGAAGATTCCATCCCCAAGCAGCAGAATACACATTCGTTTCAATTTCACATTCTCTGGGATCATGTTAGGCTTTGAAGCAAGTGTCAATAAAATAGAGATTAAAAAAAAAATAGAAAAAATCAATAAAACCAAGAGCTGGCTCTTTGAAAGGGTAAGCAAAATTGACAAACCTCTGGCCAGGCTCACTGAGAAGAAAAATGAGAGGACCCAAATAAACAAAATAAGAAACAAAAGAGGAGAGGTAACAACTGATACCGCAGAAATACAAAAAAACGTAAGAGAATGCTATGAACAATTATATGCCAACAGACTGGACAACCTAGAAGAAATGGACAAGTTTCTAGAAACATACAGCCCACCAAAACTGAATCAAGGAGAAATAGATAATTTGAAGAGACCGATCACTAAAAGTGAAATAAAATCTGTAATTAAAAATACTCCCTGCAAACAAAAGTCCAGGACCAGATGACTTCACTAGGGAATTCTATCAAACATAAAAAGAACTTATACTGATCCTTCTCAGACTCTTCCAAAAGACTGAAGAGGAACACTCCCAAAGTCTTTCTATTGAAGCCACCATCACCCTGTTACCCAAACCAGACAAAGATAATACCAAAAAAGAAAATTACAGGCCAATATCTTCGATGAATGTAGATACAAAAATTTTCAACAAAATATTATCAAACTGAATCCAACAGCATATAAAAAGGATCATACACTACAATCAAGTTGGATTCATCCCAGGGTCCCAAGGATGGTTCAACATACAGAAATTGGTGTGATACACCACATCAACAAAAGAAAAGACAAAAACCACATGATCATCTCAATAGATGGAGAAAAAGCATTTGATAAAATTCAACATCTGTTCATGATAACGCTTATGAAAGTGGGTACAGAGAGAACATATCTCAACATAATAAAAGCTATTTATGACAGTCTCACAGTCAACATAATACTCAATGGTGAAAAGCTGAAAGCCTTCCTGCTAAAATCTGGAACGAGACAAGGATGCCTACTCTCACTTCTTCTATTCAACATAGTACTGGAAACCTTAACCACAGCAATCAGACAAGAAAAAGAAATCAAAGTATCCAAACTGGAAGAGAAGAGGGAAAATTGTCATTATATGCAGATGACTTGATACTATATACAGAAAAGCCCTAAAGAATCTGTCAAAAAATTATTAGAACTAATAGATGAATTCAGTAAAGTCACAGGATACAAAGTCAATATACAGAAATACGTTGTATTTCTATACACTAATAACAAACTATCAGAAAGAGAATTTAAGAAAACAATCCCATTTATAATCGCATCAAAAAGAATAAAATACTTGGAATAAATTTAACCAAGGAGGTGAAAAACCCGTACTGAGAAAACTATAAGACACTGGTGAAAGAAACTTAAGATACCACAAATAAATGAAAAGATGCATTCATGAATTGAAAAAATTAATATTGTTAAAATGTCCATACTAGCCAAAGCAGTCTACAGATTCAATGCAATCCTATCAAAGAACAAGGGAAATTTTCACAGAACTGGAAAAATCCTGAAATTTGTGTGGAACCAACAAAGACCCTGAATAGCCAAAACAATCTTAAGAAAGAAGAACAAAGCTAGAAGTGTCATGTTCCCTGATTTCAGATTATATTACAAAGCTATAATAATCAAAATTATATGGCACTGGCACAAAAATAAAAAAGATAAGTGGAACGGAATAGAGAGCCCAGAAATAAACCCATGCTTATATGGTCAATTAATTTATGAGCCAAGGAGCCAAGAATATACAGTGGAGGAAAGACAATCTCTTCAATAAATGGTGTTGGCAAAACAATCACTTTCTCACACCACATACAAAAATAAACTCAAAATCAATTAAAGACTTAAATGTAAGACCTGAAACCATAAAACTCCTAGAAGAAAATATAGGCAGTATGCGCTTTGACATTGGTCTTACTATTTGTTTTTTTGATCTGTATCCTCAGGCAAGGGTAACAGAAGCAAAAATAAACAAATGCGACTGCATCAAACTAAAAAGCCTTTTGCACAGTGAAGGAAACCATCAGGAAGATGGAAGGACACCCTACTGAATGGGAAAAGATATTTGCAAATGATACGTCTTCTAAGAGGTTAATATTCAAAATATATAAAGAGCACACACAACTTAATATCAAAAAAACAATCTAATTAAAAAATGGACAAAGGACCTGAATAAACATTTTTCCAAGGAAGACATGCAGATGGCCAACAGATACATGAAAAGATGCTTAACACACTAATCATCAGGGAAATGCAAATCAAATTCATGAGATATCACCACACATCTGTTAGAATGGCTATTATTGAAAAGACAAATAAGTGTTGGTGAGGATATGGCGAAAAGGGAACCCTCCTGCACTGTTGGTGGGGATGCAAATTAGTACAGCCACTATGGCAAACAGTATGGAGGTTCCTCAAAAAATTAAAAATAGAACTACCATATGATCCAGGAATTCCACTGGTGGGTATTTATCCAATGAAAATGAAAATACTCATTCAAAAAAATATATGCGTCCCTATGTTCATTGTAGCATTATTTACAATAGCCAAGATATGGAAGCAACCTGTATTTACTGATAGATGAATGGATAAAGAAGATGTGGTGTGTATACACACACACCACAGGAATATTAACTTAGCTATAAAAAATGCAATTTTTCCACTTGTAACAACGTGATGGACCTAGAGTATATTACGCTTAGTGAAATAAGTCAGAGAAAAGCAAATACCATACGATTTCACTTATATGTGGAATGAAAAAACAAGACAGAAACAGTAACAGAAACAAAGCATGAACTAGTGGTATTGGGGGGGGGGTTGGGTGAAATAGGTGAAGTAGATTAAGAGGTACAAGCTGCCAGTTATAAAATAAATCATGGGGATGTAATGTACAGCATAGGCAATATGGTCAGTAATATTGCAGTAACTTTGTATGATGACAGGTGGTTACTAGGCCTATTGTAGTGATCAAAATTATATAACTTGAATCACTTTGTTGTACACCTGAAACTAATTTGATATTGTATGTCAACTCTGGTTCAGTTAAATGAAAACAAAATTTTAGCTAATTCATACCCGTTGAGACAAGATAACTTATTTATATATTAAAGTCCAAATTATTGTCATATCTGATTTAAATAACATTCCATCTTCCATAAATAATAGTCTTTCATATGTAATCACTTGATAAATCAATATTTGAATGTTTGCTAAAATGTCAGTTTGAATGACAGTCTTTGCCCTTAGACTAGCTTGGTTTATCTGTGACACATACTCAGTGCTTTCCACTGAGATTTATTTCCTCCCTGTGTATTCAGTTGTGTAAACCTCCCTGTGTATTCAGTTTTGTGTAAAAGAATCGTGATATTAAAATTCCTGCTGATGGTGATACCACAAATAATAGAAAAGTAGAACTTTGACCATGAGGAATACAAATAATTGTTTATATAAATTTCAGTGTACTCTCTGCCAGCATGTAGTAGATACTAAATTTAAAAAATATTTTGGTATATTTAAATTTCACTTTACTACAGCCAGGTTTAGTCATCCCTGTTGCCTTTTTCTGTTTTTAACTTCACTAGCCCATACTTAATAATGCTTCTCTCTCTGTAGCCAACCACCAACTGAATTTGGCCAACATCACTTTTTCAAAGTGATGGCTGTATTAGTTTTCTATTGCTGCCATAAAAAATTACAAGAGATTTAGTAATTAAAACAATGTCCTTTTATTATCTTACAGTTTTGTAGGTCAGAAATCCAGGGTACAGTGTGACCCAGCTGGGTTATTTGCTTAGAATCTCACAAGGCTGGTATCAGGATGTTAGTTGGGCTGTGTTTCTTCCTGGGGATGGATCCATTTCCAAGCTCATTCTTGCTCATAGGTGAGTCCAGTTTCTTGCAGCTGTAGGACAGAGGCCACCCTTTCTTTGCTGGCTGTTGGCCAGGGGCCAGTGCTTGCTGCCAGAATCTGTCTGTATTCCTTCACATGCTTTCCGCTTTCTGCTTTCCTAGTGTCTCCTCCTCTCCACCCTCAGCAGCAATGGATCATGTCCCTCTCACACTTCACATTTCTCTGACACCAGGGAGAGAAAGTTCTCTGCTTTTAAGAACTTGTATGAGTAGTTTTGGTTAACTTGGAAAATTCAGACTAAAGCCCCTGTTTTAAAGTTTGCAACCTTAATCACATCTGCAAAATCACCCTTGCCATGTAATGTATTCACAGGTTCCAGGGATTAGGATGTGGACATCTTTTGAGTGCCATTCTGCCTAGTAAAATGGCAGTAAAAACAACGAGCTCTCCCACGTCCTCTTTAGTCTCCCCCACTAGCCAGTTGGTGACCTTGATCTTTCTGTTTGCTCGTTGGATATGTTGGACCATGAAATCTTAAAAAAAAAGTCCCATCTGGATGTTTATACAGCGAGTACTTGAACCTTTCTCACTTTCCTTCTTGTTCTCTTTAATCTTTTCTCCTTCATGTCATTTAATTTTTGCTCAAATATTTTCATTTTTTCTATTTGTTTTCACTATTTTTTTCTCTTTTTGCTGCCATGTTTGTATGCAACTCAAGTGGCATGATTGGAAACATTTTTTTCACATCTCATTTAATTGTAATACCTAGCCTGAACTGATGTGAGGCTATTATGGTTAATGTATGTTGTATGTTTCACTACAGGATATTAATGTTTGACGATAGTGTGATACTCTAACCCCCCAGAAAGAGTTGTGTAACATATGGAATATCACCATATTACTTTCCTAAAATCTGAAAAATTTTGAGTTCCGTATCAGTCTGACCTCAGTTGTTTGGAAAAGACAGCTTCCTGAGTGCTGCAGTCTTGCATTCCTATGGTAGGCCGGATGATTTTATGACCTTTTTTTTCTCTCTTTATGGTGATAGGTGTCAAATATTTGTTGAAAATTAAAATGAGTCATATTTAACTGATTTGTTTAAAGTACTTTTGAAAATTGCCCACCCATTGTGCTAATAACACACATCACTTTTGAGAATTGATGTCACAGAACTAGGCCAGAAAAATACAGTCTCCAAGAATGTGTTGCCCAAACTATTGAGAAGTAAAATGTGCATGAACCACGGAGAGAGGAGATGTCTTTCTTTCAGGGATATGCTTGGTTTTCAGTTAACAAAAAAATTCCGGGCATTGTTCCAGAATTTAAATTTACAGTGTTGATAGCAGCACATGAATTTGAAAGTTGGGAGACTATGCTAATTGTAGTGGATTCCCATTAAGATGCACTGGACATCAGCTATGCTAGATACAAATTATGATGGGAAAATTTACTGTATATATCTAGAAGCCTTGCTAATTTACTAATTTGTTTAATTTGTGATGCTAAAAATAATGCTTTTCTTGAGCTTTTTCTTTTATCTTGGATATAGCTCCTGTTAACACTTCATCTGGTTAATTTCTTCACTTGATTTTTAAAAGGCAAAAGAAAGCTTATTCAAAAACAAACCTATGGCAGACTTTTTTTTTTTTTAAATGTTGAGCCTTCTTTTAATTTATTTATTTTTATTTTTGTCTGTGTTGGGTCTTCGTTTCTGTGCGAGGGCTTTCTCTAGTTGTGGCAAGCGGGGGCCACTCTTCATCGCGGTGCGCGGGTCTCTCACTGTTGTGGCCTCTCTTGTTGCGGAGCACAGGCTCCAGACGCGCAGGCTCAGTAGTTGTGGCTCACGGGCCTAGTTGCTCCACGGCACGTGGGATCCTCCCAGACCAGGGCTCGAACCCATGTTCCGTGCATTAGCAGGCAGATTCTCGACCACTGCGCCACCAGGGAAGCCCAATGGCAGACTTTTAAATGTTAATTTACAGAAATGTAACAGTTTATTTTCTGGCAGTGTTACACAATTAATATTTAAACTAAGAATCTCATATATTGGAGCTGTGCATGTGTTGACATAGAGCTAAATACCTCCAGAATAAGGGACAACCTATATATAAGAAGTCCCTGTCCCCACCCCATCCCTTCTGGAGTTTTACCAAATAAACTCCAGGTTAGTTATGTTAGCAATAAGCCCCAGGCTCTTATATTTCTATCAGGAGTTATTAGGATCTGGCCCAGATTATGTTGCTTGGGTACCCTGAGGTGTATGCTAAGAGAATGAAAGTGGACTATGAACTTGTAGCTGTTTTTTATTTATGGTTCTCCATGATTGCGGTTTTTTGCCTGTGGTACTCCCCAAAGTACCAAAGGGGGGTGGGAGTGGTGTGGTTGCTGCCGTTGTTGCTGTTTTCACTGTTTTTTCCCCATAACTCCCATTGTCTGAATTCTGAACTGGAATAACCTTATTTAAGATATCCAAGTACTCATTTAAATTGAAATATATCTACTGTGGCAAATTATTATTGCTTAAAATATGGCTAATTCAGATGTAGAGAACAGACTTCAGGACATGGGGAGGGGGAAGGGTAAGCTGGGACGAAGTGAGAGAGTGGCTTGGATGTATATACACTACCAAATGTAAAACAGATAGCAAGTGGGAAGAAGCCACATAGCACAGGGAGATCAGCTCGGTGCTTCGTGTCCACCTAGAGGGGTGGGATAGGGAGGGTGGGAGGGAGACGCAAGAGGGAGGGGATATGGGATATAAGTATATGTATAGCTGATTCACTTTGTTATAAAGCAGAAACTAACACACCATTGTAAAGCAATTATACTCCAATAAAGACGTTAAAAAAAAAAGTATGTGGTGTGGGCATCAAAAATATTACAATAAAATACAGGACAGAAGTAAAATATACTTATTTGAACACACACATGCAAAAATATGGCTAATTCAATTTTATCATAAAGTTCTATAATAGCATTGCAAATAATTTGGTATTCTGACTTTCCTTTTCTTGGCTGATTTTTCTCTTTTATAAGTAAATAGAACATAAAATCAAGAAATATTTCTTTCTACTTGTTCAGCACATATTCACTTCTTCTGGGTGTGGAGCACTTATGGGAGTGGAAATTATACTGTTTTCTTAGCCATTATGAATTTATTACCGATGAGTATTTCAAAGTCATTTGAATCAAAATTATTTAATTCTCTTAAAACCATTTATCTTTTTTTACATTCTGCTGTTTGTTAAAGCTTAAGTTGATCACCTAATGATAAAAGAAGCACTTCCTTGTTTTTGTCCAAAAAATTTTATCTTTTAAGCCTCACAATGTGTGTGTGGGGTTGGCAGAAATTATAGTTCTGGAGTTCTGTAATTTTATTAGTATTAAGCTGACCAGATCATTTAGAACATATTTTCATGTAACACTGTTACACTTTGGTCATATTCTTCTTTAGCCTTTGGGAATAAGGAATACTCCCTTTACCAGTGGTTCTCAGAGTTTGGTCTGAGGAACGCTGGAGGTTCCCCAAAGTTTTCAAGGGCCCACAGAGTGGACCAACTCTTTTTCAACTACAGGTCTGTGTGAAGTCAGATTATCTTTATATATTTCAGCCAAAACAATATGGCTCAGTAGAATCCAGTGGGCTTTTATTTAAGCCAGATAGTAAAGAGTTTTACAAAAAAGTAGAATAATGCCACTCTTTTCATTAATTATTTTTGTTTTAGAAAATAGTTATTTTTCACAAAAGATACATAAGTATGTTTTAACATGCAGTTGGCACAATATTGTTATTTAAGATGCATTAACAAATATGTAAATGTTTCTCAATTTTAATTCTTAATAGGTAAGTGTGGTTAGATCCAACCCATATAAATAAAAGATCACTATGGTCCTCAGTAATTTTTAAGGGTTTTCAGGGGTTCTGAAACCCCCAACTTTGAGAAGATCTGCCTTATACACATTTCATAAGGCTTTCTAAACTTGTATTCCCTTGAAATCTCTTCTTTGAGTTCTAGCATCTGGGTATGCGAGGTTTATCACTATTTTCTGATACTTCTATTTAGTTTTCTGATCTAAAAAAAGATCAGAAAAGCAACACTCTTGTTTTCTTATACCTTTCCAGGGATATTTGACTGGTTTAGGGAGTGGTGGTCTGGAGTGGGGAGGTTGCAGCAGATTACTGGGCCTGCAACTCTTGAAGTCATCAATGAGTAAAGGAAGGAGAATGACGAACAGCTACATATTCACTGCTCACCTTTACCAAAATTCAACGTTTTGTTATATTTGTTCTCTTTGACCTTCCTACCTCCTCCTTTTTATAAGAACTCTTATGATTATATTGGGCCCACCTGGGTAGTCCCCTCAGATCTGTAAAATCCCTCATGCCATGTAATGTAACATGCAGGTTTCAGGAATTAAAAGGTAGACATCTTTGGAGAGGCCATGATTTTGCCTTACTATGGGTATACATATCTTTAACTTTACTAGGTGTTAACACATCATTCTCCAAAGCTGTTTTACCAAGTCTTTCTTCCGCTAGCCATGCAAGAACTGGTTAGCTTCCTTGTCAACACCCGATGTTATCAGACTTTTATATCCAGAGTAGTAAAAATATTAAAAGGTTTTGTGCTTTTCCCTGCTGTTAGTAAAGTTGATCATCTTTTCATTTCTATATTGCCCTTTTGCATAATCATTCTCTGATTACATTGTAAGAACCACTGTACAAGTAAAACTTGGATTATTTTGGCTAAGAATATTTGCTCACATTTCTTCCCACTCCCATAGCTTTGTGCAGTCTTCTTGCAGTTTATTTCTGTGATTAGCATTTTGCTAGCCAGAAATACTTAGTATTGTCCGCAAACTGAAAGACATTTATCAAGATGTAAAATAAAACCATTCTCAGACTTACTGATAACTGAAATTAATCCAGAGACTTACCAGAAAACTACTTGTATATAATGCTCTTCTTTGTAAGTGTATCCTTGGAGATTTAAAATGTATATGTACTCATTATGGTACACATGATTATAGCAAGGATATTGTTACCTGTCGGTTGTTCTCAACAGAAACTCTGAGCTGCCTGGTTTCAGTGCTGTCTGTATCTTTTCTAGCCTGGGCACTTCTTACAGTTTCTGACCTGATTTCCCCTCCTTCAGTGTCTGCTCAGTCTCTATTCAGTCCTTGATCCAGACTCATCTCTCCAATGCATAACTTGAGGAAAATTTCACTGCAGATTTCATAACCGTTCTTCGTTCACGGACCCCTTTTAGAATTTAAAAACAGTTATAGATCCTTTTCCAGTGGGTATTTGTAAACACGCGTATGCGCACACACACACACACACACACACACACACACACACACACACACACACACACAGAGTAATTATAGTCCCAGAGTGTTCATTGACCACATCTATGGTCTATGTCTTCCAAATTAAAACATCTGACTTTCAGGATAAAGATGAAACCGATTAGCCCACACATCAAATCAGGATGCCCTTTATGATCTGATCCCTACGTACCTGCTTCTCCAGATTAATTTCCTACTACTGTATCCTGTATAAACATTCCACTACTTGAAATTTTTCAAACATTCTGTGCTCTTATCAGTTGAAGCCAAATCTGAAAATCTGGCTATAGCATCCTGATATCTATTTCTGGATGTCTGATAACCATATTAATAGGTAGAAGACTGCTCATGCCTTCCTTTGCCAAATGCTTTAGATGGCTTTCAGTGATTGTTTTTTAGTGTTTTCTCCTTCTTTGCTCTTAGTAGTTATTTATCAGTGTATCAGCTTTGAATAACTTTCATGCCAGCAGCCCTGGACAAGGAAAACCCCGTTTCTTCCATACCATGTAAAAACTTCGGGATAATTATTTGCTGATTATTGTCGTTTTTTTTTTTTTTTTTAATCTCGTTTCTTGATTCTGTGCAGTGTTCCACAAGTAATAGCTTTTTGGGTGTCTGACAGTGGGAAAGGTGAGAGCCAGTATAGTGTAGTGGTTATGAAGATGGGTACTTAAGCCAGATGGACTGTATCAATCAGCAACCCTAGAGTTGCAAGTTTTGGAAAATACATTGGAGAGTGACTTAATTAAGGGTGTTTTTCTGACTCATGTAATCAAAAGTCCAGCAATATGTTTTCTTCAGTTGTGGTTTGATCTCAGCTCCAGCATCATTTATCTGTGATTATCTTGGCTGTGTCATTCTTTTCGAGTTGTCTTTTCTTCAGAATACTGTCTCTCATAGGAAAATAGCTGCCCTAATTCTAGGCCTCATACCCTATGTCAAACCATCCAAAAGTGCAGAGTATACTCTTTCTAAACCCTAGAACTGGAGCTTTAGAATTTACTTTATTTGGAACAACTTAGACTACATGCCAACCCCTGTGGCTAAGGAAAACTCATGTACTAATTGGCATATAGCGGGGCTAGTGCTCATCAGTAAAAACACTTGTCTTTGAATAAATAAATAAATTTAGCACATTAAAAAATGAGTATCTGGGCTTCCCTGGTGGTGCAGTGGTCGAGAGCCACTTGCCGATGCAGGGGATGCGGGTTCGTGCCCCGGTCCGGGAGGATCCCACATGCCGCAGGCTGGGCCTGTGAGCCATGGCTGCTGAGCCTGCGCGTCTGGAGCCTGTGCTCCGCAACGGGAGAGGCCGCGGCAGTGAGAGGCCCGCGTACCACAAAAAAAAAAAAAAAAAAAAAAAAGTATCTGGAGGACAAGAATATTTGAGATCAATCCCAGGGGCATAGATTCCCCTTACATACATCATGCCTGGATTCATACTACTTAGATACAGCTTGATTGATTAAAAAAGAACTAACTGAATGGTTTAAGATACCACACTTAACTAGGCAGAACCTCATCTGAAAAATGTCTGCCTCTGAGGTTATGAATGCCGAGAAATGAGGAGAGTCTGAGATTTTACTCTACTTGCAAGCTAATACAACTTATGTTTGCTGGCAGACCCAAGGCTTCTGATTCAGATATAAAGGATTTTGTTACTCATAGCAATAGCAGTACCTGGAGTATTAGCATTCACACTAATTCCCTGAGCCTCTATCCCCGTGGACAATTCGAAGAGGGCCTGACAATGCCTGCACATGCAGTGGGTTGCATTACAGAAAAGGAACACATCAACCACGATTAGGGGAACTGAATTTTTTCAGTGTCCTCTAAGCAAATCTGCCTGACCTTTGCCTTGGACAGAGTCATTGTCTTTATTATACTGGACAGTAAATAAATCTGTACTTTGCTTCAGAGAGAGATACAGTTTCCGTCTCCCAAAAACTATTTTCTACACAAACATCCTTGAAAAGATAGTCCAGAACAAAGGCTGTTTGTGCTTCTGCTTGTCAGATACGTGTGCATGTGAGACCCCATAGAAAATTGTCTTCAGTAATCACCTTCTTTCCTTTCTACTCCATCTTGGCTTCCGGAGGATTTTGCCATGAGTATGTCACTCCACTGGCCATTCTAATTAATCTGACCAACAGAAGCTGCATCAAATCTGTTTTATTTATCTCATGCAGTATTTAATTAAGACTACTATCGGGCTTCACTGGTGGCACAGTGGTTAAGAATCCGCCTGCCAATGCAGGGGACACGGGTTCGTGCCCTGGTCCGGGAAGATCACACATGCTGTGGAGCAACTAAGCCCGTGCGCCACAGCTACTGAGCTTGCGCTCTAGAGCCCGTGTGCCACAACTACTGAGCCCACGTGCCACAACTACTGAAGCCCACACGCCTAGAGCCCGTGCTCCACAACAAGAGAGGTCACCGCAGTGAGGAGCCCGCACACCGCAACGAAGAGTAGCCCTCGCTCGCTGCAACTAGAGAAAGCCGGCATGCAGCAACGAAGACCCAATGCAGCCAAAAATAAATAAATAAGTAAATTTATTAAAAAAAAATAAGACTGCTATCGACAGTATTCCAAGCAGCATGATGAGGCCAAACTCATCCTCCAGGGTTCCAGCTGTGCAACTCCAGGGTCCCAAACTAGCTAACTGAACGAATCCCATATAATATCAGGGCCAATCTTAGAAAACCTGGTGCTTTCTCCTTAAGTTTGTGTATTGATCTTTCCACTTGGACTAAGGCATTAATCCAGGCATAACAGGGTATATTAGTGATTGTATATACTCTGCCTTGGCCCAGAATTAGTTAAGTCTAGTGTATTTCTGTCATCCATAATAGCCTTGGCCAGTGAGGTGAGGCTGACCTGAATGCCTTCCAGGGCGTAGGTGGTATCACTGATCACTTCAGCTAAAGTCACCTTTTCTAATTAGATGGCTCCCGTTGTAGGGAAAACTGCACACAGGGTGTATATAAATAACAAGTCAGTTATGCCTCTGGGAAGCGCACCCAAGTAATGAGGGTAACCTCCTTTTATATAGGTTTCTGCAGTTTTCTGAGAGCTACGTGATCTAGTGGTAGTACTTCTAGAAGCAGTGGTAGGGTTCCTTAAAACCTTCTGTGACTTCTCATTCTTAACAGAACCTATGAGTCCGTATGTGATCTGGCCTTGGCCCACCTTACAGCTTTATCTTGTCCTAGCCTTCCCCTCACTCTTTGCATTCTTTAATCCCCTTCTGTTTACCACGCTCTCTCTTCCCACATAGTCCTTGCACAAGCTGGGCCCTCAATATAAAATGTGTTTCCCGCCAATCTCAGCCTAATTAATTTCCGTTTACCCTTTGTTGTCTCTATCCTCTCCTATCCTTATTATCCTATTATACCATATCTTGTACTTCTGAGGCGTTAGGTACTGCTTCATAGCACTTGTCATAATTGTAGTTTACACTTATTAGAGTTTCGTTAGTGTCTAGTCATTGCTAAACTATGCTCTGTGATGGCTGGGAATGCATGTGTTTTTTACTTATCTTCATATTCCTGCCTCTTCCTAGCACAGTCTGTGGGGTAGTCAGAGATTCAGTAAATATTTACGAAATGAATGAATTTTGTAGTGTATTTAAAATTAAGAGTTTAGAAAGGATATTAGTGTCAAGCCCTTGGGCAGTCATCCCTTAATCATCAGAGACCTCTCACTGTAGTTGGCTGTAGCTTGATTGACCAGGAAAGGAGACTGAGTACAGGATGGTGTAATCAGCAAAGGAAGCAGCCAGTAGGATGGACCAAAGAGACTTTTGAAGCATTCAAGAAGACACACCTGGAGGCTAAAGAATGTGGCGTTTGCTTCCATGAAATCAGCAGCAGTCCACCAAATGGGCAGGCAACAATTAATTAAGAGGTGACTTAATCTGTAACTAAACCCCGGGCTGCTTAGAAGGCTTAATAGAGAAGTCCTTCTAAGAGCCAGGGTGTAAGAACTGATGTCAAGTGATTCTGTTCCTCAGCTGGTTCCTCCAGGGGTTCAGGGTTGGGAAGGCCTCGGGGTAATGCCTGGGAATTGGGGATGTACAGTCAAATGAAGAATAGTGACAGTGTTCACATGAAGCTGCCATTCCAAATTTACCTGGAAGTTTTAAAATTTCATTTGTGCTTTTATTATTTTTTTTTATTAAGGTGGTTCCTTATTATTTTTTAGAGTAGTGAAAACACTCAGTGTTTACTTTCAATCATTTCCCCACTTGACTGTAAGCTGCTCAGTCAGGAGCCCTACTTATTCTCTGTGTCCCAGTTCCCTAGCACAGTGCCTGGGAAGTACTGAGTAGTGACTCCGTGAAGTTTTGTTCTGTGAGCTCTGGAGAGAGGCTGCTAGTTTCAACCAAGCTCTGCCTCCTCTTGCTGTATAACTTTGGGCATTGACTGAATCTCCCCTACCTTCAGCGTCCTCCTGGGGATAATAAGGCTCATCCATTCTCTTGAGAACTATGCCATAATGGATAGGAAACACATAGGAAGTGCCTGGCACGTATTTAGTCCTCAGTGAATACTAGCTTTTATTTTTAGATATATAACTTCACATCCTCCCTACATTTTGATAGAGTTTGGGAATCTCAGAATCATTTGGAAGGTTAACGGCAGTGTTAGTGCAGATAATTAGTGGTAATTGCAAGTCAAGAGGCTCACCTGGGTTGTTCTTTTTCAAGTGGTGACTTAAGGATCCAGAATCCTTCTCTTGTGGTTCTGTCTGTGCCCTAGAGCATCCTTAGAATTCTAACTGGAATTCCAGCCCTCCCCCCACCCCCATCCAGCTGAGCAGTGAGTGGAGAGGGTATATAGGATCATGTTGGCAGATTTAAGGGCCTAATTCTAGCAGTGATAGAATTCCCTTCTGCTGCTGTTCTCTTGGCCAGAATTCAGTCACATAGCCCCACCTAGATTGCTAGAGGACTGGAAAACATCTTCCTAGGAAATGGTATGAAGGACTCATTATATTTCTCTTGCCACAGATTTCATTAATAATTACCAAATATCCATGAGCAGCTTGAAATAATATCATTGTCATTGCATTTAATCCAGTTTTCTTAATGTTGTTGTTATTTTCATTACACTTGTTTTCACAGATTGCCTTGTATGGCCATGTCCTGCCTGTGGGTAAATTCATTTTGACAGCTGGAAGAACAGTAGGAAGGCTGGCAAAAACAAGGGACCTGCCTCCAGACAGGCACCATGAAACTGTTGAAGCTGTTTTATGTCTTAGAAACCATAAGAACTGGAGATATATTTCTTTATGAAATCCATTGACTTCTCATTAAACTCTCCTTTGATTTAATTGTAGGTTTAAACAGTTCCCAGTTTAGGCATTACCAAGCTCCAACAGCTTCATTTTCGACTTTGAGATTCTAGTTATCTAAAGCTTTGTCTAGTAGGTTACATGTGGTACGTCTTACCTGTTTGTTGTATGATGAGCTTTTAGCAGTTATTTCTCAAGAGGCTTGTGCTCCAGAGGTCAGATATTATCTCTATTCTTACACTAAGGCAGTTGACCATGTCGGTTTGACATCCGCTGGTTCTTTGGCATGATTTTAAGTCATTCTTTATTCTCTATATTCTTAATTCATTGGATGAAGAGGGTTTTGGATTCCCCAGGCTAAGAAACAAAAGTGGCTGAGTGTCCTCCTTATTGCTTTTAGACCTGAGGGATTATCAGATGCATTACAACTCCATTAGGCTCAAGGCAATTTAATGACTTGCACATTCCAAATCATAAGAACATATAAAACAACTAGGACAGTAACAGTGTAAGTAGGACATTTCCTTGCTAAACACTGAGGAGTAGCAGCGTTAGACTGAGCCGTAATGGAGCTAAACTCTGCTCCTACACCTTGACCTTGGCAATCACTTAAGACTCTGAAAACATTTGTAGTGATTGGCCAGTTTACCTTTGAGTCTTACCAAGCGCTTTTCTTGTATCTCATCAAAAGTATATGCGAAATGTTGATGGTTAGTTACATGTGCAGAAACAGATGTGGGTCATGAGGTTATGTTAATACTGCCACCTCTTGGGGACGTGTGCTGTTGTTAATACTAGCCCCTGTTGCAGGGCGTCTGGTCTGGGAGCCAGAGGCACAAGACTTGGGTGCAGGCCTTAAGTTTTCTCCTTACTTTTGGAGAGCTGTAAATCTAGATCGTAAAACTGCAGTATGCCTGCTGGGTGATCTTGTATAAGGATTCATGATATTAGGATTAAAAGCTCACGTCATGGAATACATTTCCCTTTAAGCCATATTCTTTCATGTTATCTGTGTCAAGAACTCCTGAAAAAGGGCTAAAGTTGGGGCTTCCCTGGTGGTGCAGTGGTTGAGAGTCCGCCTGCCGATGCAGGAGACACGGGTTCGTGCCCGAGTCCGGGAAGATCCCACATGCTGCGGAGCGGCTGGGCCCGTGAGCCATGGCCGCTGAGCCTGCGCGTCCGGAGCCTGTGCCCCGCAGCGGGAGAGGCCACAATAGTGAGAGGCCACGTACCACAAAAAAAAAAAAAAAAAAAAAAAGACTAAAGTTCAAGTCCAAGTATTGTAACTTTTTTATCCGTGGTTTCCAAGTGGCTCTTTATTCGGATGTATTTAATGACCACATCTAGGAGCTGTTTCAACAGACTCTATGTAACTAATACTGTCTTAAAGGGATTTGTTGATCAGCATGAAACTTTTACCCTCCAGTAAGATATCAAGGGCATATTTTTGTCAGTGGGACCTTTATGGACCTTGGCTGGAACCCGAGGATTCAGAAGGAAGGGTAATGTTGTTTTTGTTTGATTTATTTATTTTTTCTCTACGGTTGTATTTTCATGTTTTACGTGTGCTTAGCAGCTCTGTGCACAGTTTTATTGACTTCTAAACTAAGCAAATAAAACAAACTCTGGTGGTATAAAGTGCTAAGTGAGCGAGCCGCGGGGAGCACATTATACTGAGGCTCTTCACTCACTCAGCTCTGGCTGCCAATTTGCTTTCAAGTGCAGTTCAGGAAGCTGGTTATGGTCGATCGAGCCCTAAGTAATCTAGGGCCTTTTTCACCTTAGAAATTAGCTCCTTCTTTTTACACCATCCCCACAATTAATCATGGCCCATCATTCTCATGTCTTACGGAGGAAGTTCTGCAAATACATTATTCGATGGACTCTTCCTATCACAATATCATAATTCATATGATAAATATATTTTCCCATGAAGTACGAGCTTCTTAGGAGAGTGATCATGTCTAATTTGTTTATTTTTTTTTTAAGTAGGTCTTTACTGGAGTATAATTGCTTCACAATACCGTGTTAGTTTCTGTTGCACAGCAAAGCAAATCAGCCATATGCACACACGTGTCCCCGTATCCCCTCCCTCTTGAGCCTCCCTCCCACCCTCCCTATCCCACTCCTCCAGGTCATCGCAAAGCACCAAGCCCATCTCCGTGTGCTATGCTGCTGCTTCCCACCGGCCAACTATTTTACATTCGGTAGTGTATATATGTCGATGCTACTCTCACTTCGCCCCAGCTTCGCCCTCCTACCCCATGTCATCAGGTCCATTCTCTATATCTACCTCTTTAATCCTGCCCTGCAGCTAGGTTCATCAGTACCATTTTTTTTTTTTTTTTTTAGATTCCATATAACCCAGCAATCCCACTACTAGGCATATACCCTGAGAAAACCAGAATTCAGAAAGAGACATGCACCACAGTGTTCACTGAAGCTCTATTTACAATAGGCAGGACATGGAACCAACCTAAATGTCCATTGACAGATGAATGGATAAAGAAGATGTGGCACATATATACAATGGAATATTACTCAGCCATAAAAATAAAGGAAATTGAGTTATTTGTAGTGAGGTGGATGGACCTAGGGTCTGTCATGCAGAGTGAAGTAAGTCCGAAAGAGAAAAGCAAATACCGTATGCTGACGCATATATATGGAATCTAATTTATTTTTGATAGTTCAGGGGTTTATTTTCACCTGAGGTAATATTGTTAAAGTCTATGTGTGGATGTGTATATGTATATGTGTGTGTATGTATATTGTTTTCATTTTAAAATCATCCATTTCCTCCATGCAGAAAAGTACATTGCTTTTTTTTGCTTATTTTGGGGAAGGAGTATCTTTAACTCCTAGATTCCTGGGAATGTGGGCATCCATGAGGGATTTTGATCAGTGACTCTAGTTTGCTCCAGATGTGACGGATGTCAGGTGGGGATGTGCCTAAAAGTCATCTACATGAGTGTTTGTTCTAAGGCTGAGACCCAATAGAACACTCTTCTGTCAAATGTATATTTGACCAGAAGGTGATTTTTTTAAGTTCACTTTTATAATTGGAAGAATTCAGTCAAAATCCACACTTTGACTACTCTACTGTCAATTTCAATTTCTCTATTTTTGTTGTTAAAAAAGGAGAGGAAATGATACTTTCTGTTTGTAAAACTCTTCATGTTTTATGATGCTCTTATCCCTGCAACAGCATCTAGTTATTCTGCACTTAATGAGGCCATGACGCTTGGAGGAAATGGCATCTAAAACAGAAATTTTCTAGCATCTGAGCAAGAAACTCTGACCATGAAAACCATGGAGCATGCGCAGTGAAAGCGCACAGGTTGCTGATGACCCTCTGCAAGTGGCGCTCGACTAGTAGGGGAAAATTTAAGGGAAGACAGCTCTTAGAGTGCATGTACGGTGGCTTCAGGTGACAAATGCACAGGACCGGGATTTGATGCAACCTGGTGCAATCCAGGCCACACCTCAACCCTCGCCTCAGTGAATATGCCACCCCTAATCAAAAAGACCCCCACCCATTCAAAGGCCTAAAAATAAGATAAAAAGGGGGATCAGCAACCCTGCAGGGGGCCCCTCACTCGTGAGGAGGCCCACACTCTTCTTCTAGTGCATGACTTTCGCTTCTGTCCTAAACTGCTTCTTTGTTCTCTTTGCTCCTCAGCCTTTGTGTGTGTGTGTGTGTGTGTTTCTTCCTTTGTGTTTCTTCCTTTGTGTTCCTCACGCAAATTCTTTTGGATGAGTTGAACAAGATCCTGATAAAGCTTCTGATAAAGCTTTTCCTGTATCACCAATTCATGAATCTTCCAAACTTAAATATGGTAGGTTTATACCCATGGTGAGAAGAAACAGCATATCACCTCTTGGCGAGGTGCGATTGTTGCAGAGGTTTGAGATGGAATAAATACTGTGGCCCATTATGTACACTCTACTGTGGTAAAGAATGCTTGTGCTAATTTATGGAGATTCTTGATCTAGACTTCTGGCTCTGTACATAGCACCAAGAAGCAGACACCGCTCCCTGAAGGCTCATGCTGCATGTCAACAACAAGTTGCTACTGATACCTCCTCTCTTGTTAGGATCATTCTGTGAGAGAAACTCTTCCAAAGGCCCCTGAGGCTCCTTTCTGCCTTAGGGCCTCTGAACTTAATATTCTCTTCCCCAGAAGCTCTTGACCAAGATCTTCTTGAGGCAGGTACTCTTCTGTTGTTTAGAAATCAGCTCAAATATTTACTTTTCAGAGACTACTCTTCAGGCCACAAACTAAAACAGCACTAGCTGTCACTTCAGCTTTTTTAGCAGAACACTCTCACGCTCCCTGTGTATCTGTTGTCTGTCTGTCTCCATCTCACCATTGGAATGGAAGATCCAGAAGGAGGGAGCTTGCCTTTGTATTTGGTGCCACTATATCTCTATATCTATAGCCACATGCACCCCGTATATATGTATATAGATATAGTAGGTGCTTTAAAAATATTTGTTGAATGAATTGGCACTCAGAAAACAGAGCCACCTCGTGGTTTCCATTTACAGCTGTTTACAAGTAATAAGAGCAGCAACAACATACCCTGTAACATGTTTTGGGGGCAGTGTGCCAGGAACCATATATGCCTCAGCACGGTGCTTTACCTACATTTTGAGGTCTCGTGTCGACCTAAGAAATAATCTTAAAATTTAGACTGTATCATTATCCCCATTTTATAGATGGAGAAACTAAGGTACAGAAAGGTTCCTACCACTTGGCAAAGCTCACATAGCTGGTAAGTGGCAAAGCTGGGATTGAGATGCATGCAGTCTGATTCTTAAGTCTTCACAGCTAACTATATATTTCAGGCCCAGAGGTGTTTTTCTCTGGATCATGACACAGTTTCTAAGTTTTGCTTTTATATGAATAATTAGGAATACTTGATGCTTGGCAGTTTGATGTGCTATGATAGTTTTAGAATTCCATTCTGAGTTTTACTGAATGACAGAGTCTCTGAAGGTGGCTCTTTTTTCCCATTTAGACTCTGTATTCCATGTTCTTAAGCTTTTGTGGGCAGTGCAAATGGTAATTGTTATTGTTCAAGGCATATGAGGAAGCAAATGTTTCCTATATTCTGTTGTCTATTGGCAAAATTTTTCTGTTTATATATATCAATTATTTATACAAGACTTTTTTTGAGGTTTGTAGTAGTGTTGTCTCTTTGGCTAAAAGCTTCTTTTCGGTTGTTATAACTGTCAAATTTGGTTCAGTCAGGGGCTTTAGGAAGAATTTACCTGTGATCTTCACATACATAAACCAAAGGTAACATATTCTGTTAAAAATCCCTCAAATGTTGAGGCATTTGCCATTTTTGTGTCGTATGTAAGTAGCAGGGTCCTGGAGTGGTGACTCCATTTGAACGATAATGTGAAATGAAAAATGTCCTACAGTTGACACATAAAATCATCGAATGCCCTAATCTTTTTTGGAGCTAGGATGGTGAGAGGGCTTAGCATAGCAAGTATTTGATTTTGACAGACTTTAAGAAAAATATCAAAGTAGGTAGCTAGTCTGAATCACCTTCCATAAATTTAACTCTACCGAAAATGCTTCATTCCTTCATATTCTATAACAGAATTCCATTTTTGCAGAACCTGGTGGCATGATGGGAAATCCAAGCTCATTTAAACATTTTATGTTCTCTCCTTCCTCCTCAGTTGTTCAGAGGTCCCAGGGTTATGCAACCCAGTAAGACGATGCTGTTGGCCCTCCTGTCACTGGTCATCACTGCAGTGGTGGTGACTATGCGGGACAGCCCCATTTCCAGACCAGAGGTTTCCTTGGGGTCCTCACTCCATTAACTCCATGCTAGAACTGGGGTTCAGGAGCCTTAAGAAAAGTTGAGAATCCAGGAGCCATGGAAGCTAGGAGCTCCTCTCCCTTTGTGTCCCACACAGCAGTTCCCCTCCTTGGCCCAATTACGTCCCTAACACAGAGCAAGGTACCAGGCCTTGGACCCTTGTCCCTTTCCTAGTCTCAGCAAATCTTTCTCCTCCCTCCCTTAGTTCTTCTTAAAATAACCTTCAGTGGTCCAGTCCAAATCTTCAAAATAAGAAATTACAAGGGAAGACAATTTAGTATTTCAGCAGATTATTTTGTCACAATAAATTTGAATGCCTTTTAGAAAATGTCCTAGGATGCAGCATGACTTGAATATCCATTTATTTCATATGACAAAATAGTCATTTTGAAGGTAAGGTCTAGGTCCAGATGATGTCTAGGTTGGAGATCATATTAAATGTTAACCCCAAATTGTTTAGAGCAGGGTTCAAGATACTGTCTTGAAAAATGCTGTTGTCATCAGGGCCCTATTCTCTTCCTGAGAAAATTTATTTTATTGGGTAGCACTAAACAGGTCTTTTACCAGGGAGGCCTTCATAGCTTCCATACTTTTCTGGCCAGTCCTTTTTTCCATGATTGAACAAACAACTAAAGAACTGCAAGTGGTTAGCGCTCCTCACTAATAGGGATCATAGAGCTCCCTGGCCTGTACTGTAGAGCAGCTGAGTGGTGAGATAGGAGGGAGAGCCCCACGGCACGCCTTCTGGCCTCTTCTGCAATAGCATTCCTTGGAGGAGCTATTTCTTCCATTTGGAGGATTAAGAAAAGGCAAGGCTTACAAATATTTGACCATCATAACACAGTAAACACAGGCTGGCCATAGACAAATATCAGAGAGACCTAGAAAGAGGGCTTTCTACTGATGTTCATGAACAGTTCACTAGAGAAATGTCTTTTTTCCCCCTTCTTTTTTATTACTATCATTCTAAATGTTCGCAGATGTGTTTGTCTTTTGGATAAGAATAGGTATCATTCATATCATTTACTTGTGGCAATTCTCTTGCCTTTACTTCAACTGTTATTTAAGCCTTATTTCTAATTTCACTTTGAAAAGCCCATGATAATGGAATTAATTTTGCTTTGATGTGGGACCTTCTCTGATGACTGAATACTATAATTTACCCAGTGCACTGACTTTGATATGTTTTTCTTGGTTAAGCTTACATAGGTATTGCGTGTCACAACTGGTGGGGCTATAATAATTTCACTGTTCACTGAATGTCAGATTAAACATGTATATGAGATAGTTAAAGATCCTAGCCCCTTAATTATTCTCTTGGGATTTATGAAATTTTTTTGTTAATGAGCTCAAACATTCTGAAGACTGAATGCCTGAATGTTTTAAAAGGGAGAGTGAGTGAGGAAACCTGCAAACTGGAAAATGCACATGAAGGAGAATAAGATAATAAATAAATGTGATGCAGTCAGTTAACTTTTTATTATTTTTTTTTTTAGTGGGGCAATTGCCTTCTTTTGGGGTGAAGAACACTCTTGCTGTTAATCAGTACCAGTTTAATGTGTCTGTGGCTGAAAAGTTGCATGCATTGATACAGGCTTCCTGCAAAAACAGATCTAGTCTCTTCACTGGAATTCAGTACGTGGTACCTGGCAGGTGAATGGATGGATGAGCCAGTAAATTCCTTTTTATTCTGTAGCTCTGACTCAGTTTTTGACTAATTGAAATCTGTGATTGTAAGGAAGATCATGAGCTGTGTTGTCAAGAAATCTCGAATTCTTCTTGTTCCCAAACTGAAACAAGTCACTTACTTCTTTGATCCACCATTTCCTATGGAAAATGATTCTTACCTCCTAGTGGTTGTTTGAGGTCTGAATAGGTTGATTTACATATAATTGCTGTATATAATCTAAAGTGCTTTACACTATTGGTTTTTCTAACCTTACCATTTGAGTTCTTTGAATACTTCTGAAGTTCCTCAGCAATCCATGGCCATTTTGATTCAACTGAGGGAGCTTTGTAGAATGTGTTCTGTGTGTTGGTTACTCTTTTAGTTCACTGAAGGACAGTCTGATCATTGCTTTTTCTGCTTCGGTATAGGAATGGTTTGTTACGAAATACACCTTTAACAAGCTACACTTACTTGGGGGAGTAAAAAAAATAAGCTGGAGGAAGGGGTGTATCATAAGAATCCCAAAGACATTATGGAAAGTTTGAGCTCAGTAGTCATGGTGATAGGATTTTGCTCTAAGCAGTCAGGTGGTCCCATATGGCAGAGGACCACTCTAAATGAAAGCTTTAATTTTGAAACTGCAAAGAATCTTCATTTTTAGCCTTTCATTCATTTTGTCATGCGAGTCCCCAAAAGCTTTACTCAGAAATTTGTGGATGCCTATGCTTGGCTGGATTTCTAAATTATTCAGAATCATGATATGTAGCTTTCTTCTAAGAATAAATATCACAAAGGAGTTACATGATGTAAGCCTATGTTTACTGTTTCAGGGCAATCAAGATTTTCTTTTATTTTATTTTTGTGAACTCTGAAAATTAAAAGTAAAAGGATGGTAGAAAAGTTCTGTGGGCTATAAGTGGTTAGGAGAAGCATGGGGGGTAAAGGCCGACAGAATCTTAGATTTCTGGTTTCTTTAATGAGTCTTTAAATAAGACATTAAAGAATTAGACATTAAAGAAATTTAAAGAAACTTGAAGACCCTTTTTGCATAATCTGAATTATTTGGAAAGAGGAGCTAGCACTTCTTAGAGTTCTTTTTACGTTTGGCATATCTAAGAGGGAGTACAGTCTGCAGGTGTTCTAGCATGGATTGCCTTTCCATGTCATTAAGCTACATCGCTAGCTCCATTTTTGCCTCTGTGGCATCCCCTACCCTCTGACCTGTCAACTCATGCTAAATTTTATGTAGCTTGGTTACTCTGTCTGAACCTTCACGTTAATCCTATGGGTACCATGCGGTTTCTTTGCTTCCAGTTTTTTCAAACATGTCTGAAAACGTTTCTATATTCTTACCTTCCATTGAAATTGTGTACCCATTAACAGCAGATTTTCCATGAAGCTACTGAGGCTTAAACTTCAGGGCCCCTCATTTACATGAATCCTTTGCTAGGCCTTCATAGGGGCCTACACAATTTTGTATTCATAATTTTGTCCTTTTAAAGGGGATTCTAAAATTGGTTAAATTTTCGGTCCCCCCAAATCTGAATCTGCCCAAACTTCTATTGCCGTACACTGTTGATAGGTTGATGCTAAAATTTTCAGTGACTATAGGATTTTAAGTTTTGCCTAACTGGTCTTCTTGTACCTAACTCTATTTATTAATATCTTTTCTATGAAAATCTCTTTCCTTTGGTTTCATTTTTCCTGGTTTTTGTTTTTTTTTTTTAAGTTCATCCTTGCCTCAGATGCAGGCTGTTTTTCCATCAGCTTTGTTGGTGTTATCCAGAGTTCTATTTTTAGTCCTTCCTTCTTATTTTACTTACACTTTCTATGAAACACACCCATTCTCAAGCCTTCAGCTTCTCCCAAGTCTGCAGTGTACAATGCAGTAGCCACTAAGTGTATTTGTCTACTTAGCACTTGAAATGTAGCTAGTACCACATGCTGAAAAAGTATTTTGCATACATTTAATAAAATAAAACTTCATTTATTCCTTTTTACTTAAAAAAATGGAGCTACTAGAGGATTTTAAATTTCATAGGTGAATTGAATTATATTTCTATTTGAGAACACTTTTGACTTCCCTGGTGGTCCAGTGGTTAAGACTTCGCCTTCTAATGCAGGGGTTGCAGGTTCGACCCCTGATCGGGGAGCTAAGATCCCATGTGCCTCGTGGCCAAAATGCCAAAACATAAAACAGAAGCAATATTGTAAAAAATTCAATGGAGACTTTAAAAATGGTCCACATCAAAAAAATCTTAAAAAAAAAAAAAAAAAAAAGATGCTGATGGTTGCCCATTCTCTGTCTCCAGTCTAGAACAACCCCTCACTGGGATTTCAAGAGTGAAAATCCTGCTGGATATTCACCTGGGCATCTTATGAGGTCCTGGACTGAATCCATCACCTCCTTAGCCAATTACTTCTTCTGTTTTCTTTTTCTCAGTTGGAGGAATTCACTATCTATCTATTTATTTATTTATTTTACATCTTTATTGGAGTATAATTGCTTTACAGTGGTGTGTTAGTTTCTGCTTTATAACAAAGTGAATCAGTTATACATATACATATGTCCCCATATCTCCTCCCTCTTGCATCTCCCTCCCTCCAACCCTCCCTATCCCACCCATCCAGGTGGTCACAAAGCACCGAGCTGATCTCCCTGTGCTTAGCGGCTGCTTCCCACTAGCTGTCTATTTTACGTTTGGTAGTGTATATATGTCCCTGCCACTCTCTCACTTTGTCTTTACTATCTATTAATTTGCCCAAAGTACAGACCTGGTTTCAAACTTAATTTCACGTTCTTGCTCATGCACATATGCAGTCAATCACAAATCCTAGTCAGTTTGATCTCATAATGATATTTCAGGTATTTCCTTTTTGTCCTCACTGCATCTAACCTGGTTTGAGCTCTCATAATTTATCTGAACTACTGTAACAAGTAACCTTCAAGTATTTTTTCCATTTGGTACCCCTCAAATATGTTCTCTGGTGACTGATGGTTTGTATAGGAGAGGAAATATAGGCAGACTGTTGAAAAAAACAAAACCATGAGACTTATCAGGAGACATTGCCATAACTTTGAGTGGAGAAGTGCACCATTCTAGTGTAAAGCAAGTGCCTTATATATGTGGAGTGAATTGCTGTATCAGATCATTAATCCCTAGCTCCAAACTGTCAACCCCATCAGAAGACAGGCAGATTTCTCAAATTCCATGACCCAGCAAAGTGCCTCTGAATTCTCTCGGAGAATTTGGGTGATGTCATATGACCTCATAGCCTTTTTTTCCCTTATAGCAGAACTTAAAGAAGTTCTTCCCCTGGCTTTGGTACTTACTTTGATATGCTCAGACTAAGTAGGCATCTGCTATGTATGTGACAACCATTGTTTTAATACCCTTCTGTTGCTGCTCTTCTATGGTGTCTATTTTGGTTGACTGTTTTAGATTATAGGCACCTAGAGTATAGAAAGTAAATTTGCTTAAACAGCATGTTCATGTTGGAAATCAATAAATTTATTTCAATTATAAGGAGCATGTTCTCATTAATATTTATTAAGGCAAGTGCTAAGGAAAATAAATATTAATCTTCAAATAGTAGGAGGTTCTTGGTGAAAAAAATTAAATAACAAATTAACCAAATGTCTTTTTAAATTTTTAATTCTGTTATATTAAAATTCCCCTCTTCTTTGACAATGCATGAGTTCATCAAGTTCTTCACTAATTTTTCTCCTGAGGGTCTTTATACTTACCTAATCGGTACCTGGCATCTAGTGATGCTACATCATCTTTACCTGACTTGGGGAAGGAGGATTGTTTTATTCATAGAAAATGCCAAGCATAGTAAAGACGTAAAAAAGGGAGCAGTCATCTTCAGATGTAGAAATAAGTTATCTTGGTTATATGTCATGAATGCAATGGTACATGGTTAGAATCATGTTTTGTCTTTTAAAAGTGTAAAGGATCTCTGGTCTCCACTGACAGCCCTCTACTTTGGTGTGATCCATTTCAATTTAAAATTTGTATCAAATATGCATTCAATTATTTAGATTTCAATACAATTTAATAAGCATTCTTATTAACATTCTCTATTGTGAACCCTTCAATTTTACTTCTGCGCTGAACCAGGCTTGCTGGGATGATTACATTAATAATACATCGCTATCCAAAATTAAAGTGCCGAGTAGAGAACATGCTAATAGGTTTCATTGATTTCAACTTGGAAATGGGTGCAGGCAATCAGAAAGCAGGTGCAAACCTGACTAGCAATGAACTACTGTGAAAATATTGAGTCAGGATCAGTGGCAAGATTCATAGCTGTGATCTGAGTTAGAAAAATGTTAAACTTAATGAAGCTGGAGCAATTAAAGCCTTCTGGGCGGAATGTGAATGCTTCATTATGCTTTTCAGATGGTGGCTTTGAGTGATAAGAGTTCTAAACTCTGTCTTAGGGATTTCATTGGTTTTCTTATATTTTCCATGGTGTTATCTACACATAGATTGACTCTCATTTTAGTTTTCTAAAAATAAAAGATGAGGTTAAGAACACAGCTCAAAACATTCAAACATCATACTACCCATGCACTTTTCTTTAAAATTAATTTGGATTTAATTTCAACATTTGTAAAATTGCTGTGTCGTTATTTATTTATTTTTAAAATTTATTTATTTATTTATTTATTTTTGGCTGCGTCAGGTCTTCGTTGCTGCCTGTGGGCTTTATCTAGTTGCGGTGAGCGGCGGCTACTCTTCGTTGTGGTGCACGGGCTTCTCATTGCAGTGGCTTCTCTTGTTGTGGAGCGCGGGCTCTAAGAGTGCAGGCTTCAGTAGTTGTGGCATGTGGGCTCAGTAGTTGTGGCTCGTGGGCTCCAGAGCGCAGGCTCAGTAGTTGTGGCACACGGGCTTGGTTGCTCCACAGCATGTGGGATCTTCCTGGATCAGGGCTTGAACCTGTGTCCTCTGCATTGGCAGGTGGATCCTTAACCACTGTACCACCAGGGAAGTCCCTGCTGTGTCATTTTGGCTAATTCTTTAGTTGAGTGTATACTTCTTTATATTTAATCCTTTATTTTTGGCCTTAACAATTTGAAAGGGTAGATGGTGATGTACATAAGAAGTGATTTTAGAGTTAATTGAAGGGAAAGGTCTTTTTAAATGCTAAGCAAAAGCAGTAGCCATATTTCTAATTTCTTTTTCTATTTCTTTTGCTTGAAATGCACACTTTCAGGCACTGTACTTCTTGGCACAGTCAATAATTCAAATGATCATCATCAGAAACCTTCAATAACACATAGAAATTGATTTACTCACTAGAAACAAAGAGGTTCATTTGGTTTTGTCATACAGTTTACAGTATGTGATGGATTAAAGATTAGACCTCTGTGCTATACCAATACCCATGCTGTAACACCTAAATACCTAATATCTAAAAATATTATATATGGCTGAGGGGTTGCTGTATGGGCATTGTCTCTGGAATTTGAGCACACACTTAGAATCCAGGTGGCCTGAGTTTTAATCCCTGTTCCAACCTCTTGCTAGCTAAATGACTTTGTGTCTCAGTTTTCCCATTTAAGAAACGGGGTTAATATTGATGTCTGCCTATAGAGTTGTTATGAAGATTAAATGAGTTAATTCACTTAAATCCCTTGGCACAATGCCTGGCACATGGTAAGCACCCTATAAAATGTTAACATGTCTAATAGTTGTTGCTGTTGTTGTTATTGTGAAGTCCCTGTACCTACTTTCCCAAGAGTGGCCTTACAGCCTGTGTTGCTCTGTACTGACACAGCTCCCATGATCATTCGTTCTAGATAAGTCTCTTTCTTGGACATTCCTGCTGAAATACCATACTACATTTAGTTTCTTTTCACTCCTGAGAAATTTGAATTTGACTTTCTGACCCTTTCTACCAAATCCTTAAGAGTGGGTGTGGATAATGCCAGAGAATGCATTATATTCTTTTTATTGAATGGGAAGACTGTTCTTCCTTGAGTCGGATCTACCACAGTGGCTGATTCTTATACTGGAACTGTTGGAAGGATATAAAAACAATAACTTGGTCACGTGCAGGACTCTCCCTCCTGAGGCTGTTTTCCTAAATCTTCTCAGCTACTATTTTACTAGCATAATTTTGGGTTTTGATGGTCTTTCATGCATCTAGAGAATAGGAGATATCTTTTTTGCTCTCACCACTTCCAGTTGCGTGGTTTCAGTCAAGTTGCTTAATCACTCTGAGGCTGTTTGTTAATTTATAAAATAAGGATGAAAATAGTATCTACGTGATAGGATTGTAGCTAGGACTTAGTGCTTGAATGAATATGATACACCTAGTATATTGTGTGATCCTAATAAAATGTCACTATTATTATTAACCACGAAATATTCTTTATAGTTAGATTCCTGGCAAGATCCTGCTAAGTCCTTCAGGCCACAGCTCTAATTCTGGTGAAGTGGCCTTTGAGCCACACGTAGGAAATTCACTTAGGCCAGCCCCAGGCTGAATTGGGTACAAAGCCCATTCTGTGGGCCACACCTCCTTCTAGCCTGCCTTCTCCCCATAGCTAAGAATGGTCCTTATTCCTTCTGCTTTCTTTACACTTGATTATGAATATTAATTTGTTCATCTCTTCAACTCTAAGCATTGGTCTTGGTGAGCCAGTGTTAAATATTTGCTTTCTTCAGCAAAAGGAAATAATATTTAATATGAAATAACTGAGGGAAGAAAAATGTAAACAGTAATCATAAATGAAGAGGTAAAAGACAAGCATGATACATGGTTGCCAGTAGTCTCATGTGTTCCACAGCAAAAAGAAAGTGTAGAAAAGCAGACTCTCAGATTCATATAATTAAGGGCTACATCCACCACCATGTGAACTGTTTTACCTGCTGATAACTAAATTAAAAGTAAAGAAATTGAGGCTGCATACAGTTTTCTCTATAGCAAGGGCAAAACCAGAAATTCAGCCGTCGATTCATTGTAATCCAATTATTCCCATGTGAATTTTGTCTCCTGTACTGGGAAGTGCTTAATGCTGTTGTTGAGTATCTTAGGAAGCCCTGTGTCATTGTTTCTTAATTCATTGGATGGTAATGTTCACTAGAGCAGCAGTCCCCAACCTTTTTGGCACCAGGGACTGGTTTTGTGGAAGACAATTTTTCCACGGATGGGGGGAGGGGTGATAGTGCAGGCTGTAATGCAGAGTGATAGGGAGCCATGGGGAGCAGCCGATGAAGCTTCGCTTGCTTGCCTGCCGCTCATCTCCTGCTGTGCGGCCCGGTCCCTAAGGGGCCACGGACTGGTACCGGTCCACTGCCCAGGGGTTGGGGGACCCTTGCATTCGAGAATTTGTGAGGGGTACATGAAAGGTAAAATTAGATGTTGTTAAGCTGCCAATATACATGCTATGGCTTTCAATTATATACTAATTTCTCCAGTTATTCATTTTAACTTTCTAAAGCAAGGGTCACAAGAACACATTTTCCTTGAGTGAATAAGTGCTAGGGAAATCATTTGAGACCACTGTCTTACGTAATAGTCCATTTTTCTTCTAGTGCGGAGAATTCAAGAAGCTTTGGGAAATAACTGTTGGATTTTGTTTTGGATATCTAAAGAAAAAGAGAAGCTTGCAGAGGATTGTTGCATATTTCCTTAGCTACGTTTGGGAAAGAAATTCAACTTGGTTAATTATGATATATATATGCTTCAGAAATATTGTTCCTTTCTTATAAATTTTAGATACTTGTAGACATATCCTAAGTTTGTAACACCACAGTGGATTAAATGAAATTGTGGAGAATACCTCAATGAGCCATACCCACTATTAGGCATAAGGTTTATTACATGACTACACACTTACTTATTTCTAATTTGACTCTTCCTATCATGAGTGTGTACATGTGTGTGCGTGTGTGTGTGTTTGTCTTGGATTCTCCTCGACCACAGTTCAGTTGAGGGAGGATCTCTGTTTCCTATTGATATTTGACTATATTCTTTCCATTTTGGTGACTTCACAGGGGGGTTTTTCAGTATATCTAGAAAGTGTCATATGCTAAATTTGTTTTCCTTCCAAATCATTAAATTAAAATATTAAAGAAACAGACCCAATCTGATTTGCTGGTGAGCTCATTGCTACGGAAAGCAGATGTTGTAAAACTGACTTGCTGAATTGTCCACCCTCCCAGCCTCTACCCCTCTTCACACCCATTGATTTTCAATGAAGTGTGTTTATTGGAAAATTTCTCCACCTCATTGTCTGGGGGAAAGGAACCAGTGGGGAGCTACATTGTGTCTGTACAGCCCAATTAATTAGTAGTTTTCAATAAATAGTATTTAAAGAAAAATCCTGGATTCTGTACTTAGGTATTTATTTACTCATTCATTCATTCAACAAACAGTTACTGATACCTGTGTGTTATAGGTGTCATATAGGTAAAATCATGTTTATGGAGCATGGCCATTGGAAATTCATTGCAGTATGTCCATTCTAGATTTAATGTGCATACAGCACAGTAAACATAATTCCAGGTATTTTCTAACGTAGAAAAAGATACAGGAATTAGAATACAGAAATACAAATATAGAAAAATAAAGAATTCATGTGTATAGTAACAAACAATACAGTACGCTCACATTTTCTTATCCAACAAGTTTCTAATACATACATATAGAATATTGTGATTGCTGTAAAATCTCACATTTATAGATTTCAAAAACTGGAAATAATTTTTCCTGTACTTTCATTTTCCTCTGTCATGTTTTTATTTCTTTATCTTGGAGTGTTTAGAGTTTTTTGTTGTTACTTTTGTTGCAATTTTTTTTGTATGAGTATCTGTCTCTTGACAGCTACTGTTTGACTCCTGAGTACATAGATACAGACCCTCTGCAGACTCTTGCAGATACTTCAACATGGAAATAGTGAAGATAGCAGGTGATGTGTGAAATGCTGCCACAGTATTGATTGCCCTGCCACACGAACAATAATAAACTGAATTACTGCCATCATCCAGGCCTTTTAATAATTATGGGCAAAGGCCAAGGTTAAGCTGGAAGGCGAATTGCATTTGGAATATTATATGACATATGGATTTTTTGGAAAGGATGGAGATTGAAGATGGAGGGATTGTGAACTTTGCCCTGTTACATAGTACGCATTTGTTTGACCAAGATTAAAAATATGTTGTAACAGGCAGGCATACCCCCTTGTTAAATACATATTGTTTGAACTGTAAACAAAGTGGTTGAAAAAAATCATTACCTAAAAAAGAAATCTCATAGTTGGTGATTAATACGCATCACTGACAAAAGTTTGTGAACTGACTAAAATTGACTAATTTTAAGATACCACATACAACAGTGAGAAAATAATATTTCATCCATTTAGGTCAAAACAAAAACACACAAACAAGCAAACAAAGAAACACATATAAAAAGAGATTGTATTTGTGGTTACTAGAGGCAGGGGTGGGGAGGGGAAATTGTATGAAGGTGGTCAAACGGTATAAACTTCCAGTTATCAGATAAATAAGTACTAGGGATGTCATGTACAACATAATAAATATAAATAACACTGCCCTATGTTATATATGAAAAATTTTAAGACAGTAAATCCTAAGAGTTCTCATCAAAAAAAAAAAAATAGTAATTGGAACTCTGGCTTGTACACTTCTAAGTTTCAAATGAAACTTCTCTGGTTTCCTGCTTTGAAGTTTCCTCAGAATTGTTTTCTTTCAGTTCTCAGGAACCTGAATTCTTCATATGTAGACATTCCATTTGCTTGCAGGCAATTTAAAAAAATCTTGAGTTTATATGTGATTATATGACTTCTGAGATAATACTCAAATCATTGCTTCTAATCATCAAGATATTGAACTTAATCAAATATTTTTTGTTTTCCTATAAATAAACATTTTCCCATTTTTTTTCACATTTCAGTCAATTGCTTTGGAACAATATAGAAATATAATCTTGTAGACTCTGGTCTTATCAGTGACATTTAAGATGGAAAACTTGTTAGGCAATAATTTATACTTTTTTAAAAAAGACATCTTTATGAGCTACAGTTATGGTCCATCTCACACATTTCAACCCTTGATTACATTCTTCTAAAACCTTTTAATTATCTTCTAGTTTTATATTTGAATGCCTTATCTCATATATAATGGTAAACTTCTTCAGGACAAGGAATGTAGAAAATCCCCAGGATTAACACCTTTTCTGAGGCGAATGTGCCATAATACAAATGGTATCATGCTATGAAAAATGAAGAAGGAAAATGAAAGAATTCTAAGTCCAACAATATTAGAAGTCCACATGGCCTTGATGGTAGGGATGGTCCAGTCTTCTAGTGCTAGACATTAGTGGCCAGGACCAATGAGAAACATGGCCAGGAGCAGACAGTGATGGAAGAAGAGAAGGGGACAGAGAGAAAAGCAGCAGAAGGGTTATTGGTAGTAATGGAGGAGGGGGGAGAAGGGCAGTGAACGATAGTAGTTTTTCACATGAATAAATCAGAAAGGTACTATATAAGTCAGGTATGGAATTATTGCCTCCAGGTGGAAGATTATAACCACCTAATACTCTTGCAGGATTAGGTATATAATGAAGAACTATTGATTTATATTTCTAGACCAGCCCTGTCCAGTAGAAATAAAACACAAGCCACATATGCAATTTAAAATTTTCTAGTAGCTGCATCTCAACAGTAAAAAGCAGAGGAAATTAATTATAGTCATTAATTGACTTTACCCAAGATTTCAAACATTTCATCATAAAATAAACTGAAAATTGTTAGTGAGCTACTTTATATATATATATATATATATATATATATACACACACACACACACACACATACATACACGTATATATATACACACATACATATATACATATATATGTATGTGTGTATATACACACATACACACTTATGTATGTATATATATATGGTCCTAAATTTTAGAAATCTGGTTAATTATCATTTAATGTACATCTCAGTTTAGACTCATAATCACATTTCCAGTGCTTGGTATCTAGTAGTGACTGTATAAGACAGTGAAGTTAGGGATTTTTAAATAAAAAAGTATTCTTTCCTATCTTCTAGAAGGGGAAGCACACACAGTTTCTGGGCATTTCTCACGTTTGTATGTTGCCATTTATCATCTTAGAAGGATTCTTTCATATATAGTGTGAAAGACTGTTTAGAAAATTTAACAAGATATTCCCAGTGTTATTAAGGTTGCACTGTGTCCTTGGGATCTTACTCTGGCTATGAATAATTAGGAACTCCAGGTAATCCCCAAAAGTATAGATACAATTCTGTGTTGGTGCAAATGTATGATATGTACATGCACAGGTTCTCATGCTTCTCAGGGAGGAGAGTCTGTGCCTTTTATTTAATTCTCTAAGGGATCATGACATCTCTATCTCCCTTACCCCAAAATAGATTAAACTTTTGCCAGTGTTTATTTCCTTTATGTGAAGAGCCCAAAAATCAAAATAAAGTTGGTGAAATGAAAATCAGGACAGTTGGCTAGAAAGCCTGCCATGTTGGTTCAAATGTACATTATAGCAAATGCCTAGTTAGGAATCTGTGTGTCTGATGCACAGAATGAATTGAATTATGAGAGTCTACAATATTCATTATTAAAATATGACAAGTTATTATTTAATCCTTTACACTTTTTAATGAAGTATTTACATAACTTGCAAATGACACATTAATTAACATAACTTGTCTGGAGGCTGCACAGTCTTGTTCTTTGATGACATATTTCTGGCAAGGTCACCTATTCAAAGAGTGTGGTGAAATTAACTTCAGTTTATCCAGGAAGCTTCATTTCTGGTGTACCTTATACCACAGGATTTTCAATCTCACTTTTCCATGGGAGAAAAAATAATGAAATTCTCTAGTTCAATGATCTGCACCCTAAAATCTATGTTACTTTGTTTTCCAAGGGATATTTTCCTTGTTTAAAGAGATCAGAATTGTAATATAGTCCCACCTTGATGTATTTTGGGATGATAAGAAGTATATGCTCCATTATTTGTTTACAAGAGGTATCAGGTGGTGAAGCCTTATTTCCTTTTTCCTTTTCTAAAAATTCTCCATTTAAAAATGCATTTGAAATGCAGAGACTGGAAAACACTTTTTAGCAATTTGTAATTATTAATTGATTACCTTTATATTATACAGACTCTCTAGTGATTTGGCTGGAGACAACTGTAATATATCCCAGCCTTAACATAAATTAATCATGGAAGAAAGTAGGAGATATTTGAAAAGCTGAAAATAAGATTAGAGGTGACATTTCCTCTAGAAAATAACAAAATGAGAACAAAGGCTTTACGGAGGCTAGAAGTAGATAATCTCACATGCAAGGGAAGATGAAAAGCAAAGCACAAAGGATTGGTAACGTGTGAAGAAAGGGTGGAGTGGGGAGAGGGAGGTCCAGGTTTATGAACAGGCTGCAAAGGAGGTAGAGGATAGTGAAAAGCTAGTTAGTGGATCAAAAGGCGAGAAGTCAAGTCCAATACAAAGTCATTTGGAAAGGATTAAAATGTAGTTAGTAAAGATAATTGTCATAGAGAAGAAAGGAGGAAATTATATGGAATAAAAAAGAGAAAATCCAAGAAATAGGAGGTGAGAACCACATCCTGGCAAAGCTGGCCCTCCCAAAGCCAAGCTCCTGCAAGAGGTTGTGATGGGGCTCTTGTCATGTGGCGTGGGTCCCCAAACCTTATCGGAGGAACAGAGGCTGAAGTCATGGTTGTGATTATAAGAAATGGATTTGGAGTAGTATTTGTATCTTAGTCTGTTTGGGCTGCTATAATAGAATACCACAGACTGTGCTTTATAAACAATAGAACTTTATTTCACATGGTTTTGGAGGCTGGGAAGTCTTAAGATCAAGGTGCCAGCAGATTCGGTGGCTGGTCAGGGCCTGCTTCCTGGTTCATAGATGGCCATCACCTTGCTGTGTCCCCAGATGGCAGAGGTGAGAGAGCTCTCTCGGGTCTCTTTTATAAGGACACTAGTCTCACGCATGACGACTTTCCCTCATGACCTAATCACCTCCCAAAGGCGCTGCCTTCTAATATCACATTGGGAATAAGGTTTCAGCATATGAGTTGGTGGGGGACACAGACATTCAGTTTATAGCCATTTGCTACTTTTCTCCCCTGTAATTCTACTCAACCGGTTGACTTTGAAAATCACATTGAACACAAGGACACACATACTGTTTTGTGCTGGTCTCATCCTATCAATACCCAGTGTTACAGTTTGACCAGCCCTTGTGGTTCTTACTGTGATTGCAAGATGCCCTCCTGATGGTTAAATCAGGAAACTCTGATAAAAATAGAGGTTTATTACTTAAAAGTCCTGGAAACTACAATGCACACAATGAGGTTTGGGGTTTGAGGGGGAGAGCAAGCAGCAGGGACTGTGGTTTTGCTTTTACTGACATGGAGGGTGGGCGCCTAGGGTTTCCTAGGCTCATTCTTTGTACTTGAATTTAAAGCATGAGAGCCGGAATGTAAAGAGTAGGAAGAGAAAAAAGCAAGTAGTCTAGTCAGTTTTTGAAATCAACCAAGATCTCTAAAACAAAGGAGCCTCACTGTGGGGAGGTCGCCTGGCTCTTTATCCAGTCTAGTGGCTGGCAGTGAGTTTATATGAGATAGCAGACTTGAGGGTGGATGCCTCCCTGAAATGAAAGCCCCGGCAATCAAAGCTTAAGTCAGGCACTTGCATTACAAAACCTCACATCTGTCAGGTCTTATACTAGACACACACACACACACACACACAGAGAGGGAAGTGTACAAACACTAAGATCTTCTGGGGTTGAAGGTATTTGAAGTACATATCACCATGGCGGTGCTACCACAATGGAATCTGCAGATTTCAAAGGAGTTCAGAAGCAGATGTGGCAGGGCCTTTCCTATAACTCATGTGAGTTGGTTTGTGGAATGTGAGCTATGAACAGGAATTTAGTTTTAAGGCAGGCAGAATTATTAAGGGGATGGGGTTAGTTGATAATTTAAACATCATCCCATCACAGTGTCTTCCCTGCTGACCCTTCCTGTGTGTGTTTAGTAAATAATGGCTTGGAAAGGGAAATGGGTAGCTACATATGAAATAGGGCAATACTTAGACAGATGGACAGTCTGCCTGGGTATTGAGTTAGTAGGAGTTTAGTAGGTTGGATACTCATTTTTATAGCAAATATTGATGTACTAGATTTACAACCAGAGAAGTCTGAATCCAGACAGTTCCTGTAGGAAAGGAAAGTGGTGCTTTCCTCTCTGGGATAGGCAGAAGGGAAGGCTGCTGTCAAAAACTTTAGCAGTATTGTACTTGCCTTTCCCCTGTCCCTCAAACACTGGTTTGCTGTCTTTTGAAAAAAGAATCCTTCAGGGATCTGGCACATTCTTCTGAAATTCTGTCCTGAAGATTCTCAGCAAAACCTTGGTTAACTTTTTCTTCCACACTGTGAGCATATGTTTCTTTTCTAGCTCTTGGCACCTCTGAGACCCCAACAAGAATGTTCTGATTTATAACCTGTTATAACTCTCTTTAGCATTAATTGACCCAGCTTCTTATATCCAGAAGCTCCTGCAGACATTTATAGCCACTAACTTTCATAGTAGTACATCATTAACTTTGGGGTTCTTGCTTTTTCTTTCTTTTCAATATATTGCAACATAATTGACATATAACATTGTATGAGTTTAAGGTATACTATAAGATGATTAGATTTGGGTTATTTCTTTGATTATTTGTTCACGTATTTCTTCTAACTGCAAGTCTGTTTTGGACTAGAGACTCAGTGTTTTCTGGAAGATGAAGGCTTGTTGAATTGCCTAATATAACATGGATACATCAATCATCCTACTCGCTATTTATATATTTGACTGATGATACCCAGGGATGGATGGTAAAGCTGTGTTTTATTTTCAGTACTAGTATTTCAAGAAAGAAAATGTGTGCCAATGAAGTCTATAAATTTTAAGGACATTATGACAAAGTACGTTTCTGTTAATAATAACAAAGGTAAATAAGTTCAGATTTTCTGGTACACAGAAATAACTGAGCTGTGATGTAGCAGTAGAAAAGCCTGATGTTACCAGGTAATGTGCATAATCTTTAAATGGTGATCTAAGCTGCAAAATGCAAAACCTGTCCATGCAATCTTTAATGTCTAGGACACTGAGTTAGTCAACACAATGGGAATTTATTTCCTTGCATTTTACGTGGTAAACAGACTCTGAGTAGAATATAAAGTAGCCTTAATAAATAAGCTTAATGGAAGTTGGTAATCAGTGTATCCTACTCTAGATAATAAAGTTTCCCAATAGGAAATTTTCTCTCCAGTAACCTTCTCAAAGTAATATTTATTAATCTTCCTCATACATGTGGTTGTGTGCTATGGGAAAAGATTTTCTGTTCAATACTTGAACAGATTACATATTTTCTACTCAGCATGTGGTGTATTTTAAGAGAATATTGGTTTTGCTATTTTAGCGTATCTTGTGTCTATAAACAATATAATCTTTCAACTTGAGCCAAAATATTTGCATTTGAGAAATAGCTCATTTGTTTTATTTATTGTCTCCTTTTTATTCCTGACTATGTCTGGTTACTCATAAGCTCAGAAAAAATATCATAGTGATGCTAAGGTTTTGGTTGTGGTCTACTCAAACCAGTTGGATTTGTGTCCATTTTGCAGTGCCTTAGGCATATTGTCTTTGCCTGTCCCATTGTAAAGAAAGGACTGAAGAAAATTTTGAATTTAGATAGCATCATTTTCCTTCTAAATGAGATAAAAATGTATATGATCACTTGAATAATCTTTTTTTTTCCTCGCTGAATGAGGGTAAAATATTGATTGTACTCAGGGTCTAAATAATTGTTCATCAGAAAAAAGAAAATCACATTTCTCTCTGTGTTTACACATATTTTGGACACTCTATAGTATATTAGCAGTTGTACCCATTGCTTTAAATTTAGAGACACTTTACCCAAAATGTTTTCTAGGAGTTGAAGTAAAATGCCTTGAGGATAGCATATTTAGAAATGTAACTAAAAAACTGTTTAAAAATAAGTTTTTCCTATGTTTCCTGACTTTTCAGGCACTCTGTACATATATATTGATTACAAATATGTTGGTTGACAAATATTACCAAATTCTACCATCTAGGTAGCAAGTGAATGGTAAATATAAATTGAAAAAATTAGCCCCAAAGTTGTTGTGGACTGGCAGACAGAATGTGTTGAAGAGCATTCAGATTTATATTAAACTAAGTTTTATAAGGTTGGCATAGAATCTGGAGAGATGTTTCATCTACAGCCGACTGCTCACGCAGTTGCATCCATATTTCCTATGTGTTCTACTCAGCACCATGCAGCTCCCTACCGAGGGAGGATCCAAATTCCCTCAGCTGTGCTTACTGATGAAACTCCACTGATCTAGGTATGTATATGGAATACCTAACAGCAAGACATCCCGCCAGCTGACTTTTGTGGAACCAGAGAGGATTCAGAAAAAGAATATAATCAGAAATTAAAGGAAAAGCCTGCCCATTGGGCATGTATGTAAATTCTAGGGTTAGAGTCATTGTTTTGTGCCTCTTCTGAATATATACCCAAAGGAAATGAAATCAGTATCTTCAAGCGATACCTGCACTCTCATGTTTATTGAGGTACTATTCACAATAGCCAATATATGAAAACCTGTGTCCATCAATTGATGAATGGATAGAGAAATGGTGATATATATATATATATCACTATATATGTGTGCGTGTGTATGTATATATACACATATATATGTATATAAAGATGTATAATTATATTGGAATATTATTTAGCCTTAAAAAGAAGGAGATCCTGCCATTTGTGATAACATGGATGAACCTGGAGGACATTATGTGAGGTGAAATGAGCCAGACATAGAACGAAAAATACTGCATGTTCTCACTTAGATGTGGAATCTAAAAAAGTTGCTTTGAAAACATAGAAGCAGAGAGTAGAATGATGGTTGCCAGGGTGGGGAGGTGGAAGAAATGGGGAGATAATGGTCAAAGGGTATAAAATTGCAGTTAAGTAGGATGAATAAATCTAGAGATGTAATATACAACATGATAACAATAGTTAATAATACTGTACAGAATACGGGAAATTTGCTTGATTGTAGACTTCAGGTGCTCTTACCACCCACCCACACACCAAGGTATATGAGGAGATGCATATGTTAACTAGCTTGCTGTAGTAATCTTTTCATTATGTATATCAAAACATCATATGGGGGCTTCCCTGGTGGCGCAGTGGTTGAGAGTCTGCCTGCCAATGCAGGGGACATGGGTTCGTGCCCCGGTCTGGGAAGATCCCACGTGCTGCAGAGTGGCTGGGCCCGTGAGCCACGGCCGCTGAGCCTGCGCGTCCGGAGCCAGTGCTCCGCAACGGGAGAGGCCACAACAGTGAGAGGCCTGCGTACCGCAAAAAAACCAAACCAAAACAAAAAAAACATCATATGGTACACCTTAAATGTATGCAATGTTTTTTTAATTTTTAAAATTTTATTTTATTTTTATTTTTTTAAACATCTTTATTAGAGTATAATTGCTTTACAATGGGGTGTTAGTTTCTGCTTTATAACAAAGTGAATCAGCTATACATATATTCCCCATATCTCCTCCCTCTTGCGTCTCCCTCCTACCCTCCCTATCCCACCCCTCTAAGTGGTCACAAAGCACCAAGATGATCTCCCTGTGCTATGCGGCTGCTTCCCACTAGCTATCTGTTTTACATTTGGTAGTATTTATAAGTCCATGCCACTCTCTCACTTCATCCCAGCTTACCCTTCCCCCTCCCTGTGTCCTCAAGTCCATTCTCTACATATGCATCTCTATTCCTGTCCTGCCCCTAGATTCTTCAAAACCATTTTTTTTTTTTTTTAGATTTCATATATATGTGTCAGCATACGGTATTTCTTTTTCTCTTTCTGACTTACTTCACTCTGTATGACAGACTCTGAGTCCATCCACCTCACTACAAATAACTCAATTTCATTTCTTTTTATGGCTGAGTAATATTCCATTGTATATGTGTGCCACATCTTCTTTATCCATTCATCTGTCAGTGGACACTTCAGTTGCTTCCATGTCCTGGCTATTGTAAACAGTGCTGCAATGAATATTGTGGTACATGACTCTTTTTGAATTATGGTTTTCTCAGGGTATATGCCCACTAGTGGGATTGCTGGGTCGTATAGTATTTCTAGTTTTAGTTTGTTAAGGAACCTCCATATTGTTCTCCATAGTGGCTTATCAATTTACATTCCCACCAAGAGTGCAAGAGGGTTCCCTTTTCTCCACACCCTCTCCAGCATTTACTGTTTGTAGATTTTTTAATGATGGCCATTCTGACTGGGGTGAGGTGATACCTCACTGTAGTTTTGATTTGCATTTCTCTAATGATTAATGATTTTGAGCATTCTTTCATGTGTTTGTTGGCAATCTGTATATCTTCTTTGGGGAAATGTCTATTTAGGTCTTCTGTCCATTTTTGGATTGAGTTGTTTGTTTTTCTGATATTGAGCTGCATGAGCTGCTTATAAATTTTGGAGAGTAATCCTTTGTCAGTTGCTTCGTTTGCAAATATTTTCTCCCATTCTGAGGGTTGTCTTTTCATCTTCTTCATGGTTTCCTTTGCTGTGCAAAAGCTTTTAAGTTTCATTAGGTCCCATTTGTTTATTTTTGTTTTTATTTCCATTTCTCTAGGAGGTGGGTCAAAAAGGATCTTGCTGTGATTTATGTCACAGAGTGTTCTGCCTATGTTTTCCACTAAGAGTTTTATAGTGTCTGGCCTTTTATTTAGGTCTTTAATCCATTTTGAGTTTATTTTTATATATGGTGTTAGGGAGTGTTCTAATTCCATTCTTTTACATGTAGCTGTCCAGTTTTCCCAGCAACACTTATTGAAGAGGCTGTCTTTTCTCCATTGTATATTCTTGCCTCCTTTGTTCAAGATAAGGTGACCATACGTGCATGGGTTTATCTCTGGGCTTTCTGTCCTGTTGCATTGATCCATATATCTGTTTTTGTGCCAGTACCATACTGTCTTGATTACTGTAGCTTTGTAGTATAGTCCAAAGTCAGGGAGCCCGATTCCTCAGCTCTGTTTTTCTTTCTCAAGATTGCTTTGGCTATTCGAGGTCTTTTGTGTTTCCATACGAGTTGTGAAATATTTTGCTCTAGTTCTGTGAAAAATGCCATTGGTAGTTTGATAGGGATTTCATTGAATCTGTAGATTGCTTTGCATAGTATAGTCATTTTCACAATGTTGATTCTTCCAATCCAAGAATATGGTATATCTCTCCATGTATTTGTATCATCTTTAATTTCTTGCATCAGTGTCTTATAGTTTTCTGCATATAGATCTTTTGCCTCCTTAGGTAGGTTTATTCCTAGGTATTTTATTCTTTTTGTTGCAGTGGTAAATAGGAGTGTTTCCTTAATTTCTCTTTCAGATTTGTCATCATTCATGTATAGGAATGCAAGAGATTTCTGTGCATTAATTTTGTATGCTGCTACTTTACCAAATTTGTTGATTAGCTCTAGTAGTTTTCTGGTAGCATCTTCAGGATTCTGTATGTATAGTATCATGTCAATGTATGCAATTAAAAACAATTTTTATTTTATATTGAAGTATAGTTGATTTACAATGTTGTGTTAGTTTCAGGTGTACAGCAAAGTGATTCATTTATACGTATACATATATCTATTCTTTTTCAGATTCTTTTCCCATATAGGTTATTACAGAATATTAAATAGAGTTCCCTGTGCTATACAGTAGGTCTTTGTTGGTTATTTATTTTATATATAGTAGTGTGTATATGTTAATCCCAAACTCCTAACTTATCCCTGCCCCCCACCTTTCCCCTTTGGTAACCATAAGTTTGTTTTCTATGTCTGTGCATCTGTTTCTGTTTTGTAAATAAGTTCACTTGTATCATTTTCCCAGATTCCACATGTAAGTGAGACCATATATTTGTCTTTGACTTACTTCACTTAGTATGATAATCTGTAGGTCCATCCATGTTGCTACAAATGGCATTATTTCATTCTTTTTTATTTCTGAGTTATGTTCCAATGTATATATGTGTACCACATCTTCTTTATCTGTCGATGGGCATTTAGGCTGCTTCCATGTCTTTTTTACTTTTTAAAACAGTACAGTCTTTCATTCTTGTCAAATTAAAAAGAAAAAAAGCTCAAGTTCACCAGGAATCTGTGAAGCTACGTTGCAAACAGTGGCAAACTAGGCTTACTGCAGCTCCATCTACAAGGCAAGGAGCCACTGCCCTGCACCTATCCTATAGATGTATCTGTGGATCGTACAAGAGATTCCTGGATGTCACTACATCCTTGCAAGCAATGGCATTTCCAGTAGAACAAAACTTAGAATTTGGAAACCAGATTTTTTTCCTGTGTTTTCCATCTATTGTCATTTTTGGATAATAAAGATAGTTCAAGCAGGATTAAAAAAAAAATAGTTTCATGTGTTGCCAATTATCCCACTGGGAGCCTGCTCAAGTAAAGGCTAATATTAAAATCAGCAGCCTGCAAGTCATCTGGAACTTTGTAAAGTAATATGGATGAAGTTTGCCCAAGAAAGGAATTTGGAAGAGGGAGCGTAAGATTTTAGTCCCACAGCACTCCTAGTTAGGTCAGTGCATTTCTGGCAGCCAGATAAATACCAAATGATGCTGCTGCTATGTTAAATAAAGGGATAGTTAAGATGGGATAAGTCCTTGGAGTATCTTTTGCTATTTTTCTCAGAAAAGAAAAATTCAAACCAAATCTTCCATGTTGGTGTTTTTTTAGTTGAAGGTGTTTAGCATGCTACCCTTTGGGATCACACTTGGTTTAAACTGGAATTTGCAAACTTGAGGCCAGGAGTCCCAGTTTGTCTCAGGGAGATGTTTAGGGGGAAAAAATTAGCTGACATTTAAAAATTAGAGGTTTTAATTTAAATCCTTGGGTTTCTCACTTCCTGGAAGACTTGCAAGGTCGAGCCTACATTCTTGTGTGGCAATATTTTTCTAAGACTCAGTCAGTCTCACTGTCATCTTTAAAGGGAGTGTGTTCCCTAGTCTACAGGCCCCAAAACTTTTATTGTCTAAAAGTGAGGCTGTGTGCAGTGTTATGCTGGTCAGTGTTTACTTGGCTCTGCAGAAAGTAAGAACCCCGGTTTGTAGCATTTGATTTTCCACCGTGGCCGATTTCAGGTTACCGGTGTGATTGAAACCAGCATGGCCTCGAGGAACTTGGCCATGTGTGGCCATGTGTGAATGTGTGGTCCAGCATGCTACTTTGCACTCAACATCAGTCAAATGGGTTCAAGTAGGGAGATTATCAGACAACAGCATCTATCCTGAGGATCAGAAGGAAAAAGAAAATTGCAATCAAAACTAGAAACTGCAGTTGTGCTTGTCAGCTTGTCAGCTGAATCCAAAAAAATAAATAAGAGTTTAGTTAAACAGCGTCCAGGAATGTAAGACAAGATTAGAAGTGACAGCTTTGCCAGGAGGTCTTTGTGGGGCTATGGGAAAAGTAGAAGCAGAAAAGCACATTTTGGTCTCTCTCTATTTCTCTTATAGGCATAGCCTAGGGAAAGTCTGTGTGTTGGAAACATCACCTTGAATACTGTTTTCTGTTTCTTCCAGGCAATTTACTAATCACTGTTTTTCATTTTGATATATTGAATATTTCATTTGAAAATATCCAAAATTCTAAGAGGAGGAAAGATGAGAGGAAAAACATACTTCACCATGAATTCATTTTTCTGGCTAGCTGATGTCAGTTAAAAGAATCTCGTGTTTGTGAAAAATTACCTATTAACTATATTTTGTAAGATTATTAAGTGTCATGAAATTGGAGTTGTGTGACAAAACAAAATATGTTTGAAGTTAAAAATGTCTTTCAGAATATATATTTAATCCATACTATGTAAATTTTTTCAAACCACCTTCCATTTTGTAGTATTTTCATTTTACGAAGAAGGAAATTGAGGCTATGTTGATATTTATTGGTTCACAGTACTAGAATGTGGATGTTATTGAGTTCTTAATTACGACCCTCAGAATCCATTTGGCAGAAAGGAGTTAATTATGGGATATTAGGTGGCCCAAAGAACATTTGAGCAGCTAGAGCTGGGACTCAGGTATCAACTTCCTGGGACAGTGACTGAGGTCAGGCTGCTTAACTGGCCTGTTGAGGAAGCTGATGCACCAAGCAATTAATGCTAGAAACTTGACCTTGTTACACTGATGCCTGTTGAACATCAGGAACTTGACCTGGCAGCCACTGAGGCCTCAGGAAACTGGATGCCTACCAGTGCCTACCATTCCCAGTGTCAGCAGTATGGAAGCTGCCCAGAGAGCTTGTTTCCACACATTGCTCACTTGTGAATTGATGGCTCAGTGGGTACATCTGATGAGTGAAGCTCAGGTCACATGTCTGGGATGTGGCTGCAGTTTAACTTCAGCACTGGGGACGTGGGACATGGGAATACTTCCAAATATGGAAAAGTTATGCAAAGCAAGGTAGGCTACCGCTAATCGGCCACATTTAATACAGTTGGGAAACTCTAACGCTCACCTGTGTGTCTGGTCCAAAGCTGGCGCTCTCAACCCTGAGGCTCTGCAGCCTGAGTACTACCTCTGCCTTATGCCAGTGCTTTACAAAGTATAATTCCGGGCCCGCAACATCAGCTTCCCTTAAAAGCTTATAGAAATGCAAATATGTGGGTGCTACCCCAGATCTACAGGATGAGAAACTCAGGTTGGAGCCCAGCGCTGTATGTTTAATCAGTCCTCTGGGTGATTCTGAAGTGACTGAAGTTTGAGAAGCACTGCCCCATGTGGTACTTTACTATTTTACCAAGGCTTCCTTTTGAGAGACTTTCTACTTTTTGAAAGCTGAGGAAAAAGAAATAGAAAACCAAGAGAATTAGAAACCATTAACATACTTTTACATAGTTCCTTTGTGATTCTTATCCGTGTGTGTATATCTTTATTTATTAGGACTTTATAAACTCATAGTAATTTACTAGAGTTGAAATATATCAAATGGACCCAAGATTTGTTCAGCTGAGCTTTTAATGAAATGATGGAGTGCCAGAGATTTTTAATTCCATATTGCAGACTAGAAGTTCCTCTTATAATTGCGCCTTAGAAGCTAAATCTTTTAATTTTGCATAAGCCCTGGAGGAATTCTCTTGGCTTGGTTACTCTAAGGTTTCTTGCAAAACAAATGGCACTTGCCGGCAAGGGTGGGAATGTGCGTAAGAGCAGGAGTTACAGGTGCCACTCCTGCAGGTCTGTGTGGTTTGGTCTTTCTGCATTTAGAGTTGCTGGTTTGTTATAAATTCTTAGCCACATCTGCAATGAATGGGAGAGGACATGACAGAACAGATTGCAAAGTCCTTAATCATTTACTCACTCCATCAACTATTTATCAAGCAACCAGTGCAGGCATAGCTCATTTTATTGCGCTTTGCTCTGTTGTGCTTCACAGATATGCAGATACTGCGTTTTTGATAAAGTAAAGGTTTGCGGCAACTCTGCATCAAGCAAGTCTACTGACACCATTTTTTCAAACAGCATTTGCTTACTTTGTGTCTCTGTCACATTTTGGTGATTCTCACAGTATTTCAAACTTTTAAATTATTATTATATTTGTTTCGGTGATCTATGATCAGTGATTTTTTTTTTTTTGTGGTACGTGGCCTCTCACTGTTGTGGCCTCTCCCGTTGCGGAGCACAGGCTCCGGACACGCAGGCTCAGCGGCCATGGCTCACGGGCCCAGCCGCTCTGTGGCACGTGGGATCTTCCCGGACTGGGGCACGAACCCGCGTCCCCTGCATCAGTAGGCGGACTCTCAACCACTGCGCCACCAGGGAAGCCCTATGATCAGTGATCTTTGATGTTACTATTGTAATCATTTTGGGGCACCATGAACCACACCTGTATAAGACAGCAAACTTGATCAGCGTTGTGTGTGTTCTGACTGCTCCACTGCTCCTCCTCTCTCTACTTCTCCTCAGACCACCCTATTCCCCGACACACAACAGTTTTGAAATGAGACCAACTAATAACCCTACATTGGCCTCTAAGTGTTCAAGTGAAAGGAAGAGTCAATTGATGTAGCAAACTTCATGGTTGTCTCATTTTAAGAAATTGCCACTGCCACCCCAATCTTCGGCAGCCACCACCCTGCTCAGTGCCATCAGCAATGAGGCAAGACCCTCCAGCAGCAAAAGATTACAACTTGCTGAAGGCTCAGAGGATGGTTAGTTTTTTTAAAAATTAATTTATTTTTGGCTACATTGGGTCTTTGTTGCTGCGTGTGGGCTTTCTCTAGTTGTGGCGAGCAGGGGCTACTCTTCGTTGCGGTGCACAGGCTTCTCACTGCGGTGGCTTCTCTTGTTGTAGAGCACAGGCTTCTAGGTACAAGGGCTCAGTAGTTGTGGCTCACGGGCTTAGTTGCCCTGCGGCATATGGGATCTTCCTGGACCAGGACTCGAACCCATGTCCCCTGCATTGGCAGGTGGATTCTTAACCACTGCACCACCAGGGAAGTCCCTGATGGTTAGTTTGTAACAAAAAAGGATTTTAAAATTCAGGTATGTACATTGGTTTTTTTTTAGACATAATACTGTTGCACGCTTAATAGACTATAGTATAGTGTAGGCATTGACTTTTCTGTGCACTGGGAAACCAAAAAGTTTGTGTGGCTCACTTTCTTGCAATGTTCACTTTATTGCAGTGGTCTGGAACCAAACCTGCATTGTGTCCAAGGTATGCCCGTATTTGGAAAGCATTGTTCTGGTGGCAACCTTTAGGCTAGAATTGAAAAAGCAATTATTGTAGAACTGAATTATCCCCTTGTATAACATACATGATTTAATGATACTCAAAGAGTTAAGCATCAAGTAAAATACTTCAACACAAAAATAAATGACCAAAAGCTTAGCCCAGCCTTACTTTGTGGAAAAGAAAAGGAAGGTATAATTTGAGGGGTACTGATAGTTATTGAGAGTCTATTTTGCATTGAGTACTTTACTAGTTCCTTTTTAGACATTTAATCTACAGTCCATGTGAGGTAAGTGTGCTGTATGATGAGCACTGGTGGAACAAAGCTGATGAAAGAGACACTGCCCTGTCCTCAAGGAATTAAACTCTAGCAGGAGGCAGGCATGGATAATTTCAAGATAACATGACCTAAATCTCAGGAGAATAGTAATCCATACCTATAGATGTATGAAGTGAAGGTCATCACATGCTAGACACACCTGACTCTCAGCCTGGGCCCAGTAAGGAGCATCCCAATTCATCAGAATGGATGCGTGTGGGGCTAACTGATTTGTGCAAAGTCAATGTCTCAATATATATTCTGCTATTTGGATGTTGGAGAATGAGAAACTGGGGGGAACAGGCACGGGTACGTTGTTTGACATCTGTAAAAGGTCTGACAGTTCAAGGTGTGGGTCAGCCAGGGGGGTCTCCCGATAGCCTTGGAACAAAGGTGATATTGGGTGTACATTCCCAGTACAGTGAGAGTTAGTAAGAGTTACAGTGGGGCACACAACTAACAGGTCTTTCTGGATTCAAAACTAATAAGTAGGCACTCCTGTGACAGAGATAAAGTGACTTGACAAAGACTATACAATCAGTAAGTGGCAGGGCCAGGATTATTCTAGAGTGTCTGCTCTTAGCCATTAGATTAAAATGTTGATTTAGTCACCACCCTCATCCATACCCATTTTACAGGTAGAGGAAACTAAGGTTTAGGGAGATAAAGGAAGATCCCTTGTTTGGGGTGGTACAGCGCTTTTAAGTGTCAGAGCCAGCTGGGCTTAATTCCATATTGATTTTGCTCCAAAGCCATATCACACTTAGGCTAATTACTGTCAGGAGGAACATTTGTACTTCAGCTTTGCCAAATCTTAGGGATAGTTTTGGGCATAAATTGTCCAAGTTTGTGTGGACAAGATTAAATATTTCTTCTTAGCGACACAGCTGGGAAGACAACTTAAGTGTCCCTTTTGGGGCTCATTCATTCTGGCAGGCCCTTCAAGAGGTGGTGGTGTGTGCTAGAGAGTCATAATAAAGGATGTTCACATTTTCCTGGCCCAACTCAACATTTTTTTGCATATTTCCCGTTACAGACCTATGCAGTCTCAGCTTATTACTGGGCTTATCACTTGAGCAATTCAAGCTGTTATTCCTTTAGAAAAATGTTAGCCTTTTCTGCCAAGGCATTTGGCAGCCTGTTGAGAGCTGAAATAACCTTTGATCTGGGTGGCATATAGACGCCACAGTTTTCACTGTAAAATGTCTGCTTGCCACTTCCTTCTTTTACCTCTGAAGGCTTTCGCTGTCCTTTCAATGGACAGTATTGTACTTTGGGCACTCACTTGAAACAAAATCCTGAATTGATTGCTAGGCAGGTTACTTTAAAACATACATGATGCCCGCAATATTTTAGGCAGGACTGGCTACATAATTTGGGGATGCCCAAGGCAAAATGGAAAAAGTAGGCATTTTGCCTTTTTAGGTGCTGAAGTTGATGAACACAGAGCCTTAAACCCCCAAGTGAGAGACCCTTCTGAGTAAAGGGCCCTGTGAGACTGCATGGACCACTCACCTGTGAAGTCGACTCTTTATTTTAGGAAAATCATCTGAGGGGGTAATTCCCAAATGTCTGTGTTCTGGTGCTATTCTGTGGTAAACGTTTCACTGGTAGTGGCACATAGGGAAAACAAAAGAGGATGTTAGAAGTATGAGGTGATCTTATCAGACATTTTATAAAATTTGCTAAAGGACTAACCTTTTAACTTAATATAATAATGCCATCTTTTTTTTGCCATTTAAAATAGCCTTTCTATGACTGTACTACCCGAAGCAATCCACAGATTCAGTGCAATCCCTAGCAAACTACCAATGGCATTTTTCACAGAACTAGAACAAAAAAATTTCACAATTTGTATGGAAGCACAAAAGACCCTGAATAGCCAAAGCAATCTTGAGAAAGAAAAACAGAGCTGGAGGAATCAAGCTCCCTGACTTCAGACTATACTGCAAAGTGACAGTAATCAAAACAGTATGGTACTGGCACAAAAACAGAAATATAGATCAATGGAACAAGATAGAAAGCCCAGAGATAAACCCATGCACATATGGTCACCTTATCTTGGACAAAGGAGGCAAGAATACACAATGGAGAAAAGACAGCCTCCTCAATAAGTGGTGCTGGGAAAACTGGACAGCTACATGTAAAAGAAAGAAATTAGAACACTTCCTAACAGCATACACAAAAATAAACTCAAAATGGATTAAAGACCTAAATGTAAGGCCAGACACTATAAAACTCTTAGAGGAAAACATAGGCAGAACACTGTGACATAAGTCACAGCAAGATCCTTTTTGCCCCACCTCCTAGAGAAATGGAAATAAAAATCAACAAATGGGACCTAATGCAACTTAAAAGCTTTTGCACAGCAAAGGAAACCATAAACAAGATGAAAAGACAACTCTCAGAATGGGAGAAAATATTTGCAAATGAAGCAACTGACAAAGAATTAACCTCCAAAATATACAAGCAGCTCATGCAGCTCAATATCAAAAAACCAAACAACCCAATCCAAAAGTGGGCGAAGGCCTAAATAGACATTTCTCCAAGGAAGATATACACATTGCCAACAAACACATGAAAGGATGCTTAACATCACTAATCATTAGAGAAATACAAATCAAAACTACAATGAGGTATCACCTCATACTGGTCAGGATGGCCATCATCAAAAAGTCTACAAACAATAAATGCTGGAGAGGGTATGGAGAAAAGGGACCTCTCTTGCAGTGTTGGTAGGAATGTAAATTGATACAGCCACTATGGAGAACAGTATGGAGGTTCCTTAAAAGCCTAAAAATAGAACTACCATATGACCCAGCAATCCCACTATGGGGCACATACCCCAAGGAAACCATAATTCAAAAAGAGACATGTACCACAGTGTTCATTGCAGCACTATTTAAAATAGCCAGGACATGGAAGCAACCTAAGTGTCCATTGACAGATGAATGGATAAGGGAGATGTGGCACAAATATATAATGGAATATTACTCAGCCATAAAAAGAAACAAAGTTGAGTTATTCGTAGTGAGGTGGATGGATTTAGAGTTTGTCATACAGAGTGAGGTCAGAAAGAGAAAAACAAATACTGTATGCTAGCACATATATATGGAATCTAAAAAAAAAAGTGGTTCTGATGAATCTAGGGGCAGGACTGGAATAAAGACGTAGACGTAGAGAATGGACTTGAGGACACGGGTTGGTGGGGGAAGGGTAAGCTGGGATGAAGTGAGAGAGTAGCGTTGACATACATACACCACCAAATGTAAAATAGCTAGCTAGTGGGAAGCAGTCGCATAGCACAGGGAGATCAGCTCCGTGCTTTGTGACCACCTAGACGAGTGGGATAAGGAGGGTGGGAGGGAGACGCAAGAGGGAGGGGATATGGGGATATATGTATATGTATAGCAGATTCACTTTGTTATACAGCAGAAACTAACACAACATAGTAAATCAATTATACTCCAATAAAGATTAAAAAAAATAAAACAGCCTTTCTTTTTGAGGTGATTACAATGATAGACCTAAAATTATCTTTATCTGACAAAAATAACACGTGGCAGCCCCCTGTCCTGGTGTTCTTTTCTCCCCTCGCCCCTGATTTTACTCATTAGAAATTCCTGCTATCTTGGAACCATAGGTCTAAAGTAACTAATGAGAATATATCATTGCTCTCCCTAAATTTTTCATTAGGATGTACCTTCAGGAAGCAACATATTATTTAAGCTTCATGAAATTATTTATTTTTATGTCCTAAGTGTTCATCAAAGGTTGCTATAGGGGCTTCCCTGGTGGCGCAGTGGTTGAGAGTCCGCCTGCCGATGCAGGGGACACGGGTTCGTGTTCCGGTCTGGGAGGATCCCGCATGCCGCAGAGCGGCTGGGCCCGTGAGCCATGGCCACCGAGCCTGCATGTCCGGAGCCTGTGCTCCACAGCGGGGGAGGCCGCAGCGGTGAGAGGCCTGCGTACCGCCAAAAAAAAAAAAAAAAAAAGGTTGGATAGTTTTGCTATTCCATGTTCAAAAGGTAGTTTCCATCCCATTTCTAACATCTCTCTTTGCATGTAAGGATCCACAAAATACATTCTTCCCAGGATTTAATGCCAGCAAAATCTGCCTCTGAAATGAGCTTGCTTGCAGACGGAGAACTATAAAATCCATTACAAAATTTAGCTGAGTGCTAGATTCGCTCTTCAATTGTAGGACTGTTTAATGCCATTTTCCTAGGATCTCTCTTCCTTTTCTCTAAATGGTTTCTGATGTCTCTTTGAGAAATTGTATGTTAACTGATCTTACTCTGTTTTAAATGGTCTTATTGAAAAACTCTTCAAATCTATTCTTTCTTTAAACACTAGGTTGACTACGCATTGTTAGTAGTCAAAAATACTGGATACTGAGTGACAAGAGCTGTGACTGTAGAGAAACATTTTGATGAGCCTAGAGAGCTTTATCATCTGGAAGGAGTAATACTCCAATCAAAGTTATATACTTTCTTCCCCTGACACTTTCTGTGTCTGCCTCATTTGCATTTTTCTCATATGTTCATGCCAATTGGTAGTAAGAGAAGGAAGATGAGGATAACTTAGCTTCTTGGCATACGTGTCAATTCCAGGTTCTGTAACATTGACGGTGAAGCTGTCATTCTTTTTCCTCAGATGTGTAGTCAGTGTGAAGTATTATCTGTTTCTTCTCTGGAGTATACTTCTCCAAATTGCAATTTCGAACATGAAGCCTAATCCCAGGTTCAGTCTGAAAGTGCATAGGCAAAAGTTGGTGTGTCTTGAAAATATTGCAGAAGGGAACCTCCAGCTAGCCTGGTACTACTTCACCTAACCTGCAACTTAAACATAGGGCTTTACGGTTTCCTTTCATTTTTAAATGAATGACTTACAGTTGATAGATCCGAATTCAGTCAGCAGTGCTCTATATTCTTACACTGATGCATGTTTTAACTTTTATTTTCATGGTGGATTGCAGTGTGCTCTCCATGAGGAATGAGGAAATGCTGCAGAATGGCGGTTACAAATTCCAGAAGAGGGGGAACTATCTTCATTCAGTAACCTAGAGTCACTGCATGTCAAGAGTTGTCCATACATTACTATTTCATTTGCATAGTAACTTCATGAAAATATATTATCTCTGTTTTTCATATATTATGAAATTGAGACTCAGGGAAGAAAATTGCCCAGTTATGACACAACTAGTAATTTGCAGAACTAGTATGTGACTGTATATCTGACTGTATATCTGTCTGAGTTCATCTGATTCCAAAGATTGTGCAATTATCCCCTTGAGTAATGTTGCCAAGTTGGATATTTGAGGTCTTAAGGCAGCTTGCAAGGTGGTCACTTGGAAGTTGATGATGTTGGCTCTTTGTCTTCCTGATCCATTGTCACCCAGCCACATTTTATTGCCCAAAGGCTTACCTACCAGAGCCAGCCCTGTCATCTTGCTAGAACTTTCAGAGCTCCTTGGAAACTACAGTCGTCATCTTTGATAAAAACAAAATTAGGAAGCCTCAGATTTGAGGGATGGCCTCTTTCTCCCACCCAATGGCCTATAACTGTGACATCTCATGTATTCATTAATTGGACACAAAACTTTTTTTTTTTTGACTATGTACAGAGTACTGTGCCATGCATGTTACAGTATCTTAGGAATGTGGTGATAAACAAGCACATGGTCTCATTTCTATGGAGTGCATTGTTTTGGGGGATACATGGTAAGCTAATAATGACACAAATAATTCATTAATTAGAATTGTGAACAGTACTGCAACGGAGAAGTACAGGGTGTTATGTGTGTTAAAAAGGAGAACTAGTAAGTCTGAGACTGACTGGTGATCAGCTAAATGAAGAAGGTGTGATGGGCTGAGCATTCCAGGCAGAGCATCCAGATAGGTTATAGAATAATCACATGGAAGTAAACAACATGTGTGTTAAGTTGCAAGAGGACGGAATAAGAGGATGTGATTACCTAGGGCTGTTGGACCCTTTCAGTTAATACTTGCACTAACTGTGAATTCCATTCTTACCCCATACAGTCTTGTAACACATAGTACAAGCTAGCACAGTACCTACATATATATATAGTAGGGATCACGTGTTTTTCCTGAATTTTCAAGTTATGTGTTGCTGTGTAATAAACCATTCTCAAACTTAGTAACACATTATTAATAGTTTATTAATGACCTCTTGTGGTCTGATGAGTTTTCTGGGCCCAGCTAGGTGGTTCCAAGAAGCCCAAATAGAAGCTATAGGGTTTCTTCTCTAGCCTTGTTTGTCTCAGAATTTCACTTCTGCCATATTCTATTGGTCAAAAAAAAGTCACTAAGGAAAGCCCAGCATCAAGGGAAGGGGGATTAGACTTGACCCTTTAGGGGTGATTTTAGGACTTTAGGAGTAAGTAGGTCCCATTGGAGATAAACATGTGGGAAGAAAGATACTGTTGCCACCAACTTTGAAAAACACAGTCTGCCATGCTGAATAAAGGAGTTGAATGCTAGTCAGGACTGAGATACACTCAGGGGGGCTGGCTTATCTGCTTCCTATGGTCTGAAGTTTCTGATTAGGTGCATATTTTAGGAACTGCCAAGATATGTCTCCCTTCTTTTAATCAGATCTTAGTCTGATTCATTTAATTTCTGTGATATGGCATTGCAAGATAGATCCTTGCCAAGTATTTTTGGCCAACTTATGTTATTTCTCTAAGTTAAAAAAAAATCTGGTAAAAATATAGACTGTAAAAGCTTCCTTACCTGCTACATCAGGTTGTGATAAGGTTGTCAGTGATTCATTCGTTGATTCAAAACCAGCAATGACAGTAGACACTTAGCGTGCTTGCTATAGGCCTGAGTCTTCCATTATTCTAAGGACTGTATATAAAATCTCGTGACAGGGTAAGGGCCAACTGTGTGCCAGGCAGCATGCTCTGTTCTGGGTGTATAATTACTAATAGAAAAAGGTACAGTGCTGCCCTTATGAGTTGCTAGTATACAGGAGGGGTTAGATTAGTTAAATGTTCACACCAATGTGAATTTACATCTCATACACAAAAGCATATAATGAGGAGATTAGCGACTTAGCTTAACAAAGATACATCTACTTCGTGCCAGGCTTGAAATAATTTAAATCAGTAGACGATGGTTCCTACTATGACTGATGTGTAAAGGTCATTACTTACGTGAGTGTTTTGGGGTCTGGGGAGTTAATTGAATAATCGTAAGCTTCTGGCTAAGTAAACTTTAGAAAGGAGCTGAAATACAGATTTGATGATGAAGGAGATACTTTGAGTGCTTCTGTAGAATTTGCTCCTTGTGTATTAATTTGAATGGACAGACGTGACTGAAGGGTGATGGGAATTGCTTAAAAACAGGGTTTCTTGGTCAATTCTGTCATTTTTATGACATATCTGCCCACTTTTCCCTCCTAGAAAATAAAATAAACTAAAAATAAAGTTGTCTTTCTGGCCCCAGACGTTAGAAAGAAATGTTCCCATTCCATAGAAATAATAAAGAAAGGTACTTCTCTGGCCTTTTTGCTAAAAGTACTTATAAATATTCTTAAAAGTCACAGAAGTACCGTTTAGAAAACCAAAACCTTTATATCTGGAGCCAAGATTTGGCTTTGAATTTCATATCTACCTCTTGTAACCCAACATCCTTGGGTACATTTCTTAGCACTTCTGAGCCTCAATTTCCACATCTATAAAGTGGGGTAATAATATCTTCATATTATATAAACAATAAAGCATTATGTAAAGCATTAGAGTATCACATTATAATTATTGTTTAATACTATTTGTCAGCAACTGGGATAGACTATTGTTTCTAGCGTACACAAAAAGCCTTTGTATCTCATATATATTCTACTTTAAGATCAATAGTTGATTTCAGAATAATATTGAACCTTGATATCAATTGTTGTTAGGGCTGATGGCTATTTTGTATGTAAAGATCACATTTTATGTGATTCTTTGAGTATTTTACTAATCTCATCACCTGTGGTTTTAGTGACTAATCAGCTCATTCTGCTCTTTGATAATAATTTTAGAATAATGCACAGAATCCTTATTATCCATATATCAAGTTGAGTAGGGAGAAAAAGTTTCTATAACATGAAGCTGTTTATTGATATTTACCTCAAAAATTAGTTTCCATTCAAATATCTCCTGTGCTTAGGATGCCATCTTTTCTTGCATTTGATATCAAATTTCACAATGAGCAGTTGCTTGGTGAAATATAAAGCAAATGATGCGAAACATTGGAAAATGAAATGATCCTTTTTTTGAGTGAATCGGAAATGAAGTGAACAATGTCTTGTAATATTTTCATGCAATTTTGTCAGAAAAATAGTGCCTCTGAAATTATACGTATTTTTGGTTCATTTAAAATATAACTTATTTTTTAATTTTTGTTTTCAATGAATGCTATCAATCCAAATTTCTGTCATTTATTATAAGATTACAGTATCCTCTTAATTGGCTGCTTTTGGGTACAGTTGTCCTCCGATACAGAGCACCTATTTTATATTAAATTGGAAGCTGGCATCCAGTTTAACAAAGTGTGAAAGAAAGATGATAGAGATCAAGATAAGAAATTAAATTTTGAGGGCTAAAGTTATTTTTAGGAATTTTAAAAAATGGATTTATATTTTTTCTCTGTGTTAGTTTATTTAAACCATATATCAAAAAAATGCAGCTTCTTAAAAATAGTTACTAGGTTAATATGAATTATTGTTAATGAATTAGATTATTAGTTCAATAATAATCACTATTCTTCTGTTGAGACTTGGGATGAAAAGAAGTAATGATAATTTGAGGATGACCCAGGGAGGAGGAGTGGATAAAATAACTTATAGTTTTTCTTCTAATTAATTTGACAACTTCATACCTTCTCCTTTTTGAAAACATTTCAGTTGAAGTCATACTGATTATGATACTGATTATTATTTGCTGTGATCGATGGTCCACAGAAGAAGTTATAAACTTTAGAATCATCTGGGGAACTTTATAAAAATACCAACACCCAGGCCCCACCCAATCTAATTAAATGAGAATGTCTGAGGGGGAAGGCCCAGGTCTGCCTATTTTTAAGATATGTCCAAGTGACAGTCACGTCTGACCAAGGTTGAGACCCACTGACTCAGATCCTGACCCAGTAATCACTCAGAAGCTGATATAGGATGGCAGTGAGCAACCCTCCAGCTCCCGGAATCCATCAATTCAAGAATGTCTGCAGCATTAATCTGTTCTCTATTCTCAGCTGTTCTTCCTATTGCTCCCACTTAGGAGATGTAAATATCATTATTTAGAGCACAACTGGCCCCAGGATGCAATTTTAGCAAGATTTCAGCTTGGCTACCATTGTTGACTGGAATTGCTTTCTATAGAGCCAAGCCATTTTTCTCTCAAACAACTTTCAACCCAATATCATCAAAGATTGGCAAGGGGGAAACAGGTGTCTAATCTTCTAAATACCTTCAGACTCTGGTGAAGCTTTTTAGCTGTTATATATTGTCCTCGAAATGGATCAATACGAAGTCATGATGGGAATTTTGCTGATTGTACATCAAGGATGTGCCCAGACAGCCTGTGAAGTGGAAAGACCCAGCTGCTGAGAAGGATGAAGCTGCCAGGAACAGCTTTGGTGCTGAAGCCTGGAACCTTGTCTGTCTTGTTCACTGCTGGGTCCCTGGCTCTTAGAACAGTATCAACTACAGAGTATGCACACGATGAAAACTTGTTGAAGGAAGGCATAAAGCATGAAAAACCTAAGTGCTGAATGGCTTTGAGAAAAGCTGTTAAGCCCTAGCTCTCTCCCTCCCCACACGCAACTGAATGATTATATGATAATAGTTATTTTTGAGTTCTTATATGTGCCAGACATTGTGGTAAGATTCTACACACATACATGGCCATATAGACATGTACACCCACAACTATGTTCTTTCCTGTTTAAAACTCATAACAGCCCTATTAAATAAGTACTCTTATTATCCTCATGTCACAATTGGGGGAAACTGAGACTTACACAGGCCAAGCAACATTTCCAAGTAACACAACCAATTAATAGCAGAATTGGAATGAAAGATCATGTCTTCCAATTCCAAGCCTGCACGATGAAACAACTATACGATACTAATATCTCTTTCTATGTGTCCAGCTTCAGATTTTAAACATTTTCACAGGCATCATCTCTTTATAGCAATTATCATTCTCAGAAGTTAGGTTATTCCTGTGTTTGTTGACTTGCGTACATCTATTAGAAAATCAGTTCCAGAAGAAGAAGGGTATTGGTATTTTTTGTTGTTGTTCACCATATTACCCGCTAGTTGTTGGATAAATGAATAAATGAGCCCCCTCTCATCTTTAGTCCATGTTTGAATGATTAGCCCTCCCATCCGGTTGCTCAGTCAATGTAGCTGGGCGTTGTCTTTGACCATTGTTAAGCCTCAGTCACTACCCATAATTGGTTGCTGTGTTTGCCTCTCTGCTGTCACTCAAATCTGTTTTTCTCCATTCCCCACACTACCACGTTAGTTTAGGTACTTACTCTCTTTGTGCAGTAGCCTTCTGATCTGTTTCCCTGCCTTGAGTTTCACCTTCTGATTCACAGAAGTTATAGTGCCGTGATTCTCAGCTGGAGGAAATTTTGCTCCTTGCCCCCAGGTAAAATTTGGCAGTGTCTGGAGATACTTAATTGGTTGTCACAACTGGGTTGTACTGGCATCTAGATGGGAGAGGCTAGGGATGTTGGTAAACATTCTGCAGTGCGCAAGACAGCAAAGAATTACCCGGCCAAAATGTCAACAGTGCAGGTATTGAAAAACTCTGTTCTAAGGAAAGCTTTTTAAAACCTCATTCAAGTTTATGTATAGTGCAACCCTTTCCATGACTGCCCTCTACCAAAAGGGTAAAACACAAAGTTCATAGCATAACATATGGAGTGTAATTATGATTTGCTTCCTCCTTGCTACTGCAGCGCCCTCTCTCATTTTTCTTCCAAATGTGCGTGAAATTCTAGCCACTTTAAACAGTTTGAATGTTCTCAAGAGCTTTCTGTTATTTGCTGTATTTCACTTGTTGAGGTTCCCAGGCAAGCTTCTGAGATGTGCTCTTAGACTATCCTAGATACAGTCATTCAGTAATCACTGAGTGGCCCATTGTCTCACAGTGTGGGTGCTGTGTTAGGCTCGGAGGGCACAGCAGAGAGAAAAGTAAACGTGGTCCCTCCCTTGGAGCTTCCTGTCTTCATCTGTTGTAATTAGCTTTCAGCTGTATAGCACTTAAAGCTATTACTTCGTCATTAGTAGACCAGTAAATACAGTTTAATTATAACCTCAAATAAAATGAGCTTAAGGTTATCCTCAGTTCATATCAAATTCACATTTACTTGTTTGTCTAAGAAATGTGTGTTTGTTTTAAACAGTTGGTTTCTTCAAATCAGGTTCCAGACAAGATCCATACCTTGGATCTGGTTGTGTTCTTTAAGTCTCTTGGGTTCTTTGGATCTAAGAGCTAACTTCTTTCATCTCTCACTCCCTCCCTCCCTCCCTTCCTCCCTCCTATCCTTCTGCTTACCTCTGTCCTTCCCTTCTCCTTACCTCCCCCCTTCCCTTCCTCCCTCCGTTTCTCACCATCCCTCCATCTTTCCTTTTTCCACTCAACCCTTCTTCATTTCCCCCATCCCTCTCTTCATCCCATCTTCCCTCTCTCCCATTTGTTCATTTTGTAGAAGCAGTTAGTTGTCCTGTAGAAAGTCCCACGTTTTGGAGCTTAGATTTTTCTCACTACTCCTTTGTCCAGATATTTAACTCATTCCCCTATTCTACATGTTCCCCGTAGACTGGAAGTTAGATTGAAAGACTTATTTAGATTTACATATATTTTTTGCAAGAATAATTCGTAAGTGGTGCTGTGTATTTCACATTTCATCACATCAGATGGGGTTCAGATGGTGACGGGTGGCAGCCTGAACTTTGCCATCAACTTTGCTCCCAGTGGTTTTACCATTCATTGATGGCTATTGATTGCACAAATCAGTTATTTTATTAGATACTGAAAAATGGTGGCAGTCTAATTCTTTCCTTCTGTTTGCATTTATTAGGTAGGATTTCCCTACATAAACCTGTCTCATATTTACTGTGAGATACATTTTAAACAGGAGTAGTATCATAAGTTTTATATTTTTCTCTTTATCCATTAATTTTTGGAAAAATTAGGTGGTACCTTAACATTCTCTGGTGGTATCCAATTAACTTAATTTTGTTTTTCTCTTTATCCCTCCTCTTCCTTTTTGCTCCTGTTATTAGGAGCGAATGGCCCTTTTATCTGTTACCTCTTTTAAGTAGGTTAAATCTTCAATATTTAATACACACCTTTGTCCACAGCAATGAATGTTTGTGGTTTTTTCTAATAATTGAAGAAATAATCTTTTAGAATTTGGGGAAAATTCTGTTAGAGAATGAAATGAAATAGGTGTTGTTACTTAAGACAATAGATCTTACTGTTCCTGATCTCTTGCCTCCCTCTAATAATCACTTGTTGAGGACCTACTATGTGTCAGACACCAGACTAGACATGACTTTCATTGCAGATTGACTTTTGGTCATGATATTGATGAATTATTTAGAATAGATACCAGTGGATTTTGCAGTTTACTAGGTAATCTGGAGGTGTCTCAGAAACCTCACGTTTTGTAGGCAGCCTGGGGAGGATTATGGGTCACAGTGGAACCTCTCAGACGTGTGTAATTCCCTTGTATGAGCAAGTGTTAGAGGTTCTCAGAAGTGACATTTTCTAAGTGAACTAACTGGTTGCAAAGGACTTCAACCAGATTACAACAGGAGCGTGAGTTTAAAGTAGTTATTCCAATATTTTAATTTGCAGTTGATTTCCTAGACTTTCTTGATCAGCTCTTTCCATCTCCATTTTCCCCGGTTGCTTCACATTTAACAAATGGTGTTTATGCCAGCCTGCTTGTCTTTCCAGGGGTATGATGTAGTTTAATCAAGGTTATATAAAATGCATGTTATAATTGTTTACAATATCCTATTCCTGTATATGTCTTGATGCCTTATAATTTTACCTGGTTGATGCACACAGATTTCCTGTGCTATCAGGGAACGGTTATAGAGCTGATTTCAGCTATAATTCCCTTTTATTATTGGAAATTGGAACACAAGGAATAATCTGGTTTTTTTTCTTTTCTTTCTTTTTTTTTCTTTTACTTGCCACATGTCAGTTTTAAAAACTGTAATGAATGCGGTAGTTACATGAACTGGCAGTCGATAGAATCACTGCATGGTGCTGGTCCTTGTCTGATTGCTTACACACCAGCAGCATTTCTAATGTATCCACTCACTTTCTCTCGATTAAAATGGACTATATCTTTGGATTATCTGCTTTAAAATACTTTTAAGACTTATAAAATAATTTGAATAAAAATAGCTTCCATTTACTGATACTGTGTGCTGGGTTGTAGGATATTGCACTAAGTTTGTTTTAATATGACTTATATGATTTGATTTTTAAGGCAACCTAATGGGTTTTCTGAAGAAAATTGAGTCTTATATAGGTTGAGTCATTTTCCCAGTGTACCATATATAATTGGAAGTAAAGTTGGGATAAGCTGAAGTCTGTCTGACTCCAAAGTTTATGCTCTTACCTATAAGCTACTGTCATCTCTAAAAAAGACAAATTCCCTTTCCATAGAGACTTGTTAAGTCATCTTTTCCAATCATAATAAATGCCTGTTTACATAAATGAACATATATTTGTAAGTATGAATATATTATGTGGCTTTTAATAACGTAGAAACTCATTACTTAGTATCAGAGCAGAATGGCATGCAAGAGGCAAAGTTTATAGTCCAAAATAATTAAAAATGTATCCTATTCTTTACTTGCTCTGACCTTCAACAGACATAAAAATAAGCTAAATATGTAGCTCACTATCAGCGTTTATTAAAATTTCCTTTTCTAACTCACAGCTCTTTTCTCTTCAGATTAATTCTCCAAATTCCTTTTTGACAATCTGTCTTTTAAAAATACTTCCCTTTCTACCTTTTTCAGTTCTTTCAATTTAGGAAAGAATTACTCTTGTTTAAGAGGTAAGGGAAAATCAAATTTGTGATTTCAGCAGTGGCTTTCAAACTTTCTTGAACATATAAAACGAGTGAAAAGTATCAGAAAATAATGCAGTGGACTCTAACGTTTCTATTTTATTCCATTCCATTTTGGTCCACTCCACCGTTCCCCTCTATTCTCCTCCGTCCTCTATTTAAAAATCCCAGTTATGACCCATCCAATTGATTTTATGATTCATTAATGGGTCCTGGGCAGCAATAAGAAACTGAATCACACAATTATCTTTGACTGGAGAAAGAGAGAAGTCTATGAACATGGCTAAATTAATAATTTTGCTCCTGTCACCCATATAAATGCATGTCACATCAATTGCTTTGCTAAGAATTACTTTAGTGGGAATTTATATTTTGAAAAGTCATATTAAAGTCATTATTAATGGAAGAAAGAAGGGTAATGATTAGGTCAGAGGGGAATGAAATAAAACACTTTGAAAATAATAGAATTAAGATGGATTATGGATTTAGTATATTTCGTATCATTTAAAACTTGTTTTGTAGAGTTGTTTGGCAACATAGGAGTTTCCTTGGGAAGGAGATCAGAAGACAACAAACAATTTTAATAGGGACTAACATGACCAAGAGAAGTGATGAGTATTGAAAATACATGTTTTAAGCCAGACAATGATAAGTGTTGGTGAGAATGTGGAGAAATTGGAAACCTCATTTATTACTGAAGGGACTTTAAAATAGTGCAGCCACTTTGGAAAACAGTTGGGCAGTTCTTCGAAACGTTCAACATAGAGTTACCATTGATGAAGCAATTCAATTCTCCCTCGAAGTATATATTTGAGAGCAATGAAAATATATATGTCCACACAAAAACTTGTATACAAATGAATATTCATGGCGGCTCTGTTCATAATAGCCCCAAATTGGAAATAACCCTAATGTCCATCAGCTGATAAATGGATAAACAAAATGTGGTATACTCACTCGATGGAATATTATTTGGCCATAAAAAGAAAGGACATGCTGATATCTGCTACAACATGGATGAATCTTGAAAGCATTATGTTAACAGAAGCCAGTCATAAAGGACCACATGTTTGATTTCATTAATATGACATGTCCAGAATAGGCAAACTTACAGAGCTCTGTAAAGTAGATTAACAGTTGCCTGGGTTGAGGGTGGGATGGGGAGTGAGGAGTGGCTGCTAATGGGTATGGGGTTTCTGTTTTGGATGATGAAATGTTCTAAAATTAGATCGTGGTGATGGTTGTACAACTCTGGTAATATAATAAAACCCACTGAATTGTACACTTTAAGTGGGTGAATTTTAGACTGTATAAATTATATCTCAATAAGGCTGTTTAAAAAAGGAAATACATATTTAAGGATCATATGGAAGTATTAAATAAATGCTATCATTTGATGAACGAAGTGACAGTCTTTGTGTTTTGGATCTAGTTTACATGTTTACTTTTCATATTAGGGTCGTAGCCCATGGTGCCTTCACATTCTGAAGAGCACAACTAGCATAGCAGTTTGGTTCAAGTTTATGTAAAATCTGTGTCCATAAGAATATAGCCAATTAATATAAAAATGATATTCTCAGAAATATCAGAAAGACATCTAAAACTAAGTCCAATAAAATGGCAAAAAAAGTTTCAGAACAGAAGGAAAGAAACTATAAACAGAATGGCTCTTACAATGTAGGCAGTAGATTTCATGTTGCTAATTTTAATTCAAGATTTTTTTAGCTACACTTCAAAATTAACCTTTTATTCTGTTCTCATGCTTTAACTGGGGACATGAGTGCTTCTGTTGCAGCAGTTTAATTACAATTTGAGGTAATTCAGAAATAGATACCAGGTTTTAATTTAATTTCTTTTTTTAAAGTAAGTTGATTTTTAAATAAACTTTGCATTTTGGAGGTTATTTTATATTTGTAGAAAAATTGTGAAGATAGTAGTGTTTTCTTACTCCTCTTACTCATTTCCCCTAAGGTTAGCCATGGTATATTTGTCAAAACTAGGAAACCAGTACTAGTGCATTAATATATTTTTTGTGTTTTTGACTGTGTTGGGTTCTCGTTGCTGCGTGCGGGCTTTCTCTAGTTGCGGCAAGCGGAGGCTACTCTTCGTTGCGGTGCACAGGCTTCTCATTGCGGTGGCTTCTCTTGTTGCGGAGCACGGGCTCTAGGCGAGCAGGCTTCAGTAGTTGTGGCTTGCTGGCTCAGTAGTTGTGGCTCGTGGGCTCTAGAGCACAGGCTCAGTAGTTGTGGTGCGTGGCAGCATGTGGGATCTTCCCGGACCAAGGCTTGAACCTGTGTCCCCTGATTTGGCAGGCAGATTCTTAACCACTGTGCCACCAGGGAAACCCCCAGTACATTAATATTTACTAAGTTCTGGAATTTATTTGGATTTCACAAATTTTTCCACTAATGTCCTTTTTTCTGTTCAGTGGTCCAGTCCAAGTTATCACATTGTATTTACCCATCATGACTTAGTGTCCTTGACCTGTGATAGTATTTTAGCCTTTTCTTTTGCATGACCATGACGTTTTTTCAGGGTTACTGGTGGGTGATTTATAAAGTATTACTCAATTTAGTTTCAAATAATATTAGACTTGAGTTGTGAGGCTTGGTGAAGAATACCACAGTAGCCAAGTTCCTTCCTTCTCACCTCCTATTAGGAGGTACATAGTATCAACATCACTTACTCCTGGTGATAGTAACTTTGATCACTTGGCCAAGGTAGTGTTTGCTAGACTGCTTGACTGGAAAGTTCTTGTTTGCCCCATCTGTATCCTATTCTTTGGAAGCAAGAGCATAATTTTGTATTATAAAAAGAGAGCTACATTTTGATTTTTCTCTTTTATTTAGACCCAAATACACCTTTTAAATCTGTGCAGTAGGAAGGTTCTTTTTTAACTTTCATTAAAACATTCAAATGATACATTATTATGATTTGTAAGTGTAGTTTAATTTTCATAACAGACCAAAGATTCCACTGTAAATTAGGTAGCTTTTAACTGGTGACAGGGAAGATGTTACCATAAGATGAAAATTCTCATACCAAAGGGAACATATATTTAGGGCAATCCAATTTAAAAAAAAGGCTCTTTCATGAGTGTTGCTTCATATAAACAATAAAGGGAGAATACTGTAAGTGGCATTTTGTGTTGTATCTGGGAAAATATGTGGCTGTACTTTTCATGTTTGTCTTTCCATTTATGGAGTTCTATTTATTCTTGGAAATAAGAGTATTTTAGTTTCCTTTACTCCATCATACACTTTATAAATTCTACATCAAGAATTATATTTTTCCCCTAAAGACCTTTGCTTTAAGATTATCTACAAGACTTCTCCTATCCAAGGCTAATTCCTCTTGGTCCAGTTACCTCCTTTCCTCTCTGAGAATTGATTCCTTCAGTTAGTTCCTCTTTTTGTTAAATTTTCAACGTCTCCTTTAATACAGGCTTCTTCACTAAGGCTAGAAACAAGCTGTCTGGCTCAGCTTTAAAACGAACATGTGTGCAGGGCCCCCCTTATGTGTGTGTGCACGTCCACACACCCATGCATGCATATCCTCTCACTTTCAGGCAAACACAGGCAAGTAGCTTGAGGCTTAAGGACTGAGTCTGTCTAATCTGTGTCTCTGAGCCTTTCATTCTTCTCCTAAATCTCTTAAAAGAAGAGGTTACATTTACCTCTTTTATATCCTCATTTGCCAAATTGAAACCAATTTCCTTCTGACTTCTAGTAGTAGCTCTCTATCAGTAGAAGAGATTGTCCTTGAAATTGTTTTGTCCTTGTTACCCATTATCTCTAATTTTGAAGTCAAATGGACTTTATCCCACTGGAGTTTGATAGTCACTGACACGTAGTGTTTATTTAATAAATATCAGTTGATTGGATGTTGCAGGAACTTTGAATATTCAATGAAATTTTGACATAAATAAAAATACCTTTCACAGTATCCTGCTTTTTAAATTTTCATTTATTTAACTGATGACTCTTCCCCTTCCATTAATGTGTGGTACATATCCATGAATCTGAATGGAACAGGAATGTCTGCTATAGTGAGACAGTGTAATAGCCTTGGCACTGTTCATATGGATGATTGCTGTGTGTTTTTAGTTAGTTCTCCATTGACAATTTTAGTAACTGGTTTGGGGCCTGTTTGGTCAGTCCAGGACCTTCTTTTCTCCAACCACACTACCCTTTGGGTCCCCAAAGGGAAATCTGTACTTGTTCTGGACAATAGAAAATTGGAACAAGAGGAGTATACCTCTCCCAGTGTAGGTTACTTGTTCTTTTTCCTGAGAAAGACCACCTGGTCATCTGAACTAAATAAATATTTAAAAATGAAGACGTAGTCCTGCTCTCTGGTCACAGAAGGAGGAAGAGTATCCAGCCATAGTGGAGAAGGGCTTTTACCCTTACCTTGAGAAATATTTTCCCAGGCTCAAATAAAGACCCATAAGAGGAGGCTTCTACATCTTATATAAAGCCAAGATGCTTTTCACAATGGAATTTTATCTATGCTTGTGGGGTCCCAGTGGGTCTGCTCAGTGGTTTTATCTCCCTTTCTTCTCTCATAAATATACCCTTATTTAAACTTCCTTTATTTCAAGACACACTGTAGAGAGTAATGGAATAGATGTTCCTAGTGGAGAGAGAGGCCTAGCTCTCATTTAATATTGTCAGCATTTTGCTGGACCAGAATAATGCTAATAAATACTAATAACAGTGACAGTATCAGTAACCATTTATTGGGTACCTACCGTGTGCTTGCAAAAGCCATCCAGGCATTTTGCAAATATTCTGACGTCAGGGACCATGGCTCTCTTATTCACTGCTGTATCGCCACCTTTGGCAGAGACAATGGGACATAGAAGGCAGTGAATAAATGTTTACATGCACACCTCAAGACATTGTGGGTTTGGTTCCAGCCCAGTGCAATAAAGGGAATCACATGAATTTTTTGGTTTCCTAGTGCACACGCAAGTTTATATTTACACTATAGTCTATCAAGTGTGCAATACCATTATGTCTAAAAAAGTGCATACCTTAATTTAGAGGTACCTTATTGTTAAAAAAATCCTAACCATCTCTGAGTCTTCAGCAAGGTGTAATCTTTCTGCTGGTGGCGGGTCTTGCCTAAGTGTTGATGCTGCTGACCCATCAGCGTGGTTGAAGGCTGGGATGGCTGTGGGAATTTCTTAAAAGAAGACCACAGTGAGGTTTGCTGCATCGATTGACTCTTCTGTTCACGAATGATTTCTCTGTAGCATCAGTGCTGTTTGATATCATTTTACCCACAGTAGAACTTCTTTCAAAATTGGAGTCTATTCTATCAAACCCTGCCATTGTTATATAAACTAGGTTTATGTTATTTTTAAATCCTTTGTCATCGTTTCAACAATCTTCATAGCATCTTCACTCAGGGTAGGTTTCATCTCAAGAGAACTCTTTCTTTGCTTATCCATAAGAAGTAGCTCCTTATCCTTTCAAGTTTTATTATGAGATTGCAGCAATTCAGTCCCATCTTCAGGTTCCACTTCTAATTCTGGTTTTCTTGTTATTTTCACCACATCAGCAGTTATTTCCTCTTCTGAAGTCTTGAACCCCTCTTTGAATTGACTTATTTCAAACTTCTGTTAATGTTGATATTCTGACCTCTTCCCATGAATCACAAATGTTCTTAACGGCATTTAGAATAATGAATCCTTTCCAGAGGTTTTCAATTGACTTTGCCCACATCCTTCAGAGGAATCACTATCTATGACAATTGTAGCCTTAGAAAATGTGTTTCTTAAATAATGACTGGAAAGTCGTAATGACTCCTTGATCCATGGACTGCAGAATGGATGTTGTGTTAGCAGGCATGAAAACAACATGAATCTTGTACATCTCCATCAGAGCATGTTGTCAACAGATGTGCTGTCATCCAGGCTTTGTTGTTCCGTTTACAGAGCCCAGGCAGAGTAGATTGAGCATAATTCTTAAGGACCCTAGGATTTTGGGAATGGTAAAATGAGCATTGGCTTCAACTTTAAGTCATCAGCTGCATTAACCTCTCACAAAAGAGTCAGCCTGTCCTTAGATGCTTTGAAGCCAGGCATTGACTTTTCCTCTCTAGCTATGAAAATCCTAGATGACATTTTCTAGGATAGACAGAAGGCTGTTGTGTCTACATTGAAAATTTACATCTCTAATGCATGCCTTTTGACTCTGCTGATTCTAAAACACTGGTTATAACTCTGTGTTATATTGTTAATTTATACAGTAGCACACTCTTTATAGACTACTGGCTTCTGGGATTTGAGGCAGTTTGAAGAAGAGCATACTGCTATTCTTCTATAACCTTTTGTTTAAAACAGTAAAATATTTTGAGGTCATTAAATTAGAATGTTTTGAAGATCATTGAATGCATCTTATTTTGTATTAAATCATTGGCACTTTGTGCTTTTCTTCATATATAAAACAAACACTTGAGGAAAAAAGCATTCTCCAAAATTTTGTTTTATATCACTTTTATATGTATTCCACATAACAACTTTCTAAAAATGAAATATAGCTATGTCTTTTATGTGCATAGTTAAAGACCTCATTGATAGTGTTTTGGTATGGTTAAAAGTACGTTCTGAAGGTGGACTTTCAGGAATCTTATCCAACTTCATCATTTACTGTGCAATTTTAAAGCAACATATAAACCTTTCTGTGCCTTAGGTTTTCCAGCTTTAACTGGGGATTATAATAGTACTTACTTGCTAGCTTTGTTCTAAGGATTAGATGAGATCCTTCTGATAATATGCTTACTTAGAACAATATCTGGCACATAGTAAACATAACTTCTATTATAATTTTTGTCTTTGCAGTTTTATAATCTCTAATTTTGATTGGTAGTTAAATTTCTAGTAATCAGTGTTTGAATTAGTCTACATGATTCTTGATCAAGCAGGTTTCCATTTACTGTATTTACTTTGGGCTCCTATTTTAGCAGTTTGTGAAGAATATGCTTTGAGAGAATCCAAGGATAATGTACAGTGGGAATCAAATATAAATACATAAGTACGTGTAATATGTAATCATTTTGTATTATTATTTTGGAAATGTTAGACTTTCAACCTAGTTCATCTGTTTGGAAGACTGCTAGGTTAAAGTGCTTTAATACTTTGGAAAGTTTTATGCTGCACTATTTTCTTATGTTTCTTATTAATCTAAGTCTTATTCTCAAAAGATGAGCACTTCACAATTATAAAATCACTGAAGCAGAATGATTAATCTTTTATTTTGGTAATTTATGTTATGCCCCTTCTTTAGAGGAATATTAGGAAAGTTTTTTTTCTTTTTCTTTTTTCTTTTTTTTTTTTGCGGTACGCGGGCCTCTCACTGTTGTGGCCTCTCCCGTCGTGGAGCACAGGCTCCGGACGCGCAGGCTCAGCGGCCATGGCTCACGGGCCCAGCTGCTCCGCGGCATGTGGGATCTTCCCGGACCGGGTCACGAACCCGTGTCCCCTGCATCGGCAGGCGGACTCTCAACCACTGCGCCACCAGGGAAGCCCCAGGAAAGTTTTATGTTTGAAACTTTATGGAGCCTATTTTTATTTTATTTTAATAAGGCATGGAATGCAAAACTCTAAGATAGCGTAATGCCTTGATTTTGTGACATGTTGTCAGGAAATGACATATTCCAGATAAATACGTTTTTCAGGTGATTTCCCCCCTGTGATGTAGTACTCTCTTCCTTGTCTTTTGAAGCAGTACACAGTGAAAATAATATAAATTTTCTTCATAATATAAGGTCATCATTAGGCATTTTTATTACACTGCCCACTGACATGACACTGTCCTCAGGATATATTAAAATATGTAGCCCTACTTGACCATGTACTAAATGGATCCAGACAGCTGTCTTTTTGTGACTTCTCATGTCTACTGTTATTTCTCAGCACTGGCAATGTGCCTACTTCTAGAAGACCAATCCTCTTTATTTGCTAATTCTGACTGCAAGCTATGCTTGCTGGGATTGTGTCTAAAATAACACTAGAGCTTGCGTGAAGACTTGATGTTTTCTTCTCAAGTGCAGTTCATGGAAGAAGGGAGATGTTAGTGTATGTAGATGGGCTACTGGCTGCCTTAGGAACTATTTTGATTTCTGGAACAGTATTCTACTATACAATCAAATGATCTGTACATTTAATATTTTTAATATCTGCCTAAGTTAAGAAAGTGAATACAAATTCTAATGTTACATAGATATTATTTGGTAGATTTACTAGATCAGTGATAAAGAGCAATACGATTCTGAGTTCATGAATTAGACATCTCAAATATAATGATGGTTAAAATAGAAACAGAATATAATGTAGGTGGTGGAGGAGTCTTATACCTGGAGATATTTCACAGCATCACTGGAGAGTGACCATCACCTTTTTTTTTTTTTCTTTTTTTTTGCGGTACGTGGGCCTCTCGCCACCGCGGCCCCTCCCGTTGCGGGAGGCTCCGGACGCGCAGGCTCAGCAGCCACGGCCCACGGGCCCAGCCACTCCGCGGCACGCGGGACCCTCCCGGACCCGGGCACGAACCTGCGCCCCGTGCATCGGCAGGCGGACTCCCAACCACTGCACCACCAGGGAAACCCCATCGCCCATTTTTAGGAAACCCTTTGGTAGTGGACGTTTTATGGCCACTTGAAAACTTTTTGGCATTGCCTCTGTTCTCTGCTTCAGACATGAACGTTGATGAATTGATTCATTGAATAATTATTTGTGAGTTTATCTTCTAGATGAAAGGTACTGTGGGAGGTATGGTGGAGGTGAATGAAATACATATGGCTCTTATCCCCTGAAAGACGGGAGTAAAATAATCACAAATAAATACATACTTTTCAATTGTCCTGTCTTATGAAAGAAAATTATTGAGTGCTAATGAGTTTAAATATTAGCAAGAAGAGGTAATTAAATTGGAATTCCGAGATAAGTTGATGCTCAATTTGAGGTCTGAAGGATGAAGAGAAACTAAAAAAGAGAATCGTTTTAACAGAGTAAACAGCATGGAAAAATTCTTAGAAATGGGAAAGATCTTGGCACATTGTGAAAACTAAAAGAAGGCCAAGGTAACTGGAATGCAGTGAACAAGGAAGCATGGGTTAGGAGAGAAAGAGGGAGAAATATATAAGTGCCAGGTCAAGAAGAACCTTGTAAGATTTTGAATATTTTTCCAAGTGTAATGACATTGAAAAGCTTTAAGTAGGGGGTGGCATAAGTAGGGTTGAATTAAAAAATACTTTCTGCTATTCATTGATTCATGAAAGTTGGTGAAGGAGTGAGAGTGGAAGTGTAGAGACTGGCTAAGAGGCTACTGAAGGAATATAAGAGTGGTCAAAGTGATGGGCAGAGTCAGGATATACAGATGCAGCCCTCAGTTCCATTATCTGTAAAATGAGGATAGTTGTGTTTGGTACAGGGTTCATATCATTAAATATTAGCTACTATTATTATTTGTATTATCCAATGGAATTTGCACTAGTTGGTTAGTTAGTTGAAAAATCTGGATAAAGAGAAGTACTAAAAAATATATATGCAGGTCCTATATTTTATTTTAACTTAAAGAATATAAATACTCATTGCCAATCTTTTGATACAGCTTGGGACCATTCGTTGAATGTGAATCTGTGAATTGGAGTTCTGAACTGATTTTGTTTGGTTGGCTTTTGTGTGAACCATACCCATAGTTACATCTTCCATTATTTCTGGTTTTGGCTCCCTTACCTGAAGCAAGAATTGAAAGATACCTGTAAATGTCTTTATGAAGCAGGGATGAGAATGACAGCGCAGAACTTTCTAGCTTCTTTTTTTTTTTTTCCCAGTTTTGTGCATTATGGGATTTAAAAATTCATATAGCAATCTTTCTTGGAAATCTTCCCAAACATTCTACCTTGTTTTTGTAGAGCCAAGCTTTTTAAAATTCAACATTAACCAGTTTATATAGTATATACTTGAAATATATAATTTCAGTAATAAGTGCATATTGGTATCAGCAAGTTTGGAGAAAAATACAACTGACTTCTGGCACAGATGCCATTTGATTGGAGGGAGTAAAAATGTAGGGTGATGCTAGAAGTAAACCTTGTATTGGTTGCAAGCATTCAGTGTGCCATGGTCGCCAGTCAGTGTCTTTTTATAGAAGAAATGGAAAATATCAGTTAATCTAAGAGTCAGGTAACTGGAGAGTAGTTAAGAGTGTTTCTACTGGGTTTTGGAGGCAGAATTGACAAGACAGGCTTTGGTGTGTGGTGAGGGAAAGGAGAGTCCCAAGAATGTCTCCCTTATTTCTGGTGTAAGCAACCATTTGGAAGAAGGAATTGATCGATGGGTGGGGAGATGGGAGATAGGGTCCAAATGTGGTTTTCAGTTTAAGATTCCTGGAAGACATTCAAGTGGCAGTATTATATAGGCCATTGGCAATTCATCTCTAAAGTTTAGAAGGAGATCTTGGCTGGCTTTCCTTGAGAACTTTAAGGGAAAGTGTGGTGAGGGCTTGAACCAAGATAGAGTGGCCCATCTGCTAGGCTGGATTATACAGAATATGGAGTCATGGTGGCTGGAGGCCAAGGGGTGAGAGACTCTGAATCCTGCCCTGAGTAAGGAGGCAGAGCAATGTAGCTGCAGAAATAGTGCTCATTGTCAGGTACTAGGGCCAAGGTAGAACTCTAAATGCAAAAACGAATCAGAAAATCACAAACGTACAGAATTAGGAGATAATAATGAAGTATGGCAAGAAACATAGTAAGGTAAAAGCTTCAACAGTAAGACTGAAAAATGTCAAGGTGTTAGAACACTATTTTTGTGTGGTGCTGACTGAACAGCGTGTGAGACAGACTGAGAGCTCCTGATACACAGTCACCGAGGCATAAACAGTAATTTGATTTTCTGGAAGTGTCCATGCGTTTTTCATAATACAGCCTCGATACGAGGATACCCTTGGAATCAGTTGTATGCCTTTATGAACACATTAGCTTGTGTTAGGGGTGCTAGGTTAAAGAAAGCAATTTCGAATTCCCCAATAAAGGACTAAGCTTTTGACCTTGGCCTTATTCACATTATTCTGTGAACAAAATAAACTCTAATCCTACCAATTTATCATCTGCGTGTGCAACAGTACAGATGTTTGTCATCACCAGAGCCCTCGATTCATATTGATGTGTGAATCATCCAGTTGTGTTGGAATTCATATTGAACACAAAACATGTTCAGAAACTGGTGGAAATTATAATTAGATCTGAAAGTATTCTGTCAATCACAATGAATATTGTGTTGTTTTGCCCAGCTGAGTTAAGAGGCAAATTGTGGTAGGGAAGGAAGTGTTTATTTTTAGTTGATGAGTATAGCTAATCTGGTCTCTCAGTGTAGGGGTGCTGGGCTGTGATATGAGACAGAATTTGGTTCAGTGGCCACGTGATGGCTTGTTAAGTAATTCCAAACACACAAGCATGAAGATTCTCATTGATTTCCCATTTTCTGAAAGACTAGATTGCTGAATCTGGGTATCTTTTCTTTTTGGAGAGGCATTTTCTTAAAGGATAGTTTCTTCCTTTTGATGCGAATATTTATGTATTGAATATTAAAACTGAAAATAGCAACCATTGATTCTGGGGAGGGGGGACTTGATCCCTTTCTCACATAGTGAAAAACATTTCTTAAATGTTTTAATATTTAATGTACAAATATTTGATGCTTATTACATTTTTTATTTAAGCATCTATTTTTAAAAACATCCCTGAAGAAATATTCATATATATGAGAAATCCGTCAATTTCTTATGTTTATAATTCTTTTCATTTTATATTTAGAAGGAGCCAAACACTTCATAATGATTTACCATATTCCCCCACCAGCTGTTCTTTTTTTTTTTGGTTCCCTTTCTCAGGCTCTCGTTCTACCATTCAATCCCTTGCTAAAGTCAAAAACCTGGTCTTCGGGCTTCCCTGGTGGCGCAGTGGTTGAGAGTCCGCCTGCTGATGTAGGGGACACGGATTCGTGCCCCGGTCCGGGAAGATCCCACATGCCGCGGAGCGGCTGCGCCTGTGAGCCATGGCCTCTGAGTCTGCGCTCCGCGACGGGAGGGGCCACAGCAGTGAGAGGCCCGCGTACCGCAAAAAAAAAAAAAACAAACCTGGTCTTCATCCTTGACTCCTAGTTTTCTCTATCTTACTGTTTAACTCGTTCTAGAATCTGTTCAGGATTCTCCATCTCTGTAGCAACTACTTAATTCAGCCCACTATCTCCCTAGATTGTTGTGGTGGCTTTCTGCATTCTCTCTGCCACTACTTTTTAATGCGTTCTCCCCACGTTACCCAAAATGATGTGTAATCATGCTGTCTCCGTGCTTAAAACATCGGTGGTCTCGCCCTTAGGGTAAGAAAAAACTACTTAGAATGTTGTATAAAGTATTTCAGGGCTTGACCTCCTCCCCTTTCTTCAGTTTAGATTCACCTCTTACTTCCTCACATTCTGAGCTCCGGTCACACGGAAACTTAATGTATGTTCTCAAATGTTGCATGGCTATATGGCCCCCGAGCCTTCACACATGATCTTGCTTTGGTTTTGAACATTGTCTTCCTACTTTTCTGTCCTCGCTTTAGATGCCACTGCACAGAGGAAATCTTCCCTGAGAACCACAGACAAGGAGAGGTGTTCATGCTCACCTTCCGGTGCAGTCATTTCATCTTATCGTGGTGCTTTTTAGTTCTTTATTGCTGTTGCTTATTTACTTGTCTGTACCTCCCAATAGATTGGAAGGGACAAGACCATATCTGTTGTTCTGGGTATCTATTGGCGCATGTTTTAGGTTTTTTATGGTGGTACCCCACTTACAGGAATCAAAATCTGTTCCTGTTGCTATTAAAAAAAAACCTCAAAACTTAGTGATATAAAACAGTCATCATTTTGTATGCTCATGGAATACATGGGTCAGAAATTTAGATAGGGCATAGTCCAGATGTGGGGATGTTTATCTCTGCTCCATGGTGTCTGAGGCCTTAACTGTAAAGATTAAAAAGTCAGGGGCTATTTTAATGGCTAGAGGATGGAATCCTCTAAAGCCTTCTTACTTCTTTACTTTTGATAAAGCCCAGTTGATCTTTTTTTTTTTTCTATTGTTGCTATTACTTTTGATGTCATACCTAAGAAGTCATTGCCTAACCCAAGATCATGGAAATTTACTCCATCAGGTAGAGTGGTAGTTCCCACATACTGAGTCTTTATTCCACAATATTTTGGCAGGAAAAAAAAATCTTGTAACTTATCACTTTCTTCTTATCTTTAAATTAAAAACACATGCCAAAATTCAGTTCTTTCCCTGTTTTTTGGTGTCTGCCATTAATTAATATTCCCTTGAAAAGTACTTGGAAAGCAGTTTGGCTAACTTAAGTCAAAAGCATCTAAGGAATATACACATGTACAAAGCTGTATGCAAGTTAGTGGGATGGTGTTTCCCGGACAAGGAGACAAGTTGTGATGACATTAATGATACTGGAAACCACCTGCTTAAACAAGCTCATTAAATCAAGCAATTGTGTAATTTGTGTTGACCCAGCTATTCAACAGGCTCTCTGAGAAAGCTTATCAGTTTTCATTTATGGAAAAAATCATATTAGAAAACAAGATTAAAATCTCTAGTGATATCTTTGGAATTGACTATATAAGTTATGGGTTTTTTTTTTCAATCAGTGAATTATTATGATTAGCTTAAGCAAACAAATGAATTTATTTGAAGTTTATGGTGTAGTTTCCATTATTGAAAGGAGTAACATAAACCAGGCTTCAGATAGACCAGAACCAGGCATATTAATATGGCTTTTGGGAGTAGGAACATTTTAATCATCTTTCTCTGGCAGCTCCATGGGATGTATGAACTCAGATTGCTTACTCTGTCCTTCCATTACCTTGCTTGAATTTCTAAGAGCTTGTATTTCAGGTTGTTGCCACAACTTATCCTTATATGGATGGAAAAAGGAAAAGACCCATGATAAGACCTTCAGGCACTCCTTGGGGGGTCTGTAGTGGGAGCGCATAGCACCTTGATTTACTGCTCCAGCAAGATACCGTGTAGGGAAGGAAAGTTGTTTCCTAAAATGAAATCTGGGTACTGTTGCAAAGCAAAGATCTATCAGGCAGCTCTAAGGCAAGAGCTATCTTCTACACTGGCTGCTTTAGTAAATTTAAGGGTGTTCTGGCTTTGCATAATGAGTCCTGCTTCTGCTCATAGTTTTTCTTTAAAAGAGTGAACAACCGTAGTAGAGCTTATAACTAAATTAATGTTTTAGAACTTTCTTCATAATGTTGTCCCAAAGAGTCAATGTGATACGCTTAGCACAATACACCTAGAAAATAAAGTTTAGATCTTAAAACAGTATTGTCTTTGAAATGAAAAAAAAAATTTAGGGTTGCTACCAGTTTAAACAGAGGATTTGAGAATAGAACCACAAGAAAATCTTATAAAAATGAACTATAACCTTAAATCTAATGTTAGAACAATTAGAAAATTCTGTTACTATCTAAACAGATAAACATTTGCCTTTAAGAAGCTATAGAGTGTTCTACAAGGTTGCCAAGGTAATTCAGTGGGGAAAGAAGAGTCTTTTCAACAAATGGTGCTAGAATAATTGGATATCCACATGCAAAAGAATGACTTTTGTATATGGTGTGAAGTATACCAAAATTAACTCAAAATGGATTACAGACCTAAATGTAAGAGCTACCACTACAAAACTTTTAAAAGAAAATGTAGGAGTAAATTTTCATGATCTTGGATTAGGCAATGGTTTCTTAGATATGACACCAAAAGTATAAGCAACAAAAGGAAAAATAGATTGGACTTTATTAAAATTTGTCGTACTACAAAGGACAACATCAAGAAAGTGAATCAGTAACCCATAGAATGGGAGAAAATACTTGAAATTCATTTATCTGATAAGAGACTAGTATCCATGCTATATTAAGCAGCGGTCCCCAGCGTTATTGGCACCAGGGACCGGTTTCACTGAACACAATTTTTCTACAGATGAGGGCAGAGCGGGGAGTTGGGTGGCAGGGGGATGGTTCAGGCAGTAATGCGAGTGATAAGGGGCATGATTCAGGTGCTAATGGGGAGCGATGGGGAGCTGCAGATGAAGCTTCGCTTGTTTGCCCGCTGCTCACCTCCTACTGTGCAGCCTGGTTCCTAACAGGCCGCGGACTGGTTCGTCGGGGGGGGGGGGGGGGGGGGCCCTGGGGACCCCTGATATGAAAAACTTTTACAATCCAATGGTAAGACAACCCAATTAAAAGTAGGTAAAATATTTGAGTGTATATTTCTCTAAAGAAGATACAGAAATTGTCAGTAAGCACCTGAAAACAGTATTAGAGAAATGCAAATTAAAACAACAATGAGATGCCATTTCATACCCACTAGGATGGCTAAAGTCAGAAAGACAATAAGGAGTGTTGTTAGGAGGTGGAGACATTAAAATCTTAAACACTGCTGCTGGGATTGTAAAATGGTACAGTCACTCTGGAAAACAGGTTAGCAGTTCCTCGAAATGTTTAGAATGGAGTTAAGCAGTTGCACTCCTAGGCATACACCCAAGAGAAATGAAAACCTATGTCACACGAAGACTTGTACACAGAAGTTTGTAGCAGCAGTATTTATAGTAGCCAAAAAGTGAAAACAACCCTAATATCAATCAACTGACGAATGGGTAAATAAAATGTAATAATTTATATAATAGGTTATGTGGCAATAAAAAGGAATGAAGTAGAGATATATACTACAATACAGATGAACCTTGAAAGCATGCTAAGTGAAAAGTCAGTCACAAATGGTCACATATTGTATGATTATTTATATGAAATGTTCAGACTAGGCAAATCCCCAGAAACAGAAAGTAGATTAGTGGTTGCCAGAGACTGGAGGGCTGAGGGAATGGGGAATGGCTGTTAATGGCTACAGGGTTTCTTTTTGAGGTGAAAAAATGTTCTGAAATGATGTCCTGTTGATCGTTGCACAGCTCCATGAATATTCTAAAAAATGCTGAATTATATCCTTTAAAAGGGTGGATTTTATGGTATGTGAATTATATATCAATATATATTTCACTCTTTATATCAATAAAAAAATAGAAAGAGTGAAGTCAGGATCTAGGCTCATGTACCCGCTTGTGTGTGAGAGGAGTGCATCTCTGGCCTCGATTTTCCATAGTGATGTGGTTTCCTGGTATATAGAGTGATTTTAACCCTTTGCTGCCTCTCGGTGCAGTGTGTGGAAGATCTGGGCCTTCCTTCTCTTTCTGGAGCCATGACCAAAAGAAGGGAGTACAAATTATCATTTAGTAAAAATTGCAGTCATTCAAGTCAATAAGCATTTATTGGGCACCTAGTGTATGACAGCCCACATGCTAGACAAAAGTTGCAAAGATAACTTGAGGCAATTTTGTTATTCACGAAATTCACTTGCTTAGAGCCTCAGTTTCCACCTCTGCTGACAAAATTGCTAGAGGTCAGAGGAGACGAGAAAGTTCTGAATTGAAATTGGATGGCATTTCAACAGAGATACTAAACTGCGTAAAGCACAGCCATTAATTTCCGTATAAGAATACATTTATTCGCTTAATTTGGTGATTTAATGCTATAGTTTTTGAGGCTCTAATAGTAATAGCTTATTTGCTATTTAGAGTAATGCAACAATAGTAAAGAATACTAAAGAACAATAGTAAAGAGTAGTACAAGGCCTGTTGTATTCTGTATATTTGTTAATAATAGAAATTAGTTCTAGATATTTAAATAATATTAAAAGTTATAGTCTATTTTTAATCTGTATGTTTAAAATAGTTCAAAGATAATTGTATGTTTGGAATAAAATCGTAACATTCTGTTGAGTTTTACTTCAGAGAAATTAACATCATTGTACACTGTAATTTAATTCAGCTAAAGGCAGAAAATCTATTTTCTCCATGTAGGTGGTTGCTTCCTCTTCTTATATTTTCCTTTTTTGGGAAAAATACACATACTATTCTCAACATACAAAAAAGATATAAAGAATGAGATATGAGTAAATTATTTTGACAAATGTATTCATTAAATAATATACAGTTGTCAAGGAAAGGAGTTAAAGCAAGCAATGCAAATGAGTTTAGTGACAAAGTAGGAAGAATGAGTTAAGATAAATGTAGAAGAACAGGTTTGGGGGGCACTTTGGTATGTTTTCATGACCTTAGTTGCTTTCTGTCACCATTTCTGCTAGTGGGACTTGGTAGTTTTGAATTTTATGTATCTGTATTATTCAGTAACTTTTTGGTAAAGGTAAAAAATTCAGTATATTCTTTAATGTGTAGTCACAAAAGCCACTATATGTTTGTATGCATATAGTTATTAAATAATGGCTAATGTTGTATATAAGTAGTTTTATTTGAGAATATACGAAACCCTAGAGTAATTTCATTGTTTAATATAATCACATGTCTGATTCTATTGGCAAAAACAAAAAGATTTTGCAAATAATCTGTTTAAGATGACTAGAGTCTATTTTATTTATCTTAATAATTTCATTGACCAAGAATATAAATGTGCCCAAAGATGAAAAATTTACCTCTTTTCTATGGCTATACAAATAATATGGCCTATACTAATATAAGAAAATTGTTATGCTTTCATCTTTGTCATGAGACATAAGATCCTTTAGAGGTAATCTGGCAAGAATGATAGAAGGAAGAACTCAATGTTAGTTCACCATCCATGCTGTGTTATATTTTGTTATATATGTTGAGTGTCCACAACTCCATAATTTATAGCAAATGTTATGAAATGCATACATAACAGATTCTCACTTCTAGATTTGGCAGTTACCACATTTTTCTACATAGACAAAAACATTATCAAGTTTTTTCTAAATTCTGTTTTTGACATCACAGCTTTTAACACTTGTTAATGAAAGTATATGTAAGGTGAGTTTAGCCAATAATAGAGTTTCCATGCTTGATATTCTGTTCAGAGAGGGTTTGAATGAAGATATATCTGAACATTTTGAGAAGGATGCAAGTATCACTCTAAGTAGTTTTTAATTCATGTGTTATATACTTTCTTGGATTCTGGTCATAGCTTTAAAGTATCACAAGATGTTTTTATAGTGGGTAGTTAGGCTCAAAAGTATGTTTGGTATTTTTCAACATCATTGTATATACATATGAGTGAAATGAAGGAGAAGCAGAGACAGACAGAAGGAGAAGGAGGAGAATAAAAAGGATGGGGAGGAAGTGGAGAAGGAGGAGAGAGATTGATATTGATAATAAATCTGTGTTTCAGAGTTTAATATATTTTTATTTAACATAAGATTACCATACGACCCAGCAACCCCACTACTGGGCATTTACTCTGAGAAAACCATAATTCCAAAGGAGTCGTGTACCACAATGTTCATTGCAGCTTTATTTACAATAGCCAGGACATGGAAGCAACCTAAGTGTCCATCAACAGATGAATGGATAAAGAAGATGTGGCACATATATATAATGGAATATTACTCAGCCATAAAAAGAAACGAAATTGAGTTATTTGTAGTGAGGTGGATGGACCTAGAGTCTGTCATACAGAGTGAAGTAACTCAGAAAGAGAAAAACAAATACTGTATGCTAACACATACATATGGAATCTAAAAAAAAAAAAATAGTTCTGAAGAACCTAGGGGCAGGACAGGAATAAAGATGCAGACATAGAGAATGGACTTGAGGACACGGGGAGGGGGAAGGGTAAGCTGGGACTATGTGAGAGGGTGGCATGGACATATATACACTACCAAATGTAAAATAAATAGCTAGTGAGAAGCAGCCGCATAGCACAGGGAGATCAGCTCGGTGCTTTGTGACCAACTAGAAGGGTGGGATAGGGAAGGTGGAAGGGAGATGCAAGAGGGAGGAGATATGGGGATATATGTATATGTATAGCTGATTCACTATTATAAAGCAGAAACACACCATTTTAAAGCAATGATACTCCAATGAAGATGATAAAAAATAATTTTATCTTTTAATTTGTATTCTTTTAAATTTCAGTATAGTTGATTTACAACATTGTATAATTTCAGGTGTACAAAATGATTCAGCATTTTTGAAGGTTATACTCCATCTATGGTTATTATAAAATATTGGCTATATTTCCTGTGCAGTACAATATATCCTTGTGGCTTGTTTATTTTGTACATAGTAACTTATATCTCTTAATCCCTTACCCCCTTTCCTCTCCTTACTAGTAACCACTAGTTTGTTCTCTATATCTGTGAGTTTGTTTCTTTTTTTTTTTTATATTCACTAGTTTATTTTCCTTCTTAGGCTCCATAAATAAGTGATATCATATAGTATTTGTCTTTCTCTGACTTACTTTGCTAGGTGTAACACCCTCCAGGTCCATCCATGTTGCTGCAAATGGAGTTATTTCATTCTTTTTTGTGGCTGAGTAGTATTCTAGTGTGTGTATGTCCATACCACATCTTCTTTATCCATTTATCTGTTGATGGATACATAGGTTGCTTCCATATCTTGGCTATTGTAAATAATGCTGCTATGAACATTGGGATGCATATGTCTTTTCAAATTAGTGTTTTCATTTCTTTGGATATATACCCAGGCGTGGAATTACTGGGTCATATGGTAGTTCTATTTTTAGTGTTTTGAGAAACTTGCGTACTGTTTTCCACAGTGGCTGCACCAATTTACATTCCCACTAACAGTGTATAAGGGTTCCCTTTTCTCCACATCCTTGCCAACATTTGTTATTTGTATTCTTTTTGATGATAGCCATTCTGGCAGGTGTGATGTGATATCTCATTGTGGTTCTGATTTTGCATTTCTCTAATGATTAACAGTGTTGAGTATCTTTTCATGTGCCTGTTGGCCATCTGTATGACTTCTTTGGAAAAATGTCTATCCTGGTCTTTTGCCCATTTTTCAATCAGGTTTTTTTTTTTTTTTTTTTTTTTTGATGTTGAGTTGTGTGAGCTGTTTGTATATTTTGGCTATTAACCCCTTATTGATCATATAATTTTCAAATGTTTTCTCCTATTTAGTAGGTTGTCGTTTCACTTTGTTGATGGTTTCCTTTAACCTGCAAAAGATTTTCAGCTTAATTAGGTCCCATTTGTTTATTTTTGCTTTTATTTCTTTTGCTTTAAGAAACATCCAAAAAAATATTGCTCTGATTTATGTCAAAGACTGTTCTATGTTTTCTTCTAAAAGTTTTATGGTTTCTGGTCTTATATTTAGATCTTTAATCCATTTTGAGATTATTTTTTATATGGTGCTAGAAAATGTTTTAATTTCATTTTAAAACATATAGCTTTCTAGTTTTCCCAGCACCGCTTATTGAAAAGACTGTCTTTTCTCCATTATACATTCTTGCCTCTTTTGTCGTAGATTAATTCACCATAAGTGTGTGGGTTTATTTCTGGGCTCTCTGTTCTGTTCCATTTATCTGTATGTCTGTTTTTGTGCCAGCACCATACTGTTTTGATTACTGCAGCTTTGTAGTATAGTCTGAAGTCAGGGAGCATGAAACTTCAAGCTCTGTTCTTTTTACAGATTGTTTTGACTATCTGGAATCTTTTGTGTTTCCTTACAATTTAAAAAAATTTTTGTTCTAGTTCTTTGAAAAATGTCATTGGTATTTTGATAGGGATTGCATTGAATCTGTATATTGCCTTGTGATTTTCTGATTTGGTTTTGCATTTGGAGCTCCACCTTGACCCTGATACCTGACAATGAACACTGTTTCTGTAGCTACATCACTCTGCCTCCTTACTCAGGCAAGATTCAGACCCTCTCACCCCTTGGCCTTCAGCCACCATGACTCCATATTGTATATAATCCAGCCTAGAAGATGGGCCACTCTATCTTGATTCAGGCCATCACCACACTTACAGCTCCTATAGCATGGGAGACAGTTGCCTAAGTAAATAATGATGATTACAGTCAGTGTAAGGAGAGCTTAGATAGAGCTGTGGGGCTGGAGCCCAGAGGATGGAGTGACTGCCTGCCAAAGGCAGACAAAGGAGGACCTGGGTCAAGGATGAGCAGTCATTTCCATGGCAGAGAAGGATAAACGCCTCTAAGTAATAGAAGGAGCACAAGTAAAGCCCTGGAGTTGGGAAAGAAGAGCATGCCTTGTGGATGATGAGAGATACAGCATGTCTGGAGTTTGAGTTGCAGAAGTGAGAACATTTGGAGCCAGATTATGATGTTCTCCAACAGGAATTTTTATGTGGTTCATACTTTATTCTCAAGGTGGTGAAAAGCTTTGCTAACAGTGATTATAGTAACTGCCATTTATTGAGGGTTAACCATGGGCAGTGGGTTGCTTAAGTTATTTGCATGTATTGTCTTATTCCTATGTAATAGACAAGGAAATTAGGAGGTTAAGTAACTTAACCAAAGTCACATAGCAAATGACCTGCACAGCTGGGTTTGGAGCCACCCAGTCTCAGATTCCAAAGCTTCTGCTTCTAATGTGGTACTTCACTGCCTTTTGTTACGGTTTTTAAAGGGGGGAGATATAGATTGATGTGAGATGTGTTTAAGGACGATATTGCAAAAATGATGTTGAGGAAGCCTCTGGAGGAAAAGATAGGCTACAGCAATAATGCAGGTAAAAAATCATGAGTCTGACTAAAAAACATTGGTGGGAAGATGTTGAATCTGATACTGAAGGGTCTTTCTCTCTGCTGGTGATTCCTCTTCCTGCTCCTAGAATCCACCTCGCCTCCCCTTGGAGTCAGAAGGGCTATCATCAAAAGGAACACAAATAACAAAAGGTGGCGAGGATGTGGAGAGAAGGGAACCCTTGTGCACTGTTGGTGGGAATGTAAATTGGCGCAGCCACTGTGGAAAATAGTGTGGAAGTTTCTCAAAACACTAAAAATAGAACTACCATATGACCCAGCAATTCCACGCCTGGGTATATATCCAAAGAAAATGAAAACACTGATTTGAAAAGATACATGCACCCCAATGTTCATAGCAGCATCATTTACAATAGCCAAGATATGGAAGCAACCTAAGTGTCCATCAACAGATGAACTGATAAAGAAGACGCTGTATATATATATACACAATGGAATGCTACTCAGTCAGAAGTCATAAAAAGGAAGGGAATCCTACCATTTGCAACAACATGGATGGTACTCTGATAAGTGAAATAATTCAGGCAGAGAAAGTCAAATACTGTATGATATCTCTTATATGTAGAATCTAAAAAATACAACAAACTAGTGAATGTAAGAAAAAAGAAGACGACTCACAGAAAACACACTGTGGTTACCAGTGGAGAGAGGGAAGCAGGGAGGGGAAATATTGAGATAGGGGTTTAAGAAGTACAAACTATTATGTATAAAATAAGCTATAAAGATATATTGTACAACACAGGGAATATAGCCAATATTTTTTAATAACTATAAATGGAGTATGACCTTTAAAAATTGTGAATCATTTTCTATACCTGTAACATATAATATTGACTATCAACTATACTTCAATTAAAAAATTTTGAAAAGAGAGGAAGCTTCTTGTAAGCTAAAAGCTCACCTGCCATTGTAGTGTGCCTGTATAAACACTTAAAAACAGGAGACCTCTTTATCAGAGAACAGAGCATTTACTCACATCTTAGAGCGCTAATTCCCCTGTGTTCCAGTTCCCCATGGGGCAGTGCAGTGTGGGCTAGACACATCTGTGCATGCAGGGACTTGCCAAAGGACAGGAACTCCTAAATTATGAAACTCAGAGGTTGTGTAAGGCAGCAAGCATATTCTCCCTTTTCCCCCATGGAGAGAGACAAATCCTGTCTGGGGAGGGGAAGGAAAGGTCCCGAGATTTTTTTTTTTTTTTTTTTTTTTTGCGGTATGCGGGCCTCTCACTGTTGTGGCCTCTCCCGTTGCGGAGCACAGGCTCCGGACGCGCAGGCTCAGCGGCCATGGCTCACGGGCCCAGCCGCCCCACAGCATGTGGGATCCTCCCAGACCGGGGCACGAACCCGTGTCCCCTGCATCGGCAGGCGGACTCTCAACCACTGCGCCACCAGGGAAGCCCGGTCCTGAGATTTTTATCACCCTTAAAATGTAAGTAAATATCTCTGAGGCAGATAAGCCCTTAAATCTCTGTGTAATAATTCACTATCTCTAACTTCCATTCAATCATCCTTTCACCCAGGTTGCCAGTAATTTTTACCCAGAAGGTCCTGAGTGTGCAGAAATGTGAAAATAGTCATGGAACATAGTCTCCCAATAGCGGTGTGAACAACCTATTGAAATTGGACAGAATTTCTACAGCTTTTATAAGATACTGGAATCAGTCCATCACAAGCTTAGAATGTCTGCAATACTGATTGAAGTGGACAGTTGTTCAGGCCAAATTATCTATAAAATTCAATTTGAAAGGTGTTTCTTAAACAAATTTCTGGGTTACTCAGGTGATTGTCTTGGTATGTATGTTCTTACTTTGAGTGCCAATAAATTATGTTTGAAGAGAAGAGAATCCTATTTCTTCTGTGCTTTGAAAGTTTCTGAAGAAATACTGATAAATGGTCAACAGAAGGACCAAGAAACCCTACTTTTATTCAGAAACCTGGGCATTATCACAATTTTAAGAATACAGAAACGTATCTCATGCATATATTCCATGTAATAAAAGATTGCATGCAGTGTGAAATTTTAAAAAATAGTTTATTTTAGCTGATACATAAGCTTTTCCCTGGAACATAATAGTGGAACTCAGTTCTGTTTTTCTCAAAAAATGTGAAGATGAATTATTTTCTTGTGTTTTGTACGGATCATCTAGGCAGGTACCAAAAAGAGGAGGTTCAGTAGCAGTGTTAAATCAAAAAGCACATGAGACCAAGTTGAGTCTGACATTTTGAGAGTTAAAAAAAAAAGTGGTTGTTAGTTTCTAGTATAATACAGTGAGCTTTCATTTACAACTTTTTACTTCTATTTTGTGTGTTTGATTTTGTATATGGGTTTTGGTCAAGGGATAAGTAAGAGGGAGATCAGGAGATAAAGGTAGAACTTCCATGAATCTTCAAATGCTGGTGTTGACAGCAAGTAACTTTTCCGACATGTGATGTACAAAATTAAACTATTAGGGTTTTTGGATTTCTTTTCATGTTTCTCTGTCCTTCTCTCATTGCCGGAGATGACATCAGCCTTGATTCTTTTAATTAATCTGCTAGAGAGAAGAAGATTATCAATACCAGAAATTAAGAACTGCAGCTTAGTTGAAGACCAGTCTTCAGTGTGTAGGTCTTTTTATTTTTCATAAATAGTTTTTGAAATGATGGAAGCAATAAAAAGTCATGTTGAAATAAAAAGTTCCACTATTCTGCCATCACCAATTTGCTTTTTCTATATTACCTTATACTTCAGACACAGCAAAATTCCAGTACATATTAAGCACTTAATACATCTTTCCTATTAGCATTGTGTTATGTTTGTTTATTTAAGGAGATGTGAAAAGCACAAAATATTAGAAAACTAATAGTATAAGTTAGGTGTAGTGAGTCTTTCTACTTTGCTTTAGGTCTTCTAGAGTAACGTTAGGCTAGTGTTAATCCTGATAGTGACAAGTTAAAATAGTGACAGGGATAAAGTGATCTCTTGTCATAGTTGTTAGCCAAGACGAGGGTGCCAGTTTCACTTTTTTATGTTGATAACCTCATAATAGTAATTTCACAGGGCTTTTTTGTGAGCTTATTGAACCTGGTGTTCAGTGTTTCATTGTGTTTGGGGCAGAGCTGGCTGGGTGGGGTGCAGAGTACCCAGGGATGTGGGTGGAGAGATACCCAGTGCCAGATTCTTAAGGGCCTTTGTAAGTTATACTATAGATTTGGGACTTCATTTTGGAGCAAATAGGGAGTCAGTGAATGCCATTTAAAGAAGGAATTGCCATTCTGGAATCTGTACTTTCAAGGGGTGACTCTTTCTCTGTGTGAATAGTGGATTTCAAAAGGGTAGGGTAAACAATTTGAAAAGTTCTTAGTGATCCAAGTGAGAAATGAAGGAGGCTGAGGGTCGGCTTGACGCAGCAGAGGAGTTTAAGAGGTTGGATGAGTGTGGCTTTATGTTTAAGTGAATACAGTAGATTAGGAAGAGGGGACTTCAAGGATTAATGCACAGGTGTCTGACCTGGAAACTGTCCAGCTGGTGGTGCCAGCCACTGTGATGGCCATAAATTGAACGATGCTTACGCACCATTTTCCACCCCCGTGTTATCTCTAGGACATGAAAATAAACATGCTTGAGCCTGGCAAAGTGATACATATGATGTTATCAACTCTTTTGTTCTTAAGTTTTACATTTTAAATTTTATGTCAATACTATTAATATACTTAAACATAAAAAATGCATTTATACGTATCCTTTCAACTATTCCTTGAAGCCTTCCTGATTTCTGTCATTTAAAAATTACTAATTTTCGTTTGGCATTTAAACATACATTATCACACATGAATTTTGAATTATGTAGAGGTTTTGCTTATATTTTCATGTATCTTGTGTTTGGCTTACCCTCATTACCTTTATTATTAAGCACTTGGGCGTTCCTTAGCTTCAATTCCTTCTGTGTCTTATTAAGATACTTTTATTGACCACATAAAATGTCTGTAACATAAAATTTAAATGTGGATACTGGCAAGGATAAATATTATGTAAAGTTAAAACAACAAACACATACTCCAGGCCTAGAAGGTTAGATATGGGGGAAATTAATCCTACTCTCAACATTAATGTGTAAAAAAAGCTAACAAGAAATTACTACATTTGTAATTATTGTTATATATCAACTATATGCCCAGCACCAATAGATGAAGTATCTGTTGATAAAAGTTTTTGCACAGTAATTATTTTCTCATTACTACAGCAGATAGAGCTTTCTGAAATAAATATAATCAAGTCTCTATCAATAAATCCAAACCAATTAGATCTGTCTCACACCAAGTGTTTCTTATTGCCCATGGTGAGCTTGAAATTCCCTGCCAGCTGCAAAAAAATGTTACTGTAGCATCAAGAAAACTATATGAAGAAAATGAAATGCATGATAACTTTCTTACATTTTTCTTAGGTGAGCGTAAATGTTGACAGAGCTGATAGTCTTACATATACAAGCTCTTACATGCAAAAACATTTCTGATTTAATAGTCAAACACTCAGAATCTTTTTATGCTCTCTTGCAATCTTTTTTCCCTTAAAGCATCTCTTTTTTTGTACCTGGGATTCCACTGTAGGGTCTTTAAAGATTTTGACAAGATAAGAGGAAACAAACCAAACTCTGCTTTCCTACATATCCTATACATATTTTCATTTTTAGACAAACTTGCATTATGGATACAGGTTGACTCAGTGTTTAAAAGTTTGAGCTCCAGGGTCATACTTGGTATCCTTTTTATTTATTTCTTATCTTGTGTAATGTATTATTTCAGAGCAAATGACTGTGACCTGATTTCTCTCTCTCTCTCTTTTTTCTTTGTGTATGTCCCTATAGGAATGTTTCTTTAACCCAATTCAGCCCTATTATTCTTTTATTAATTTTGACTTGTATGTGTTGAGTGTTTTCGACTGATCGTGCAGGTCATTATTTAGCTCTCAGGTTTTAGTATGTTGGATTATTATATTTGTTCTATTTGTCTTAGTCTCTTCATCAAGAAAATACCTACTATCCACTTGTTGAAAATCAGTTATCTTGAATTATATTATTAATTCTCTTTGTTGGAGTCAACTTTTGTATTTTTCTTTTCCATTTTTGGAAAGTCTGTCAAATTTGACCGATAATTCATGATTTGATTTTTACATTGTTTATTACTTAATGTTCTTTTGAATTCCACCATGGCTTTACAAATGACCTATCATTCTTCATAAGCCCCCTTAGTGTACTGCTTTATTCTGTTAGCATTTGTACTGAACAGGATGGAATAGTCTATGTTGAAGGAGTAAGTGCAGGTGTATTTCTTCTCATGCTACATGGTGAACTTAAGGTGATCGTGTGCTCTGCTGTACACAGCCACTCAGTCATCAAAGCTGATGGAGCCCCACTGTTACCTACCAGCGCCATCTAGGATGGGCCACATTTTCAGTCACAGCATTGTGAGTTAATTTTTCTGGCTTGTTGGTCAGAAGCAGTCACTTAGCCCACCAAACTCTATGTGCGTAGAAGAGGAGACCCATATATGAGTGAGCACTAGAAATCTCAATCAGTTTAGGAAATCAGCGGTTGTTTTTCAGAATTGTTTTGAATGTATAAAGCAGATACTATTTAATCTTTACCTGTGTTTTCCTTTGGTTTGGCAGAATCCGAAATGCAAAGTGTCAGAATATCATGCTTTAACTGTAGTTAATGTATTTTAATATACCAAAACAAAATTTATACTATATGAAATATTTATAGACATCTTAAATTGCTTTCCCAGGTTGAATACTAGCTAGTTGCCCCTATATACCACTTATTGGATGTTTCTTCTTATCGCTGATTTGAGTTGAACCTTTGTACACTAAATTCTTCTATCTTTTAAGCAACTGGTAGGGAAAAGCATTACTTTTTTCCTGAAATTTCTTTACTATTCATATATATTTAACCTTCAAGTGAATTTTAGTCATTTTATCACTCTAAATTAAGATTTCTGAAAAAATATATAAAGTGGCTTCACCTCATCAATATTATGCGTGAGTAGTAGAAAGCCTTAGAATTTGTTTTATGGTGTTAGATTCCTGGGTTGTAATTTCTGCTGTGCCACTTAATAGCCATATGACCTTGGGAAAATCCCAGGCTCTGCGTCTCAATTTCCTCATCTGTAAAAAGGGGATAGTAATATAATCTATCTTACAGGGCTGTTATGAAGATGAGATAAGTTAGTATTTGTAAAGCTCTTAGTACAGTGTCTCACGTGTATTAAGTTTTGTATTTGTGGTTTTTTTTTTAAATACAACTGAAGTCAATTAAAAGCATAATGTTGCAATACAGTAGAAATGTGTGAGCTTTTTAAGGAGATCGTGTTAAGAGAAATGTAGCTGTTTACCACAGGAGGCAAAAGGCACCACGTTCGAGTGCAGAGGCAGCATCTTTCTTTTGGGTGTTGGTTTGGAGGGCAGATGAACCATTGATGTGCCTGATGGGATGTGTGAGAGCGTATAAGATTGAAATGTTTGATATTCCTAAAGAAACAGTAAAATTCCTGTCAAGGGACCCATACATCCTCGGGGAAAGGCTGTCTAACCCCTGCCCCGAAAGTGCTGTCTTCATGGGAAAGCTCACCTCTATAAGTCTGCATCTTTAGCGAAAATAAACTGGTAGGTTGTGAATTTTTTTTAACCAAAGATAGCGGTTTACTAAGAGAAAATTAGTGTGTGCAGGCAGTCTGACGTACTATTCTGAATCTTTTATGTCTGTTTGTTAGGGCATGCTAAAAATTTTATGTGATGATAATGCTCTGTAGATGTAGGTTTTTTAAAATTGGACTTCATATTTGAAGAATCATGAGATCCACAAAGAAACAGCAAAATCTGATGAATGTCCATTATAAATTAATATTAAAATATGGGGTGTATGAACTGAAATATGAGTATACTATTTACATGGCCAACCGAAACATCACATGAATCATCTCATTTTAAAATGTTAAGAATCCCTCGCCTGTCCCTGAGATAGGAAGACGTATAGGAGATGAATTGTTATTGTAGTACTAGCACATAGCAATATACCTTTTTTATTACAGAATCAGGGAACAATCCTCTGAGATTCTCATTTGAAGTAGAAGGGAGTGAATTTTTATTGATTTGTTATTTCATTTAACACATCATTTTGCCCTCTTGCTCTCTTGTAGTATGTGTGTTCAATAAATAATACATTCTCTCTTCTCCACGTTGCTGCCTAAGAATCTGTGTGGCTCAAAATAAGCCACGTGTTTCCACAACTTATTGTTCTGGCTTCTCTGTTGTTTTGCCTAACAGCTGTCAGGACTGGTCTTCTTAATTGTTTTATGTGAGTGATGTGAAATTTGGGTTGTGATACCAAAGGTGGTCTGGGGTGAATGCTGCTTACCCAGTTGCCATGTTATGGACAATGTGTGTCTCGTATTGTCTCTGGTTGGTTGTGACAACGGCTGCTGACTCCTGACTATTGTTAAGTGCCTGGTAACTGATCAGTCGAATCCACCTCGGGATGATGATCAGTGGCGGGGACTGTGAGGCTGACAAAAACCAGAAGTAAAAGCAACCTTGCAAGTAAGACACTCACTTCATGGTCCGCTTCAGCAGGGAGCTTGCTTGTGACACAAGCTACATTTTCATATTCAGGAAAACAAATGACCAGACAGGTCTTTCCAGAGAGGGTTATTTATATATTTCATCAATGGTTCCTTTTGGTTTTAATTAGGAAGACTAGGGATATCACATTTAGATTGTTCTAGTAGGCCTAAAAAAGAAGGCAGAGGGTACAATTTTAAAATGGCACCTAGCAGGATTTTTGTGAGTGTTTAGTTGAACTCGGGATTAAACTAGAAAGCATCTTTGGTTATGTTCTGAAGTTCATTCCTCTGTGAAACTGCTGTGCTGTCCAGTGGAACTGCCTAGGTAGAAATCAGTTTCAATGGGAAGAAGCATACCTTTCCCCTGTCGGGTCTTACTGTCCCCACCCCACCTCTCCCCGCCCCATCAAGCTTTTCTTCTAGTAAGGAGCATATGGATTATGAAGAAGGGTATGTAATTGCATTACATTGACTACATCAGGCTAGAGGTTAGATTTTTGCTGTCAGCTGACAACATTTTGGAGAGAGTGTGTTCATTTTTATTCTTAGTATCCCACTTGGTCCTTCCCTATCACTGTTATAAGAACTCAGTTTACTATATTCTGTACTTGACCCCTAAAACACCTTGACCCAAGCTGGAAGAGTAGGATTGAGTACAGTGAATTCATATCTCTTCAAAGATGTGTTTGTAATGAAGGGCCTCTCTGGGAGCCTACTTAATACAAATCACCTCTCATTTTACAACAGGTAGTCAATGTTGGATTCAGGTAGTAGTTTTAGAAAAGATCATTTACTTCCAACTTCAGATCTCAAATTTAACATGATTTTTAAAGGGGCATGACATTAGACCTTTAAAAAAATGTGTGTTTCAATTCCCAAATAGTGCTTTTGAGCAAAATATGTATTTTGAAGCTACACAGTGAATTGTGCCTAATTCCCACTAGGTTTTAAAATCATAAATACCTTAGGTCATGGCTCCTTCAATATTTGAATTCTTTTTGGATTGTACAAAGGCCATGCAGATAGATGTTAAAACATGCGTGGTAACACAAAGCAGGGAGGGCAGAAGGAAAATATACATCCAGGTATTGAGGTGGAAGTCAGTATCTTTGCTGTGAATATTCATCTTAATTTCAAGTGTTGTTTATCAACAGTTTAAAGGCCTATGTGTCCTCCCAAACTGCAAAACATTAAAGAGGTAAAAAGGTAATTGAGATAGGAAGTGGTAGTAAGAAGTCTTCAGTGACAAGCCAATAAGTGTTATAATCCTGAGCTGTATTCTTTATTAATATTGATTTACAGTTTCTATTTAGCACTTAATGGTCTCTTTGTCCTGCCTTGGATTCCATATTTGTATTTGATAACATTTATTGGGTTTTTCCCCCTAATATAAAAGAAATAGTCACGTTAAAGTCTTTGGGAAATATATACAATAAAAAATAATGATATGAATTTGTGAGTAAATGATACATGATGATATTTGCTTCAAAATAATGTTGGGTGGGCAAAGAGGTGAGGGCCTAGATGACACTGTACGGCCCTTGTAAGTTTTGGGTGGATAGAGGTTCATTGTGCTGTTCACTTTATTTTTATATCCTTTGAAAAGTTCTGTAATTAAAATAAAAAGACCTCTCGTTCCACTTCTCAGAGATAATTATTTCTTCTTCTGCACACAGACATATTCACAGAAATACACTTACACATACTCATACCTTTTTTATTTAGACAAAATTGGACCACCCCAAAGTAGAGAGTCTGAGTTCAATGGAGACTCAGGTTGTTCTCTCAAATGCCCTTGGCAGACTCCTGCGCAGAGCGACCATTTGAATTTTGTTGACTTGTCACTGGATGGTCAGGTTTGGTGAGTAAGGGAAGCCAGGTGTGTACTCATTCGGCGGGGGAGAGGAGGGGGGTTCAGGCCCAAAACACAATTAATTGCTGTATACACTGACACTAAACCATGACTAAAACTTAGAATTAGCCTGTGTTTGCTGTGATGTTTAGACTTAGCTTAAATATCTTCTGTGGGCTGAGATGTGGGAAAAAATAGCAAAGCAAGGGAAGCTACCTTATTCTCATCCTCTTTTTCTTTGTAATGTTATTCCCTCTTCCTCTGAAAGAAGAAGTGGAGGGAAAACAGAGCGGAACCTCAGAAGTGTTTAACTCAGAGAGTGAGAAATGAAGGAGTTGAACTGCCACCTGCTTCCACTTGCTCTACCCTCTCCATATCATCTTCCCCAAGCCCAAGTGTGTCAGTTTCAGATGTACAAGTTCTTTTTCCATAGCCCAAGCAGATCCCTAGTTACCATGATTCAAGGGATCCTACAGGTGTTAGGTAAGTCTTCTAGAAAGATAATTCCTTTAAAGAGATTTAATTATAGTTCTCTTATTTACTTTAAAAGTATCTTTTAACTTAGGTCCTTAGCAGAAATTCAAATGATTTTTTTTTTTTTTTTCTTTTTGCGGTACGCGGGCCTCTCACTGCTGTGGCCTCTCCTGTTGTGGAGTACAGGCTCCGGACGCTCAGGCTCAGCGGCCATGGCTCACGGGCCTAGCCGCTCCGCGGCATGTGGGATCTTCGCGGACCGGGGCGCGAACCCGTGTCCCCTGCATCGGCAGGCAGACTCTCAACCACTGCGCCACCAGGGAAGCCCTCACATGATTTTAACTTTGCATGAATGGTGTTATCCCTACGTTGATTTTCAGAACACCAGAGGAAAGTTTAGGCCCTGGTATGGAAAATAATCTCATTGATTATGGGAAATTCATTTCGATTCATGAAGCAAATGGCTGCTTATTTCTAAAAACCTTTCCTCAGTACAACCCAGGTCTCTAGGACTGACCTTCCTTTGCTTGGGGTAGTCATTCTTGAAAATTTTTTCAGCATACTAGGCAAATACAAAGGCCTTAGCACCGAAAGTGTACCATTTCAGATAACATGCATTCTCTTCATGCCTATTTATGTTAAACCTTCATTCCTTATATATTCCTTATTAACATTTGAGTATTATTTTATCCTTCCTACATTGCAATGGTAACAAATTTTGACGTAGTGCTTGTGAAGCAGTTCTGGGCACTGAGCTCTGGGGGCAAGACCCAGAGAAAAGGGAAATGTGATGCTGAGCAAACAGTCTACACTGCAAAAGCACGAGTGACTTGTATTGTAGGATTTTGGGGCAAACAAATTTGTGTATATTTTTTACAAGGTCAGTAACCAAAGTCTGTTCACAGTTTAATGCAGGAACATACAATATTTTACATATGAGCAAAATATTTTAAAGCCTAACCTGGGTTTTAAAAAGCTTTATATTTTAAAATTTAGATTTATTATGAATCATACTCTCAGGTTAGTTGCTGGCTTGGTTTTATAGATGGAAGAATTAAATGATATCACTGCATAAACATAATTTATGATTCATGATTTTTTCATTAATGGCTATTTTAAAAACCTGTGCTTGGTTGACTACAATGAAGGAGTAAGTGATTTTTAGTTTTAGTATTTTTATATTCTATCATTTTATATTGACTTTTGCTGTAATTCCACAAGTGTTTTTCTAATATTAGAAGATATCTAAACATTTAGTAAAAGTTTTAATGTTTCCTCCAAATATCACTTCATAGTGTAAATGTTCTGTCTACTTGTATTTTAATTCTCCAACTCAAACTCTGTAAGAAATTGGTAAAATTATTATGTGCTTTGAATTTTCAGTTGTTGTATAATAAATTTCTGTTGAAAATTTCCACTGATTCCTGGACCCATGTAAAAGTAACAACAATTTTTTTTGAAAAATATTGCCAAACCAAAGCAAGGCAGTCTTTGAGCCAGCTCTAATGGTCAACAGACCTAGAGCGCTCCCCACATTAAGCTGGTAGCTTGCTTAAAGTAAATGTCTGATTGAATTACTCCTTGGTGATGAGGAATCCGGTTATTTCAGAGGGATTGATTTTTAATCAAAGTCAAATTCTGAAACATCTTTTCTGGATTCTCTATTTGATTTTTATGAGTTTGATTTCTCAGACCCAGTTCCCTCTTAATATTCTTCCTTTCTGAATTTGATTTTCCTTCAACAAGGGGAAACGTATTTCTTTCTAAATTAAAGGTTAGTTTGCAAGCCAGAATGATAAAGGTATAAAGGCCTCTATTCCTCCAACTTGACAAGAGAACTCCTTTATTTTCTGATATCTGGATCAATAAAACATTGCTTTTATAGATACAGAAAACATTGCTTTTATAGGAAATTGGGCACTCTTACTGAGGAATTTGCTTGGAGTCACTTCTTTTTAATTTGCTCAGACCGGGTACTGGGAGAAGGTCTTTTCTGAGATGAGGAAGGTATACAACTTTGTTTCTTAAAATTGCTTTGAGTTTCTTTGGAAAGGTCGGGATTTGTGGAGTATTTGAGTTAATTCCCTCTTCTGGTTATGACAGCAGAAGTGCAGATTTATTTCACAGTTAACCTAGCCTCTTAACACATCTTCTATGTCTTGTTAGATTTATTTTCTAGACCTCAAAGCTACAAAGAGCCTTGAACTGAGAGCTCTCATCCGTCTCCTTCTCTGTCTTCTCTGTCTCATCACCCTTTCTCCCCTCCTTGCTCTCTTTTCTCTTCTCCCTTTTTTTCTTCCCTCTTCTTTCTCTTCCTTTCATCCCTTCTGCTTTAAGCACCCCCCCACCCTCTTTACCTCCTTCTACCTCTCACTATCCCCTCTGTCCTAGAACGTGCAGTTCTAAAACAATGATGACTAAGTTAACGTAAAAATGAACAGATCACTAAATGCCATGGCCCCATAAGTTGCTGGAAAGAGTTGAAAATCAAGTGATGGAACTACAAATATTAAACATGAGACTGCCAAGAGTCCATCTCATTTCTTAGTGTAGCGATTCTCTTCTGTGGGTGTAATTTGAATGTGTTCTCAGGAAAGAGCTTCAGTGAAAGGAGAACTAGAGCAAATATGCGTGATCATAAGAACCTAGAAAATGAGACAGACTTCTTTCTTTGATGAAATATGTAAGAGCTTCACAGCCATATTCAGGCTGGGACATTGCTGAGTGCTTCCAGGACACAGCCGGCCCATGTGGTCCATGCGTGATCTGGAATAATGAGACAGAGTGTAAGACCAAATCAAGACTCTAAGCTAAGTCATGGCAACACATTTATCTAAGCAAAACTGGGGAAGAGGAGTATGGGTCAACTTTCTGAAAGCAGAGACTGGGGGGGAGTAGTGTAGACCCAAATCCTGAAGAGGGCAGTCACAGGGATACTCTTAGAGAGATGTCCCATGGAGTAAGGACGGGAATCAGTTAAGGTATAGTCCAAGTTGCTGTTACAAGTAATTCTCACCACCCCTCATAATGTAGCTTTAATAAGAGAAGTTTTTGGAGTGTGTGTGTGTGTGTGTGTGTGTATGTTCACATGTATGTTTTATTCTTACATGGCACTCCAAGGGTAGACTAGGGCTAGTGTGTTACTTCTCAGACAGCCATCCAGGGACTCAGGCTCATTCAATCTTACTGTTATGTTCTTCTCAATATGCAGCTTGCATGTCATGGTCCAAGATGGCTGCTCTGGCTCTTGCCAGAGTATGAATACTTCAGGTCATGGGAAGAGGAGAGGTCAGGTGAGCATATATCCATTTCTTCTAAGAGCAGTAGCACACATCAGTTCTGCCTAGGTTCCATTAGCCAGAAATGAATCATATGATCCCACTAGTCTCTCTAGCTAGGCAGTTGTTCAGCTATTTAATTTGAAAACTTTAATTTGGTATTTCTGCTATTAAAAGAAGAGGATGATGCACTGGTGTTTGTGGAACACCAGTGGTCTCTTGCAGAAGCATCAACCAATGCCTTAGATGAGTCCAAGCTACTGATTCTGATAGTCGTTGGGCCTGAGGAATATCATTTGTCACCTGCTATAAATGGCAGGGGGAGAAGGACCACATTCCTGAAAGTGACTGGGTAACATCTTAAAAAGTTGACATGGGTGCTACATGAGGAATAACAACAAGGACAGTTACCTCACTAGGTCATGAGTTTCTTGAGAGTAGAGGCGGAATATTATTCATCTTTATATTCCCAAAGTTTAACACGACTCTTAGACTATGTTTTATCACTAATAGATAAATACTGAATGAACGGATGTAAACATATCCTTTAAGAGGATAAGAAAGAAGGGAAACCATATAAGGTAAAAGTGATAAGGGCCTAAATTATTTAAATCATTATGTTCTTTAAAAAAATTGTTTTGTTTTCATTTTCTCATTTTTGCAGTAGAATTTCCCTTAATTTTTCGAACTGGTATTCCAAGACACATGCTTTCTCTCTGAACCTTGTGTGAGGCTAAAATAGATAATGAGTTATAGAAAGTACATCATTTTCAATGCAAATATAAATGTAACCTAAGTTGTACATCTCAGTATAGCCTAAATTTGAACCCTGACATTGATAACTTTGAAACCATTCCTCAAAAACAGAGGTACTCTGCCTTTTAATTTTAACGCCGTATGTAACTTCAGAGTTCACTGTTGTACATTGAAAGTAAATTTCAGGATTTGCCAAGCTTTCACAGTGCAGGGATATGATTCTTAAGTTATATTGCATGAGTTCATTTTTGTTTTCAGTCATATCTTCTAGTAGTACTTCAGGAAACAACATTACATTAAAAAGTTTGTGTAGTTTACATAACAAATTGCCCTTTGTGATATCCAGGTATTTTCCATCCTCAAACATATGTTAAAGCATGCTTAAATAAATAAATATATAAAATATACTGTAATTATATTTATTAACATATTAATTGTACATATATAATTCAGATTCCATGTGTGTACATGTGTGCACGTGTGTGTATTTACACACATATGTACATTGTGATGTTACACTAGACAGAAGTATTTCCTGTAGGGAAATACAAGCTACATTGCTTTACTGGGAAATATATCTTTTATACCTTTAAATGTAAAGGATTTATTTAGTTTAGTTTGCTCTGGTATGCAAATAAATGTTCTGGTATGCTCCAATAAAAAGCACATAAATAGGGAAGATAATTTATAGAGAAAGTTTAAACATACTCAATTTGCTGTAATTATAGTGAGAGCAGGAAAATATTCCATACTGTATTTGGTACAAATAACTGTGCATTTTTGCAGATATGCTATTTATGGCATATCTCTTATAGTCTTTTTTTCTCTGACCTGAATAGCAAATGTCGTCTGTATCTGATTCATTTAAATAATATATTTTGAGCTTTTTCCATATTTCTGACAATTCCTGAGGGTAGGTGCTTTCATACACACTATACTGTTTAATCTTCTGGATATGAAGGGTGTTTTTATTTTCCCTTTTTTACTGATGAGGCCACTGAGTCTGATGTCACAGGAGGGTAGGAAACAAACATAGCTCTGATCATAGTCTCCTGCTTATTGCAATTTATTCTCCATCCTTTTATTCTGACAGTTACCAATTATTACGTTGTATTTGTCTATATTTTAGCTTATTTACTCAATTGTGAGCTCCTTGTAGACAAGAACTGAATTATACAAAACAAAAATTTTGTTTCTTATATGTCAGCTATGAGAGCAAGTAACATTTGTATACCCAGAACAGTAAAAGATGCTCATTTTGATTAGGAAAATCTACGAATGCTGTTTATTTTCCTTTAGAATCTGGAGACTAGGTTGCAGAGCATATGAAGGATCTGGGGAAACTTCCCTGAAATTTCTTCTATGCTTTCATCTCAAGTATTCCTGCAAGTCCTGGCTTATTTAATGATGACTTCCAAACAAAATAGAAAATACAGGTTGAAACTATTAAAGATTAAGCAGTAATTAAAATAGATACTTTTGATTTTCCTTTTTAACATAAACAGACTGTTTCTATTTAAAGAAATGAAAATTTTCCTCTTTTGTTGTTTTTAAGTTAATATCATTTGACTAATTTAATTAGTAGAAATATATTTGTGTAAAAAAAAAAAGAATTGTAGGGCTTCCCTGGTGGCGCAGTTGTTCAGAGTCCGCTACCTATGCAGAGGACATGGGTTCGTGCCCTGGTCCGGGAAGATCCCACATGCCACCAAGCGGCTGGGCCCGTGAGCCATGGCCCCTGAGCCTGCGCGTCCGGACCCTGTGCTCTGCAACGGGAGAGGCCACAACAGTGAGAGGCCCACATACCCCCCGCCCAAAAAAATAAAAAAGAATTGTTACCATATACACACTAAAAGAAAACATGGGTGATTTCCTTTTTTACCCTGGTGTAAGGGAAGTCATACTTACGTATGACTCAAAATCTAAAGTCAATAAAAGAAAAAAGTTGGTAATTTTGACCACACATACACGTGTGCACACACACACATCTCATGGGATAAAACCCCATAAGCAAAGCAAAGACAACTTATGAACTGGCAGTAAATATTTGCAACATATGCCACAAACAAAGTCCTTAGTACATCCTTCATATATAAAGAATTCTGAGAGTCTTAGAAATAAAAGACTAAAACACCAAAAAAATCGGAAAAGTTATGAACTAACAACTCAAACTTGCAAGTAAAGATACAAAAATGTCACTTGAACATCGAAAATAAAAGTTCAGATTCACCCATAATTAGATAAATGCCAGTAAAAATAATACTGAGATGCCATTTTTCAACTCTCAGGTTAGTGAAAATTAAAAATATGAGGACACATCCTGTTGATGAGACTGTGAGGAAACAGGTGCTCACCAACATTGTAGTAGGAATGCAAGCTGGTACAATCCTTCTGAATGGGAATTGGATAGTACTACTACCTTTTGACCAGCAACTGCACTTTTAGGAATCTCCCCTGTAACTACAGTACTCTGGAAATATCTATACAAGTTTATTAATTGCAGCTTCAATTAGAATTGCAGAATACTGGAAACAAACAAGAATGGCTGAATAAGGTATTGTATACTTGTTGAGTGGAATACTATGCAACAGTAAAAAAGTAAAAGAGCAAAGTGCAAAAGGCTGTCTGTATTGTGCTACACTTTATATCACAAATAGTAAATATAAGAAAATACAGTGTGTCTGCTCATTTTCCCAAGAGAAACGTAGTAAGGGTAAGCCAGAAACTACTGAGATTGTTACCTACAGGGGGTAAGTGAGAAGATGGTTGACATGAGAGTGACACTTTTCTTAATACCTGTTTTGTGTAGCTTTGATCCTTATAAGCATGGTTATCTTTCACATACTCCCCCTCTCCAAATAAACAATTTGAATCAATCAGGATGTGGGGAGAACCCAAAATGGAATTTAGAAAGTGGCTAATGAACATAACTCTATTATGGATGAGTGCCATAACCACAATGCAGGAGATGGGGAAAGAGATTTAACTAAGTAAATTTGGAAAACAGTATTTGGCTGTGTACTGTAAGGTTAGAGACAAATAATGTTATACAAATACTGTGCTCCAGTTAATAAAGACATTTCTCAGAGGGGTTTGGGTTAGCAATTCTGAACTACTTGATGTGTATATTAGAACTGAAAATAATATATATATTGTGGATAATGAGAGTCAGATTTCTCACTGTCAGAGAAAGAAGTTACAAATAGAAAAGAGAGAAGAGAAGGCTAGAATGAACTAATGGTTTTGGTTAGAATCAGAGCTATGAAGAATCGTATATCAACAAATTGGATAACATAGATGAAATGGACAAATAAGTAGAAACACAAAATTTACCAAGACTAATTCATAAAGAAATAGCAAATATGAATAGACCTATAACTAGAAAGCAGATTGGATAAGTAATCAAAAATCTCCTGACACACAAAAAAGCCATGGACCTGACCTGATGGCTTCACTGGAGAATTCTACTAAACATTTAAAGAAGAGTTAATCCTTCTCAGACTTTTCCAAAAAATTGAATAGGAGTTTATACTTCTGGACTCATTCAAAGAGGCCGCATTACCCTGATACCAAAGCCAGACAAAGACAATACAAGAAAACTGTAGACCAGTATCCCTTATGAGCATTAATACAAAGAATCCTCAAACCTAGCAAACAGAATTCGGTAGCATGTTAGATGGATTATACACCATAACATGGGATTTATTCCTGGAGTGCAAGGATGCTTCAACATAGGAAAATCCATCAATATAATACACCACATCAATGGAATGAAGGAAAAAATTCACATGATCATCTCAACTGATACATAGAAAACATTTGAAAAATTCAAAACCCTTTCATGATATAAGTATGCAACAAACTAGGAATAGAAGGAAACTACATAAGTGTAATAAAAGTCATATATTAACAATCCACAGTAAACATCATACTCAATGATGAAAGACTACTGAAAGCTTTCCCTCTAAGATCAGGAATGAACTAGGATGCCCACTTTAACAACCTCTATTCAGTATAGTACTGGAAGATTGAGCCAGAGCAATTAGGCAGGAAGAAGAAAGAGTAGGTATCCAAACTGGAAAAGAAGTGAAATTATCTGTTTGCAGATGATATGATCTTATATGTAAAAAGCCCCAAGGATTCCACAAAAACCACCTGTTAGAACTAATAAAAGAATTCAGCAAAGTAGCAGGATACAAAATCAACACAAAAATATTATTTGTACTTATATTTATGTACAATGAAAATCTGAAAAGGAAATCATGTAACAATTACATTTGCAACAGTATCAAAAAGAATAAAATACTTAGGAATTAAGAGTAAAATACTTAGGGATTAACCATGCTGATGAAAATCTTGTACAATGAAAACTACAAATTATTGTGAAAAATTAAAGAGGACATAAATAAATGAAAACATATACCATGTTCATGGATTGTAAGACTCAATATTGTTAAAATGTCTATACTACTACCAAAAGCAATCTATAGGTTCAATGCAATCCCTATCAAAATCCCAGTGATATTTTTGCATAAATAGAAAAACCCATCCTAAATTTCATATGCAATCTCAAGGGACTCCAAATAGCTAAAACAATCTTTAAAAAGAACAAAACTGTAGGATTCTCACTTCCTGATTTCAAAACATACTATAAAGCTACAGTAATCAAAATAGTGTGGTATTGGCATAAAGACAGATATATGGACCAATGGACTAGGAATAGAGAGCCTAGAAATAAATCCTCATCTATATGGTCAAATGATTTGTGAAAAGGTGGCAAGACCATTCAATGGGGAAAGGACAGTCTTTTGCAGAAATAGTGCTGGGAAGGCTGGATATCCACATGCAAAAGAATGAAATTGGACCTATACTTAACACCATATACAAAAATTAACTCAAAATAGAAAAGGATCTAAATGTAAGACCCAAAACAATAAAACCCTTAGAAGAAAACATAGGACACAACTTCATGACATTGGATTTGGCAATGATTTTTTGGATATGACATCAAAGGCAAAGGTAACTAAAGTAAAAAATAGACAAATTGGACTTCATGAAAAATTTTGTAAAATTTTTCATCAAAAGACATTATAAACAGGGTAAAAATTAAACCAACTAAATGAGAGAAAATATTTGCAAATCATATATCCTGTAAAGGATTAATATCTAGGATATATAAATAATTTCTAAAACTTAACAACAACAAAACAACCAGATTTTGGGCTTCCCTGGTGGCGCAGTGGTTGGGAGTCCGCCTGCCGATGCAGGGGACACGGGTTCGTGCCCCGGTCTGGGAGGGTTCCACATGCTGCGGAGCGGCTGGACCCGTGAGCCATGGCCTATGGGCTTGCGCGTCCGGAGCCTGTGCTCCGCGGCGGGAGAAGCCACAGCAGTGAGAGGCCCGCGTACCGGAAAAAACAAACAGAAAACAGATTTTAAAAATGGGCGAAGGGTTTAAATAGATACTTCTCCAGAGAAAATATATGAGTGGCCCCTAAGCGCGTGAAAAGAAGCTCAAACCATTGATCATTAGGGAAATGCAAATAAAAACCACAGTGAGATACCACTTCACACGCATTATAATGGTTACTATTAAAAAACAAACAAACCAGAAAACAATGTTGGCAAGGATGTTGAAAAATTTGAAATCTTGTGCATTCTTGTTGGGAATATAAACTGTTACAGCTTCTGTGAAAAACATTTTGAATGTTTCTCAAAAAATTAAAAATGGAATTACCATATGATCCTGCAATTTTACTTCTGGGTATAGGACCAAAATAACTGAAAGCAGGGTCTCAAAGAGATATCTGTACACTCATGTTCATAGCAGCATTATTCACAATTGCTAAAACGTGAAACCAACCCAAGTGTCCATTGACAGATGAATGGATAAACAAAATGTGGTATATACTTGCAATGAAATACTATTCAGCCTTTGAAAGGAAGAAAAGTCTGCAATATGCTAAAACACGAATGAACCTTGAGGACATTATATTAAGTGAAATAAACCAGTCACAAAAAGGCAAACGCTATATGATTCCACTTATATGAGGTACTTAGAGCAATTAGAGTCATAAAGACAGGAAGTACAATGGTGGTTACCAGGGGCTGGGGGCAGGGGAGTTTGGGGAGTTATTGTTTAATACATATAGAGTTTCAGTTTTACAAGATGAAAAGAGTTATAGGAATGGGTGGTTATGGTGTTGCACAGAAAAGTCAGTGTATTTAATACCACTGAATGGTACACTTAAAAATAGTTTGGATGGTAAATTTTATGTTATTTATATTTTATCATGATAAAAAGCGATGAGGGGTGTTGAAAGGATGTAAGTGCCAATTTGAAGGAGCTTCTAGTGATCAAATCCGAAACAAATTGAACAAGAAAATAATTGATGAGAGTAATGAATTATAACTCATAGAATAAAGCAACTATCCACACTGATGTAAATAACTGAATACATAAATTGTGGAGAAGAGACAGCTTTTCCTTATGAAATAATTCCACTAAGCCCTTCCCTCTAAGACCATTTTTAAGGGGCCCATATATGTTTAGTGACATTTTGAAAAATTTTTATAAAAGAGAAGGGCAGCTTGTTCCTTGGGAGTCATGTCTTCTGAGTTTATCTGATTAATCTGCCACTAAAGAAATGTAATAATAAAGAAATGTTGGCATGGGAAATTAAGTGTTTAAGAAAAAGAGGTGAGTCTCTGGGTACATAGACGGGAGGAAAAGGATAGAGAACAAAAGACCATTAGCTGGGGTGGAACAGCTCAGGACTTTAAGGAAGCAAGTCTTGAGATATGTGGCAAAGAGATTTACATAGGAAAATTTGGGTTTGCAGTTAAAAACATGCCCTTTTCCTGGGTAGCCATGAACAAACCATTTCGAGTTAGAGCTTCGTAGAAATTTAGATGGCCTTTAGATTTCTTATTTTACTGAAGAGGAATCTGAAGACCAGATGGATACAACTGAAACTGACTTAAATCGTAACTATTTGCTGCTATTATGTTGTTTGTTATTGTACAGTGATTTGTTGTTTAAAAGGGTTTTCTAATGAGATAAGAGATAGGAAGATACCTTGAAAATTATAATATACAAAAGTGGTTAATTCATTTCAAAAATCAGTTATTCACTATATTTATGATGTAGGTATTATTACTGCATTCCTTTCACTCATCCAACACTGTTCCAGGAAGGAGAGTAAAATGGTTCAAGGCACACTTTTAACTCTGAATCAAGCTGCCTCCTTCCACCATTTACTACCTATATGACCTCTGGTAGGTTGTTTCACCTTCGTATGTCTCAGTTTCCTTGTCTGTAATGTGGAGAGAATGGAAGTCCCAAATTCACAGATTTTTGGTGAGGAGGTAATGAGATGGTGCTTAGCGCAGAGCATGGCTTATAGAAAATGCTACATGTGTAAGCTATTGTTATAATCCGTAGTTCCTTTGAAAGAAGAGTATCAGGATGAATAAAAGTATCTATAAAAAGTGTTCATCTGTTCTTTTTGTATGAATTGTGAATAAATGTCCATCATATTAATGTAAGCAAAAAATGAAAGAAACATTAAAGCTGATTCTTTAATGTTCATCAAAGAAATTGTGGGTTCTGTACATCTTATTCCATTTATGGAATGACATGCCATACTCAAAAGGAAAAAATAATTTTCTTGTTCGAAAGTACGTATTTGAATCAAGTTGTACATTCATTTGTACAGTATTTTAACTAGAGATTTGGGGGCTTTAGGATTCAGTGTGATTGTCAATAATTGATTTCATCCACATATTTCAGAAGTTAAGTAATGTACTTTTTTCATATGAAAATATTCCTCTATTTCATTTGTTTTGAAAGGTATCTGATGGATGCTGTGTGTAGAGAAATATTTGGCAAACCTTGAATCATTTCAAAGACCCAAACTTAATTGCTAAATATGATTAAAGATTATTCTTTCCCCTTCAAAAACAGAACAAAACAAAACAAAAATAACACATCTCCCACTTCAACAATACACTTTCTTCTATAGGATTACCATTCAAACAGAGTTTAAATCAGACAGAATTCATGTTCCTTTATTTAGGCTCACTATATGTTTTCAGGTCCTAGAAGAATAATAACTAGTCCTTGTAAGCATACAAGGAATTATCTTTATTGAGATGCTAAAACTTTTTTTGTACTATTGCTAAACAAATTGAGTAAGAAATTGCCTTTATGTAAGGACATCAAAAGAAAATGTAAGTAGTATCTTAAGCTACATATATAGCCATTTTTTTGGTTAAACTAAAATAGTAGTCTATCATGTGACTTAATGTTGCTGAATTCATTTATGTAAATAGAATACATATTCATATTTTAAACAGAAGTAGGCAGATATTTATATAGTGTTTCCTGTTTGCAGTTTAAGGCCATGCTATCCATTGGAACCAGTACCTTCCTCCAGAGAATAGCACCAAGGTCACCTGTTTTTTGGTTGTTCTTTATTTACTTTTTTTTGATTTAGAAATTGTATTATGCTAGCTGCTCTCTGTAAGTGGACTGTCAAGATTAAAGCTGTACCACTTAACAAGGAAAGTGATGCCTTCATTCTTCATGAATGGCTCTAGATCTAATCAAAAATCAGTATGGTCCACTCTTGCTCCCCAAACATTCCTAAACTGTTTCCTCTGCCCCAGTCCCTCTGTTTGGAAACTTTTTCCTCTTCTCTACCTTTCTCAGTTACAACATCGATATCAAATGCATTCATCATATTTAGGGATTAGGTCATTATTATGAATGTGTGAAGTGACTAGTTTTAAGATAACAGCAGATGTCCAGACAGGTTGGAAATTGAGAATGCATATTTTGCCTAATAACAATTAAAACAGACAAAAGAAAGAAAATAAAACTATAACACCCCTCCTGATAGCCCACATGCCTAACATACACTCCCTGATGCTCAAATTTCTGGTCAGGTAGGCTGTCATAAGCCCTGATCTAAGCTGAAGATCTGTCATTTTTCATGAACCCCTTCCCATGGTCCTTTTTCATTTGAAGTTATGCTACAAAAATTTAAATACAGTAATTTTGCCAAAATTTTACTGGCGTAGATAATTGGGATCAGGATTAGCTTGCCATTTTCAAAAGTCTGTTTTCTAGAATACATTTGAGAAAATGTCACTTTATTGTGCTCTTATAAAATGCTCAGTGCATATTCACTGAATGAAGGAATACCTGAGTTCATTTAGGAATAGTAAGAGCCGTTTGTAATTAACACATTTATCACTTGTAAACAAATTACATGGAGCTGAAGTGCTTTGAAGCATCTAGTACTTGTTGAAGTACTATTTATACTATTGATTTGCTCTGAGATTCCTTTCAAAACTAATATTAAAGAGAAATTAAGTCTAATGTAATTCTGATATCTGAATGTAAATTATTAGTGTGGATGGATTACTAGTGATTCAGATACTTTAAGTACTGTATTTCCCCATTATTAAAGTCTTTTTTTGTTAAATATCTTTACATTATGTACAGAGCTAGATTTTCAGAAAGACAAATGTAGAATAATCCTTCACAAAATAATTGACTATTAAATGTCTTTGGTTGGCTAGTACAGGCTTCCTTTCTCCCTTCCTTTCTGTTTCCTATCATATTTTCACAATCATTTGTTAAACTGCGTGCTAAGATAACTTACTCCTGAAGAGTAAAAATAAGATAGGCTCAACTGTCCCTAAGTAACATTGTCCTAGAGGGGTACTGGAGTGGATATATCTCACTTGACTATATTTCCTGTTTCTCAAGATATTTATACTCATTGTGAATGTTTAAACAGAAAAGAGTGTATCTGTGCGTTTCAGTTTTATTTCTTGATACCTAACATGTATGAGCATATTAAAACAACTTATTAGTAACTATCGAAAACTTTTCCATAATGAGATTAAGATTCTGTAAAACTCTAGTCCATTTGGGAATTGAATAACTGCATAAACCATACCTTACATCTTCCTGAGTACTCTTCTTGAGTACTCCAAGAGTATGCTTGTGCAGTGGCAAGTTGTATGTTCTAGCAGAACTAGAAACTTAAAAAAAATTTGGGGCTGTTTGTGGCAAGGTCTCACCATTTCACGATGCTTCAAAATATATCACTAGTCCCTCCGGTAGAAAGTTTCCACAGTTTTATATGCTGGCCAGACTTCTGATTCTCTAATTCATACAGAGTTTATATTATTAAATATCATAAATTCTATTACTGCTGTCCAAAGGTGGGATATAATACAAAGTGAAGTGTAGACCACTGGGCTATAAAATGGTGACAAATCATGACTTAGGATGATCTGAAATCAAGGAGGGCCAAGAACATCTCTTAACAAGGGAAATGTTCTTCTACTCAGAGTATCTGTAGGTTGCAATCCACTGAACAAACGAGTAAAGGGCCTTGGTTAAGAAAGTGGCAGAAATTGGGAGACAATGTACAAAATCTTAGAATAGTAAAGTTGTAAGCATCCTCAGAGATTGTGTATTTAACCCTTCTGTTTGAAGATCAAGAAATTGAGTTGAAACTGTGAATAGTTACACATAAAAGTTTTTAAAACTTCTAATTCCAAATTCATGAAGTTCAAATTGTTTTCTTTAATATAACATCCTGTCTTCTTTCTTTTCAGTATTATATATTGGTTCAATAATGTTGCCTAACCTCTCCTGTTTTCTTCCCCCCCAAATTCAGTAGCTTAGAACAGCAAGCATTTATTTTCTTGTTAATGGGTCAAGCTGGGCTTGAGCGAGTTGGCCATCATGCTATGGGTTGGATTTAGGTTTTCTCCATATATTTCCTCTTTCTTCACGGACCAGTAGCACCCGAGGTTCCCAGGTTCCTTCCATCTCATTGCTCTGACATTCCATAGTGTGGTGTCCTTGTTAAATGGTATTCTGACCAGCACAACACTACATTCCAGCCCATGGGAATTGGGGAAGAGAGAAAATTGCCACACAAGCAATTTCCTTTTGAAGTTATTTGAAAGTGGCACTGTCGTTTCTGCTTGTATTCCATTGGCCATAGCATCATGAAATGGTGAGACCTTGCCACCAGGGAAACTGGTTAATGTAGTCTCTCATTTGGGGGACCTATATACAGGTAAAACCTTGAGGATAAACAGAGAACAGATACTGGGTGACAATCAGCAGTGTCTGCTTTCAGGAAAGTTTGAACTAATTGTATATATGGGGGAATGAGCATGGGTAGAAAAGAAGAAAAATGCTCCCTTACGCTTGGGAGGATCTATGTAGATGACAGTCTTTCCACAGCAAGAAAATGAAAAAGATTTTTGAAACTTTTCTTAGCTCACCAATTTTCAGTATAAGTTTTATGATTACCTTGATTAAACGATTGTCTATTTACTTTTGTAACAAGGAACAGCCATGTGTTTCAAATCTCCCTTATGGGAGCCTGTATTTTCTAAATAACCAAGTCCATGTGCAGACTAAATGTGAGAACCTGATCAAATGAAAAATTTGATTAAAATGACATAATAAGGCCTTGCATGTTTATAAGCACACATCATAATTTTATCCACATAACGTGTGCTATAGCATCTGGGTTGTGACCTGAGTTATTGAAAATATTGTGTATGTGTGTGTTTTTTTCTCTCTTCGGAACTTAGAAACTCCATTTCAGAACTATTACTGAAGATTGAATTGATGTCAGCCAGGAAACTGTAATTTCCTGTCACTTGGACTTGAATTACTACATTGAGTTTTCAGGCAATAAACAAATTTAGCTAAAAGATGCAAGCTTTTTTCCGACTTATCATTAGTACCTAAGAATATGAATGTTTTATACTGTTCCATCTCCATTACAGATATGGTTATTGACTCAGAATCATATTCAACCCTCTTTGCATCCTTTTATCTTGAACTAATCAAGTCCAAACTTCCTCCTGAAAACCCATGTATGTTCTTTTAAATGTGGGCTGCAGAGCCAATTTATCTGATAAAGCAAATAACGTACCATTTCCATTCTACAGAAATGAAGCAGAGCAGCCATGTTGCAAGGAACATAATGTTTTCCCCTGCTGTTATTATTTCTCTTGTGTATCACCAGTGGGAAAGATGGAATTTTACAAGAACATAGTTTGCGAAGCATGATGCAAGGAGGTTTTTGTTTGTTTTTTCAGTAATTTTCCTGTATACGTGGTATACAAGAGAAAAATTTGTTTTGTCTTACAAAATTGGGTTGCAGTTTTCTGAAAACCCACAAAATCTGTGTTGACTTTCTGGTTGCCAGGTTCTCTGTGATACCTAAAAAGAGATACGTTTCTGTGTGTGTATGTGGGGGGGGTGGTGGCATTTATGGGGCAACCAGTAGCACCAAGGCTCTGTTTCACTGTGTACAGCAGAGTAAGGTGGAGCATAACGATGTCCTGGGGTTAACTTGATAGAGCTGAGAGGATGAGCTGGGAACTCAGCTTAGGGGGAGGGGGCAGGACAGGGCCTTAAGCATCTATTCTCTTCCTGGTCCTCAAACAATCTCTGACACATGGGAGGCTCTGGGGAAAAGAAAACATTATTAAAGGAAGAGTCCCAAGGGAGAGGTCATCTTCTCATGGTGGGGATCTTGAACTCACACAGTGGTCAAGTCAGGCATGTTCCAGGGCTGCTTGGTATAGTGACTGTGTCTGTCAGTGGGAGGTGTAGGGACAGTTTTTCCTTGTGCTGGATTGTACCAGTTACATTGCAAGACATTTATCGTGCTCCCCCTCCCGCCCAGTAAATGCCAGCAGTGTCACCAGTTAAATGGAACAACTGAAAAGAGCTCTGTCCTCCTGGCACATTGTCAAGTGCCACCTATGGGGAGGTTCTAGCCCTGCAGAAAACCATTTGCTATAGTTCCAAAGTTGGTTGGTTGGTTGGTTGATTTATCTATTATAAATACTTCTGTGTTCTGTAAATTCTCACTTTTCTTGTTTTTTTTTAACATTTCTTGCTTTTACTGTGAACTCTTGTAAGTATTAAGAAAAGCACAGTGAATAAGCATAGAGAATACACGGAATTAACACTTCTCTGTACTCAGCATCTAGCTTTGCCGCATTTTAACATTTGTCTTTAGAAATTTTTTGAAGACATGGGATACTGCATCATTATTAAAGCTTCCTTTGCAATCCTCCCCAATCTCATTTCTATATCCTCACCCCAGGAAAAAACCTGCTATCTCGATTTCAGATTTCTCATTTCTTACATGTTTTTATGCTTTTGCCATATTTCTGTGTATTTCTAAATGGTATTTGGTCTTTCTTTACATGTTTTTAAACTTATAAGTGATATTAAACTCTATTTTGTTCAGCTTCCTTACTTGATGCGTGGCTGTGTTACCAAGATTTGTCTGTGAGACATGTGGAGCTTTAGATTATTCATTTTAAAAACTATAAACCATGTAATACAAATATTTGCCATAATTCACTTATTTAAAATTTCTGATACTTGGATATTTAGAATATTTCTAATTTGTTTAAAATCAGTGCCAAGGATGCTATAATGAACATTCTCATACACATCCTTTAGTGTATACATGTGTCCCTAGGAATTCAGCTGAAGATCTGCTGACATTTAACTATACTAAGTTTTGCCAGATTACTCACTATAGTGCTTGCCCTATACCAACACAGCAGTTACACACCCACTGGCAGTTCATGAAAATTTTTGTATTATCTTTTTCAACATTTACTGTTGGTAACATTTAACAGTTTTTAACAATTCATTGCGTGGGACATCATTTGTTTTTTAAAACTTTGTATTTCCCCAGTTACTACTTTTCATGTGTTTATCAGCCATCCATGGTTCCTATTGTGGGCATTGCCTGTCCGCATGATTTGCTCCTTTTTTCTACTGGGTCTTGTGTCTTCTTTGTTTGTAGTTTTTTGGTAAGAGTTCTCTTTTTAGTATGTACATATGCACATACTAAACACTGTAAACAGATTTTCCCAGTCTCTGGCTTTTCTATGTTACATGCTTACTTTTTGTTGTACAAATGGCTTTGGTCAATTTTTTCAATCTCTTTTATTAGATTAGCGTTTTTTCTGTATTATGTAAAAATTTTTTTGCTATTAGTCTTATATTTTTCTATGTGGATAACCACTTATCCCAGAATCAGTTTTTAAAATTGTCATTTCTTTCCTCATTGTACTACTTATTAAATAGTCTTTATGTGGGTATGTGTATTTCTATTTCTGAGCTATATATTTTATTCCAGTATTTATTGATCTTTTACTTTGTCCAATACCTTTATGTCTTAAATATCTTTGTTTTATGTAAATCTTGATGTTTATGAAAGCATGCATTTTTCAAAATTGTCTTGGCTAGCCTTATCCCTTTGTTCTTATATATGAATTTAATAATCCTTTTGAGTTACATAAAAGTTATACATTGAAATTTTGATTGGAACTGAATTGAACTTACAGAATAATTAGAAAACAACTGTCATCTTTAAGCTATTCAGTCCTGTTACCCATGAACATGTTATATCTCTCCATTTATATAGATAATTTTTATGCCTTTCAGTTTAAAATTAAACCGTTCTATATAAAGATCTTAATTTTTTTCTACTTTTATCTATAAGGATATTATATTCTATGTATCTCTTACTAATGGAATTGGTTTTAAAATTATATTTTCTTTCACTATTTTTATTGTTGTTGCTGCTGTAAAGGTGTATATTTTGTTGGTGTATTGTAAATTATAGACTTGTTTATTTCTTCTAAATAATTTAAAAATAAATTTTCTCAAACTCTCCATATAATCAATAATATTATATGCAAATACTTTTTCTACCTTTTCTATTCTTACTATTTTATTTTATTTTTTGTCTTACCATGGTGATAAGTGCATATGGTATAAAGGTTTATTGAATGGGTGACAGACATCTTTATCTTATTCCTGACTTTTAAGAGACTTATTTCATTCATGGTTTTATACTTTAACTATATCTTTATTTATAAATATTGCTTAACAATGATTTACATTGTTTTAAATTTTATATAAATGGTATCATTCTATGTATTCTGTTCACCATTAATATGATATTCTCTGCTGTACTTATTTGGCTTCTTTCTATTCCTATTTCTATTATTTAAAATTTTCTTTTTACATTTAAATCATGAATGGGTATTGATGTTTATCAAAAACTTTTTAAAACATTTTTTGCAATAGTCATATTATTCCAGTAGTTTTCTAATAGTTGTATAGTGGTAGAGTTCTTTATTACATGGAACACTGGAGTCACGGGTCTGGGACCCTTTGGTAGGAGGGCAAGGAGAACTTCTGGCACCAACGCCGTTTTCTACTGGAGCAACTTCTTATCTTAACCCTTTCCATTTGGGCCTGGATCCTTTGCGTTTTAGAAAGACTGACTTAGCTACATAGAGATTACAGTTGACACTTGAACAACATGTGTTTGAACTGTGTGTGTCCACTTACTTGTGGATTTTTTTCACTAAATGCACACTACGTTACTACACTATCCAAGGTTGGTTGAATCTGGATGTGGAACCATAGCTATGGAGAGCTGACTGTGAAGTTATGCTGGGATTTTCTACTGCACGGAGGGGTTGGCTCCCTTAACCCCCACTTTGTTCAGAGGTCAACTGTATTTAACAATTCATTATCAGAATTCAAAGCATAAACAATGGCCATTTCACCTCTGATTAGTGGTTAAAATTCCAAAAGAAATTTCCAGTCATTTTTCAATGGTTTCTGGATCTGGTTTTATTACTTACTCAACAGTACGGACACAGGGACTGTTGATTCTTTTGCATTCTCTTTGACTTAAATAGAGGTCATAGAGCCTGGAAAAAATATGTGAAATAAAGTGAACCTCTTTATTTTCTTCATTTGTAAACACAAAGAGTCCAGAAAGCCTGAATTAGGATATGGAGTTCCGGATGATTAAAAATCCCAGTGCTGAGCTGGGCTTTATTTCGGTCAAGTACATGAATTGGGACACATAAGCACAGACACCCCTCCATAGAGCAAAAGAAAGTAATGAACTACTGCTACGTAAAACTACACAGATGAATCCTCCAGATTTAATGTTGAGCAAAAGAAAAGCAAATTGAGTACACACTGTATGATTCCACTTAATATGAAGTTTCAAGAACAGAGAAAACGGATCTGTGGTGATAAAACAGACCGGTGGTTACCTTTAGGACTATTAAGGGAGAGGGCGAATTAGGGAGTCTCCTGGAGTTTTGGAAATGTTTTGTATCTTGATGTGGGTGGTGGTTAACTGAGTGAATCATAGGCTATATACCCTTAAGATATTTGTACTTTGAGTGTGATGCCTTAAATAAAAAGAGAATGGCTAAAATAATTTCAGAAAGGGCTTATTGCCATTTCTAAACTTATATATATATGTTTTTGATGAAAAGAGACAATTTTGGTACAGCCTTTTTTGGGTTTATAGGAAATTACAGTTGACCCTTGAACAACAAAGGTTTGAACTGTGCAGGTCCACTTATATGTGATGTTTTTCAACAAATATGTACTACACTATTACACGATCCATGGTAGGTTGAATCCACGGATGTGGAGGGCAGACTGCAAAGTGGATTATCAACTGTGTGAGGGTCGGTGCTCCTAGAACCCACATTGGTCAGGGTCAGCTGTATTGGTTGGAGTATATATTTATACAGTCATGTATGTACATATGCATATTTCATATGTATTTCATATGTTTTCTTCAGAATCATAAGAATCACTTTATGAATGGCTACCAGCTTCCAGGCGTTGTGTCAGACCTTGGGGGATCTGAGAAAGTATATAGGGGTTGACAGTCCAGTGGGTGACGAGTAACTAGGTAAGTGTGATAGTATGGCGGAAGTCTATAAATACCAGTAGAACATTGGGGAAGAAGGGGCCAACAACTTGTCTGGAGTAGGGTTGGGGGCATAAAGAAAGTGGAGCCTTTGGAGAGGAAATGGATTTGAGGAGACTTTTTAACAAGTAGGAGTTTGCAAAGTGGATGTGTGGCACTTATGGCCAAGTTGTAGAATGCTCAAGTTGTAGAATGAGATATTGTACTCGGGAACTTAAGGTTTTTGGTGTAACTATAAAAAAAATAAGCTCAGAAGTGGTAATATATGAAACTGGAAAGTTAAGAAGGGATCATGATAGGGTAGAGTGTTGAATGACATGCTAAGGAATTTTGATTTTGATTTTCTTTTTGGCTTTAGGGGTTAGGGAACTGTTGAAGAATTTGAATTGTGTCATGATCATGTTTGAATTTTTTGAGATAATTTTGGCAGTAGTACCTAAGAAAATTTCAGTCTTTCCTGGAGGTATGCCTTTGGTGCTTTTCTCAATTTATGTAACTTCTATGAGTGATCTCTTTAGACTGATGACTCCTAAATCCAAATCTCTATTCCAAACTTCTCTCCTTTTTCTTCAGATTTCTGATTAGAATTGTTTGTTCCTGGAGGGAAATTTGACTTAGTTCCTGTTTTTGTTCACCTTTAGATAATATAAACTTTGTGATCACTTTAGGTCACAAAACAAGTTTCAATTCAAAATTTAGAATATTTATTTCAATATGTTTATAAACACATCATTATTCAAAAGCTCTTCCTCTTCAACCAAACCAAGACTGGGTACCAGTGCCCCTCCTTGCCCCACTTTAGCCAGTTGGAAAGAACCTTCTTTGTTCACCTCCACACCCACTCACTAGGGTCTTTGTAGGGGAGATGAGGAAGAGCTGAGAGGTATAGAGGCAGAAATTTCTTATTGGCTGATACTGGCTTTATGGCCAGTATTGGCTTAATGGCTTCATTGTCTATAGGCCTGGGGGATATTTAAAACTAACTCTTTTGGTTATTTGCCTGAGATGTTTGAAGATTTCACTGTCGGGTCCCTCTGATCTCACCTCCCGTGATCTGGGTAATGATCTCTCCTTGAGAATGAACATTTCGGACCTCTCCTTTGCTTCCCTTCCCAGGAGTACCTACAGCCTCCTCCTGCAGGAGTCCCTTACCTACCCTGGCAAATTACTCTTTTGAGCAGGATGCCTTTCCTTTCATAAGTGAATTCAGGCAAACGTTCCTACCACAATTCCTATCCTAAGATGCATATACATCTTTGATCTACAATCATACAAGACTACAATTTACTTCTCAGATGCATTACCCTACCTTGCCGCCACAGGCCACCTTACCTCACTCAGGTACTGGGCTTCTGTGTTTTCTCAGTTGCAGGGAACATACAAATGCAGGGAAGCTCTCTGAGTGGTCCCCTTAAAATCCTCGTGAGAAGGATATTTTAGGAAGTAGCACATACCCCAGTCACTCAAAAATCCTTTCAAAAATCTCACATTCATGATCTTTTTCATCCTGAATCTAAGTGAGGGACTTCTAGATGAGTTTGAGCAAGATGGAAACCTTCTCTTAAGCTATACAAAAATGAAAGTGTTTATACTTATGCATAAAGTAAATGGATTTCACTACCGAACCCAACCACTGAATTCTATTGAGTAAGAGTAGAAGAGAATTAATATGACATATTGACAGTTACCTCCATATGAGAGAATAACCTGTGAGAATCTTTTCAGTATACATAATCTGTTCTTTTTTTTTGCCAGTTAGTTTAGTTTTATTATAAATGGTTTTTGGGCTTCCCTGGTGGCGCAGTGGTTGAGAGTCCGCCTGCCAATGCAGGGGACATGGGTTCGTGCCCCGGTCCGGGAAGATCCCACATGCCATGGAGCGGCTAGGCCCGTGAGCCATGGCCGCTAAGCCTGTGCGTCCGGAGCCTGTGCTCCGCAACGGGAGAGGCCACAACAGTGAGAGGCCCGCGTACTGCAAAAAAAAAATTAAATTAAATTTTAAAAAAATGGTTTTTATTCCATGAAAGTAAGCATAAGTTATATTAGATTCTTTATGCATTTAAAATGAACTGAAGTCATATTCAAATTAATTTTTATATGCATAATATTCAATAAATTCTGTCCACGTGAAATTGCCTTTTATCATTGGTGTAAACTCATCTGTATGCTTAGGTTTTGATGTTGGACAAAGTTGAAGAGTACGCTGATACTCCGTGGTTTTAGTTAAACCTGACTCCCCACTGGACTGTAAACTCTGTAAAGACAGGGACTGGATTTGAAATTTCACTATTTTGGGCCTGCACCATGTTGAGTACATATTAGGCACTCAGTGCTGTGTGTCTTTTAGATGTCTTTTAACACTGTAATTAAAGGTATTAGGTAAGGTGGGTAAATTTAAATAACTTAAAGCATTAATGGTACTTTGGAAATTATATTTTATACTGATATAAATATATATGTATAAAAAATATGGTTGTTAGACTACAATAACTCATCACTCTAAAGAAAGTAGGAGAGATGTTTGAAGTCAAGAGATGAATACATTTTTGACAGTTAATAGATCATGTCTTGGTAAGGCTGACATTGTTCTCAGACAAAACTCTGTGCCATAATCAAACAGCTGGTCCATAACCTTAAAAAAGAAGAACAATGCCCACTAGTAACAAGTTTAATTAGTCTAACTTGAATTTTTGTTGTTGTTGTGGCTTGCTGGGGAGACTAAAGACATGGGAATACTAAAGACATAGATGTATCTGTGTTTTTTTCTTAGCTAAACTTTTTATTATGAATATGTTAGACATCAGGAAAACTGCACAGAATGTAAATTTACAGCTCAGTGAGTTGTTATAAAGCTAACATCCATGTAATGCCCATTTAAGTCAAAAAATGGAATATTGATAGCACTCTAAACTCCAATCAAAACCCCTTCCTTCCCTCTCACCAAAGGTTCACCACTCTCCTGACTTCTAACACTATAGTGGAGTTTTACAAGATTTTGAACTTTATAAAAATGGAATCATACAGTATACACTTTTTTTGTTTGGACTTTAAATTCTTAGTGTTTTTGAGGTTCATCCATGTTGATATGTATATCCATAGTTTATTCATTTTATTTAATGTATAGTTATCCTTTGTATAAATATAGCACAAATTATTTAGCTATTCTAATGTTGTTGTGTTGTTTCCAGTTGTGGGGTTTTTTTGCCATTCTGAAGAAACTTTCTTGTACTTATCTGTCGATGCACCTATGCATATGTTTTTTAACAATACGTGCCTAGGAGTATTATTGTTGAGTTGTATAGTGTAAGTATCTTCAAATGTAGTAGGAAATAGTAATTTTTTTTCAAGATAGTTGTACCCATTTATACTCTGACCAGCAGTGTTCTTGTTCCTCCATGTCTTTGCCAACAGTTGGTTTTGTCATTTTTTTGTTATTTTGATCTATTTAGGTAAATGAAAGGTCATATCTCATTATGGTTTACATTAGCGTTTTTCTGATTGCTAAGGAGGGTGTTCATTTCTCATGTGCTTATTGGCCATTTGTACATCCTCTTTTTTCTCAATTTTATTTTTAAATAATTGCAGGTTTACAGGAAGTGGTAGAAGCAGTTACCACCTGGTTTCCTCCAGTGGTGACATCTTGCATAACTGTAGAGTAATGTCAAAGCCTGGAGATTGGTATCAGTATGATCCACTGAGTTGATTCCTATTTCAACAGTGCTATATACACTCATCTGTGTGTGTATGTGTATTGTTCCATGCAATTTTATCACACTTGTAGGTTCATACAACCACTTCTGCAATCAAGATTCAACATTGTTCTCTTACTACAAGGCTTCCTTGTATCATGCCTTTTAGGCAACCTTACCTTCTCTCTCCATCCCTGACCCATAGCAACCACTAATCTGTTCTCCGTCTCTATTTTTATTATTACTTTTGGAGTGCTTATTCAAATATTTTTCACTGTTGCCTGTCTTTGCTCGATTTTTGGGTGTTTTTACATGTAGTTATATGTATAACAAGTACATTTTCCTACTCTATGGGTTGCATTTATATTTTCTTATTGGTACAATCTGATGAATAAAAGTTCTTGATTTTAATCTAATCTTAGTTATATTTTTTTCTTTATGTTTAGTGACTTTTGTCTCTTGTTTAAAGAAATCTTTCCCTTCCCTTAGATCATGAAAATATTTTCCCAGAAGCCTTATTGTTTTGTCTACAATCCACCTGGAATTGATTATTGGTGTGAAGTAGAGGTCAAGTTTTATTTTTTTCCATATGAATAGCCAATTGACCCAGAACACTTTATTGAAAAGACTTTTTCCCCACAGCTTTGCAGTTTCAGCTTTGTAATTAATCATGTGACCATATGTGTTAAGAGTCCTTCTCTGGGCTCTTGCATTCCTTTGGTGAACTTGTCTACCCTTGTACCAGTTACATACCTTTTTATTTACTGTTGGTTGATAATAGGTCTTCACATCTGGTAAAGCAAATAGTTGCAACTTGTTCTTCACGAGTGTCTTGGATTTTCTTGGTCTTTTACATTTCCATATATATTTTAGGAGCATCTTCTAGAGTCGTAAAAAGAAAACTGGGGATTTTGATTAGTAATGCACTGAATCTATAAATCCTTTAGGCATGAGTTGGCATTTCTACCGTACTGAATCTTAGTTTATTAATAAGCCCTCTATTCATCGAGATATTTATTTTTTGATGGTGTTTTATTGCCTTATCATAAAGTTTTTACCATCTTTTATGAGATTCATTCCAAGATATTTGTCATTCTAAGTGACAGCGTTAAAAGAGTATCTTTTTAGAGTTTCATTTTCTGAGTATTTGTTGCTGTTTTGAAGAAATATAAAGGAATGTTGTATATTTGTATCCAGGAAAATTGGTGAACACATTAATTCTAGTAATTTATCTCTTGATTTTTTAGTAGTTTCTATATATGTCATTCATGACATTTGCAAATACTGTTTTTTTTTTCTTCCTTTCTAGTGCTTATATTGCTTGCCTGCATCCTTCTCCATCCCTCCCCCTCCTTCCCTCTGTCTCTGTTTCTCTCCCTCTCTCATATTTTCTTGTCTCAGTGCATGGCTAGGACTTTAAGTACAATATTGAATAGACATCATGTTAGCAGGTATTTATGTGTTATTCCTGAGCAAGTGGAAAGTCTTTAACTTTTCACCCATAAGTATGTGTTTGCTATAGATATTTTATGAATATACTTTATCAGATAAAGGACGATTATGAAAGTCTGTTTCTAGTCCTCATTTGCCAAGAGGTTTTTGTTTTGATCATGAATCAATGTTTAATTTGTAAGATTATATTTCTGCACCAATAGAGATGAACATATCATTGTTTTTCCTTGTTTTGTTAATGTGGTGAATTACACTGATTGATTTTCAAATCTTAAACCAGTCTTTTATTCCTGGGGTGATACCATCCTGGAACTGATGTATAATTCATTTTATATTTTACTGGATTCAGTTTGCTAGTATTCCTTTAGGACAGTTACTTCTATGTCCATCAGTGAGATTGGCTTGGAATTTTCTGGATTTTAGTAAGCATCTTTTGTTTGCTTTACAAATTCTTTTATCTTCCCCATGTCTAAAGTGCTTCTCTTGTGGGATTTGCCATCTTAGATAATGATACCATTGTCCCTATGCTCATGCACCCTTAAACCACACACATGTCCAATCAATTACCAATTCCGTCAACTCCTCCTTTTATGTACTATATCACTCAGTTTTGTCATTCTTTCCCACCGGTCAGCTCCTACACTGGTTCAGAATGCTGTTGTCTCTTTAATGGTTCTAACAATCCCTAGAAGGTTTCTCTTGCCACCGGTTTTGTTCTCTCCCTTCTATTTTCCATATTTTAGTTAAGACAGACTTTTAAAATAAAAAATTATTTTATGTTACATTCTTTCTTAAACGTTTACAGTGGCTTCTCATTGAATTTCTTTGAATTCCTCGGATGGACTATGTTTTCTCCTATGACCAGGCCTTTGCCCGTGCAGTCTCCTTTGCTAGTAACATTCACAGAGTACACAAACTATGTACTACATAGTATGTAGTAAAAATACCTACGCAGCAGAGCAGAGGAGCTGTAGAAGGAGCAAGGCTTGGCAAAAGAATGACTAGTCAGGAAACAGTTCAGGAGCTGATCTTCAAGCATTATCTGTCTAATTTATCATTTTTTGTATGCTTGGCCTGGCATGTTTTGTGGTACCTGGAGGTGAGTTATTAAAGAGAGCGTGCCATGCTTGACCCTTGTGCTCATTTCTGGATAGCATATTTTATGGGTCATGTCAAAAGTAAAGCCTTTTAAGTAATAACCAGGGTAGTGAGGAATTGTTGAAGGCACTAGGGATGGTTAACCCACTAAGGTGATACTTGAAGGACTGTCAGATGAAAAGGGAAATTTAAAAGATTTTGTGTACATTGAGGACTACAAGGATGTAAATAATTGCAAATGTACAGACACATTCAGGAAGGCAGACTTCATCTCCAAATTAGGAAGAACAATCTAAAGACTGGAACTGCTCCAGTATGGAAAGAGCTGCCTTCTGAGACACTAAGTTTCCTCTTTGATGTATTCATGCAGTGGTTGGTCAGTTACGTAAAGGGAATATATATGTATTAGGTCAATGGTTCCAAGACTCAGGCCATATCTCAGACTAATTAAATCATAGTCTCTGGGGATGAGACACAAGAGTCAGTAGTTTTTGAAGCTTCCCAGATGATTCCAAAATGCAGACAAGTTTGGGAAGTGCCTTGTATTAGCAGGAGGTTTCAACTCTTCCGTGGTTTTCTTGCATCAGAATTGTTTAGAAGAGATGGAAAAACAACAACAAAACCCAGAACAGCACTGCCCTGTAGCTTCTGAATTAGCAGGGTTGCGTGGACCCCAGGAATCTATGTGACTAAGATTATTACCAGAGATTCAGTTTTCTGGCTGGGTTTGGAAACCACTGGATTATAAGGAGAGTGCCTTGTGCATTCATAATCTAGCAAGGCACTTAATAAACTCATTTTTGGTATCCTTGTGGACAATAAAATTTGTAATATGAATTGACACAACTATGTCTAGGACAAAGAATGTGTTTTGGAGCCAAAGGTATCTGAATTCAAATTCTAGTCCTGTTACACTTGTTTGACTAGACTTACAAAATTTACTTACCCTCTCAGTCTCCTTATCTTAAAATAGAGTAATAAGAACCATTTTATAGATGCATTTTGAAGTTTAAATAAAGCTGTTTATGAAAAGTGTCAGTCTAGCATAGTGTCTAGTTATTTTGGGCTCTTTTCTGAATTCTGTAGTTCTATGAATGCTGAAATTAATGAGCGGGACCATGGAGCATATACACGTTTGGTGAATGTATGTGTATTCCCTGTTGATTTTCTGCTTGATGTGCTATGAATCCCTGGTTTTAATATTCTCTTTTGGTTCAGGTATTATAATTGGTATTTTAAAGGCCATAGGGTTAAAGAATAATGCCTTTCACTTGCTATTACTTTTATGTGAAATATAATCCATGCCTACAGTCTTTTTCCAAATTGGACATTTCAGATAAGAAGTTTTCATTAATTGTACTATAAGTGGTGGGAGAGAATTAACTGTGTGCTTATTTTTTCTTATCACAGGTTTACAGGAACTGTGTAATTATTTGTTAAAATGGAAAACTGTGAAGAAAGAAAAAGATAGCAGTTGGAGTTAAAATTCCTGGATGAATATTTTGCTTTTGAGAAGTCCGCATTTAAAACCATATGCTGATTTGGAAAGTCCCAGGAGTAAATTACACAATTCATGTTTTCCATTCAATCAATGGATTTTTTAATCATTCCTTGGAGTTGATGAAGTTCAGAGACGGTGCGTGATGGGAAATGTGGCATTCCAGTGTTTTCCTAGTGATTGCATCTTGGATTAGTTTGCTGCTTTTTTGAAGAGATTCCATTGTGAAGGGTAAGAACCTAATGTGATGGATTTATCTTCAGAGATGAACAGACATGGAAAGAATCCAGTGAGTCACAAGCTAGAAGATCAGAAGAAGGTAATACAAATTCATTTCCTTTTGTTTGGTCATTTTTGTTTTTGCTTACATAGAATTTTATAAATTGAAAATGAATGTGCTTTGAGAGATAAAATAACATAGTATTTCATGGAAATTAATCCTGTAGCCAAGTGTTGCTACGGGTCTGGATTTCATTATCAGTTAGTGGTTTTGTTTCTAAAGTCTTCTGAATTCATCCATCCAGTGGGTTTGTAAAGGATTCTGCTGTGTTTGCCCACTCTTGACTTGATTCTAGTGACATGCTGGCCTGACCTCATGTGGACAGTTTTCTGAGATTCAGGATGAGGTATGAGTCCTGGGGCATCTCTGGAGTAATGGAGCAAGTTAGAGCTCTCCTAAAAGGGAACACCTGCCTTGCTGTTATTAGGAGGCATAGTTGGCATTTGAAATTCTCTGATTTCATGTCCTTGGGGCACACATCAGCTTCTCATTTTTCCAGCTAGCCTAGAAAGAGAGTCGTGAGGCAACTGTGAGCTTTGGTTTGCGTCTTCATGTGTGATGTCTAAGGAACTAATGGAAAATATCAAGAAAGGACTGCGCTAATATATATTTTTAAATGGTCTTAGAGAGCTTCTGAGTAGGAAGCTGGGAATTGAATACTGAGGGTTGCATTTCAACCTCATTTTTCTACCTTTTTAGAAACTCTTACCTGCTGAACTGTTGCACTGTTGTGAGAGCACTTATCAGAAGGGTCAGGGATGGTGCCCAGAAGAGAAAACCTGCTCATAATGAAATATATTCTCTTTTGTGGTGCCTTTCATTGAATTCATTAGTACAGGAGATGTGTGTGGGGACCCACTGGCTAAGGCACGAAAGCAAGGAATAGTGAGATAATAGAAAGAAGATTTTTAGCTAGAACCGGATCTAAGGGGCATGATTAAGGTTTGTTTTTACATCTGTCTCAGAAATTATTTACTACTCACTTTGTACTCCCAGAAGACACCTAGCTCTTTCACAGTTTTAGAGGTAAGAAATTTAGAAGAGGCCATAAAGAGTCAACAGCTTATTAATTTGTTCTGATCTTATGACCAGTGCCACTGGATTGGGGGCTACACAGATCCTTTTGCATCAATCCAGGTAGAAATGGATGGATTATTTGTGCCAGTTTGGTTCCTTCATTGAGCTTACCTTCAATACAAGTAAATCTCAGAAAACACTAAGTACTATAAAATCCAAGATGCCTGGTCAGTTTTCAGTTCATTGTGGGTGTAAATTTCTGCACAAATAAGTGTGTTACCAAGAACACTGTTGGTGTTTTAAATGGTCGGCATTTTGTTGTTCTTGTTGTTGTTGGCACTAAGGGTGTTAATCCGGAAGAGTTGGCAAGCTAAGTTTCCATCTAAAGCATGCCCTTCAGTTTCTTAACTACTGAGGAGGCTTTAATCCTTTTTCTCTATTCACATTTTTAAAATGTCCTTCACACTGATGGTAATTTGTGTACTGTATTAGGCTAGTGAAGAGTGTGAATGAAAAATATTGCCAGCCATATCATTAAAAATAGATGTTGCAGCCATCAAGCCATCACATTGTAGCTGCCCCAACGGTGAGCCCTGAAGGAACTCAGGATAGAAACAGGATGCCCACCATCAGCCACTGCAACTACCCCTGAAGGTGCACCCTGAGGAGACTCAGGTTGAGAAAGCACAGGATGCTGGCCCCAGGTAGCTGAGGTGCATATCAAAGGAATGATTTCAGTGAGCCCTGACTCTTGCATCTTCCTATACACAGAAGAGCACTAGATTCCTTAACTTGAGGTATCTGGTTTTCTTTAATTAACAATAACCTTTTGATGTTTTGACTGCCTGGTCTTTGTTGCAAAAAAGTCTTCAGTTTTGTCCGCCTGAATAAAACATAGTTCGCAACTTTTAGGTTGTTCATTATTTTTCAGTTGACAAGAGGGAAGTTGGTTAGGTAAGCAATTAATACTGATTTTTGATAGAAGCCCTGCTTTTCTGGCAAGAAAGCAAAGTATCTCTACAAGTGCTATCCTTTCATCTCCCAAATAAGAGATATTTTTGCAAACACAGAATGGATTGCAAACTAAAGAATGAAAATGGAATGGAATGAATTTTAAAAGTCATTTTGAAAATTTCTTGAATGGAACTTTAAATAATGGTCTGTAATGATGCTTAGTTGCCCAGGCTGATTCACAAAGGACTGTTTAGCATAAAGAATATATGAATATAAATAAAGAATATAAAAGTTTAGACAGGCTATGAGGATCCATGATTCTGTGGAAAAAATATAAAAAAACAGCTTGGTGTTGTGGTACAAGAGAATCCCTATTTCCCTGTAGTTTTTACCTTCTAGTTGGTAGGGAGATGGGGGAGGAATGAACATTTTCATTGAGCAGTATCAAGATGGAAAATGCGGTTCTAATGATCTCCTGGCCACCCAATTGGTGTAGGCATTTGCGGTGAATAAGTCAGAAACTCAGATGTTGATTGATCAGTTGATCAATACTTAAGATTTCAATTTGTTAAGTGTCAGCAGGAATACCTAGTCTAATGACAGATTTGTGAGTTTGTATTAAGGAGAAAAATGAAATGTAGCATCATAAATCTTTATAGACTAAGCTTTGGGCACAGCCCTGATCCCACACAATTGCCAGTAGAGATTATAAGATCATCCATGTAATTACTTTAAGTGTTTGTAGTCCTTTGTGATGAATTAATTTAACAGGCACAGCGTTTTACCTCAGTGAAATAAAATGCATCAATTCTAACTCACAACTTGAAAATACAGAGGTGAAACATTTTTCTGGTATTACTGAAGAATGTGTCCTTTTCACAGTTTGACATATGTATGGTAGACATTCAAAGCAAGGTGTGTTGAACTGGCTTGAATATAGGCTCCTGTTTTGTACTCTGCACAACCGATTTCATGTTCAGTATATAAATAGTTCACTAGCTTTTGTTCTTAATTTAAAATATGTGGATTTGTACTTATTTTGCTCTGCTTCTAAGTAGAAACTTTTAGGATGCTGAGCATGAGAGTTTGTGAATATGTGTTTTACTGTAATGAGTAGGTAAATGTCAGGGAAGAGATCATTTGTGGAGTACTTGCTATATACCACGCACATGCTTGGTCCCTTCTGATTTATTAAGAAAGTACCTTCTTACAAAGATAAAAACTGCTTTTACCTCTTTAAGATATTCGGTTCTGTAAATGTTAATGATCAGTTCCTCAAGAATATATATACTAAAAGATACATACACACACTATTATTCAAAATTAAAAGGTTCAAAATTGTGTGTGAAGTCTCTTGGACTTATTTTTTGCGGTACGTGGGCCTCTCACTGTTGTGGCCTCTCCTGCTGCGGAGCACAGGCTCTGGACGCGCAGGCTCAGCGGCCATGGCTCATGGGCCCAGCCGCTCTGCGGCATGTGGGATCTTCCTGGACTGGGGCACGAACCCGTGTCCCTTGCATCGGCAGGCAGGCTCTCAACCACTGCACCACCAGGGAAGCCCCTCTTGGACTTCTTTTAAGTAATGCCTCATCACCTCACTAAGTCTGAACATAGGAAAACATACTTGAAAGTTAAAAAGCTATCATCTCCACAAATCCTATATTGAAGTGCTCTTCATTATGGATAAACCAGAAATGTGGCTCTTATAGGAACTGAGAATATTTCTAAGAATTTCAAATCAACTTGGATTAGTGCAGGACTAGGTGGAATTCAGTTGTCTTTTTGATTCCTGTGATTTTTATCAGTAGACCTTTCAGTTAGTATTGGCCCATAATCCTCCTCTTGGCATTCAGCTTCTGGAATGTTCCAGATGGGAGAATTATGGTGGCATCGAAAAGCTCCTGAATGCCCATAATGAGGTGTTCATTTTTGGAAACTTTACCTTTTGACCCTTGTTTGCTCATTGATGCCAGCGAAGTTGGTATATTGCTTTCCACTAATTGTATTGCTTCATGGAATTATTTCTGCAGAAGCTCCTGGAACAGTGAAAGCCCTAAGGTACAAATGTCACTTCTGTATAATTACTTGTGACCTTGAACTGAAAAGCACAGCTCAGTAGATTTCACTGTCAGTCTAATTGCAGCAGTTTGCTGTCCAGACGGCCCTGGGACACTGCTTTATTGCTCCATGAATATTTTGTATATTAAACCAAACAATTTGTCATAGTCAACAATTTACTAGGTACTGCTAAAAAGGGTAGCAGTATACACATTTTGAAACTATGGCAGTGACATACAATAAATATATAGTGACCTGTTGGAATTATTTTGTTTCTCTATTCTCTAAACCAGAAAGGGATGAGCAGTATTATTGCATATATGCGGAGGTACTTACTTTTATGGAAATGTCCAAGATGGATGCCATCTCAGTTTGTCACTTCCTAAAATCATGTCTTTTACATGTTAGCATTATTTTCACACTGCAAAAAAACTCAAGATAAATTTCAACAACACATCATGTCTTTCTTTCTAAGAGATGACACTTATTTCAGAAGTGACATACTCAGGGTTTAGTGAATAAGAGTGTTTAAGATGTGGAAAATCATGGAAAATGAGAGCAATGATTGTATTTATTAATAGAAAAGGGAATACTGATGGAGCAAGCCTATTATTTTAAGGGCAGCCCCTGTGATGTTGTGGACTTAAAATCAAGTTTAAGTGGGGAGTTAGAGAAAGCACCATCTGTAAGTGACAGTGAGTGCTTCATCAGTGTCTATCCACATAAACTAGTTTTGTTCTTTTTTTTTTTCTGTTGACATCATGCAGAAGTATGATCTAGGTGTGTATCTGTATATGACTGTGTTAGGCTACTCTAATAATTTTACTGAAAAATCTTGCCCACTTATGGTTGCCACTACTTTATAGAGTAAAACTACTTTATCAGTTTAAAACTAGCCTAATATTTATTTTTATTTTCCTTTAGTGTGCTGATTCTTTTAATTTAGACTACATTTGTTGCATTTTCGTGCAGTGATGGTAAAACAGCATCGTATCAGAGTTAAGTGTATTGAGATTATTCTCACAGGTGTTGAGGACTACTTGAAATTATGTTGGAGACTGATTAAAGATCTGTCTTCTTAAGATAAAGTACAAAGATAAATCACTGTAGAAGAGAGGCTTAGGATAGATTCAGCCCTTCATTCTTTGATATTCTTGAAGGTTGGACTCATTACACAGTGCTTTATTTTTTTGTTTGTTTGTTTGTTTTTGGCGGTATGTGGGCCTCTCACTGTTGTGGCCTCTCCCGTTGCGGAGCACAGGCTCCGGACGCGCAGGCTCAGCGGCCATGGCTTACGGGCCCAGCCGCTCCGTGGCACGTGGGATCCTCCCATACCGGGGCACGAACCCGTGTCCCCTGCATCGGCAGGCGGACTCTCAACCACTGCGCCACCAGGGAAGCTCTACCCCTAACTTTTGTGTGTTCAAGGGACAACTGTACATTGAGCAGCCATTTTGCACTGTTATTATATAAATCTGGAATACTGGTATAGACACAAATATGAATATCAGGTTCACTAAGAAACTAGTACCGGCATTGTGGCACATTGTGATGCCGATTAAGACTGCCTGTAATTTCTTCCTCTGCCCCTTCGTCTTTTATAAAAGGATGCTATAAACAGCCATCTCTAAGCCACTTGACCTGGAGTTCTCTAAGGATGAATTAGATAAGGTGAGCTCTTTTTCTGCTCAGAAGTGATTCTAGAAGCTTCTCTTTCAAATCTGAACTTGGATAGAACCTCCTTTAAAACTTCCTCTATTATATCATTCATGTTCCTCAAATAGACTTCTGAGAGTTTGTATGGCCAGTGGCCTTTTTCCTTCTGACTACATATATTTTCAGTGTAAACAGACTTGGGATAATAGAAAAAGCTGGAAATAGATAAAAGTAAACACTGTATTCCATGCTTCATGGTTCTTCTCATTTGTTGTAAATTAGACCATGTTCTTTTTCCTGATTGGTGGATTTAAAGTGTCAACAGATATAATGACCACATAATCTGCATATAAATAAAGAGACAAAATAGATAAGTCTGAAATATATGATACTTGAGTTATATATGTTTTGAACATTTTGAAGGCAGAATTATATAGTTATTATGGTTATTAGTTGTCATAAATTATGATCTCAGTATTAATACAAACATATAAGGTTTAGTAAATTTTAATTGCTGTTTTTTCATAAATACCTTCCTCTGTCTTGATATTAGCACGTGAGTTATTCAGGCTTTTATTATTTCATGACGGAATGACTGAGACTAATCTTTTTCTAAAATATATTGAAAAAATATGTACATATACAATGTAGAAAACTTGTACTACACTAATGCACTGATTTGTTCTCACCTTTTTATACATATATCATTATATTTTAAACATATATTTATATCTATTTTATATAAATATGTAACTTTTAAAAGCAAATATTATAATATTTGCTGCCCTGCCTTGAATGGCCAATCGTATCACTGTTAGTTTCTCTTTAAAATTCTGTTTCTAAAGGGGCTGGGACTGTTCTCCATTTGACTGTAGAAATATGTACCTTTGAACATAGCACAATGCTTTTAAAACAATAGTTCAACCATGTCCATTTGCCTCACTTGAGGTTCCAGATGAGTATAAACATGAGGACTGAGATTCCAGAAAGCTTACCCTGAGGTAGCCACTTGGGTAAGAACCTGTGAATGCATGAATACATACCATTAAAGAGGGCTGAGTGTCAAAATCAGGAAAACAGATTTATTCCTCATCTCCAAAGCCCATAGATTTGAGGCTTATCACAAAATCAGAATACAAGTTGGCACTCGAACGGAGTGGGGAGCAACAACAAATGTGTTAGCAGAGAAGAGTCAGAGGGGTTGGGAGTGCGCTGAGCAGCTTGATTCATTTCTGTGGATAGCATGTTACCTGCTCATGAGCAGGGCCACCTGATTTAATAGCACTAGGACCAGGTGGACAGAACTTTTCGTGTTTTCCTTCTATGAAGACTGACCAAATGTTTCCAAGACTGCTGATATTCAGTGAGGATGCAATGCCCGGGATAAGCAGTGGACATAAGAAATTCTGTTAATTTTATATGCAAATGTGGAAAAATCGAATGAGAAATAAGCAAGAAATCAACATCTTTCCTCTTCATAGTGTTCTGAGGGGTAGCAGCAGCAGCTTTCTCATCTGGGAGCATGTAAGGAATGCAGCCTCAGACCCCACGCTAAACCTGCGGAATCAGAACGTGCATTTGTAACAAGACCTACAGGTGATTCTGATACACAGCAGTATTTGAGAAGCACTGCCCTAGAGACCGTGTCTGAGAGGTCCTCAGTGGGATTAAGGACCTACTGTTGTCATAAGATGCCCTTTATTTTCTGTCTTCTGGTTCTAATCTCCCATCCTGACTTCCCTCCCATATTTCCTGGAATCGTCAGCCAAATCAACTCCTTGCATTTGAATCATTGTTTCTGGTCTGCTCTGTGGAAACCTAAACTAAGACATTCTATATCGAGAGTTCTGGGCTAGCGTTTGGCTCTGTGTTAACACAGCTGCTTCAATTTAAATTTTCCCAGAATTCTTTTATCCTTTTTATTCATTTCCATTGTACTCTTAGACATCCCCAGTGCACACCCAGATAGATGATAGCATCAACACTTGCACACTATGGCTGGCCCTGACTTACACACCCTCAGTTGACAGGTGACCCGTTCACAGGACAGCTGCTGCCTCCTCCCACTGTCACCCCATTGTTGATGGTCTCTGCAGCTGAAATTGTCCCAAGCAGTTGCTGAGGAAGCTGCTAGCACCTTTTCCCATCTCCTGCCATTACCTGATTTACTAAAAAGAAAACCAGACACAATTATGAATCATTCATTGAATCTGGTGCTTGGGATTTGAGGTGAGATTTTATGTGAAGTCTTCCTATTCACTCCTCTCTACCTCTAAGTTTCCCTGCTGAGGAAGCTAAGTTTACCACTGTTTTGTGGTAAATGGGAACAAAGGAATAGCATTATAAAAAGAGTGTATATATATATAAGTGCTTCTAAACTGTCCTAAAAGTAGATCATCTCTGAGAAGATGTGGTACCTTAGGTCCAGTAGCCAAATCTGGGTTTTCTAGTCCTGCAAAGCTAGAATCATTGCTCCACTGAGAAGACCTGAATATACTAACCAAGTTAGTGGTGTGGATGACAGTGGACAGAGAGAGACTTCCCAAAGAGGAGGACCCTGTTAGGTGAGCTTACCACAAATGAGCAGTACAACAGGAAAAACGTTGAGGCTCCTGACCCTACCTTGAGCAGAAAAAAACACTGCCCAGTAGTAAAACATGGCCCACTATTTCACTCATGACTTGACCAGTAGGCTAGCAGCACCTTCGGTAAGGTCTAATAAAAAGTAGTGTCAGGAACAGTTAGGAGCAAAGGATCTAGAATGACTGCCTGAGTTTGATTCTTGGCTTTGGCATGTTGTCAAATTACTCAGCTCCTGTCTTCTCCTAGTCTTTTGTGTTATTTCTTAAAATGGCAGTAGTGAAAATAATCATATACAAAGCATCTGGAACAGTGCCTCCCATGCAGAAACTCTCAATAACTGGTGGCTGTTGGGGGTGAACTAAGGCGTTGAACATGGTCCCTCCTCTGGGGACAGAGGCAGAATGTGAGCCGAAGGGTTAGGAATGTTACTACCCTCTGATCGTTTGACTTCCTCTGAAGCCTTGGAAGAGCTGATGTCGAATGACTTCCGGGTTAGCTGCAATCACGGCAGCCCATCTTAGACTTCTCTCTCCCATCTGCATTTAACAAACAGTTTAGACACTCTTCACGCCAGAGTCCCCAAAAGGTGAAGGGCTTCTTTATTTGGGAGTGGGAACAAAACGCACGTGTGCGCGCTGTGCGCGCGGAAGTGGAGCTTATCAGTCAGTCTTCAATTCTCCACACTAGCCCTAGGGTAGAATTACCCTGTGGGTCCCAGTGTTCTTTCCTGATTTCTATTAGACTTGGTATTAGTAGCTCATCTGAGGCTAGGGCTCAGTTTGCCTGTTTCCTGAAGAGGGAGAGAGAATAGTTGGTGCTCAGGATATTTCATTCTAAAATATGGATCAGGGCTTCCCTGGTGGCGCAGTGGTTGAGAGTCCGCCTGCCGATGCAGGGGATGAGGGTTCGCGCCCCGGTGTGGGAAGATCCCACATGCCGTGGAGCGGCTGGGCCCGTGGGCCATGGCTGCTGGGCCTGCGCATCCGGAGCCTGTGCTCCGGGGCGGGAGAGGCCACAACGGTGAGAGGCCCGCGTACCGCAAAAAAAAAAATAAATAAATAAAATAAAATATGGATCAGAGTCAGCCATGTGTGACTAGAGCTCAACCCTAGAGCCGGTCAGAAGAAAGTCTGTGAGTTCAAAGGCTTTATTTCCCTTAGGATGACGAATTATTAAACCAAAATACTTTCTGGCCATGGCATGTTGACAAGTACAAAGTTACCCTTAATTCATGGTACATTTTAAATAAAAATTTACCTTGTAAATTCTAAACGTTAGTATGGATTTTATTTCAGTTTCAAAGAGTAAAAGAACATTGAACATAGGGAAAATTCTCAATACATCAACTAACTCAGGATTTATCTCTCTCATTTCCAAAGTGAGATTGAGAACATAAAAATTGTATACCACAAAGATATGTGATGAAGCAAACATAGTAAAATGTTAATTGTAGAGTCTAGTGGTAGGTATATAGGTGTTCACTGTAAAATTATTTCAACTTTTCTGTATGTTTGAAAATACATACAAAACAACATGGGGGGGATATGTTTATAAGATGTAATGCTTGTTTTCAATGTATTTACAGTCTAGTGGCATATTTATAATTTTTCTGCCTTCCCCAAGTTTGATCCTTCTCTTTGGTGTAACTTGGGGATCAAGAGAGCTTAGAGGATTTTAGAGGAGTTAAGGGAGACTGCTGTTATTAGTCTTTTTAGTGGCACTAGGTAGTTTTTAACATTCTCCTGGGATTCTAAGCAGCATTTGTTACATGGTATGTATGGGAAATACACAGTTTTCAACAAGGGACTTAAAAATCAGATTTAGGACTCCATCCCATATGTATGGAGTTTCCCTTGACTTAGAGATAAATTTTGTATATTCAATCATTTGTATGTTTCATAGAGGGGCACGATTATTGTGCTCCAATTTGAGTCTGGAAATGTCAGTTCCAAGCATTAATGCAATAAAAATAAATACCTTTTTATCATTTTTGGAATCATTCTCTATGATCAGTTTTTCATATTTTGTAGAATAAACTCCATTATAAATGCTTCTCAACACATATTTCACTGGACAGTGTAGTTGGCTAAAGTACATTAAAATGTGCAATATTATATTGCCTGTTTAGAAGCTATTTCTTATAAGCATTTTTGCATAATGGTAAAATAGTTCACTAGTGCCCAATGGGTACAATTCTTGGCTAAGAATTTTCTACAGTGTATTCAGAAGACTCTACATATTGCTTGATACCTTCCAGTTAACTAACTAGGTTTTGAAAAGTGATTGTGTCAGAGAGAGAGATGGAGGTTAGTAGATTCAGGTTAGTGATGCTGCCGTTAGTTGTATTATGTATTTTATTTTAGCATAATACTTTGTTTGAAGGTGGAAATTATCAATTTATGAATTGTACACAGATTTGAATGATACAGTATTTTGGTTGAATTCAGTGTGCATTTGTGTATTTATGGAGTGCCGACTAGTGCCCTGTGGTAGGTAACAGTAATACACTTTACTGTGTTAACTGCATTACTAATGAGTTTATCCATTTATATCCATCATATTCCTTTTGCATAACAAAGTGGGTTAGGCTCCAAGCTAATATTTGAATAGCAACCTCTATTTTACAAAACACTTTTCCTTGCATTTCTATCCACCCTTGCAGCTCAGTGGAGCTGTAGGTCAGATGTCCATTCTTGTGAAGGACTTGCCCAAGGTCAGAGAACTCACCAGGTTGCATCTTTCTTTTTTGCTTAGTGGTCTATGATTTTATTTAAAATTTGTATCTACCTATGTATAGCATGTTTTCTATGTGCATGGAAATTACATATCAAATACTTTCTCTTCTTTCTTAAAAACATTTATTAATGCTTTATTAAAAATCTGTTTGAAGGATATAAATCTACGAAAGCCTTTCAAGTTTTCTATTCAACTTTTCTGATATATGACTCTGAGTATGATATACTTTCTTTGAGCAAATAGTTTTCAAAAGCTACCTCCAAAACGACTTGGAAAAGGTGTCAAAAATGAGAATCCAGATTTGGGAAACTGCAGTTCTTTGTTGGCATTCAACCTGGCTTGGTCACATTAGACTTGTCACATTTGGGAACTTAGATTCAAGTTTCTCTACCTTATTAAAGGTGACAGGTTGCATTAAATCACATTAGGAAGCTTCATTTAGTTGTTGGAAAATATGTTGTAAGGAACACAGGTCATGTTTAAATTTGATGGGCTACACAGAGAAAAATCACCAGTCCACGCAGGTAGGGCCACACTCCATCTCAGCTTCTCAGTTTTGCTATCCTCATCAGCCACCGGATAATGCACAAAGCTTGGCTACCTGGTCTGCTGGCTGTGCCAGTGACACATGTGAGGACACGCAGGTATAAGAGCTGCCTTGCTCTCCTGTAGTGAAGCAGGATGTTCTTTTGGACCCCATTCACATTCAGAATGAATGCTCACCCTGGTGGAAATGAACGGGAAGTAGGGCCCACCCCAGAGGTAAGATTGCTGGCCATTTCCAGGCATAGTCACGTCATTTTTGAGGGGATATTAAAAAATAAAATAAAATGGATTTGTGCCCATCTTTAGACCTAATTTACTGTATGTTTGATTTGTTTGATACAAAATGAAGATGAGATAGTGTTCTATATAAATGGCCCTCTTGATTTTCTACTTCGGCAATATTCTTTTTTTTCGGGGTTTTTCTTTTAATTATTTTTTTGCTATATTTTTCAATGGTTCTCTGGCTACAGGTGTCACATTTTTCTAATGTTTGTGTTTTCAACAAATGCTAATAATAGCTATAGTGTACTAATCAAAATGTGGCTATTCAGTTCTGAAGCAAGGCTGCCTCTTCTTAAGCAGGTGATGGAAACTACATGAATTTTCCTGCTTGCTTTTCACATATTGCTGCCGGTAGTTAATTTTATACTTTGTATTTTTCATTAAAATTAGATGTTCTCCTTTGAAACCCTTACCAGCTCCTTGATTAAACAACCGTGTTAGGTACGATGTGAAGTTTTACCTTATGCTGTCTCAGTAAGAAGGACCTCTGTCTTTTAACAGTTGCTGGTATTGGCAAATCGTAATGTTTGCAAATAACAGATAAACAACACCTTGTGTATACATGTATCCTCTAATTAACACTGGGAAAAGATTCAGAGTTACACTTTAAAAACAATGTGAATTTTGTAATTAATGTCTTAGTCTGCTTCACTCTGTAAAATATTTTTATATAATTATGAACTGATGCAGTGATTTTCACATTCGGGAGAAAAGTACAAAATAATGTTAAATAAAAACTGTGCCTTAATATTTCTGTAGCACTTGCCATTTATAAAATGTCTTGCATAGCCATCATCAGGTACTAAATTAGCGGTCCAGCCTAGTATATGACACTAAGAGTATTCATGAGTGTAACCATGATTTTTTTTCAATGCACAGTGCCTCCAGGTTTATCATTTGCCTTCCTAAAACCCTTCAGTGACTTTCCAGTGCATTCAGAGTACAATCCGAACTCCTTAACATGGCCTACGGAGCCCTGTGTGATCTTATTTTCATTCCCCCCCTCCAGTCTTGTCTCCAAGCTGCACTGTTCCGTGTTCCTCCTTTTCAGGTCACATACATATACTCACTTCCCAAGTATTAGCTGGTGTCAGGGACACTGCATCACACCTGTTTACAAGGTCTCTCCTCTCCAGGCACTTACCCTTAGACATCAGCCACCGTTTTTTTTCTATTGTCAAATGCAGTGTGCTTGATTATACTCTCTTTACCTGGATAGTGGGCTTCTAGCAAAACTTCCTTGGACCTTAGAATCAATTTCAATGACTTCAAGTTAATTTCCAACAACTCTTTTGCTGGGGAAGAGAAAACACAGAAATGAAAATAATTATTCTCTGATGAGCCATACTACTGTATAAAATACACGATGTCATTAGGTTTGTTGATTTCTTTACCTCTGAAATATTATCCATGTCCATTCTCAAAAACTTGCTATAATGTTATTTTGTAATTTACACTGACCATCAGTTTCTTTTACATGAATTCTATTCTGTAAGGTCTTATAATATCGATTGGCCAAAAGTATTAAGATTTTTTTCCTGGAAGAAAGACTTTATCGCTAGTGCTTAGGAGAGCACTTTCCCAGGTAAGAAAATGTAATCGGCCCTTTTTGTGCTAGTTTTATATGACTAGATTCTTTCCGATATTCAGAAAGACTAGGGGTCCATTAGCACGCACTGCTGTTTTATTTTTTTCTCAGAGATAATGGGCTTTCATACTCTTGTTTACAAACATAATTAAAAATAGGCTTTTGTAGAGAGGAACTTAATTTTAACAGAATGTTGATTAACTGAAGTGTTATTTAGTTTTTTCTAAAAGTCTTAGAGAGCACCTGGCAAAAATTTAAGATTATTTCCAAGAGCAAGTAAAGCTAGAACAACTATTGCAAAATAGAAACCAGAGCTTAGAAAAGCTTTGAATACTTTGTGCTTACTGATACAGTATTCATTAGCCACTGTAGATATTACAATTTAAGTTAATTAAAATTAAATAATTTGGTTCTTCAGTTGTACTAGCCATATTTTAAGTGCTGAATCATTACCTGTGGCTAGTGGCTACCATATTGGATAGCACACATATACAACAGTTTCATCATGGCAGAAAATTCTTTTGGACATCACTGCTGAAATGTTGTCCTGGTTAAAATGCCATGGATAATGGGATATTAGGGGAGTCAGAGTCAGAGATAGACCAATGCAAGTCAAAGGAAAAAGCAGTCATGGAAGATATTTTGTCATCTTTTAGTGCACAAAATTGGAATGGGAGGCCATCATTGTTCTGTGATAGAGGACAGTAACCTTTTCTCCTGCCATAAATTTAGAGCAAAGTGAGAGGATCTTAAAGGTCAGTTAGACCAATTACCAAATTAATATTTGAACTCTTTATATTGCTTATTCCTGCTTACATGGAAAAACCCAAAGCTCCCTATCTTAAGAAGCAACATACAATGAATGAGATAATTAGTTTTGCATTATATATAAAGAAAACATTGAATTACCATAAATGATTATCCATAATAAATTATTTGATAATAAATTTTCACTGCTGCATTAAAATGAAGACTTTCCAAAATTGCTTTCCACGATCTCACAGGGAACTAAATGCTGTTTCAAATCTTAGAACATAATAAGATCAGCCAACAAATTAGTTAGTGTCAGGGCAAAGGTATTGAGGTCAAAAAAAGAACTGTAAAATACTTACCAAAATGCATGCATAATATTTTCCATCATTTTAGCAAGTGATTTAAAATCATAATTGTACCCATTTATATTGCAGTTCAACTCATCTGTTATATATATTTATTGTTTTCTTGCCTAAAGATAAGATCAATAGTGCCAATATATTTCCTAAGCTTCTCTTAGACAGAAATTTTACCAAAGCTAGAACATATAAAATGTTAGCTAGTCAGCAAAGGCATCATTAGGTAAATTTGTGTTCCAAGCAGCATTGGTCCAAAATATGTGTTACAGAAGCCCATTTTCAGTGAGGTAATATCAGACCAGTTTAGGTACAAAATGGAAAGCTTGGCAAAACCATTATATTCATTAAAAATGAAAGAATAGCATGGAGTTTGACTAATAATACAAATATGTTACATGAATACTTAATTTACCAGGAATGTTAAGTCTTAATAGACTGAAGTATGTGTTCCATGTAATAGTTACAGAACTGTAAAGCCCCCCGCCCCAAAATCTTAGAGATTACACAGCTCACTCTGAAGGGGAAAAACCTGAGGCCCAGAGTGGCCATGTAACTTTCTCAAGGTCATAGTATCAGAGCTGTGATCAAAGACACATATAGACTAATAGCTGCAGTTCCAGCAAGGAGATTTTTAAAAAATTAGACTGTCCATTGCAATGTTTAACAGCTTATAATCTTCACATGTTTTTTAAACATACATTTATGTATACCAGTCATTCCCAAATTTAATACAGAGAAGCTTGTCTTAATGTTATAAGCCAATACATGTTTACTGTTACATGTGACCGGTGATAGGATAGAAACAACCCACTAGGACACTTAAATTGAGCATCCTTCATTGTCTCCTTGGCAGTTTCAGACAATGGTGTCCACATACCAACTTGTGATGTAGTTCTTAATGGACACCTTTGCTTATAACCACAGGGGTTCAGGAACTTTAAGTTCTAGGTCTTAAGTACCCCCATATCCCCAGTGCCTAGCATCAGGCTTAGTGCAGACTACCTATGGTGTTTGCCGAATAAACGAATGAATGATCATAACCTCCTCTCCAATAAAGATCTTACTTTGGTGCATACTTATAAAGAAAGAAATTCACATGAAAAGTATAGGGCTGATTTGCAAAAATACCTTTTTTTTCTATTCTTCTAAAAGCAAAATTGTAATTTTAACACAATATTGCTTTTTGTTTGATGAGAAAACCAAAATTAGGTAACTTTGATTCTCTTTTTCAAATGTTAAATCCCTTTTGGAATGGAGTTTGAGCTGGGTCTCTGGATACTGAGCAATAGGAGATGAAGGCAGTGGGTTACAAGTTAGGAGTGGGCACAGCAAATTAAAACCTAGGAAGGAGTGAAGAGATTATCCAGATGGGTGATATACTAGAGCTTTCAGTAAAGACAGCTCAGCATCCCAGAACCTAAGCTTCTGTAGGTGATATAGGAGCCTCAAGCCCCATCAAAGCCAAAGCAGCCTGGATTAACTGAGGCTGGAAATAAAGGATCTAAATCCTGAGACAAAGATTGTTTTAGGAAGGAAACATTTTATAATTTTTCCCCTGTAGGAAGATGGTGGTAGTATGAAAGCATAGGAAAAACACAGGCCTTGAAGAGAGGGAGACAGTCGTTTAAATCCTGGCTCCTTTACTTAATAGCTCTGTGAATTTGGTTCAGTGACTTAACCACACTGAGCTTCAGCTTACCTCATTCATAAAATGGGTTTGTAGTGTTAATTACCCTTTTTAGAACATGGCCTGCTCAGAGACTCCTAGTTAGCGAGCATTCTCTGACATAAGGAAAATGTGAATGCTATTTTTAAAGCACGTTTATCATCTCTATTTTGTAGATGATGATAGTCAAACTAAGGGTTCCAAAAAATATATTGGACATTATCTTAGTAAAAAGGGAACTGCAAAAGTACATTTTCTTAAAACAAAAGAACTTACAAATAATATTTGTCCATACTTGGATTAATAGAGTATGAGTATACACATATACACTGCATGTATCCAAATGTATCTGAAAATGACAGCTAAATTTATAATCAGATATCATATATAAGAAAAATCAGCCTACTGAATTAAGATATGAAAGCCTTAACTTACATTTGGGTCATAGTTCAAAAGAAAATTAAGCCATTATTTTGTAATAAGTTTAAATGGAGAATAATCTATAAAAATAATGAGTCACTATGTTGTACACCTGAAACTAATATATAATATTGTAAATCAACTAGACTTCAATAAAATAAATAAATAAACTGAAAAAAAAGAAAATTAAAATTACACTCTTCTTGGAAATGATTTCCCGATGCTCTTACGGAGAGAACTTCTTCCTATTCCTGGACTCTTGTGACACTTAGTTGAATCCTATGATTATGGAGGAGGATAATTGTCCACATGCCACTGAAAAGGGCCACAACATTCTCATCCATGACAAAGATGTCAGTGGACTCTGGAAAGGATAGTTTTAACTCATATTTGATCTCCTTGAATTTTATCATCAAAAGTATAGAGTCTTTTGCTGAAGCCTTATTTTTTGCATACAAACTATATGAAGAACCATGATATGGAACATCTTAAATTGAAGTTGAATTTAGTTGTCCTCCATGTATGTTTTACAGAAATTCACGTTAAGAGCCTGGGCTCTGGAGTCAGGCAGGCTGGGTGTGAACACCAGTTCTGCTCTTTCCTAGCTGAATCACCTTGATTAAGTTGCTTAATCTTTGTGTTTGAGTCTCCTTGTCTGTAAAGTAGGGACAGTAATAGTCTTTCCTTACAGGATTTTTGAGAACAGGAAGGAAGACAATTCATATAAACTTGGAACAGAGTGAGCAGGTAGTATATATTAGGGTTTAGTGGTTACTATAATTCATGAGTGATACACGACCAAAACAGTCTCAAAGCTCTGTGGGGAACAAAAAGCTGTCTAGGTATAGAGTCATCATTCCATTGGACAAATAACAATTCCGGGAAGAGGTGGTGTACTTGTATCTGCATTGGGCACTTTAGGTCAGGTGATGGCAGAACGTGGACAACTGGGAGATGGGATTGTGGATGCCATCAGTGATGGGTTAAGCTCCTAGCCTGCATTTTGCTGAGGCCTTCCGTCCATGACTAAGATGAGAAGACTCAATGGCAGATGGAGGAATGAAGTTAAGACCCCACCTTGTGGTTTTAATTATTCACGTCAATGTGCTCATTCATGGAGATGGATCATCAGGAGTTTATATGTAGAAGCTTACGTGGAATTTGTGAATAGACATAGAATTTTATAGTGATTAACAGAGAAGCTTGCAGAGTCCTACAGATCTGAGTATGAGTGCCAAGAGTACTCTTTCTCTTCTATGTGATTATAGTCCTTTTAGCTATAGTTTATTTATCTGAAAGATGGGAGTCATAATAATACCCACCTCCTTAGGTGGTTATTATAATAAGGGTGATAAGCCATGGAAGTCCCATTGTATAGTGCTTTCTGTGTAAGAATGGCTCAAGGAGAAGAGGAAGAGGAGGAAACGATATCAGGCAGGCAGTGGTGACTCATCACATCGCTTCCCTTGAATGCTGCTTGTAGTCATTTAACTGGCAAGTTGGAGGAGAAAGCAGAAAGTGTATGAGATAAATACAGTTCTCCTCATGTATATTAGTTATTTTTTCTAAATTCCTTGCTCATTAAAGTGACTATCTTCTTAATCTCTGTCATTTTTGAAACCTTATTTTTTAAAAGGAAAGTTGTAATTTAAAAATGCTACTTCAGTTCATCTCAAATACATTGAAAGATATTTGTCTATTTAATTTTTTATGGACAATGAAATATATCTTACCTGCCAGCTTTCCTATGTAAGTTTTTAGGATTATTTGCTGTGGGAAACTTTACAGCATGGGGGAAATGCTTGTGATGTTCCTTATTTAATTATTTTGTACAAACTTTGAAGTTGGAGATATTTCTGGAAAATTTCTAAAATATACATGGCAACTCTACACCGGTGGAAGAAGCAGAGAAAGCTGGTGCTGCTAATTTCTTGAATCAGCCAATAGAGATAAATTGAGTGGTCGGGAAACCTTATGAATAACAATTTGATCAGCCTTATTTAGATGTGTCATTTGATTTCTAAACCACTTAAACATAAAGCAAATTATTCTAGATATGCCTATCTAAAAATGAGTGCACCAGGAGGCAATCCTATGTAAATATAAAAATATATGCACATATATATTTATATAAGCTTGGATGTATGTGTCTGTATTATATGTGTGTTTCTATATATGTGTATATGTACATGTTCCTATATATCCCTATGTATACATATCTGTCTAAGTACAATACCATGTTCATTTTATTACTGATGGATCAGAAAGTCTACCCAAATTTTAGTAAAATGTAAAGAGTATTACTGAATTTCTGAGATGGTCTGTGAATTGTAAAATACACTTTCCTGTTGAAGCAAGCCTTCTGAAACAGGAGTCAATGGTAGGTGGCTGCACAGTTGTTAGAAACTAGAAATTCTGGGCTTCTTAATGGGCAGACACTGCAGGTGCTTTGCACAGTGTCTGGCTCCAAAACCAGCTTTGGATCCTGCCTGGCTCATTACGCTTTCCTCCCAGGTTTCCTCCTCAGAAAATTGAAGGCCAGCTGCTGCCTGACATTAGGAAGCTTATTGAAAGTCAACATGGAGTTGGAAGCTGGCTGGGGGCTGATGGGGCACTGTCCACACTCTGACGAAAGGGTCACCTAGAGAGGGCCTCTGCTAATGCTGCTTAGGACTTCCTGCATAATGCTCCTGCTCTACAAGCAGCCCCAAAGAGGTAATAGATCAGTTCCAGAATGTTCTATTGTTGTAGATATATGTCACATGCCATATGTCATTCTTTGGTCTCATGTAAACATTATTATGGTTGTATAAAGAGATTCCCTTTGTGTTACTCTGAAGCTTTAATTGAAGTAGCTCTCAGTCCTTTCCCTTTACAGCAATCATGCCCACCCAATCCTTTTTGTGATAGAGTAAAGCCTCAAGGGGTGATTTATCTTCTGACCTTCCTTAATGAAGATAATCAGATTACGCCCTGTAGCCTAACAGTTGTTCCTAGCCTTTGGTCTGCTATCTTGATTGGTGCGGGCTACGTATGTTGTATTTGTTCACATATGCTAAATTGCAAAACTCTTCTAAATTCCTCTAAATATTTTGGCTGAATGATCTCCTCTGGCAGGTGATTACCCAGCTTACCCATATACTGGGTATTCTGAATTCACCCTACACGTATCAAACCATTTCACACAGTGTCATATTTTTGTTTAGCGAAGCCTATCGAATGAAAAGAAAATGCTGACATTTGAATGGAAAAGCCAGAGGCCTTAGGAAATGCCAGAGGAATTCTATAAATATCCTTTCTCAGTGGCCGAGACAATTGGGATCTAATTCTTCTTGGGCAGCAGATGGAGGTGGTAAAAAACTGAGCTAAGTGGCACAAGTCTCTGAGTTAAAGGGTTTGGTGCTGTGCCATGCAAACAGTCCTCCTTTTTTGTAGCCTACAGCAAGGATGGAAGCCAGCTTTCAGAGAAGACTGGGCTTGGCAGAGAAAAGAGAAACCCAAATCACCCTTGGGTGTCTAGAAATGATCATAGTTGAAAAAATAATGGATCTGTTGAAAAGGAATGCCACTATTACACCAACACTATTAACGCTCATTAACTCTGTGCACGTATGTGTGTGTGTATGCATGCATGTATGTATCCCCATGTGTGTGCGTGTATTTTTATCCTTTAGGTTTAAATAATATAAAGCTGATTACATCTTATTCTAACATATTTAACTTCTCTCTCGCTCTCAATTTCTCTCCCCCTCTTCCTCTTTTCTCTTCACCCCCACCCCCTGTTTCTCTCCCAAATAGCCTAAGTGTTATATTTTTTTGTGATATTTTTTTGGGGAGGGGGCAGTATTTTGGATAGAAGAAAGAGAAAGTAGATGTTTATAGCTTGTTAAATTGTCAGATGCCTTTAATTTTTTTTTTTGTCAAATGTCTTAATGCTCCTTTCTCAATATTTCCTCTCCTCTCTAATATCACATGATTCTTCTACCTTTGCAATCTTCAGCATATGAAACTACATATATACTGGCACAATTTATGTCACATAATATTCACTTACTAATTTTTGAACAAATTTCACATAATTTATATCTCTTCTCATTTTCAGCTAGGAGGTCTACTTAATGCCAGTGATTAACAAAATCCTAAAAGGAAAACCTTACTAAGACCTTTTGCTGTTGGAACAACAAAAAAGATGCTAATACATTTTATGTCTTTTAGCAGAGGAATTATGGGTATTTTCTCACACATTTATAATCACAGACATTTTATTTAATCATTCCTACTGCCCATCGGGGAGGTGGGGATAGGAGGAAGTAGCTGGTCTGCTGTCCTGAAAATACTGTCACAGAGAAGAGAACAGCCACTCAAGATTCTATAAACATCAATCTATAATCATCTGTCTGTTCTAAGGAAAAAAAAAAAAAACAGCTTAGCCCTTCTTCCAGTGTTTAAATAAATGCACCCAGTTATTTTAACCAGTTTCCACTGACTTGTCAAAAATCCTTGTGTATAATAATGGTCTGCCGATGGCAAGACTGAACAGAAATACTGTACAGTAATTGATTTTGTTAGTTGAACATCTGGTGGAACAGCCTGGATATTTACTTGGAAGGAATGTTCTCCAACCAGAGTAAGTTTGCTGTTGGGTTTTAGGGCACTAAAGTGCCAGATCAGGCTGCTCTGGGCCTAAAACACATAGGTTGGCAACAAGCAAGTGCATCAATAAAAGAAAAAGAGGAAGAGATGAGATGCTCTTCACACATGGATTGAAGGTTAGAGGACATTCTTCCAGGACCACCTTACTGGAGTTCAAAGTGGAATCCAGGCGATATACAAAAGGATAATTGTTTTTCCATCATATGATTTGTAATCATCTGTTCTTTTCCTTAAATGCAGTTTTGTTTAATCAGTGCCAAGTAAGGAAAACCCAATTATGAGAAAAAAAGGAATTCAGTATCAATATAATGCTTGAGAAAGTGCATCTATGATGTAAGATCCTACTGACTGGAATGCAGTACGGATTATGATAAATAGTCATTGAGCTTGTTTCTTTTTTTTTTTTTTTAACATCTTTATTGGAGTATAATTGCTTTACAATGGTGTGCTAGTTTCTGCTTTATAACAAAGTGAATCAGTTGTACATATACATATGTTCCCATATCTCTTCCCTCTTGTGTCTCCCTCCCTCCCACCCTCCCTATCCCACCCCTCCAGGCGGTCACAAAGCACCGAGCTGATCTCCCTGTGCTATGCGGCTGCTTCCCACTAGCTATCTACCTTATGTTTGGTAGTGTATATATGTCCATGCCTCTCTCTCGCTTTGTCGCACCTTACCCTTCCCCCTCCCCATATCCTGAAGTCCATTCTCTAGTAGGTCTAGTAGGACACAGTCTTTATTCCTGTCTTACCCCTAGGTTCTTCATGACAGTTTTTTTTTTTTTTTCTTAAATTCCATATATATGTGTTAGCATGTGGTATTTGTTTTTCTCTTTCTGACTTACTTCACTCTGTATGACAGACTCTAGGTCTATCCACCTCATTACAAATAGCTCAATTTCGTTTCTTTTATGGCTGAGTAATATTCCATTGTATATATGTGCCACATCTTTATCCATTCATCCGATGATGGACACTTAGGTTGTTTCCATCTCCGGGCTATTGTAAATAGAGCTGCAATGAACATTGTGGTACATGACTCTTTTTGAATTTTGGTTTTCTCAGGGTATATGCCCAGTAGTGGGATTGCTGGGTCATATGGTAATTCTATTTGTAGTTTTTTAAGGAACCTCTGTACTGTTCTCCACAGTGGCTGTATCAATTTACATTCCCAACAACAATGCAAGGGCTTGTTTCTTATCTAACAGGTCTCCATGTGTATCTGCATGTGGAGTGGTTTAATTGTTTTTCTCATAAATGTGTGATTTTGACAACAATGAAAAGTACACAGCGTGTTCTGTCTCACAGGGCTATAAGCTACAAATTGTGCTCGAGGCCGTAAAATGTTGTGAATATTTTTGTTTATTTAATTCTAAGGATCTTGTGGTAGCGTATTATTTTCTTGTGGGACATTAACAAAAAACGTTTTCCAAGGAAATGGTCAATTGTACTAAGCATGAATGGTAGGATATGTTGGCATGACCTCCTTATTTGTATCCCTCCAATTGTGGTAGTTAATTCATTGTACCTTCTAAGGTGGATTTCCCAAGAGACTGAGATTACCTTGTGGGTAAGACTATATCGTACCAATTTTTATATTCTATCCAGTTACATATAGTAGATTATTAAGTGAATACTTATTGAACAAATCCCTCCATAATGTATTTTCAGCACATCTTTTATCATGTCAAAAAAGAAGTTTATGGAAGAAGTAAACCATCCTATGCAAATGTGAAGTGTTGCTAATCTCTATATGTTTAACTTGAATATTTGTCATATTCACGTAGTTCTAATTAGCTCTGTGACAGATACATTTGTCTGGCAGATAAATAATAAGCAGGAAAGTAATGCACTGAATTGTGAAATTGTTTATCTCAGGTAGGGAGAAACTTGCCTTAAGAATGCTGGAGAGTTAGTGGATTTATAGTTTTTATTCAACTCTCTGGCCCATTCTGGCCATCTCTGAGCAGCTTGTCGTTTTAGTCACATAACTAGTGACTAAAAGTTTGGGCTCTGAGGCCAGGCAAATCTGAGTGCAAATCCCAGCTCTACCACTTTCATGTATGTTTGACACTGGACAAGAGGCTTGATCTCTCTGAATCTCGTGTACTCAAGGAGCATAATAATAGTTCTCATGGGATGGTTGCAGTGTGTCATAAAGCCTTTACAAGTGCAAGATATATGACAAGAATTCAGAAAATGGTAGTTTTTGATTATTTGAGCATATCAAAATAACAGGTTTTGTTTGTACAGACCCTGGATTTGATCAAAGTTTAGCCTTTTTTATTGAAGCATAGTTGATTTACAATGTTTCAGGTGTACAGCGAAGTGATTCAGCTATATATATATATATAGCTATCTATATATATAGCAGGTACTGAAAAATTATCCAACATCATATTTATATATATATGAATGTTCTTTTTCAGATTCTTTTCCATGATAGGTTATTATAGTAAAAGAATCTGAAAAAATTTAGACTTTTATCAAATCCATTTTAATATTTATTGATTAGTACATTGCAGCATAAATATTTTACTCTTTAAATACCAGTAAAATAAAAATTTTAATGTAGTGCTGCCAGGGTTTATAATTGACAGTTCAGATTTCTTAGCTATCAGGTAAAATTGCTTAAATTTTTTTTCTCAGATTTATTTCAGATGATCACATGTTCAGCCAGTTTCATAGCTTACAGCTAGAGTAAGTCAGAATATTTTAGCAAATCTTTATACTTTCAAATTAAAGATTTGTTAAACAATCTATTCTTTAAGCAATCATTTCCAGATGCTGTACTAGGTGCTGAGAATAGACGATGTAAATGACAGTTTCTCAGAGACTAAGAGAGAAAAAGAGTGTAATAGATTATTCAATGAGACAAGAGAAGCTTGTGTAGTGTACAGAGGAAGTAGTGATTAACTATTGGAGGGGTGGACTTAAGTAGCTTTTGGCAGGGGGGCATTGTGTTTGAAGGTGCAGAGACCTGAAATAGGCTGGTGTATTTGGGCATCCATATGCAATTTGACTTTGCCAGGAAGTAAAGTTGCTAGGTGGGATGGAGAGAAGTAAAATAAAGTTGTTAAAAATGAGATCATGGCATGGCTTATAGTCAAGGCATGGCTACTTCCCTGTGTATCCATTGATTGGATTCTCTGCCAATTCAGGAGCATGGAATCACGATCACTTTCTTTAACTCAAAGAGCAATATGCTGATAGAGATCCATGTATATCATCATTCTAAAATTGGGCAACATTGGCCAGCTCAAGACGCAAAATGATATCTAATTTCTAATGTGGAAACCCTGAAGAACTCTTTAGAAGGCAACAGTTGTTGGTAAGAGTTAAATGATCATTAGGGTCCAAAGTAGTGATAATAACTCCTTTCTTCAGCCTGTTCTCTCTTTGTTGGGATAAGTATGACATCACCAGTAAGATATGTCATTACTCACTTCTCTGTATCCCCACATCAAATTTTACTGGCCTCTATTTGGAGTCATATGCTATGAAATGACTTGTTTCTATGCTCGTCTCCTTCACTAAGCCGTGAAGTCTTGATATCCCCAGTGTACAGAGCATGTACTGTGTAATTATCCAACATCTTTATCTTCTAGGCTTAGTCATTTTCAGTGACATTAAGGAAACATCATTTTTTACCAATTGAATAAAATTTTGGCTAGCATAGTGATTAGGTATGTGATTAAATTTTAGAGGATCTTGAGTTACTTAATTGTATTTTCAAGGAGGGATTTTAATAGACTTTTATTTGAAATTCATGGAACAAATATTGGGTATTGGGCACTGTCCTGAATGGTGGGAGTATAAACGTGAAAATACATACTTTCTTGTCTCAGATAGCTTCCAGTTTCTGCCCTGTGATACATGCAAACAATTGAAATACGTTAAGAAAACAGAGGTGTATACAAAATACAGTAAGACAAAGCTGTATCCGAGTCAGCTTGAGATAATCAGAAAACTTTGATGGAGTCATGGAACATTTGACATGATAGCAAGATATGAGTTTTCAGGTTAATACGCAGGGAGTGGACTAGGAGGTTTATTGTGGAGTTAGTCTTGGAAAGGAGGATGGAAACCGTCTTACATCTCTGACGAGGGGGAAGAAGGAAACAGAGAAAAGGTGGGAACAAGATGGGTATAAATAAATTCATGAGGAAGTCTCTGAGCACTGAACAACTGCATGCCTGGCATCCATTGTATTTCAATTGTGTAAAAATCCATGCCCCCTTCCTACAAATAGCTTAAAATTTAAAAAAAAGTTATATAGCCATGTATACTTATTGTGGAAGGTTAGACCATTCTTTTCAGAATATTTCTTTGAATATATTTATATGTAGATTTTCAGCAAATCTCTGATTTTATTACACTGGCTGTTTTGTTATTGGAAATTTTTATCTCATAATAAAGTAGCCCTTTAAAAAATACATAAGAATTATTCTACAACCTCATTTTAAATGGTTGAATTTTCTTTATGGATGTATCCCAATCAAGTATCCATTTCACTGTTGTTGAGACTTTATTTCCATTTTTATTTGAGATATATCACACCATTGAAATTATTCACAACTAAAGTTTGCTAAATCTTTCAACACACCTTTCATTTTTAGGATAAATTTATAGAAGTGGAATTTTTAGGTAATAGTTATGCATATATTTGAAGATTTTTATAATAGTGCCTAATTGTCCTCCAGAAATCTTGGAATAGTTTTAAGCATAACTTTAATTAATTAATTATAAGCAGCTTAATTGAGGTATCATTCGTATATTAAAAAACTGCACATATTTAATGTATACAGATTGATGAGGTTGCTCATATGCGTACACCCATGAGGCTGTCACCACAATCAAGGTAATAGGCATACCACCACATATTTCCTTAGGCTCTTTTGGCTCTTGATTTTTGTTTTTGTGTTAAGGACATTTCACATGAGATCTACCCTGTTAACACATTTTTAAATTGCACGACACACTATTGTTATCTAGAGACACAGTCTTGTACAGAAGATCTCTAGAACTTATTCATCTTGTACAGCTGAAACTTTATACCCATTGAATAGTAACTTCCACCCCTGAGCCCCAGGCAATCATTACTCTGCTTTCTGCTTCTACGAGTTTAATTATTTTAGATGCCTCATACAAGTAAAATTAGGCAGTATCTGTCTTTCTGTGAATGCTCAAATTTTATCCATGTTGTTGCATGTGGCAGGATTTCCCTTTTTAAAAAAAAGAGCTGAACACTATTCTTTACTATATTGTCTTTATCCATTCATCCATCAATGGACATTTTGGCTGTTTCCATATCTTGCCTGTTGTGAATGATGCTACAGTGAACATGGAGTGCAGATATCTCTTCCAGATCCTAATTTCAGTTTTCTTGGATGTATACCCAGAAGTAGGATTTAAGCATGACTTTTGAATGTCCTATTCTATGATTATTTATCTGGTGTACCTACCAATAATGTGACTTATAAGGATAATGCTGAGTCCGTTTGTAAAAATATAATTTGCATACCATAAATTTCTCACTAGTCAAAGATAAAACAAAATTCTGTAGAAAACCATTTCAAGATAGAATATTTAACTTTTTGGTAATAGTGATAAATATTTATTCAAGTGTTTTCAAACCCTTGTTTTTTATCATCAGTTATCATAGTCTTCTTGACGATTGTAATTTACGAAGTCCTAGTATTTCCTCAGGTTTTCTGATTTCTTTAAACATATTAGTGTTATTAAAAGAAGATTCACATCAAATTTCCTTCTCTAATAAAATGCTGTGATTTACATTTGAGAGATTGTAAAGTTTTAATCTGGTTAGTTTCCAGTTTATAAGCTGAACACAAACAAACCCAAGAAATATAGAGCAGGAAGACACATTAACGATTATCCAGTTTTTAGTCCAATCTTCTCACACTATGAATGGAAAGTCAATTTGCAGAAATATTTTGCCATTAGGCCAGTGTAGCAGCTTTTTAATTATTAAAGAAGACTGTCAGATCTTTGAAAAACTACACAACATCACAGATTTTCTTCCGCTTTGTAGCTGTACTTGCTGTCAGAATATATTTAGAAACATTGATGCTTAAGCAAATGTGTAATGCATGCGGTCAAAGTAATGCAGCATTAAGTGTAAGTTTACCCCAGGGAAAGCAAAACTAGAGTTTTGATGTTTGTGCTTAAATATTTAGTACCTAGGCCAGCTCTAGGCAGAATTGGTAAAGCAGACCTTTGGTGTTCACTTCTTTCATCTTTTTTCTATATATTATTACTGATATACTGGGTTTACGTCTGTGATCTAGTACTGACCACTGCCCAGTACATCTTAGCTCTCTCTTTTACTGAAGTTTCCAACACAGGTCCATCTACCCTCCTGACTGTTCTCTCCAACCCATCTTTCCACTTTCAAGTCTTTCCCAAGCTTCATACACAGCCTCTGATGTAGGAATCGGGAAAGACAGTAGGGTATGGACTCTTTGCGCTACAGGGTAAAGCCACAACGTAGATACGGTCTACATATCAGAGACGAGAACTTAGCAGAAACGCAACTGGCAAGTGCGTTATCTCAGAAGGGGATAAAAACGCATCATAAATCAGGGCATGAGTATATGAATTGGGTGCTAAAGGAAACGCATCCACTGGATGGCAGAGCTGGAAAGGCAAGTACAGAAATTTGGTCAGAGAGATGAGTCAGGTTCATCCCAGGACAACTGGTGACGGATGATCGTTAGATAGGAATAAAGTCCAGTTCAGGACCAATCTAGCAGACACTGGGCTCTGGCTTCCAGTATTTTTACAGATATCTCTACAGGTATCTTTACATGTTCTGGGCCTTAAAGTGGCAGGCTTCTTCCAGGCATCCTGTAACCTTGGAAACGTAATTATTTATGTAATAATTAGCCAGTTTTAGAAATGTATCCCTACCTGGTAATAATGAGAAAAGATAGCAAATGATTAGTCATCCCTACTGTTCACTCACATCTCTCAGGACCCTCTTTAGCCTTCCTCGTAACATTTTGTTTTTGAGATTGTGAGAACAGCTAGCCCTAATATAGTGCTTAGTGTGGCAGTTCCCGTTATAAGTGCTGTATATGGAAACTCATCACATACCCAATGCATGTACATTTTTTATATATTTACAACTCATTACATATTCAAACTTATAATATCCTCACAAATACCATATTAGGTGGGAATGATTCTTCCTTTCAGATGAGGAATCTGAAGCACAGAGGGTAAGTGACATGCCCAGGGTCATACAGCTGGTAAGTGGCAGAGTTAGGATTTGAAACCAGGCACTGTGACTTCAAAGCTCATGCGCTTTACGATTCCTCAGCTACCATGTCAGCTATTGCTTTTCCTTTTGTAACCAAAAAGAGGGATTTGATGGGGGGAGTCCTGGCTGAATGTAAGGGAGAACTATCACCATTATTTATTTTAGTACTGGTAGGATGCTTCCTTACATTCATAAATCAATCTCTGTAGACGAGCTGCTTAAACTTTTGAAGGATTTATGCAGTTATTAAAAAAATATTTGCTCCCGTTCAGTACATGCCAGGGTGATAGAGATACAAAGATAAATAATAAAATGATTTCTATCCTTCAGAAATCTAGAGTGAGTCAGACATACAAATAGGTAAATTAAAATACAATTTATGACTGCATTACAGAAGTCTAAGCTAACTCATATAATAGATAGAACACAGTTAATAGAACAATAATTTCTATGGAAAGATTTCTAAGAGTCTTCACTGATGATGTGACATTTATACTGGGACTTAAGGGTTAAGTAGGTGTTTTCATGACCAAGAAGAGGAAAGGGGGTATTTCAATTAGACTTCAAGAGCAAAGGCATAGTGTCATAAGAAGGCTGAGATCATTTTGAAAATAAGGGGAACTTCTGTGTGACGGGAACATGTGGTGCATAGTGAGGGATGATAAGAAGTGAGAAGGATTCCGAAGATAGATGTATACCAAGCTAAGAGACTGGGATTGTATTTGGTAGATACTGGGAAACCTTCAGAAGATTTGATGCTGAAGACTGATAGCAAAGGATATATTTGATAGGAAGGTTTTGCTATAGGCTGTTGGAGAATAGACCATAGTGTAAGGAGCATCAAATTATGAGACTTAGAAAATTCTAAGCCAAAGGCTTTGGTAGCCAGAGCTCAGTGTCCCTGCACTTGGAGAAGAGGAATTGAATTTGAGATTTTTAAAACTTTTTTTTTTTAGATTTTTTAAAATTGATGTATAATATTACATAAGTTACAGGTGTGCAATATAGTGATGCACAATTTTTAAAGGTTATGCTCCATTTACAGTTATTATGAAATATTGGCTATATTCCTGGTATTGTACAATACATCCTTGTAGCTTATTTTTTACGTAACAGTTTGTATCTCTTATTCTCCTACCCCCATACTTCCCCTCCCTGCTTCCTTCTCCCCACTGGTAACCGCTAGTTTGTTCTCTATGTCTGTGAGTCTGTTTCTTTTTTGTTATATTCACTAGCTTGTTGTGTTTTTTCAGATTACACCTGTAAGTGGTATCAGTATTTGCCTTTTTCTGTCTGACTTACTTCACTTAGCATAACGCCCTCCAGGTCCACCCATGTTGCTGCAAATGGCAAAATTTCATTCTTTTTTATGACTGAGTAGTATTCCATTGTACACATATACACACCATGTCTTCTTTATCCATTTGTCTGTTGATGGACACTCAGGTTGCTTCCATATCTTGGCAATTTTAAATAATGCTGCTATGAAAATTGGGGTGCATGTATGTTTTTGAATGAGCGTTTTTGGTTTTTTTGGATATATACCCAGGAGTGGAATTGCTGGGTCATATGGTAGGTCTATTTTTAGTTTTTTGAGAAACTACCATACTGTTTCCACAGTGGCTGCACCAATTTACATTCCCACCAACAGTGCACAAGGGTTCCCTTTTCTCCACATACTCACCAACGTTTTTTATTTGTATTCTTTTTGCTGACAGCCATTCTGGCTGGTGTGAGGTGATATCTCATTGTGGTTTTGATTTGGGTTTCCCTGATGATTAATGACGTCGAGCATCTTTCCATGTGCCTGTTGGCCATCTGCGTTTCCTCTTTGGAAAAATGTCTGTTCAGTCCTTCTGCCCATTTTTTAATTGAGTTGTTTGTTTGACGTTGAGTTGTATAAGCTGTTTGTATATGTTGGACATTAACCCCTTATTGGTCATATCATTTGCAAATATTTTCTCCTGTTCAGTAGGTTGTCTTTTTGTTTTGTAAGTGGTTTCCTTTGCTCTGCAAAAGCTTTTCAGTTTAATTAGATCCCATTTGTTTATTTTTGCTTTTATTTCCTTTGCTTTAGGAAACAGATCCAAAAAGTATTGCTTCAGTTTATGTCAAAGAGTGTTCTGTCTATGTTTTCTTCTAGGAGTTTTATGGTTTCTGGTGTTGTATTCAGGTCTTTAATCCATTTTGAGTTTATTTTTGTATATGGTCTTAGAGAGTGTTCTAATCTCTTTGTTATACATGTAGCTGCCCAGTTTTCCCAGAACCACTTATTGAAGAGAGCTGTCTTTTCTTCATTGTATATTCTTGCCTCCTTTGTTGTAGATTAATTGACTATAAGTGTGTGGGTTTATTTCTGGGCTCTTTATTCTGTTCCATTGATCTGTGTGTTTTTGTGCCAGTACCATACTGTTTTGAATTTAAGATTTTTTTCTCAGATAGAATGAATAAGATTTGATAAATGATTGAAGGTAGGGGATGAAATATACTGATGAGAAGTGCCTTTGAAATTTCTATCTTGAGATGGGGTGTGTATTATTTAGAATTCTGGTTGGCTGCTGTACCAAAAATCCAATTTAACAATACTTTTTAAAAAAATTGGGGTAGGGCTTCCCTGGTGGCGCAGTGGTTGGGAGTCCGCCTGCCGGTGCAGGGGACACGGGTTCGTGCCCCGGTCTGGGAGGATCCCACGTGCCGCGGAGCGGCTGGGCCCGTGAGCCATGGCCGCTGGGCCTGCGCGTCCGGAGCCTGTCCTCCGCAACGGGAGAGGCCACAACAGTGAGAGGCCCGCGTAACGCATAAAAAAAAAAAAAAAAAAAAAAAAAAAAAAAATTGGGGTATAGTTGTTTTACAATGTTTTGTTAGTTTTAAACAAGGCATATACACAATGGAATATTATTAAACCTTAAGAAAGAAGGAAATCCTGCCATTTGTGACAACGTGGATGAACCTAGAAGACATTATGCTAAGTGAAATAAACCAGTTACAGAAAACAAATACTGTATGATCTCAGCTGTATATGGAATCTAAAATGGACAAACAAATAGAATCAGAGAGTAGAATGGGAAGATGCCGGTCAAAGAGTACAAAGTTTCAGTTATGCAGGATGAACTTCTGTATAGCAATGTGACTATAGTTAACAATACTGTATTGTGTTTATGCTTGAAATTTGCTAAGAGAGTATATATCTTAAGCATTACTACATTAAGAAAAAAGAAAGAAGAAAAAGGTACTTGTGAGGTGATAGATATGATAATTAGCTTGATTGTGGTGATTATTTCACAACGCATCCATATATCAAATCATCAAGTTGTACGTCTTAAATGTGTATAATTTAAAATTGTCGATTATTTAAAAAAATAGGCAAAAGTTAATTTCTCTTTCAGGGAAACAATCCAGGTTTAGCAGTCTAGAGATAATATGGGGTTCTGTGGTATTGCAAATTCAGATATATTTTCTTGGTTCTCTGCCTTCCCTTCTGGTGATACCCTCATTCATATGGTTGAATAGGTCTCTTTACCAGTCCATCAAATAGGAAGAAGCACGATCATGAAGTCTGTTCACATTCTATTGCCACAACTTAGTCACGTAGCCATTTTTAGAAGTAAGGAAGGCTGGGAATTATAGTCTTTATTCTGGATGGCCATGTACTCAGCTAAAACTTGGGGGTTCTGTTGTTAAAGGAAAAGAGGGAGAATGAATTCTGAGGTATAATTAGTAGTTCAGCTACAGAGTGTCTGATTACCACATTAATAGAGATCTGAGATGGAGGAGGTAGGACAGATTTAGGAAGACATGGGGAGATAATGAGTTCCATTTTGGATATTTAAAGTGTCTATGAGACTATCTGATAGCTATGTCCAATAGGTAGTTTGGAGTAAGGATTTTGATAGTGACAGAGATAAATTTGACAGTCATCAGCACTTTATTGCTATTTCAAATGAACTGGGGAGGGCATTAGTAGTGAAGATTAAAGGCTAACAGCAGAATCTAAAGGACAGCAACCTTGGAAGGAGTAGATAGGCGATAAGAGCCAAAGCCAGTCAGAAAGGTTAATAGAGTAGAGGGGGAGATGGGGAAGATTGACATTAGGCTTCTTTTCGAAGTTGTGGAACCCATTCCACTACTCCTGTAGCAGCAGTCTATAACATCCTTGCATAGATTACCATCTGTCAGAAGACAGCTTCCAGATTCCCTAAGAGTCCAGTCACAGTGGCCTTGAAACATGGCCTCAGTCTACTGCTCACTTCATTCATGCGAAGCAAAGACCAGTGCCACAGGGAACTCTAAGTAATATTGGAGCACTTAGCCCTTAATTCAGAGAATTGAATAATATAATGTCTCTCAATTCCTTGCAATAATTCAGTAGTTATCTCCTTCCTTATTATTATTAAGGAAATAGCTTTTAAGGTGATAGACTTTAGAACCGACTCATAGGCGGTGGCCCTTAGGTTCACCTGTAAGCGCAACAATTCATGCTCATTGGTATGTGGGAACCAAGAAGGAGTGAGTATTAAGAAGTTGCAAGTGCTGAACAGAGATCAGTTGAGGTGAGAACTAAAACTAGGTGTGGGGTCTGACATTAATGAACTCTTCGGTGATTTCAGCAAAAGGTATTTTAGTACACTGGTATTAGTAGAAACTGGAGGATCGTAACTTGTGGAGTAATGCCCACTGAGCTGTAGATTAACAAAAACTGAGCAAATGAAGATGAAATATAGACTGTGATGCTTTCAAAGACTTTTTGCTGATGAACAGAAGCTGGATGGATGATTATGATGAAGGGAAAGAGAGGCAGGATAGGACCTTGAATTGAAGACAAATCTCTAATGAGTTATATTCCTCCTTCTTCCCGCCTTCCTCCTTATTTCCTTCTTCTCTTACTCCCTTCTATGTGGAAGTTTTAAATGTGTTTACAGTCTCAGAGGAAGAAGCCAGTGCGAAGGGAGTTACTTAAAGCATAGGAGGGAGATGTCTAGTACATGGAGGAAGTCCTTCATAAGAAAGATAGGAGCGAAGGGTATAAGAAAATAGTCCATACTGGATAAGTTTAGAGATGACGTTTGAGGAGACAAGTTGGGAGAGTTCCTGTTTGATATGTTCTCTGTGAACTACAAAGCTGGTTTATCAACTGTGTATAATGGGATGGTTAGAGCGGAGAACATAGGAAGAGTAAAAGGCTGCAATGAGAATTATGAAAAGGAACTCGCTAAGGAGAAATGTGGTGAGGGCCGAACCGTGCCAGTGGCCCAGATGGAGTCAGAAACCATCAATCGTACTTCAGTTGGCATAGATGACATTTTTAGCAACACTTTTGGTTGCAAACATTTAGGGCAGAGTGGATACTTTTTTATCCAGGGCAGAAGGGTGGGTGCAACAGAAGAATAAGAGAGAAAGTAAGTCAAGAATGCTGGAAAGTTTGAGGTTCCAGACTGGCTAGGAAAGTTAGTTTGGAATGAAAATGCAAAACTAATGAGAAAAGGATTAGCATTCTCAGAAAGATGAATACTTAAAACCATACATACTGAAATCTTAATAAAACTATGAACAGAGGTGTTGATAAAGAACCTACAACAATGCCCAGTACAGAGTAGCCCCAAATAAATACTCTTTAAATGACTTTTTTTCCCCCTCTAAGAACCATACATTATTCTTAAGTAGTTTTGGGGGCTGAGGTTCCATTTTGGAAAAATAGTTCTATAGAATGCAATTGAGATGCAAATTGACGATTGGATTGTGTTGCTGTTTCTTTGATGACATTTCCTTCCTTTTGAGTGTCTCCTAGGCTGTTTAGTTTGTGCTGATATAGTCCATAGTTCATTTCTGTTTGTTTTGCCCTTATTTAGATAGGTTTAAGCTTTGTATGTAGGTGTAAACTTTGTACATAGTTGGTAAAATTCTGACTATCTTGGGGATGTTTAGGTAGCTTATTAAGAGGATTTATTCACTGTCTCTCACAAAACTGGACTCGAATTAACACTGCACTATGTACAGAAATAAACCTTGTTCCTTTAAACTCTAAATTTAAATAAAGACTTACTTAACTATTTTAGATGGTGCATTTAAAAAAAACAAGGCAAATGGAATACTGTGAAATGGTTGTTTGCTTTAGGAGTTGACCTTATGTTGCCTCAGTATTTGTTGAGAGACTAGTATCTAAATTAAGCTATAGCTTCAGTTATGAAAGATGGACTGAGGACTCAATACTTCCGGAACAAGAGAGAAGGGGCTGCATCATCACTAATGATAAATCATTTCAAAAGCAGTTCAGTTTTCTATGCTGTAGAAATGCTTCTTAGCTATAGCAATTCTAAATAATACGGTTATGAGATACATTAAAATCATGCCTAGCAAAATGCCTTACAGTCATTCATTCGGTCAAGTCATTTAAGCTCTCAGAGTCTCACTTTCCTTGTCTGTAAAATGGGAATAATCGTCCAAACAAGGTAGTTATAAAAATAAAATTGACAGCACTTACACCTTTAAATATTAGTTTTCTTGCCCACTTTGCTGTTAAACTAGAAGATTCAGTTAATCAATTGACTCTCATTATATTCCTTTCTGAATGACAAAAAGTCAAGGAAACAAATCTCCAAACAATACCATCTGGTTTTATTTGTACAAACCCACGTAAAAAGAGTAGGATATCAGTTCTTTATTTCTGCACATTAATTTATATTGGGCCTTCTTTAACACGTGCATTTTGTCCCCTAAGATTAAAGATACAATAAGAGGTAAGTGCATGAAATAATCATACTTCCTGCGTCTCTGATTATAGTAACAGTGTACACTCGAGAAGAATGTCAGTACGAGCATTTGTCTTGAGTTCTTTATACTCTTTTACTTGCTTTCATATCCTTTATTGCGTATGATTCCACAGGGAACATTTCGCTTATAAAGGAATATATTTTAACATCCAGCTGCTGTTTTACCACGGTGGTCTTTTAAAAATTGCAGTTAATTTTTGCCTCACTGAGTTTGTTGACTTTCAGGTCCCCAGAGACTCCTTCTGAAAAACCCCTCAGGTAAGATAAGTTACCTGGTAGTGGCCTAGGAGTTAATACTCTGCATTTTATTCACTGGAATGTCTTCATCATGCTACACAGTAAATAACAGTTTGTTTCAGAATGAGTTGGTGACTTCAAGGGGCTCAATGTTGGGTGACAGTATTAGTATTTGGCATTTAAATTTAGGCAATTCATATTGAATGCAAAGGGACTAGCCATGCTGTTAACTGGTGGATGGTTATACTATATATAAGATAATGGTGTGGTTTATTCTGACTTTTTGTTAATTTTTTAAAGTAGGTTTTATTAAACCAGTGCTGGATTAGGTCCCCTTCTTTCATAACATTCTGTCATCCTGTTTACCTCCTTAATTCATTATCACACTATATTAGTTTAGTTGTGTTTTTGTATTTTTTTTAACTTTTCTGCTACAATGTGAGCAACTTCAGGGAAGAATTTATGTCTTTTTCTTTGCTACACTCCTAGAACCTAACACATAGCATGTGCTCAATGTATATTTGCTGAATTCAAGAGTCAGTATGTATTTAGTTGCAGGAAAAGGGAAAACCTGCTAAAAATGCCTTAAACAATAAAGGAATCTGACTTAATTTAGGCGTAATTCAGTCAAGACTCCCACCACAAACTTCACCCTCATGCTTGCTTCCCTCAGGCTGTAATAGGTACCCTCACAGATTTAGGACAGAAGACAGGGTTTGTGTCCCAAACTGCTGAAACTCACTCCAATTGGATTCTTTTAGGTCACATGCCATTCTTAAACCCATGACTGTGGTCAGGCCTAGAATCTGCACATTGACTTTGCTGGGATTATGTTCTGCCCCTAAAAGATGATTGGAGTCAGGAGATAAATGAATGCAAGGATGTTATAAAAAATATTTACTACAGCTAATGAATGGAATTCCAGATCTTCTGTGCATTTTATTTAATAAAGTGTAGTGAAATGAGAACATTTAAAAGGTGTTTTTTATCTGAAATATCTGTCATGGTTCAAAAATAGTTGCCCACATGTTTACACAAATAGTTTTAAATCTGTTAATAATAATTCTGGCTGTACACAATTAACTAAAACCCAAGATTTAGCTTAGCAAAAGTTATACTGTATACTTATTTTCATGATGCAATTTAGGAAAAATCTTCTACCACCCGCATCTCCACCAACCTATCCTCTTTTAACTCTATGAGGAATTTTAGCCTTCAACAAGGAATGGATTTTTCTTTTGATAATGAGGAAAATGACTGAATAACTGGATAAGGGAAAATGGAAGGAAACAAACTTTGCAGATGCAATTTTGCCTAGAGCCATCCCAGATATTTTAGGCTTCTAAAAAACTTGATTTTGTGTGAGCATTTACACTTCGCAAGAATATAGATGAGTGAATGAAGTATCTGAGGATGGGGGAGGGACGGTAGCCAGGAAGCCAAAACCAATATTGCCTGGGGGCGGGGTGAGGGGGGAGGGGAGGGGGAGGGGCGGTGCCACGCATGAAACGTAAGTCATCAACTTGTAGAATATGTGTTTGTCAAGTATTCACCTCCGTGGCAATTCCACTTTCTTCCGTTTCAACCCCAAATAAATCCTACTGTCTGATCCATTCTTCTCTTACTGCCATACAGCTTTGCATTATCATTTAACTGTTTTTATCTGCATATATTGTCTCGCTAAACAGAGTGTAAACCTTCTGAGAGCAAGAACTTTGTCCTGTCCTCTGGAATTAACCCCAGCATTTTGTAGAGGTGTATTGTAAATAATTGGAGCTGAATAAATGCTTGAGAAAATTGGTTCAAATGTTCTCTTTCACAGTGATTTGGGCAAAGGTGATTGGATCACAATGATGTGAAAGTGTTTCCTTAACTTTTTTTTTTTTCCCTGAGAAACTCAGATTAAAATTAAATATTGCAGTGCAAAGAAAAAGATCCAGTAAGAAAGGAGACTGTTAAAAGATTTGCAAAGGGAATGGAACCATTTGAAATTATTTTCCCTGCTTTTCTGATGCCAGGTTTCTAATGACTTTCAAACAACTAGATAATAAAGGAAGAAGTTTTATGGGTGTGTCACTGCATTTATATTACTTCCATACAATTCATAAAAATGTCGAGATATGGACATACTATATCATGCTATTCAAACATTCTTCTCAATTAGATGCAGGGAAACGAGGAGAGATAGTACAGTATCATTATTGTTTCCATATTTGTTGTTGTAAACAGTGAAGTCCTTGTCTTTTGTGAACTGTCAGCTTCAAACATTCTGCCAAAAACCTTCTAAAGCAAGTCCTTATTAGAATTAATCACAAGTGTCAGTTGAGACAGTGTTATGCTTTCCGTGTAATTGAAACAGACTGTTATATCCTATGTGAAAAATATTTGCTTTGTTTTAGATGTGCAGTTGGGCCATAACAAGATGCTAATAAGAGAAAGAATCTTTTGGCTTGCTGAGGTTCAACGTGCTAAGCGGCTGAGGTCTTACCCTCTTGTACATAGTAATGCTATTTTCTAGGTCTCTACCTTGATTTTTCCAGGCTGGTAGCAGATTTCCCCAGTCACATTCCAGAGAAAACTGGGAATTCTCCATTTCATTCTCCTCATCTAATCATTTGTCAAGTCCCATCAGTCCTCTCTTTGAAAATTCTGGCTATGTTCTTCTTTGGCATGCAATGTGATATGGGAGGAGTACCTGTGGACTGGAGACAGGTACGATGAAAGAGTTGTGCTGGTCACGGAAGGAGCTGGTGATGGATCAGTAGCTCTGTAGTTGAGATCTCATCCTAAAAGTCTGTCTGGAATCAGTTGGACTCCATTTATTGAGATTCAGAAGAAAATTTCAAAGACCATCTTATTTGTGCTTGGAACTATAGGGCTTCCTACCTCCAGACAGCATTAAAAGAGTCAAGTTCTGCTAAAAGGCCTGAGAATGGGAACCCAGACTCCATGGACTCAGAAGTAAAGCGCCTCTTTTTGCCTATTTCTTTGGAAAGTGGGATATTTTAAGAGACTAAGTATATTTGACCCAAGATGTGTGTGATCTGTACACTTTTAGAAATAAAATAGACAAGAAACTAGAATAAGAGAAAAGTAAAAACTAAACCCTTGAGAATGGAGGATGTCTAGTTTTCAGGGAATTTTGAAAAGCCCTATTTAAAAAAATTTTTTTAGTTCTGCTTAATAGTAATATTCATGTTTGTGAATTTTGACTACTTTAATAATACTTTTTCATTTTATATGTCAGTGTGAGAAGAGTTTATTCTCTTGTACCTAATAACCCACATCAGAAGGTGGAAATAAAAGTACTTTAACCAGGGCACCCTGCAGGGCAACGCTTCCCAGTGAAATCTCCCTCCTGACAAAGCAATTTTGTTTTCTAATTTTCCATTTATTTTAATGTTCCATTTTGTTCATCTTTTCCTGTCAGAAAGCTTTTTCCTTGAGTTGGAGAAAATCAGTTGCAATGCCTGGAATGCCTCTCCTTTCTGGGGAAAAAGAATTATAATTTCAGTTGAGTTTGATGAGACTGGGCAAAAGGATGAAATGATAAATATAAATACTAGCTATTTATTCTCCTATAAAATATTACATTCTTACTTTGAAAAAGTTGAAACAATTTTAAGAGAAATATGTGCATATAGTAGAAAGTTCAAATGCTTAAAAATATATGAAATGAAAATTCTTTAGGAAATTTTTCATCAGTCGCCAGTTCTATTCCCCAGAGGCAATCGCCATTAGCAGGTTTATGTGTATCCTTTCAGTTTATGTAAAACACACATACACACGCCAGCAATTGAATCATGCTCTATATATTTTACAAAGCTTTGATATTTTTCCTGAAGTGTTTTGAAAGTGCACGCTTAAAAATGATGAGCAAAGTTGCTGTAATAAAAGCAGAAGAAATAAATAATTGAGGATCGCTTATCAAATGTAATTTTTTTTTTTAACCTGAAACGGATTAACAGTACTCTATCCCTTGGGAGAAAAGGGCACAAACGTCTCTTCATGTTTTAAATTGTTGATTCAGGAAGTTACTCAAGGATGTTTGCTACCACTCATTGCTTTTTTTAATTCTATAAATGCTGTTAAGGAGCTAAGGAGATAATGACCCCAGAAACATAACCTCAGACATTTTGGATGGTATTTATTGTTATGATTTCATTGTACATTTCTAGTTTCAATTTATTTTTTTATATAAATTTATTTATTTATGGCTGCCTTGGGTCTTTGTTGCTGCGTGCGGGCTTTCTCTAGTTGCGGTGAGCGGGGACTCCTCCTCGTTGTGGCGCACAGGCTTCTTATTGCGGTGGCTTCCCTTGTTGCGGAGCACGGGCTAGAGAGCACAGGCTTCAGTAGTTGTGGCACACGGGCTCAGTAGTTGTGGCTCGCGGGCTCTAGAGCGCAGGCTCAGTAATTGTGACACACAGGCTTAGTTGCTCCGTGGCATGTGGGATCTTCCAGGACCAGGGCTCGAACCTGTGTCCCCCGCACTGGCAGGTGGATTCTCAACCACTGCACCACCGGGGAAGCCCCTGTAGTTTCAATTCTTAATGAACTATTAGCAAAACTAATTTTTAGATTATTTGCCAGAAAAGACTAGACCTTATAAGTTCATAATCCCATAGTAAATAGTGCAAACAGACTTGTAGAAGCATAATTGCTGGAGAAATTATTTTATATTACAATATTATTTGAAATATGTGAATTTGGTGAAAATACAGCTATTATTTGGCCTTGGCTGTGGAAGAATCACTCTTCAGTTATTCATGTGGAGGGTACCTCCCAATGATGATCTACATTGTAGAAAATACGCAATTTTGAGTTTTTATAGAGCGAAACTTAAGTATCTGATTCACTGTTGGATGATAAATCTGTAATTTCTGTAATTATGTCTTTCTTCCTGGCAGAGGCAGTTATGTGAAAGCAAATGGTATGTTCTCACAGGTAGATCTTGTCAAATTGCTCTCGCTCTTTGCATCCTCTAGTCTTCAGAATTAGCACTTCCTTCCCCACCTGGAGGTGGGAGTCAGCAGGGGAGAACAGGTGCACCTTGGTGGTGTCAGTGTTGCTTTTCCAGGGTAATTTGGCTTGATGAGGGCATGCATTTATCTAAGCCGATCACTACTTCTTGTGGATTTAGAAGGCACCCTGACAGATTTTGGAGCGAGGAGATATTTTTCTCTAATGTTGCTTTATTATTTTACAGAATTACAGTTTTCAGGAATATTTTTGAACTATATTCTTTCTTCTCATTTTTAAAATGTCACCCCCTGCAATTTGAAAGGAGTCTCCTTTAGTGGCAGTTACCAATCTCATTGAGCTCTAGACTCATCTTGCCTTGGAAGCAGAATAAACGAGATTTTACTTATTTGTTTATTGGCCAGTTATTTGCATACTTTGCTCAGAATTCTAAATACTACAGTGAGTGGATTTTTATGCACATATGAGTCCTCTACATGCATAAAATGTGTTCTTTGTTTAAAAAGGAGCACAACAACTTTCATTTCTCTTTATCAGTGTTTTCAGTGTCTAAGGCAGTTGATTATATTGGTGCGTCGTTTGGGAGGGTTTGGGAACATGGCAATAAAGCGAAGTCTGGGAAGTGAAGTTAGCAACCTTTAGCCTCAAGGAGGAGTAAACAGCCTTTTTACATGAAAATTGTGCTCTGGCGACTCAGGTGTCCTCTGTCCTTGAAGTGTGCTGTCTCATTTCCCATCATGTTGTCTTTTGCCCTTATTTGGTGTTCACTCTGTAGAGAATAGCAGAGGGAAATTCTTGGTATTCAAGGCAGCCTGTGTTCTTCCAACACTTGTGCCCATGACTTTCAAAAGGGCCTTGTTCTCAGCATTTGTGGGTGAAGCTGGAAGGAGTATGTGGGGAATAAATGGCCTTTTCACAGTATAAACCCACGTATGATGTCATTTGTTTCTATGCTTTGTATGACAGTTCACTGAAATTTTGTCACTTCTCTGTGGGATCGTCTTTTTGTCTATTAGGGACTCAGGGGTTTTTCTCCAAGAAACCATTTATAATATTTAACTACAAACCAAGTTGACCGGGCAGCTGTTGGTTGATTTGGTACCAGGGGGCCTGTTCTTCTTCTGGCTGGGCTTTCCCCATATAACATTGTTTGTGATCATGAAAAGGGGGAGGTTGGGCCTTTAGACCAGGCATCTATGTGTCTAGGCCTTGCCACTTCATTGAACCTGTGATCCCAGCAAAGTCACTTTGTCTTTCTAAAACTTAATCCCTTCTTGTGTGAAACATTGTAGGGTATTGTAATGTTTCTAGATGCCTAGCCCATGGTCTGAATACCAAGTAGGTGTATTCAGTGAATAACTCTCCTTCCCACCAACCTTTGCTTTTTTTTTCTGCTACCTATATATTCCTTTTCAAAAAAAAAAATTTGTTCCCATGTTAAATTTCTTATTTAATGTAACTCTTTTATTGAAGTATGGTTAATTTACAGTGTTAACTTCAAGTGTACAGCAAAGTGATTCAGTTATACATATATATGTGTGTGTGTATGTGTGTGTTTGTATATATATATATATTTTTTTCAGATTCTTTTCCATTATGGCTTATTATAAGATATTGAGTATAGTTCCCTGTACTGTACAGTAGGTCCTTGTTGTTTATTTGTATTATATATAGTACTGTGTATATGTTAATCCCAACCTCCTAATTTATACCTTCCTCCTTTTCCCTTTTGGTAACCGTAAGTTTGTTTTCTCTGTCTGTGGGTCTGTTTGTGTTTTGTAAGTTCATTTCTACCTTTTTTTTTTTTTAGATTCTACATATAAGTGATAGCGTATGATATTTGTCTTTGATTTATTTCACTTAGTGTGATAATCTCTAGGTCCATCTATGTTGCCGCAAATGGCATTATTTCATTCTTTTTTATGGCTGAGTAATATTCCACTGTATACCACATCTTCTTTATCCATTCATTTGTCAATGGACATTTAGCTTGGTTTCATGTCTTGGCTTTTGTAAATTGTGCTGCAGTGAACATTGTGGTGCATATATCTTTTCAAATTATGTTTTTCTCCATATATTATATGCCCAGGAGTGGGATTGCTGGATTATATGGTAGTTCTATTTTTAATTTTTTGAGGAACCTACATACTGTTTTCCATAGTAGCTGTACCAATTTACATTCCCATCAACAGTGTAGGAGGGTTCTTTTTTCTCCACACCCTCGCCAGCATTTATTATTTGTAGACTTTTAATGATGGGCATTCTGACTGGTGTGAGGTGGTACCTCATTGTAGTTTTGATTTGCATCAACCTTTACTTTTGATGTTCTAGTGTCCTCCGAGGTCAATGTTCATCTTCCCAGAAGTCATTTTCCAAAGCATTGGTATCTCTCTCTTTTGCTCTTTGATATTGTGGTTTTTTTTTTTTAACTGCTATTTAAGATATAAAACATTATGGAATTTGGAGGCTAGTGGAGATTCCTTAAATATTAATCAGCATATTAAAGTTTAGGAGGGAATATATATTCAAGACTAGCTTGGTCTATAACGCCTACTGACATTTTAGGTTAGGCAAGTCTTTGTTGTGGGTGGCTATTTTCCACAGAGTGGATTGCTTCCCAGCATCCCTGGCTTCTATCCACTAGATGTCAGTAGCACTACCCTCTCAGTCGTGACAACCAAAAATGTCTCCAGCCATTGCCAAAGGTCCTTTGGGGGCAAAATCACCCCTGGTTGAGAACTTCTGATCTGTAAGGAAAGGAAATCTGTGCATGGATATCTCTTAAACACATAGCCTTTATAATGCAAGTGTCATCCTTTATTGTGGCATTAGGAATCCTGTATTTTCTAGAAACCTTTTGTTCTCAGTCTGACTATAATAGTGAGAAGAAACTTTTAATTATTAATAATATTTAAAATTTAATCACTCTAATATTTTAAATCACTTATTTATTTTTTGAAAAATTCAACTGGACACCTATGTGGACCAGGCACTGGACACCTATGTGGACCAGGCACTCAATACGTAATGAGTATTTTAAGATAAATAAGGCAGCATTCACTCAGCAGTTAAAAGAGTGTGCGTCCTAGGGTCAGACTGCCTGAGTTCAAGGACTGGTTCCAGCATTTCTGGCTATGTGATCTTCAACAGTGAGTATCTCAGTTTCATCATATGTAAAATGATAGTTTAAATGATAGTACTGCTTACTTTCATATACTTTTTGATAAGGTTAAACAAAATCATATGTAAAGCACTTAACACAGTGCTTGGTGCACAGTAAGTTCTTAAAGAATGTTAGTTGTGGTGGGTATTATCATTATCTGCATCAACAACATTATCATCATGGGTGATGCTCTCATTCAGGGGAGCAGCACCTAATCTTGAGTTGGGGGGGGTGAGAGCAACATCAAAAGTCTTTCTAAAAAAGATGAGCCCTGAGCTGAGCCCTGTAGGACTAGGTCACCCAGAAGGTAGTGAGGTGAGGAAGAAGGGGGGAAGAGCATTCTAGCAGAAGTATTACCTTTTTTTAAAATGTCTAATCTGTGATATAGAAACAAATAAGTATCATTTAAATATTTTTAAAAGTAATATTTATTTTTCACCCTGTATTTCTCAGGCCACAACTCTTTATACTTTATAAAAGTTTATTGTGCTATTAGAAGTTTCACAAAGTATTTTTATACCATTTTAATGAAGTATTGACTTTAAATGAAAACCTTATTTTTCCTTGAAAACTATATGATAAAAACTATATGATAGTCTTGTCTAATTTTAGAATTCCTTCTGACCGCAGACTCAGGAAAGCCTGGCTATTTTCAACTTCCTTTTGCTTCTTTACAAATAATGTCAAAGCATAAGTTTTATTTAATGGATTTGTTTTTCTGTCATTCATTTCCATGTTAGCTATCTTATTTATATGAGAATAGGGATCTAATCATCCTTGGGCAATTCTTGATGAATGCTCAGCTGCCCTGGTGATTCAAGTATAATATTCAAAAATAAACCATACCCGTTCCTAACATATATAAGGCCTAGTGCAATCTCCAACACATCCATAGGCTTCTGTGACCCATATAATAACCCATGGGGTAGGTAGGACAATTTTAGATGTAGGGAAACTGTTCTCAGAAATATCGTTACTTGCCTAAGTCGACCCAGATATCAGAACTGGGCAGGGAAACCAGGTCTTCCTGACTTCAAAGCCTGTTATTTCTACTACATACACAATCTTATATTAAAGTGGATCCTGTGCAGTCATACATCTCCTTTTCAGAGACCTTTTATTAACTGTGAAGGTAGGATGGTGTTCTGCAGAAAAGCTCAGTATCTCTTCTTTATTTCTTTTATATTTTATGATCCTAAGCTACTGCCAGTGGACTTTAAACTCTTCACTTTTTAATTATTCAAGAAGAATGTATTAGAATCCATTTTAGCGTTAACATGATTCTGAATAATCATTTATCTTGCTTTATGAGCTTCCTGAGGACGTCTTCTGTGACTTTATCTTTGACACATTTCACAGTTCTGCTCATTGAGTTCCACACCTACTGGAAGCTCTTTGGACAAATGACTATTGAATTTTCTAGGGTAGATCGACAGTTCTTAAGTTTTGACCATTTTACAGTATAGGTGATTGTAGTAGACAGCTTCCAAATGTTCCCCAGTGTTCCTGTAATCCTCTGTATTCATGCCCTTAAGTTCCATCCTACATGGAGTAGGGCTGATTTGTGTAACCAAGGATGTTGCTATTAGACAGGGACTGACATCCAAACCTAGGTCATAAAACTTCCATCCTGCTCTTTTGGATCACTTGTCCTGTGGGAAAGCTAGCTGCCATCTTATGATGACACAGCCATCTTATGAGGAAGCTCTGTGGAGAGACACATAGTAAGGGACTGAGGCCTGTCTAGACCCTGTGAGTAAGCCATTTAGGAAGTGAATCCTCCAGCCACAGTCAAGCCTTCAGATGACGGCAAACCCTGGCCACTGTCTTGACTGCAGCATCATGAGAGATACTGAGCTGGAACCATCCAACTAAACTGCTGCCAGAGTCATGACCCACAGAAACCAAAAAATAGTACATGTTTACTGTTTTAAGCCACTAGTTTTGAGGATGATTTGTTATACTGAGCAATAATTAACTAGTATAGTGTTTATTTGAAATGATTTTAAACCTGTTGATAGTCAGGTGCTGTCAAAACACAAGTGAAATATTAAGTGCTCTACATTTTTTTGTCTATTCAAAATGGCATGCACCTTTTATTTGTTCATCTATGCCAATATTATAATTAAACAATGATTCTTTTAATTGATTTTGCTGATGGTCATGTAGTTTTTTTGTTTTTGTTTTTGTTTTTTTTGCGATACGTGGGCTGCTGTGGCCTCTCCCGTCATGGAGCACAGGCTCCGGAAGCGCAGGCTCAGCGGCCATGGCTCACAGGCCCAGCCGCTCCGCGGCATGTGGGATCCTCCCGGACCGGAGCACGAACCCGTGTCCCCTGCATCGGCAGGCGGACCCCCAACCACTGCACCACCAGGGAAGCCCATCATTTAGTATTTTTAATTTAAAATAAAGGAGATAAATGGAAAACATTCATAAGACTGAAGTATTAGGCAGTTATAATCTATTGAATTAAAATCACTTCTAAACTGTTACAATGTGTTTTAACATATTTATATGATATCTCATAATATTAACAAAATAGCTTGAAGAGATTCCCCCTTAATAAGAAAAAATGGTTGTAATCCTTGAATACTCCTTTTATCTTAGTATTTCATAAGATTTAGTCATTGATCTTATAATACCTGAGAGAAATAAGGACAGAAGGAAGAAGAAAGGAGGGGCAATAAATAATAAGGCAATAAATATTATTAGCCCTCATCTACAAATAAAGAATTGAAAGCACACAAAGTCTAAGTTGATTGTCAATAGCCTGGTAGAGTTTCCTTCTCGTATCCAAGGAGCTTATGTTTCTTTTAGTTGCATTGTTAGGATAAGCTTTGTATTGTGTAACCAAAAAGTGTAGCTTTGAAACCTAAGGACATACAGGATGACTCAGGAGATTTGCTCACAAAATGATAATCTTGTTGTAATAATCATTGAAAATATGTTTTTATAAGCCAAGTTAGTAGTATATCGAATGCTTTTAGTATTCAGTTTAGTATTGAGCGCATGTTATTGTGCTTTTAGCACAATACATCTCCTTCATAAAACAATTTTACTTCGCCATCTTTTGAAAAAGTGGTTTATTCTATTGGCATAACATAATGATCACTGCCAACCATGATTCTCCATGCTTCCTCAGAAAATAAAGCTGTCTCTTCAGCCCTACTTAAGTTTATGAGTACTGTCAAAAGCCACAAAGCTTCCTGAAATATTTAAAAGGAATGTGTATTCATCAATAATATTTTTTAGATTCCATAAGCTTCTGCTGATTAAGACCATAAACCACATCAGACAGATCCAGAAATCAGACTCTTAAGTCTTTTCTACTGGTCCTTTGTTCTGACCAGAGCAATTGCCTTTCATGATTTCCTCTTACTTTGACAGTTTTCTTTATTGGTAAAGTAAATAAAATGTATGTATTAAAAACGTAGCTGCGAATCTTAGCATATTTTCTTGTCTTGAGCTTTGGTGGCAGGTGTGCTTGGCCTTCTAAGCAGGCATTGCACGGTTGCTGCAGATGGTGTGTCCTGTCAGTTGGATTCACACATGATGTATGGTATTAATTGTTTCTGGACTATTGAAGGAATGAGTGCTTTTGCTATCACAGGGAACACGGGGGAGAGAAAAATGAGTAAGTAGAGTTGTCATGTGTGAATTACTTTCTTTAAGTCACCATTTATCTTCATGTGTATTTCTTAAAAAAAAAAAAAAGAGGAACACAGGGGGGCACTCCATTCTCAAAATGACTTTGGAGTGAAAGCAGTTTTTAAGAGAGGAGAGGAATTGCAAATTTGGAATGTCTGTTTCTTTTTTTCTGTCTGTCTCTCTTACACACACATGCACACAGATGCACACACACACACACACACATACACACACCCAGTTTGGAAGATTTCAAATGTTTATACACCCTTCTGGTAAAGGGTTTATTAAAAGGATGTGAAAGACAGATGATTCTGAACTTACTTCCATTGCCAAAATAGAAACAAATTTCCTTCATTGTAAGATTAAGGATGCTTTTCATTTGGAGAGTACCTTTTAGACCAAATCATAAAAATAAGTGTCATTTTGGAAGAACTAGAGATGTGCTAGTCTCATACCTGAAATTCAGCCTTTACCTCCTCCTGTGCCCGACCGACTTTGCTACCTATGAAACCTTCTGAGCCTCATCTTTCTAATCTTTATAATGAGGTTTTTTGAAGATAATCGATGATGAAAACTTCTTTATCACATGCTACTTCATATAGTATTTGCTCAGTAAATGTCATTTTTTCTACTCGCAATGATATTGGCAGGTGTTACTGAGACAAAAATGTAGATACCCCAGTGAAATCCATTCACACAAAGATTTACTTGTGCTTGTGCCCAATCTTCAAAATAACACTTCTGATTTTGAACATCCATTTTATGAAAAAGAGACCAAAATAGTTGGTTGCTGAAAGAGTACAGAAGGAAAATATTTTGGCATTTATATGAATGAACAGTTAAAAACCTAGACGTTATGAAAACCAAAAGTCATAAAATACTTGAATCAAAAAAAGAGTTGAGAAACTTAGGTGACATCATAGTAAAAGTTTGAAGCAGGCGTAGACATGGAAGCATGAGTATGGAGAAGTTGGAGAAACTGATGGAGGGGTGAAACAAGTGGCTCAAGTTTTTAAAAAGGTATTCTTGAAGAAGAATTGGATTTTTGATGTATTTGAGTTCATTGTGAAACTCAGTCTGTGAGACGTACTAGAAATGATAAGCAAACAATTATGTTTGCCATTTACAAGTTTATCGTTTATAAAATTATTTCCCCTATATTTTCTGGGTCAATCACTATGAAACCCCAGGGGATGATAGTTAAGAAGCCTTCCTACAACTTTTGGGCCCTATTTTGATAATGGAGCTATAGAGACTGGCGCATATAAGCAATGTCCTACCCAACAAAGCACCCAACAGCCCAACAGATGTGAGAAATGAACCACTGTAGCCTCTGGATAAAACCATCATTTTGTTTAAACCCTAAATAAGTAAGCGGAAGCTGATACAGCTGTCATTGAGCTCTCCCTTTCAACCACAAAGCTGCGTTTCATACCACCTGTGAGCTCAGGAAGTCTCATCAAAAGAAGATGATCCCCCACCCCAAATGACAGTCACACAGGTTCCATTTTACTGCCTGCCACTACATCATTCTGTATCTTAGAACCTGAGAAATAATATTTGGGTGAAATGTATAGGCTTCAGTGATGCTGGTGGGGAATGGTGGACAAATTCAAATTTAATGTTCTTATTCTTTCGACAAGAATGTTTTGGTTCCCTTATCTTTCTAGCATAGCACTTGCCCCGGTCATTATTATTATTATTTAATTATACAAAGGAGGAAAAAGAGTAGAGGAGGCAGGAGACTCACAGCACTGAATTTCAAGTCTTCAGTGTTTTTCCACCACACCACACTAATCAAGGTCCATTGTGCTCTACATGAGGCTCATCCTTATGAATTGTTCATTGGAAGTTGGAGGAGAAATGATTAGCCAAGCACCAAGAAAGCATGATGCATAAGCTAGTTGTACTTGTTCCAAAATATTTAGAAAGGCAATAAAGTCCTCATGTTTTAGTTCCTGGCTTCCACACATTGTGTTCTATCAATCACATTAATTTTGTTCCATTTACTAAATGAATTTTGATGTGGAGAATTTATGAAACATAAAGTTGGATGAAATATGTATGTGTGTATCTATAATTTATATACTTTAAAAAATGTATCTGATGTCTGAAACAGTACTGAGAGTTAGATGCAGACATAGCAATTCTTTTGTCATCTAGGTAGGTGTGAAAGTGCATATCTGTATGTACCCGGAGAATGTGCTATAAACACATAGTGATTTTCAGTCGATGATATTTGTAAGACCATTTTATGTTAGACAGTCTCATAATAGAAAGTAATGGATGCCAAACTGTATTGACAGAAGTGTGACTTGGCAAATATCAGGGTGGGAAGAGGAATGACTCATCACAGTGTCTGCTTTCGATGTCTTGGTATACTATGGTTTTGAGGCCAGAACACATTTGTATCAGCATGAGTGTGTTTTCTTCAGATTAAAATATAGTATTTTTCTGTTACTGAAAATGGATTGATTGTTTTATTAAAATACTGTAAGACTAAAAATAGAACAATACATTAAACTAAAATTAAAGATAACAAAGGCCTGTTTTTACCCATTGTCTCTTAAGCACCAGAGAGCCATGGGCAGGGCATCGCGATTAGAGCTGTGCTTCAGGAGGTTAATCTGAGGATAATATATTCAGTGGATTATAAGCAAACAGAATTAAGTCAGACTGGGAGGAGAATATTGCAGAATAAAAATCAACCTCAAGTGTTTACAGACTATCACAGGTTCTTAACTGGGGGTGTGGAAATGTCTGGAAATGTTTTCAGTTGTTACAGTCCCTGGGGGATGGGATACCTCTGGTATTGAGTTGGTGGGAATCTGGAAAATGAAACATCCTACATTATGAAAGATCTCCTGCACAACAGAGAGTTTCTGATCCCAAATGCAGGCACAGCCCTTGAGTAACTCAGTCAGTGGGAGTTTGGGGGGATATTATCTAAGAGGCAACGTAATAAGGGCTGAGAAACTTCAGGGGAGTCTGCTTTACTTCTGTGCACCATTCTTAAGGTCTGCCACGTTCTCTGAGATGGAGGTATCTTTGTGTTCTTGTTCTTGTCTTAAAAAATACTAAAATGCCAGGATTTTCCCTGAGTTTTCTCTTAGAAGAGAATGAGGAAGATAATTCTTAGCAGTAACATAAAGACAAACATTTCAACGTTTACATTATTGACAACATTTTACAGGGGAGAATTATGGATTAAAATATCTGTTAAAAGCTCAGGGCAAGAGCTTAGGATTCAGTCTCCTTAAAGAAAATAAGATGATGAAGAATTAGATTCATTTATTACTGTACTAGTGAAATGATTATAAGAAGAAATTTTGTTTCTGAATTCATCCATTCTTTCAGCAAATGTTTTTTCAGCATTCATTGTGTGTCAGACACTGCTCTAGGAATTAAGCATACAACAGTGTCTTAAGGGAACTAGCATGATAATAATGAAGACAATATAAATAATGTCAGGTAGTGTAGTTAAGCACTAGGAAAACAGGTTAAGTGGATAGAAAAATGACAAAGGGTTATTTTAAAGGGGCAGCCCAAGAAAAGACCGTCTTGAGGAGGTGGCGTTTTGAGTAGAAACTGAATAAAGGGTGGATGTCAGCATATGAATATGTGTGGGGTAAGATATTAAGCAGAGAGATCAACAAAAGCTCTAGGATAATGGTCATGTTGAATACCAGTGAGGAGACCAGAGAGCAAGAGAAAAGTTGTAGAAACAAAGTTGGAGAGGCAGCCAAGTGCCCAGAGAGATGGAAACTCCGTGTTAGCCCAAAGAACAGCTTATATTCAGAGGCACCTTAAACACTGCTGCAAGATCCTGAGTACAGAAGGGATACAATCTGACAAATGTTTCCAAAGGATCACTCTACACTCTACACTCTACACTCTACACTGTAGTTTTCTTGGTCTGGCAAGAGTGGAAGCAGAGGTTGACTTAGGTGAAAGGGCAGAATTGTGAAGTGGCTCTTGAAGATAGAGTTTGCAGGATATGCTGAAGGAGGGATGGAATGTAGGGTGAGAGAGAAAGAAGAATCAAGTATGACTCCAGGGTTTATGAATTACTCTCAATTTATGGGATGTTCATTTGAGAAACATGTTATTGCAAAGTTAAAATCAACATTATCTACCATTTAACCTCTTTAAGCCCTTTCAAACATTGCATTGTAATTAAAGGCAGACATTCCTAATTCTCAGGGATATTTTAGTGGCTTATTCTATTTCTTCTTTTTTTTTTTAATTGAAGTATAGTTGATTTACAGTGTTGTACCAATCTCTGCTGTACAGCAAAGTGACTCAGTTATACACATATAGACATTCTTTTTTAAATATTCTTTTCCATTATGGCTTATCCCAAGAGACTAGATATAGTTCCCTGTGCTATGCAGTGGTACCTTGTTGTTTATCCATTCTAAATGTAATAGCTTGCATCTACCAACCCCAAATTACCAGTCCATCCCTCTCCCTCCCCCCTTCCCCTGGGCAACCACAAGTCTGATCTCTATGCTGTGAGTCTGTTACTGTTTTGTAGATAGGTTCATTTGTGCCATATTTTAGATTCCACATGTAAGTGATATCGTATGGTATTTGTCTTTCTCTTTTTGACTTCACTTAGTATGATAATCTCTAGTTGCATCCATGTTGCTGCAAATGACATTATTTTGTTCTTTTTATGGCTGAGTAGTATTCCACTGTGTGTATGTACCACATCTTTATTATCCATTCATCTGTCGATGGACATTTAGGTTGTTGCCATGTTTGGGCTATTGTGAATAGTGATGCTATGAACATAGGGATGTATGTATCTTTTTTAAAAAAATTTATTGGAGTGTAGTTGCTTTACAGTGTTGTGTTAGTTTCTACTGTACAGCAAAGTGAATCAGCTGTATGTGTACATATATCCCCTCTTTTTTGGCTTTCCTTCCCATTTAGGTCACCACAGAGCATTGAGTAGAGTTCCCTGTGATATACAGTAGGTGTTCATTAGTTATCTATTTTATACGTAGTATCAGTAGTGTATATATGTCAATCCCAATCTCCCAATTCATTCCACCCCCCCTTTCCCCCTTTGTATCCATATGTTTGTTCTCTACGTCTGTGTCTCTTAAAGACCTAAATGTAAGGCCAGACACTATAAAACTCTTAGAGGAAAACATAGGAAGAGCATTCTTTTTTTTAACCACTATCAATATTTTATTAATATAAATATTATTAGGCATATTTTAAATATGTTTATAATAAATATAACTTTAAAAATAACACAGCATACTCATTAAATAGCTTGATGATAAGTACAGTGAATATTACTGTTAGAAAATTTCTATTTTAACAAAATTTACTATAAATAATAAGATAAGCTCACTAGTATGGGCAGTCTTCTGGGGAGATGGAAATAATTTTTAGAGCTGATATCTGTTAAAAATAGGAGTCTGCTTAGTGTGGTGGTTAAAAACAGACTCTGGAATCCAGACATGGGGGCAGAACATTCTTTTTTTTTTTCCTGTACGCGGGCCTCCCACTGTTGTGGCCTCTCCCGTTGCGGAGCAACGCTCCAGACGCGCAGGCTCAGCGGCCATGGCTCACGGGCCTAGCTGCTCCGCGGCATGGGATCTTCCCGGACCGGGGCAAGAACCCGTGTCCCCTGCATCAGCAGGCAGACTCTCAACCACTGCGCCACCAGGGAAGCCCCGGGGGCAGAACATTCTTTGACATAAATCACAGCAAGATCATATTTGACCCACCTCCTAGAGTAATGAGAATAAAAACAAAAATAAACAAATGGGACTTAATTAAACTTAAAAGCACTTCTGCATGGCAAAGGAAACCATAAACAAGACAAAAAGACAACCCTCAGAATGGGAGAAAATATTTGCAAACGAAGCAACTAACAAAGGATTAATCTCCAAAATATACAAACAGCTTATGCAGCTCAAAACCACAAAAAAAAAAAAAACCAAAAAAAAAATACCCAATCAGAAAATGGGTGGAAGACCTAAATAGACATTTCTCCAAAGAAGACATACAGATGGCCATCAAACACATGAAAAGATGCATCTTTTGAATTATACTTTTGTCTGGGTATATGCCCAGGAGTGGGATTGCAGGATCATATGGTAATTCTATTTTTAGTTTTCTGAGGAACCTCCATACTGTTCTCCATAGTGACTGCACCAACTTACATTCCCACCAACAGTGTAGGAGGGTTCCCTTTTCTCCACACCCTCTCCAGCATTTGTTATTTGTAGACTTTTTAATAATGGCTGTTCTGACTGGTGTGAGGTGATACCTCATTGTAGTTTTGATTTGCATTTCTCTAATAATTAGGGATGTTGAGCATGTTTTCATGTGTTAGTGGCTTATTCTGGATTGGAGATTTTTCCAGCCTTTGGCTTTGGTTTTCTGTAGTTTTGTAAACAGTCAGTATATAGGATGAGGTTTAAAAATACATGTAAGAAATACTTTTGAAGGAGTGAAGTATAAATAATAGGGAAGTTGTTAAGAGTGTGAATTCTAGAAGCAGACTGCCTGGGTTTTAATGCTGACATCACCACTCATGAGCTTTGCAACTTTAAGGAAATTAGTTACCCTCTTTATCCTCACCTGTAAATTAGAAATAATAATATTGCCTACTTTAGAGGATCATTGTGAGGATTTAGTGGTTTACTACATATAAAATGCTCTGAGCAATGCTTGGCACATAGTAAGTTCTTAATAAGCATTAATGATTTTTATTATCTATTAGTACTGTTGCTAATAAGAACAGATATGTAGTGATTTGAATTTAAAAAGAGGCAGTTTCAGAAACAAAAGACCTAAGTAATCCATAAACTGAACAAGCCAAAATGAATAATTGAAAGTGAGTTCTGCATAAAATTAGTGGAAGGAAACAAAACTCAATAGATAAATTCATATGTAGAAAGTTAAAAATTATATCAGACTATTCTTGCCTAACAATATGCTTAAATTTGTAACCTGAGAGAAGAAACATAATATCAGCAAGAGAGACAATTTTTTCAATTTTTATTTGTATCATTAAAGTATAATTGTCACACATTTGCTGTTTTATTTTTTTCTGTTTGCAAGTTGCTTTTGAGGAATCCCAAGTCTAAATATATTTTCTGCATTTCCCAGAATTAAAAAAAATTTAATAGCATTCTCAAGTACATTGAGGGTATTAAATTGAATGTACATAGTAAGTAAACCTTAATTGCTTATATAGTTGAAAATAATTCTATCATATTGAAAAAAGTTCTCAAGAATGCCTAAAACCCAGTTTTATAAGATGTTGATTAGTACCTATACTACTTAATAACAATTTTATCCTAGCACAGAAATAATAAAGCTGTAAAAAATGATAGCTGACTTATTTACAAACCCATAAATACTGTCTTTCTTTAGAATCTAGTAATAGGATTCCAACAGGCTTGGATGTAAGTATTCAATAAATATTTGCAGTTGGATTAATGTTTAATTATAAATTTCATGTGCTAAGTGAAGTGACAGAAATTCTGAGACTGCTCTATGAATCACGCAAATAGAGCAGACAATAGTGGCTTTTAAATTGTGATTGTGATAAGTGGCCTTTAGTTTGACATTTTGAAGCTGATCTGACAGCATTGGGATCATCTACAAATATTTATCCAGTACCCATTATTTAATGTGCATTGTGATTGGAGCTTGGGCATTTCACTTGCAAAGCTGTGGGTAAATATGGTTCTTTTTTTGGTTCCTTTTATCTCTTGCTTAGGCTATTGAAATACCATTTATTCTTATTTTTCCCTGGAATAAAATCTAAAACATTAAATATTCTCTACAGTGTGGTACCAACAGACCTTTCCAAGCTATTTAGGTAGTAATATCCTATTTTACTGTCTTAATATACTTAACTGCTTAAATGTATGTAAGCCATATTCATTTTTGTACATTAAAAACTCTCCTTTCTGTCTAAAATGACATTCTGCTTGTTACCCTGCTTTTTTGGGTGTGCTGGGAATGGCTAGCATGCTGAAAGTAGGAACAAAGCAGGCTTGGGAGAAGATGGGGGAAGTAACCTACACAACAGATGAGTCCTTGCCAGGTTGTACTAGTCTCAAAATTTCCATTCTTACATAATCCAGGTGTTTTTAAGGGAATCTGTATTGGGGCCAACTCATGGCAAGAGTGGTTACCGAAGTAGTTGTAGGAGGAGGTCCCATTGATTTAGCACCAGAGGTGATGGAAGCAGGGTGAGAGAAGAACCTCAGTCAGGAATTGGACAGTGAACTCCAGGACTCAAATGACCAGGGTCAAAGTTAGTTAGGAAAACTGCAGCCAGATTCTCATTCACATACTCTGGGACGCAGGAGTGTGAAGAGCAGACCATCCAGTTGCAGATTCCTCTCCCTCATGGTGAAGGAGCCTCCTAATTCAGTGTCCATACCATCTTCCTAGCGGAATTCAAGGCTATGCCTGAAGATGAGCAAGTTATTCCTTCTGGCAGCTCTGAGCACCTCAGTGGGCCAGGAGTTTCACCATCTTTCAAGGATATTGGCTGAAAACTGTTTTCTTCAGTCTCCTGGGCTGGATTTAATCTGCTTATCTTCTGTGTTCCCAATAGCATGATGTTTGTAACTCTTTTATGGAAGCTAATAGAGTTGGCTTTGGAACAGCGTAAAATCATGTACCTTAAGACCAGGCCTCCATTCCACCCCGGTACCTGGCCCATAGTAAGCATTCAGTACATGCCTTTTTGAGTGCGTTGGTTATGTGAAATACTTTAATGAAGTGAGGGAAGAACCAGATTTCTTTTTTTCTTGGCACTATTTTCCTGTTGTCTTAACTGCTTATATTTAAGGCTTTAGGCTCCAATAAGCCTCCCATTCTTGTTATGATATGTGGGAGAAAAACAAGTCTTTTATTGCTTTATTTCAGTAGAATTGGCAGATTCACACCTGATGATTTAATCATCTATTTTTAGGCTTCATTCACCCTGTGCACACTGGGTGAACAACTTGCTGTTCATTAAACAGATTGTACATTAAGCACTATAGAGTACAAAAGCAGAAATATCGTACATTTGGTGATAATTAGTAGTGTTCATTTCTTCACTAAGTACTAGGGCATACCATACTGTTTCCATAGCAACCTCTATTCTGTTCAATTAACTGCCTAATGTGAATGTATGAATAAGTTTCTGTGTTTAAGGAAAAAGCCCTCAAACAATGAGGTGATTTAAGAGTTTACAGTTACAGATGTAAGCATGTTGGTTTTACCTTATTTTCTACTTTACTTCTGGAAACACATTTTTGATGTTTTTAGGTACTAGTCATAACCAGGAAAAGCATAAAGAGTGAATACATTTTAATGAATTTCTAAATGGCCTACTGAACCAGATTCTCCTAGTCCCCAGCTACTCCCTGGTTGTAAATTATGCAAATGTACAAGCTGCCTTAACTCTTTCAGGACACAAGGGTACCATTTGGCAAGTAGCTACTCCAGGAACTAATCCATCATGAGGGAAAAAAAAATAAAGGCCATTTCATAGCAATTAAATCAGTGTTGCTTTAATTTATAAAATGTCCCTGGAAAGAGGACTGGCGTTATGCCAGTTTTTCTGGAGAGAAAAGCTTATATATATTTTCAGCAGAGTCTCGGACACTGTGGCCAACAGCATGCTATAGAGGAGGCAGCAATGACTCTGGATTCAGAGATCCAAGTTCAAATCCAGGAGTCACCATATACTAAGGCTGAGACTGGAAATACCAGCTTCCCCCATTGTGAGGATGATATTCTTGATATTGAGTTGGTTCTTATTCTATATCACCCCCTTATGTGATTATGTCAAGGCACAATGGTTATAAGTTAAGCGTGATCAGTTTCCCTCTTTCCTTTGGTGGAACCTTATTAAATTGTTAGCATTGACCACTTCTGATGTTAAAGAAAGTATAGTTCACTGGGGCCTAGTCCATTTTCCTAAACCACTAAAATGTATTGTTTGGCTAAATAACCTGTGTAGCCTGACACACTGCAGGCACCCAGGAATCATTAGTACCTTTTCCATTTCTAATCATCAGTTGGGTAATGGGTGTAATGTCAGCTGGAACAGAGTAGTGATCTGCCTGGTGTTTGCCTAAGTGATTTGGAACTTGGTGGAAGGATTAAGATCAGGTGGCGAATCAAGAAAATTGTTTTATATCCTACTCATTCCACTAAGAGACACACCTGGGGAGCTTTACTATTCCTCTGTTTTTCTAACTAAAATGAGAATGGTGATGTTGATGCATTTTTTCAAAGGGGTTGCAATCTTTTGATGTTCTTTGTAAAAAAAAAACTACTAAGTTTATACCATCCATACATTTATATATCACTGTTAAATGTTTATTATTACCTCTGTTATCTTTACTGTCTATTTTAAAGAAAAAAATCTAAAGTCCATCCCTTATAGTACCGGGAATGAAGAATCTTTTGAAAGCAATATATCAAGTTTCAGGTTTTCTTTTTTCTATTCTATAAATATCTATGAATATTCTATATCTATATGTATCTGTATATATAAAAAGATATACACATACATATATTGATTTTTGAATAAAGTATGTATAAATGTTTTTGTATTGTATGTTGAATATATCTTAGGAGATACACACATGCATATCCCATAATTTAAAATCTTTACTAATGTTTAGCATTGTACCCAGTAAGCACTCAGAAATGTTAACTGTCATTGTGGCTGGTCTCCTCTTATCTTTCATACAATGACACTAATTTGAACAAAATTCTTTTTCTAGGTATTTCTAATTTTGACTTAGAGGTTCATATTCAGAGAGAAATGAAAAAATGTTTCTATCAGAATAAATTTAGTTAATGAATTTTATTAATTTAAAAAAATAATATGCTCGGCAACACATTAAATACTTTATGTGTATTATCTCATTGTATTCTCACTGTATCCCTAGGAGATATGTTCTGTTGTTATGTCCATTTAGTATCCTAAATGTACATCATCACTGTAATACTCTTATGAATCTGTAATTATTTTGTTATATTTTTTACATAAGCAGAATGAAGGGTTCTAAAGATGAGTCATCATTACAGTCCTTAGACTTTTTTTTTTTAATTTTTATTGAGGTATAGTTGATTTACAGTGTTAGTTTCAGGTGTACAGTAAAGTGAATCTGTTATACATATACATATATCCACTCTATTTTAGATTCTTTTCCCATATAGGCCATTACAGAGTATTGAGTAGAGTTCCCTGTGCTATACGGTAGGTCCTTTTTAGTTATCTGTTTTATATAGAGTAGTGTTTATATGTCAGTCCCAATCTTCCAATTTATCCCTCCCCCCACACAGTCCTTAGACTCCTAAAAACTTTTTTTCTCAATACTTCTTGTTACAGTCAATATATACCTAATATAAAATAACATTTCTTTTGCTAAAGTTAATCTACAATTGTTGCATATCACATATTGTTCACAGTGAGGAAATTAAAATAGTCATTTTTCTTCAAAATTGACAATTCTGATGAGTTCATAAAGATGTTTATCAAAGAAAACTAGATATTGTTCTTAACCATGCCAGAAAAAAATCTAAAAGATTCAAAACAAAATTCTTTCCAAAATTAAAGAATTCACTTAAAACTTTGAAAGGAGAAACTAAACCAATTTACATCCCCAAATAATATTTTATGTTAGTATTGAGGTTGGAAATAGTAAAAAATTGTTAGCATGTTAGCATTGAGCTGTTCTTTTTAAAATGCTAGATAGTTCTTGTAAATGTGAAATTCAAAGTCAAAAGTATTTCCTTTATATACTATTATTTCAGTGAAGGAGTTTGCACGATAATTATTTCCATTTGCCACTTCTTTCTTTTGGGTAAGGACATAGTGTGGTAAGGTAAAATATGCTCATTTCATTCTATTTGAAAAACAATATTATCGGAATGCTAATTGGAATTGAATCAAATGTATATATTTGTTTTGGAAGATCTAACATTTTCATGATAAATTTTCCCATCCCAGAATATAAAATGAGTTTTTAATTGTTCAGATCTTGTTCTGTATCTTGTTCTAAGCATCAAAGATATATTGATGTTTTCTTCATATAATCCTGGTCTATTTTGTTAAATTCATCTCTAGGTATTTAATAGATTTGTTGTTAATGTAAATGGAATACTTCTTCCTGCTTCTATTTCTCACTTCTTTATGTGTACTTTAATTTTGTTTCCAGCCACCTTGGCAAATCTCATTAATTCAGGTTGTTTTACAAGAATCCTTTGAGGTATTGAGAGGATTAAAATGAAATATGCTGTTTTCAAACTTAAATGATATTTTACACAGAGCAAGTCCTCAGTAAACAGCGGCTGTTTTCATAACATAAGGTTCCACTTTCAGGCTGCATGGTCTTTATCTATAGAACATTCTCTTCATCATTGGATTGCATGCACTGCTATTTTGATGGTTTGATAAATTCGCTTTACTTTTAAGTAACATTTATTGGGCTTCTGCCATTACATGCTAGTTGCATTTACATAGATGATTTTTGATCATTTTGTGAAGCAGCGTGAGCAAAAATTTCTTTGTTCTAAAGGCTGTCAACACCGTAAACAGTACTATAAGGGACCAATCGCAATGTAATCTAGATTGGGGATGACAACTAATGTTAATTAATTAAAGATGGTTATTAAACATGTTGAAAAGAGATGCTCTTTTCCTCGCAACTTCTTCACCTTTAATAGATGACAATTTTTGTATCCTTAAGCACAGAAATATATGTGATTTAACATGTAAAACATGGCATTCAGTGTGTGAAACTTTGGAGTAGGTGTCACCTTTCTTCCATTTTTGGAATTTCCTTAAAAATATTCTGTGTGTATGTTAATGATGAGAATCCAATAATCCATTCTTACACATTCTTAGATTTTAGTAGTAATTAAAACAACACATTATCTATATGACTCATAAAATTTACTGAGACGATAAAAGTCTGAAAGAAAACAATGAGAAAATAAAGCATTCATATTTAAAGATTTATAAATGGTGATTATATCATAACCCTAGCAAAGATTATTTTAAAGTTTTGCCTTCTAAGTGAGGGGGATAGTTATGTAAGATGAGAAAAGTAATTTAAGTTGGGAAAATATATTAGGTCATGTTTTCTCTTGAGGTGTTTCTATGATAGTTTTGTGTTAATAGCAATAGTTGATTAAAAAATAATATACAGAGGATGTTTTCAGATGCTCTCAGCCTTCATAATGTGACTTTACCTGAGACCTTCTAATAAGTTGGGACTGATTAATTTCTCTACCTTACTGAAGAGGCATGTAAAAACGGATTTAACAGCATTTGACTATAAAAACTAATAATATCTATAATATTGATATTATTGAACACTACTCCGTTCCAGGTTCTGAGATTAAACAGTATCCTTGAATTACGTAATCTTTTCAACAAAATACCCTGAAGTAGGAGCAATTATTATTCCTGTTTTGAAGATGAAAAAATTAAAGCTCTGAGAATTAAGTAAACTTCCCAAAGTTACAGAATTAATGTAAGGCTGATACATACTCACATCTTAGTTTCATTCCAAAGTCATCCTCTTCTCTACATTCTACTACTTCATTACATCAGAAATAGTGATTTTATAGAAATAAATGTTTTTCTTTAAAAATATTCAACTAGCTTATAAACATCTAGGGATACATAATAGATTTAATATGTAAAATAAATCATGTTTGAGTTTAGGTGATTACTAATGCTTGTGACAAAAAATTGACCATAGAATTTGTAATGTTTAAAGCATCACAGAGATTTAAAATTTATTTATGACGCTTGGAATTGTAAAGAGGTATTCCTTAGAATTTTAGGGGGAAGATATCCTCATGATCAGGAAAATTGCAGCCTTTTTACAGTTTTTGTTCCTCAAGGCTAGAGTTGAAGCAATTTCCAATATTGACAAAAACATACATTTTTTCCAAAGATGTATGTATTTTAAAAGTAATTTTTATCACACAGATACATAGTAACTGCTATCTTCTAGAGATTATCCTAAGTATTTTATAAATATTAACTTATTTAATCCCCATATTCACATGAGGTAGGCACTATTATTATTCCCATCTTATAGAAAAGGAAATCAGGCATAAACACTTGCTCTTGTTTACATAGCTAGTAAATATGGCCATCAGATTTAAATCTAGGCTGTCTAATTCCAAATGCTCAATGCTGCCTTTCATACATATCATCTAAATGCTTACTTTAGTAGTTCAATCAGTGCTTTACTTTAAATGTATTGCATATATTTTACAATGTTCTGTGTTCTATTAAGTAGCTCATGTATGCCTGCAGTAGTTTCAAAGAATGTAATTATTTTTTAAAATTGTGCTGTGATATTGCAGAATCATGTTTTTCAGTAGTATTTTTTTCTTTCCTTACTTTACTGTCATAGAAATTTTTTAAATTAACTGACATTTTAATTAACAAGTCAAAGGTTCTCAACAGACACTATTTGACGCATCATGAAGTAACCTCTGTGGTGTGCTCTGCTGCCATTTGTCATCTTATTTGTGCACTAGAGCATAGAACATAATGTTTCTTGTCTATAGGGATTTCTTTAGCAATTGATAATTAATTGAAAACATAGCATAGCTAAGTCTTAGGAGAGAAATTAATGTCTCGTCCCAATTAAATACATTAATTAAAAAATTGGACCTTTGGATGATTTTTATGAATTAACAAACTTCACTTTACACTGCAGTCTCGAGTATAATGGGGAATTGTTTCTGCTGCTTTGTTTGAAAACAAAGGATAAAATCTTGGAATTTCTCTTAATGTATCTCAACAGCCCCTAGAAAGGATAACTCTTTGCTCTTCTACACCATTATTCTCTTTAAAGACCGGGAATCCGTGTCGTGTACTTCTTGTCAGCTTACTACCACCTCGTGATACTTCTGTACTTTATACCTTTGCCTTGCTGCCACATCCGGTGTGGGTGTCTCCTTTCTCTGAGAAGTCACGGTCTTATGTGTGTATTGAGTGCGCACAGTCTTTCAAAGGAATCTACAGGCCATACTGCATGAGCAGCAATTCCCTTATTTGCTAAGTACCTTCTCGATATTCTGAAAATACTGATTGGAGAATAGAGCAACTTAAGAGAGGATTCTTACACTATTTTTTGAACTTGTGAAATTTTTATACTAATAGTTTGGCCATCGTACTTGAATAGATTAAAACTCTCCAAACAACGATAAAATCAGTACTATTTGTAGTGACATCACCAGAGCAATGTCTGCAGTGGCCAGATCATAGATATCAGGTGAACTTGTTTATTCTTTGCCTTGTTCCCGTATTTGAGAAGGACCGTTGATTATCTTGAACCTGCTTTCTAATGTACTTAGGTGACAATGTTTAAACATACTCTAGGAAGGATGAATATTTATTTGGACCCATGCTGCTTTTTTTTAACCTCCAGTATACTCCACATAGCATGTTCTAAGGACATACCATTCTATTTAAAGGACATTGGAGTAACTGTATCTATATTCAGCAAAAGTTTTTCACATTGAAAAATAATTAGTGATAGGCACATAGTATCCTGGTTTAGAACCACTGAGGTAGATGCAGGGAAAATACCCATCGATATGAAATTTGGGGTAGCTAGATGATCTCCATCTGGATTGGCAATAGATCAAGGATCTATAAGCAAGTTTTTATTTACCCTCATCTTCTATGTATAAAGGACTATTCGAGATTCCTTCATTCATTAATTTAGTCAGTCAGCCATCTAGTCTAGGTGCCAGGAACTTGTATAGGTATTAACGGCTCAGAAATGAACAAGATAGACCCACTCTTTGCTCTTGTGCAATTGATAGTCTTTAGCGGAACACTGAAACAGAAACTGAATGGTTCATTCATTCATTTATTCAACACACTTTGTTTTTATCTGTAGCACTCTTTATGATCTGACACGTTATGGATTTACCAGTTTGTTTGTTGGCTGTCTCCACCAACCAGGCTGTAAATTCTATGAGGGCAAGGATTTGTCTACCTTGTTCGTTGCTGGAGCTCCAGTGCTAGAACACTGGCTGGCTCATGGTATGAAGTCAGTGTCAAAGGAGAAAAATTAAGTGACACATATTTCCTATTCATCTGTTAAGTATGATGGTGCTCAGTGCCAGGTGTAAAAAGATGAATGGGAATCATAGTGGGTAGGAAAGCCTCTTTGGGAACAGGCAGTGCACTGATAGCTGGCTACATGCAACGGCAGACAGAAATCAGGTACTAGGAGAAGCACAAAGAAGAATACCAGGTTCGGGATTCCCTGGTGGCGCAGTGGTTGAGAGTCCGCCTGCCGATGCGGGGAACACGGGTTCGTGCCCCGGTCTGGGAAGATCCCACATGCCGCGGAGCGGCTGGGCCCGAGAGCCATGGCCGCTAGGAGAGGCCACAACAGTGAGAGGCCCGCGTACCGCAAAAAAAAAAAAAAAAAAAAAGGATACCAGGTTCAGATTTCAGAGGTGGGGAATAGCTTCCTAAAGGAAGGGATGTCTGACTGCGCAAAGTAATCATCAGCCTTAAAGTCCAAGACTCTAGGATTTTAGCCCCCTTCTTCCCTGCACACGCCCCACATACAGACACAGTTGCCCACACAGAAATATAGCACATGCATTGTTGCTCTGCGGGAACAGAGGTAGCAAAGGTCAAAGTCTGAGTGGAGACCTAAAAAAGACATGACAAGGAGCAACATTCGACCTGAGCTTTCAAAAGGGGGACACTGGTTATGGAAAAGAGTTGAGAAGAAGCCCCATGGCTGAAGGAACGACCCAGGTATAGGTACTTGTATAGAATCTTCCTGACCATTATCTGATTCTTGGATCCAGTTCTTAGAGATTAAGGCTGGTTGATGAGTCTTGTTTCATGCACCTTCACCCTTGTTTAGATATGCTGCTGTCTGTTTCCTTTGACTAAGTTTTATGGTATTAAAATGTACCAGGGAAGTAGAAGATTGTAATTGCCAAGCATACTGTACAAAGGAAATGATGAATTTGGAAAGCTAATCAAGAGACGCGGAGCAGAGAGAAAGAGACTTGTCTTGCAACACACAGGAAAAAGCAGTTCTTCAGTGGGGGATGAGTCATCATTTTGCAGAAAAGCCTGGAGAAAAGCAAAACTTTCTTTAAAATACTCCTGATAAAGAAAATATAAATTGCAAAACCACTTTGGAGAGCAATTCGGTAAAACCTAGTAATCCTGAAGTGACCGGGCAATTCTACTCCTATTAAGTGGAACTGTCTGAAATTGCTGACACTTAGCTGTTTTTGACCTACAAAATCATCAGTTTCAGATGGTCTTTTTTATATATATATATACACACACACACACATATATATATTTCTTAGATACATTTGTCCATGTGTGCAAGAAATAAAATTGTAGTAGCAAAAATTGGAAATAATCTAAATAATGCCATCAAGAAGAGAATGGATAAATTATTGCATATTCATACAATGAAGAGTTTAAAATCCAAGCATTTAACTTCTTTATAGTTAAAAAAAGAATTAGGGGGGTGATATTTCTTGGTAAAGGGAGAGCGGCTCCCCTGTGCATTAAAAAGGTTTTACATGTCTTAGTTTGTACACCAAATTATATTTTCCTGTTTCTGCATCAGCTAAAATAACAATAAGCTTAAGTCATTAGTCTTCTGAAACAGCTCTGTGTTGCAGCCAGCTGTAGACTTGTAGCACGTTTTTCTTTGCTGAAACCGAATAGACATTTTTCTTTAATCTCAGAAATTTGAGGAAGTTTGGGACTTGAGATTTTTTTTCCCTCCGTTTTACCCTCCTTCCATCCTTCCGGAAACACTTGAAAAGACACGTGATCAGAATCAAGTCACTGCTTGTTTAGTGCTGTTTCTGATTCTTTTTGATATAAAATGAAGTGATTTATTAACATTTTACAAACAGTACTATTGTTATACTGTGCCAACCCTCTCTAAGGGATGGAATGAAGTAATATAGATGCACCACTCTTTCTAGTGATATTACTACTGTATTGTGTTTTACTACTGCAGAAAAATAGAGCCTGCCTGTCAGGACATTGCTTGATTTCAAAGCACAGTTCTACCATTCCTGTACCATATAAAAGAAAAATGTGGTTTTCTGTACCTTAATTTACAGTGTACATCTCAACTTCTCCTAAAACAGATGGGGAAATGCAATAATATTACATTTTGGGCCCTCAAGACCAAGGGGAAACCTGGCAGCTGTTCAAAAGTAATGACATAACAAAGAGAAGAAAACAGATCCTGATTTTTCCCTGATGTTAGACTCTCTGTCATTGCCCAAACAGAGATTTTGGCCTATTTGAAAAATCATGCCTATTTGGAAAGACATACAAAGTATAACTGAGTATTGCAGATTTGTCCGGTAAAAGTCCTGGTTTCAAAGGAATTTCTTTGGAGGAGTATAAAAGCTAAGAAGCTGCTGGAATTTATCATCAAACATGGTCTGATCCTGAATTATGTTATAATTCAGCTGTAGTTAGAGACCTGATCTTTATTATCTTTTCAGTAACACATACACATGTACACGCAGACAGCCAGACACCCTTAATTTTACTTAATTAATTGGGCTCTTGGTTGGAGACTTTAAGTCATGTATGGTGTTTTAAGTCAAAAACATCAAAGGGTGGTGAACATTGCAGACAAGCAATTTAATAACAGTATTTATATCTCACAAATTACAGAGTCTTAGACTTTATTACTGACTGGTTATTTATTTATTTATTTTTTTTGCGGTACGCGGGCCTCTCACTGTCGTGGCCTCTCCCGTTGCAAAGCACAGGCTCCGGACGCACAGGCTCAGCGGCCATGGCTCACGGGACCAGCCGCTCCGCGGCATGTGGGATCTTCCCGGGCCGGGGCACGAACCCATGTTCCCTGTATCGGCAGGCGGACTCTCAACCACGGCACCACCAGGGAAGCCCCCTGACTGGTTATTAAATGGTAATAGTTGGATTAGAGCCAAACTGATTATTCAAGTATTTCTGCTTCTTGATGATGAGCTTGGCAGTCAGTGGAAGAGCTCTCCTCTGAATGGTATTGTTCATCCGACTGTGGAGAAACCTACAACCAGCAAGTCCCCTAATATATGACATAAAAATTTTGATGACTGTTTGCTCTAATAATGATCTCAGGTTTGCTTCGTGTGTGAAGGGTAGAGCTGACGAGGCCTGGTAAAGTTTCTTTCAACTCTACTGTCTGTGAACCTTCCTGAACTTTTCGCTAGTAGATATTATTGGTTAGGGTGTCCAGTGAGGAATTTTTTTTTTCTTTCAGAGTCAATTAGAAATTCTCTGATTGTACCATATATTGTTTCTGATGTTATTAATTCTTTCAGCACGTCATAGAGTAAGCTATTTGGGAAGTAGGAAAGTACCAGGGAGGTGGTTCAGATAGAATCAGGCTCAAAGGAGAAGCTGTGATCATAGCTTTTCCCCAGTAGCTGGGCTTCTGCAGTGCTGTTCCTTCCTCAGTTTCTTAAATAAATTTCAGAATATATTTATTTAGTTTGGATTAGACCTTGTTCAAGCCAGTGGCTCTGCAGAGAGACCACTGCCACATAGATGGACCTAGACTGGAAGTGAAAACGTTATTCATCCTTTCAATCAACATTTATTGAACATCTCTTATATGGGAGGCATTCTACTGGGCACTGAGGATAACTTAGTGAATAAAACATAGGTTGTTATTGACCTTAGATTGTTCAAGTCTGATGGTATTTGTGTATTTCAAGTTCTATACTGAGTATTAGTAATAAGAGATAGAGATAATACGGTAAATGTAACCCCTGGATAGTAATACACTATATGCTATATTAATTTTTGTTTGGTACTTATTTCAAGTTTTACTTCATCTTATTTAATTAAACGGCATAAATTAGCACATCATGTTGTTTGCATCAATTGTGCCGCTGAATGCTTGGATTATATTTGATTCACAAAGTGACTTCAGCATACAAACAAGGGAGAGTAAATCAGAAATATAAAGAAACTTTCAATTTGAATTTTAAAGTAAGAGTGAAATTCATGTGCCCTGTAACTATACATCATCATGACCTTTCTATTGTAATCTGACTTTGTTATAATAGACTAAATTCGAGCAATCTTCTGTAATATGACACATACAAAATCATTTTGCCTTCTTCTATCTTTGGTATGACTGAAGATTTTTACATATGCCTTTGAAAATGAATGATTTAATAGCTCTTTCTTTTCAAAATGACAGTCTATACTTTTTGCTTCCCTTTGCAGTAGTTTTATTTTCTTTACCAAGATCATTTTGAGCTCCTCTTTCATTTTAGTTTGGGTCCCTTCATGAATCATTTAGCCAGAATATGCTGAAACAAAGGTCTTTGTATTTCAGATATATTGAGATATGTTGTTTAATTTCAGCGGTCTGGCCCTGGAGTCCCTCCACCCTGTCTTCTCTGTCTTTTAAGCTTGTCTCCTCCAGGTTTGGCCCATGGCAAACCTTCTGTCTCTCCCTCCCTTTTTAGATATTTCCTAAGTGCCAGGCTCTGTGCTGGCTTCTCGGGGTGCAGTGGTGAAGCAGTTAATCACATCCCCCTTCGATCTGATAATCAAAAAATGTTCCTTAAACAATCACATACAGCAATTTGATTTTGTCTTTTTAATATCTTGAAAGGAGAAATATGAGGTATATTGAGAGGTGTAATTGGAGAAGTTACCCTAGGCTGTGGAGGAGGGGGTGGAATAAAAAAATCTTCCCTCAAGTTCGACATTTAAGCTAAACCTTGAGCGTTCAAGAGAACAACAAAGAACTTGAGAAGAAGTTCTAGTTGCCACTTCTTTGATGTCAGGAGATATTTCACGTGATGCTGAGTTTCAAGGAGATACAGCTGGAAGCCTTGTTATTAAGTATGCTGAATTAATCTAATCATGATTTGAAGAGAGGGAATTTGTCTTAAGTGCAAAAATCTGGTAAGAGAACATTTTACCATATGTTACGAACCATTATAATACTTCTACATGTCCTTGACTTGAGTTAGTGTAGTTTATTATTTCAATTGAAAAATTATATAAATTGTAATTCACTTGTAGAGGATGTTTTGTTTCATGGGGGTAATAAATCTGAAAATGTTCTTGGAGCCTGATATCAGTGGCAGGTAAACATTAGTTAACGTTAATGACTTAAATTTCCCATTTATGGTATTGCTTAATAACAGGCTAATAAAGATCACAGAGGTGATCTTTATAATACCTATTATTAGGTTAATGATAAGATTAATAATCAAACTGAAGGTACTGCTAATGACAGGAACAGTTTCCAAACTTTCCACGTGTTTTCAAGTGATTTGATCCAATTGAATGAGTACTGAGGATCGAAAATCCTATTTCTCATAAATTTTTAGCAGCTATACTAAATCTGGAAGAAATTCCTCCAAATAACTCAGATTGTTATTGAAACTAGCTGCTTGGCCTTTTAGACTCATCAAAGCACAAATATGTTGCCCATTGCTGATATATTTTAATGAAGAATGCCTGAGACAACACAGTCCCTTTGAGTCAAATTAATTGTAAAACTTTCCTGCTTTTCAGCCAAGCTGCTTGCATAATTACCTGTTGGCAAACCTAGCTTTATCAACTCCTTAGAAAATTTTGGTCATTAAAACTTAAGGGAATTCCCCACCGTATTTATATTGATTTTAAAAAATACTGAAGTAAAATTTCAACTGCTTTTTCTCTTAATCCTTTCAAACTTACACTGACTGATCCATTCTTGTGTTTTCTCTGCTTTGTTGGGTGACTGTTACTACCAAAATCTTCCCCATGGTTTTTTTTTAAGTTGTTCTTATATAGCTGATTATATGAATGATGATTGGAGTAGATTATTTAACAGCCACGAGGATTTTTAAATACCTTAAAAAAAACCCTGAAATTTGGTCCATAATTAGGGCAGACTTTTCCTTTGCACTTAACTTCCTGAACGCTTGTCCACAGGTGGTGCATAAGGATATATGACTAGGTGACTATGCATCAGATGGCCAGTGCGCCTTCCATTTTTTAAGGCTGCAGGGGCTAGAATCAGAATTTTAGCTGAGCTAGTGTTTATTATTTTTAGGCTACTTCAGTTACATATGACAGAGTAAAATGTGATCATTTGAACACAAATTGAATTTACTAAAAGGATGTCTGGCAGCTCATGTAGTAGAGGCACAGCTGAAGATCCAGATTTCGAATAAGAAAGGGTTAGAGGTGCTTTGGGATGTGTGTAGCAGCAACTTGTGTCCTATGCTTGGGGATCTAATTTTAGGGGGGATCTAGTTAGCTTGTTTTTGGTCAGTTCTTCAACTGCAGCTAGTGAAAGGCAGGTACTAGTATGGAAAGAGTAGTTTTCAAAGTAGTAGTGGGTGTATGATGACCAGAAGAAAGTGGGATGATACAGGAAGGGAAAAACAGTAGCTTTCTGCTCTGCTTTTGGGATTTAACTTCTCTCTAGTATCCTAGTCTGTAAAATAGGATACTACTACTACCTCTCTTAGGTTGGAACAATGGTGAAACTAGAAGCACTAAGAACAGTGTTTAACAAATAGTAAGTACTGTGTGAATACAAAATAAATTATCTCTATATATCCATATATAGATATATATGTGTTATACATAAATGCATTTCAACACTGTATACATGTATGTGTATATCTTTATTTTCATGTTTGCAAACATATGTATCTATGTGAGAAGGGTATTGGGAAAAATTCTGGTTTTCTGAATAAAGAAAAAGCATACAGATATTCCCCTGAAGTGAAGAATACCAGATAGCCATCTTTTTTTATGGTGTGTGTGTGTGTGTATGTGTGTGTATATATATATATATATATATATATATATATATATATATGCCATATGTATATATAATGCATGAGAAATTACTTATGGTGGGTGGAGCAAAGTCTAATGAAGTTCTTTTATTCAACTACCATCATCAGTTTAAATATATGGTTTGTTAAATAGGATAGAAAAATTTTAGCAAGTAGGTGTTAGTCCCATTTTTCCATTTGAATGGAATTTGTTTTATCTCAGCATTTAAGTCAAACATTGCGATGTCAGTGTCATTGTGATTAAAAAAAGTATGTTTTTTAAATTTATTAAATTTATTTATTTTTGGCTGCATTGGGTCTTCGTTGCTGCACTCGGGCTTTCTCTAGTTGCAGTGAGCGGGGGCTACTCTTCCTTGTGGTGCTCGGGCTTCTCATTGCGGTGGCATTTCTTGCTGTGGAGCACGGGGTCTAGGCACGTGGGCTTCAATAGTTGTGGCTCATGGGCTCTAGAGCACAGTCTCAGTAGTTGTGGCTCACGGGCTTAGTTGCTTCACAGCATGTGGGATCTTCCTGGACCAGGGCTCGAACCCGTGTCCCCTGCATTGGCAGACGGATTCTTAACCACTGTGCCACCAGGGAAGCCCATGATGTCATAAGCTATTGAAGCTGGGAATTTGGGGAAAGTCAGAAAGATTCACTTCTATGAACCAATTCTGTGCCTTCAAAGGGATTAGACAGTTTTTCATGTTTATACCACAAGGTGTCTACATGAATTATCTAAAGGTACTCCTTTTGTTTTTAACAGTTTTATCGAAGTATAATGTACCTAAGTTCAGCCTTGTAAGTTTACAATTTGATACCTTTGAAGAAATATGTGCAATTGTGTAACCATGGCCTCAGTCCAATTTTAGACCATGTCTGTTTTCACCAAAACTTCCTCTGTGCCCCCTTGCAGTCCATCCTTCTCCCCATCCCTGGCCAACTGTTATCCAATATGGACGTGCTGTTTTACATTCCCACCAGCAATTATTAAGAGTTCCAGTTTTCCACATCCTCAACAAACAGGTTTTTCAGACTTTTTGATTTTAGCCATTCTAGTGTAAGTAGTAGTATCTTATTGTGGTTTTTAATTTACATATCATAATTGTAGAGAGAACAACACCTTTATTAGATATGTGAGTTGCAAATGTTTTCTCATGGTCTGTAGTTTATCTTTTCACTTACTTAATGGTGTTTTTTGAAGGGAAAGGTTTTTAATTTTGCTGAATTTAAATTTAACAGTTTGTTTCTTGATGGGTCATGCCTTTGGAATAACATGTAAGAAAATTTCGTTTAACTCCAAAGTCAGGGGTTTTCTCCAGTTTCTCCTATTCTCCTATTTTTTCTAGGTGGTTTGTAGTTTTAATTCGAATATATGTTCCATTTTGAGTTTATTTTTGTAAATGGTGGAGGCTAGATTTTAAATTTATTTTCTCATATATATATCCAATCATCCCAATGTCATTTAGTGAAAAGGCTTTTCCTTTTTCTCCTCAAGTTGCCTTGGCATATTTATCAAAAATCAGTTGACATAATTAGATGGGTATGTTTCTGGATTTTCTATTCTGTTCCATTGGTATTTATGTCTATCTGTATGGAAATAGCATACTGTCTTGATTACTGCAGCTTTATATTAACCTCTAAAATCAAGGAGTATACATCCTTCAACTTTGACTTTCTTTTTTGAAATTGTTTTAACTATTCTAGGTCTTTTGCCTTTTTATATAAAATTTAGGATTAGCTTGTCAATTTCTACAATAATGATTGCTGGGATTTTGATTGAGATTCTGTTGAATTCGTAGATCAGCTTGGAGAATTGCCATCTTAATCATATGGAGTCTTCCAATCCACGAACGTGGCATATCTCACCTTCTTTTAGGTCTTTTAAAGTTTTTCTCAGCAATGTATTATCGTTTTTAGTTTACAGATCTTGCACTTATGTTAAATTTATTCCTAAATATTTTATTCTTTTAATGCTATTGTTAAAAATTTGTTTTCTTAATTATATTTTTAGATAGTTTGTTCATATATCAAATACAATTGGTTTTTATATTTATCTTTTATCCTATAAAATTGCTACATATTTATTAGTTGTAGTAGTTTTTCATAGAACCCTTAGGACTTTTAAAAGATACCTATTCTGGATGTCTCTCAGAAATAGTCTGTGTGCTATTTGAGGGTAGATACCCATGCGTAGCATGTAATGAATACTTCATACATGCTTTCTGAGTTATGGAATGGATTTTTGCATGTATTTCTCCAGAGTATTATGCTTTTTCTAACTATAGTTAACAGGTACTTTGGATTTATAAAAATGAGACTTTACATAGGTTTGATATATATTTACATTTCATTACAATTACATTGAAAATGTTTCATACCTTAGACTCCATACCTAGGCAGTACAGACAATATGAAAACAAAACAAAACAAAAGTTGGCAATAAAATAAGAGTTGTTTTTTTTGTTTGTTTGTTTGTTTTTGTGGTACACGGGCTTCTCACTGTTGTGGCCTCTCCCATTGCGGAGCTCAGGCTCCGGACGTGCAGGCTCAGCGGCCATGGCTCACGGGCCCAGCCGCTCCGCGGCATGTGGGATCTTCCCAGACCGGGGCACGAAGCTGTGTCCCCTGCATCGGCAGGCGGACTCCCAACCACTGTGCCACCAGGGAAGCCCAAGAGTTGTTTTATTCAAGATCATTTTGGTGAAAAGATTAACTTTTTTCTTTTTTTCCAAAAGGATGTGTATTTTAAGGTGAATATGTGATCAACACTCAATGCATTAAGAATGCAGTCCTTACAGTCAAGTTTTTATTTCATGAAAGAAAAATGCTTGTGCCATATCATGTTTATTGCATAATTTGCAATTTACAGCAACAGTGCATCTATTTAATTTTCACTTAAATGTTGTAAATTACACTCTTTGAGAATACATTGGATACAAATCTTTTATATTCCTTCAGCTTTTTTTTTTTAACCAACAATCTGAGTCATTTTAAACATCTCATGTTTTACTAGGAAGATCTTATTTCCTTAAATAATTTCTGAGTGAAGATTTTTAACTGCATAGAAGACAAACACCTGTTTTCCCCACAGTATTAATTGATATAATGCCAAACATACATCATCATCTGACTACTATGTGAGTTGTGTCAAAACATACCTTATTTTTCAAGCTGAAGACAGGTTTACGGAGTTTTCAATTTGTCAGCTCTGAAACTGCATCAGTTTGGAAATTAAGGACACAGAGAAAAAAGTAAACAAACATAAACAAAAAGGTACAACATACAAAGTTAACCTTTTCCAGTACAAGTAAGGATTATCCTGCATGTGAAGCAACATTTCTTTCAAGTATGTGTGGGCGAGCCTGCACCATGCCTGGGTGTATATCTGTAACTGCGCTCAGTTGCATGTATGTTTTAATATCACACCTAAAGTATCAATATAATCAGCATTAGCTCAAGAGCTTTTACCAAATTGGCGTCTCTTCATGTTGCCACCACTTCCCAAACAACCCATCTCTCCTCACCAACTGTCTTACCTATTTGTTACCATTACTCCCAGAGGCAGCTGTAAGCAATGGGTAGGAGAGCCAGGACTCTGGACTGTATTATCTAAGTTCACATTTTTGGCTCAGTCACTTATTAGCTATGTAATCATGGGCGATTTATTTATGCTCTCTGAGGCCATGTTTCCAATCTGCAAAATGGAGAAAATAGTAGTATCTGCTTTCTTGGGTTGTTATGAAATAGATATGTACTTATCATTTTAACTTGATGTATACATATGGGTAGGTATGGGTAGGTATGTGCATGTGTGTTGGAGGTGCTATATCTATCTGTTATCTGTCTATCTACATATACACATATGCATACAGAGATACAAATATTTGTGCTTGTGTTATCTATGTAAATGTATATACATCATATATATATAAAACAATATATACATATTTTTTGAATAACAGTGACTGGTATATGGAAAGTGATCAGTATGTTTTAGCTATCCTTATAAAATTTGGTTGAAATGCCCTGGTGTAATATTTCTCAGAGCTGATGGTATGCAAACCATTTCTTATTATTAACCCTTTCGCTTGTTACAAAGTTTGATGAAGGTAAACATGATGGGAAACAAAATCAGCCAAACTGATAAACCATGAAATTATTCGGGTCTTGGTGTGTGCCAATGGTAAAGTACGTGTATGAATAGTTAATAACATGTTTAATATTTATTTTAGATTCTGGATCCAAATTATTTTAGCAACATGAGAACTGCACATTCTTTTAAATACCCGTAGTCATCCTGCTTAACATATATCAGAATAATTTTCCATCCTGTACCAAATAATTGTCATATTCAATGAAGAATTAAGTTCTATTTAACATATTCTTGTTTTTATTTCCTAGAAGAGTTGGCTTAATATTCAATAGATCTGTGTCCATTGCTTCCTCACAATGCTTGAGGATATTTTAAAATACTTTTTGACGTTTTAAAATGTACACTTGTAATTATATTAAAGTAATAGGTAATTTGACAGTATCATGATTAATGACAAATATGATCTAGTGAAAATATTTTAATACCATTCTGCTAAAGTCATAGATGATAATCTTCTCACTTATAGTACTATTATAATTCCTAAGTCATATATTTCACTGTACTTCAAAAGTAAAGTACTTATTACTCTGTAAATCTCTGTTCAGACTTTTTTATCAGTTAAGATGGGATACCTTAACTGCCTCTCCAATTATTTATATTTATTTAAATTAAAAACAAGAAAACAAAAAGCATACTAAAATCTTGTTAATCCATGTAGAGCCTTCTCTGATAGCATGTTATCCTTGTACACTAAAAATAAACATTGAGTGACAGTTCCTGTAAACAAGTTTGCAATGCTTTGCTGTTCCTAAGAGCTGTGATTTATGTCAGCACTTTTGGAGCAGGGATATCTGAACTTTTGTGGTTGGTTTATGGACCCTTTTGAGAACCTATAAAGTAATCTATGAAAGCCCTTTCCCTCTGAAAAAAACATTTAGGCTCTTATGCAAATACAATTTTGTATATAGTTCCTTTAGATCACTGGATCCCGTAAAGCTAAATCAAGGACATATCCATGGTTTAATTCTTCCTACTAAGAAATCCAACTCTAATATTTGTGTGTAAATCAGAGACAATTCATAATTCATAATTTCTTGTATTTAGTCAGCATCACGGAAATCGTATTGCCTTTTCTGTTTTTCATTTTTAGTTCTAAGGACCAAATTATTATGGGCCTTGTGGCACTATTTCATATTATGGTTTTTATGTAAAGATTACAAATTTTTTTAAAGTTACTCTGGAAGAAAAATGAGAGCAGTATCTCTTCATCATGTTTTTCTTATCATGACAGTATTCTTTTCTGTCAGGAAGTTGTGCGGAAGTCTCCATTATTGTTCAAATATCCCAGTATCTTGGGAAGCTAAAAACTGTGTAGAGCTTATATATCTTTAGAAGATTTTATGTTCTGAAACTCAGTTATAAAAATAAATATTGACAAACATTTGCTGCATGCCAGGCTTTATATTTAGCACATTATTGACATCATCTCATTCATCCTCATAAAAACCCTAGAAGTTGTCATAGTCTGTTCGGGCTGCTCTAACAAAAACACCGTAGACTAGGTGGCTGAAACACAAAAATTTATTTCTCACAGTTCTGGAGGCTGGGGAGTCCAAGATCAAAGCACTGGGCAGATTTGGTATTTGGCGAAGACAAGCTTCCTGGTTCATACACAGCCATCTTCTTGCTGTGTCCTACAAGGAAGAAGGGACAGGATTGCTCTCTGAGGTCTCTTTTGTAAGGGCACTAATCCCATTCGTGAGGGCTCCACCCTCATGACCTAACAAACTTTCTAGAGTCCTGCCTCCTAATACCATCACTTTGGGGGTAGGTTTCAACCAACTAATTGGCTAGAGGAGTGGGGGCGGGGCGGATACACAAACATTAAATCTATAACAGGTATACACATTCATTCCTATTTTATAGTTGAAGTAACTGAGGCCAGAGAGTTGATGTAACTTTCCCAGGATTACTCAATCAGTGATTACTCAGTTACTAGAGAACAGATGAGGATTCCCTGGCAGTTTTTCTGACTTCAGCCTCTAATTGTAACCATTCCACTGAAAGCTAAAATGGTTTGCTTAGAATTACCAAGGGAATGTTACTTTGATAGTTTCTCAAATTAGAAAAGAAATACACATTATATGACCTCTCAGAATCTTTACACATTTCATTTAAATTCCTTTATTCAATATTTACCTAGTGTTTAGGATCTTATCTGCCTTACTTGGCAGATAAGAAAACTTGAGGAGCCTATGAAGTTATGAATATAATTAGTTTATTGTCCATTAAACATATAAGTACAATTTTATTCTCAATCTCCTTTGTTTTTACAAAATATATTAAATTCTTTCAGGTGTATTCATGCAGACAAATCCAGCCCCAGGTGGTTCCAATCAATTGCTTGTTTTGTTTGTTATCCAGAGACTTCTCTCTTGAGTCTTTCAAACCATCCATAAACAATTCCTTTTCAAATTACTGGCACAACCGTGGTCCTTGGTTTGTGATTTTAATAACTACTCCTGTTAAACCAAACACATTGTACATAGCAGACAGGGAACAAATACTTGTAGAATGAATAGGTGAATGAATGAATTTTATACTGGCTAGACTACAAAAAAGTCAGATTACTTAAATGAAGGGACAGAGTCGTTTAATCTGATGTATGTTAAATAAGAAGCCGAATTCCTGAATATTGTCTATTAGGGAAAAAATACTCCACAAGAAAATGATAGTTTTAATTTAACACATCCTGAGAATGAATTCAAAGACTGTAGAGCAATTGACTTGTGCTAAGTAAGTCCAAATATTCTGCTAAAGGTATTAAATTGAATGACGAAGTAAATCCTCTTATTTAAAGGTATGTATTGTGCTTCTTTGAAGTTTATTCTATCTGGATTAAGTATTTTTATTTGATTTAGAGTTTTGCTTTGAAACATTAGATAGGAGGATAAAATTTGAAAGAAATTCTTGTAAGTTTGATTTGGTTTGTTATACTTCTATTGAACATTTTCTATGTGTTGCTTATCATGGTGAGTAACAATGGTTTTCTTTTGGAAGCAGATTTGTTTTCTGGGTGTTTCATATTTAATTCTTAAAGAAGCCAAAAAATTTCAATTAATGGTATCCTATATTGAAGAGTTTATTAAGCACAGATTATATGGACTAAAATGGGGTTTGTGAGTATTATTACTCAGAAATGATAACTTAAAAACTAATTTTCAGAGTGCAAAGGGTTTTTTTTTCTTTTAGATTCATCAGTCCCATGTCCAAATCCTAAAGATAAATTCCCAATCACAGAGAATGTAAATGGGGAATGCAAGGAATTTTGTGGGAAAGGAGTAGTTTTAGTCAGTATGAAATTGGATTTAAAAATTTTTGACTATTTTGAAGGGTAGTAAGAGAAAAGAAAAAAAAAAAACTAATGGCTTCCTAGTAAAATATGCTTGCCCTTTGTTCTTCCTATTTTTCTTTTCCCCAGTTTTTAAAAACTGTTGTATATTTGCACATTAATGACGTTTTTTGAAATTAGTAGTTATTACTTGTGTTTGCTCATATTTAGCAGTAATCAAGTATAGTTTGGTATACAAATTCAAATTTTTTTCAATGTTTACACCTAATCATTAAATCAGAGATATTAACTTATGGGAATAGCGATGTTTTTACTCATCTTTTTTTTGTTGTTGAATGATGTTTCCTTTATTTTGATTTAAAAAACTCCATTGACAATTTTGTTTTCACTGTACATACATATTGGAATTTAAAATTTAGTCTTTTATAATCAAATTGCATTGCAAGACCTTCATACTCTGAGTACTGTATGAATGATTAAACAGAGCTTAATAGCTATAATAGTAATTTCTTGTGATTCATTGAAAGGTGTAGCACTAGTAAATACTAGCTATAACAGTTAAGAAGATTTTCTCTTAACATTATACCCAAAGCATAACATACATTTTAAAGTTCCTATGTCTCCTTTCAAGCATGAAGCGTTCCTTAAGCCAGTGAAGTTATCTATCTTAGTGAATGTGAAAGATGCACTAATTTGTTGAACACACATTCAAGTAATACTGTGATTCACCAGTGGCATCAAATTCATTTGAAAGTAAATATTTATTCCTGAGCTTTTGTATGGAGTGTTTGATTTCAGCCTTTTCTCAGATTTATGTACTTAAAAAAGAAATAAGTGAGAAGATAGTTGAAGATCCTTTTCTCATGGAAAGGGTTTTCAACACGAAAGATTTCATTTCTTAAATTGTGGAATACATAGAATTATAAGGAGGTTCTATTTCATATCTACTTTTCTTGCTAATATATTATGATCAATGCCTAATATTTAGATTATGCCAAAATAACAAGAATTTGGTTTGCCTTTAGAGTGTGAATATAGGTTTTTATTAAAAATATTTACACACACAAAAAATTTACAACTCCCTAAATTCTCATTACCTAATTTTAACTTCCAAATTAATATCCCAAGGTATGAGGTGAATCATTATTTCCAAAGGGATCTTAAAATACTATTAAGAATGTCATAAAATGTGGTGCCATTTAGCTGTCTCAGAGAACCATAAAATCTCTGTTTCTGCATAAATGTAGAATTGGCAAACCGATTTACGAGCTCTTTTTCATGCAGCTCTGGCTTTGGGCCATTTTTAGCTCATGTGATTTGGGTCATATTAACTAAAATGGAGTTCATGATTGCTGTGTATCCCCCCAAATTCATATGTTGGGTCTGAATGTATTTGGGTCTGAATGTATCCCCCCAAATTCATATGTTGAAACTTAACCCCCAAGATGATAATTCAATTGAGAGAGGAGCCTTGGGAGATGGTTAGGTAATGAGGGTGGAGTCCTCATGAATGGGATTAGCAATCTTATAAAAGAAGACCCTAGAAAGATCCCTTACCCCTTCCATCAAGTGAGGATACCAGAAGTCTGCAACCCACAAGAGGATCCTTGCTTGACCATCGGGCACACTGATCTTGGTCTTCAGCCTCTAGAACTATGAGAAATAAATTTCTGTTGTTTATAAACTATGCAGTCTATGGTATTTTGTTATAATAGCCCAACTGACTAACAGTGGTATTCAGTGGGCCATCTACACAGGCAACAGCAATAACACCTGCATTTCTTACCTCTAAATTCCACATTCTGAATCCTACACAAGTGTTCTTTGAAAGATATCACTAAGGATCAACTGCCAAAAGCAGATATTTTCAAATTATAATCAAATGTGGAATGCAGGGTGTTTTTTTTAAACTTTATCTCCATGTACTCATTTAATATTTATTGAGCATGCACTATATGTCCTTGGCAGTGTGCTCGATAGTGAGGATATACTGTTGACCAAGTCAAACCTGGCTCTGTATTCATAAAGCTTAAACTTGAGAGGGGAAGACAAATGAAGGTCAAATAATGAAACATTCATTTCAATTGTAATAAGTGCTACAGGAGAAGAACAGGTGTCATGAGTATATTTAACAGCAGGATCTGAATTTGATGGGTAGTCAAAGAAAGCATTCCTGAAGGAAGCAGATCTTTAGATTGGGACCAGAAGGATAGAGAATAGGAGGAGTGCATTTCAGGCAAAGAGGGGGAATATGCACAAAATCCTCACGGTATGCAGGTCTTATTTACATATATTAAATCACTCATGCCACAAGCTAAGATGTGAGGAAAAATGTAACATTTACATATTTTATCATTATTTTGGTTTTCTTTGTGGTTATTTGATTATGTCAGTCCGAGTTCAGCCAGAGTAACAGAAATAGGAGGAAATATATATTAAGAGATTTATTACAAACAATCGGCTCACACAGCTGTGAGGGCAAGCTAGACAAGTCCATTGGCACACCCATAGGGCAGGCTAGTGCTCTTGGCAGGAGCTGAAGCTGCCATCTGAGGGCAGAATTTCCTTTGGCTCTGTTTTGAAGACCTATCAACTGAAAGGCTCACCCAGAATATCTAGGATAGCCCCCCTTACTTAAAGTTTACTGATTATGGATTTTAATCATATTCACAAAATACCATCACAGCAACACCTAGGTTAGTGTTTGAATAACTGGGAACTCTGGCCTAGCCAAGTTGAGGCATAAAACTGACCATCACACCAATACAATTTAAATTTGTCCAATATGGACATTTAAATAGTCCTTTTAGGTCAACCTCAGGCTCTCATTTAGAGAAAAATGTGTTCCTTGAAGTACCTCCCTTTTAACCCACTTCCCTGTCTGCGACGGCATCCAGGTGTCTGTGAGGGCGAGTGTTCTGGGAAGGTTATGCCTTATGAGACCTGGGGTCATGGGAGGGGTGTGGTGCGCCCTCCCATGCTGGTCCTTGTGTGTGTGTGCACACCAGCTGGTGTTTGTACCCTCCAGGTTTCTGTTCTTGGTCTACCTGCTTGATGCATGCTCTTCTGTTTGTACTTGGTCTTGTCCGGTGTTTCTAGACACTGCCCACAGTGGCTAGTCATGTAGACCTCCTGACCTCTCTTTTATCCTTCATTTGGCTCCTGGCTTGGGAGATTCCATAGGCCCTCACTCACCAAGAGGGCTCAGTGGTAAACCCATTGGTTCTCAACATGTCATCAACCTGCCACGGGAAGGTTAGCGTTCTGAATGCTAGCGTTAATGTTATCCTCTGCCTGATAGGATTCTACCACCTTGATATCTTGGCTCCCTGGCTCATCAAAGCAGAGCCCACAAAGTGGCATCCTCCTGTGACCTCTTTCAGGAAGATGATACACTGTTTTCCGTGCTCCCCCTGCAGAGCCAACAAGCATGTCTTATGTTGGTTTTTGTTTTTATTTTTTCCTTCCTATAATCCCCCAGGATTAGAAGGAGGTAGGCTTTCTTTTCTTTTTGCAGAACTCTTCTTGTGTAGCTTGCAAACTGGACCCTTTAATGTCTTTTGAAAGGCAGAGCTTAAGTATCAATCACGTTGTCCTTCACCGGGCACAGACTGAGGAGAAAGAACTTTTTTTGCTTCTGCTGGTAAACTATTTATTAGGGAAAGTTAAGGGCTTAGGGGTGGGATGAGGGTGGTGTGTTCTGGGGGTGGAGGTGGGGAGGTGAGGAGTACATTCTTTAAGCTTCACTTAGAGCCCCAGAATTTAAATGTCAACTCTAGATAGAAATGATAATTAGATCGTAAAATAGCTTCTTTACAGTCATAAAAACTCCCAAGCCAGCACAAATGGAACATGAAGTGTTTCTACCAATGGTGTGGATGGATTCCTTATGATCCGTTTATCTTTTCTTAACGCATCCCTGCGTTTAACCAGAGGCATTTTCAATGTGAGTTATTGAAGAGAGGGGTTCAGTTTGAGGCCAAGAAGTAAGTTTATTTATTCAACAAATATTATTGAGTGTATCTAGGCACAGCCCATAATATGAATTCTGAGTCTTAGTTTATAATTGTCTAATTAGCCATTACAACAACTTATTCTTTGAAGAACATAATTTAGATTAAAAAAAAAGAGAGAGTTTCATGCATTTTGTGATCTGATGGAGCAGAGGCAGGGCTGACTCTTGGTGCACTTAGAAGAGCCCACGCTTGGTTTAATGCTCTGCTGTGGCCATCTTAACATCCTTAATCATTTTTGAGCAAGGGTCCTCACATTTTTATTTTGTGCTGCATCCAGCAAATTGTGTAGCCAGACAGGAACAGAGGGATTTGCCTTCTAATCCTGATTTCACTTAACTAGCTCTCAGGCAAGTTACTTAAGTACTGTAAACCTCACTGTCTCATCTGTAAAATGGGGCTATACCAGTGCCTGCATAGGCTTGCTGTGTAGATAAATGAGATGTGTGCATAGAGTGATTAGCGCATCACTCAGCAATTAGCAAGCCTGCTGCTGCTGCTGTTACTAATATGTAAATGAATGTGTTTTGGAGCCAAACTATTTTTTAGGCCTTAACAATCTACTAAAGTAGCAAATAAATTTACTGTTCTAAAGCAATAATGATATAAAATCATTTTTTAAAATTATAGGATATTACCCTAACACTGCCAACCTCTATTTTCTAGGCACTGGTTAGTTTTCTTACATCAAGTAAACAGGTTGTTGTTGTTATTTTCTCACAAATTTAAATTTGGAATATTTTGTTTCTTATAACTTTAAGATTGCTAAATTGCATGATTTTCTAAAGGAGAAGTAGCAGTCTCTGATATTATGCCTTATTGGCTTTGGTTTGCTGTTAGGAATTTGACAATTTAGTTTCTATTTTAAGTACTTAATATTTGTTAGAGATTTATAAATAAAGTACATATAAACTCCAGTAAATAGAAAAGGATGAAGCTGGTGGGCAAATGGGAGTGGTAGATTAGGAGGAAGCAGTAGACATTATACAGTTATGTTGTATTTTTAAAATGTGTAATCAACCTTATTTGAGAAAGGATTGGAAGCAGAATACCTCAACCATTCAGCGTACCAGGGGAATGGATAAGTGAACTTTTCTCATAACTGACGTTTAAGCGCTTAACCTTGTAATGTTTGCTTTAAGGTACTTTAATGGAAATTATCATTTCTATGGAAACCTTAAGTATTGCAGGCATTTGATTCAGAAAACAGAATGTACTAAGCATAGTTTTTAATTAATAACTCAAGGTTATCACTGTATGAATATCATGCCTTAACTGTTTTCTCTTTGGGGACAAAAAAGGGACATGGGAATTCCTTATTTCTTCAAGGAAGCTCCCCAGGCTTCTGCAGAATGCTAGCTGGTGGTTGTTTCATTTGTTGGCATAACCTCTGTTTTCTAACAACCCTTCAATTGATGTGAGTAGGTGTGTTTCTGTGGCTTCCACCTTTCTCAGGATTTTTTTTAATAATTTGATTCTGGTCAGTCTCTTTATGTGGGTCGAATTAAGAGATCTGTAAAAATGCAGGAGCAGTACCTCAGCCATCTTATACCATATGGTACCCTAAGAAGGAGAGAAATCTAGTCCCAGAGAGATCAGAAATAAACAGAAGGACAGAGAGGAAAGAGAGAAAAGATGAAGAGCGTGTGCCCAGATTCCTGAAGGTTTTCTGGCTTCTGTTTCAAGAGCCTCGTGAGGTCCTGCTTCCTTTGAGATTCTTTAAGTATCTCATTATCTTTTAAGTAATTCCAAAACTTAAAAAAAAAAAAAAAAGTTGGCATTTGCATTCTTTTACTTGTGAACAAAGGCATCTTAAATATGATTGTGTCTATATTAGACTTCTGAGCAGTTACTGTTCAATGTTAACTCATTTGAATTTGCAGTTCACCAAGCTCTGGCTCTTTCTCTTTGTTTCTAACCCCAATTCAGGACTTTACATTTAGCTCTTTTTAATTTCAGTATGACTGAGGGTGGTGCACTTGAATATCATAAATGTCCAGGTAAGAGTTGATGAAGGCCTCTGTTAATGTTAGGGACCTAATGGAGATTCTAGGGAAACTATGGAGGGTAGGATGATATTAGGACTCCATTGATTAGTCTTGAATGGAGATGATGAGATGGATGAGAGGTTGAGTCTTGAGGAGCACTTACAAATGAATGAGCAGAGTTTGATGCCATTCACTGAGGGAGAGCACACACAAGGTGGTGAACAGGACAATGCATTCCTTTCAGGCCCTGCTGAGTCTGCTTCACTTGTAGGAGGGAAGTATTTGAGTCTTGGTCTCAGGAGAGGGACTTAAAGGACAGTTTAAAAAGTACAAGTTACCCATTTTTAAGTGATAGTTGACTCCAGGGATGTGAAAGAGACCACTCAGCAAAGGAGTACAGTATGAGAAGAGAAAGCTAGAGATGAGACACTGAGGAACACCAACCCTTGGAGGAAGAGGAGGAACTGCTGGGAAAATAGAGACGCAGCAGCCTGAGAAGTATGAAGGAAGCCGGAGAAGACAGTGTCAGAAAAGACAATAACGAGGTATCTTTGAGAAGGAAAGAATGGTCAACAGTATTAACTGACATTGAAAAGTCCAGTGGGATAAGGAGTGTTATACACGCAGTAGCTTTGATCACTCAGAGACAGTTGCTGACTTGAGGTACCAAACTATCAGTGGGTCGGTGAGAGAAAGGCCAGATTACAGCGGATGGAGAAGTAATGGGCAGTGTGGAGGCAAACATCATGTATCGGTCCTTCAGAAACCGAGCTGAGAATGCAAAGAGACGGTTTATAGACACAAGAGGGTGTGTGGGTGAGGGGAAAGGTTTTTAACAATAGAAATTGTATCCTATCACACTGAAGGAGGAAAGAAGCCAGGAGTTACAGGGAAAAGGGAGGATTAACTGATGGAGGGAGAGAGAAAATAACAGGTTCTAGAGCTACCGTGTCTGGATTCAATTCTGATAAAAGTTTAGGACAGATATTTTTATGTCGGTGGGGAGGAATGCAGCAGGGATGAGGGTGAGAAATAGAGATGAACTTCTTTCCCACCCAGTGGTGGTATTTCCCGCCACGAGGAAAGAATACTTAAGTAGGGTAACGCTGCTTTCCACCTTCTACCCACTACTCCCCTAACGGAAGAAGGAGGCTTAATTTGTGAATTTGGACAAGCTGGGTGTTTGTAGCCCACTCTTCCTCTTTACTTTCTGTTGTGAATTCTCCATTACTTCTTTTTTTTTTTTTAACATCTTTATTGGGGTATAATTGCTTTACAATGGTGTGTTAGTTTCTGCTTTATAACAAAGTGAATCAGTTATACATATACATATGTTCCCATATCTCTTCCCTCTTGCGTCTCCCTCCCTCCTCCTTTACTTCTTATTGCTATGACTGGGTTGGTAAGACTGCTTAGTTTTGGTTTTCGATATTAGAAGCTTTATTTAACTCTCACACTTCAGTCGTTGTCTCCAATGTTAACTTCAACAATAAGAAAGATGATATTTTGGACTTCATTGATTTTTGTCTTCTTTCTCAACTGGGTCAGAATTCAGCTAGGGAAGAGGCATCCTTTCTTCTTGGTGCCCCTTCTTGATTTTCAGCCAACTTTTCTTCTAAGATATGTGGAAAATGGTTCACTATAAAAGATAAAATATCTCCATATGTATGCAAATGGAAAGTTAAGAGCATCTTGACGTTTTGCCTTCAGGTAGGAGGTAAGAGCAAATGCTAGGAGAAAGGGTCTGGAATAGAGTAGAATCTGAAGAGTGAACTGTGGACACAAAGAAAAAGTACTGACTGGCATTTTGGATCTAGTGGAGGCAAGAATTTATTAAAATAGTTTTCCTTTTAATTTTTTTATCAGGGTTGACTAAGATTATAAGATAATTTTTGGTCACATTCTTAGACTTCTGGCACTGGAATTTTATCTATCTTTAAATTTTTCTGAAGTTGTTGTTACATATCTAAATATATGCAGTATTCCTATCTTCATTGTTATTACCTCCAAGATGGCTTGATCACTTCTCTCTGGCAAGCACTTTATTCTATCTTTTAATTTTGAAAATATTTCAGTCCAAAACAGTAGTTCCCCAACTTACTTCATCTCCCTTCAGAGCAATGATATTGAAAGCCTAGGTAAAGTAACATTCAATTCAGAAAAACACACTTTAGATATCTTTTTGGTGAAAGGCAGGTAAGAGTTATTTATGTTGGTGATGTCAAATCTATCAAACCTTTAGTGAATAGGAATTCTGGCCCAGGAAGTCATTGGCATTCCTTTTGTGTCCTGTGAGTGCAAGGAAAAAGACCACCAAAGCAACAGGACAGTAGCCAGTGGGTATTTTCAGTAACATGAAGGCTTCTTTTACTACAGAAATGTCTCTTTTAAAATTTTAATTCAAAAGAGAATCTCACCTGAGTGTAACATGTTAAATAGTCAGCCTTTTTTCCTCAGTAAGTTCTGACACAAGGTGTTCTGTTCAATTGAATATTTTCTCCTTTTTTGCTGGTATAATTTCAAACAGTAAGATTCACAGATCTCAAGTGTAGTTTGATGAGTCTTGATAAGTGTATGCACCCATGTAACCAAAGCCTCAATCAGGATACGTAGCATTGCCATCTTTCCAGTTTATCCCACTCTCTCCTACAGGCAATGGCTCTTCTGATTTCTTGCTTCATAGAATGATTTTGTTTGTTCTTGAACATTGCAACAATGGGTTATACAGTAGGTATGTCCTTATGTCTGGCTTCTCCTAAGCATAAAGTGTTCGAGATTTATCCATTTACCATCATCAGAAGCTTATTCTTTATTATTGCTGAATAGTGTTTCATTGTATGAATATGTTACAGTTGAATATTCTTTTTCCTGTTGATGGATGACTGGGTTGTTTACAGTTTTAGGTTATTATGAATAAGATTACCATGAATATTTGTATGTAATATTTTGGGAGACATTTTAATTTATTTTGGGTAAATGCACAGGGGTGGAATTAATGGATCATAAGGTAGCTATATTTATAATTTTATGAGAAACTGTCTCACTATTTTCCACAGATGTGGAGCAGTTTTATACTTCCACCAGTAATATCTGAGCAGTGCCATTGCTCCGGATTCTCTCCCACATTAAATGCTATTACACTTTAACTTTAGCCCTTCTAATGAGTGTGAAGTCATATCTTCGTGTGGTTTTATTGTGCATTTCCCTGATGGTTATGATGCACGTTTTTCACGTGTTTGTTGGCATTCCAATATACACTTTTCTGAAGTGTCAAGTCTTTTGCCCTTTTTAACTGACTTGTTTGATCATCATATTAGTATTTATTTGTAGGTATTATTTAGATAATATGGATACAAATATATGATTTATGTACTGCAAATATTTTCTCATTTTGTGGTTTGCCTTCTCCTTTCCTTTTTTTTTTAACATCTTTATTGGAGTATATAATTGCTTTACAATGGTGTGTTAGTTTCTGCTTTATAACAAAGTGAATCAGTTTTATATATATACATATATACATATACATATATCCCCATATCTCTTCCCTCTTGCGTCTCCCTCCCTCTCATTTTCTTAATGGTGTTTCTCAATGAGCAGAAATTTTAAGTCTGATGAAATCAGATTTATTATAATTTCTTAAAAATTATAAGAATGGTTCGTTCTTTTTTGTTCTATTAAAATTTTTTTTCTAATTGATCACAAAGATAATTTGCTATGTTTTCTTCAATGAACTTGATAGTATGTTTTTTTACATTTAGGTTTGTAATCTAGACCTGATTAAGTTAATTTTTGAGTGTGGCCTGAGGTATGAAACAAGGTCCAGTTTCTTCTATACAGATATCTATTTACTCTAGCAAAATATGTTGGAAGACCTTCCTTTTCCCACTGAATCCCTTTGACACCTTTGTCAGAATCATTTGGGTCATGTATGGACTCTCTCTTCCATTGATCTTTTTGTCTTTATGTCAGTACCAGACTGTTATGATTATCTTAGCATTATATTACGTCTTAAAATCAGATCATGTTAATCCTCTAACATCATTATTCCTTTTCAAGATTCTGAAGCTGGAATTCTTAATTACAATTACTTTGTACTTATGTGGGGCCTCCTATTCTTCCTCTGCTCTAATTGAAAAATGACTGTTCTGTGAATGGGTTATTGAAGAATTCAGATATGTAAATATGCATGCATCTTTTCACTGTACTTCCTAGAAGCAATGTGTGACATGCCGTGAAACTTGTCAAGTGTCTGAGCAATTCTTTAGTGCAGTGAAACAGGTTTCCTGACAAGTGTGCCATCTGCTGATCAGTGTTTCCAACTGCATTATAAAATGATAAACTCTTAACTTCCTTTCTTTGTTCATTCTGTGCCTTCAATGACAGGTTATCTAGCCCAATCATTAACATACTTCTAACATACACATACACACACACACACACACACGCAAACAAATAAACACACCATTATTTCTATATCTCATTTGTATCTTGGCTTCCTATCCACTTTCATCCTTTCTACCCAACTGCCAAATTTAACGTTTTTTTCCCTTCCCAAGAGCCTTTTGGGCTGGCCCTGAAGATTCAGATCTTTACTCTGAGTACGCCTCAGAGAACTCTTAAAAATGGCTTTTTTGTCAGGTCATTGCCAGTGTGTTTCAAACCTCGTTAAAGATAATTAGTTTCAGTGTGTTTTAAGCTACTCTATGTAGTCTCTAAGCCTACTAGGGAGTAGCATCCATTAACAACTTTAAAAGTTGTTTATATACATAATAATTTATTTTATAAGCAGATATTCATTTTTAATTATTATATTATTTATTTTTGGCTGTATTGGGTCTTCGTTTCTGTGCAAGGGCTTTCTCCAGTTGAGGCAAGCGGGGGCCACTCTTCATCACGGGGTGTGGGCCTCTCACTATCGTGGCCCCTCTTGTTGCGGATCACAGGCTCCAGACGCGCAGGCTCAGTAGTTGTGGCTCATGGGCCTAGTTGCTCCACGGCATGTGGGATCTTCCCAGACCAGGACTCGAACCCGTGTCCCCTGAATCAGCAGGCAGATTCTCAACCACTGTGCCACCAGGGAAGGCCCATGATAATTTTTAAATAGAAAAATTTAGACACATTGAATTTATTTTGCTTCTGTGGACTCTTGGCATTTAGAGTGCTTAAGAAACTTGAGAAAACTTTGATAATGTTTACTGTAGGCATGCAGCTATTACTTGCTAGTAGGGTCTTTTTACCATTGCCAACTAAACACAAATGTCTAGTTTTTGAAAGTCAATACTTAATTGGAGACAGATTGATTGATTAAGCCATCTACATGTGGGATCTCCCTTCCTCCTCTTTGAGCCCTGATATATGACTCTACAGAGCCTACCATAGTGATTAAGCTTAGCCATAATGATCATTAAGTTTTTTGTTTGGTTTTTCTTTTGCATTAAAATCAGATACTTTGTTCTAAAGTGGGTTTTGTAGTTTGGCTCTTTTTAGTAAAATGAGTTTTATACCATATATATATGTGTGTGTGTGTGTGTGTGTGTGTGTGTGTGTATATAAAATATTTGAATAACTAAACTTTAATTTCTAAGGCCATTTTAAGCCTAAAAGTCATTGATGAGCCCACACATAGCATCCATGAGTGCTGAATACTTTGCATGTATTATTTCCTTTTATTATTATCCCCATGTATAGATGATGACACTGTGCTTAGATGGCTAGATAACATATCCTAGATCATAAGTACACGGTGGAGTGAAGCCAGTATTTTAACCAGGTCCATCTGACATCATAACAAGCTCTTAATACACATTACTGCCTATTTCTCTATTTCAGACACTCTGTTAAAATAGCTCTCCATAAAAACCCTGATGAAGTTTTCAAATTTCAGATCTTTTCTAATTAGGATTTATGTTGTAATATACAAACGTAGAGTTATAGGAGAATTTTAAAAAAGAAACAAAATTAATAATGTGTACATGTCTAAAACGCAATACTGCCTCTTAGTGGGGTCTCTTTTCCATAGCAACCTTTGCATCTTCACTGTCAGCCATTCTGCATCTTGTACTAACTAAATCCATAATTTCCATCATATGCACATTTCAGTCTGGTTACAAAATTGTCTTTTTATTTCTTTTCAGTTTTATTGAGATATAATTGACATACAACATTGTGTAAGCTTAACATATACAACATGATTTTTTTTTTTTTAGGGTCCTCAGCACTGGTATTTTTAAATTTATTTTTTGTTTTTATTTTATTTTTTTAAACAACTTTATTGAAGTATAATTGCTTTACAATGGTGTGCTAGTTTCTGCTTTATAACAAAGTGAATCAGTTATACATATACATATGTTCTCATATCTCTTCCCTCTTGCATCTCCCTCCCTCCCACCCTGCCTATCCCATCCCTCTAGGTGGTCACAAAGCACTGAGCTGATCTCCCTGTGCTATGCGGCTTCTTCCCACTAGCTATCTATTTTACGTTTGGTAGTGTATATATGTCCATGCCAATCTCTCGCTTTGTCACAGCTTACCGTTCCCCCTCCCCATATCCTCAAGTCCATTCTCTAGTAGGTCTGTGTCTTTATTCCTGTCTTACCCCTAGGTTCTTCATGACATCTGTTTTTTCTTAAATTCCATATATATGTGTTAGCATACGGTATTTGTCTTTCTCTTTCTGACTTACTTCACTCTGTATAACAGACTCTAGGTCCATCCACATCATTACACATAGCTCAATTTCGTTTCTTTTTATGGCTGAGTAATATTCCATTGTATATATGTGCCACATCTTCTTTATCCATTCATCCGATGATGGACACGTAGGTTGTTTCCATCTCCTGGCTATTGTAAATAGAGCTGCAATGAACATTTTGGTACATGACTTTTTTTTTTTTTTTTTTTTTTTGCGGTACGCGGGCCTCTCACTGTTGTGGCCTCTCCCGTTGCGGAGCACAGGCTCTGGATGCGCAGGCTCAGCGGCCATGGCTCACAGGCCCAGCAGCCCCGTGGCATGTGGGACCTTCCCAGACCGGGGCACGAACCCGTGTCCCCTGCATTGGCAGGCAGACTCTCAACCACTGTGCCACCAGGGAAGCCCTGTTGGAAGATTTTTAATCACAGTTTCAATTTCAGTGCTTGTGATTGGTCTGTTCATATTTTCTATTTCTTCCTGATTCAGTCTTGGCAGCTTGTGCATTTCTAAGAATTTGTCCATTTCTTCCAGGTTGTCCATTTTATTGGCATAGAGTTGCTTGTAGTAATCTCTCATGATCCTCTGTATTTCTGCAGTGTCAGTTGTTACTTCTTTTTCACTTCTAATTCTATTGATTTTAGTCTTCTCCCTTTTTTTCTTGATGAGTCTGGCTAATGGTTTATCAATTTTGTTTATCTTCTCAAAGAACCAGCTTTTTGTTTTATTGATCTTTGCTATCGTTTCCTTCATTTCTTTTTCATTTATTTCTGATCTGATCTTTATGATTTCTTTCCTTAAGCTAACTTTGGGGTTTTTTTCTTCTTTCGCTAATTGCTTTAGGTGCAAGGTTAGGTTCTTTATTCGAGATGTTTCCTGTTTCTTAAGGTAGGATTGTGTTGCTATAAACTTCCCTCTTAGAACTGCTTTTGCTGCATCCCATAGGTTTTGGGTCTTTGTGTCTCCATTGTCATTTTTTTCTAGGTATTTTTTGATTTCCTCTTTGATTTCTTCGGTGATCACTTCGTTATTAAGTAGTGTATTGTTTAGCCTCCATGTGTTTGTATGTTTTACAGATCTTTTCCTGTAATTGATATTTAGTCTCATAGCGTTGTGGTCAGAAAAGCTACTTGATACAATTTCAATTTTCTTAAATTTACCAAGGCTTGATTTGTGACCCAAGATAAGATCTATCCTGGAGAATGTTCCATGAGCACTTGAGAAAAATGTGTATTCTGTTGTTTTTGGATGGAATGTCCTATAAATATCAATTAAATCCATCTTGTTTAATGTATCATTTAAAGCTTATGTTTCCTTATTTATTTTCATTTTGGATGATCTGTCCATTGGTGAAAGTGGGGCGTTAAAGTCCCCTACTATGAATGTGTTACTGGTGATTTCCCCTTTTATGGCTGTTAATATTTGCCTTATGTATTGAGGTGCTCCTATGTTGGGTGCATAAATATTTACAATTGTTATATCTTCTTCTTGGATCGATCTCTTGATCATTATGTAGTGTCCTTCTTTATCTCTGTAATAGTCTTTATTTTAAAGTCAATTTTGTTAGATATGAGAATTGCTACTCCAGCTCTTTTGGTTTCCATTTGCATGGAATATCTTTTTCCATCCCCTTACTTTCAGTCTGTATGTGTCTCTAGGTCTGAAGTGGGTCTCTTGTAGACAGCATATATATGGGTATTGTTTTTGTACCCATTCAGGCAATCTGTGTCTTTTGGTGGGAGCATTTAGTCCATTTACATTTAAGGTAATTATCAGTATGTATGTTCCTATTCTCATTTTCTTAATTGTTTTGGGTTCATTAATGTGTAGGTCTTTTCCTTTTCTTTTGTTTCTTGCCTAGAGAAGTTCCTTTAGCATTTGTTGTAAAGCTGGTTTGTTGGTGCTGAACTCTCTCATCTTTTGCTTGTCTGTAAAGGTTTTAATTTCTCCATCAAATCTGAATGAGATCCTTGCTGGGTAGAGTAATCTTGGTTGCAGGTTTTTCTCCTTCATCACTTTAAATATGTCCTGCCACTCCCTTCTGGCTTGCAGAGTTTCTGCTGAAAGATCAGCTGTTAACCTTATGGGGATTCCCTTGTGTGTTATTTGTTGTTTTTCCCTTGCTGCTTTTAATATGTTTTCTTTGTATTTAATTTTTGACAGTTTGATTAATCTGTGTCTTGGCGTATTTCTCCTTGGATTTATCCTGTATGGGACTCTCTGTGCTTCCTGGACTTGATTAACTATTTCCTTTCCCATATTAGGGAAGTTTTCAACTATAATCTCTTCAAATATTTTCTCAGTCCGTTTCCTTTTCTCTTCTTCTTCTGGAACCCCTATAATTCGAATGTTGGTGCGTTTAATGTTGTCCCAGAGGTCTCTGAGACTGTCCTCAATTCTTTTCATTCTTTTTTCTTTATTCTGCTCTGCAGTAGTTATTTCCACTATTTTATCTTCCAGGTCACTTATCCATTCTTCTGCCTCAGTTATTCTGCTACTGATCCCATCTAGAGTATTTTTAATTTCATTTATTGTGTTGTTCATCATTGCTTGTTTCCTCTTTAGTTCTTCTGGGTCCTTGTTAAATGTTCCTTGCATTTTGTCTATTCTATTTCCAAGATTTTGGATCATCTTTACTATCATTATTCTGAATTCTTTTTCAGGTAGGCTGCCTATTTCTCCTTCATTTGTTAGGTCTGGTGGGTTTTTACTTTGCTCCTTCATCTGCTGTGTGTTTTTCTGTCTTCTCATTTTGCTTATCTTACTGTGTTTGGGGTCTCCTTTTTGTAGGCTGCAGGTTCTTAGTTCCCGTTGTTTTTGGTGTCTGTCCCCAGTGGCTAAAGTTGGGTCTGTAGGTTGTGTAGGCTTCCTGGTGGAGGGGACTAGTGCCTGTGTTCTGGTGGATGAGGCTGGATCTTTTCTTTCTGCTGGGCAGATCCACGTGTGGTGGTGTGTTTCGGGGTGTCTGTGGCCTTATTATGATTTTAGGCAGCCTCTCTGCTAATGGGTGGGGTTGTGTTCCTGTCTTGCTAGTTGTTTGGCATAGGGTGTCCAGCACTGTAGCTTGCTGGTCGTTGAGTGAAGCTGGGTGCTGGTGGTGAGATGGAGATGTCTGGGAGATTTTCACCGTTTGATATTACGTGGAGCTGGGAGGTCTCTTGTGGACCAGTGTCCTGAAGTTGGCTGTCCCACCTCAGAGGCACAGCACTGAGTCCTGGCTACAGCACCAAGAGCCTTTCATCCACATGGCTCAGAATAAAAGGGAGAAAAGGTAGAAAGAAAGGGAAAGAAAGAAGGAAGGAAGGAAGGAAGGAAGGAGGGAAGGAAGGAAAAGGAAAGAAAGAAAGAAAGAGAAAGAGGGAGGGAGGGAGGGAGGAGGGAAGGAAAGAAAGAAAGAAAAAGAAAGAAGATAAAGTAAAATAAAGTAAGATAAGATAAAATAAAGTTATTAAAATAAAAAATAATTATTAAGAAAAAAAATTTTTAAAGAAAAAAAAAAACGGACGGATAGAACCGCAGGGCAAATGGTGGAAGCAAAGCTATACAGACAAAATCTCACACAGAAGGGGAAAAAATCATAAATCTTGCTCTCAAAGTCCACCTCCTCGATTTGGGATGATTCGTTGTGTATTCATGTATGCCACAGATGCAGGGTACATCAAGTTGATTGTGGAGCTTTAATCCGCTGCTCCTGAGGCTGCTGGGAGAGATTTCCCTTTCTCTTCTTTATTCTCACAGCTCCCTGGGCTCAGCTTTGGATTTGGCCTCGCCTCTGTGTGTAGGTCGCCGGAGGGCGTCTGTTCTTCGCTCAGACAGGGTGGGGTTAAAGGAGCCTCTGATTCGGGGGCTCTGGCTCACTCAGGCCAGGGGGAGGGAGAGGCACGTAGTGTGGGGCGGGCCTGCGGAGGCAGAGGCCGGTGTGACGTTGCACCAGTCTGAGGCGCACCGTGAGTTCTCCCGGGCAAGTTGTCCCTGGACCCTGGCCGTGGCGGGCTGCACAGGCTCCCCAGAAGGGGGGTGTGGATAGTGACCTGTGCTCGCACACAGGCTTCTTGGTGGCGGCAGCAGCGTCCTTAGCGTCTTGCGCCCGTCTTTGGGGTCCGTGCTTTTAGCCGCAGCGGCTCGCGCCCGTCTCTGGAGCTCCTTTAAACAGCGCTCTTAATCCCTCTCCTCTCGCACTGGGAAACAAAGAGGGAAGAAAATGTCTCTTGCCTCTTCGGCAGGTCTAGACTTTTCCCGGACTCCCTCCCGGCTAGCCGCAGTGCACTAACCCCCTGAAGGCTTTCACGCCGCCAACCGCAGTCCTCTCCCTGCGCTCTGACCGAAGCCTCAGCTCGCAGCCCCGCCCGCCCCGGCAGGTGAGCAGACAAGCCTCTCGGACTGGTGAGTGCTGGTCGGCGCTGATCCTCTGTGCGGGAATCTCTCCTCGCTTTGCCCCCCGCACCCCTGTTGCTGTGCTCTGCTCTGCGGCTCCGAAGCTTTCCCCCTCTGCCACCTGCAGTCTCCGCCCACGAAGGGGCTCCTAGTGTGTGGAAAGCTTTCCTCCTTAACAGCTCCCTCCCACTGGTGCCGGTCCCGTCCCTATTTTTTTGTCTCTGTTTACTCTTTTTTCTTTTGCCCTACCCAGGTATGTGGGGGGTTTCTTGCCTTTTGGGAGGTCTGAGGTCTTCTGCCAAAGTTCAGTAGGTGTTGTTCCACGTGTAGATGTATTTCTGGTGTATCTGTGGGGAGGAACGTGATCTCCGCGTCTTACTCTTCCGCTGTCTTCCCCTCCAGCCTATACAACATGATATGATATGTGTACAAAATATGGTTTTTCTTACTAACGTTTTCTGAGTCTTATCTCAGGTCAACCCAGTCCTGTAATTTTATACCTCCAGGCTGGTGGAACATGAACAGTTGATGTGCAGTGTTCTCTCCCTCTCTCTCTTTTTTTTTTTTCTGTGACAGATAATCAGTTACAAAAACAGAAGGAAGTAGCCTGGTGCATTTTATTATCTTATGTCTGCTGTTTGATTTTTATTAGAGATGTTCTTCATCATTTGGATACACTATGTGTTCATATATGAGAATGGGGTGTGTGTGTGTGTGTGTGTGTGTGTGTGTGTGTACATATGGAAGAAAGATCTGTGGAGTCCCTATTTAACAGCGAAGTCCTTAAGTGTACACTTTATCCTTCTCCTTCTGGGTCCATCCCAAACTCATTTCTCAGAATCCAAGTTCTAAGAACACCTCAGATGTCTGATTCTGTAGACAATCCAGAGTTGGAAAATAGACCTAGGAAATGCCTAGAGATAATGAAAGAAACTTAATTAATCAAGCTTATATCTGCCAGAGTTTAAATGGACTATTTATTTGCCCAGTAACAGGCCAAGTATGAGCGAAAAAAGAACAGCATATGGAAGCATTCTAGCACAGTAAAAAGGAAAAATCATGAGAAAAACTGGATTCTCAGGCTCTACCACCGAATGGTAATGTGAATTTAGGTAGGTTCCATAAGCTTTCTCTATTAAAGAGATGGTAATACCTTTCTTGATTATAAGCTACTTGAGGATCAGGACAGAGTCTTATACATCACCTTATTGCATAATAACAACTTCTAAAAAACATCAGTATGTCATTAACCTTTTGGACCGAGTATTCCCTCAAAATTATTTTTATAAAAAATGTACTCTAGTCCACATTTTAATTTTTCATTGCATCTTCATAAGGATAAATGTTTCAGCATATCATAAATATTGATTTTACATAGAACTGTTATATCACACTTTTAATTATATCCAATGGGATGTAAATATCATAGCAAATTGAAACCCACTGATACCTATTTAAATAGTATATGTACAAACTCAATCTTAAGAGATGGAAATTTTAAGTTGTTATATTTTCTTCTTGAAATTTTCCTTCCAGTTCACTTCTCCCACATAATTATTGTTGGTCCACAAAGTTCAAAACAACATTAATATATTTAGAGTTTTTGTGATTGCTAAAAAATTTATGTGAAACATCTTAATTAGGTTAAGATATGGTACAAATGGTGTTTGATTAAGGAGGATTCGGTCTCTTCCTCATGAAGACCATTCCTGACCCCCTGGCTTAGGTTAGACCTGCTTACTGTATGTGCTCCCTGTACCCTGTGCTATTTCTTTCTTAATACTGTTTTTACTGTCTCCTTTCCTCACTAGACTGTAGGTACCCTGAGGACAAGGACCTTGTTATCTCATTCAGTGTTTGATCTCTAAGGACTAGTCTAGCAACAGGATAATAGTACATACATAATGAATATTTGTTCAGTTGAAGTTTATTGAGGAATCAGTAAGTGAAGGAGACAGTGTAAGGTCCGACAGAAACGTAACTAGGAGAGTGAAGTATTACAAAAAGCAGTGTTCAAATAAAGCACAGTTATTACAAGAAGTGATTTATTGCAAATGCAAGATTTTGGATAGTGAAGTTTCAGTAGAAGGAAGTTAATGGAAGTTAGATTGTAGAGAATACTAAAGACTGATGGGTAATGAAGGAGAGGCAGTAAAAGAAAAGAGAAACTCAGTGAAATTGGGGTGTATGGGTGTGGGGGGCAAGGAAGCATATGGCCGACTGCTCTGAGCACTGTGTTCCATAATCAGTAAGGGGTGAATGAAAGGGTTTCTAAGATGGTATAAGAAGCCAGCTGAAATTTGAAAATCTGAATTATCAATGGGCCAAATTTACATAGTTCCATAAGTTTCTCTGGAAGTGCTCAGCTGAAACCAAGATAATAGGAAGTGTAAAATGGGGGAAGTTCAGGATTTGACTGGAATAGCAGAAGGGTTAAGGAGGCAGTTGGGTTGAGAGCATTATTAAAGACCTTATCAGTAGGAATATGGAAGATCCCAACACACTGAGCATACTATTTCCAAGTATTTAACAAGTCTAAAAAATATAACATTTCCTGCTGAAACTCCTGCTGCTTTTTCCAAGCAAAAAATGTTATTCTCATGTCTTGAACATCTGCTGCCAGGAAAAAAAATCTCAGAAATCTCAACATTATATACCAGTGTTCAAGCCACAGCAATGTAAAGTCACTGAATGAATCAAGATGAGCTCATCCAAGATTCCATTTTAGAACGTATCTAGCCTTCTACCAACGGTTGAAGTGCACTGAAAATTGTAAACTAAAAATATCAACCTCTTCTGATGCCGTAGACTGTCTAATCTGAGATGTATAACCAATACACAGGAGCCCAAATTTCTCTAGGCAGTGGCTTTTATATTGGATGTTTCAGGAAGGTGGGTTAAGATGTCTGTGAACTCAAAACTTTTAAGGGACTAGCAGATGGTGGTTACCTTAGCAACTGTAGCAGTGTACTATACTTAGATGTTTTTCACTGAGAGCTGATTGTAGAAACACTGTCCTCGTGTTTAGATGCAGTAAAAAAGAAAAATGAATAGGAACCTAAACTGAGGTAAGGGTTTATTAAAAAGGTAACATTTCCAAAGACCATTGCTAAGGGAGAGCTTCATATTTAGCTGTTTTATTTGAGGTAATAATTAAAATGGGGAGTCAACATTTTAAGTAATGCATCTGTTTTTTTACTACTTGAATTTTATGATACAATGGAATATTTCAATATTTTCAGAAATCATAGTAGGACTAGTTATCACCAAGTCAGCTGTTAGATTTGGGAGTGCTAAATATTAGTTGCAGTCTCCGTCTCCAAGAGTGATGATCATATCAAGAGTAAATATGATCCGAAGTAGGTGTTTTTTTTCCATTTGCCATTCTGAAATGGAGTAATCACCGACATGGAGCCGTTTTCTCCCTCTCAGATAAGTGGTTCTCATACTTCAGGTTATGTTAACATTCAACATTCAAGGTTCTTCAGGAGCCACCTGTATCAGAATAATTTACGGTGCTTGATAAAATACAGATTTTCAGGTCCCTTTCTCAAGCATTCCAAATCAGTGGGGCTGAATATTTTTTCGTTTCACAAGTTACTCTGATACAGATGGCTCCTAGACACCACTTGAGAAACAAACTGTCTCAGTTTGACGCCCCAGGGAAGTCTTGGGTCACTTTGACAAATGAGAGACTCCCAAGGAGGCGGGTAAATTTAGTGTTGATTGTATGAGACTGGGAACATAAAAGCACTGCTAAAATGTCTAGAAAATCCATTCTTATAAAGGATAATGTTTAGTTACCATTTCTAACAAGGTAATTAAAATCCAATAAATCCTTTAAAATGTTTTATACTTTGTAAACATCATTCTAATATAAATACATTTTAATTTCCTGAAACTTACATTTTTATTTCTTTCTGTTGTCAAAGGCATTCTTATCTCATCTCTGCTGTATATGGGGCAATATAGTGGAATGGAAAGAGCGTGGGTTACGCAGCCAGATGGCTGAGCATTCCATTCTCAACTCTGTCATATAGCAGAAGGGTATTAGGCAAGTTATTTACCTTTCTAGAGCCTTAGTTTTCTCCTTTGTTAAAGTGGGTGTTATCTTATTTACAGTCCTGGATGGTTGTGAATAATAAATAATAAAATATATGTGTGATGCCTAGAATAATACTCACAAATTGCCCCCTTTTCCTCTCTTCCTCATATAAAAAGGAGCACTTATTCAGTGTGAATGCTTTTCTGAGTTTATGTTTCAGTAGTTCAGATTGCTAAAATTAAAACCAACCTCTTAAACTACACCTACATGCTAGCAGTAAATTATGTTCTAAATTCATATAGCTTTTCAATGATATCCATCATTTTCCTTACATTAATTTTCCAGTTCTGAGCCAAACTAAATAACATTCTTTTTATATTAATAATACAGTTATTAAAAAATAAAGATGCTAGATGAAATAACACCAGAAAAATATTGTTGAATCACAGTTATATTACAGACAAGAAATAGACTATTTCAGGACACTAAGGTAGAATCAATCCATTACTCTTTGTTTTCCTAGCACCTGCAAAATTGCTTAGTACATGGAGTGAATAGTCAATCAAACCTTGATAAATGAAAAATGAAATCAGATTAAATGGAAACCTTAATTTAATAGAGGAGAAAGTTGGCTGCTGTCATGCATCTACTAAAAGGAAGCAAGTAATATTATTCTGATAAGGATTACATGAGTGAACATCTTCCGTCTCATGTCTGTTTTAAAATCAAGAACATTTAAAATAGCACTTAAAAATACAAAACTACAGTTTTGAAGTAAAAATAAAATAGTAGAGAAAACCAAATGATCAGATATTATAAGAGGGGCAGCAGGTGGCATGTTGGTCAGAAGGGATTTGACCATTCTCCAGCAAGTTCTTTTAGGGCCATTAACAACTCAATTATTGTCATGAATTATGGCTTTAGAATTCAATTACTGTGTGACATTCCCATGTAAATGGCGTCCTTTATTTCTGCTTGGTTTATTTGAACCTGAACCTTTAATAGTTTAGGTATCACAATGGCAACTCAGGTGGTGGGTCTTGGCATCACCTCTAAAGAAAGTAGTACAGTGTGATTTCCTGAGAGGAAGTACCCGGTACCATTGTGAAACTAAAAGTGATTCTTCGAAAAAATAAACAATTCATCTCATACTTTTAATTAACAATCTTGTGATGTCAATGTTTTGTTTGTTTTAATTTGTTAATACAGCTTCATATGAATGGCTGGGCATTAATGATAATGACCCTTTCTGACAAATGTAATTTTTCCTTTGAATTTTCATGTGATGTTGTGCCTTTATTAAGGTGCATCTTACTACTGTTGTTTTCATTTTTGAGTGATTGCTTTATACTAGGTAAAATGCCGTGAGGTTGATTATTTATAGACAAGATCGTTGAGGCTTAGAAAGTAACTTACCCCACATCATACACCTAGTAATTGGAGGATCTTGGATTTGAACTCAGATCTGTCAGAAGTCAAAGCACTTAAGGTCTTACCCACATCACTTTCCTATGTCAAGTTTTAATAAACACACACACACACATATATTTAAGTTGTTAAACTCTAAGCTCATTTAATATAGGGACTATACCTTCTACATCACTGTATCACCTTTAGCAATGATGCCAAATGTTTATCCATGGGTGCCACGTGTTCCTCTGTATTTGTATAAAGCTCCCTCCAGGGATTCTAGTACACGACCTAGTTGGAAAATTTCTATGCCTAAGATTGTGTCTCAAATAAGCATTACATTGGAATATATAAATGAAGGACAAGAGTGCCAAGAGTATTAAGTATGAAATATATCTGTTTATGCAATGAGTCTATTATTTCACATAGGGATACAATGATTAAATTTTAAAGTTACATGAGAAATTCTAATGAAATATTTTACATATACAGTTTTACAATATAAGAACTCATTTTGTAAATATTGCTATTTTTGAATGAGAAGTAGACTAAGACTCAAACAACTTGTGTCAAAGGCACTGCTCCACCATTTAATAGGTCCATGGCATTTAGTAAATCATTTCGTCTCTAGCCCATAGTGTACCAAATTTGTAATAAGGAAATGGTATTATTAACCAATCCTGTAGGATTGTGGTGAGGATCAAATGAATTTGTTGAAGCACTTTATCGCTCATGGTGTACAGTATACTTTGCGTCTGGCACTGTGTACTTCTCATGGGGCAGTCCAGAAGCTCCTTCCCGTCACTGTCAATCACCATTATGAGTGATAGTTCTGAGCTATAGTGAATGCTTAGAACAAAGAAGCATGTTTAGCTATATATATAAAGGTATAGTAATTATATTTCATTAGCTCATTCATTTTTTGGTTGTTTTTGAGTGCTGTTATATACAAGAGAGATAATAATGTGCAAAAAGATATAATTTTTAAAAGACAAGTGTATATTTATGCCTTTATAAGGCTTATAATCTATTGGGAGAGACAGATGCTAATCAAGGAATCAGAGAAATTATGATAAGGCTACAAAGGAAAAGCACATAATTTTGAGAACATAATAAAAAGCGAGAACTGACCTAATCTGGGAGATCAGCGAAAGATTCTCTGATCAAGTTATGTCTGGGTTAAGATCTGAAGAATAGAAGTTAACCAAGCAGATGTGGTGGGGACAAATGTGGTGGGGACATTCTTGTTAGAGGGGTAGCATGTACAAAGGCCTTCAAATGACAAAGAAAACCAGAGTGTCCAGAGTGAAGAGAAGAAGGGAGAGAGTAAGGAGAGGTTGTCAGGGACCAAGCCATGCAGAATGCTGGGGTGTGACTTCTAGATCCCTGTATCCCATGAGCAAGGACCACTACAACAACGTTTCAACCTAAGAACTCAAAGAATGAGAAGATCATTATTTGGCCATGAGAAAATCTTGTCATCCTTTCCATCTACAATCCTCTGTACCTGGTAATCCAGCCTGTAACCTAGAAATTACTTGGACCGGCACCATTATCTGGAATCAGCTGAATGACTACTTTGTGAAGACGCCATTCATGCTAAGCATGGAACCACTCATAGGTGGTGGATCCTTTACTGACAACTTGTTATTTATTATGGCTTCTAGTTACTTAACTGGGGACTCTGGGAACTCCTATTAGAATTAGCCCTTCATACTGTATTGTCCATAACATTCTTATGTTACTGGACAATACCTGTTACTATCTTCCATGCCTCATTAGCCTTGAAAGCGCCAGGGTCATAGTATTATTGTCCTGGTAGCTGTGCTCACAGAAATTATCCACTTTATCTCCTGCTCTGGACTGTCACTCTTCTCCCAAAAAGATATCGTGCCCTATGACTTTCTGGACCACAGAAGTTAGTTCATTTTATTTCTCTGGGTGACCTTTTTAGTGTCCTTCAAATGAAAGAGCATCTGCCTCTGCTTACAATCTTTAATCCCAACTGACACAATGTTCTAATAGGATACATGAGAAATACTTAGGCTGCTATGTCTCCTGCCAGCAGAATCACTGGGACACCGTGCAGGTCCCTGGGGTTTTGCTCTAGCAGTACAATTCCCCACTCTATCCTTATTATCAAGCTTTATAGTGCCTGTGATCTCTATTCTTAGGTATCTCAGTTTTCTCTTCTATAGTCCTAGTACCTGCAGTAGAATTTAGTGATTGAATGTCATCATGGTCAATATTTTCTACCCCAAGGGTGGTTATAAAAAGGGTCCCTCCTTCCTTTGAAGCTATAATCTGTCATGCACACAAACGTTCACAACCAATTTCAGTGTCCAGACCACGTGTTTACAGATGAAAGCCAACTACCAGACTACCGTTAATATGAATGGTCTCTCCTTGGGCTATCTCTGGTTTGTGTAGCCCTCCTAGATACTTGATATTTTTTAAAGAAAAAATTGCTTGGATGCTTGTTAAAATGGTGAGGAAGACTTTATTCAGGATTATTGCCACAATGAGGGGGGGAGATAGGGTTCAACTCTGAGGACAGCAAGGACAAGGGGGAGTTATAGCCAAAGAGCAGGAGGAGGGGTCAGTGGATAGAAAAGATTAAGAGGAGGCATGAAGGGGAGGGGGAGGGATTCTTGCTGACGTCAGCCCAGAGTGGTCAGATGTCACCGGTGGGGGGATTCTCGCTGAACTGACTTAGTAGGATTGTTGCTATACCTGAAGTAGGCAGACTGATGACAGGGCCCAAGGACAAGTCTTGGTCAAAAAGAGGCCTGTCTATGGCTTCCCTGGTGGCGCAGTGGTTGAGAGTCCGCCTGCCGATGCAGTGGACATGGGTTCGTGCCCCGGTCCGGGAAGACCCCACATGCCGCGGAGCGGCTGGGCCCGTGAGCTATGGCCTCTGAGCCTGTGAGAGGCCTGTCTAAAGTTTGTTCAGAGTCTTTGTCAATGTCTAATACTTTGGTCTTTTTCATGGTCCTGTTCATGTGTTTCCCAAACTGATGGCTCTCTGAACTAAGTGTGGTATATACAGTAGTTAAAGTTAGGGACTTTGGAATCAAAAAAGACCAGGGATAAAAACATATACCCACAGCTTATTATGCCACCACAGATAGGTTACTCTAAACTGGATGTAGAATAGTGTCTAATACATAAGGAAATTAAATTATATAATGTATTCAATAGAAGAGATATTTAAAGATAAAATGCATATAAAAACACTTAACCTGTTGACTGGAACCCAGTAAGCACACAGTAAGTATAATCTTTTCTCAAACCCCCAGATCATCATAGAAGCTCTCCCCTTACTTGAGTGTAAGCTTTCTAAAGACAGGGCTTTTTCCATTTTAATGCCAATGTACTCCCTAAAATTAAAACAGTGCTCTTAAAACAATAAATATTTGTTAAATGAATGACTATAAAACTCACATTTCATCAGAATATATATTAAAAGGAAGAAAACCTATGGACACTACTTGCTAAAAATATCTGCTACCACTTTAAATAATCTAGGCCTGTAGCCTAAAAAGGCATTCTTTGTCCATGTACCACAGTTATTGGTATTGTTTTGAGTTAAGGTTTTTAGGAAACAAGTTGCTATGTTAGAGGGATCCATGTGGTGAGGAACTAAATGGGGGCCTCTGGTCAACAGCTAGTAAGAACTGAGGCCCTTAGTCCAACGGCCTGCAAGGAACTTAATTTTGCCAACAACCATGTGAGTTTGGAAGCAGATTTCTCCCGAGTTGAGTCATCAGATGAGACCCCAGCCCTGGCCAACACCTTCAGTGCAGCCTTGGGATAGACCCTGATGCAGAGGCCCCAGTTAATTAATTCTGCCTGGTCTCTTGACCCACAGGAATTGTGAAATAATAAACGTGTTATTTTGAGCTGCTAAGCTTGTGGTAATCTGTTGAACAGCAATAGATGATTAATACATCAGGCTAGCCTTTGGCAAAATTGGGAGATTAAATAAGTAGAACCAATTTGTCTGTACTCACATGCTGTCTCCCATCTTCCCCTGGGACTGTTCTACCTCAGGCACTGTTCTCCATGGCTGATGTGCTCTAAGTAACGAATGCTGCGACAGCCGCCTCATCCCTGCAGTGAATTTTGTTCTAGAATAGCCACATCCTGGACTTGGAACTGTAGGTGTTTGGTAGAAAGTAGGTGATGCTCATGGACCTCTTGTACCTTTCACAGAATAAGAACCACTAAAGAGGATTTTCAGATGATTCCATGTCTACTCTTGGGCATAAGACATTATCCCATCTATCAAAGGGCTCGATATTTGATGGAGTAAATGAGGGCTTGAGCACCATCCATGCTTTCTGAATTTTCTGTAGGAACTGTGGCCAGCACAGAAAGACCCTTAGCTGAGTGCTTCCTGGTTTTAGAGACTTCCACTGGCTTCCTAACAAGTGGCACTGGCTCCATCCTAAGTAGGGATTTCTAGTAAGTCACAGCCCTTTCCCTGAAGATATTTTTAAAATTCCCAAACATACCTAAAATAGCCTTTCTCTGTTGTTGCTGAGTAAGAATCTTCTGGTTCTCCAGTATGTACATGATGTGATGCTCTTGTTCTTTTTCCTTTGTGACATGTGGCAAAAGACTCTGAGCTCTTTGAGTGCAGGGGCCATTCCTCTTTCTTCCTGTTGGAGTCACAAGGTGACTATCCTTGTGCCTGATACATGATAGGTGCAAATATATTTGCTGAATGAGTAAATAACGACATGGAGTGATGTATGCATAGGCTTCGTACACTCATCTGTTCGCCAGTTTATAATCTAATGCTGCTTGAACACAAACATACTGGAAGCAGTTGTGCTTTATCACTAACTCATGTGCATTGTGTAATTATTTCCAACTACTGCCAATTCAAAATCAGGATATATTTAGCTCACTAGCTTCATCTTTGGCGATACAATCGAAAGCCTCTTGCTGGTATCCTCCGTCAGCTGAGCTCTTCGCCTTATTACAGAGCGGCATTTCTCTGCTTCTGACCCAGTTTCCTTCTCGCAGGGGAGTCAGCACATCTTGGTATCCTGTGTAATTCTCCTGGCCTGCAAGAGCCTGGGTTGTGTAATTAGCTCCCACAACCCTCTTACCTTCCAGTCACCTCTCTCTCCAGGCTTCCTTGAGCCCATTACTCTCCCAGCCCTCTTTGTGCCTCTAGATGCACCATTACTGTGTCATCATCCGTATCTTCTTCCTTCTCCCTACAACTGCCCTCAGGCTTGTCTTGGGGCATCTCCCGACAGCGATGAGCAGGTTGAAATGGCTTCAACTAACTGACCAAACATGGTAGCTAAAATCAGGGACATTGGAGTCAGACTGTCCTAGATATAAATCCAGATTCCTTTTGAGTTATAACCATGACCAAGTTGCTTAATCTTACTTTCTCAGTCTACTTGTCTGTAAAAGGAAGATGATGATTCTTTGTTTTTTGGCCCCAAGTTCCGCTTCTCACTTTAAGCTGGCAGAAATGCCCTTTTAATTTCATATTTTCGTTGTTTCAGAATTGTGTACACTCATGGGTTTGCATTTCACTTTGACTCGTTCCCTTAATCACTCATGCATTAAATAAAATTTTAGTAAGTGCCTACATATAGCAGATCTTATGACAAACACCATGGATAAAAGGAGTAATGAGATGTTATTCCTGCCCTCAAAGTACTTACAGACTAGAATGAAAGGAATAAAATCATATACAGTGCCATAAGTTAAGAAATAAAATATGTGTCAAGAGCTTGAGAAGAAAGAGATGGGAACAGTAAGCTATGGATTAAGGGCTTCCCAAAAGAGATGATAGATAGTTGAACTGGACCTTGAAAGATGAGACGGAATTTATAAGTTAAAAAGCAGTAGAGATGAGAGTATAGTTACAGAAAACAGAATTCGTTTTAAGTTACTAATTTTTCTAGCTTCTTAAATTAGGAGCCTGAGAAATCATTTTTTCTAATATAAGCATTTGAATGTATAAATTTCCCTCTATCACTATTTGGGGTGCATCTCACAAATTTTTCTATGTTGTATTTTCATTATTCTTGAGTTCAAATTATTTTCTATTTCCAATCATGATTTCTTCTTTGTCTCATATTTTTTCTTTTGTTGTTTGTTTTTTTAGTAGAGTGTTGTTTAATTTCCAAATTTGAGTGGCTTTGCTTTGTATTTTATTGTTATTAATTCCTTAAATTCAAATATTTTAGTGGCCAGAGAACATATTTTGTAAGATTTAAATTTTGTTATGACCCAGAATATGGTTTACCCTGGTGAATGCTCCATGTATACATGGAACAGAATATTTAGTTATTGGGCATAATGTTACATAAACTTCATGTAAGTCAAGTTAGTTGATAATACTTATTCTTCTTATATCCTGATTGATTTTTCTAGTTCTATCCATTGCCATAAAGAGGGCTATTAATATCTCCAACTGTGATTGTGAATTTATTAATTTTTCCCTTTATTTTTCAATTGCTTTATGAATTTTGAAGTTCTGTTGTTAGGTGCATTCACATTTAGGATTTTTCTGTCTTTTCGATGAATTGACCCATTCATTAGTACAAAACGTTCTCCTTCAACTCCAGTAATATGTCTTGAAACTTTATGTCTTGAAGATTACTTTGTCTGACATCAGATAGTCATACCTTTCTGTTTGCATAGTATATGCCTACTGTTTGCATAGTATAATTTTTTCATTTCTTTAACTTTTTTTTTAACTTTATACCTCTGTGCTTTTCTATTTAAAGTGCATCTCTTGCAGAGAATATAATTAAATCTTGCCTTTTAATCCTGTCTGGTAATTTCTGCCTTTTATTGGAGTATTAGTATATTTATACTTATTATATTTATTCTTATGCTTGGCGGTAAGTTTACTATCTCTATTCACTTTCTAGTTGTCACATGTATTTTTCCCCCTCTTTATCTTCCTGTTTCCATTCAGATTAATCAAATTAAAATTTTTTCTACCATTATAATTTGTTTACTGACCTTTTGATTATAGCATTCTGGTTTGTTTTCTAGTGGTTGCCCTGGGGATTGCAAATATTCATCCTTAACTGTCGCAGTCTACTTGTGGTTAATATTATATCACTTCACATAAAATATAAAAACCATAAAGAAGTACATTTATATTTACTGTTGTTCTTTGTGCTATTGTTGTCATATATTTTAGTTTTATAAACATAAAAAAATTTCACTATAAATATTAGTTTTGCTTTAAAATAAATATACGCCTTTCAAATAAATTAACAGGAAGAAAATAGTATTTTATATTTTCCTGTATATCAGAAATTTTCATTTCTTTTTATTCCTACCTGGTATTACTTCCCTTCAGCCTGAAGAAGTTTCTTTAAAATTTTTTTGCAATGGAATGGTCTGCTGGTGACCAGTTTCCTCCAGTTTTGTTTATGTGAAAAAAAAAACCCCTTTATTTTTCCTTTTTTAAAATAATTTTTTATTTTACAGGTTTATTCATACATACCTAAAAGTCATTCTTTAAGCTGTAGAGTTTGATAAGTTTTGATCAATATGTATAGTGCTGTATCCACCATAGTAATCTAGATATTCCTTATAATCTAGAACATTCCCTATTCCCTCAGAGTTTTCTCATGCATCTTTGATCCCCTTCTCCCTTCCTAGCCTCTGGCAACACTGATCTGTTTTCTGTCTCTGAAGTTTTTCTTATTCCACAATGTTATATAAATGGAATTATATAGTATTTAAGATTGTGTCTCCCTTTACTTAACATATTTTTAAGGTTCATCCATGTATTGCATATATCAGTAATTTATTTACTTTTATTGTGGAAGAGTATTCTACTTTATGGACTTACCACAATTTATCCATTCATCAGCTGTGGTTGTATGAGTCATCTTTGATTTTTAGCTATTCTGAATAAAGCTGCCTTGAACATTTGCACACAGATTGTTTTGTAGAGGAGTATTTACATTTATCTTGGTAAACATCTAGGAGTAAGTTCACTGGGTCATATGGCAAGTTATGTTTAACTTTATAAGAAACTATGAAAATTTTGCAAAATATTTGTAACATTTTCCATTTCCATGAGCAAACTATGAGGGATCAGATTCCTTAGGGAACAAGTCTAGTTGGCCTTGTTTCAGCCATATGTGCACACCTTGGTCAGGAGAGAGTGGAATTCCCTTTTTGACAATTCCAGAGTTAAAAATCATTGAGAAAGCAGTAATTTCTAAATGAAATAAGATCCTGACAATAGAAAAATGGTTGCTGAATGGATGAAAATAGTGATACTTTCTGCAGTGTAAATCACTTAAAAATGCTGCAGAAGCAGAAAGACAGTTGGACCACAGGATTTGATTTTAATACTACTAGTCTTGCCAGTGATCATTTGCATGACCTTCTATACAACATTGGACTTCTCTGTGTGACATTTCTCTCACTTGCAATGCTAGAGGAATGGAATGGATGATCTTGGTGAGATCCCTGCCATTTTGAGTTTAATCTAAGCCATAGTAGATCAATTAAACATGTATTGAATGAACACATTTAAAAGAATGTTCAGAGGATCTTTTCTATTCTGTTTTCATGCTTCTTTTTCATTGTTCCTTTTAAGTTGGATAAAGACTTTTCTTCTCTGTTAACTTTAATAATATTTAAAGCTATTAAAAAGCTTTAAGATTAGAGACTTGCTTCTCTGTGTGCGTGTGCGTGTGTCTATATATGTGTATGCGTGTGTAGCACTTAAAAATAATTGGGAAGTGATTCACATAGACTGGATTAGTAGCAGTAGTACCAATCTGAGTTTTCAGATATTTACAATATCCATCTTATTTCTGATATTAAGTTGCATATTTTCACATGTATTTCTTTCTTCAATTGGAATAAGTTTTTGATATGTTTATCCATTTTGATTATATTTTCCCCATCAAAGCTATTAGCATAAAGGTTGTTCTCACAGTCCATGATATCTATAACTGAGAAAGTACAATTCTTTTATAAAGGACAGGAAAATTATTATTGAACAACCTCTAGCTTTTATGATTCATACTTCAAATCAAAGAAGATTACCCTGTTGTGTAGCTGAGATATGATTTAATAAAAAGCTAATGAAATTTCAGGTAGACTTATTACTGTGCAGACTCCAGAAAGCCTGATTAATCATTTTGGTGAACTCAATTAACATGAACAGATCTCCATTATGAATGGTGAAAAAATAATATTAAAACTTTAATGAGTAAATTAAACTTCTAGAAGTACATACTATATTTCCGATAGTTGTTCATAGACTTTGAGATCGTTCTTTCATTTCCATGTAAAAAGACTTTCTTCAAATTAGGGACAAACTCAACCTGTTGATCTGTGTCCTCCATCCCTTACTGAGACCTCTTCGAAGCTCGACTTTTAATGTGCATAGTCTAATACCTGCCAAGTGGTAAGTTATTGTGATTGTCTTCCCTGGCCCTGATCACTCCTCTCACACTGGAAATCAAAAGATAAAACAGACCCAGGATTAGAATATCTGGGGAAAAAGGTGTGCTTTTTTTGCATGCTGATAGTATGCAGGTCTATGCATGTTTTGCCTGCTTTCATTTATCTACTAAATTCCTACTCTTTTTCAAGGGACCAGCTTGAATTCTACCTTTTTTCTTTTTAACATCTTTATTGGAGTAAAATTGCTTTACAATGTTGTGTTAGTTTCCACTCTATAACAAAGTGAATCAGCCATATGCATACATATATCCCTATATCCCCTCCCTCTTGTGCCTCCCTCTCACCCTCCCTATCCCACCCCTCTAGGTAGTCACAGAGCACCGAGTTGATCTCCCTATGCTACGTGGCTGCTTCCCACTAGCTATTTCACATTTGGTAGTGCACATATGTCAATACTACTCTGTCACTTCGTCCCTGCTTACCCTTCCCCCCGCATCGTGTCCTGTACCTTTTTTCTTTTACTACTAAGCAGTTTTAACTTTCTTTTCTTCTATGTTTCAAAGCATTTTCATTTACAATGACTGGGTGCCTACTGTGTGTCTGCTCTGTAAGGTATTGTGTTTGTAAACATCCATTGCCTTTAAGAGACATGCAATAGAATGGAAGGGAAACAGTATAAATATAAATTCAGTAAAGTATTTTAGGTGCCATAAGATAGTTGCTAGGTACAGCAAGGGATTATATCAAACATAGTGTTTTAAAAAGTCCTTTATGTATGAAAAGGACTTTCTGCTGAATTACAATGAAATTGTGAGTTAGGTATATCCACACTTGATCATTTAAAACCTGAGATACTGAGAATTTGAAATATGCCCATTGTCATGGTCTGGAACGGACAAGGTGGTGGCTCAGCCATTCACAGTGGTCAGCCAAGTAGGCCTGTCAGCAAGGAATACTGTGAGGAAATTACCCATTTCTTAGCTCCCTGGAATCATAAATTTAAACACATCTTAGTATACTTCCCTCATGCCCTTCTGCTGTATAAAACTTAATGCTATTAGTTGCCCATTCTTGATGTTTTATTTCATGGTTTTATTTACTTAAAATACATTATTTATCTGACGTACAAAAAAAAGTATATATATATGTATCACTGAATCACTTTGCTGTACAGCAGAAATTAACACAACACTAAATCAACTATACTTCAATAAAATAAATATTTTTAAAACGTGGAAAAAAAGGATTTTGAATATAAGCACTCTTTCTACTGCACTTGTTTCCTACTCTCCTGTTAAATTGCAACCTTCTCAATACTGATTTTGTATTTCCATCAATTAGCATTGTGCCTGACATGGAATAAACAATAAATGCTTGTTTAATTAAAAGGTGTGTGTTTTCCTTCCATATATATTTTCCAGCTATCTTTTAATCTGTCTCTGTTCAATTTGTTAATGTTAAAGACTGAGCCAAACTCAATATACCCAGTTATACAACCTGACCCCAGAAGAACTATCTGGAATCTTGAGCTCTTCTAATGTGGACCTCGTATGAGCATCAGCAGAGACAAATCTCAGCTTGCATTACATTTTTCTTTTTAAATTTTTATTAGAGTATAGTTGATTTATATTGTGTTAGTTTCCGGTGTACAGCAAAGTGAATCAGTTATACATATATATATATATCCACTCTTTTTTTTTTTAGATTGTTTTCCCATATAGGCCATTACAGAGTACTGAGTAGAGTTCCCTATGCTATACAGTAGGTTCTTATTAGTTATCTATTTTTTTATTTTGTATTATTTTAAATTTTTTATTGGAGTATAGTTGCTTTACAACACTGTGTTAGTGTCTGCTGTACAGTGAAGTGAATTAGCTATACATATACATATATCCCCTCTTCTTTGGATTTCCTTCCCGTTTGGGTCACCAGAGAGCACTGAGTAGAGTTCCCTGTGCTATACTGCAGCTTCTCATTAGTGATCTGTTTTATACATAGTATTGTATATATGTCAGTCCCAATCTGCCAATTCATCCCACCCCCCGTTTTCCCCCCTTGGTGTCCATATGTTTGTTCTCTACGTCTGTGTCTCTATTTCTGCTTTGCAAATAGATTCATCTGCAACATTTTTCTAGATTCCACATATATGCGTTAATTATCTATTTTATATGTAGTAGTGTGTATATGTCAATCCCAATTTATCCCTACCCCCCATCCCCTGGTAACCATAAGTTTGTTTTCTACTGTTTTCTACAGCCAGGACTCACTTCTGTTTTGTAAATAAGTTAATTTGTACCCTTTTTTTTTTTTTTGCGGTATGCAAGCCTCTCACAATTGTGGCCTCTCCCGTTGTGGAGCACAGGCTCCGGACGTGCAGGCTCAGCGGCTATGGCTCACAGACCTAGCCGCTCCGTGGCATGTGGGATCTTCCCAGACCAGGGCACGAACCCGTGTCCCCTGCATCAGCAGGCAGACTCTCAACCACTGCACCAACAGAGAAGCCCATACCCTTTTTTTTAAGATTCCACATGAAAGCTATATCATATGATATTTGTATTTCTGTGTCTGACTTAACTTCACTAAGTATGACAATCTTTAGGTCCATCCATTTTGCTGCAAGTGGCATTATTTTGTTCTTTTTTATGGCTGAGTAATATTCCATTGTATATATGTACCACATCTTCTTTATCCATTCCTCTGTTGATGGACATTTAGGTTACTTCCATGTCCTGGCTATTGTAAATAGTGCTGTAGTGAACCCTCCTGCACTGTTGGTGGGAATGTAAATTGATACAGCCACTATGGAGAACACTATGGAGGTTCCTTAAAAAACTAAAAATAGAAGTACAGTATGACCCAGCAATCCTACTCCTGGGCATATACGAGAGAAAACCATAATTCGAAAAGATACATGCACCCCAACATTACTTTTTAAAGTAATTACTTTTCATAGTAGTGTATATCTTAGAAAGCTGCATTTTGAAAGCCAATAGTTATTAAATGGATCCTAACCGAAAAAAAAAAAATCAGTAGATGATTATTCTTGTTAGGGTGTACACCTTCTTCTTTTAAATATCCTAATGTATTTCAAATATAAACTCTCTCCAGAACACTGAAAAATCACTTCAGAAACAAAATGCTTTTGCATGGACTCCCTTGATTATGAAGCAAAAATTGTAAGTCTGAACATAGACTTAGTTCGTAAATCTAAAACTTTTGAGTTTTCCTGGACTTGGTTCTGGGCAACTGTTACCTATTTGGAACTCTTGTCAAATAATTAACAATTTGGATGCCCTACAGTCTATTGAGTCTCACGGATTAAAAGCAGAAGTAGAAGACTGTGTTCAAGTTTGAATCTGCCAGTGTTCTATGTGAGGTTGAAACTCACTTGTCTTCTTTGTACCAATTTTTACATCTGGTAAATGGATGTTAATGTGATTTATCTTGCTTTCCCCACATAGGTACCAGTAGAAATTACTTACAAGTGCTTAGAAATATATTACACAACCAAAGTTTAATGAACAAATTAATAGAGATGTTATTCTGTAACTGTTCATGAACAAAGTCCTGGAAGAATATCTCTGACATACACATAGACAAGAACTTGTATTCTTTGTTCCAGCTCTCTTGAATCTTCATAGAATTCCACTAACATATTAGAAAGACAGCACTTCAAGTTACTTCTATTTCTAGAAACAATTCGAGTGTTTTCCTTGTTCTAGCTCTTGGCAGTGGATTAAGTGAACTAATCTAATATACTTGGCAAAATTTCTTTGAGTCGGGTTTTCTTTTTTTGGCAGCTCCCTTTAAACATAGTTAAAAAAATTGTTTCTAAGAATTTTTAAGTTATTCAATTTTTGTTGGTCAGAACTTTTGTACCATATTTCTTGATTCCATTTCAAACCAATGACCTTATAAAACAACAAACCCTCTTCAAATACTGTGTCACTTTGCACTTCTCAAAGAAATAAAGTAACTAGACATTGTGCATTTTGGAAATAATTGCTAATTGAACTGTCTCAATATACAACAGAACTCTCTGAGTGCTTTGCATTTTGTGAAACATCAAACCCACTTAGAATCCCCCTGTCATCTGCAGACCCTCTGTGACTTTGCATTAGAATTACTAGTGGGAGCCTCAGAGACTCATGTGGTCTTCACTCTTGTTAATGTGACCTAACCCCATGCTGTGGACTGGAGTAGGCTTTTTTTGTTTGCTTTTTTAAAATTTTTATTTTTCTATTTTTTGCTGTGACCTCTGCCTGCCTTTTGCTGTCTGTGCATCACTAGTCACGTGGGGGCACTTCCAGTCTTTGCTGTTAGTGTTAACATGTTACGATTTTCTTTCCCTGACTGTAAGGGAATCAGTGAAAGCAGAAAGTGTATCGTGATAATTTTCTTTTCTCGTCTCTTTACTTTTAAAATCTGGGAGAAGGGGCAAGAACTTTGAACTGATCTTGAAATTATAGCTTAAAAACTGGGGGAAATTACAAATAGAATCTGATCTCTGGCTGTGGCATGGAGTGTGGTGTCAAGGGTAGCTAAAGGGCAGGCACTCCTGATGTCCTGTCAGTCTTGTTTAAGCTGCCTGTAGAAAGTTGTCCAGGATGTCAGTGGGACAGGGGATCTCTGAGGGAGGGAGGTGTCCACAGACTGGAAGCTTTTAGCTGGAATCCTCACAGCTGTGAATCTAGTGATAATTTTTTATCACCATCCCCTGGGAGACAAAAGACGGCCGCTGTCCTTTCAAGCCCTTGATGCCTGTCTGTTGCTTCTCTCTCTCTTTCCCTCCCAGGGGTCCAAAGCTGTCCTGTAAGTCCTTGAACCTTTCTTCTCACAGAGGGAGGAAACTGCAGAGTGAAAACTATATTTGCTTGTAGTAAATCAGATGTAGTTACTTGGTTATACCCAGTGAGATGCAGGCATGCAATGTTTGACAATCTGCTTGGGGATGCTACTGTCATTCCTTTTTACCAGTTCTAGGCTCTCATCTTGAACACTACTCGTGGACCAAGCTCCTTCTGAGCTATAGGTTTTGGGAAAAGATGTCTTCATTTCCAGTCTTAGATATCCTCTTGTAGCTTGAGATAAAAGCCACTATCCCAGTAGCCACTAATCAGCCACTAAATCAGCTCTCAGGAAATTTTCTGGTTAGTCTTCTGGTACTCAGCCTCTGTGCCAATACACAGAGCGGAGGTTCTTCCCCCCTTCAACATGATCTTCCTGTTTTTTTATTCATTGCCTCCTGTGTTTGATTTTATCCTTTCTCTGGTGGGCGGTTTGTAGAGCTCTCTATTTCCAGTGAACCCATTCTGCCTCCTCTCGCTCTCTTTTTATTTTTTTTTTTTCAAACCCCACAACTCCATATAAAAGCTTTTAGTTCTTCTGGCTTAGGGCTGTCTGCATCTATCCTTCAGCCCCCCTGTCATTTAAACCACCTGTAACTTGAGCATGTTAGAGGCAAACAATGGTTTTAGCTGTCTTGTATTATTCCCTATTATTGCATTTTATCATGTCTAGCTTTGGTACACCCCTTAATCCACAGTCTCCTTTTCAGAGAGATAGAGATATGTTTTTATGAAAATAAGCAGCAGAGACTAAGGGGAAGCCAAGAAGAAAAAAATGCTGGACCAATGAAAGATACTGCAGCTTAAGTAGAAGGGAGATATCATTGTATGTTTATTATATAATATTTTCCCCTTTTGAATTTGCTCCACTTGTAAGAATACTCACTGTTTCCAGAAAGTACCAGTTTAAATGTACACAGGCTCCCTCCAAAGTGAAATATATTTAAAGCCCTATCTTTACATCAAAGCTTAGGAAACAGGAAGATGCCAGTCTCTGATAAGTGCAGGGCCAACAAATGTTGGGGTCCAAAACGTGTCCCCAGTGAAAGGCCACTTCTAATTAGAATTGAGACTTCAGTAAGATAAGTATTAATCTGATGTCCTAGCCAGAATATGTTTACAGTGGACCAAAGGTGCTTACAATCTTAGTTTTGCCTGTTGGGTTCTTATTAACTCTTGGTTGTAGTAAGTCTACAACTATGGACATTTCTTTTCAAATGAGGCTTAATTAACTCATATAAAGTGCCAAGCAATTCAATAGATGTTTTTTTCAACACAGTGAACAAGTGACTCAGTCCTGTGGGACTGTTTCTGTGATGGTTCTTCCAGAGTTCATGGCCACCTGGGGCTGTGGGCCCAGATCCCTTTAGTTCAGATATTGACTGTCCTACCACCCTCTGGAGTCAGGTCACCATGGACTCTAGGTCAGGCCCAGTGTTCTTCCACTGAGGCAGCACTGAGACTAAGAAATGGCCCTTTTGGTTGGTTACAGTTGACTTAAGCGCCATACCTATGCATGCCAGCTCTGTGTGTTCACTCATTCATTTAGGTGGAAGAAAACAACAAGCAATTGATTTCATCTTAAAGAGGGAGATTGATGTGTGTATGCATTGGTTTCTGATTTTTTTTTCAGCATTTGTTTTTCTATCCAGTTATAAAATTATCTTTACTGACAAAAATATGGTGTGTTCAGAAATTATCTATGCTATGTATACCCTGAGAAAACCATAATTCAAAAAGAGTCATGTATCACAATGTTCATTACAGCTCTATTTTCAGTAGTCAGGACATGGAAGCAACCTAAGTGTCCATCTACAGGTGAATGGATAAAGAAGATGTGGCACATATATACAACGGAATATTTACTCAGCCATAACAAGAAACAAAATTGAGTTATTTGTAGTGAGGTGGATGGACCTAGAGTCTGTCATACAGAGTGAAGTAAGTCAGAAAGAGAAAAACAAATACTGTATGCTAACACGTATATATGGAATCTAAAAAAAAAAAAGGTTCTGAAGAACCTAGGGGCAGGACAGGAATAAAAACGCAGACGTAGAGAATGGACTTGAGGACATGGGGAGTGGGAAGGGTAAGCTGGGATGAAGTGAGAGAGTGGCATGGACATATATACACTACCAAATGTAAAATAGATAGCTAGTGGGAAGCAGCCACATAGCACAGGGAGATCAGCTCAGTGCTGTGTGACCATCTAGAGAGGTGGGATAGGGAGGGTGGGAGGGAGACGCAAGAGGGAGGGGATATAGGGATATATGTATATGTATAGCTGATTCACTGTTTTAAAGCAGAAACTAACACACCATTGTAAAGCAATTATACTCCAATAAAGATGTTAAAAAAAAGAAATTATCTATGCTATATATCCGTACCTATCTACTCCTGTAGTGATACAGTTTTAAAATTTGACTTATAATGAATATTCAGTTTTATATACTGTTTAAAACTTACAGAGTGAACAGTTTTTGCATTGTGAAATAGCATTCCAAAGCTTAATTTTAATAATACATCTATTCTTAATTACACATTTAAGTGAAAGCCAGTGAACTGAGAAGTAAAAATTGTGTTGAGTATCCTATAGAGTACATGAAGCTCATGAAATGTTGAGTGGAAGCACTCATGCTTATTCTATTTTATACTCTTTATCATGTTTTAAAGTTTCCTTTAATGAACTTCCTTCCTGATCTTTTTCTTCATGACCTTTTGATGTCTTTATTTCCCCTGTTGCATCCTTGCTTTTTATCTCTCTCTAATCTAAGGTTAATTATGGAAATGTACAAGCCAGAAATGGGAATAAAACAAATGTATATCCTATCTTGTGGTGGGTAACAGCATGGGCTTTATAGTCAGAAAATCTGGATCTGAATCCTATCTAACATTTATCAGTTCAGTAGATGTTGTGGACTAAGTAATTAATCATTTAGATTCATTTTCATCATTTCTAAAATGGGGAAAATAATATTTCCTAACAAAATTAAGTGCCCAGTAAGCATTAGTTGCTGTTATTGTTATATATATATATTTTTTTTTAATTTTATTTATTTATTTTTGGCTGCGTTGGGTCTTCGTTGCTGAGTGTGGGCTTTCTCTGGATGCAGTGATCAGGGGCTACTCTTTTTTTTTTTTTTTTTTTTTTTTTTTTTGCGGTACGCGGGCCTCTCACTGCTGTGGCCTCTCCCGTTGCAGAGAACAGGCTCCGGACGCGCATGCTCAGCGACCATGGCTCTCGGGCCCAGCCGCTCCGCGGCATGTGGGATCTTCCCGCACCGGGGCACGAACCCGTGTCCCCTGCATCGGCAGGCGGACTCTCAACCACTGCGCCACCAGGGAAGCCCAGGGGCTACTCTTCGTTGCGGTGCGCAGGCTTCTTGTTGCGGTGGCTTCTCTTGTTGTGGAGCCCGGGCTCTAAGCGCGCAGCCTTCAGTAGTTGCAGCACGCAGGCTCCGTAGTTGTGGCTCGCAGGCTCTAGAGCGCAGACTCAGTAGCTGTGGCGCACGGGCTTAGTTAATCTGCGGCATGTGGGATCTTCCCAGACCAGGGCTCGAACCCGTGTCCCCTGCATTGGCAGGAGGATTCTTAACCACTGCACCATCAGGGAAGTCCCAGTATATTTTTATAATATTATTACATTGAGGAAATACTTTATCTTTTTCTGCATGGTGAAAAATATTCTATTTTATGGAGATAAGAAAGATAACATTTTCTCAGTTTTCTTCTGGGAATATAGTTTATTATATGTATAATGCACGGATTGTGACAGGCATTTGGAGAAATTCCAAAGAAATTGATGTTACAGACTCTGCTTCTCAAAATCTTTCTCAGAGATTGAGGGTATAAGGCATAGAGATGTCAAGTATGTATAATGTAGAAACTTGAGAAATGAAGCTGTGAAGTAATATCCAAAATAATACCACACGAATGGATAGAGAAGCAGATCCAGTGCAACTCTACCCTATACTAAGGTTTATCCTGGGAAATTCATCAGCTGAGGCTATTATTTTGTTGTTTTTTCAGTTTGCTAGCTACATGCTTAAATGTAATGAGCCCTGAGCACAATCTCTGATTAACAGATCTAGTTCCTGATCTTCTTGACTTTATTCAGCTTTTTGTCCTACAGCCTAACAGATCTCTTTAGAATTGAAAGCACAGCCCCGACCTATGGGTGAGATTACGTTCTTATTTTATTTCTCCAGTATAGATTTGACTAAGGCCACCTTAGAACATTGGTTTCTTTAGGGATTTCTGTAATAGGATCTAGTAAAAGACATCTGCCCATTAGACATAGAAAAATTAAAATATGTTAGATTCAATAGCATTTGTCTATGGTTTTGTTTATAATAAAATTTCTAAACATCCATGAATTCCATTTTAAATTTTTTAATTAAAATTTTTGCTTTCAAATCTCATATGCTAGCTGGAAGGAAATTTGCAAAGACACTCCTTTTATAAAGTATCCCTTACAATTTGGGAATGTTTGCCTCTTAAATTGACTGTAGAAAGTAAGTTTATATAAAAGTTATTAAAAGTTCCACTTGGCATAAAGAGTTAAATATGTTTAATGTGTATAACATATTTTTCAGATTCACAAAGTATCTTAAGAATGTATTTACTTTTCATAATTTTTTAACCCACAAGAATTTAATTTAGATTAATACTAGGGTATTAAGTGCCATATAAGTATAGATAAATGGCAGGTCACATTTGGCTCTCCCACTGAAATTATAACAGTGAGAATTATAAAACATTAGTTATAATCCTATCTGTCAACAGGATTGTTTTGGTATTCCAGCAATTGTGATGTTAAATTCATAGGACAAAAGGGAGTATTTCGTAAGAAGTATGATTTGACAATTAAACTTGAATAAAACACTTCTTTTCTGAGGAATAATTGACATACAACATTATATTAGTTTCAGGTGTACAACATTAATGTGTGAATATTTGTATATATTCTGAAATGATACCCACAGTAAATCTAGTTAACATGCATCACCATACATTGTTATAAATTTTTTTCTTGTGATGAGAACCTTTAAGACTTACTTTCTTAGAAACTTTCAAATGTGCAGTACAATACTTTAACTATAGTCACCATGCTAAAAATGTATCCTGTCTCTCATACCATAGAAAATGACCTCTTCAGTCGGTTAACATTCATTAATACATAGTTGGTGTATAGTGGAATCAAATCTTAAGTAAAAAAATACATATTTCAGGTATTAGACTTTGAAACTTTGATTTCTATGTTTGTTTTATATCTACATCTATTTTTATTGCTTTTTTAATATGAATGTCCAATGTTTTTAAAAATGTCCAAAACAACAAATATTTATGTATATATACACACTTGTGTATGTATGTAATAGATTATTAAAATAGCATTTTCAAAATTTGTAGCTGATAAAATATTTTTACCCCAAAAGAAATAGGATTATTAAATTACTCTGCTATAGATGTTATTGAAATGAAATCTACCATTACTGAGGACACTAGTTTTAGATATTTTAAACCATTGGTAAGTTTTGAAGTAAAGTCTGTTTTTCAATGTCTTTTGTTACTTTATGCAGGGTATCTCATTAAGTAGGTACATATGGGCTGAATAGGAAAGCTTTGCTGACTCGGCCATTTTTTTACTTCTTGTGTATTTTTTCTGTGTAGTGTGCCATTTTGTTGAATGGTGAAAAAGTTATGGTAGCCGTCAGTCATTTTTGTAGGATGCCATTTATTTACATCATGAGAAAATGAGGTCTTTATAAAATTATACCTTAGGTTTATTTATAGGTACCATTTCATACCTGCAGTGCAAATTCTCAGAGCTGTGTAGAGCTGAGGCCATTATCAAGATTTAGAGGCAAAAGAAAAAGCATCGTACTTCACAAGTACAGTATATTTATATTTACAATGTACAAAACCTGTAACTGTAACTTTGAACCTCTTAGAATTTGTCAAATTCTTAAAATGAAATTTAGTCTCATTTTTCCAAGTTGCTTTCTAATCTATATACATCTTGAGGTCACCAGTATTTTTTTCTAAATAAGAGGTTAAATTAAATATTATAATATCTCTTTTTTAAGATAAGTTTTGGAGTTCAAGAAATCTAATTGCATTTCTCAAAAGGAAATAATGAGATTTTCTTTTCTTTACACATCTGGGCAATTGCATGTAGAGGAATAGCAGAAATTATGACCTTTAGTTTTCCTGCACATTTTTCAGTCATGATATAGAAATTTATAAGCACCTTATCAAAGAAACTGAAATCATTTCTCATTCAGGGTCATATAGTAACAAAGCAAGTTACCAATGAATAAGTCTAAATTCTCAATTTTTCTCTTGGACAAAAATCGTGGATAGAATCCTAGACTAGAGTTCCGTGTATCTAATTTCAATCTAAACTATGCTATTTATTCCCTCTTAACATTTATAAGCCTCAACTTTCTTATCTGTCAAAAGGGAGGTACAATTCCCACCACACCAGATTTTGATGAATATTAAATGGGATATGCATGAAGCACATTCCATCTGGGAAGCAAATTATACACCTCATATTGACAGCAGAAATCCTATAGAATATGGCTTTCGGGAAACTGCCTGTAATGTTTATTATAAGGGAGCACTGTGGTAAAGAGAGTAAAACAACTGTGTTTCGCAGCTTGCTGAAAATTAAACATATGTCTGTGCGTGAGTGTGTGCATATGTGTATATGAAGGGAATTATTGAACATCTCTGATTTTTTTAGGCTTCTTTTTCATTGTAGTAAAAACACATAACATGGAATCTACTCTCTAAAATTTTTAAGTACAGTATTAACTATATGCACATTGTTGCACAGCAGATCTCTAGAACTTTCTCATCTTAAATGACTGAAACTCTATGCTCATTGAACAGTGACTTCCCATTTCCCTCCCCACCAGCCTCTGTCAAGCACCATCCCATTTCCTGCTTCTATGAGTTTGACTACCTTAGGTACCTCATATAAGGGGAATCATACACTGTTTGTCCTTCTGTGACTGGTTCATTTCATTTAGCATAATGTCCTCAAGGTTAATACATGTTATAGCATATGACAAGATTTCCTTCCTTGTTAAGGATGAATGATAATCCATTACCTGTATGTATAACATTGTCTTTATTCATTCATCCGTCAGTGAACATCTAGATTGTTTCAACCTCTTGGCTATTGTGAGTAATACTGTAATAAACATGGCAGTGTAAATATCTCTTTGAGAGCTGTTTTCAGTTATCTTTTAAAATAAATACCCAGAAGTGGGATTAATGGGTCATGTGGTAGTTCTATTTTTAATTTTTTAAAGAACCTCCATGCTGATTTCCATACTGATTGTACCATTTTGTATTACCACAAAGAGTACACAAAGGTTCCAATTTCTGCATATCCTTATCAACATTAATTAGTTTCTGTTTTTATTCCCCGCAGTGGCCATCCTAACAGATATGAGATGATAACTCATTGTGGTTTTGATTTGTATTTTCCTGATGATTAGTGATGTTGAGCATCTTTTCATTTACATGTTTGGCCATTTGTATGTCTTCTTTGGAGAAATACCTATTCAAGTTCTTTGCCACTTTTTAATAGGGTTATTTATTTGCTATTGATTTGTAGGTATTCCTTACATGCTTTGGATATTAAAGCCCTTAGCAGATACAGGGTTTACAAATATTTTGTCGCATTTCATAGGTTTCTTTTGTACTCTGTTGATTGTTTCCTTTGCCGTGCAGAAGCTTTTTAGTTTAACATAGTCCCAGTTGTCTAGTTTTGCTTTAATTCCTTGTGCTTTTGGTATCTAGCCAATAAATCATTGCAATGTTATGTTCAGACTAATCTTATGAAGCTTTTCTTTTATGTTTTATTCTAGGAGTTTTATAGTTTTAGGTTTAAATCATTTATCCATTGTGAGTTGATTTTTGTGTATGGTATAAGATAAAGGTTCACTTTCATTCTCATGCATGTGAATATCCAGTTTTCCCATTACCATCTGTTGAAGAGACTGTCCTTTCCCCACTGTGTAGTCTTGGCACCCTCATCAAAGGTCATTTGACCAAATATACATGGGTATTTTTCTGGGCTTTCTACTCTGTTTCACCAGTTTATATGCCAGTACCACACTCTTTTGATTACTACAGCTTTGTAATATGTTTTGATGTCAGAGGGTATGAGACTTCCAGCTTTGTTCTTTTGTCTAAAGGATGTTTTGACTATTCAGGGTCCTATGTGGTTCTGTATTAATTTTAGATTTTTTTTTCTATTTCTCCAAAAATGCCATTGAGATTTTGATAGGGATTGCGTTGATTCTGTAGATCACCTTGGAAATTTTAACAATATTAAGTCTTCCAATACCTGAACATGGAATGTCTTTCCGTTTATGTGTCATCTTTAATTTCTTTCATCAGTGTTTTGTAGTTTTCAAAAGTGTATGTTCTTTTGCCTCCTTGGTTAAGTTTATTCCCAAGTATTTTATCCTTTTTGGTAGTCTGTTCCTAAGTATTTTATTCTTTTTAGTGCTTCTGTGTATGGGATTGTTTTCTTAATTTGATTTTCATAATATTTGTTATTAGCATATAAATGTGCAACTGATTACTATATGTTGATTATGCATCCTACAGCTTTACAGAATTTGTTTTTTCATTAAAAGAGTCTGCGTGTATGTGAATCTTTTTTTCTACATTTGAGATCGTGTCATTTGCAAACAGAGATAATTTGACTTCTTCATTTCTAATTTGGATACCAATTTTTTCTTTTTCTTACCTAATTGCTCTGGCTGGGACATCCAGACTATGTTGAATAGAGATGAGAGTGGGTATCTGTGACTTGTTCCCGATTTTAGAGGAAAAGCTCTCAGTTTTTCACCACCGAGCATGAACTGTGGGTTTTCATATATGGCCTTTATTATGTTGAGGCAATTTCTTTCTAGTCCTAGTTTGTTGAGTTTTTTTATCGTGAAAGGTGTTGAATTTTGTCAAACACTTTTTCTGCTTCTCATGAGATGATCATGTGATTTCTATTATTTGTTCTGTTAATATGGTATAGTACATTGATTGATTTCCATTGTTGAACCATCTTTGCCTCCTAGGGGTAAATTCCACTTGTTCAGGGTGTCTGATTCTTACAATGTGCTGTTGAATTTGGTTTGCTAGTATTTTTTTGGAGGATTTTTGCAAGTATATTCATCAGGTATATTGGCCTGTAGCTTTCTTTTCTTATAGTATCTTTGCTTGGCTTTGGTGTCAGGTTAATTTTGTCCTCATAAAATGAATCTGGAACTGTTCCCTTCTCTTCAGTTTTTGGAAAGAGTTTGAGAAGAATTTGTATTAATTCTTCCTTAAATGTTTGTTAAAATTGGCCAGTGAAGCCATTTGGTCTTGGATTTTTCTTTGATGAAAGGTTTTTGATTACTGACTCAGTCTTACTAGTTGTAAGTCTGTTCAGATTTTCCATTTCTTCTAGGTTATTCAGTTTTTTTAGCATGTAGTTCAGAGTATTCTTGTATAATTCTTTTTATTTATGTGGCATCAGATATATATAATATCTCCTTGTTCATTTATGATTTTGTTCACTTGTATCTCCCCTTTTTGTCCAGTTAGTCAGGGTAAAGATATGTTAATTATATTATCTTAAAAAAAACCAACTCCTAGTTTTGTTGGTTTTTCTATTTGCTGTTTTGTTTATTTCTGCTCTAATATTATTATTTCCTTTCTTCTGCTAACTTTGGACTTAATGTGTTCTTCTTTTTCTGTTTCCTTGAGGTGAAAAATTAGGTTGTTTATTTGAGATCTCTCCTCTTAAATGTAGGCATTTACCACTCTAAACTATCCAATTTGTGGATTTTTTTTTTGCTGCATATCATAAATTTTGATATTTTGTGTTTTCATTTGTCTCAATATATTTTCTAATTTCCCTTTTGGTTTCTTTTTTGGTCCATTGGTTGTTCAAGAGTGTGTTATTTCATTTCAACAAATTTGTGAATTTTCCAGTTTTCCTTCTATAATTGGTTTCTAGTTTCACTCCAATGTAGTCAGAAAAGATATTTGGTATAATTTTAATCTTCTTAAATCTGTAAGACTGGTTTGTGATCTAACACATCATTTATCCTGGAGAATATTTCCTGTGCACTTTAGAAGAATTTGTATTTATAATTTTTGTATCTTCCTTACAAATTGACTCTTTTAAAAAATATTTATTTATTTATGGCTGCATTGGGTCTTTGTTGCTGCGCATGGGCTTTCTCTAGTTGTGATAAGCGGGGGCTACCCTTTGTTGCAGTGCACGGGCTTCTCATTGTGGTGGCTTCTCTTTGTTGTGGAGCATGGGCTCTAGGCACACAGGCTTCAGTAGTTGTGGCACGCAGGCTCAGTAGTTGTAGCTTGCAGGCTCTAGAGCTCAGGCTCAGTAGTTGTGGCGCATGGGCTTAGTTGCTCTGCAGAATGTGGGATCTTCCTGGCCCAGGGCTCTAACCCATGTCCCCTGCACTGGCAGGAGCATTCTTAACCACTGTGCCAGCAGGGAAGTCCCTAACTTGACTCTTTTTTTTTTTTTTTTTTTTTTTTTTTTTTTTTTTTTTTTGTAATACGCGGGCCTCTCACTGTTGTGGCCTCTCCCGTTGCGGAGCACAGGCTCCGGACACGCAGGCTCAGTGGCCATGGCTCACGGGCCCAGCCGCTCCGCGGCATGTGGGATCTTCCCGGACCGGGGCACAAACCTGCGTCCCCTGCATTGGCAGGCGGACTCTCAACCACTGCGCCACCAGGGAAGCCCCCTAACTTGACTCTTTTATTATTTTATAATGTTCTTCTTTGTTTTGTGACAGTTTTTAAATTTAAAGTTTATTTTGCCTTATATAAGTGGACTACCCATGCTTTCTCTTGATTACCATTTGCATAGATTATGTTTTTCCTTCTTTCCCTTTTAGCCTACGTGTGTTCTTAAATCTGCAGTGGGTCTCTTGTAGAGAGCAAATAATTAGATTTTAAAAAATCAGTTTAGTCATTCTATGTCTTTTGGCTGGAAAGTTTATACATTTAAAGTAATTAATGATAGTTACGGATTTGCTATTGCCATTTTTGCATAGATTTCTTCCCAGTAGTTGTTTTGTCCATTTTATCTTCTCCTGCTGTCTTCTTCCTTTTTGGTTTGTTGATTTTCTTTTAAAGTGATATGCTTTGATTCTATTCTCTTTTTCTTTTGTGTATCTCCTATAAATATTTTCTTTGCAGTTTCCATGGGGCTTACGTAAAACGTAGTTATGACAATCTTTTTTAAACTTATAACAACTTAACTTCAATCACATACTAAACTCTGTTGTTTTACTTCTTACCCCACCTATACTGGTTATTGATGTCACAAATTATATCTTTATGTATTGTTTATTTATTAACATAATTTTATTATTGTATTTACCTTTTATACTTTTGTCTTTTAACTTCTATATGAGAGTTAAAAGTTATTTATGCACCACTGTTATAGTGTTACAGAATTCTGTATTTGTGAGCCCAGAAATGTGGTCTGAATCTGATTTAGAGATAAATTTGTTTTTTTGTTTTTGTTTTTGGTAATAGAGAGGATCATGGTCCACATCCAGATCCAGTGGATCCACTCTAACTTGGGGGACAAGGGACAGTCATTTAACATCTCTAAAACCCTCATCTCCCATTTGCAAAATTTGAATACTAGTTGAATATTCATCAGTTACTTTTGTAAGTCCATTGTAAGGGTGTAAAACATGAAACTAATCTTATTGTATGTCATGACTATAGGATATATTCTGAACACATGGATTTTTATCCCAGCCTAATTGATCCAATTGGCTCATTTTGACAGTAGCTACTTTGCCCTGTGTTAGCATAATAAAGAAATTTGAGTTTACTTCAAATTCTGAGTAATTAAAATTTTTAAATTTCCTTTTTATATTTGTCTTAATTCCCTCACATATGTGAATGTGTCCATATCCATTTCAGATATTAGAAATCCTATAATTCAATAATTTAGGTAGATATTTTATGCTTAAATTAGTGCTAGTTGTAAGTAAGAAACATGGGTGTAAGAACATGAAGCATTGAATGGAGAGTGAAGAGAGTAGCTTTAGTTGTTGATCTTTTTAAAATCAGTAATCCTTATTATGCATCCTTTATTTTGAAATTAAGATGTTACATTAAAGGGCTTCCCTGGTGGCACAGTGGTTGAGAGTCCGCCTGCTGATGCAGGGGACACGGCTTCGTGCCCTGGTCCGGGAAGATCCCACATGCCATGGAGCAGCTGGGCCCGTGAGCCATGGCCGCTGAGCCTGCGCGTCCGGAGCCTGTGCTCCGCAACGGGAGAGGCCACAACAGTGAGAGGCCCGCGTACCGCAAAAAAAAAAAAAAAAAAGATGTTACATTAAAGATCTGAAATGCTGAAAGTCATGTCAGCCCATGAACAGCCATTTTTGGAAAGTGCTCTGTAAGAATGTAGCAATCTACATAGCACATTTTTAAGCCATGCAGAGCAGTTCATGACCATTATCTGATTCATGGGAGGTAAAATCTCAAAGTCTATTAATTAAAGGAAAAGAGGCTTTTCTGATTCAGGAGAGCCAACCCTAACCAGATCTGGAAACCACTGCACTGCTCAGGCTTTCTGTGGGCAAGAAATTCAAGAATAAAACACTTGGAAGAACTGTGATTTTCACTCTGTGCCAACAATTGCCGTAAACCATGTGCTCTGTGTGTTTAAATGGAACTGAAACTCAATTTTCTGCTGGACAAATGTTTGCACTGAAAAAAGCACTGGTGGAGCTCACAAACAACCCTTTCAACATGATGCACATTTTTGTTTATTCTCTTGTTTTATTGTGAAAGTGGGATTTCTATACAAAATGAAAGACATGAAAATGACTCCAGTTGTATATGTTACTATTTTTCTACACTGCGAACTGGGCTGTGACTGACATACTTCATTTGATAGGAATGATAAACACCCTTTGTTGAGGAAAAAGGGGGTTTAAGACTTCCTGTAATTAATATACTTGTATCCTTTCAAGCCAAGTACATGCTGTGTATTTCTATGTTAAAGTACCAGGTAGTGTAAAAACTGTTGTTGATGTGGTATGTGGTAGCTGAAGCCTTTTGTTTAAACCTTTGCTTCTATAAAGCATTATACTGGTAATGCTGTTTAGCAATAACTTTTGATTACTAAAGGGCGGTGAGACTTTTTTTCATGGGCAGTATTCATATTACACATAAATTGCACAAATGGAAAAAATGAAAAATATTCTGCTATAGTCTGGGAGAAATTTTGTTAAATAATGTTATTATATGGGTCGTTGAGTTCTTTTAGAGTCTTTTGAAGAGCGTCCAGGCTGTTTCCATGCTTTGTTTATATGGGGAAATGGTTTAAATAAAAAAATCTGAACTATTCTTGAATTAAGCCAAATATTTATCTTATGGCATTATTGATAGAAATTTTGTCATGTTCCTTGGAAATCATGCAATGTTTACGGGGATAGCAATTTTCTAGCCAAAACCTTACTCATGAAGTTCAGCTCTCCGACTTCTCAAACGATTGCTCTTTTTCTCCTTCTTTGCCATGCATATTTGGCATAAGCCTCAATGAATCTAAGTCCAGATGAATGTGTGCAGAGTTTCTTTCTGTTTCTAACTCTGTATAGGGGTACGGCTGTAGCTTTTGTGTGACAGGCTTTAGTGATTTTAAATAGTTCTTCTGCGTTTCAGAATCTTAGTGTTTTTCTAGCTTGTGATTAACACTGTAAAAAACATAAGCTGTTTCATATATTTATTGTTCTTCATTCTTCAACAAATATTTGATTGTCTACTATGTGCCAAACACTGAGTGGGTTACTAGGATGTGACAATGGCATGGTCTCTGCCCTCTTGGGAGATTGTGTGATCTACCAAAACATTTCCTCTCAGTCCCCTTTCCTTTCAAATCAAACCCTGCCTCTAACTGAAGTGCCTATCAATACAGTAAACACTGTATGCATTAACCTTTCACTTTTGCAGAATCGCACCACTTAATTGTTACACTTAATGCTACTGAAAAGTATTGAACATATTTGGCTGCATAGGATGGTAATGTGTGAGGGGTTATGAGATGTTCCTTGAGGAGGCCGGCAGGCTTCAGAGGCCCTGTGGAGTCGTTGAGCAGATATTGAGCAAGTCGCACTGTGTGCCCAGCAATCTGTCCGCTGTTGGGAGGTCAGTGATAAACCAAATAGAGATTATCTTTTTCCACTTAATGTACATACATTTCAAAACTTAAATTACGACAGATACTGTGAAGGTTTTGAATCTTCTGGCTTATGTATCTTCTCCCTGCAGGAAATCCAGGTGCAAAGCCAAATTTTAATTCCTTGGATGCTTAATGATCATAGAAATAGAGGATTAATGGGCAGATCCTGATCACTAGCCAGCTGATGCCCTTTCTGCGTCTTCATGCAGATTTAGGGGCTTATCTTCTTGGCAGTTCTGACATTTGGTACATTTGTATCTATTACGACAGTTCCTATGATATTTTTTCCTATCTACCTTCTGCAGCTTATACAGTAAATGCTTTCAATATAGTGAAGAGCCTTTATCATGTTAAATTCCCAATGTTTGGTCCCTCATATATACATGATTTTAAGTAGTGAATACATTTATCCATTCATTTATTCTTTGAATATGAGAGTACATTTGAGTCTCTGTCTCTTAAGTTTTTCTATTCATTATTTTTAAATATGCCAAATAAATTATTACTTTTCTGTATCTATCAAATGTAGATAATAAACACACACACATATATGTATATTTATGTATCTCATTAGCTTATTGTGTAACCAAATGAGATTGTGTATAACATATTTTAAATTATTCCAAGCATTCATGTAAGATCTCAAGAAATGTTAGATATTATTGACACTAAATAATACCACATTCTAAATCTAATAAAGAAAAATAAAGGCACATTTATCTTAAAATTGCTTCTTTCATCTATAATCCAGGCTGAGACCACATATGTGGGTACTTATGTATTTGTCTACAGTCCTGTTATTTGGTTCTACCTTATCCAATTTTATTTTTGAGTGCAGACATTCAAAAAATTCATGGTACCTGCAAATAAATTAACTCAAAGTTCTGGCAGGAATTTTAAAATTATCTTTTCTGATATGATCATATTATGAACGTATAACAGTAACTACAGAAAAAATTAAAAATATATTTAGACTGCTTTGGGGGAGAATCAAGATACTGAGCATTAAATAATGTTTGCAGTAAATTCTTTCTGTCCATGCTAGAGGATTCAGCAATACACCGCGTTTACCACCAGAAGGTGCTAGAGGGAAATGAAACCAGCTCTATGGATGCTTTGCACTGGTTTTTTTTCCATTTGCTTGGTGGTGTTCTTTCTCTCTAAATAATTTCCTCCGTTCAGTGACAGGTTTTCATATGGTTTCAATATTATATCTACAAAGTTTCAGGGATTTGTCCATGTGCAAAAACAAAAGTAGATTTTTAATCTGTTTATTCACCAATAAATAGAAAAGGTTTTAGAAAAAAAAATTGCATGAATTGTTTGAGAACATAACAGTCATGTAATTGAAGATAAATATTTTATGCTTCTGTGTAAAAATTCATCTTTTCAGTCAAGTTTATAAGTAAACCATATGTTCTAATTTAAATTTCAGATCTTTCAAATGTCAATTTACACTCACTTCAAAATAAGATAGAATTGAAAATGGTATTTTTAAAATAAATTTATTATTTATTTATGGCTGTGTTGGGTTTTCGTTGCTGAGTGTGGGCTTTCTCTAGTTGCGGCGAGCAGAGGCTACTGTTCATTGAAGTGTGCGGGATTCTCATTGCGGTGGCTTCTCTTGTTGCGGAGCACGGGCTCTAGGCGCACGGGCTTCAGTAGTTGTGGCATGTGGACTCAGTAGTTGTGGCTCGTGGGCTCTAGAGTACAGGCTCAGGAGTTGTGGCACACGGGCTCAGTTGCTCCGTGGCATGTAGGATCTTTCCGGACCCGTGTCCCCTGCATTGGCAGGTGGATTCTTAACCACTGTGCCACCAGGGAAGCCTAAGAATGGTATTGTTGAATGCATAATTCTCGAGTACATTTTCTAATCTTATAAGTAAATTCATTAACTGTAAAGACTTCACTGACTTCCAAGTTTCCTAGATATAAAGTAGTACCAGGTATCCATGTGTATTTTATTCAGATAGCTTATTTCAAGATAGTTTAAGCATCTAGGAGACGCTGGCATTAAGAAAAAATTCCATCGAGGATTTCCCTTTTCTTTCCCATTAGGAACTAAAACATGCTTCTCAGATTCCTAAATCCAGTGCTTATTTTCATTACTGCTATAAAGGCATAGAAAGAGGATAAAATAGTAAAAGGACAATGATATTATCCTGGGAACTGCTTCTGTCTTTCAGTGCTAAAAGTCCTCCAGCTATATAGATACTTTCTAAAGTCCTTTTGTAATATTAATGTAACTGATGAAAATGTATTCATTCATCATTTTAGCAAGAAAAACTATGCAATTTCCCTGAGTATTCTTAGGATATTTGCCATCTACGTTTTCATTTAACATGTGTTTAGGAAAAAAAAAACAAACTTGTGTCTGTAAGCCAGATAATTTCTCCAGGTTTTTTTAAAAATTTCATGGGTTCAGTAGAAATATGGCAGTCTTAAGCACAATGCTGCCAACTGGTAAAATGGGGCTAAAATCAGAGAAAGGAGAAGCTGCAGAGAGCTTGCCTACAAAAATGTACAAAATATGAAAACAAAAACATGTCAACTCTCCTATCCTCATATACCCTATTGTATTAGTTTCCTATTGCTGCTCTAACGAATTACCACAAACTGATGGCTTAAAACCCTGAAGTATTTTATCTTACAGTTCTGGAGGTCAGAAGTCCAAAATGGGTCTCACTGGGATAAAATTAAGAATGCAAGGCTGCATTCTTTCTGGAGGCTCTGGAGAGAATTTTCCTGGCCTTTTACACCTTCTAGAGGCTGTCCCCCTTCCTTGGTTTGTGTTTTCCTTCTATCTTCAAAGCCAGCAATGGCTGATGGAGTCTTTCCTTTCCTACTTGGCCCTGACTGTGACTCTTCTGCTGCATCTTCCACATTTAAAAGACCCTGTGCTTACACTGGGCCCTGCCAAATAATCCAGAATAATTTCTTTATTTCAGGGTCAACTGATTAGCAGTCTTAATTACCCCTTCCCTTGTAATATAACATATTCAGAGTTTCCAGGGATTAGAATGTGAACATCTTTGGGGGGGGGTCATTTTTCTGCCTACCACATCTATCTTCTGTGCATTTTTTACTGAATTGAAATACTATGTGTATAATTTAGCGTTTTCTCACATCAGCAGTTTTTAGCATACGTCCTTTCACAGCCACACAATCTACGATGAAAGAATTTACTATACTCACCTAATGTTGGCAGTTTCACTTACTCAAAAAATATTTATTGTGTTCCAGTTATGTTAGAGGTATTCTGCGAAGAAATGAGCCTTTAGTCATAAATAAGACAAAGCTTCTGCCTTTCAGGAACTTATGGGAAAATGGAAAAGAAAGGAAAGTAAGGGATTAACCAAAGAATTAGTTCATTAAAATTGTGACTTGGGCACGAAAATGAAAAAACAGGGTGCCATAAAAATGGGAAGAATATTCTTAGGCATACTTTCCCTGATAAAGTGACATTTAAGTTGACTGGAACGCTGGAAGGATTTATACATGTTAGGAAGTGAGGAGGAGTGTTTGAGGCAAAAGGAAGAGCATGGGTAAAGACCCCACGTCAGGAAGCTACTTAGCAAATTGGAGGAATCTGAAGAAGTCAGAGAAATCTCCTCCTTGGTGAGGTGAGGAGGAGAATGGCTTAAGATAAAAGTGGAGAGGTGGGCAGGATCCAGATCATGCAAGACGTCACACTGCCAGGGTGAGCATATTGGGCTTTGTGTTAAAGACAAAGGAAAGGTATTGAACCCTTTTAATCAAAGGAGAAATACAATAAGATTGCATTCAAAATGATCCCCCTGGCTGCAGCCATTCATGAATGAAGGGAACAGAGATGGAACTGGAGAAGGGAGGCTGTGTTGAGAAATGTCCACAAGTTGATGATGAAGTGAATAGTGAGGGTGGCAGGAGCCATGGGGAGGTTGTCTCCATTCATAAGAACAAGTATAGGCAGAGAAAGAGCAGTTGTAATAGGAAGATTGAGTTCAGCCTTGGGTATATTGAGTTTGAGAGACCTTTGAGTCATCAATGTGGGGCTTCAAGGGGGGAATTTAATAATTTTTTCAAGGTCTGAGAGTTCACTCTGGGCTGGAGCTGTATCTGTGGGCATCTTTAGTCTGTATAAAGCAACAGTAAACATGGGACTGAAGTAAAGAGGAGGGGAAAAGGGAGCCATTTCCTATTTCAGCTCTTAAGAGGAACAGTTAAAATATTGCATAAATCTTTGACCTTTTTTTTTTTTTGGTATCATTTAGAAGTACCATTACCAAGTTTAGGTATAAATATTTTAATACTGAAATGAAACTTACATGGCACATAGGCAGACAAAACTAGGGAAGGGCTTTCCAGGGAGAGAGAACAGCATGAGCAAGGGCCAGGAGGCATGAAGATATGTGCTGTTCAGCATAGTCTGGAAGTGTCAGTATGAGGAACGGGGTAAGAAATAATGCTGAAATATTAAGCAAGGGCCAGGTCGTAATGGGTTTTCTTTGTCATGGCAAGAAGAATTTGATTTATTTATACATGACTCATGTTTGTTTATTACTTACAACGAAGCTGAGACTGTTGTAAGAATTTTACCCTTATTAAATCAACAAGTCTATGAAGTAATCACTGTCCTTAGTCTCACTTTTTATTTTAGACAAGTAAGGCACTGAGACGGTAAGTAACTTGCCCTAGTTATACAGCTAGGGAGTTGTGCTGGAATTCGAGTCCAGACAGTCTATTACACAGCGGGATAAATGCTGTTGCTTGGCGTCCTTCTAATTATTCCTTTTGTGGGAAGCCACTCCCCTATTCATTCCATCAATCGTCTGCGTTCCCACTGGCTATCAGAGTAGGCAAGAAACCCAAACTGGCCTCATCAGTATCTTTCCTTAGGATTAAAAGTGGGAATAAAAGGGTACAAATCCTTATTCCTCTGGGAGCATAGCTGGTGGAATGTACACTCCAGATTGCAGGTGACTATGATTCCAGCCTCGTGGGCATCGTCAGTGTAGTTCATAAACCTAACACACCAAGAGAAGCAGAGAAGAGATCTAGTGAGTCTTTTGGAGGTATTCCAATACCTGATTCATTCCAGTCCGTCGGGGGCAAGCATCCCATTTTGGCAGTTTGGTCACAGGAACCAAGAAATGCCTAAGGTTGTCTGAGTTGGTTACTCTAGCTTGTGATCAAAAGCGTTCTATTGCATTTTAGCACAAAGTGGCATGGTTAGATTTGTGTACAGGAAAGCACTCACTTGCAACAGTATGGAAAATGCAAGACTAGAGACAGAAACAATATAGCTTGATTATTTCTGTAACCCAGATACACATTGCTTAAAAATGGACTAAACCATTACCACTGAGGATAGAGGGGAGGCAATGATATAAAACACGGTAATTTGGTCACACCTATTGAATTGTTTTATTAGTTGGGGAAGGATGAGGGAGAGGGAGAAAATATCCAGGTCTCCAGCTTGAGTAGAAAGTGGAATACTGTAGTGGTATCGTTTAAGGCAGTAATAGCTTGAGGGCGGAGGAAACAGTGAGTCCAGTTTTGTAAATTATGTCCAGAGCACATTTGTATATGTTCACTTGAAGAGAGCCTTTGGCTTCATATATATATAGGTTTGGAAATCATCAGTATGTTGGTTTTAGAATGTAAGATGTCATTATTGATCCTTGCTAAAACAGTTTTAGCAGCAAGAAAGGCATAGAAGCCTGATTTCATAATTGGAAAGGGAAGGGAAGTCTTCTGCTTAAACATGGAAGATTGAGTTCACATGTTTATTTTCTCAAATCTCACTAAAACATTAGCAAAGAATAAAAACCTAGCAGGAAAGAGATGGGAAAGGATATGAATAAGACCTATGGCATGTTGAAGAGTGAAGTGCAAAGGAAACATGGTTAGTAGAGTACAGAAAGCTGAAATATAACTACCTGAAGAAGGAAGAGCCAACGAGAAATAGAGTTTTGCCTCCAGACCCTGGAGGAATCGGAGATGACAAGAATCACTGAAATGGGGGATGAATGATAGTTGAAATTCCTAATGAGCTATTTAGTCTCCCAGATTCCCTCTGCAGCCATGTGACAATTCCTCCTCAATCCTGAAATAAGGCAGGAGGTTTACTCCCTGGTGAAACTGAACAGAAATAGTATCAGACACAGTGTTGTATCTGATACAATAATTTCAGACACAATAGAAAGTCTGAAACCGAGATAAGTAATTGGCAATGTAAATTCTAAATAGAGAAACTATGTAATCCTTCCTTTTACAGAATGCTGCATCCAAGCTTTTAGCTCCCTTAGTGGGAGAATGATAGATTTCTTTCTCAAGAAATGAGAGTGGGGGAAAAAAAATCAGGAAAAATAGCTCAGAAAAAAATGAAAACATTTATAATACATATAGCAAAAGAAAACTTAAAGAGCAATCATTGATAAGCTCAGAGGGGAAAAAAGATACATGAAATAAGAATAGGATGAGATATTTAAAACAGAACATTTAGTGAACAAACAAGATTTTTAGAAATGAAAAAGTATAACTCCAAGAAATTTTTAAAAAAATAATGTAAGGTTTGGCAGTTAAAAGTGAGGAAGACAGTAACAGCTAAAAAAGACACAAGAGAACCGTAATAGGAAAGGAAAGTGAACCAAGAAGTCTAGTATCCTAATTAATATACTCAGTCAATTTTTATTGAGCATTATTATGTACCATCTGTTGTTCTAGATGCTGGGCTATTGCAGTGAATAAAATAAAATTCTATGATCGTTAGTTCCAATGAGCCAGAATTGAGAAGATATAAGTAAAAAAATTAGGAGTGAAATAATACATAGATAATCTGGCTTGAGTTATTGGGGTTCCAGATTGAAAGTGCCCATTGAATTATATAGTATAATGAATTTTTTAAAAAAAGAAAAAGAAAGGCACATCATGATGAGATTTTGAACAGTCATGATAAAGAGAAAAATGTAAAAGCTTTCAGAAAAGAAGGTAACTTTCAAAAAAGAATGAAGAATTGTGTCCATCTAGAGGGCTGGGATAGGGAGGGTGGGAGGGAGGGAGACGCAAGAGGGAGGAGGTATGGGGATATATGTATATGTATAGCTGATTCACTTTTGTTATAAAGCAGAAACTAACCCACCATTGTAAAGCAATTATACTCCAATAAAGATGTTAAAAAAAAATGAATAAAGAAGACCGTTCTTGAAAGGGGTGCTAGAAGCCAGAAAAAAAAATGGAACAATTCCTGCGGTACTTGAAGGAAAATGATTGCCAACCTAGATTTTGATATTTAGCTAATCTCTGAATAATATGAGGATTAAAACAAAAGAAAAAGAAAGGTATTTGAGCAAATACGTGGCATTGAAATTTTTACCACTCACCTCATTTATGGTCCGTCAAATCAAGGGAATAAATCAAGAATGATGATTATGTGAGATTCAGGAATGAAGAGATCTAACCCAGAAGAGAGGTGAACGTAATTCCTAGAAAAATGAAGTTGCAGGCAAGGGTGACACCTGTATACCAGACCTACAGAGCAACCAGTGCTGACTGTTGGAGTATAGGGGAGGGCTCCAGGGGAAGGTCTTTCAGAGGAAATGAAAAGTTAAAATGATGGATTAGCCTACGTGCTCCCCCATAAAGATTCACAGAAGAATTTAGTGGCAGGAACATAGAAAACTATGCAGATATTTTAAAAGAGGCAATTAATTCCAAGGAAAAAATATTATAATAAAGTAAATGCTTTTATGATGCAGTGCATGACCCAGCAGTAAACAAAGTTACTTAGTTACTGTAATATAAACACCAAACAGTGATTTCTATCCAAATTGCGATGAGAGAAAGCTCATTAGGGAGTAAACTCATAGGAGAAGGAAAAATCCTCATCTTCCGTGTAAGAATTCAAGGGATTCTTGAACTTTGAAATAATAGGAAATAGCACGGCTATTGTTTGTACCTTTGAGACAAATTATAGAAAAATTAACTAAGAGTTAAAATGATCACCTTTCAAGGAGTTGAACTCCATGTTGACACAGAGGACTGCTGTTCTTATTAAAATCTTTCCAGTATTATTTAACTTTAAAAAGAGTTTGCATATAACATTTTGAATATAAAATTATATTTGGATTCTATTAATTAAAAAAGAGGAGGAATGCTTGAGGAAGAGTCTGAAATGTGCAGTTGTCGCTAGAATTAATCTATAAGGGGCAGAATAAAGAGAAGTGAGGATCTATTGCTGCATTTAGCAGCTTTAGCGTGGGAGAGGTTTGAATCGGTTTATAGGATACAGAGAATGAAATAGTAGAGAGGAAGAGTTTGAAAACCAGGTAAAAAAAGATGAGAACCCACAAATGAAATCCCCCAAATAGTAAAGTTTGCATTGGGACCACTGCAGTGGGCTGGGGTCCCTGCAAGTTAATATTCTTCTCCCTCATTAGGGATCCCTAGTGCCTTTCCCACCCAAAATTCAATAGCCTACTTTGCAGCTCTTGTGCAGGGTTGATGAAGTAGGGTTGTATCAGTTGATGAGCGTTTACCAAAAAAGGTTATGGCGTTGAAATGGAATGAAGACAGATGAAGAGGAATTTAGGAAAGGAGTTGGACATTAACTGAACCTGAGAAGAATTTGACTGAAAGAGAACATTCATCTACGCAGAGAGATTTGAAGGGAGGCTCTTCTCATTGTTTCTAAAGGTGCCTCCGTGGGTGAGTGGAACCAAGCTACAGGACCTCAACGTTGTGTATCCTCAAACTGGATAGAATTCAGTCCTTCCTACAGATAATCATTACAAATATGTTTGGCGATTACTGCTGACATTAATGAGAGGTTATTGCTGCCATATTTTCATTGCTTCATACGGAATGTATCATCTAATCCTTGTCACAGCTCTACGAGGTAAAAGTTGTTTTCATCCTGTTTTACAAAAAAGAAAAACAAGGGACACAGAGTTCAATTAGCAAACTGTCACCAAGCCAGTGAATGGAGGAGCTGGTATTTAAATCTAAGTAGCCTGACTCCTGATCATGTGTGGTTAGTTATTATCCTATGTTAGCTCTAGCTACATTGTGGACAGAGGAATAGCAAGTGCACAGGTTGAAAAAAGAGAGGGTATTTGGGGATTGAAAATAATTGAGCAGAGCCAGAGCATAGGAATTAGGATGCACATATAAAGGGGGCATGTGGGAAACTGGTAGAAAAAAAATCTGTAGACATCAGAGAAACTAGTTCATGAAGAACCTTTTTGTCATATTGAAGACATCTGGGCTTTAGCCTGATTGCTAGAAGGAGCCATTGAAGGATTTTAAGTAAGAAAATAATGTGATTAGATTTGTTTTAGAAAGGGCCCTCTGACATTATAGAAGATTGTTGGAAAAGTCTGAAGAGGGGATGTAGGGATGAGAGCATTTAAGAAACTGATGTTGATAGAGGTAAAAAGTAGGCACAGAGAAGAGGGGACAAATAGGACAGGCATTAAGGAAGTACCTTTAATCAGTCTTAGTGAAAGATTGGAAGAGGGGATGAAGGGTATGATTCCTTTGTTTTTGCCTTGAGTAACTAGGTAGATGAAGCACCATTCACCTATATAAGAAAACCAAGAAGAAGAGCATGGGGGAGATAAGGAAAATATGTCTTCAGTTTGAGATATAGCAATTCTATGTGACCTGGGAAGCTTCTAGATGGAAATGTGCAGTGGTTGGTTGCTTTAGTGTGTGTGTGTGTGTGTGTGTGTGTGTGAGAGAGAGAGAGAGAGAGAGAGATATGAATATGAAAGAATGGATTAATGGATGTGTAACCTGTCTATTTGAGTCTGGGTTTAACCTGTATAAATCACCTGCACATATTGGACATGGTTGTAACTGTCTCAGGGACATAAGCAAAGTTACAAAACATCATATGGGGGACTTCCCTGGTGACACAGTGGTTAAGAATCCACCTGCCAATGCAGGGGACATGGGTTCGAGCCCTGGTCTGGGAAGATCCCACATGCGGCAGAGCAACTAAGCCCATGAGTCACAACTACTGAGCCTGCGTGCCACAGTTACTGAATCTCACGCGCCCTAGAGCCCATGCTCCACAACAAGAGAAGCCACCGCAGTGAGAATCCTGCGCACCACAACGAAGAGTAGCCCCTGCTCGCCACAACTAGAGAAAAGCCCACGCGCAGCAAGAAAGACCCAACTCAGCCAAAACAAACAAACAAAAAAACATCATCTGGGATCATTTGACAGATATAAACTAAATAGTAAAGAGGAATGTGGTTATAATTGGGGGAAAATCACATTTAAATGATAGCTAGAAACAAAGACCACAGAGGAGATAGAAGGGGAGCCAAGTTCTGAGGGAAACCAACAAATAATGGTTTCATGAAAGATTGAGAATATTGAGTAGAATTTCAAGGAGAGAGTGATCAAATTTTACTGAAAGGCCACTAGACCTTTTGGCACTTAGCAAGCCATTACTGACTTGGTTTAGATTAGATTCATTGAGGAAGTTGGGTTAAGAGCTTGTTTTCAGTTTATAGATAAAAGAGAGGTGAGGAAATAAATCCAATTTGTGTAGACTAGACATTTCCCAAAGCTAGGAGATAACGTGAGGAAAAATAGGGTCAAAAGATTTTTTTTTAAGATGAGAGAGACTCAAGGGAAAGAGTCAGAAAAGAGAGATGAATTTGAAGATTCTGAGCAAAAAAAGAATCGTGGAGGAACATTTCAATGGGAAAAGATAGCGTCCAGTGTACAAAAGGGGCCATTTGACTTAGAAAACAGTTGAGATATCTTTGTTCACTAATGCTGTAAGGATGAAAGTAGGAACGTGATGGAGAAGGTCTAGCAATCTGTCAACTTGATAGACTCTACTTTTTTACATCCTATCCTGTCTTCCATGAACCAGTCGTTTATCCTTTCTTGGATTCCCGTTGTATTTGTGGTCTTTTCATTTGCATACTTAAATTGGTTCTGATATTTAATAACTTAATTGCATACTTAAATTTCCAATGCATGTGGGGAGATTCTCCTCAACTCCAACAAGCAATTCTTAGACACCAGCAGGGTGTCCATGAATTCAACTAAATTCTGACAGTTTACCCAGAGATACAATCGATTCCACAGGTTTAAGGGTCCAGTTCTACAAGACTGCACCCCCATTTCAGACGTTGCAAGCCCAGGTTGTTATCTTTCCTTCTGAGCTACTGGCTATAAATCAGAGGTTCTCATAACATCCTTCTTGGGTTTAATTAATTTGCTAAAGCAGCTAATAGAACTCAGAGAAATATTTTGCTTACTAGATTACCACCTTTTATAAAAGGATATAACTCAGGAACAGCTAGGTGGAAGAGAGGCATAGGGCATAGTATGGGGAAAGGGCACAGAGCTTCCATGCCTTCTCTAGGTGGGCACTCTCCCGCATCTCCACAGTGTTCACCAGCCCAGAAACTCTCCGAACCTCATCCTTTTGGTTTTATGGAGGCTTCATTATATAAGGCATGATTGGTTAAATCGTTGGCCACTGGTGATTAATTCAAACCCCAGGTCCTCTCCAGAGGTCAGGGAGTGGGACTGAAAGTTCCAACATTCTAATCACGTGGTTAGCTCCATTGGCAGCCAGCCTCATCCTTAGGTCATCCAAATGACCAAATACATATTCCTTATAAATCACAATATCACAATACTTTTTTATCTTGGAACCAGAGACCATGTCCCTTTGTCCTTCTAATTCCTCAGATTCAATACATATGCTAGCCATGTGATAATCTCTAATCTTTGGCTGATACCTTGATCTATACATGAGAAATACCTGGCATAAAAAAAACCCTGCGTTTTGAAGCATTGGCTGATGACCTTTATAGAAGTCAGAGTCACAGCAACTAAATTTGAGGTTTTTGATTTGCGTATTTGGATATAATTTTGCAGTCTGAGCAGATGATCTACAACCTGGCCTCAGAGATCTGCCTGCAGTAAATTGTAAGATGTGCCTTCTTTTTTTTTAACCTCCAAAAGTGGAAGGGATGAGTCAGCCCATCTGGGATTTTAAACATCCAGTTCCAGGGACACTGCACAGCCCAAAGCCATGCCTCCAGCAAATCACTATTAAAAATATTCTCTGCTAGGCAAGACTGCCTAATGTGTCAACCTTGACTGCTTCCTGTAAGTAAAAGGAAATATTTAGAAGTAAAAACAACAGAATTACTATTGAAGGCAATCATAAGGTTACTTCCTTCATTTGCCTTTGAAAATATGGTGTGTGTTTTATTCCCTGATAGCCTTGATGTTTTACATGAACAGTCAGATGTAACTCATTTTACCAAGGACGGATGAAGTTGAATCAATTTTCTCTCTGAAAAAGCTAATAATGTGTAAATTGATATATAAATGTTGGTGATATATACTGTATGTGCACTGGAATGATAGTATAAGCTTTTTTCTGCACAGATATCAACAATGTGATATTATTCACATAATTGCAAAGATTTAGACACAACAGGACAAAGAAGATATTTTAAAGAAAAAAATGAGGAATCATACAAATTTTGACAGGGTCTTTTAATGTCTGATAAGATATGTATTGAAAATTAGTATACTGAACATTGTTTATAATATTAATAATTGGGCACTAGAAAATGATAGTTACCTTTGAATATAAACCCTTTGTTCAGTTATTCTTAAATAGGATTTTAATGTCAGTACCAGTATGTGCAAAATATTAATAATAAATGAATTAACATAAAGGAAAGTGCAGGTCACTGTTCACAGTAGGAGCTCAACAATGGTTAGCTGAATTTGAATGATATAAAGATAAGAGGAAAAACATGTTAAACCCTCCTGTAAACAGCAGATGACCCCTGGCAGGAGTCCCTTCTTTTTCTTAGCTTTATTAAAGACTTTCTTACTATTTAGGGTGATTATTTTTCTTCTTTAAATTTTCCAATATTCCTTTAAATTTTCTGCCCTGTTAGATATTTTATTATTATCATCAGAAATATATATATATTTTAATCTTGGAAAGACAAATTACTTCCTTATATGTGGTTTTACTTTAAAGTAATGGTACATGAAATACCTGTCATTTGAATCTGCTGTTATAACTCCAAACACAGCCTTTCATAAAATGAAGTGCCATGTGCAATAAATGAGTGCATATACCGCTACATAAGCTTAAAAATAAAACAAAATCTTTAAAAAGAGTTACCAAAGTCACAGCAACATTTTTTAACACCCTCATTCGTATGTTTAATTGGTATGCCTGTATCCTTCCGATGTCTACACTTCCCATCTGCTACTCAAGGACAGATTCACGGGGAGAGGACTACAACAAGGCATGAATACTGGAACCTGTGGGTCCTGGGGGGCCACCAATGTCATTACTGTTCTAAAGAAATGAAATTCAAGATGTACTGTGTATTCTCATGGCTCTCAGAGACATTGTCGGTCACCATAAGAATTTTGATGTTTGCCCACGATGGGTGAACCCATTGCGCGGATTTAGGTAAATGAGTGAAATTGTCAGGCAGGTCTCTTGGGCAGCACTGTGGAGGACGGATTTCAGAAGAACAAGATTAGTGTTAATGAGGCCAATTCAAAAGTAGTGCAGTAATATTGAGGTAAGAAGCGATTTGAGCCTAAAATTATGCTACTTGTATTTTTTTCCCTAAAATTTCGTTTGGCCTCCATTTAACTCTGGGAGTGGGTGAAGAAATAAAGATATGGGGAAAAAGAGAAATTCAGTATGATTCTGTGCATGGTTACACCATTCATTCAGATGCGGAAGGCAGAGGAAAAAAGATGTGTTGAGGTTGATGTTTCTTTGGAGGTACAGGGAGAAATATGTACTGGTCACATGGTATCTGGAATGGAGATGAAGATTTAGGAGTCATTAGGGTGCACCTGGTTTTTGAAGCCTTAGGAGAGATTGAGCTCATCCAAGGAATGCGTAGAACAGTGTTTCTTAAAGAGGAGGGAAGAATAGCAGAATCCACTAAGGGTCGTTTGCAAACTCTACGTTCTGCTTCCCAACATCACAGGGGTGGAGAAGGAAGCATGTATACTTTGAAAAAACTCCCAGGTACTTCTTTGATATGCCGTCCTCTCCCAGGGGATGTGGACATTGATACTGTTTTAAAAGTTCTTCAGGAGATTCTGATGTACACCCAGGACTAAGAACCACTAAAGGCAAGTGAAAGGGGAAGAAGGGTGAGCATTCCATCTAGGAGAAACAGAACTCAAATGAGCAAGGCCAGACCTGATAATGTTCTCTAAAGGTGACAAGAACAACTACAGAATATTAGCAACTGTCACAAATTAAAGGATAACTTTATATATGTAATTTCTGTGAAGGACTCATAGCCATTTATCGGGCTCTTCAACTACTAGTATGCCATCTGCCTTGTAAGAATTCAACAGCCACTGCTTTTCTAGAGATAACCAGTATTTCCAAGTGTTTCGCATTTATTTGGTGACTGAATCTGACCACATTCTAGAAACTTTCAAACATGCTTTCATGTGTTTTTCTAGTTCCCTTTTGAGTGACAGCGAATTTCACCAGCTTTTCCCTTGCTCCCTCTTCTCTCTTTACTCCCCTTGATGTCCCACCCCATCCATCTTAATTTTGGCATCCTTTAAGAATATACGTCCTGTCTCCAACTTATTCTTCCTCATTGGGTTCCTGGATGTTTAACTTTAGCTTCTTTCTGTTTGTTCCATAGTGAATCTCTCAAGATATACAGTCTAGCCCATATCCAGTTGGATTCTGATGGCAAATCAAATATAAATGTGAATTATGGAATTTTTTCTTGGTATTTTAAAATCTCTCCTAATGTCCATCTTGTCATCTCTTTTTACCTCTTTATCTTTTTAATTGATCAGTTGGTAGAGTGAAAATGCCAAGTCTTACTGCTTCCTCCTTAATTTTTCTGCACTTCAGTTCCTGTTCTGTAAAATGGAGACAATTGCAATAGCTTCCTCATGGGGCAATTACGAGGCGTATAGAAGGCTTTCGTTGTTATCATTACTTCCTAATGACACCTCCTTTTCTCCCCAAAGTTTATAAATGAGTTTACCAAGATATAATTAACGGAAGCCAGACCCAAAAGTGCACAAGTGCACACACATCCACAGAAGCACACAGGACATATATCTTGATTTGGACACAGGCATATACATTTGCCAAAGTTTTTCAAGCTGTATACTTAAGACGTATACATTTTCTAGATGTAAATCATACCTCAATAAAATTACTGGGCGGAAAAGGTGTAATGAGAAGCAGAGCAGTAGAGCAGTTAAGATTGTGGGTTCTGGAACTGGATTTTGGTTTAAACCCTGGCTCTAGTACTAACTGTTGGTGTGATCTGAGGCAAGAGATTGGCCTCTATTTCAGTTTTCTCATTAGTTAGATGTGGATAAAAGGACCTATCTCATAGAGTTGTTATGAGGACTAAAGGAAGTAATCTAAAATAGTACTTGGCACATCTTAAATAGCATATAAATGTTAGCTACTGTTTTCTCATATGTTTTCTTAAAATAATGGCGTTACATATTTCTAGGGTATGTGTCTTCTTTGTATATCCCATATCTTTACTTAGGTAGTGTCTTTTTTCATGCAGAGAAAAAGGTTTTATACTTTTTTATTACCTCTATGTATGTCCAGCATTTAGCCTGATGCTACATTTAATAGGAGCAAAATCAACATTCATTGAACATTCACCAAGAAGGTCATACCAGATCAAAAGACAGTTTTTATTGTAAAAACTGATTAAATTGGGTATTCCTAACTAGTAGTGAAAATTTTATCTGACTGATTTAAACCAAATCTACCCAAAGAATAATTATTCCTTTAGCAGCAAATTTTAAAATGGTATGAAAATAAGTTTGTGAGAAGTAAACGGATTTTCTTTTAACCTCAACTATTCTACTCAACCTTTCAGATCCCAGAAAATTACAGTAATAATAAATTGGAATAATGTCAGATGATGGAAAATTCAAATCCACATGGATAATTGTCTCTTCTAAGTAGAGAGTGGCTATGGTTCTGGAGCTTTAAACATTTAAATCTAAAAGACAAATGTCCTAGTGTTTTAAAATGTTTCACACAGTGACCTTTTTCATTATGCATTTGAATTGTTTAAATCAAATTTTAATATGAAGTACAAAATCTGTTTGATTTAACAGTCATTTGTGTGAATTAAAAGAATGTCATCAGTGCCTTAAAAGAAAACTACAAAGTTTATTTTTTTAATTAAATTGACGGTAACCGTATTATTAACTAACAACATTTTCTATTTGTTCAGTTATACAGTAAAGAGAAAAAAAGATCCCACTTGATTCCCAGTTCTTGGATTAGAACTGATAATTACTATTTATTGCATACCAATTATTTTTCAATTCCTATACTTGGTGGATTTTACAGGTTTTATTAAAACTGTTGCAATGTAATTATTATCCCCCTGTAGACATGAGAAAACTAACAATATAGCACTCAATTTAAAGCTTAAACATGCTTCACTGAATGTGTGGATATTTTCCTCTTTAATGTGAAGTTTCTAATATGTGGAAAACTGGTACGTAGAACTGGAATGCTTTAAAAAGTGTGAAAATAACCGTCTAGAAAATGATAAGGTGATATGTAACCAAAAAATGGGCCATTACAGAAGTCAAAAACATATATTATTGGTTGGATGAAATCTGATTTTGCAAAAATAAAAAAGGGGGGTGTGCTTCCCTGGTGGTGCAGTGGTTAAGAGTCCGCCTGCCGATGCAGAGGACGCGGGTTCGTGTCCCGGTCCGGGAGGATCCCACGTGCCGCGGAGCGGCTGGGCCCGTGAGCCATGGCCGCTGAGCCTGCGCGTCCGGAGCCTATGCTCCTCAATGGGAGAGGCCACAAGGGTGAGAGGCCCGCGTACCACAAAAAAAAAAAAAGGGGGGGGTGGGAATGTTTATGACATATATGGGGTGAAGGGGAGAGTTATTCTTTTACAAATTAATTTTGAAATAGTATGTTAAATAGTTCAGTTTGAAAAAATAACAATGAAATTAGGACTCATCATACATTAATAAAGGTATATTTCCAGTTAAAGGGAGTGTTTTACCCATGGTACTGTGCTGATGAATCCCATTCTGTGGTCAAGACCACATCTGAAGTACCGAATCCATTTCTTGGGGTCATTTTCTAAGAGGATAACTGGAAGAGTAAGAGGTTTCCATGGTTTCCAGTGAGGATAAGCTGCTCTGATTACCCTGGAAAGGAGAAGCTTGCCAGTAGACTACATGACAGCAGAAGAGGAACAAATGGGTGAATAATACTGGGAGGTGGAAGAGAAGCATCATTTTCTGTTAGCGCTATGCAACCATGGTGTAAGGTGGTTTGCAAGGAAGTTAACTTGCAAATACTGTGACTATTTCAGCAGAAGCCAGGTGACCCCGTGTCAGGGAATGTGATAACCGAGGATTCCTCCTTGGGAGAAAGGGAGTGGAGGACTCCTAAGCAACTTTCTGACCCTTATCCTTTCAGACCAACAGAAGTGCACAGAAGTTTGCCGGGTAGATTGTATGTTATCAGTTTAGGAGAATCCGATATTTAAAAAAAAAAAAAAAAAATCATTTATGGGGAAAGTAGTTTTTGAAATGTTATTTTTTCCTGGGTATAAAGAATTGGAACTAATATTTCTTGATTTTAGAAATACCAACAACAAAATTTAATTGGCAAAGATAGTAAGAGAAAGAAAAAAATGAGAATAAAAAGGAGAGACAGATAAAAACAAAATTCTTATAAAGTGTGATACATTTAGCACTTTTTCTTTACCTGCCCCCATCAATTTAGTCATTATTTTCCATTGTTTTACATATACATACAATAATCTGAGGTTTAGGAATTATGTTGTTGTTACAAGCTATTAATTTTTACATTTGTATTCTATAAACACATATTTTAAATTTTTGTGTTGTCAGTTTTTGAGGTTTTTTTTTACTATATTTACTACAATTAAGCAACTTTTATTTAACTGGTTTTTATTCTCCCTGCCAGTATTATATGCCATCACTTCCTTATTTAAGATCTCTTAAATTTGACTTACTACTCAGTCACCTAGAGTATGTATTCAAATAGCTTGTGTAATAAATAGGAAGTTTGAATTACTGAAGAAGTCTTTCTCTTGCCTTTATATATGACTAAAAATGTGGCTAAATATAAAATTATTGGTTGGTCATTAAAACTGTAGGCAGTGCTCAGTATTTTTTTAGGAATTCAGTTTTGCAGATGGGTATGATAACAAATTGATGTCTTTCTTTTTTCATTAATAACATTATTTTCCCGACTTCATGATTTTTTGACATTAGTTTATCATTGTATCAAAAAAAAAAATTAAAAAGTGTATGGCTCTTCTTAGGCAGAAGGGTTAAAAAGCCTCTTATTTAGTTAATTTGAATTTGTTAAGAACACAGTGAACTTCTTTTGATCTTCATATAGTTTCACCAAGTTTTCTTTCATAATTACCACTCATTCTTCAGTAAATATTGAGACTTTTATTGCTTATTTTTCTGGTTTCCGCATTCAGTATACCTAAAATCTTTTATTAATGATCTGTTCTGCTACCTCTATAAAAATTTTCTTCTGAGGTAAGTTTAGCTCTTTGCTCTTTTTCACTCTTCTTATGAGTTTTTCAAGTTTGACCTCTATGTTACAGTTTTAACCATCTTATCAGTTGTGTCCTTCATCCCGCTGGTACAATGTTAATATATATGTAGCCTGTCCTGATTGAACTAATTTGTCTCAGCCTATTGCTTTTGCTGGTGGCAGTGTAAATGATACACCATCATTATAAAATTAAGCATATACCTCTCAAATGACACAGCACTTCACTCCTAGGTATTTATCCTAGGAATCAGAAACAAAAGACTGAGTTTTGAGTTGAGACAGAAAGCTATAGGAGTAAGTGAGAAGCCTCGTGTATTGTGAAAGGACTTCTCTGTTTAACAAGTGGAAGCATATATAAGACACATTATTTTTCCTCAGCCTAATTTCAGGGAGCTTGTAGAGTATAGCACTTCTTAAAATTTTATATAGGCTCTTTGCCATACTTAGCTTTTGATTGTGGTGGGGTTTTTTTTTCAGTGTTTTTCATAGTATATTAATTTAAAAAAAAAGAAGTCAGGGGAAGGTGTGTCAGGAAACTAATATAATAATATTTATTTTATGTAAAATTAAAAAATCATAATGGGCTTTTTTGGAAGATATGAACTTAAGAATGTAGTGGTTCTAAAATAGGTCATGAGAATATCCTTGGATACTAAGTAGCTCCATCTTTCTGTGTAAGAGTTGCATTTCAAGGGGTGAACAATAACTGTATTTCTGTGTCTTATTTTGTGCAGTGAGGTGTTAAATAAGTGAGATGAGGAACTCCCTATTTTATTTTAAAAAATTTATAATCTGGGACTAAGGTGTTGCTTTTGGTTAAAAGCTAGTGTTACAGTAATTTTTGCTGATTTTAATATTAATCATTAGACTTTGTCAAATGAGTTAGTAACTAAAACCAACACATTGTTCGTGGTATTACATCATTCATTCTGCATGAAACTGAGGCTGTCTCTTGTCCTCTTATTATCCCAGTAAGGATTTACACCACTTAACCAGGTATTAATCATTGGCTCTTGTGAAAGCTGGGAATGTTTGAGTCAGTTGGATGATTGTGAGAAACAAAAACAGTGATAAAGGAGCAAAAAGCCTTTGATGGAACAAATTGCCTATGAGAAGACTGGGGATAAGCTCAGGAGCCTTGGAAGGTAGAGCTCAATGAAAGGATACATGCAGAAGAAGCCAGCCACATCTTCAGGTGGAGAGGAAGGAGACTGCAAGGTGTTGTTTCTAGGGGTTATCATCTTCTCTGTAAATTTAGAAGCAAGGCCATCTTCTCAGTAAATATTCCTGGAATGACTTGAGGGTACTGAGAGAAGGAAGAAAGACTGAGAAGTTTTGATGGTAAAGTTTGGGGTCAACTGTGGAGGAGAATGCAATAAGGAGTCATTCAGGAGAGAATTAAAGGCTTGCTGAGCAATAGAGAGGTCTTGGTGTGGTTACCTGTGTATTCTGAGTCCATTACAATGGCTTTGCAACCTTTCTGGTAGTCCTTGACAGAGGGGGACAAAGGAAAATAAAATAACTGGGACAGCTGTGAACTCTCAAGTGGATAGGAGACCAAGGAATTATATGGGAAAATGGAACAGGGGTCAGGAAGGCCTGATACTGAAAACAGACTAGAAATCCGTGTAGCTCCACAAGATTAGCTAAATACTTAAGGTCAAAATATAAGAACATAATCTAGGAGGCATTAGTGAAGAGTGGTAACCTGTTGCCCAGTTGGCAAGCTGATAATGACAGCAGTAGAAGAGCAGTCAAGAGAAAATCTATCAGGCTAGTCTGTCCCATTACTCCTGTTAGTTGAGGGCTACTCTGTGTTGTGTGTTTTGCTTAAATCCAGGTTGGCAAACATTTTCTTACAGGGCTAGATAGTATATATGCCTTAGACAATCTGAAAATGCATTTACCTGAAAACCACAGGTGGTTGCCCAGGGACACTTGTGTGAAATCCCCATTAGAAGTCAAGGTAAAAAAAGTATCAGTATAAACAGTGTTGCAGTCCTTGTCAGAATGAACTTCCTAGCCTCCTGGATGTTGAAGAGCTTGTTTTCAATCTACCTACAGGTATCTATGTCTGTATATATGTATGTGTGTGTGTATATAGGTATATGATACTATATACCTAATACTGTTTTAGTCCCTATGAGAAACATATAGAAATTACAGAAATAATCTGTCTTCCAAGAAATGCCAATCTATTTGGAGAAGGAAATGGGAAAAGGAAGACTGGAGGAATGAAAATACTTATAAAATATCATATAGTTGGACAGTGAGTTACTGCTACAAAGGTGACTTAATGACTTTGAGTACAGAATTGCCTGTATACCAAGCAGGAAGATTTCTCTGCCTTTGGACTTGAGGTTTGAGACAGTAGCCAACTGGGAACTCTTTTCTCACGTATAGCATTTCAGCTACTCTCGTGCTTTGGAAAGATGAAATGACTCATTTTTCCAAGATTATTATTTCTCTTGCTTAGTTCTGCTAAATGTCATAGTCTGAATAGTTATTAAAAGTTGGAAAAATAATTAAATGGACACTTTTCAGACTCAATCACATTTTGACTGGTATGATAATGGTCTCCCAAAATATTTGATGCCTTGAAAGTAGTGTCCTGCTGTATTTGATATAGACTCCTTTTTCTTCTTTTTAAATATTTTCTTGAATTATAAAATAAATTTATGTGGCAATAGATTAAGTCTGTTAATTCTATTTTGGGCAGTTATACCTAAGAAAAATAAAGACCAGTGGATAAATCCTATTTAGTGTTTGACACATTAAAGTGGTCATTTAAAATTGTTAAACCATATTTGGAAAGTAATCAGAAAGCAGCATGTAAAAGAAAACAGGATTATAAATTTGTTTCACTTTGATATCATAGAACAATATGTTGGAAGGGCCTAGTGCTATCACTTCCTACCGGTAATTTTACATAAAATACAATCTGGGATTCTAGATGGAAAATTACATCATCAGTTGTTCAGTGGCATGATGGTGTCTTTGTAAATCTGCCCGAGCAATTTGGTTACTGCAGTCAATTTGTGTTTTACTTTGCTCATTGTCAAATTCAAGATTTCTGTTGTTCTAGTTGAGCAAAAATTTTTGTATATCACGATTTCAAGATGGTGGGTAAGATTCAAGTTGGCCTTTTAAGTTAAGATACATGTGATGTTAAGTGTTGACAATAAACTTTCAGTGACATAAAGTGAAGTGGGAAATATTCTCCCACCCTAATCTTACCCAGGGCTATTGAAAAGAGATGTTCTTCTTTAATGATGACAGGCACGATGAAGGAAAACTTGGTATGAACTACAGTTCTAAAGAGAGTGATTCCAACCAGACTGTACTGATGGGCATCAGATGAACAGAGAAGGAAATATAATTGTAAACGGAAAAGGCGGGACTTTGTTTCTAACGATTCTGTTACGTTGAGGGATATTTGAGGATCTGACCACGAAGGATTCAGCCCTGAGACTGGGTTTAACATTTTAAAACATTTTTAAATATTAAAACTTAGATGAAGTCATAAAAGGTATGTAAGTAACTTTTGCAGATGATAGCAATATGGGAGGGAGCATTAATGTGATGGATGAGAACATCAGTGTACAAGGTTAATAGCTTCAACTGATTGCATCAAATTATGGGATTAAATTTGAATGTAAATATTTATTGTAAAAACCAGTTTGGACAGTTTTAAGGTAGTAGAAACACAGCTTGATAGCAAATGGTGCTTTTTAAAAAAGTGAATCTGGGTATTTTTATATGACTATAAGATTAATATGAGCCAGTAGTATGAAGCAGCTGCTAAAAAATAAAAACCTTAGGCACGATAGAAACATAGTAAAGATCAAGAGAAGTCCTAGACAGTGCTCGCTTCGGCAGCACGTATACTAAAAATTGGAATGATACAGAGAAGATTGGCATGGCCCTGAGCAAGGAAGACATGCACGTTCGTGTAGTGTTCCATATTTTTACCTCACACCAGTCAGAATGGCTATCGTTAAAATGTCTACAAATAATAAATTCTGGAGAGGGTGTGGAGAAAAAGGAACCCTCCTACACTGTTGGTGGGGATATATTTTGGTGCAGCCACTATGAGAAACAGTACAGAGGTTCCTCAAAAAACTAAAAATAGAGTTGCCATATGATCTAGCAATCCCACTTCTGGACATATATCTGGAGAAAACTCTAATTCAAAATGACACATGCACCCCAATGTTCATAGCAGCGCTATTTACAATAGCCAAGATGAGGAAGCAACCTAAGTATCCATTGACAGATGAATGGATAAAGAAGGTGTGGTATACATGTACAATGGGATACTACTAAAAGAATGAACTAATTCCATTAAAAAGAATGAACTACCCTTCTGCAGCAACATTGATGGACCTAGAGATTATCACACTAAGTGAAATAAGTCAGAAAGAGACAAATATTGTATGATATCACTAATATGTGGAATCTAAAATACGACACACATGAACTTGTTTACGAAACAAACAGACTCACAGACACAGAAGACAGATTTACGGTTACCAAAAAGGAAAGGGGGTGAGGGAGGGATAAATTAGGAGTTTGTGATTAACAGGTATCACTACTATATATAAAGTAGATAAACAATAAGGACCTACTGTATAGCACAGGAAACTATATTCAATGTCCTGTAATAAACCATAATGGAAGAGAATACGCAAAAGAATATATATCTATATCTATCTACCTATCTATTAATCTATCTATTATCTAGCTACCTACCTACCTATAGTATAACTGAATCACTTTGCTCTACACCAAAAACTAACACAACATTGTAAATGAATTATACTTCAAAAAAATAAACAGATTAAAAAAAAATTCGTAGACACTTTGCACACTGTGATGTGCAGGCCGCATCCAGAGGGTTGTGCTGCTGTCTGTGAGCCATGATTTAAGAAGAGTGCTTAATATGACAGAGCGGGTCCAAACGAGGCTGGAGGCTGACCAGTTTTCTTCAGATGTTCAAATTGCCAATGGAACAGATGCTGGAATTATTTTCTTTCAAGTAAAAGCTTCAAGAAGCAGGCTTGATTCTCCTGGGAAGGCATGGGCAGCCACTGCCAGAGAGATATAATAAAGAGGAATCTTTGGTTCGGTAGAGACTAAAAGGAATAACTTCTATTTTCCTTTTAAAAGTCGAAGATGCCATGATTATGGCATTATTGATGCCATAATAAATAATGCCATGATTCTTGAATATAAATCTAAGATTTGAGAAAGCAAAAAGAAAGACAATCCTGGGTAAGAACTGACATAGGCTGTGACCTGAGGGTCTCACTCTTGATTAGCTTCTGGGCCTATTTTAAAGCATGTTGTTTGGACCTCGGCTCTCCATTTAAAGCCTGAATTGGACTTAATTGTGATACAGTGTCAAGTGATAAAGGAGCATATCACAAGGGGTATACTGTTAGCGTTAAAAAGGGAAAGTCAGAAATAGCTTCACGTGGATTTTTTTCCCAAATCAAGCAACGCAATGAAGTACAACAAAAAAGGCAGAACGCCAAACTCACAAGAAATGATGGTCTATCCCTTTTGAAGGTTTTCATGAACTATATATAACAGGATTATAGTTTTTTACACTGTAGTTCACTTAGAATTGAAAATGAAGGTGCCTTCGGCTACCTGACTGCCTTTATAATTCTTAGTGATTCCTACAGTCTCATGGCAAATTGTAAGAATTTTCTTTTTCTCCTTCTTGTTTATTTTCAGGGAGATGGGTTCTGTTCTTTAGAGTTTCACAAAGATGTAGTAGATCTTAGTTTGAACACATTGATCCTCTTATTTCTTCAGAATCTGTTATGTGTGTGAAAGTCTAATTTGGTATGGGTCAGGGCAAAGGAAATATAAGGACACTGGGTAACAAAAGAGACAAAAAAGGATGACTGATGTGTTAACACCCTTATAAGCCTCTCTACTTCAAAAATACCGGTCTTGGATAAAGCTATTGTTGAAAGAACACTTTTTTCTCCCTCAGGTCCAATATCCAGACACACACAAGTATACACATACTCTTTTTATAATCTAGAAATGTTATAGGAATCTGAGAATACATTTTGTATTATTAAATGACACATTGTTCAAGTCAAGGTTTTGTTTTGTTTTTTTCTTTCACAACCGAGTTTATAGTCAATTGTCCTGTGACATTAACACATTGTAGGTATTCTTAGTTTGTTATTAAAGAAAATATTGGGAATATTAGACATCTTCAGGGAAATTTTTAAAAAATATTACTAGATGGGTGAACATTTATCCTTTCCAAGAATATAAAATTTGTGACTCATTTTTATCTTTGGTTTTCCACTGTAAAGAATGGGTGTCAGCTTCCTATGTAATTTTGATTTGTTTATCCAGCAGTTTTGTTTGTCTGTGCAGTTTTCTATGTGCCAATTGTGGTCAATATTTGGTTTCCATAAAAGGTATGAGTTTTCTTTGAGGCTATCTTTCTTGCCATTGCCAAACCCACAACTGATGCACCATTACTTTGACTTTTGTTCTTAATTTAAACTTGGCACAGGTCCTGTCTTTGGTGTAAAACATGAAGCAAACTCCATTTTGACCTGGAATCTGGGGAGGAAACTATTTGCTTGACATTCTCTAAAGAGACATATAGACAGGATGTTTGTGTTGCTCGTATAGGGATAGAACTGCTACCTGAATGTGCCAGTACCCACAAGTTCAGGGTTGGCACTGCTATTAAAAAAAAAAAAAAATCTAGCCAAGTCCGTTTTTCTCAATTTATAGGTAAAAGCAGGTAAAGACACATCAAAATGTCTCTGTTTAATGGAATGCAAAGCAATCCATTTAAAAAGGCCAGAACAGGATTTAGATCCAGACTGCCTGAGTTTGAATTCTGACTCTACCACTTATATGCCCAGGCAAGTTATTTAACCTGAGTCTGTTGTCTCAACTGTAAAAATGAGACATCAGAAGTTTCAACCTCATGGAGCTCTTGGAAGGATTAAGGTCTTGGAAGGACTTAGAACAGGGATTGACACAGAGTAGCCTCTTCCTTCTTCTCCTCATCTCTCAGAATTGAATATGCAAGTTACGTTCTTTTTTGGCAAGAGTATGGGATTTAGGGTCTTCGGAGAGTTACCTTTTGACATTCTGGCCTCATTGTCACCCTGCTCTAACTTACCTAGTCAATGACTTAGTCTTTACTTCTTATCTAGCAAACTGAATGGTAACCCTGTGACCTGAAGGTGCTAATACATCTCTAAAATGTGAACCATTCAGTCATATTTTATGAATAATTTAGGTCTCGTAAGCTCAGTTCATCCATACTTTGGAAATTTTTCAATCTTCTGTAAGAGCTACGTGGGGCTAGAAATTGAAACCACATAAAACAGTAAAGAAGAATTCCGACCAACTTTTACCTGTCAAATAAAGCCATTTATTCATATTTATTGAGTGTCTAGGACCTTCACAGTGGAGAAAACTACTCAATCATTCTCATGAGCTCCCTGCCTTGCACATTGTAGGCACCTAATAAAATGGTTTTTTCAATTGAAGTTTATGACCAAGCTTTTCACAGTGAAGATTCCTTTTCAAATATTCTCTAAATCTCTTCTCTTAGAAGTAGATACCCAGTCAGAAGTGGAGAAGTCGCAATTGCTGAGCTTAGCAGTAGCCAAAAGCAAACTTCATCCCTAAGTCTAATGACAGCTTCTTGGATGCAGCTCATGTGTGTTTCTCTTCTCTCTCTTTTTAAAGACAATCCCTAGGTTTGGATCTACTGCTGATTTTGCAGTTTTTACTGGTTAGGTCATATTGAGAATGATGATAGCATTAAAAATGAAATGTTGTATTCTTTTTTAATCCTTTGCCCCAGATTAGTTGAAAAGGGAGAGAGAAGAGGGGGAGATCCATTACTATTGTTCTACAACACTGAACTAATTGCTTCTTAAGAAATAGCATGAAAGTTGTACACATTATATAAAAAATCATTGTCTAAAGTGAAATTATTTTACAGATGAAGATAATGGTGCTTATTGAGGTAATAATGCATCGAATTATATTCAAAGAAGAATTAAATAAAAGATGTTCCGTCATTCTACACATGGTTCACTAACAGAAATTCAAGATTTTTCACATTGGTAAGACGGCCACTTTTAGTGCCACTAAATTTTGTGCCACTTTTAGCGCCACGTAATTAACTGTGATTTTGAGTCTTCACATATGGAAAAAAATTAGGCTAGTACACTTGTTTGTTTCAGAAACAGTTAATAATTTTTAGTTTATCACTGAAATGATATATATTTCTGAATGAGCTTCTCCAGAGGCATGTCACAGTCATCTCATCATTCAGTATCACCCTGCCTTTCTGTCAGTTTTAGCCATTTAGAGCCGCTATTTTGGCCGTTAACTCTCAGGTCCTTCACTCTCCTCAAGCTGATCTTGACACAGGATTAGGAATACCAAAGCTTCCAGTCACAAGGAACCAGTGTCAAAGAGATTAACTGAATTATCTGTTGGCTTAATTCCCCATTCATGCTCACATGGGAAGGGAGTAACTATATGTGAGAGTTCTTTTACAGCTATACTCCAATACAGGCAATGGCTGTTACCACTTCCCTATATTGGATCATTATGGTGACCTTCATTGCTCCTCAAGAACTCCTTTACCTAGTCTTTCTCTTCCATGGTCTCAATTCGTAGCATACAAATGTAGTTCTCTGTTTCTGTACAGCCCAGACTTTGAGGTTAATTGAATATCTAATTCTTACCTACTAAAATTGGGTAGCTGCAGAAAGCAAGCTTCTTAATCAAAATTTCGTGTTTCTTGCTGCTACTAAAATAGGCAGGAAGGCAGGCCTGTTAACCGGTATTAGTGAGACTTTATGAGAATTTCAGGAAAATGTTAATGTTCCTTTTGGCTGTGCTTCCAATGAATTAGCTGTTTATGTGAAACTTTGTCTGTATTGCTCATGAGACCAATGATGCTATGAGGTTTTTTCCCTCTGCCTTGGAAAAAAGTGTTGCCAGAGTCGTGTTCCTTATGATATTGTTACTTTGCTCCTGATTTTGCACTAAACTCAAAGACGTAATCAGGTAGTGTTGGGTGAAAATTGTTGGCTGGCATGAATAGAGAATCTTTTATCAAAAGAGTTAAATATGATATCCTAAACGATAAGTTTCTTTCCTGAATTAAAAAACAAAAACCCAATAACTTAATTTTCCTTTATTTCTCAGTTAGCTGTGAAGGTAAGCTACAGGTAAACCTTTTCATACAGATGTGTACCTCACCATCTTGGTATTTCTAAGCCTGAAATCTGTTTTACTCAGACTTTTTTTTTTTTTTCCTAATAGACTATTTCCGAAATTGATGCAGATCTCTTATATCACAATTAATAATTTCCAGTTTATTTTTTTCAAATAAGGCTCTTCTTTTATTATTATTTTTTTTTATTGGAGTATAGTTGCTTTACAATGTTGTGTTAGTTTCTGTTGTACAACAAAGTGAATCAGCTATATGTTACATACATCCCCTCCCTCTTGGACCTCTATCCCACCCCTCTAGGTCACCACAGAGCACCAAGCTGAGCTCCCTGTGCTATACAGCAGGTTCCCACTAGCTATCTATTTTACACATGGTAGTGTATACATGTCAATCCTAATCTCCCAATTCATCCCACACTCCCCCTCCCCTCTGTGTCCACACGTCCGTTCTCTATGTCTGCATCTCTATTCCTGCCCTGCAAATAGGAAATACATGACTTTAATTTAATATAGGCTACATATATTTTGACCTGTTTGCTCATCCATATCTACCATCTACCAACTATGTGCTGGGCATGTGAAGGGTACAAAGCCCTCTGCCTTTATTTGGTGGGAGTTACAGTCTCCTTTTTGAGAAGCTATTGGAGAGTAACATTAATGGGTTAAAATAATGTCAAATTAGAAATCCTTTTAAGACATATTTAAGGATAAAAATTACTTTAAAGATCTTAATACACTATAGGAAAGCACAGGAAAAATCCTAAAATACTAACTTAGAATGGGCTTGGGAATAGAAATATCAACTTTGGAATCCTAGCACTGTTACTTAACAGGCACAAATTACACTTGCCTTTTTGCATTCTCATTTTGTTTTCCCTAAAAAATAGAGGTAATAAAAGTATCATCTTTATAGAGGTGTGTGAGAACTATGTGATATAATATGTACAACTACTGCCACCCAGTAGGTTCTTAATGCATTTTGCCTTTATTTTTATTACCAATGTTATTGAAAACAAGAGTTTATGGAAATTAAGTAGACTTATAGAAATTAGAACATTATAGGATAGAATAATCTTTCAGAATGTTGGCTTATATGGCTTTTTAAGTTTATGTATATCATACTTATTTGACTGTCAAATTTATTTTTAAAATTTCAATTCCCTCTTATCTCCAGGAAGCATGTATTTTTATTTTTCCACGCAGTATGTTGTCCTCCTTATTATTCTGGACATGGAAATAAAGGAGTGCTTGGAAATGTCTAGATTGTCTTGGCCATTCTCTTGTTACATTCAGTGATGTCAGTAAGACAGGCTCCTTCAGGAGCTGTGTACTTTATGAGTCTGGAGTGTCATATAAAAAAGAAATATCCATAACTCTATATTTTATGGCTGGAGGTTATATAAGGATTCTTGGTCGACTTTCTTTTGAGATGGAGTATTTCAGTAATGGTTTAAAATTGACATTCTGAATTATTATGTAATTATTTTGCATTCTTCTTATTTTCTTATTTGAAAGTAAAGAGCTCCTAATAACCAAAATATAGATGTACTTTGGACGTTTGACATATACAGTGTCCACGGAATCTTTCCACCTATCGTTAATAGGTACATTTCAGCTACACTATTTTTTTTAAGGCTAAGTCTTTTTTACTTTATCTTATTTTTTTATCATCTTTATTGGAGTACAATTGCTTTACAATGGTGTGTTAGTTTCTGCTGTATAACAAAGTGAATCAGCTATACATATACGTATATCCCCATATCTCCTCCCTCTTGCGTCTCCTTCCCACCCTCCCTATCACACTCATCTAGGTGTTCACAAAGCACCCTCCCTGTGCTATGTGGCTGCTTCCCACTTGCTATCCGTTTTACATTTGCTAGTGTATATATGTCCATGCCCTCTCACTTTGTCCCAGCTTACCCTTCCCCCTCCCTGTGTCCTCAAGTTCATTCTCTACGTCTGCATCTTTATTCCTGTCTTGCCCCTAGGTTTTTCGGAACCTTTTTTTTTTTTTTTTTAAGATTCCATATGTATGTTTTTCTCTTTCAGACTTACTTCACTCTTTATGACACTCTAAGTCCATCCACCTCACTACAAATAACTCAATTTCGTTTCTTTTTATGGCTGAGTAATAAGGCAAGAATATACAATGGAGGAAAGACAGCCTCTTCAATAAGTGGTGCTGGGAAAACAGGACAGCTACATGTAAAAGAAAGAAATTAGAACACTCCACAACACCATACACAAAAATAAACCCAAAATGGATTAAAGACCTAAATGTAAGGCCAGACACTATAAAACCCTTAGAGGAAAACATAGGGAGAACACTCTATGACATAAATCACAGCAAGATCCTTATTGACCCACCTCCTAGAGGAATGGAAATAAAACAAAAATAAACAAATGAGACCTAATGAAACTTCAAAGCTTTTGCACAGCAATGGAAACCATAAACAAGACCAAAAGACAACCCTCAGAATGGGAGAAAACATTTGCAAATGAAGCAACTGACAAAGGATTAATCTCCAAAATTTACAAGCAGCTCATGCAGCTCAGTATCAAAAAAACAAACAACCCCATCCAAAAATGGACAGAAGACCTAAATAGACATTTCTCCAAAGAAGATACACAAATTGCCAACAAACACATGAAAGGGTGCTCAACATCGCTAATCATTAGAGAAATGCAAATCAAAACTACCATGAGGTATCACCTCATACCGGTCAGAATGGCCATCATCAAAAAATCTACAGGCAATAAATGCTGGAGAGGGTGTGGAGAAAAGGGGACCCTCTTGCACTGTTGGTGGGAATGTAAATTGATACAGCCACTATGGAGAACAGTATGGACGTTCCTTATAAAACTAAAAATAGAACTACCTACCATATGACCCAGCAATCCCACTACTCAGGGCATATATCCTGAGAAAACCATAATTCAAAAAGAGTCATGTACCACAATGTTCATTGCAGCTCTATTTTCAATAGTCAGGACATGGAAGCAACCTAAGTGTACATCAACAGATGAATGGATGAAGAAGACGTGGCACATATATACAGCTACACTATTTATTTAACTGTTCCCTGCCATTTAAGAAAAGATGACATTTAGTAGATTTATGTCATTCCTGAAAAGATTCTTCTTTGTTATTTAACTTGCTAGAAACTCCTAACTTCACTCTTAGCTTAAGATTTCAGTTACTACTTCCTTAAGACTAAAACCTCCCAGTTTGCAATGTATTGGACACACCGTTTACGTCTATTAGGTGGCCTTTCCTAGTTTATACTACAGTAACAAAGTTAGAGCTTTATTTCTTGCTCATGTTCAGTATTGTATGAGGCTCCCCTTCATGTACCTTCATGGTGGGACACAAGCTGAGGGGCAACCCTTTCCTGGGCCATGCCAAGGTGGTGACAGATTGGAAAAAGAGATTGTAAGACTACATGCTGGCTCTTAACAGCTTCTGCTCGTATGAGGCCTGTGTCTCATATCTTTTCCACTCATATTTCATGAGCCAAAGTCAGTCACATGGCCAAGCCTGATGATAATGTGATGGAAAATATTGCTTCCTGTAGCAATGGGCCTGGTTTGTAGGGGAGGGGACCAGCAAAAATGTTTAGACAAAATTATAGTCCACCACACTACCTCAGTATTGCTCTCTTGACATGTTGAAATGTGCCTTCCTCGCTATAATTCGAAAATTCTATGTATTCACTTTTTAAACATATACTGAGCATTAACTATTATATATTCTGCATAGTCAGTGATTGTACAGACTTTAATATTAAGGACCATAAACTGAAAGAAGAGTCTACTGATGTGCTTAGCTCTCGTCCTCCTGATATTTCTATACATATTCAATAATTTTCATAATGTTTTCCATGATACTCTCTTCACTCACCTTTTGTGATGCCAAAAGGTGACTTGGACTTTTTAAAGAGAGATGGGTTTGGAATTCTACCTCTGTGATTCATTAGCAATGTGATCTTAGTTATTAATTCTCCTTGATCTCCCTTTTCCTGAATACTCTGGGATTATACAAAACATGTGACTCACCTGGTCAATCACTTTGATGCATTATAAATTTTCAAGCAAGTCATATCTTGTATCACTTCCACCATGACCCTCTAGGAACTCTCATTTCACTCAGAATTAAAACAGAAGCCCTTTTTGTGTTCTACAAACTCCACAATGATCTGTCCCCATGGTTCTCACCCTTGCTTACTTTGCTCCAACTATGTTGGGCTTCTCGATAATCCAAAACACAGAAAGCACAGTCCAGGCTTGGCACTTCTGCTACTGACGTTCCCACTGGAATGTTACTTCTTTAAATATCTACAAGGCTTGTTTCATCATTTTTTTCTGCTTAAATATCATCTCATTAGAAAGGCCTCTGGCCACTGTGTTTAAGATATCACCTCTTCTATCACTCTGTAACTTCTTACCTTGACATATGTTTTCTATTTTGATTTATCATCACTAGACATATATATGTGTGTGTGTTTGTTTACTGGTTTATGATTTTTTCCTCCCTCTAGAATTTAAACTTCATAAGAACAGAGACTATTTTGTATACTGTACATTCTACCACCTACAATGCTTCCTGGCCCATAGTAGGTGATTAGTAATTGATGAGTAAATAAATTTAACTTATATCATTCAGGAGAATAAATAATAAGATTAAACAGAGAAAAAAAGACAGGTTCCTTGTATCTTCTGTTTATTACTCAATACCAGAAAAGGTTACTGAGACATAATTACGGAATATTTATATTTATCTTCCAAGTCACTACCCAATTTTTTTTTGAATTTTATTTTATTTTTTTATACAGCAGGTTCTTATTAGTCATCCATTTTATACACATCAGTGTATACATGTCAATCCAATTCTCCCAATTCATCACACCACAACCCCCACCTGGCACTGCTCTCCCCAGCTTGGTGTCCATACATTTGTTCTCTACATCTGTGTCTCAATTTCTGCCCTGCAAACCGGTTCATCTGTACCATTTTTCTAGGTTGCACATATATGCGTTAATATGCGATATTTGTTTTTCTCCTTCTGACTTACTTCACTCTGTATGACAGTCTCTAGGTCCACCCATGTCTCTACAAATGACCCAATTTCTTTCCTTTTATGGCTGAGTAATATTCCATTGTATATATGTACCACATCTTCTTTATCTATTCGTCTGCTGATGGGTATTTAGGTTGCTGCCATGACCTGGCTATTGTAAATAGTGCTGCAATGAACATTGGGGTCCATGTGTCTTTTTGAATTATGCTTTTCTCTGGGTATATGCCCAGTAGTGGGATTGCTGGGTCGTATGGTAGTTTTATTTTTAGTTTTTTAAGGAACCTTCATACTGTTCTCCATAGTGGCTGTATCAATTTACGTTCCCACCATCAGTGCAAGAGTGTTCCCTTTTCTCCACACCCTCTCCAGCATTTATTGTTTGTAGATTTTTTGATGATGGCCATTCTGACTGGTGTGAGGTGATACCTCATTGTAGTTTTGATTTGCATTTCTCTAATAATTAATGATGTTGAGCAGCTTCTCATGTCCGTCTTGGCCATCTGTATGTCCTCTTTGGAGAAATGTCTATTTATGTCTTCTGCCCATTTTTTGATTGGGTTGTTTGTTTTATTAATATTGAGATGCATGAGCTGTTCATATATTTTGGAGATTAACCCTTTGTCCATTGCTTTGTTTGCAAATATTTTCTCCCATTCTGAAGGTTGTCTTTTCGTCTTGTTTGTAGCTTCCTTGGTTATGCAAAAGCTTTTAAGTTTCATTAGGTCCCATTTGTTTATCTTTTTTTTAATTTCCATTCCTCTAGGAGGTGGATCAAAAAAGATCTTGCTGTGATTTATATCAAAGAGTGCTCTTCCTATGTTTTCCTCTAAGAGTTTTATAGTGTCCAGTCTTACATTTAGTTCTCTAATCCATTTTGAGTTTATTTTTGTGTATGGTATTAGGGAGTGTTCTAATTTCATTCTTTTACATGTAGCTGTCCAGTTTCCCCAGCACCACTTATTGAAGAGGCTGTCTTTTCTCCATTGTATATCCTTGCCTCTTTTGTCATAGATTAGTTGACCATAGGTGTGTGGGTTTATCTCTGGGCTTTCTATCCTATTCCATTGAGCTATGTTTCTGTTTTTGTGCCAGGACCATATTGTCTTGATTATTGTAGCTTTGTAGTATAGTCTCAAGTCAGGGAGTCTGACTCCTCCAGCCCTGTTTTTTTCCCTCAAGACTGATTTGTCTATTCGGGGTCTTTTGTGTCTCCATACAAATTATCTGTTCTAGTTCTGCAAAAACTGCCATTGGTGCTAAGGATTGCATTGAATGTATAGATTGCTTTGTGTAGTATAGTCATTTTCACAATATTGATTCTTCCAATCCAAGAACATCGTATATCTCTCCATCTGTTCGTATCACCTTTAATTTCTTTCAGCAGTGTCTTATAGTTTTCTGCATACAGGTCTTTTTGTCTCCCTAGGTAGGTTTATTCCTAGGTATTTTATTCTTTTTGTTGCAATGGAAAATGGGAATGTTTCCTTAATTTCTCTTGCAGATTTTTCATCATTAACGTATAGGAATGCAAGAGATTTGTGTGCATTAATTTTGTATCGTGCAACTTTACCAAATTCATTGATTAGATCTAGTAGTTTTCTGGTGGCATCTTTAGGATTCTCTATGTATAGTATCATGTCACCTGCAAACAGTGACAGTTTTACTTCTTTTTTTCCAATTTGTATTCCTTTTATTTATTTTTCTTCTCTGATTGCCATGGCTAGGACTTCCAAAATTATGTTGAATAATAGTGGTGAGAGTGGGCAACCTTGTTTTGTTCCTGATCTTTGAGGAAATGCTTTCAAATTTTTCACTGTTGAGAATGATGTTTGCTGTCAGTCTGTCATATATGGCCTTTACTGTTTACTGAACCTACCTACTGTTGAGGTAGGTTCCCTCTATGCCCACTTTCTGGAGAGTGTTTATCATAAGGATCCTCTGGTCCTTTCTCTCTCTCTTCTCCTTCTGGGACCCCTATAATGCAAATGTTGTTGCATTTAATCTTGTCCCAGAGATCTCTTAGGCTCTCTTCATTTCTTTTCCTTCTTTTTTCTTTATTCTGTTCTGCAGCAGTGAATTCCACCATTCTGTCTTCCAGGTCACTTATCCGTTCTTCTGCCTCAGTTACTCTGCTATTGATTCCTTCTAGTGTATTTTTCATTTCAGTTATTGTTTTGTTCATCTCTGTTTGCTTGTTCTTTAATTCTTCTAGATCTTTGTTAAACATTTCTTGCATCTTCTCGATCTTTGCCTCCATTCTTTTTCCAAGGCCCTGGATCATCTTCACTGTCATTATTCTGAATTCTTTTTCTGAAAGGTTGCCTATCTCCACTTCATTTAGTTGTTTTTCAGGGTTTTTTCTTGTTCCTTCATCTGGTACGTAGCCGTCTGCCTTTTCATCTCTTCTATCTTTCGGTGGATGTGGTTTTTGTTCCATAGGCTGCAGGATTGTAGTTCTTCTTGCTTCTGCTGTCTGCCCTCTGGTGGATGAGGCTGTCTGAGAGGCTTGTGCAGGTTTCCTGATGGGAGGGACTGGTGGTGGGTAGAGCTGGCTGTTGCTTTGGTAGGCAGAGCTCAGTAAAACTTTAATCCGCTTGACTGCTGATGGGTGATGCTGGGTTCCCTCCCTGTTAGTTGTTTGGCCTGAGGTGACCCAACACTGGAGCCTACCCGGGCTCTTTGGTGGGGTAATGGCAGACTCTGGGAGGGCTCACGCCAAGGAGTACTTCTCAGAACTTCTGCTGCCAGTGTCCTTGTCCTTGAGGTGAGACAGAGCCACCCCCCGCCTCTGCAGGAGACCCTCCAACACCAGCAGGTAGGTCTGGTTCAGTCTCCTATGGGGTCACTGCTCCTTCCCCTGGGTCCTGATGCGCACATTACTTTGTGTGTGCCCTCCAAGAGTGGAGTCTCTGTTTCCCCCAGTGCTGTCGAAGTCCTGCAATCAAATCCCACTAGCCTTCAAAGTCTGATTCTCTAGGAATTCCTCCTCCCGTTGCCGGGTCCCCAGGTTGGGAATCCTGATGTGTGGCTCAGAACCTTCACTCTAGTGGGTGGACTTTGGTGGTATAAGTGTTCTCCAGTTTGTGAGTCACCCACCCAGCAGTTATGGGATTTGATTTTATTGTGATTGCACCCCTCCTGCCGTCTCACTGTGGCTTCTCCTTTGTCTTTGGATGTGGGGTATCTTTTTTGGTGAGTTCCAGTGTCTTCCTGTCGATGATTGTTCAGCAGTCAGTTGTGATTCTGGTATTCTTGCAAGAGGGAGTGAGAGCACGTCCTTCTACTCCACCATCTTGAACCAATCCTCACTACCCAATTGAATGCAGTCTTAATAACTATAAACTGCTAACTATAAAATATACATGATTATATTACTTTTTAAGATATTTTTTAAAATATTTCTTATAGGTGGAAACTGGTTTATTTGAAATGTAAACTGCACTTAAGCAGTTGGGCTAAAGACAGTAGTAAAAAAATTGCTTCCTTTCTTGGAAAATAGGTAAAAGAAAAAAAATCAAGCAGTACTTTGAATTTAGAGCAGTGAATTTAATAATGAAGTTAAATTTTACAATATCTGAAAAATTTAAGAACCTAAGGCATTTTACTTAAGGAGCTAAGACTTTTCATTTAAGCCAAGGTGTAATTTCAATATATCATCAGTATAAAATTGTTAATAAGATAATTTATATTTTTAATATTAATTCTTTGAAATCTGATGTGTATTTAGACTTACCACATTTCTCAGCTTGGATTGGCCACATTTCTGGTGGTTAGTTGCCATTTGTGGCTGATAGCTACCATATTGGATCTTACAGTTCCAATCTAACTGGTCATACCAATACAGGAGGATTCTAGCGAGGGCTACTCTTCGTTGCCGTGCGCGGGCATCTCATTGCGGTGGGTTATCTTGTTATGGAGCACAGGCTCTAGGTGCACGGGCTTCAGTAGTTGTGCCACGTGGGCTCAATAGTTGTGGCTCGCGGGCTCTAGAGCGCAGGCTCAGTAGTTGTGACGCACAGGCCTAGTTGCTACACGGCATATGGGACCTTCCTGGACCAGGGCTTGAACCCGTGTCCCCTGCATTGGCAGGCAGATTCTTAACCACTGCGCCACCAGGGAAGCCCCTCATTGCATCTGTATTTCACTGCTATCATGTTATTTTTTTTCAAGTTTAATAGACAAAAAACAGCATTTCATCATTTTTAATTTGTCTTTGATTAGCAGGAATATTTATCATAACTAATAGTTATTGAGAGCCACCTGTGTGCTAGGATTGGAGCAGTTGCTTTATTAATGTTATCTGGCTCTTCACAAAGATATGAAGATGTGTTAAAGGGTAAAGGGGTCCCAGAAGTTTTCCAAAATTTGCCAGACTCACACAGCTTTAAGTGGCAGAGCTGGGATCTCAGGTCTTTGTTTTTGACTGACTTAGGAATTTATGTAGGGCCAGTGGTCTTGAGATTCCAGGGAGCTATAAATTGAACTTTATTTCATAGGCAATGAAACTATGTTAATTGAAATGAGTGTGAAACTCTAAATATAGTCCTCTGATTCTTAGGTAACTCCTCAAGTAAAATCATCTCTGGTGCCCAATATAGCTGAAGTTAACCTGAAAAATGGGCTCTAAATGGATTAAATGTCATTATTTTGGTTATCTGCTATGTTTGTTCAAATGAACAAGTATTAATTAACTCTGTTGTAGATATTCACCACTCTACTAACAAATATGCACGAGTTAAATAAGGTTGCTTATTGATGAAGACCGTCTGATTTTAAAAATATTTCCAAATTATATTTCATTTTGATTCTAGAGGAATCGAAGACTTTTTCCTAGTAGTCCGTCTGCCCTGTACGGCTGTTTTTCTGGATTCTAAAGCGCTGTCACATAACTTCTGCTTGAAGTTATGCCTCAGTATGCAGTGGGTTCCTGTTTGCAGCAGAAGCCCAGAGAATGAATTGAAAGTGTCCTCTTTGTTTGTATATATTAACGTATAAGTGCTTCTTTCCCAGGATCAGTTTTAAATCCAAGGGAGCTGGAACCTTTTTAGTGGTGATTTGAATCTCCTAGACTGTTGAAAATTGTGAACATCAGAAGATCTCTGGTATAGAATATGTTTAATATTTTGAATCTCCATTAGCACCAATATGAAATCCAGATATGGCAGGAAATATCCATGTGTATGAGGAAAGCAGCATCTTTTGAGTCACTGAGTAGCCATGTAAAAGAAGTTTTGAATCTTACTCTAAAATAATTTTCCTTTTGTCAGGATTTTAGTTACACATTCAGGTGGAGATCATTTTTATGCTGAGGAAATACCTTGGCCTTGGTCCCACTGTCCTGAACGGAATAGGAATGGGCAGATGGATTTCTGGGAACCACAGAGCAGCATGCAAGTTTGCTTTGGAGACAGGGTTTCTTGCCATGCGTGTGAATTTCAAAGTGAAATGTTAACCTGCCTTAGCATCTCTAAGCCTTCATTGTTGGTTTTGGCTATTGTTTAGTGACACTTGTACTACCAGCAGTTGGAGAGTTTGCAAAGGCATCTGTAGCCTTGTTTTTAATATTACTCTAGCTGTCAGTAAGTAGAACTTCAAAGCCATCATTTTGAAGAAGTTGCATTGAAAATGAACTCCATTTTAGATGAAATTCTTGGTCAAAGCAAGAGAAACATTATCATAAAAGTTTTATGACTTTTTCAGTGTTGACTTACAGGGTAGGATTCAGTATGAACCCAGGACAACATGGAGCATACAGAGACTGGAAGGAAGGTAGAAGGTCACAGCCCTGGGTCACTAGGATGCCAGAACTTCTACCAAGCTCAAACGTGATTCAAGAAACTGTGTGTACTAGGAGTTAGGACCATAGTTAGTTCTGAGTGATAAGGTTTTTCCAGGCAAATGGATTTCTAGGAAACAAAGTTAAGTAATGTTAAGCTCTGACCACTTTAAAAGCAAAAGAAAACTCACCCTCCTACTGCTATCTTTCTGACTGAGGCCTTAAAGCTTACCCCAGGTTTCAGGTCAGGCTAACTTAGCATTAGCAAAGATGCGAGAAACTAGAGCATTCGGGAAGAGGCCATATCCTCCACAAAGATTCTGTGGGCTTACCCAGGAAGCGAGAATTTCTAGTTACATCTCTGCAAGGGGTCCATTTATTTGTTTTGTTTTTTTGATTGAGCATATCAGCAGGAAGTAAAGGTATACAGCAAGTAGCAGGTATTTGACAGTGTAGGCTGGAGATGGGGGACATATGAAAAGCAAGGTACTAATCCACAAAGAGTGCTTCACATACATTAGAGGGGTTTCTGAGTGCCCATCACTAAGTGCATTTCAAAGTGGGGTTCTTGTCCCAGAAAAGTCCAAAATCTCAGGCATGGTCATCAATCAGGGAAACTTCAGGGGAAATGTGGCAGTAGCCCAAGTCTTTTTACGACTATAATAGGGAATATCAGGAAGACTATCTCCCTATGCATGGATACTGGTTGAAACAAGAAAAGAGGGGGGCGTTCCAGGACCCTATATGTTATGAGGAGCACCGTATCCCGGCAGCTGACCATAGGACTGACTGTAGGAGAGTACTGATAATCTAAACCAAGGTTGATCCAGGCACACAACCTGAAAGTCAGTGGTCGCAGTGACCCCTGCTGTGATCGGTTGTCATGGACATAAAGAATACACTGGCTCTCTACTAGACCTAGTAGGAAGAGACCAGGCGTATCTGTAGATCACCCCCTAAGGTAGATCCTGAAAACAATATGAATAAGAAAAACAGTTTACCATTAAAAAAAAAAAAGCCAATCAGAGATTATATTAGTACAGCGCCTAACACGTTCACTAGCTCAACTTTCCCTCCTTTCACTCTACTGGTCTCTGCTAGGTTGTTACATGTTAAGAGAACAATATATAGTGGCACTGTTAATAATTCCATTTGAATTCAGATTTACTTCAAAATCCAATATATATCTTTAAAAATAAAGAGATGGCATGTTTGAGAATATCTTAGGTTGTTGATGACCATGATGTTTTCGTCCAGAATACTTACACTCTGACCTGCATAGCGGTGGAATTACATGAAGGGAGTGATGGAACGGGATGATTCAGAGGAGAGAAGAGCGAAGGAAACAGAATAAACCACAGAGTCTAGAAACTACAGTGCACGGTTTCCCCTGCTACTGTAGTAGGAGCGCTCACGGTCATTGCACAAAGCCATGCGGCTTAGTTAGCTTAACAGAATAATGGAAGAACAACAATCTTGGAAGGTTTTTAAAATTCTGTTTCAATGGGATTTTCCCCGCAATTGACAGCTTATGTGCATATTAATATTTTTAACTCATAAATCTCCATCAGCTCCGTACTTTTATTTTGAGAAACCCTAAGCAATGCCTCGCTGAAACCTGGAGTTACACAGAGAACTACTTTGAAACCACTTTGGGGATTCCACTGTCCCTCCCCAAGGAAGGAGAGATGGAAGGCTGTTATAATTCTGTAGCATCCTGGAGATCATCTGTTTCACTGTGCTACACTGTGCGACTGTCAAATCCCAACCTCCCTGACGTTTGTGTTCTTTGAACTCTTATCATGGAAATCTTCAAAAGATGACTATTCCACATATGAACAGGGATAACTGCTACAAAGTTCGTAGTTGACAGAACTCTTCGTCCTTAAAATTCCACCCATCTCTTCAAGTTCTTTATTGTTAAATGGACAATTTTTTGCTAATTGATTACTCCCCACTGTGACAAGACTGTTATTACTTTCAGTGCCATAGATCTTCAGCACCTATTTATATTGAAACAACATACATATTGCCTCTACAGTTCCATGATGCCATTTATTAAATGCTCATTGGATTATTCACGACACTGTATTATCCATTGTTTTTCCCATGAATACTGGCCTCTGGTGGCTCCCTCAGAGGTTGTTCTGTAAACACTAAGAACCGTGAATGGACCTCTTACTCAGAATGTGGAGGGAAATGCGAACCATAATTTGTTTCCTAGTCATGTTAAATTTAGAATTTAGAGTGTGAACTGAGAATAACACATCTATCTTTCAATTATATCTTTTCATGAACTCTTTAGGCCATAATAAGTGCATTCCTAGATTGTGATCATTTTTCTTTTTGCGGAACGCGGGCCTCTCACTGTTGTGGCCTCTCGTGTTGCGGAGCACAGGCTCCGGATGCGCAGGCTCAGCAGTCATGGCTCACGGGCCCAGCCGCTCTGCGGCATGTGGGATCCTCCCGGACCGAGGCACGAACCCGTGTCCCCTGCATCGGCAGGCGGACTCTCAACCACTGCACCATCAGGGAAGCCCCGATTGTGATCATTTTGAATGTTAACCGTGCCCCTGTCTTCTACACAGGGCCACCCATAGGGCAGGGGTGAGGGGACCTTGGGTGGAGAGAGAGAAGTTGCCTCTTCATATAAGGAATATCTCTCCCTCGGCCATACAGCTGGCGACCGACCTGGGGAAGCACATCAGTAGGAAGTAAGAGAGGATATTGATCACAAGGACTCATTAGCATTAGGGAAAAACGGTCTTGAAAGGCCTTTGAGAAGATAGATATGGCCACTACTAGAGGACTGTCTGACAATTAGCAAATGGGGAGGGATGGCAGCTCTGCATGCAGTGGGCAGTGAGTCCACAGGATAAAGAGTGCCTGCTGCTACCCCCTGCTACCCTTAAGTGCTACAGACGAGCAGCATCACCACAGTTGGAACATGGGCAAACGGATGCATGGGCCCACGAAGCTCAAGGCTGGTGGTAGACCTTTGGTTGCCCAGAACCTGAACTCGCCCTTTGTCCAACGTGAATAAACATTGTTCAGGATCATTTACATTTGCACCATTTTTGCAACCTAACCTTGTACAACCTTATGGAAGAAATAGTACACTGACCAGTGGGAGGGATCCTTTTCCAGGCTGCTCTCCTGGAACTAGAACAAGGTCACTAAGCCCTGAAATAGGTGTGAATCCCTAAACTAATCGGAACAACTGGTTCACCCCATACTTGGGATAAAGCATTGGAGAAGACCTCAAATAGAGGAAACAGGAATAGGTCCAATACAGTTCTGGTCTGAATTCAAGGTACCACACCCAGATAGCACTGCAGACACTGGCATGCTCCAGGCACCAGAGAAGGGCTTCTTTAGAAAATTTCAGTGAAGTGGTATAATGTTTTAGTTATGCAAGAGGAATAAGTTCTAGAAATTTGCTGTACAACATAGCACCTATAGTTAATAATATTGTATTGCACACTAAAAAATTTGTCAAGGGCTTCCCTGGTGGCGCAGTGGTTGAGAGTCCACCTGCCGATGCAGGGGACACGGGTTTGTGCCCTGGTCCGGGAGGATCCCGCATGCTGCGGAGCGGCTGGGCCTGTGAGCCACGGCTGCTGGGCCTGCGCGTCTGGAGCCTGTGCTCCGCAATGGGAGAGGCCGCAACAGTGAGAGGCCCGCGTAACGCAAAAACAAACAAAAAAACAAAACAAAATTTGTCAAGAGGATAGACCTCATGTTAAGTGTTCTTACCACACACACACAAAACAGGAAGGAAACTTTCAGAAGTGTTGAATATATCTGTTACTTTGTGTTGATGACTTTCTGGCTTTATGCATATGTCCAAACTCATGAAACTGTAAATCAGATATGCATAGTTTTTTGTATGTCAGTTATACGTCAATAAAGTTATTTTAAGAAGAAAGGAAACTTTCAAAGAAGGCACTTCAAGTGTGGGAGCCCCTGAAGACTGGGGCCCAGGACAGGGGCCTCACTTGCCTGGTTGTAAAAGGTGGCACTGCCCATTAGAGCTGTTTAATTGTGTAAAAAGTTTTCTTCTTGGTTCTAAGTCATCTTTTCTTGTCCTTCTCAATTTCTTCCAGTCTTCCCACAAGTGGATGAATGCCTTCTGAAGTATAACAACATTGTAGATGCCATTCCTTTATGTGTGTGACCATCTGTGCATGGGCACTGTCCTTCCTAATTAAGCTGTACATAACTGTCGTCTGCATTGTTTATATGTTTGTTTGGCATTCATATCCTTAGTAACACAATCTGTTCAAAATCAGTAAAATCACCCCAATTGTCACTCATCAAATGCTAATATTACCACATAGGCAATCATAGTTATTTTGGTACATGTTTTAAGACCCACACAGAGGACTCTGGGCATTTTGTAATTGGACCCAGTCATTGGTTATTTTGAGAGGAAGATAGAAATGAGCTATTCTTATAAATTTAGGAGTTTATAAAGACAAATTTAATCCTGAAGTGTTTTAAGATCACTTTACTCAAGTTGCAAAGGAGAATTTAACCTCATTTAAGTTGGTGTTTAGCTGATTTGAACATGAAATTAATTTTCTTTGTTACTTCATGAGATTTAAAAAAGGAGACTTTTATTAAATTGGTTTTATACTGTTTTTAAACCCAATAAAACATTGCATTGTTGTTAGCTGTTGGGAAGGAAGAAATTTTTTTCTACTCTTCTAGGTTCTTCTGGCTGGTCTAAGAATTAAATGGACATGAGACAGATTAATAAGAGAACATCAATCAAAAGTTTAATAACAGGTACACATGGGAGAGACACAGGAAAACTAACTTGGCAAAATGGCCAAAGCCCTCACCTTAAATACCATCTTCGGCTAAAGCCAAAAGAGAAAGTTGGCAGTAGTGGTTTGGGACTTCAAACGACAGGAAGGCAATTCACATGGAGATGAAAAAGCAAATATTTGGTAAACAAACATTGGCTGGTCCGTGCAGAGACAACGGGACACAGAGGGGAATTTTAACAAACAGACTATGCTAGATTCCTCCTGATATACCACACCTAGTTCATACTATAGTTATCTACGGTGTTAGTTCCTTTCCTGGAATAAGTCCTCTATCGACATTCTTTTAGGCAGTTAGGGAGAAGGCCAAAGGTTCTTCCTGAGTCTCTTGGGCCTTGATGATTTTCAGCTCGAAATAATACACATGCCAAAGAGACCCATTTTGGGGTGGTAAATTCTGCTCTCTTACATGGCTTGATTGCATTTTGTTCTGCTTTAACTATTTTACCATCTTATAGGAGGTCTGTAGCTCTGAATTAGCTAACAGACCTCTCCTTTATAAATGGAGTGAGCAGGTACATAAATTTCTGCATATTCATGTCAGTATATAAGTGACTTTTGTGAAAGCAAGTCTGGGTCATTGTTTTGGAAGCTACCCCAGTTCACATAACATATATACCTCATCCAGGAAGTATCTGCGCATGCATCAGCAAGCCAGTCTTCCCCGTGCCCTCTTGTAAAATCTCTTAATGGTATGTTGTCAATTATGCTAGGTTAAGAAACCTGCTTAAAAGTTTTCATGAACATAAAACATTATGAAGGCTATTAAATTAAAAAATGGTGTTTGGAAGGTGGAAATCCCCAGAAATCCTAATCTGTTAAACTTTCTTCTTTATTCACATCTTGTTGGAAGAGGCTAGTATGTTCATACCCGGAGCTGAAGGAAGACTTTTGACAACAGTCTTGCTGCCAGACCTGAATTCTTCAGTCTCTAAAGTTCTTTGACCTTTCTGAGACCCTCAGCCACAAATCTCTTTTCCAGCCACTTTGGCCTCAGCTCTGTGCTCTTGTGCCTCTCTAAATGTCAGTGTCAGCTGCTTACCCCATGACTCCAATTGTTCACTGATCAGACTACCAAGAACGGATTGTAGATGGGTCTATGGTATCTATGTATCATGCCAATTACTTAGGCTATGAAGGTAAATGATCTATTTCAAGGAGGTGCCTTTGAAGATCACATTCCACTGGAGGAGAGGTCCCATTACAAAAGAAGGTGATAGGTGCTGCAGAGACTTTTGAAAATATAGAAGCAGCAGCAGCTGACTGTGTTTCAGGCATTCAGTTAAGATGATTCTTAAGCTAAGTCAGGAAGCCAGAGAAGAAAAGGGCCATGCAAATACAAGGAGTAACATGACCAAAGGCGTGCAGTTCTGAAAGAACATGGGGTACGGGAGGAAGAGTATGGCTGGAGTCTAGAGTTCATGTGAGAGATGGTAAGAGCTGATGCTGAAAAGGTAGAGCCGGTACCGTGGAAGAAAAGGAAACTCAAGATAGGCACACAGACTGAGAATAGAAGGAAGGCCAACAAGGAAACCTGAAGAAACTGACTAGATAAGAAGAGGACACCAACATCAAAGAATGACAGAAGAAGAAGAACCAAGAGAAGATTATAACACAGAAATAAGAAGAGAAAACTGTAATGAAGGAGGAAAGAATCATTGGTGAACTTTGAAGGAGGGACATGAAACCAAATGAGAAGCGTGCAATGATTATTGAATGTCAGAGCTAGATCTGTTTCAGCTGACTGGTTGGGAAAGAGAAACGGCCATAGTTTGAGAAATTTAAGGGACATGAGAAAGAGGAGATGTTGAGTGGTCAAATTTGTTGAAGGAGAAAAGAGAGCAGGGAATTGGGAACTGAAGTCTCATCCAGACAGGCTACTTTTTTGCTCCCAGATCGAAAAACTTAGATCACATTTATCCCACAAGGGAGAAGAGCTAGAGGAAAGGAAGATGGTGAAGATATAGGAAATAGAAGAGATTGTAATTACTTTTAAAGGAGGTGTGGAAAATCTGTCAATTCCTTTTGCACATCAACACCACCTTTTTCTCTCCATTTCCTTTCCAAGTGAAACTTAACTCCCCCTTTGGCATGACTGTAATCCACCAACAAAGGTATTCTTTTTATCTCAGTCTCGGAACCTGGCTCAGCACTTTCCTTAGTGGCTGGCCCTTTCATTCCCCAGTTATCATGGCCTCATACATATTCATCGAATCACTGTCTAATATGGATAATGGCCAAGAGAATGTTTTTAACATTGAAAGAGGGTGGTTTTCGTATAAAAAACATATTGATATAGCTGAAGAAAGTAAAAAATAGGATAGCCACGTGGCCTCAGGACAAGTCCCTTAACCCTCTGAGCTTCAGTCTCCTCCTGCTTTTTAAAAAAATATATACTTTTAGAGAAGTTTCAGGTTTATAATAAAATTGAGGGAGACACAGAGATTGCCCATATACCCCCTGACCCATAGTCTCTCTCATTATCAGCATCACTCTTCAGAATGGTACATTTTTTACTAAGGATGCACCTACATTAGCACATCATAATCACCCAAAGTCCTTAGTTTACCAAAGGGTTGCCTCTTGGTGTTGTACATCCAGTGGGTCTGGAAAAATGTATAATGACATATATCCATCACTATACTATCATACAGAGTGTTTTCATTGCCCTAAAATTCCTCTGTGCTTTGCCTGTTCATCTCCCCTCCCTTCAACCCCCTGAAACCACTTATCTTTTTATTGTCTTCATAATTTTTCCTTTTCTGAACTGTCATATAGTTGGAATCATACAATATACAGCATTCTTAGATGGCCTTCTTTCACTTAGTAATATGCGCATAAGTTTCCTTCATATCTTTCATGGCTTGATAGCTCATTTTCTCTTTTTTTTTTTTGGAATATAGTTGCTTTACAATGTTGTGTTAGTTTCTGCTCTACAGCAACGTGAATCAGTTATATGTATACATATATCCACTCTTTTTTAGATTTCCTTCCCATTTAGGTCACCACAGAGGATAGCTAATTTTCTTAAAATGCTGAATAATATTCCGTTGTCTGAATGTACCACAGTTTGTTTATCCATTCATCCACTGAAGTACATCTTGGTTGTTTCCAACTTTTGGCAACTGTGAATTAAACTGTTGCAAAAATTCCACGCACAGGTTTTTGCGTGGACATAAGTTTTCAATTCCTTTGGGTAAATACCAAGTGGAGTGATTGGTGATTGTATGGTAATAGTATGTTTAGTTTTATAAGAAACTGCCAACCTGTCTTCCACAGTGGCTGTGCCATTTTGTATTTGAATCAGTAGTGCATGAGAGTTCCTGTTGTGGCATATCCTCACCAACATTTGGTGGTGTTAGTGTTTCAGATTTTGGTCATTCTAATAGATATGTAGTAGTATCTCATTTTAATTTGCATTTTCCTGATGACATATGATGTGGAGCATCTTTTCATATACTTACTTGCCCTCCATATATTTTTCTTTGATGAGGTATCTATTAAGGTCTTTGGCCCCTTTTTTTCCTTTATGGCTTTTGTTTTAAAGTCTATTTTGTCCGATATGAGTATTGCTAGTCCCACTTTCTTGTTTCCATTTGTATGAAATATCTTTTTCTATCTCCTCACTTTGAGGTTGTGTGTGTCTTTCATCCTGAAGTGAGCCTCTCGTAAGCAGCATATTGTAGGTTCTTGGTTTTTTTTTTTTTTTTTTTTTTTGTCCAATCTGTGTATTTTGACCCATTTTTTAAAAATTGGATGGTTTGTTTTCTTATTGTTGAGTTTTGAGAGTTCTTCGTATATTTCGGATAGCAGTCCTTTATCAGGTGTGTCTTTTGCAGTAATTTTCCCCTGTCTGTGGCTTGTCTTCTTCATGGAGTAGCCTTTAATTTTAATGAAGTCCAGCTTATCAATGATTTCTTTTATGAGCCATGTCTTTGGTGTTGTATCTAAAAAATGCATCACCATACTCAAGGTCATCTAGGTTTTCTCCTATGTTATCTTCTAGGAATTTTATAGTTTTGTATTTCACATCTATGACTGTGACCCATTTTGAGTTAATTTTAGTGAAGGGCATAAGGTCTGTTTCCTCTTATGTTTAAAAATGATAATTTTGTATAGCTTCTATCTAAGATGTATTCTAGCTAAAAATTCAAGGATACTAAAATTAAGCAATTAAGAATTTTATGAAAAGGGATGAAATGACTAGTAGGAAGTATGGTGGAAAGTCAAGGGGTCACAGGGGTAGGTTCCAATCTTGGCTTCTGGTATGGTAGTTTTGTATCTCTACCTAAGTCACTTGAACTAAGTCTCAATTTTGACATCTTCATAATGGGTAGGTATACTTTCCTACAGGACTGTTGTGAGAACCACATGAGATGATCTGGATAAAATAACCAGCACAGATGTGGCACATGATGTGTGCCTAGTGAATATTTGTGATTCTCTTCTTCCTAAAGTTAATTTTGCTCAATGGTAATGCCTTTTCTCAAGAACATATTAATAGCAGACATTGAATGAAAATTTACTATGAACGAGGCATTGGTTTAAGTCTTTTACACGAATTAATGTATCTAAACTTCTTTAAAAACCTTTTGAGGTAGGTAGGTATTGTTTTCATTGCCATCTTATAGTTGAGGAAACAGGCGTAGAGATGTTAAATAATTTGCTAGGGTCACTCATAAAGTAAAGAACTAAACCCAAATTGAAATCCAGGCAGGTCAGCTCCAGAACCTGTGTTTTAAACTACTACATATAGTTGCTGTTTATTTATGAAATAATTCTTAGTCAAATATGTGTTTGATATAAATTACATTTGATATAAGGCTCAGTTATATATGGCTTCCAAGCTTTCAAATATAATTTCTAATATAACTTCAGACATATGTAAAATGCCCAGTTTGTCAGTAGTAACTAACAGAAGAGCACAGATCCCAGAGCAGTCATGCCATCTGTCAGAAGCATTTTCTGATAGTGCAGTAGTTACTGTATTTGAAAAGAGGAATGTTGATCTGTTTTGTATGGTTAGCCAGATAACTACTTTGACATCTGAGACTTTTTCTGTACATTTCCTTGCCCTAAAAGAGTCAACAGTAAATTCATCAAAGAAAAGTCACAGGAATGTTTGAAGAGACAATTCTGATCATGGGTTAGTAAACAGGAATTACTACACTTGCGTAAATTAGTAAAGTAAAGCTTGAATCATTAGAGTAATTTAGTAATGATCTCAAATTAAAGGTTTACTTTTGTAATTAAGTTAATGTCTTTGATGCTAGTGTTTGAAATATACTGCCATTATAGAAAGTCAGATGTCTCAATAAGGAATTGATTTTAAAAATTTATAATGATGACTATTAGACATTAATTGAGCATATCCTATACTGATATTTTTTCAGTTAACCTGGCAGTGAATGTTATTAATTTTTAAAAAACTGTCAGTTCCTGTTTTGAGATGGTAACTTCTCATCAGTATATCTAGTGAAATGAATGTTTGACCAATAACTGGGATATTCATGGTTTTTTTTTAATGGAGTTAAGGAAGTAAGAAGGAGAAATTTGTTTTTAAAGATGATGGGTTTGAATTTGGGTATGTTTTGTTGGATGCCAATAGGAATATGAAGACACAAGAAACTTGTTCATGCTAGAGTTCTAGATTTTATTTTTTAATTTAAAAACGTTTTTTTATCATTGGAAGTATTAAGAGGCTGGTGGCGAGGGTCTTTCTTTAGTTTATAAGAAAGAATATTGGCACTGAGGACAACATTCATATGAGTGGAAAAATCAGAAATGAGAAAGCTAAATCCCTGTAGGAGGAGAGTAGATTGTCAGTTTGCAGTCTCAGAGATGGAGCAATTCTAAATGAAAAGAGGTTCTCTCCTGAAGTAGCCTTGGACTTGGATGTCACTGGGATTGAGCATGTCAAGAAACTGAGCCAGTCAATAAATTGTCCTCCCAAGTAACCAGGTGAGTGTTGTTTAGTGAGGACTTTTGCCTGAACTACTTAAGAGCTCTTGAAAAATAGACCTAGAAAGTTGAATTTGACTTAGAAGTGGCTTGGCTCAACAGTTGCCAAGAGCTTCAGGTCTGAGTAGTTAATGATACCCCAGCAATCACACCTATACCAGAGCTTCTGGAGCCTGCCCACCCTTCCTTGCTTTCATATGAAGTCTAAGACTTTACCATTTGGATTTAGGTTAGTCCAGGATATGATCAAGTATGAAAAATTAATACTATATATTCAACACTGGTACCTACTAATAATACTTAATATGTATCATTCTTTTATGATGGACCAGACACTGTGCTAAGGGCTTTGCATAATGATCTCCTTTAGACCTTACCTCAACCCTGAACTGGATATCATTAACTCCATTTACAGATGAGAATACTGGGACTTGGAGAGGTTGTGTGATTTGCTCCAGGTGACAGCACTAATAAGGGGCAAAACCAGTATTCAAACTTCGGTCTGTCTGATCTCTAAGTTATACTGATTCCGTGAAGGCTTTTCAAAAACTTTGTATGCTTTGTACTCTGAGCGACAGACAATAAAACGCAAAGATGATTTCAAAATAAAAGAAGAGATTAATTTTGAAATCTTTTAATTAGGAAAAAGCAATGACTTATCACCAAACTAAGTATTTTTATTCATAAATTTTTGACTGTACTTGTCAATCCTTTTATGAATAGTATATGTCTTTCTGTAAGGAAAGCTCAGAATCAAATCCTTGCTGAAGCTAATGATAAATAGTGTTAACACTGAAATTGACTTCACTGAGTAAAATTAGTAAGGAGATGCTAGCAATTTTCATATTAAAAGCTGCACCGAGTTTTTTTTTTTTTTTTTTTGGCTATCCTTTTATCTTAAATATAAGTTCTTCTTGGTTTGATAGGTTCTATTTCAGTGGGTAAACTCACAGTCACATGAGAAGCTGTTTTAAAAGGAAAATCCTTGATGGTTCAAGCAGTTGGAATCTGTGTTGAATTCTTAACTGAGGTTTAGGATGACTGTTGATGGGCAAAATGTGCTTGTGGGACACAAATGTTACATGATAGCACCCAGACCTGACTTAATGAACTAAACAGATTGCTGGTCTTTCCTACCAGCTGTTCCAGCATTCTTTAGTTGTTTGCATTATGACTTTTAATGAACAACAGATAAATCTGGGCATTTCAATAGCATATATATTATGTGAAGAAACTGTAACGGTAAAAAAATAGGCTAGTTTCTGACACTGTATCATTCCAATATTTAATCATCCTAAATGGCAGAAACAGATGAGTTCTTCTATTGGCTACAAAGCCATCCAATGTCATAGACATGACATCATTATGGGATATATAGCTGGTTGGCATGCACTTCAGTAATAAATAATCAGAGATTGTTTTCCCCCAAAGTGTTGATTATTTACTGTATCACGTTATCAGAACTCCTTTTGCCCCAAACCATCAGCTTTTTATTGTTTTCTCTAGTGATGATCCTCAGGGATAAGAATGTACTGAAATTATTGTAGACAAAAGCAGAAAGACTGTGATTGTTACCACCAAGATTGCAAAAGAAAAGCAATATAAACAATAACATCTTCCATTGGAATATTCTACTTGATGTCCCTATTAGTTGACTTTGGATTTTGCAAGGTGTTCTATGTATTTTAAAGAAAATTGACTGCAGGTCATTCTGTTTATTCACAAATATTTATCGAATACTTACTAAGTTCTAGTAAGTAATACTTACTTACACACGTTGGAAATATATAATCTCTGGCTCGGTGAAGTGGAAAAATAATTATTGTCCCAATGGAGTTTAAAATCTAGTAGGGGAGTCAGACAATAAGTAAGATATATAAGTAAACCACATAATATGTTAGATGGTGATAAGAACTATGGGGAAATATAAGGCGGAAAAGGCAAATAGGGAATGCTGTTGGGGAGTCTGAGGAGGTGCAATTTTAATAGATTAATTATCAAAGATTAACTCTCAAATATGTCTTTTGACAACTTTATATGCTGTTTTTCCCAGTGTACATAATATGTAACTTTGATATGTTTACTTAATTATGTCATCACACTATATGCTATTTTTATATTTACGTCAACCGACCCCTGCTGTTTTGTTAATGAACAAAAAATAAGTAGGATTTGGCAGATTCACAAGCTGCTGTTCTATCTTAGGAACTGGTAGGCATTAGATATGGTTATTTTGCAGTACTTTGTATTATGTTGCCAAAAACTCTGTTAGGTTTTTGTTGTCCTTACCTTGCCTGTTAAGCTCACGATCAGGATTGGTCATGGGTTAAAAATGTTTGAGTTCACATGACATTTTTACATTAATATTACTGAATTAATGTGAATGAGATAATGTTCTTGCGAATTACGTAGCAGTTTCTAGTTGTGATTTTCATGCTCAAGTGAACAGTGATGCATAGCTGCCTGCCCAGCTGTAGAGACTAGAAAGAACGAACATATCATCTTCCACTCAGATGCTCGGATGGTTATTTTCTCACACACTGGGAAAGGCATAACAGGAAGTGTCTGCAGTTATCCAATCACCGCCCTCCTTTGCTCCACTTCCGTGAAGAGGTAGGGTAGACTTTATTAGCTTTCATAAGTAGATGCTGGTCATAGTCTTATTGTTCTGTATAATCACTGCTCAATCAGCAATGTATAACAGTGTATTCAACGGAATTCTCAGAGCATATTATTTTGATGTCACTGCTCCAAATGTTTAGCAAAAGCTGGAATGAGAAAAAGAGTACTTATGGAAGATTCCTTGAAGGAGGCGCAGATCATCCACTCCTCTAGACTAGTAATTACAAACTTAAAGGACTAGAGAAGCCAAGAAAGTAACAAAATTGAATGAAGGCAAATATGTGACCTGTGGCCTCCTGGAGGGTCACATGCCCATCTAGGGACAGTTATTCCTCACTCCACAAAACACTTTTTGAAGGTTGATTTCTGCAAGTAGATGACCACCTTAAAACCATGCCCTTAAAGGACCAGAATCTTCCTCTGATTACAATAGGCTGGTATCTGATTAAGATACCTAAACCACATTTTTTCCAATCTCTGTTAAAATATAATTCTGAATTCTAATGTGTTGTGAATATAACACTCTACATTGAGGAAGTTAAAAAATAAAGATTTATGAAGCCTGCCGTTCTATTTACTATATTTATATATCACAGAGTACTCCTATGGGGATCCCTGGGAGAAATTTCTGTCTGATCTTAGTACCAGGATTAGCTGAGCTTATACTGTGAACAAATGAACGATTTTATCTTATGAATAAAATAAATAAATTTGTACCATTATATAGAAGGAGCTGGTGGCTTTAGACATGGATATTCCACTTAAAAGAGTCTATTTGTCAATTTCAGCTGTCTCTTGCAAAATGTAAATTCATCACCAAGCTCTAGCCAGTGGATCTCATCTTGCAAGGTGTACTTGTCTGTCACCTTCACTCCTGACTTTATCTTACCTTTCTTATTTTCATTTTCCCTCTGATCTATTTCCCCATCTATTTATTTAAAAATTTATGTTTTTTTATTGTATATAACTACATAGACCACCTTCGAACTTTGGGAACAGGTAAGATTAAAAATAAATGAATAATCAACTTCCAAAATCTATATTGGTTGACATTTTTCTTATCACAATAGCATTGCATACTAGTATATCATCAGGTCAGTCACAAATGCCAATATTTTTGTTACCAAACATAATTAAATAATAATAGCAAAATATTTACATTTTGACATGAATTGATAATTACTAGATGGTCCTTATAATGATATCTTAAAGAAGACCATCGTTCACTTTCTTAAGTTTGATAAAAGAGGTAAATTTACATCTAATGCTGGGAGTAGCATGTCAACGGAAGTTTGTCCTTGTGTGTATACATGACTGCCACTAGCGCATGTGGTACCTTTCTATGGTTTAAAAAAGGGCATTATGGGCTTCCCTGGTGGCGCAGTGGTTGAGAGTCCGCCTGCCGATGCAGGGGACACGGGTTCGTGCCCCGGTTTGGGAAGATCCCACATGCCACGGAGCGGCTGAGCCCGTGAGCCATGGCCGCTGAGCCTGCGCGTCCGGAGCCTGTGCTCCGCAACGGGAGAGGCCATGACAGTGAGAGGCCCGTGTACCGCAAAAAATAAAAAAAATAAAAAGGACATTATGTCCTCTTAGAGGATACAATCTAAGGTCAGGTCTCATACTTTTGTCCTTAAGGTGTGGCAAGGATTTTGGTCCCCAGCTCTCTCAGACCAGGAGTTATTTGGGAAAGGCATAACCTACCAGGCCATTCATGGAAACCTTACTAGTGTGTTACATGTGAGTTTCATCTGCCACATGTGTCTGGCCAAGGAAAACTAGATTGAGATCTGATGGGGTAAATTCTAGGTTGGTGACATTTTATATACACGTGAACAAAAATAAGCACTTCTAATCTCACAGAAAAGAAAGATATGACAACAGGGTGCATATGTGTCATATAACAGGTTAGTAATTTTTTGGTATGTATTGAACTCTTCCTGCATTTAATAGCTAAATACTTTTTAGTAGATCATAGACCTCTTGAGAATCTGATGAAAGCTATGGTGCCTCTACAGAAAAACACACAAAGGCATAGGCGTATATATATATATATATTTTTTTTTTAATTGAATTTATACAGGTTACCAGATGTTCAGAAACAAACCCCAACTATTGATTTTGGAGAGCTCATTCATTCTCAGTCCTTTGTTCAGAAGGATGATGATAACCTCCTTATGAAGGTACTGCACTTCTCTGACACGATGTCTCAAAATCATCAATCCCTAAGCTCATCAAAGCCATGCTCTGGGATTGCACCACTGATAAATATGGCCTCTGAACAAGTCTAAACAGGATCAGTTTTACACTACTCACACAGTGATTAATAGAAATGAATGTGAAGATTTCCTTATCCATGTAATCCAGTAGTTCAGATTCCACTTAGCATATTCTGATGCTTAAGCGTATGTTTAATAGGAAAACAAGGATTAAGTAAATCACTGTACATTTATTCAGTGAACTGTTAAATAGTCACTTAAAAGAATGAAAAGAATTAGTAACCATCTAGGGAAAAATGCTTGGCATATACTGTTAAGATAATAAAGTCGACTATGTAAGTGCTTAATCAGTATGATTGCAACATTTTTTTTCTTAAAAAATGTATTAAAAAAACTAGAAGATACTACACCAAAAATATTAGCGATTCTTTGATAAAATTATAGATCATTATTTTTTGTTACACCATTTTATTTTCCACATTATTATAATAAACATGTATTATTTTATATGAAATGGGAAAAAATTTTTAAATTATAAAAGCAGTTTGCTGGAGAAAGGAAATTGTATATATTAGTAAAGTATAAAATTGTCGTCTTCAAGCAAAAAGAGTTCTCAATCCTCACTAACAAATGTGCCAACTGTTGTCTTTGGGACAAAGAAAGATCAATTTAGTGATTATTGAGATTGAATGTCTCAAATGCCTAAGTTAAGCTGTGATGTATATTGGAATTTGTAATTTTCTCAAATTATTGATAAAAACACACATTAATAGGCTTTGAAAATGTAAATTAAAAAAGAGGTCTCTGTGATACTAGCCTGTGCCACTTTGCATATGTGAGAATAAATTATTGGAGTCTATACTTATACATTGCTTTGTAATGACACTTTTGTGGCATTTGGTCACATTACTTATTTCTGCTACAAGTGTCAATTTTGGATAAATGTTATAAAGCAACTGAGATTTGTGGGTTTGAGTTGAAATTTTGTCACGACACTGAAAAATCTCACCCAGAGGGTATGAATTAAACTTTTGGCTTCTACCCATGAGTAGGGCGAAACTAAAACTAAAATAATATCTCAAGGGGTATAAAACCAACCATTCCAGTAAAATGGACATACAGGCAATGCCTTGTTTTATTGTGCTTCGTTTATTGCTCTGTGCAGATACTGCATTTTTTTTGCAAATTGTACGTTTGTGGCACCCTTGTGTTGAGCAAGTCTACAGGCACCATTTTTCCAATAGCATTTCCTCACTTCATGTCTCCATGTCACATTTTGGTAATTCTCACAGTATTTCAAACTCTTTCATTATGATTATGTTTGTTACCGTGATCTATGATCAGTGATTTTTGATGTTATGATTGCAAAAATATTATAACTCACTGAAGGCTCAGATGATAGCAATTTTTAGCAATAAAGTATTTTTCTATTAAAGTATGTACATTGTTATTTTAGCCATAATGCTATTGAACACTTAATAGACTGTAGTACAGTGTAAACATGACTTCTCTATGCACTGGGAAACCAAAAAATTTGTGTGATTCACTATACTGTGATATTCAGTTTATCATGGTGGTCTGGAATTGAACCCGTGATATCTCCAAGGTGCCTGTATTCTGAAATTGAAGTTCTGTGTAGCTTGTATGTACTCAGACCATCCAGGACTGCTGAAAAAGAGAATTTACAACAATCTTAAACTGCTTGTTGGAAAGAACTAATATATACAGCTGGGCCACCATGTTGCACAACTCAGTGAAGTTCAATGTGAATAAAGTATGAAAAGTAGCTTCCAGAATTGGGCAAACACTGGGTGGAGTTAAACAGTCAAGGAAGACTTTACCAATCGTGACTATTAGAGGTCAAGACTATTGCAGTAAGATTCAAGCTTATACAGTAGAGGAGAGAGATTGTTTTAATTCTGATGAACCAAAAGGCAGTAGATTTTTTTTTTTTTAAACCCCACATTTGTTTATTTATTTATTTTTTTGGCTGTGTTGGGTCTTCGTTCCTGTGCGAGGGCTTTCTCTAGTGATGTGGCAAGCGGGGGCCACTCTTCATCGCGGTGCGGGGGCCTCTCATTATCGCGGCCTCTCTTGTTGCAGAGCACAGGCTCCAGACGCGCAGGCTCAGTAGTTGTGGCTCACGGGCCCAGTTGCTCCGCGGCATGTGGGACCCTCCCAGACCAGGGCTTGAACCCATGTCCCCTGCATTAGCAGGCAGATTCTCAACCACTGAGCCACCAGGGAAGCCCTGCAGTAGAAATTTTAAATGCTGGGATGAGCTAGTGGAATGTGGGACATTTGTGGGGAGGTTGGTCAATGTGTTTGCAATATGGCAGTTTACCTAATCTAGGCTCCTACCCTCCCACTGAGACTGGAAGATTGAGGCTTAATCTTTCTTGATGATAAAATTTCAAAGGGATGTTTCCCAGGTCCTTGAGAAAGACTTTCCTAGGTAGTAGTATGAGCTAGAGGCTGGGAAAAGATTTATATCTCAAAGGGGCAGAGAAAGAATTTAAAAATTCAATTTTTTTAAAAAGCAAATCCTCTAAGAAGAAGAAGGCAGAGGCCAAAAGTCAGGAAGAAACCTGTCTAAAGTTTAGTGATGCTGAGGGGATTCTTAAGGCCATCTTTGTTACATTCATTTTCCTTGGAGGCAGCATGGAGATAGAGAATCCTAACCATAAGAGGTAGGTTTTGTCCTTGGCTCTGCTTAGGTGTATTTTGGGAATATTAGTTTTTCTCTATGAGTTTTCTATACTGTGTAACAATTACCACACTTAGTGGCGTAAAACAACACACATTTATTTTTCTCACAGTTTCTGTGGGTCGGAGATTTGCTTAGGCTCTGTTGCAATCAGTGTGTTGACCACAACTGTGTTTTCTTATGGAAGCTCAACTGTGGAAACATCTGCTTCCTCCACTGGCATGGTTCTTGGCAGCATTCCTTTCTCTTTGGCTGTCGAATTCATGGCATTTTGCTTCTTCAAAGTGAAAAAGGGGAGACAGAGATCCTAGAGCAAGTTGGCTGGCAAGGAAAGTTTTGCATAACATAGTGTAATCCTGGAAATGACATCTCATCACCTTTGCTGTAGTCTATTGGTTAGAATCCTCACATTTTCCATGCACACTCAATGGAAGGCTTTTACATAGAGATGTAGATACCAGGAGGCTTCTGTAACAATCTATGCGCCACATCTTTCATTTGCAAAATTAAAGCAATTTCACTAATAATAGTTTCCTTCGATGTGTAGGAGTCCTCAAGTTGCTTCTAGAGAGGTTTGGTGATGGAGGTGATGTCTTCATGTTACAGAGCTCTGGTTCCCTATATCTACTTTAACCTAAACAAACGTGTTGAGGTTCCTTATGAAATTTGTCTTTTTCTTTCTTTTTTCTTTCCTTCTTTTTTTTGGATGAAGTTTTTCTATTTCCTTCAAAATATAATAAAAAATGCACCACACCAGATAATAATTTTGATCACACTAGCTGGAAAAGCTATGATTCAAATAAAATTTAAAATGAAAACTTGTCTCATGAATTAAAGCTTAGCTTTATGAATTTGACCAGTCACATAGTTATGATGTGACTTGTCCTAGAGAGAATTTAAAGATTCCCTAGCTTGAGCAAACAGCCTATAAGCTGGTAGCTTATTTTGCACAGACTTTTTATCCTCTGCATATCCTTGCATCTTTCATAGCTGTACCTTCTCAAAGAAATTATCCCACTCGAAATAGGAAAGTAAGAAAATTCTAGCGGAGCTGAAAGTAGTATCCAGATGAAAAAGGACCAAGTCACATGTTGCTCTCATTCTAGACCATTTTTTGCTTAGTTGAGCGTTCCACATTTGAGAACATACTTTAATTTTTCCCCACTTTTTATTTGCAAAGTTCTCTTTTCCATCTTAGTGTGAAAATGGAGCATATGCTGATACAATATCCCAGGCTGTGTTTACAGACTCTCTGGAGGTGAGGTGGAGGTGGGAGGGAGCATGGGGAGAAGCAGTTCCTTAGCAGTTGTTTTTCTCATTATGTTGTTAAGCAACCCATCACAAGTTATCCTTGGAACATATTTTTTATATTCACTTATACCACTGACTCTATATATGATTATTTATTTTTCAATTTATAATATTAAGGTGCCATTTTAAAAGGTGCTGTATTAACTCCAGTTTGGACTATAGATTCCAGCTGCTTCTTCATGTTTTACTTATTAAGACTGTTGGAACCAATCCTTGCCTTTGTACTTATAAAGTGTAAGCTCATGACCTTTCCGGGCCTGGTGGGAGAACCTCCCCAGACCGAGCACATGGAGCCTGCAGCTGTGAAGAAAAAGGAGCTAGTGCAGGTCTGGTGGCCTTGTTCTCAGGTGGCCTGGGCCTGCAGCGGCTTGAAGCAGGATTGCGGTTGGTTCCCAGCCAGAGATTGAAGTCAGGCTGCAGCAGGGAGAGTACTGAATCCTAGCCACTAGTGGCCAGTGACAAGGCCCTGGCCCGTACGGCTTTGCAGAAAATGAATTTCCACAAAGAAATGGAAAGTAGTGAAACAAGTAAAGTGTTTATTAGGAGGAAAAGGGGTACGTGTAGATAGGCACACGGGTGGACTCAGAGAAAGAGTTGCATTGTGGTGGTAGTTTGAATCACGTATATGGGGCATTTCTTCCGGGTTTCCTTTGGCCAATCATCTTGCTTTGCCTGGTTCTGTTTCCGTATTTGGTTTACCTCAGGGTCCTCTCGTGTGTGCGTGCATCTCTTAGCTAAGATGCATTCTAATGAAGAGGCCTGTGGGTAGGTTGACATTATATCACTCCCTTTTTTGACCTCCAAGAAGCCTTTCTGCACATGTAGAGTGGGGAAGGTCTCCTTAATCTTGAGAATGAGAGATCTATGGTCTCTTACCTGGGCAGGGCTCAGCTTCACTCTCGCTCCTGATATTTAGGGGTATCTGTCCACAGGGGACAAACTCCAGCTGCTCAGCCTGGGGCCTGTCTCTCTCCTGCCTCAGCCTCTGATTGCTAGTGTCTGTCAACCACATTGCCTTCTCTCAAGAAGTGCTGGGAATGTGATCAGGCAGAAACACACTTAAGTGAGTGCAAGAGTGGAAACTACCAAGGAAGAGTATGGTACACAGAGAAGAGTACGGAGAAGAGTAGACCACAATGTGAGCTTCCAAGGAAATCAGCATCTTGTTGATATGGAGGGATGTGGATTATGTAGAGAGTAAATAAAGTGTTATGGGAATTAAAATAAGGGGCAGATTTTTTTTAAAGTGGGGGAATGGGGCAGGATTCATGGAAGGGATACGTTTGATCTGGATCATATGGAATGAGTAGGACTGAAAATGGAGCTTATAAGGGTGAGAATGTTTTACATTAGAGGAAACTGCATTAATAAAAGGATGGCCATCTATGGTTTGAGGTGTATAGCTTATTTGTAGATACATGCATTTCAATTTGCCTGGAGTTCAGATTCCATGTGGCTGAGCTAGAGAGGTAGGGGCAAAGGGAGAGGTGACTCTGGAAAGGCAAATAGAAGCAAATCATAGGGGGCGGGGAGCGGGCTCAATGACCAGGTTAAGACTTGTTGATTTTTTTCATGGGTGTGTGTGTTGGGAGCAGACTAGAGTTACAGTATAGTGATTCAAACCACAGACTTTGGGATCAGAGTAACTTGGGTTTCCATCCTGACTCTGCCATCCACAAGCTATGTGAACTTGTATATACATAATGTCTCTGACCTTCAGTTTTCTCATCAATAAATGAGGAGCAATAATGCAAATTTATTTGAAGCATTCTGAGGATCAAATAAGATTAGGTACCTAAAGTGCTTAGGCTGGTACCTGCCACTCAGCAACATTCTGTGAGCGGCAGCTATGATCATGCTAAAGAGAAGGATGGAAATACCACTAACTTCAACACAATTATTCTCTTCAGTTGTTGGTGGAGATGTAACATTCCCTCTCTCCCAGATAAGTAGAAGCTGTCCCTGCTGTATTGAGCTTATTGCCAAGTGGATTAGAACACTGGCCTGAGCAGGGAGTCCAGTGATCTCATGGAGAGAAACGTAAACCAAAGTCATATAGAAGAGTGTACAACAGAATTATCAATGAAGACAGGAAGGATCTAGAGATGAGGCAACAGAAAGCACAGAGAAACTAACGGAGATGGAAATCCTGTGAATTCAGAATGAATTCCCTGAGGTATCAAGGCTGGGAGAGATTTTTTAGGAGCCTGCAACTATGAGTTGTTCAAAGAGGAATCTATTATGGTACTTCCTTGGTCTGGATAGAAGGGAGTGATGGTTCTTTATCCCTTCTATTAACCTTTGATTATCATTCTGAATAACACTAGGACCTGAAAACTGATAGACTTACTAAGATACACATCATGAATGGAAGTTCAGACTACATACCGATTAAAGTCAGAATCTGAAAGTATTGGTTAGTTGAGCAGATACAGCTGTCAGAAGTTAGGCTACGCAGGGACCACAAAACTAGGACAATGTTACCTAAAGGAAGGATGATATAACTAATATCCCATCATCAAAAGCAGGAAGTTACCTGCTAAAGGCATGTCAAGGTTAGAGGTGCAGTGAGAGTCAGTAGTAGAACTCAGCCTATGGCCGGAATCAGTTTGGTCAATGAAGCAGTTCCTTGAACTAGTATCTTATATTTTCCATTTCTTGTACGGCTGGAGGAGCAATATGTTGGAAGGATCAATTTGGGTACATTTGACATTGGGAGATGTATCTGTCAATGATCTTAGTACCAAGCTTCAGAAGCTAGCTCACAAAAGTAAAATGGGAATTAATAAGGATAATGTAAGTTCAGTGAATTAGTGAGAAGGATACTGCAAGTTCAGTGGATCAGTGGGAACCTGGAGGTCCAGACTTGGAAAATGGGCAGGAACTATAGGCACAGTACAGGGTGAAGAGCAGGAACCACAGTGAAGGTCATGTGGTCTTCGTGCCTCCACTCTGAACTCCAGTTATTCCCATGTTAATTGTTGTTTCACTTACTCAACACTGAAAAACCTCAGAGAGCCTCAGACTGACCTGGACTCTGCCCACGCCTGGCCTCTTTCTGTCCTGAACAGGGTCGTGAAGATATTTACTACTTTGACGTCCTTAGTGAGAAGTAGTCACTATTTCCTAAGGCAACGTGCAATGGGGGAGGATGGAGATCCCCTAAACAGAGATGGATGCTAATCGGAAGAGGGTTTGCATGTTACACAGATGCCTTCCTAGGAGGCACTGAGGTAAAGAAGTAGGAAGAGGGGGAAGAGAGCTAAAGAGGGTAAAGGGAGACAGACAGAGGAGGGTCAGAGTGTTCTTCTTGTACTGGCTGTTTCTTAAGTAACTAATTCAAAATCATCAGTATGCCAAAGTGGCATTTTGGGGGCAGCCTACCCTGAACGCCATCAGCAATAATGGTAGGCTCCTATAGTAGCTTCAAGATGCCTTTTATCAGGGGGCAATTTTCTAAGTACATACTTTGGAAACCTAAGAAACCTGTGGCCATTCCTCCTTCCAAATCCTTTAGTAACAGAGCTTACGTATACTGAGTTGAGGAGAAGTTTGTCATGTTAAACCTTAAGTCAAGGCTTAGCAGGAGCTGAATGATCTTTTTTGATGAGTGCAGATTTATAAGAATTTTAGCTTGGGGTTTGAGATCAAATTCTCTCACCTAAGCTGTGGGAGCCCATGAAATCTTTCCAATGAAAATGATTGCAGTTGAGATTTTTGCCAAATAGGGCCTCTTAAAAAGAGTCCCTGTTTAAGTCATTTCTCAAAAATAATTGAAAATGGCTATTTTGTTATGCTCCTAACTGCTATGTGACACCACTTATTTCTTTTTGAGAAGTATGATAGAGAATAAGATAATTCTGATTACGGTGAAATACGAGAACACTGATATTATTTTATTGGGTTTTTTTTTCCTGAGTTAAAACTTTATATTTTTGGATTGTTCATCATATACCCCTTTGCCTGCTATCATTTCCAAATGGTGACTATTACCCATGTGTTTTAATATTCTTCATATGTCATTTTAATGTTGTTCATATGTTAAAACTGAAGTGACTGCTTTTTTTTTTGGTCTTTGTAATACTAGGATAATTTAAAGAGAATGTTTTTGAAACATCATTCTATGTTTTTGTAAAGTGGGCCAAATAAAATATTTTTGTTCATTTGGGCAGCATGTCAACAGCCACGTAGTTCAAATAATAAGTATAATTTCTTTGAACATTTTGAAGCAGTTCAGATGGAGGCAGCATACAAGGTGGATCCTTGGAAAAGCTCCTGTTAAAAGATCCTATTTAAAAAAAAAAAAAAAGATCCTATTAAAGCTGATGTTGAGAGTTGGGGTTACAGATGGAAGGACTATATAGAAGAAATCCCTGAATCTCTAACTCTTCCCTTTTTCCTATCCCCACATCACCAGCTTTTATCATTTCTGACTGCTCAGGGTCTCTCTTTCTGAATGCTATACCAGCAATGGTATTAAGGTCTTAGAATCACATTGTTCTTCTATAGGATGTCTTGGCCTTCTGTCTCTTAGCACATATTATCCTCAGTTCCCTCATGCCATTTCTCTGCTCAAACTGTTATTCCCCATTATATCAGAATACCCGAGAAGAGCTTTGATGTTGAAGAACTATTTATTACTTTAAGTTGATTGAAAAGTACTCCCTTTATCCTCTCGTCTTATTGGACAATGTCATCCTGAGGTTGAAGAGCTGGTGAACACCAGGGACAACTGTGGAGAAACAGAGTTCTTGTTTGTGTGGCTCACCCGTCCTACCTGTCCTTTAAACCAGCAGCACTTGCTTAGATGCCCAGAAGGTAGCTTAGGTACAAACACTGATGTGACCTGCGAATTTTACTGGCATTGTTTCTTTTAGGATGTATTCATTGTCTAATGGGTATGAATTCATAAGCCTCCACCTCGTAGCGATTCCTTGAACTAAGTTAAGCAGTTTTTAAAAATAATCTTCTTTGTTATTTAGCAATTTGGGGGGAAACTGTTCATTTTATGTAAATGTGATTTACCAAGATTGTTGGGTAGATCATCATACAGTTAATACGGAGTATACAGTTTGATAGTTTTACAGATATACACATTTTAAAATTGTTCATGGACTTTTCTTGATAATGATTAGATCTAGATTTAAATGGCAACGTGTTTGAAAATATTTTCAGTATTATTAAAATATTTCATTAGCCCTGTTAGCTTGAGAACAAAAAAAAGGAGAGAGAGAGAGAGATGACTGAGAGACGGTATATTATACAGTTCAAGATGCTAGAGCTAGATTCCTAGTGTTCCAGTCCTAACTTCACGAATTATTAACTCCGTGATCTTGGGCAAGACATTTCACATTGCTGTGCCTTGCTGTTTTCATCAAGTATGGATAATCCTCATGGGATTGTAGTGAGTATCAGTAGACCCAAATAAAGTCTTTACTGTGGATTTTATGGAAGTGTATCACGTGCATATACGCAACTTTCTTACTGTTAAGTGTTATTCAGAATGATGTTGAGACGTTTGTAGTAAAATTAGAAATCCTGGATGTTAAAAAGAAATACAGCAGGTAAAAATGTGCTGCGTTCATTTCTCAGTCTGTGATGGTTTGGGCCTTAAGTTAATAACGAGTGTGGTCAGTAGAGGCAGAGAGCCTGGCAGGCGCGGAAGGGTAGTCCTGAGATGGGCTCCCATGTGTGAGCTTGGCCAGGTTTCTTAACCCCTCTGTACCCCTGTTGTCCCATCTATAAAAATGCCAACTTGGATTACCTGATCTCTAAGGTGTCTTTCGGCTCTAAAAGTCTATGAATCTTTCAATATACTTTGACTTAATGCATTTTACACATGGAATGTTCTTGAAAGCATTTATCCTTTTTCTAAAAAAAAACAAACAACAAAGGCTTTTTCAGGTGTTTCCTCTTCCTCCTCCTCCTTCCTGCCCGCCTCTCCTTCTTCTTCCTTCTATTATGTAGAAGAGATACCAGGCCTGACTACTGCTTTCAGGATGGTTAAATGATAGGATTTCCATTCCTAAGACATAGTAATTGAGATCACATGAGATTAATTTCTTCTAGTAGATTGAAACAATAACAAAATAAAAAAATAAAACTAAACTTGATTTTGTCTCCTAACCGAACTTCTCTTCTCTGTTTCCTGGCTCCCCAAACTCAATCCCTCCCCTGCTTTCCCTCACCTTGTGCATGGTATCCCTTTCTACTCCATCTTCCCCAGCCAGAGAACTGGAAGCCACAGTAGAAGTGTCCCTCTAACCTCCTACCCCATCCACAGTAATCCAGTAACCAAGTCCTGACTCTTCTATTTAACATACGTACTAGTCCATCCTCTGCTTTCCATTTCCTTTTGCCACTGCCTCACTTCAGACTCTAATCATTTCTTGCTTGGATTATGCCAACGAACCTATTTTCCTTATTCTGATCTCAGATCCTTCCAATAAATTTTCCACTTCTCTCCCAGAGTGGGATTTCCTGGAAATTATGTCTGATTGTCATATCCCTCCCCTAATAAATATCTCCATTTTCTTACCAGCTCTCCATGAACTGCCTCCTGCCTACATTGCCACTTAGTTTATTAGTCATTAATTCCTCTGTCCCCTGACCCTCTACCCTCTAGCTGTTACTGAACTACTTTCTTTTCCTTAGTACTTTTTTTCTGGAATCCTCCTGTTCCCACTGTCTGGAACACCTTACTGTTCTTCATCTGCCCACTAACTCGCATCAGCAGTAACAAGCCTCTCTTTGGTGCCCCTACTGTCATTTGCAATATAAATAACCATAAAAGAAATGATAGCAAATTTTCTCATACTACAAACTACAACTGTGATGCACAGTGGACACGTGCTTTCTTATTTTTTTTTTTTTTTTTTGCGGTACGCGGGCCTCTCACTGTTGTGGCCTTTCCCGTTGCGGAGCGCAGGCTCAGTGGCCATGGCTTACGGGCCCAGCCGCTCCGTGGCACGTGGGATCTCCCCGGACCGGGGCACGAACCCGTGTCCCCTGCATCGGCAGGCGGACTCTCAACCAGGGAAGCCCGACACGTGCTTTCTTAAACTGAGCTGGTGTCCTTCACAAAGGCCTACATCTTCTAACTTACCAGAAAAAAATAGATAAGATATATGCAACTGGCTCTTTAGGTGGTGCTCGGCATCTCTAGGAGAAAACATTCAATCTTGGATTCAGGCCTCTGCCCCATTTTAGGCTTTTTTCCTAGATTGGTCTGGGTATAAGGTGTTGAGGAATAAATGACTTGCATAGTCTTATGGGTAAAGAGTTGAGGTTCTTGGGTTCTGAAACTTCTGTTTTCTCTGACCCCTGGGTTGATTACCCTTGTCCACCTGGTTGCTGGTCTTGGCAGGTGGGGACAGCTATTAGTGTAGTTTCCAGTCTGGCTTCGTGGCTTGGGCAGGGCCGACCTTTGCCCCCCAGTTGACCAGGCTTTGCTTGTTTCAGAGGTTTTCTGGCCTTTGAGGCTCTGCGCCATCCTCTGTATGGTTTGAGATCGTGGACATTTATCTCAGCCTATGAGATTCACTACCCAGGGGGCCCCTCAGCAGGCCCAGTGACTCTCAACTCACTGTCTAACGATGTAAGAACATTTCAGGAGTGAAAACTAGAGCCTCTCTGCTGGACCACTCCACTCAGGCAACCTCTGCAGACTAGGTCCTCCTCACCTTACTGCTTTCCTCCACTTACCTCATGTTTTTAAAGGCATTTCTCTCCACCACCCCCGTCTCCCCTTATACCCTTTTAGGGTATAATTTCAAAAGAGGAGGAAAAGGAAGGAAGATAAAAAGGCAAGAACCTTGACCTCAGTTTGGTGTTTTCTTAGTTCCTGTAAGACAGTAAGAATCGTTTCCTTTTGTTATTCTTTCCTTCTGACTCATCCTTATGGGTGGGTCCTAATGATAAAAGAGTATTTTCCTGGCATGTGGAACAGGTTCTCTGATGAGATTGAACCCACTTAGCTCTTAGAAACTTATGATGGGTGCTTTAAACATACTGTCTCATTTAGTCTTCGTAAGTCCCTTATGACATAGGTGCTGTTATCATTTCTATTTTCAGAAGAGTTGCTGAGGCTCACAAAGGGTAATGAGTAGCCCATGGATTACCACAGGCATGTGGCAGAACCTAACATCTGTTATGTACTGCTGTAAAAGCCACCTAAGCACAAAGCACCTTACATTTTTTTTCATCAACATCATCTAACATTAGTATCATTCTCACTTTGTATGCTACTGCCAGACTTATTTTCTTCCAATTCCTCCAATTTTTTTTTTTCTTTTCCATCTGCTTTTCCCTCTGCTTGGAATTCCTTATCCTCCTACAAGCAGCAAATATAAAGCTCAGTTCACAAATGCAGGTGCCAAGCAATAAAAGTCTTGGTTTCATAATTCAATTTGTTACTTTAGCCAATTAAACCTCCTGTTAGGTTGGCAAAAAATTAATCTTCAGCCTTTTTTAGGGCCCCCTCATACACCCACCTACATGGTACCCAAATATCATGTAGGGCTAAGGCTTTGGACATGGATCGTGGTGGCCATGACAATACACCTCTCAGACCATAAGCTACAGGGAGCATCACTGAACCAAGCCCCCTGCTGCTGTGCCCTGAACTCCATCAGCACGTTGACACAGGCTTCTCGGGGGCACTGCTCACAGCCAGTTACTAAGCACAGCAGGGATCTTAAGGCAGGCCTGTTCCATGGGATTCCTTTGATGGGCAACTCTGGTTCAAGGACTCTCCACAACCTTGCTGAACTGTCCTTCGATTGCCCAGCAGCCTGAGGCACTTTCACTCCCAAATGTCCTTCCCTCTCTCCTCCATTGGGATCAGACTGGTACAATCTGAAGGCAGGCACAACCTTTTAAGTCTCCCTCCCTATTTTCTTTCATAGATGTTTCCCATAGTAAAATCTTAGCACATTTAATCCTGTCTCGGTGTCTGTTTCTAAAAACTCCCTCACTAATATATAGGGGATTTGGACATCACCAAATCATCCCTTCCCACCAGTTACTACCAAGAGGCATTTCTCTCAGTGGACATGTTACTGTGGCCCTTCAAATCTGCTGTCTCTTAGCTGGTTCATTCCATGATTCCAGTGCAAGGGGTCTTCAGAGAGGCAACCTATGGCCCTATGTGCCTAGTTACCCTAAGAAGCTAAAACCTTTCTTGGACCTTGCTGATGTCAATTGCAATTGTATGGTCCACCCATACACCAAATGAGGCTGACCTCTATGAACTTAATTTCTACTGAGAAAGCACAGACAATAATGAAATGAAATGAATAAATGAGTGAATAAGTAAAATAATTATAGCTGATAGTTAATCTTGTGAAGGAAAAAAACAACAAAAGAGGTATAATAAAAAGAATCAGGCAACATTATATTGAAATCAGAAAGGTTTCATTGAGAAGGTGGTATTTTGTCTAAGATTGAAAGAGAAGTGATAATTTCTTAATGTCTTCTGTTTAAGGTGTTAAAGTAGTTAAGTTGTAGCTTCCAATTTATAATATAGAAGAAAAGCACTGAACTTAAGGTCAGGAATCTGTTTATAGCCAAGTTTTCCTCTCAAACTATCAAGTAAAATCTTGGGCAAATAAGTAAGTGTCTTAGGGACTCCATTTTCTTATTGTTATTTAAATTAGGTGGTTTTTAAGATCACTTTACTTCTAATGGTCCCCAAATTGAAATCAAGCTACCACCTAGCTATCAATGGAGAAGACTGATCTTGCCAGCTATCTATCTAAAACCGTGTCATTTTAACATCAACCTTTATATTTTTCAGAGCACAGTGCATCAGAGTCAGAGATATTTGGGTTTCAGTACTGGTTTGCTTTCACCTAAGATGTGTGACCTTGGTACAAGTTTTCAACTTCTTCTTACTATAAAATGAAAATAATAGTGCTCTTCCATACTGTGTGTCAGAATGGAGATTATGTATGTACAATGCCTAGCACAGATAAACAGTGTCTCTTGTTTTTTATTTCATTTACAAAATATTCATGGAATATACATTATTGTCCTATTTTTACAAATTAGAAAACTGAGGCACAGAGAACACAACTTACCCAGGTCATATCAGAGCTAATAAGAGTATTAATCAAGGTCTTAGGAACCCGATTTGTTTTTTTCTATAACCTATTATTTACATGTGGTGTTCTTTAAAAGCATCTTTTGTGGGTTCTCAATATATATGTGTTTGTGCATGTTAAACTGATTCAAAAATTATGATGTGACTATTTCATTATATACTTAGAGTAAGTAAATCTGTAACTAACACGTTTGCTGATTTAATTTTCTGTACCTAAGGATTAAACAGAATTTTTACAAAGTAGAAAGTTGTTTAAAGATAACGTATTCAAGTACCTTCATTTGATAAATGAGGAAGAAACTAAGTTCAGATAGGTAACACACACTGCATGTTTAACAAATTTGCTTTAGTAAAGGCAATTTGAAGTTAAGCATTTCCATTGATCTTTCTCTTTTAAAACTCATTGTTACTGTGATATATAAATACATTTAGTCTTACATAACTTTTATATATGTATATAGTTAGTTATATAACTGTATGTAGAAATTATGGAAAATCAGTGCATTTAATAGCTGTGTGACAGACAAATTATTTAACATCTTGAACCTCATTTTCCTCACCCGAGGAGTAAGAATACAAGTAAAACCTTGTTTATAAGGCTTCGTGAGGATTAAATGAGATAATGTATGGTGCTTGAATATGTAAAATTTAATTTTATTTTATAATTTTTAATGATAAATGATAATAAAATATCATAACTGTTATGAATACTGTTGGGGGGGACTTCCTTTCCTCTGACCTCATGTTGCTATGAGGAAATTCTTGAGGGCAAGATTCATATAGGATTTGACTTTGTTTTTCAATGTTTATATACTATAAATAGGTATCAGTGAACGAATTAATGAATTAATGGAATGGAACTTCTCTTTGATCCAAATAAGCAACTTAGAATTACTTCATTGGAGGAGAAATACCTTATCAATTAGCTTTTAGTACATAACAAAACACCCCCAGACCACCTGTCATTAACAAATTGTTCTGTGGCTCAAATGGAATGTTTTTTGTCTGCTCCGTGTGTTTTGGCTGTGTTCAAGCATCTGCAGTGAGTTGGCTGGTCCCTCATGGCCTCGCTCACATGTCTGTTGGTTGGTACTGGCTCTCAGCAGGACCACATGTCTATACAAGGCTAGCTTGGGCCAGAGCAACAAGAGTCGGGGCACACCCCAGTGTGTAAGTACCGTTCAGGCATCTGTTTGTATAGTGTTTGCTCTTCTTCCATTGGCCAAAGCACATGTGGGAGGAGTCAGCGTGAGAGGAGATAACACAAGGGTTTGGATACCAGGAAATATGATTATTGGGGCTCTTTCTTGTAACAGGCTACTACAAATATAACTTTTGAGCCTCCCTTGCTTTATTGGATTTTTAATTGATGAATAATGCTTTGATTAGCTTTCCTGTTAATGAAGTAAAATGGATAAATCATTGAACGTGATTTTAAAGTCAACATGATCCTTTATTAAGAATTATTGTCTCATTATAATTTTTTTTTTTTTTTTATTGTGGTACGCGGGCCTCTCGCTGTTGTGGCCTCTCCCGTTGCGGAGCACAGGCTCCGGACGCGCAGGCTCAGCGGCCATGGCTCACGGGCCCAGCCGCTCCGCGGCATGTGGGATCTTCCCGGACCGGGGCACGAACCCTTGTCCCCTGCACTGGCAAGCGGACTCTCAACCACTGCGCCACCAGGGAATCCCCTCATTATAACTTTTAAGTCAGGATGTGACTGAGCCAAAGTTTAGTTGCTATGACTGGCGATGAATACTAAGAAAATTTATTCCTCCCCCAGTGATGCTGATGCTAATGATGGTGACTGCACCTAACAATAAATGAGCTCTTAATATATGTCACACACAACGTTAAATTCTTCACATACATCCTCCTATTTTAGCCTTATCATAGACTATTATTTTTCATTAAAAAAATCAAACAGGAAAGTGAAATACTAGGAGGCTAATAAGTTCTCCCAGAGTTATATACTAGTAAGTGGTAGAGGTGACAATTGACATTTGTTGGTCTGACATTAGAACACAGACTTCTGATTTATACTATACAGTGTCACAAATTTTATATGTGTATACATGGGTTTGTATACATATATATTTTAAACATGAAATGAATGTATGTACTTACAGTGCTTTACGTTATCTGTACTTAGTTATAATGCTGTTATATTATTTGATTCTTCCAGAATCTCAACAGTAATCTCAGTGAGTCAATGTCCCCAAAAATTAATGACACAAGTAGAATACTGTGTTAAAAGGCATCATTCTCACCATCATATGTACTTGCTTTCTGAGAGGTATAACAGTTAAAACATGTCAAACCATGGGTTTGGATAATAGTTTAATAGTAGGAGACTTGGACTTTCATGGAACATCAACAGTAGTGTCATGAGATGGCTTTTGAGGCCTTGAACTTGGCAGCCACTGCAAAGATTCAATTTGGCCAGCAAAACATAGGTAAAGGCCAAAAGGGAAGAGGGTAAGCAGGAAGGGACTGGCTGTATTTATGGGTGGGCTTTAGAAATGAAACTCTCCCAAAGCAGAAATGGAACATGGAAGTCAACTGCCATAGCTAATAAACTGAGGTATTTAAATCTACAAATCACACGTGTTTGCTATCGTGGTGTAAAGTAAATGGGTTCTAGTGAGTGTATAATGGAATGTTCTTGGGGCTCATATTTTTCTTGAGAGAATGTGAAAATTTTGATGGTTACTATTTATAAAATGGAGCATTTGACCCCCGAAAGTCACTGGTTTGATATTAGCCTTAGTTTTCTAATATTTCCTAACAAAGAAAATAGGCATTTTTCTTGTCATTTTTAAGTATAGGAGGTACTACTGTGGTCTACAAACAATTTATGATTTTATTTAGAAGTGATTATGTAACTCTGCTTTTAAAATTAGAATTAACAGCAGACTTTGGCATCTGTGGAGGTGGCATACATGTCTGAGTTTATATCAGAATGACTTGTCAAGAATTAATTGGGGGAATATTTTTAAGACCTGTTTTTTAGGGCTTCCCTGGTGCCACAGTGCTTGAGAGTCTGCCTGTCGATGCAGGGGACACGGGTTCGTGCCCCGGTCCGGGAAGATCCCACATGCTGCGGAGCTGCTGGGCCCGTGAGCCATGGCCGCTGAGCCTGCGCGTCTGGAGCCTGTGCTCTGCAATGGGAGAGGCCACAACAGTGAGGAGCCCGCGTACCGCAAAAAAAAAAAAAAAAAAGATCTGCTTTTTAATGGACACAGATGTGTGAGATAAAACACAAAATAGAAAATTCCTCATTTATTTCTATACTTATTCACCCAGGATACTCCTCATGATTTTTTAAAACATTGCAATTATTCACAGTGGATTCTATGATTTTATTAAAGAGGCAATTAGGGCAAAACATGACAACAGTCTTTTCTTACCAAAAATGATACATTTCTTTGCTTTGCCTACCTGAGCATTAGAATCTGAAAAAAATTAGTTTTGAATTCAGATTCTAATTCATCTAGATTTACCTTGGGTACAGTATTGAATCTCACAGAGTTTTAGTTCCCTACAACAAAAAACTGCTATTATAACCTAGCTCAAAGTATGGCAGTCAGGATTCAATGAGCTAAGTATATGACAGCAACGTGGCAGAGTGGCTGCTGCATAGACATTACTCAGTAACTATTAGTTCCTTTCCTCCATTTACATGACTACATACCGTACTGTGTGTGTGTGTATATATGTATATATTTATTTACATATATATATTTACATATATGTTATTTATATCATTACATAGCATGCATTAAAAATACTGTCATTGTGAACAAAAACTAAACCTTACCTCAAAGTGGTTTTAGAGATGTAATGGATTTTAAAAATTAATTATACATGAATTTTAATTTCTTCTCCTATTTTTAAAATTCACATCCTCAACATTTATTTGCAGCTCTCTCACACAAACATACATGCTGAGGAAGAGAAGGATATTTGTTTTTCCCGTGATTTTAGAATTTCTGTTTTGACACTGTGTACTTACGGTATTGATTTTCAGAGCCTCAGAACGCATTAATATGTTTTTTTGCATTCTTTCTTCCTTTGATGAATAAAAATGGAACTTGGGGGATATTTTATTTCACTAAAACTCTGAAAAAGTAGTGTGCTCCATCCAAATTGGAAAACTTAGTATATAAAACTTAAATTTTTGTTTCTTGGGTTTTTTGCTTTATGATAAGTCAACCTGGAATGCTTGCTGTGACTTGCTTCCCAAGACTTCAGTTTAATGCCTGGAAAAACTTAAGAGCTGCCCCTCATGTCCAAAATTCTTCATTCTTCAGCCCTTTGGGGGTAACTCCCTTAGCCCATCAGAGATGTTCATCTTCACTCTTTCATGATTTCTAAGTGAAAAGGGCTTGTCTTAGCTTCCTTTTCAGTTAGTAAGCTACTGAGGGAGAGACGACATTCCTTACATCTCTCTCTGCTCTTTATAGCACTTTTGCTCATAGCTGCTGCTGACTCAGTATTTGATAAATGAATGAATGGTCATGTAGTCTCTCACGGGCTCCATGTTGAACATCCTAGAATTGTACATATAAATATAAAAGTGGGCTAAACCACTCTTTAAAAGAATACATCATTTAAAAGAAGCCTTTGGCGTTAAAGTGTTTCCATGAATATAAGAATATGAGAAACACAGTAACGGACTCTAGGAAAACCATACCTAAGAGATTTGAGAAGTTAGGTATGTCATGAATTTCATATTAGATTAACTGTGTGGTTTACATTTATAGCTCAGTCAAGCTTATCTCTGATTTTTAAGAAGGAAAGATGGAAAAAGAAGAAATGCTTTTGCTATTATTCCCAGGGATTCAAAAGGAAAACAGTTTCTCCTGAGAGAGTCAAATAATTGTTTTCTGTAAGTGGATACTAGGGTAATATAAATGTGTTTCAAGCAAACTGTGTTAATGAAGCCCCAAAAAAGCTTTAAAAATTACATTCTTCTTGTGTGCCTAGTACTTGAAAACTCCTTCAGACAATTTAAAGGGTACATTTATTATGCAACATCCTATATTCGATGATATTTTAATGACAATGTCACATTGTCTAGCTTTCTTCCTTGGTATATTGTTTACATTTTAGCCAGTGAACTGAGGAATGAGTTACTATCTTTCTTGTTTTTTTGTTTTCTTTAGTTATGAAAAAAATGCAGAATAAAAAAGTACTTTGCTGTTGTGGGTTGTTTATTCTTTATGTTTGAACTCTGTCCTTTAAATTGGGTTAAGTTGCTAATTTCAAATTCATAGCAAAACCACCCTTGTGTGGCTTTTTCCATGGTGAATTACAAATCATTTTGGCTTTAATGTTTGGCAGATATGTACTTGGTCTGTGTATCAGATCTGCCTTTGGTTGGGTTCCTGGTTGCTCCAGTGCAGCAAAAATTGAATTGCAAAATATTTTTATTGGCTTGTCACCTTTGCTGTTGTAAAAATACTAAATCAAGTATCTATTAAAACCAGATTCTCAAATGCCTGAGTATTCAAACTGTTCTGCTCAGGATCGATCCAGGTTTTGCCTTCTTTTTCAGTTTAATTCCAAATTCTGTTGGTCAGTTTTCTGAACTTAGTCATTTTACACATTTTTTTTGGTACAAGATCCATTTTTTGTTTTTATGTTTTAGTGAATAATTGTTATTACTTGTGAGTAACTGATTGTTTTAAAGTGATATTATATGATTCCATTTATAGACTGATAAATGTTTTAGAAAAAGAAAATACTTTAAAACTTAGCGTAATGTTGCAGACCAACAAGGCTAAGCAGATTTTTCTTTCCAGGGTTAAATACTTTAGGGCAATTATTTAAAATAGAGCTAAGACATTTGACATTTGTCAACAAATATGTTTCTTAAAAATTTTTTTAATTCTCTTCATTCCTTAACAAATATTTCTGCCAAGCCATTATGAGTAAAAGTAGGCCAATATTCAAATTGTCTTTTTAAAAAATTGCCACTTAAAAGATTTATGTTAAATCAGCTTTATTAAGCCTTCTTATTTTAATACAAAAATACTTGCTCATTTTAAAATATGCAGTGAATGATAAAAATAAACAAATAGCTTTATATCAGATTCCCCTGCTGTGACTACTGATAATAAATATTGAAGGCAGTTAGATTTCTTAAAGGGAAAAATGGAACCTTTTCAATTAAAGAGATTTCTCTCAAATGGGATGTAAATGTGCATAGTAGATAAATTTCTAAAACTTAAAGAATAAAAGTGTTAATTAGTATTGTAGTTATTAGGTGGTAGTGTCTCTGTCCAGTTCTTCAGCATCTACTCCTACAGTCCATGAATATCTACTGGTCATCCACCCATTCTTCCATTCTTTCAGTATCATTTAAGAGCATGATAATCTGCATAGTATCTGGCCTTGTTTTCTAATATATGGGAAAGCTAATTATAGTAATTCATAATTAAGAGAATATATGATAAAACAGGTATTAAGAGAACCCTTTCCTGACAACCTCCAACCCCAAGTCTCAGTCAGATTATTTAGTTATATGTTCTCAAGGAATGTTTCTTTTTTTCAAAGTACTTTTATTGATTTGATGCTAAGCCTTCTTTAGTTTGATAATGTAATTCTTCTCATTTGTTGTAAGGGGCTCACCAAATTTTTCCAGAACTTAACACAGTGCCCTACACATAGTGGGTGCTTAACAAATATTTGTTGACTGAATGACTGAATATGAAATACAGTATAAACACTCAGAGAAGTGAAAGTTAACTTGGGGTTGGAATTAACAAGGAAGGTCTAAATCAGTAAATGACATGTGAATTGCCTTTCTAAGAGAAGGACGTGGATAGGTGGAAAGAAGAAAGAAAGGCGTTCACTGGAAATGCTATAAAATAAGAGAAGATAACATAGCACAAGATTAACCATTTTGAAGTGGCATTCAGTGGCATTTAGTACACTCACAGTGTTGTGCAACCACCAACTCAATCTAGTTCCTTAAAACTTTTATCACCTCAAAAGGAAACCCTGTACTCATTAAGCAGTTGCTCATTTCCTCTCCTCTTCTTAGCCCCTGGCAACCACCAGTCTGATTTCTGTCTCAATGTATTTACCTCTTCCGGGTATTTCCTAGAAATTGGAGTTGTGTGACATATAACCTTTGTATCTGGCTTCTTTCACTTAGTACAATGTTTTCAAGGTTCATTCCCATTGTAGTATATATCAGTACTTCATTCCTTTTACAGGCTACATCTTTCATTGTATGTATATCCACAATTTGTTTATCCATTCATCCATCTATGGGCCTTTGGCCAGTTTCCACCTCTTGGCTATTATGAGTAATGCCGCTATGAACATGAATGCGCGTGTAATTTTTAGTATATTTTTTTTCATGCTTTGAATTTTCTTTTATTTATTTTTACTGAAATACAATTGACTTGCTATATTATATTAGTTTCAGGTGTACAGCATAGTGCTTTGTACACTATGCTGTACAAAAATGTGTTTTTATACATTATGAAATGATTACCCTAAGTTTTGTTACCATCTGTCACCATATGAAGTTCTTTATAATGTTATTGACTATATTCCCTATGCTGTACATTACATCTCTGTGACTTATTTATTTTGTAACTGGAAATTTGAACCTCTTAATCTCCCTCACCCATTTCTCTTCTCTTCCTACCCCTCTCCCCTCTGGCAACCACCTGTTTTCTTTGAATCTATGATTCTGTGTCTGTTTTCTTAAGTTTGCTCATTTATTTTGTTTTCTAGGTTCCAAGTATAAGTGAAATCATACAGTATTTGTCTTTCTCTGTCTGACTTATATCACTTAGCATAATGCCCTCCAAGTCCATCCATATTGTTGCAAATGGCAAACTTTCATTATTTTTTATGCCTGAGTAGTATTCCTCTGTGTGTGTGTGTTGTGTGTATGTGCACCACATCTTCTTTATACATTCATCTGTTAATGGACACTTAGGTTAATTTCATATCTTGGCTCTTGTAAGTAATGCTGCAGTGAACATTGGGCTGCATATATCTTTTCTAATTAGTGGTTTTGTCTTCTTCAGATAAATACCCAAAGTGGAATTGCTGGGTCGTATAGTGGTTCTATTTCTAATTCTTTGAGGAATATCCAGACTGTTTTCTACAGTGGTTGTACCAATTTATATTCCCACCAACAATGCACAAGAGTTCCCTTTATTCTACATCCTTACCAAAACTTGTTATTTGTATACTTTTTGATAATAGCCTTTTTGAAAGGTGTGAGGTGATATCGCATTGTTGTTTTGATTTGCATTTCCCTGATGATTAGTGATGTTCTGCATATTTTCATGTGCCTATTAGCCATTGGTATGTCTTCTCTGGAAAAATGTCTATTTAGGTTCTCTGCCAATTTTTTAAATCAGATTGTTCATTTTTTTGATATTGAGTTGTAGGAGTTCTTTGTATATTTTGGATATTAACCCATTATCAGATATATTATTTGTCAATATCTTCTCTCATTCAGTGGGTTGCCTGAGGAGACAGATCCAAAAAATATTGCCAAGACTCTTCTAGGAATCTCACGGCTTCTGGTATTACATTTGTCCTTGAGCCATTTTGAGTTTATTTTTTCATATGGTGTAAGGTCCAGTTAACTTCTATTGTGTGTAGCTCTCCAGCTCTATTTGTTGAAGAAACTTTTTCCCCATTGTATATTCTTTTTCTTTTTTTTAAAATTTATTTATTTTATTTTTGGCTGCGTTGGGTCTTTGTTGCTGTGCGTGGGCTTTTCTCTAGTTGCGGTGAGTGGGGGTTACTCTTCGTTGCAGTGCGCGGGCTTCTCGTTGCGGTGGCTTCTCTTGTTGCGGAGCTCGGGCTTGACTCTAGGCATGTGGGTTTCAGTAGTTATGGCTCACGGGCTCTAGAAGCGCAGGCTCAGTAGTTGTGGTGCATGTGCTTAGTTGTTCTGCGGCATGTGGGATCTTCCCAGACCAGGGCTCAAACCCGTGTCCCCCGCACTGGCAGGCAGATTCTTAACCACTGCGCCACCAGGGAAGTCCCCATTGTATATTCTTGCCTCCTTTACCATAGATTAATTGCCCCTATAAGTGTGGGTTTATCTCTGGGCTCTCTATTCAGTTCCACTGACCTATGTATCTGTTTATGTTCCAGTACCATATTGTTTTGATTACTGTTGCTTTGTAGCATAATTTGAAATCAGGGAGAGCGATACCTCCAGCTTTGTCCTTCTTTCTCAGGATTGCTTTGGCTTTTTGGAGTCTTTTGTGTTTCCATACAAATTTTAGAATTATTTATTTTTAATTCTTTAGGTTATCTATTCAGGAATAAGATTGCTGGATCATATTTTTGTGACATTATGCTGATTTTAGGGCATATTATTGCCAAATATTTGATATCCTAAGATAAGATCATTTTTTGAATATTATGATTATTCATTTTGTTAATTTTTGCATTAATGGAAAAATTATTTTCAAGTTTATGATTATTTTATTCACAAACATATCTTATTAAAATTATTTTCTACTGTATGTGAGTTTAAAATCAAAGTTTACTTTTTGGTTTGTTTTAACCCTTAAGCCTTTTATCTTCTTACTACTCAGATGAATAACCTGGTAAGGTGATTCTTGACTTTGGAGATGCTGATTAATTTCAGAGCCTTGATTCCATCATCACATTTTTATTTACACTTAACCTTGACATTCCTTTATAATATTCTGCAAATTGGTAAGCATAAGCATAGAAAATTTTATTCCATTCTTCTAGGATTTGTTCATTCAGTGAGACATGTATTTTCCTCTGTTTTCTTTTACTGCCCTAGCCTGAAATAACAGCCCCACATCCTGTTGCCAAACTCCATGCCATTGAAATTCTTTAATTGTAACAAACTTCAGCTTCAGTTCTATTCCTTTAACTTACCTTGTACTCTCCTTGGACTGGAGATATCTGGATAGCCTATTCTGATGGGAATTTAAGTGATTGGCTAAATATGAAGATAAATAACTTAAATAATGAAATGCTATTTAATAAATGAGTCTTTTCTACCCACCCTGACTTCCATGATTATTTCAGAGATCAGAGCTTAGTCCCTATGAAGTATAGAGAAACTTTTTTTTCCTAATGTAACAAAAATCACATTTGCTCATTGAGCAAAACTCAGGGATTGACATAGATAGTCTTCATAAATAAAAAGTCACCAAACTCTTAAGTGTCCTGGAATTCTCTCAGCCATTGGTGCCTGGGCAGAGTTTACATACAAGCAAGGAGCCTGTGTGCAATGGACATCTTTTGTTTTCACCTGCCAACATTCATTACTCATTCTTTTGCTGACAGCACACTCATTTTACTTTGGGGAACCAGCCATCAAAGACATTGGATACTGTCTTGATAGGACGATATATCAAGGTACTCTACTTTTGCTGACCAAGGACTAGGGATGTGACCCAAGTTTTGTGAATCAAGTCTTTTTTCCCCTGGAATGCAGTCCTTGAACAGAGTAACAAAAAGTATGAACTTGATCTTAGGAAGCCCTGAAGAAAGTACCCATCAGTTCCTGCCACTCAGATCACCAGACCTGATTGATTTGTTTTGTTTTGCTTTTTCCTCAGTTCAGTTTGTATCTCCTCTGCATCCTCCTTCCAATGGTTATATTCATACATGGAGAGGCTATCCCAAATCCTAAAGCTATCCTACAGAAAACAGCCTGGGAGAAAGATGAACCCATCGAAATAAAAGGGCTTAGGGCAGACAGAATTAAATGTGTATCTAAGAGATTGTTCATAGGGAATTATGAAGGATAGGACTAGTCACCAGCCACAGGGCCAGTACTAGATTGGTTCACAGGACTGACATCAATTACTCAAAAAATTGGAGTCTGGCACTAATCCAAACTATTTCAGGAAAGGTGGCAAATTCTAGAACTTCAGGGTCTTCATTTCCTTCAGTTATTTATTTTTTTTCTGGCATCTAGTATAAATACATCTAAGTTATTCTCAAAAGTAAACCCTCTTTCTTGCTCTTGTCTGTGTTGCACACCACAAAACAGTGGTTGACAGAGTGCGGTCTCCAGATCAGCAGCATTTAGGAACTTGTTAGAGAAACAAATTCTCAGGCCCCACCCCCAGATTTATCATTTCAGAGACTTTAGGGGTGGGGCCCGGCCAGCTGTGTTTTAGCAAGCCCAACTGGTTCCAAAGCCCACTACCATTAAAGGACCACTGACCTAATACCATGCCAGAGTTTGGTGGACACTCACAAGTCCAATATCCCAGGGGAATTAATGTGTCATTGTTCAGGGAGACTCATGGCCCTTCATAGGTTGAGGAAAAACTGATTGGGGGAGAACATTTCCTGCCCTGTGATAAATTTCTCAGGAATCCTTTGGGATGATGTGGTCTCCAAATCAGGCATTCTGCTTTCTCTCTCTACTTCCACCAAACTCTACACCATGCAAATCGGAAGAGAAATAAATAAAGCAACACCAAAGCGATGGAGATCTTTATTTGAAATGTTATACCAAGAAAACAACAGGGAGAAAAGGTTGAATTCAAAGGGAATGAGTGGGTTAGAGCCAATAAAAACAACTGATTGTGGTAAGCAGAGGCAGTTATTGAAACAGGGAAAACACTGGATCCTGTGGAAAGTACTAAAGAAGTGTGGAGAAGCAGTTTGTAAACTGAGAAAGTGAGTCCTCATGAGCACAGGCCTACTTTCCTCCTTAATTAGACTGGAATTACCCATTAGTGGGACTCACCTGTGATTAAACCCAGCAAAACACAGTACGCTACTGGATGTGCAAGCTTGAAAACAAGTTAAGACTGTTTTAAGATGGTTCATGGTTTTAAAATGTTGATTAGAAAGTTGCTTCTGCTGGTGCTGTTAATCAGTGCAGTTGGAATGTGAGTCCCCAACTTAGGGAGAGGAAGAGATTTTTTTTTTTTTTAATTTTCCCAAAGTACTTAGATGTATGCAGCAAGATGTGCTGATTTTGCTATCATTTAAGTTGGCACTGTTAATGGAGGGGATCCTTGAAGCCTGTCGGGGTGGAAACTGACATGAACATCAGAGCATGGCAGTGTAATTGACAAGGTGGTGAGTGCTGATGGTGGAACGGGGGATACACGTTTCTTGAATTTTAGTTCTGGCTCTATTCACTACCAGTCAGATGTTCTTCGTTATTTCAAAGTAAAGTTTGAGGCTGAATAAATAAATAATACAAAAAGCAAATAATTTGTAGACAGTAATTTTAGTAATAACTTACTATTTAGTTCAGTGCAGTTTTTTATTTGTGGCATGACAGTTACTTATATTGTTTATATTGAAGCAATTAAGGATCTCCCTTGATCTGGAGGATACTAGAGTGGGCAGAGATACAATTACTTTAAAAATTCAAGTGGTGAAACTTGAACATCTTGTTCTGTGAAGATGCTGCTATGTTATTATGTTACTATTTTCTCATTACTAGAATTACAGCATATGCATTTTCAGGAGCACATAGTAAATACTGACCTTTCATTTTAAATATTTGGGTAGGCTAACGATCTCTACTATGAGTAGATAGGTTAAATATGGTGCATTAAAGCAATCCTGATACACCCCTTGATGTATGGCTTTTTAAATTATCATGTATATCATCTCCAGTAAGTTGTAGCTTTTAAAATTACATTGTAGTCTCATAAAATTATCGCTTTATATTAGAACATCTTAGTTCTAATATAAAGTGTGGTCATGGCTTCCTGAGATGTCATAATTCATCAAATCTTTTTTCCCCTACATCTCATCTCCACATCCTTTCTGAACTGTACACTGTAATTTTTAGATTGCCAAGTATGACCTATCAAAACTAGAACTTGGGTGTGGTACTTAGTAATTTTTGGATATTCCAATAAAATAATAATCTGATGTCTAAGGAGAACTAGATACTTTTCTATTGATATTTTATGGTATTTTGGAACCTCTTAATATATGAGTATGCACTAGCAGAGGTGGGGAATTGAAATACATTATATTATGTGTCAAGCTAGTCTCATATGTCAAACGATTTGAGAGGACAGGGAATAAGAGCCAGGAGTACTGAGGAAATATAAGATAGAATTTCAAAGGCAGGAAGAAACTTGATGGGAGAGTAATTAAGAATGAATTGGTGGAGGTTTGTGTATAATTACAAGGCATGTTTGGGGGAAATGAACAGAGTATTCATTGGAAGGGGTTAAGAATGAAGACTTAAAAAATACTAGAAGCAGGAAGTCTGGAAACATAGGCTGTTTTTAATGATGTTTTATACTGTAATATCCATGTATCATCTAATGTATTCATCTATATTTTCAGACTTGATGACCACCCTCCACTATGATCAATATGTAAATAAGTGGTTTTAGCTCAGTCAGAGAAGAAGGTGCATTTGTACAGAGAGAAGGAATTTGTCAGCCTTCTGAAAAGTAAACACACTGGAAAACCACTGTTTTCTCTTTCTGGGTAGAATTGGTACTGGGTCAGTATTTTCAGATCAGCTCTAAGATAATGGCATTTATATCCCTTTGCTCCCTTTCCTGTGAGTTTATCATCCAGGACTACCTAGAAGTTCTTTATCCAGTGTGAGCACAAATGACTAGAAAAAATGAAAGATGAAGCCACCAGGTAGCCTGTGACATGCAGTGTTATCTGCCTGTCTCTTGAATGGTGCCCAGCTATGGACCCTACAGTCTTTGTGCCTAGTCAGCTTTGAATTTTACTTACAAACACGATATCTTTTTCCATTTAGCTTTATGTTTACTTCGTTTTATTATTTGCCACTCCTCTCCCCACTTCCCTAAGCCAGAATTGGAGGAAAAAAATTTATATCAGTAGGCAAATAGTTTAAGTTATTTGAAGTAAATAATGTGGGTTTGGGGCTTTTTGTTTCAGCTCACTTCTAAACATCTTTATGATTTCTAACCTATGGAGGGAATTTTCACTGTTTTCCAGTGAACGTTTAATGCTAAAAGTTCAGAGAGAATAATAACGTGCCATCTATATGGTAACAACTCTATGAATTCTTGCTGCTTGACAAACAATTTTGTGACTGTGTCTGCACAGCTGGTATCTTACATGCTTCCATCAAATTGCAGTTGCTCCTGTTGATTTCAATTTTTTCATTCTCTTTTCCAATTTATTATACTCTTTCCATCTTCTGGTTGGCTAGTTATTGATGCTTAAACCTAGTTTACTGTGTACACGTTGGTGATCAGTTTTTGGAAGGATGCTTGTAGGAGCTCAGATACTGAGAAAGAAAATATACCAATAAAATGTAAACTGGAGAGAAAGAAAGTGGGCAACCAAACTTTAAAGCTTATCTAAATGGAGCTCACTGTTTTAAGATTGTGAGCCTGGAATGGCTGTACCTACTTTAAGATTTACTAATAATTTTACCCTTTTAGTGAATATTTAGTGAATATTTAGTGAATATTCTGTGAATATTCTGTGAAGCCCTGTTCTTTGCCATAGATGCGTTGTTTAAGTCAGATCTTTTGGAGAAAAACTCAAGAGGAGAAGCTGCTGAGTTTACCTGAGTTTTGTTTTTTTTTTTTACTTTAAAGTTCCCTTGACGGCACTGCTTGTTGATTAAAATGCTTTGAAAAGTTCTTCCAGTGACTGTCAAGAACACACTCTACTTTTTTTACTGCAGAGGCAAATGTTAGCCTCTCTTCAGGATTTTCTCCTTTTCAGCTCTTAACATTGCCAGATGTGCAATTAAATGGTCACTTCACCTTTATTATAGTTTTCGTGGCATGTTATTGTCATTAGTTTTCTTGTTTATGTACACTATAGCAGTTATGGTCTCCATATGCTTGTTTTGTAAGATAGCTTTTAAAACCCAGCTGAGAGATGCAAGCTGGTGGGGAAAAAATCACCACTGGTCTCTCATTTATCTCCTTTTAACCCTCAGAGGTAAATTCATCTGGGTAAATGTGTGTCTAAGCATCTTTCAGGATCAGGCAATGTTGTTGTATAGTTCCTCTCTAGAAAGAAGAAAGAGGGCTACAATATAGAACCTGATCTTTTCACTTAATAGCTTTGGGCTATTGACGTAGCACTTTTTAGATAAGATACAATAAGCAGATGAATTAGAAGCTGAGGTGTGGTGAAATAAATATATGTAGAAACTTGGCTTTTTGTGTTTGGGGAAGAGGGCACGTAAGGATTTCTTCCTGATGAGTATAAAGAAAAACAACTTCAAAGAATATGGGAGTTTAATAATTTAACTAACTTAGAGCAAGCCATAAAATTGAATTGAATTGATTTCTCATAATGCTCTTCTTAGAGAAATCCCAAATATCTTGTTTCATGAGAGTCTGGGATATGTACAATGCAAAATGCAAATATGCCGTTATTGCTGAAAGAATTACAGAAATAAAACTTCTAGAATGCACATCCTTTGGGGCATGGTTTTTAAAAATGTCCTATGAAAATGATATATTTCTAATGAGTAATTTTAATGCTTAATAGGAAACAGGGAAATTGGCTTTATGGGAGAAGAATCTATCCCATCCAATTTGAATTATGAAACTTTCCATTTACGTTTGTTCAAAGAGTTTTGTCTTGTTTTGTTTGCCTGTTTTTTGTCAGAAAGTGTGGAAAGTTGGAAAGTGTGGAAAGTTGGCAGTGTTGTCCCCAAGACTAAGAGTATGTGAACCCTTTGTTTTCAGTGACCTCATCCAGGTTAGCATCCGATGGTCTCCATCAGACAGGGTTTAGAGGAGAGGAGACAAATAACACATTACCTTTCATCGTTAACATTTCCTCTTTCATCCTGCCTGCATCTAAGAGGAGACAGTTCTTTTCTGTTAATTCCAGAAAATACGTGAGAGATTTTGTTTTACTTATGATAAAGAATATGAAAATACATTTATTATAAGCCAAGTTTAAGTAATGAAAAGTGAGATGATTTTAAAACTTAGCAAACTTTTCATTCCCCTGTTTCTGTATTCCAAGTTCACATGTAGGATGTATCATGCCAGTTGATAGATTTCAGCCCATCCCATTTTCAGCAAATCTAATAGTATTTTATTCTATTTTATTTTGACTGTGCACATTTTCTCCATATTCTTAAAATCCATTGAAGGCATTTTCAGTGACTAAGGAGATCACTGTCAGTGATAGTGGAATTGACTGATTTCAAACCTTCTTGGTACTGTTATAGAACTTGGCAAAGAGAAGACTCGTAGCAGTGATAGATGTTTCTGTGAACTTTTTATGAGACCAGTGGGAAACTTATAAATTTTTTTGGTGATTCCCTCTCCCCTCACCCTCTTTTTCCTTTTTGTCTGGACTGACTATTAACATAACCATGGTATAAATATGCTACTCATCCTGAAAGTACAATTGACTAATAGTGAGGATGTTAAGCTGACGTTACTAAGTCAAACTTCCTCTTCTATTAGATGAAAATCTACCTTATCACCAGCTACTTAGTAGCATGTTATTAACAAATTTTTAAATTCTCATTCCTTCTAAGTTTGAGGAACCTAGTTCTTAAAAATATAGCTATTGAAAAATGAAAAATATGCTGACGTTTTAGATACCAAATTTAGTTATCCTTTTTTTCTCCCCCCATTCTCATCCTTGCCTAGCCCCTAACGCTTATAAAAATTTTGTGGAAGCATTGTGGGGGGGATGAGAAAAAAAATGTTTTTGTGAAAATATTTAGCAAGAGAATATGGGTACAAGGAATAAAATGAGGAAAATAAAACAAAACATCTTAACCTTAGCCTAAATTTTCAACTTTGTTAAAAATTAGAAGCTCCTCATGTATATCTTATGTTGATAACGATAAAGAATTTCCTAAACTAAATTAATTAAAATTAATTAATTAAAAGTCATCTTTATAGAAATCTATCATACTTTATCAACAGTATACTTTTCTACTCAGCCATGTTCAAGGTTCAAGCAATTAAAACAGAAAAGAGGAAGATATTTAGGGCAACATATGTGTTGTTCATAAAAACAGTGACCAAAAATATGTAAGAAAGATTTAGGCAACTGTTTCTACTGCTGTCAGAAATCATTCTTCCTTTGTGAAATTTCAAGAAAAGGAACCCTTGAGATTCGGATAATGTGGAAGTGAAGGGAATGTATATCTGGACATCAATATTTTAGTCAGAAAACTGATTGGGAAAGAAAACAGATGTCAAGGTCTGGATGAATATAATGTCTAAGAGGAAATACATAAAGGAAAACTATTTTGGTGAAAGGCAGATAAGAAAGAAAAAGAAAACTGTGAAGTGTTCCCTGAGACTTTTTTAAGAATATATTTGAAGCTTGCATCTTTTATGGTGTATTTTCTATATATTCTGAATCCAATGGATTAGATGTCCCTGATACAAAAACATGGTTTTCCAGTTATTAGTCTTATTTTATTTCTGGGCTGTTGAGAATATGACCATTGCATACAGCTGGGAAAATTGTGCACTGCAACAGTCCCGGTGTGAAAGGCACTATAACTACAAGTGGTGGCCCTGGATCACTACTTTTGTTCAGTGGAATAAACAGATGATCTTAATGTATATGTAATATTACGTTGCTGACCAAGCACCTGAAGAAAATACTCAGGATAGTAGGAGAACAATCCTTAGACCTCATGTTTTCATCCTCACTCTTCCTAATTCCCCATTTCTTTTTTTTTTTAAGATGTTGGGGGTAGGAGTTTATTAATTTATTTTTTTATTTATTTATGCTGTGTTGGGTCTTCATTTCTGCGCGAGGGCTTTCTCTAGTTGTGGCAAGTGGGGGCCACTCTTCATTGCGGTGCGTGGGCCTCTCACTATCGCGGCCTCTCTTGTTGCGGAGCACAGGCTCCAGACGCGCAGGCTCAGTAGTTGTGGCTCACGGGCCCAGTTGCTCTGCGACATGTGGGATCCTCCCAGACCAGGGCTCGAACCCATGTCCCCTGCATTAGCAGGCAGATTCTCAACCACTGTTCCACCAGGGAAGCCCCCCCATTTCTTATTTTCATGCCTTCAGGTAAGATGAATAATAGGGAAACTTGCTGAATCTCTCAGTACTTCTCTCCTCCCCGCCTCTCTCTCTCTCTCTCTCTCTCTCTCTCTCTCTCTCTCTCACACACACACACACACACACACACACAGTGCTGTTTTGAAATATCCCCAGGGTTCCTAGTAAAATATTGTATGACATGATAAAGACCACCTTTGCAAAGCTATTGATTTGGGTGGGTTTTCTGGGTGGTCTCCTAGAATGGAGATGAAAGTTAGTTATATCTGAAATTCCCTTTGCTAAAACTAAGGGGCATAGCTCCTGATCACAGGCAACAATTAACTCACTTTTGGGGTTAAAATTAAAAAATAAAGTTAGAAAGAGAACTTTAGAAAATATTTCTTCTGAATTCCTGAAAGAATCCTGGTGCACCCTCAATATATCTGAAATAAAGTAGGGGATAGTTAACATTCTTATTCTGAAAGAGTAAGAGCAATGGTTATATATCATGCCCTAGGATGCTCAGGATATGAAAATGTGTAATGTTCCAAGTGATATTCCTACAAATTCTTCACAACTAGTAAGTACAACCTTTGCAAACAACATATTATTGATACCTTTTAAACAGTCATCTCTTTGTGTTTTAACCAATTCATATTTATATATAATATTCAAAAATAGCTGAAAACAATGAAAAGTGGCAAGAGAACAGTAGTAAAAAAAACCATACTTTTATAAAAAAGTGTTTTTACATATTGTTACGCCTAAAATTATTTGGCTGCATTTTCCAGGACCAAACTGTCAGGACGTGGCTTAAGTTCCCTTTCTTTACCTTCATAACACAGTGTGTTTGTGTACTTATATGCCTAGGAATAGTCCTTTCAAGTGTAACTATTTTTAAAGTTATTAATGTCCTTTTTCAGTAAGGTCTGCTGTCTTGTTGGAGCACCGAAATTTATCTGGCAAGACTATCAAAGAGATTTTTGTCTTAATAAAATAACTATCCTTTCTTCAGATGTGTATATTTTTGACTCTGGGGGATGATATTCTGAAAGGGAGACTATCAACGTGAAGTACCATTTCAAAGCTTACTATATTTGCTTTTCATTGTACTTTGTGGTTAAGAGGCCTTCTGAATTTGGTGAATTTTACTTGCTCAATTAACTATATCAGTAGTATATTGTAAGGAAGCCTGTAAGATGCTAAATAATTGCCAGAGAGCAAATATAATTAGTTTTCACCTCTCCTGAATTGTTCCTCATTTTAGTGGTTATGATGTGCATTTCCAAATGTCCATTAACTTTTATTATTGGTTCCTTTGTGCTCCTCACCTACCTTTATATTTGAACCAGCTGGTTTACCTTCTTTTCCCCTGCTTAATACCACAATAAAGGCATATCTTGGCTTATTGCTCCCTCATGTATACTACATGGCTAATACTTCTCTCTGCATCAAATTTTTCTCAGATATCTGAAAAAAAATGGTGCCAATGGGGATTCTGGAAAGACATTCTAAAACAGATCTTAGTGTTTTAAGTGCTTCAAGCCAAGTTTGGAGAAGAGTTTTAACTCCATGCTCATTGTATCCTGTATTCGTTTTTATTATTTGAATTTTCTCATTAGAGCTGGCAGACAGTCTAACCCAATCAATCAAACATTTTGCAAGTTGTCAGTACAAAATATTTCTTCTCTAAGGTTTAAGGGAAGTTCTCAGCTAAATGAAGGAGGCTAACAAACCAATAAAGATTTTGAGGTATATTGTGAAAAACTAATAACAGTAAACAGTTTTCAGGATGGATTGAAGAAAAAAATTAAGATCTGACTCTTTACTTTTGCTTCTAACCATTATAGATTAATAGGGATCTGATTTAATCTCATGTCTTAAACAACTAGAAACTGGACAAAAGTATTAAAAATATATATTATTCAGCCATTGGATAAAAGGCAGCACAGGTCTGTGATACCCAAGGGAAGGGTAATTAAAAACCAGTCCTATTATTGTGCCAGCTTACTGCCTGGAGGCAATATCCAGATCCCAGAGAAGGTCTGGAGAACCAACGTAGAGTCCAGCTATTGTGCTGAGTTGTAGAGACTGAAATCAAAGTTCAGGAAAGCCTAGAGGTCTAAAATTTTCAGACAGAGTACCAGGAAGGAAGGGAAAAATGAATGAGAGAGAGAGAATGAGAATGAACACTGGAAACTTACAGAGGCGTTTCCTCCAGTGTTTGGTAAAGGACTACACTGTACTTGTATGAGAAGAAACAAGCAAAGGTCAAGGAAAGAAGTACCAGAAAGGAGTATGATAAACAATTCCCAGAACTCGCATAAGTCTGGGGACACTAGGTATTTCCCCCAGCTGGAGTGGAGAGGCCACTTAATAGGCATTTGTTTGAGTTCAAAAAATTGTATTTCTTTAGGAGTGGTGTTAAACTAGCCCTAGACAACAAGCTGCTCTGTACCTTTTTAAAAATAGCTTGTAATAAAGTCTCAAAAGGAACTTAATTGTGCCATTACAAAGTCATACACCACATGAAATCCAGCACACAGCAATGTATAACTTAAAATGTTTCCCATCCAGGAAAAAATTACCAGACATGTAAAAAGCATTATAACATGAGTCATATCCAGGAGGAAAAAAAAAGTCCATTAATAAAAACATACTCTGAAATGACAGAGATGATAAAATTCATGTATAAGTATATTAAACAACTAATATTAATATTCCTCATAAATGCAAGAAGGTAGAAGGGAACATAAATACGGTGAGAAAAGAAATGGTAGATACAAAAAACACTCAATGCAACTTCTAGAGAAGAAAAATGCATTATCTGAAATAAAATACACTAGATAAGGTATAGCAGATTAAATATTATAGAAGTAAGTAAAGGTTGGTGAACTTGACAATATAGCAATAGAGGTTAATTGATTGCAAAATGAAAAACAGAGTTAAAAAGACCTAAAGAATAAATGAAAGGGGGAGGCAACAAATATTTTTAGAAATAACTGTTCTAAATTTTCCAAATTTGACAAAACTCTGAAGACTGCCAACGAACACAAAACCAAAGAAGCATAACAAAAGTCAAATTGCTAAAAATGACTAAAATGAGGAAATCATAACAAAAGCTGGATAAAATAGCCAGAGTACACAGGGAGGAACAAAGATCAGAATTACAACAGACTTCTCCTTAGGAACTATGCAAATGAAAAAAAATAGAGTGACATCTTTAAAGTATCAAAGAAGGAAAATTTTTAACTCAGAATTCTATACTCAGAAAAAAATTTCTTTTAAAAACAGAGGTGAAGCAAACTCTTTTTCAGCCAAATGGAAGCTGAGACAGTTAATCACTAGCAAATCTGTAATAAAATAAATTATACGGAGGTTGTTCAAGGAGAAGGAAAATGATACCAGATGGAAATTTGCATCTACACAAAGTAATAAAGACCACCGGAAACAGAAATTATGTGGATAAACATAAAATGCATTTTTATTCATTTTTGTTTTTCTTTAAAAGGAAATTGACAGTTTAGAACAATGTAATAATGTGCTATTTTAATGAATGTAAAGAAAATGTATGACAATAATAACAGAAAATGTGAGGGGAACATGAAAATAAAATACTGTGAGGCCTGTACATTATACATAAAGTGGTTTAGTATTATTTGAAGGTATATTGTAATAAGTTAGTGGTTTAAATTGTAAACACTAGAGCAACCATTAAAAAATGTTGACATAGAACTATATGTTATTAAATCAATAGCAGAGATAAAAGGGAATCATAAAAAAATGAATCGATCCAAAGAAGACAGCAAAAAAGCGGAAGAAGAATAAAGAACAAATAGAAAACTAATGGAAAGATGGTAGACTTAAACCAGTCATATCAATAATTACATTTATCTGAAGTGGTCTAAATACTCCAATTAAAAGGCACAGATTGTCAGAAATAATAAAAGAACAAGATTAAAAATGTATACCCTAACAGAAATCCACTTTAGCTGTAAAGACACAAAGAATGGAAAAGTTATACCAAACACTAATCAAAAAAAAAAAAAAAATCAAAATATTGCCAAAGTAGACTTTAGAATAAGAAATACTAACAAATATAAAGAAAGTATTTTCATTATGAATGTTAAAGGAGATAGCTAGCTCATCAAGAAGAAATAATAATCCTAAATGTGTATGAAGCCAGTGATAAAGCTTTAAATACATAAAGCAAAAACTGATGATATTGTTAAAAGACAATATTAAGATAACTAAAGGGTGTCAAGAACTATAAGGCGTCTGAGACTTTACTCTGTTTGAAAGCTAATAAGTTAACCTGGCATATATTCATGGGTGTTGGCAGAAGACATTAGACTTCTCTATTAGAGGCCAGAGATGGCTTATTACTTAGAGCAATAGCAGTAGCCAGAATATCGTATTTTCTTCTGTAGGTTTCTCTAGCCTCAGTTCCTACAGGACAGTGTAACTGAGGGCCAGGTGATGTCTGCATATGCAGTAGGTTGGGTTACAGGAGAAGACTTTGAGCCTAGGGAACACAAGTCTTTTATAATTAGTTGTAAGCAAACCTGTGTCACCTTTTTTTCCTGGAGGGAGACATGATTTTTATTAAAATATACAGCAAATAAATCTATTCTTTGCTTCAGGGGAAACACCATTCCTATCTTCCAAGGCTGTTTGCTTCTAGATAGAAGTCTTCCGAGGCTGTTTACACCTCAGAATCCTAGAAAAGATAATTTAGCATAAAGGGACAGTTAGTTATGGCCTCTGCTCTCAAGACTGCAAAATTGTGAAAAATATATAGAGAATTTTCTCCTAACGAAAGGCAATCTGTATACTAGGAGAATATGTTTTTAAAAATGTATCTAAGAAAGGACCTGTATCCAAAATATATAAAGAGCTATTAAAACTCAATAATAAGACAAAAATATTGATAGACATTTTGAACAGATATGTCACCAAAGATGATATATGGGTGGTATGGCATATAAACATATGAAAAGATACTAAATAAATTATTAGAAAAATTCAAATTAAAACTGCAGTGATAACACTATGCACCTCACTAAAATGGCTAAAAGATTGACAGTGTGAAGTATTGCCACTGGTATGTTTTGGAAAACAGTTTGGTAGTTTCATATATAGTTAAATATATGCTGATCCCCTCCTAGTTATTAATCCATGAGAAAATAATATCAACACAAAACATATACACATATTTATAGAGGTTTGTTCATAATATCCTCAATCTGGAGACAAGTCCGTATGTCCTTCAGCTGAAGAATGCATAAACAAATTGTACCATACCATGCAATGGACTACATCTCAGCTATACAAAAGAAAGAACTGTTGATACACATAACATGGACAGACTTCAAAAGTATTATGCTAAGTGAACAAAGTCAGACAAAAATACTGCATGATTTCGTTTAAACGTGTACTTGAAAAGGCAAAACCAGTGGCAGAAAGCACTTCATGGGTTGCTGGAGTTGGGTGTGGGATGTTGACTACAAAGGGGCATGAAAGAAGCTTTTAGGATGAAGGAGATACTCCACATTTTGATTACGGTGCTGGTGACATGAAGTATTTCCTTAGAATTTTATTATGTGTAAATTTTACTTCAGTCAAGCTGTTAAATATAGGAGTGTGACTCTATCTTAGAAAATATCAGAGTTGACTAACCAATCATATTTTTTCTTTACACAAGCATGTTTTTAGTGTTCATAGTAGTTCTTTTTTTCTCTCTTTTTCTTATAAATGAATAATAGCAAATTGTCATGTCATGAGGTTTTATTATATATTTTCAAAATCACTGATATTAAAATCTAGCCTCATTAGAATTCTCTTACTGCCTTCAACTTAAGCTTGGCTTTAAAAGGCAGTATGTTTTAGGAGTCATTGCTGCTTTTCCTGTTAGGTTTGATGGGAAAAAAATGACTATAAATTTATCTCATTTTTATTTTCAGGATTTTACCGAGTTCAGTTATGTTAACCCTATGATCCTGGCCAATCTCTTCAATTACGCCTCTTGACCTTACCTCAGTAATTCTCAAGGCTATTATATTTCTAATAACATTAATACCTAACATTCATTGAGCACTTACTGTATAGTAGACTCTGTTCTAATGACTTCATCCATTTATTTTCTTTAATTCTCACAACTGCCTTGTGAAAGAAGCACCGATTTTTTCCCATTTTACAGAAGATGAAACTGAGTCATAGCAACTGCCAAATTCATACAGCTAGTAAGTGAGGAAGCAAAGATTTGACTACAGGCAGTCAAGCCTTTTAGAGTCCATTCCCGGGACTGTAAAGCTACAAATTAAGTAAAATACAGATCATAAATTTTAGTGTCTAGGAGAATCAATTTATTTAAATTCAGTTCTCAAACTTCTCCCTCTCCCTCCTGATTCTTATTTGGTAGATTTGGGATGAATTCAGGAATCTATGTTTTTAGCAAGAACTCCAGGTGGTGGTTTGTTGAACCCAGTTTGAGAAACCCCATTTTCTGTGACCTTAAGCTAATTACTTTTAAGGGCCTTTGTCTCCTATTCAAAGGTGGATTCTTTTAGGATGAAATGCTTGCCCAGTAACTGCTATGTAGTACATTTCCCATATGTATTAGCTGTAAATATTTTTATTTTCACCATTATTAAATTTTAAATGATAACTATATATCTGGTGCCCTGTTCTCTGTATTTACTATATTTCCATAACCTAGGCAGGCATAATCTGCTGGATGAGTTAGCAGCTTTAGCTGCTATTGCATGAATTTAACCTGATTTCATGGGATGAAACAGAATGAACACCGTGGTTCATGGCTGTCAGTAGTGAAAAATAGCTGGAAATCAGACAAACAGCTTCATTGCTGGGATTGTTTCCGGGCTAAAAGTTCTTCCAACAGCTGTTTGTTTTGGCCATTAATCGCGTCCATTTTTTTTTTTTTTTTTTTAAGCTGGGGGAAATACAATTTTCTTTAAAAGGAGAATGCAGGCTGGTTATTTCTGAAGTTAGGAAGAATGCCTGTCCTTCCACTATTGTGGTCTTTTGGCTGCTTTGACAGTTGGACTGAAGGGCTTTCCTTTTGTTCTTTTTCACTCTCAGTGCTCAGACTCAGACTGTGTAGTGAGAAGAAAAGGTAAAACTAGGAGCTCTTTAATCCTAGAGAAGGAGCTTTGTAGCAGTTACCTTCAAGAAAAGTTTCCTCCCCAAAGGAATATTTAATATTACATGGACACTGAACAGAGAGAGAGAGAGAATGGATATATGAGAGAATGAGAATATGAGAATTCAAGCCAGCAAGAAAGAAACTTAACTAAAGATGAAGGGGAGTTTTGCCTCTTCCTGAAAGTTATATTATTAGTTGTGTTTTTTTCGTTTTTTTTTTTTTTTTTTTTTAAATCATGTTGACTGCTAGTTTTGTTTAAAGTATTTGTTCTGGAAATACTAAAGTTGGAGTCTACCAGACTGAGGTTAGAAGCATTTTCTTTGGCAGCAAGAAGATACTTTTATAGAAGCCATGCCTGTACTTGGGGTTGCCTCAAAACTGAGGCAGCCAGCTGTTGGGTCAAAGCCTATTCATACTGCTCTTCCGATACCAAATTTTGGCACTACTGGGTCACAGCACTATTCTTCGAGACCTCTGGAACTTACTAAATCAGAGAGCTCAATGCTTTCTTGTCAGGTCACATTACAATCAGCCTGTGAATTTGAAGAGAAGAAACCCCTCCAAGGAAAAGCTAAGGAGACAGAAGACAGCAAGGTTAGTGGCTGAAGGTTACCTACAGACTTATAAAGCTGAAATGCAAATTTCCTTTTAGGTAGAATATAAAACACGCTGTGAAGTGGGGAGTAGTAGAGGAATACCGGTGTAAGAAAGTAAGTAGTTTGAAAAGCTGAATATTTAGCCTATGCAGAACTGTATTTATAATTTATGGTTGTAAAAGTTGTGAACGAAATTCTCTGAATACGCCTGTGTTATCAGTACTACTTATTGATGAAGTGCCTAGTTAAATCCTAGATAACTCTCTTACTGATAACTGTAATTGATCACAAACAGGAGGAAAAGGGGAGCTATTTTTCAGATGTAAAGCAAAAAAAAGATTTATTTGTGAAAACTAGTACAGACACCATCACTTTTCTCTAAATGTCGTTTGCCTTTTAAACACTTTCTGATTGAATATATGAATCCTAGCCTGTTTAATTCATTGTAGTATCAAGCAAAATGAAGTATGATTTTCCTTGATACTGCACATTTGTCTGGGTTTTCACTTGTAAATTGAAACCCTACTCTTTTACTTATTACTGACATCTTTTTCAATCATTTAATTTATGACATTTGTGAGCAGTAGCTCATAGCTTTTGGGTTTTAAGCCATACTACACTCGTTTTCTCCAGATGCTGAGGGGCAGCATGGCCCTTCAGTTGGTGAACTTCACGGGGACTCCTCTGTACCTTGATGAGCATCACTTTTTAATGCAGCATTAACTATGACATCAAGCTTTACAAAGTCACCATTCTCACCTCTGGCTCCTTAGGGAATGATTTGATTTTACTCTCCCGCCCAAATGTAATTTAAAATAATTTAAGAAAAGGCTTCATATAGAAAACAACTCTACAAGTTAAAAAGGAAGTCACGCTTTTTGTCTGAAATGTCCATTCAGTCTTCACCTGTTCAAATCCTCTCAGGTACAGCCCAGATGCAGCTTTCTTCATAAAGTCTTTGCTAGTTACCCTTTCCTCTCCTGTGGTTATTCCTCTGTAGCAATGCTTACGACACCTTAATTTATATTGCGTTTTAATTATTTGGATAATTTATTTCTATCCCCACTAAATTGAAAATATATAGAACCTAGGACCTTATTCTGTGCTACAGCTCCCTCTCCTCAATGCTTTAGGTATAGCAATTAGTAATTGAATGGATTGATACATGAATGAATCAATCAATGAATGAACAATTATAATGAGAAAGATTTAGTTATGTTCACTAGTCCCTTTGGATCATTCAGTCTATAAAACGTAAGGTTTAGAATGAATGATTTTTAAAGTACTTCTAGTTCTAAAATTATTCCTTTTGTGTTTTAGGACAACACTATCTACCCAAAAAAAATCAATTAAAATAAAATCGTTATTTTTAGGCTTAGAGTTCTCAGTCCAACATAAGCAATTCAGGGTAAAAGTAGGGAAGTGTAAATTATCAATAAAAGACTAACAATATCTAACTTCATGCAAATAATTAAAACAAATGCATGCTGTTCTCTTCTAATATTCTGTGTACCCACAATGACTTGTCTGGATTAGATGGAAGAGAAACCACTTTTCTCTCCTGACCATGGCTATCATCTCTGCAGGTCTACTCAAACTTGTACTTTGATAACTGGCCTTGGCCTAAGACTTGACCACTGTAAGTACTATTGGCAATAGAATTTTGGTTGGTCTCTTTGGTTAGCAAACATAATCAATCATACATCCGATATTCCAATAAGACTCTGTGGTAAGCAATGTTGTATTTATAGAGATGTTTTTACCATGCTGCTTATCAGATGGCAAACGTTTTCAAACAAATGTAAAGAATACCTGGTCAGCATTTCAGAATATTTCTAAATGTTAGAAAAGAATTAAGATTTGTATAACCTTCTGAAAAAAAATAGAACTAAAGAAAACAGCAAAAATGATTAAGGTCATTGTGTTAGAGACAATTAGATTTGGCTGCAAATGGTAAAAAAAAAAAAAAAAAATCAACATAACAGCATAAATAAGATAGGAGTTTATTTCTTTTTCATTTAGAGGATATCTGGAAGTAAGCCGTCCATGACTGGTATGGTGACTTCATGCAATTGTCAGGGAACCACGCTCTCTCTTTTTGTCCACCGACGTCATTTTGGCATCCATCTCTCAGTCTTGAGTGGATAATTGAGTTACACTCAATTAAAAAGACACATCCTGGGCTTCCCTGGTGGTGCAGTGGTTGAGAGTCCGCCTGTCGATGCAGGGGACACGGGTTCGTGCCCCGGTCCGGGAAGATCCCACATGCAGCGGAGCGGCTGGGCCCATGAGCCATGGCCTGTGAGCCTGCGCATCCGGAGCATGTGCTCCGCAACGGGAGAGGCCACAACAGTGAGAGGCCCGCGTACGGCAATAAAAAAAAAAAAAAAGACACATCCTGTTTCATTAAGGATTCTTCCATATCCGTTTGGCCTGTTGATAGTTCCAAGGCTTTATCTAGTTGCAGTGGAGACTGGAAAATGTAGAGTTTATTCTAGGCCCAACTAAAAATTATGGGTTCTATTTCTCAAGAAAAGAGACCGATGATAGTACCCACAATAGATGACTGTCATTAAGAAACATTTATGTGGAGTATTCTGCTGGCCCTTGCACCAAACAGCCTCAGTCTGGTGAGAGAGAACAAACCTGTATACGACAGTGTCAGAAATGTATCTTCAGTCCAACACTCCCTTCTCCTATCCTTGTTTTTGGTTAGTGTACATGCCATCATTCCAGGCATCTAATCTTGAATTCCTAGTCTGATTTCTGGTGATATACATCGCTATTCCACATTCCATAATTTGCTAGAAATTGGAGATTTTGCTTCTGTACTACAGCTTGGATTTATCCCCTTATGCACATCCTCATGCTTTGGCCCTTGTTAAATTTTCTGTCAATTACCGTAATCATTCCAAATTGGTCTCTTCTCCAGTGGTTCTCCATCACATCCATCCAAAATATTTACCATTCTGATTAAAGAAAAAACTTTAGTTTCTTCTCCTGTCTTACAATATTTTTTTTGGAGCACAGGCTCCGGACGCGCAGGCTCAGCGGCCATGGCTCACGGGCTCAGCCGCTCTGCGGCATGTGGGATCCTCCCGGACCGGGGCACGAACCCGTGTCCCCTGCATCGGCAGGCGGACTCTCAACCACTGCACCACCAGGGAAGCCCTGTCTTACAATTTTTTAATTCAGGCATTTCAGTCTCCTAATTGTTGTCACTTCTTCGATCATAGCTCTATCTAGCTACTCTATATCTCATTCTTGGGTGTCCCAAATTTTTCAGATTGCTTAATCTCAATGTTCTTTGTTTTTAAATTGAAGTACAGTTGCTGTACAATATTATATGAGTTACAGGTGTACAATATAGTGATTCACAATTTTTAAAGGCTGTACTCCATTTATAATTATTATAAATTATTGGCTGTATTTCCCATGATGTACAATATATCCTTGTAGCTTATTTTATACCTAATAGTTTGTACTTCTTAGTCTCCTACACCTATATTGCCCCTCTCCCCTTTCCTCTCCCCACTGGTAACCACTAGTTTGTTCTCTGTATCTGTGAGTTGGTTTCTTTTTTGTTATATTCACTAGTTTGTTGTATTGTTTAGATTCCACATATAAGTGATATCATACAGTATTTGTCTTTCTCTGTGTGACTTATTTCACTTAGCGTAATGCCCTCCAAGTCCATCTATGTTGCTGCAAATGGCAAAATTCCATTCTTTTTAATGGCTGAGTAGTATTCCATTGTATATATATACCACATCTTCTTTATCCATTCATCTGTTGGTGGACACTTAGGTTGCTTCTCTATCTTGGCTATTGTAAATAATGCTGCTATGAATATTGGGGTGCATGTATCTTTTCAAATTAGTGTTTTTCAGGGGGGTATATACCCAGGAGTGGAATTGCTGGGTCACATGGTAGTTCTCTTTTTACAGTTTTGAGAAATCTCCATACTGTTTTCCATAGTGGCTGCACCAATTTACATTCCCACAAGAGTGCACATGGGTTCCCTTTTCTCCACATCCTCGTCAACGTTTGTTATTTGTGTTCTTTTTGATGATAGCCATTCTGACAGATGTGAGGTGGTATCTTGTTGTGGTCTTAATAAATAACTTTATAAATAAAGTGGTCTAAATAAATAACTTTAATTACAGATTCCATGGCCTATTTTCAAATTCCACCATGATATCTAAAAGGCATATTTTTTCTATTTACCTCTTGTTCTGATTTCTTGCTTTCCTTGAATTTTCTAGAGTCTCTCCTCATATGGATTTGTTTTTCCTTTCTTCCTGGGCGTTGACCCAATTGAGAAAGAGAGTAACTTTGCTTTGGAAACGTTACTTAAGAATATGGAGATTAAGGTTAAGAAAGAGTGTTTTACATTGTCATGGTTCACCAAATAACATACAGTTGAGCATTAGACATCCTTGTTCATGAAAGTTCCTCAGCCATACCTACCACTGAAAACTGGCCTTCACTGTTTAATCCCCATCCTCCTTTTGGCTTGATCTGTCACCTAAATTTTACCCCTCTTCTCATTTCTAACTTTTTTCAGACTTGGCTTGCTCACCCCTTCTTTCTTGAAGTACCTATGCAAACTCAAGATTCTTTTTACATTATTATAGAAAAAAATTAATTTTTTGAGCACCTATCTTGTACTTTATAGGAAATTTCTCATTTTATTCTCACAATGTTTCAAAGAAGGCACTGTATCCACATTTACAGAGAAGTAATCTGAGGCCTAGATAGAGTGGGAGACACTCGTAAGATCAGACAGTTAACTACCAGTTAATTTTGATACTACTAGTACCAAAATCCAGAATTTGAATCTAGATATGTCTCTACAAAGGCTTTATTGTCTTTTACATTACACTCTCTCATCATGGTATACTTGCAATATTTTTTCTAGTTATAACCTTTTCTCCAAGTTTCACCTATTTTTTTAAGGCTCACTTCAAAAGTCAAAGAAAATAATCAATAAGTTGTTGTGGAGGTTAAAAGGAAGGAAAGTTTATATCCAGTTGGGGAGATATAAAGGAAATTCTTGAATGAATAGTGGAATTTATATACATGGTAGAATGGATACTTGCTTAATGTTCTTACCCTGTTAGTTGTAAGGACAATCAAGATAGAGATTATTGCTTACTATTTTGTTCATATAGTGCTAACACTAATGCTTTGAAAACAGAAGATACTCAAAAGCATTAAATTGAATATTTTTTAAAACATAAATTGTGATATAGACAAGCAAATATGTGGATAATATTGCTAATGAGGGCAATTATTTCATAATTTACATTTGAGAGAAATCCTGTTTGGTTGGAACATTCAGAAAATACTTCATCAAGTAGTTGTAATTTAATGGGCAGATAGGCTCATATAGAGAGAGGAAAAAGCATTCTTTTGAGGAGAGAGTTTCATAGAGGAGTACCCAGAGAGTAAGCCATCATGGTTTGGGCAGACTATTAGTGAAAACGAACAGTTTGGGGTCAGATTATAGATGTAGGCAGACTTCATTAGGAGGACAATGAGGAAGGCTCTTCGGTAAAAATGAGACAAAATTACACTGTCAAAGACATTTGGGAGAAGTAATAGCAGAAAGGGACTTACATTAACTAATGTCTATAGAGCCTTGCTATATGCCATTTATTGGACCAAGCATTTCACGGAGTATTGCATTCAGTCCTCACAATAGTCTTATAATATAAGCACTGTTATCGTCCCCATTTTACAGTTGAAGAAACTGAGGCTGAGGTTAAATTACTTGCCAGTATCCCAATGTGGTAGAAAATGGATTCAAACTAAAACTGTGTGATTCCAAAAGATGCTACTCTTAACCAATAAACAACATTGCAACAATGGGGACTTGTGGTGCCAGGGGAAGAGAAGAAGGGCTATTGGTTGACTTGATTTCCATATATATATATAAAAGTAAGGTTTGCTGTAAGTATTTAATTAGCATTGCTCCTGAGTTGCAAATAAAGCATTGGTATGCCCAAGTGCCTAGAATTATCAGAAGACAATTAAGTGGACACAGGGTCTCCACCGAATTGTTTGAAAAACAGAAATAAATAAAAGAAACCCCAGAAGAGAAATATATAGCAGCAGATGTCAATAGAGTAGATGACAGCCTCTGGGCTCCAGCTGTTTCCTTCATGGCAAAGATGCCTGATTGCTGAGGACTGTGGACACCCCTGTTGGCTCGCTCACATGGTAGCACTTCCAGAGCTGGCCAGGCCCACAGCTGCATAGGTCAGCCCTCAGGTCTCTAGATGATTCTGCCTGCTTTGCCTGTTTCTGCTGTGCTTGCACATTTAGTTATTTGTATTTAAAGAAACATGATGATTTCTTTTTCTGGTTATACTTCATGCTCCAAGTTTTATAGTGAAGCTGTTAATGGTTGTTTTAATTGTTTTTGCCTTTGTGGTAGCAGTAGTGTAAAGAATGCTGTAATGACCCTTGAATTTTAACTTTTTCTCTGCTGGAAGAAGGCTCAGATTTTCAGTATCATACATTTATTTCCCTTAAGTAACAATTTATAGAAATGTGACAGTCTAATACTATTGTCTGTTATTTTTGTTTGTGCTTTACAACGTCTTTAAAGAATTATATGTAATGCTTTAAACTATGAAATTACCAGAATTTCTGCTGTAAATTATATGTGATTAAATGTTATTCAGAACCTCATACAACTTTTAAATTGTTCTTCTGCAAGTGTCAATATTGAGTGTATATTTGATGCTGATTTGCCAAATGTATTCTTCTTAGTTTCTTCCTTTCCAGTGTTATAGACATTTTCCTTTCCTTTAATAAAAAGGAAGGTACTAAGTATATTGTTTATGGAGACATAAAATCATTAGGTATGTCATAATTTTTAAACAAAATAATTGTTTCATGGTTGATATTTATGCTGTCATATCTCCAGCAATTACCCTCAGTCAATCTTGAACTTAAAATACTAGGTGTCATAGTTAAAAAGGACATCAAATTAGGAGCTCAAAAGATTTGAATTAAACTTCTGCTAGATTTTGAAATGATAAGTCGCTTTAAACTGTCTCAACTTCAATCTCTGTTATCTGTAAAAAATGAAAGAGAACTGAGGACAATAGTTCTTGGTAAAGCTTTTCTAAGGAGAATATTTTTATTATCTCCTCCCCTTCTTCTTCTTCCTGATTTTTGTCTTATCAGTTACCACATTTCTCTTATTTTTTCAATCTCTTCCAATCCAATGGATTCTTTGGACCCAGATTTTTCAAACTTGTCACATTTTGGAGCTGATAATTCTGTGTTTTAGGGGAATAGTCTTACTATTGTGGGATACTTAACATCATCCCTTCCATTATCTACTAAATGCTAGTAGCATTCTCCAGTGTGACAGCCAAAAATGCCTCCAGACTTTGTGAAATGCATCTGTGGGGAAGGTGAAGTCAAACTCCGTAGAGAATCACTGCTTTAGAATCAGCTTCCAAAAATGCTCAGATCTTTACTATTTTTAATTATTATTATTATTATATCCTTCAACATGCTTCAGATGATCACTCTTTCTAACTTTGCACATACCTTTCTTTAAAGAGTACTTTGTGTCCATTGCCGCTATTCCAAGGTTTACATTTGCTTTACTTTTCTTGATTTCAGACTTCTGTTTTCTGAGAGCTTACCAGTGGCTTTTAAAAAGACTTCTTTTTTTGCCTTATACACTTCTAAATGGCAGGGATTTTTTAAAACATCTTTATTGCAGTATAATTGCTTTACAAAGGTGTGTTAGTTTCTGCTTCATAACAAAGTGAATCAGTTATACATATATCCCCATATCTCTTCCCTCTTGCGTCTCCCTCCCTCCCTATCCCACCCCTCTAGGTGGTCACAAAGCACCGAGCTGATCTCCCTGTGCTATGCGGCTGCTTCCCACTAGCTATCTATTTTACATTTGGTAGTGTATATATGTCCATGCCACTCTGTCACTTTGTCCCAACTTACCCTTCCCCTTCCCCACATCCTCAAGTTCATTCTCCAGTAGGTCTGCGTCTTTATTCCCGTCTTGCCCCTAGGTTCTCCGTGACCATGTTTCTTTTTTCTTAGATTCCATATATATGTGTTAGCATATGGTATTTGTTTTTCTCTTTCTGACTTACTTCACTCTTTATGACAGACTCTAGGTCCATCCACCTCACTACAAATAACTCAATTTCGTTTCTTTTTATGGCTGAGTAATATTCCGTTGTATATACGTGCCACATCTTCTTTATCCATTCATCTGTTGATGGACACATAGCTTGCTTCTATGTCCTGGCTATTGTAAATAGAGCTGCAATGAACATTTTGGTACATGACTCTTTTTGAATTATGGTGTTCTCAGGGTATATGCCCAGTAGTGGGACTGCTGGGTCATATGGTAGTTCTATTTTTAGTTTCTTAAAGAACCTCCATACTGTTCTCCATAGTGGCTGTATCAATTTACATTCCCACCAACAGTGCAAGAGGGTTCCCTTTTCTCCACACCCTCTCCAGCATTTATTGTTTATAGAATTTTTGATGATGGCCATTCTGACCGGTGTGAGATGATATCTCATTGTAGTTTTCATTTGCATTTCTCTAATGATTAATGATGTTGAGCATTCTTTCATGTGTTTGTTGGCAGTCTATATATCTTCTTTGGGGAAATGTCTATTTAGGTCTTCTGCCCATTTTTGGATTGGGTTGTTTGTTTTTTTCATATTGAGCTGCTTGTAAATTTTGGAGATTAATCCTTTGTCAGTTGCTTCATTTGCAAATGTATTCTCCCATTCTGAGGGTTGTCTTTTGGTTTTGTTTATAGTTTCCTTTGCTGTGCAGAAGCTTTTAAGTTTCATTAGGTCCCATTTGTTTATTTTTGTTTTTATTTCCATTTCTCTAGGAGGTGGGTCAAAAAGGATCTTGCTGTGATTCATGTCATGGAGTGTTCTGCCTATGTTTTCCTCTAAGAGTTTAATAGTGTCTGGCCTTACATTTAGTTCTTTAATCCATTTTGAGTTTATTTTTGTGTATGGTGTTAGGCAGTGTTCTAATTTCATTCTTTTACATGCACCTGTCCAGTTTTCCCAGCACCACTTATTGAAGAGGCTGTCTTTTCTCCATTGTATATTCTTGTCTCCTTTATCAAAGATAAGGTGACCATATGTATGTGGGTTTATCTCTGGGCTTTCTATCCTGTTCCATTGACCTATCTTTCTGTTTTTGTGCCAGTACGATACTGTCTTGATTACTGTAGCTTTGTAGTATAGTCTGAAATCAGGGAGCCTGATTCCTCCCACTCCATTTTTCCTTAGAAAGATTGCTTTGGCTATTCGGGGTCTTTTGTGTTTCCATGCAAATTGTGAGTTTTTTTTTTTTTTTTTTTTTTTTTTTTGCGGTACGCGGGCTTCACTGCTGTGGCCTCTCCCGTTGCAGAGCACAGGCTCCGGATGCGCAGGCTCAGCGGCCATGGCTCACGGGCCCAGCCGCTCCGCGGCATGTGGGATCCTCCCGGACCGGGGCACAAACCCGCGTCCCCTGCATCGGCAGGCTGACTCTCAACCACTGCGCCACCAGGGAAGCCCAAATTGTGAGATTTTTTGTTCTAGTTCTGTGAAAAATGCCAGTGGTAGTTTGATAGGGATTGCATTGAATCTGTAGATTGCTTTGGGTAGTATAGTCATTTTCACAATGCTGATTCTTCCAATCCAAGAATGTGGTATATCTCTCCATCTATTTGTATCATCTTTAATTTCTTTCATCAGTGTCTTATAATTTTCTTCATACTGGTCTTTTGTCTCCTTAGGTAGGTTTGTTCCTAGATATTTTATTCTTTTTGTGGCAATGGTAAATGGGAGTGTTTTCTTAATTTCACTTTCAGATATTTCATCATTAGTGTATAGGAATGTTAGAGATTTCTGTGCATGAATTTTGTATCCTGCTACTTTAGCAAATTCATTGATTACCTTAAATAGTTTTCAGGTAGCATCTTTAGGATTCTCTATGTATAGTATCATGTCATCTGCAAACAGTGACAGCTTTACTTCTTCTTTTCCGATTTGGATTCCTTTTCGTTCTTTTTCTTCTTTTCTGATTTCGATTCCTTTTAGTTCTTTTTCTTCTCTGATAGCTGTGGCTAAAACTATTTTGAATAATAGTGGTGAGAGTGGGCTACCTTGTCTTGTTCCTGATCTTAGTGGAAATGGTTTCAGTTTTTCACCATTGAGGACGATGTTGGCTCTGGGTTTGTCATTTATGTCCTTTATTATGTTGAGGAAATTTCCCTCTGTGCCTACTTTCTGGAGGGTTTTTATCATAACTGGGTGTTGAATTTTGTCGAAAGCTTTCTCTGCATCTGTTGAGATGATCGTACGGTTTTTCTCCTTCAGTTTGTTAATATGGTGTATCACATTGGTTGATTTGTGTATATTGAAGAATCCTTGCATTCCTGGGATAAACCCCACTTGATCATGGTGTATGATATTTTAATGTGCTGTTGGACTCTGTTTGCTTGTATTTTGTTGAGGATTTTTGCATCTATGTTCATCAGTGTTATTGGCCTGTAGTTTTCTTTCTTTGTGACATCTTTGTCTGGTTTTGGTATCGAGGTGATGGTGGCCTCATAGAATGAGTTTGGGAGTGTTCCTCCCTCTGCTATATTTTGGAAGAGTTTGAGAAGGATAGGTATTAGCTCTTCTCTAAATTTTGATAGAGTCCGCCTGTGAAGCCATGTGGTCCAGGGCTTTTGTTTGTTGGAAGATTTTAAATCACAGTTTCAATTTCAGTGCTTGTGATTGGTCTGTTCGTATTTTCTATTTCTTCCTGGTTCAGTCTTGGAAGGTTGTGCATTTTTAAGAATTTGTCCATTTCTTCCAGGTTGTCCCTTTTATAGGCATAGAGTTGCTTGTAGTAATCTCTCATGATCCTTTGTATTTCTGCAGTGTGAGTTGTTACTTTTCCTTTTTCTTTTTTAATTCTATTGATTTGAGTCTTCTCCCTTTTCTTCTTGATGAGTCTGGCTAATGGTTTATCAACTTTGTTTATCTTCTCGAAGAAGCAGCTTTTAGTGTTACTGATCTTTGCTACTGTTTCCCTCATTTCCTTTTTCATTTATTTCTGATCTGATCTTTATGTTTCTTTCCTTCTGCTAACTTTGGGGGTTTTTTGTTCTTCTTTCTCTAATTGCTTTAGGTTTAAGGTTAGGTTGTTTATTTGAGGTGTTTCTTGTTTCTTAAGGTAGGATTGTACTGCTATAAACTTCCCTCATAGAAGTTTTTGCTTTTGCTGCATGCCAAAGGTTGTGGGTTGTCGTGTTTTCATTGTCATTTGTTTCTAGGTATTTTTTGATTTCCTCTTTGATTTCCTCAGTGATCTCTTGGTTATTAAGTAGTGTATTGTTTAGTGTCCATGTGTTTGTATTTTTTACAGATTTTTTTCCTGTAATTGATATCTAGTCTCATAGAGTTGTGGTCGGAAAGGATACTTGATACAATTTCAATTTTCTTAAATTTACCAAAGCTTGATATGTGAAACAAGATATGATCTATCCTGGAGAATGTTCCATAAGCACTTGAGAAGAAAGTATATTCTGTTGTTTTTGGATGGAATGTCCTATAAATATCAATTAAGTCCATCTTGTTTAATGTATCATTTAAAGCTTGTGTTTCCTTATTTATTTTCTTTTTGGATCATCTGTCCTTTGGTGAAAGTGTGGTGTTAAAGTCCCCTACTATGATTGTGTTACTGTCGATTTCCCCTTTTATGGCTGTTAGCATTTGCCTTATGTATTGAGGTGCTCCTATGTTGGGTGCATAAATATTTACAATTGTTATATCTTCTTGGATTGATCCCTTGATCATTATGTAGTGTCCTTCTCTGTCTCTTCTAATAGTTTTTATTTTAAAGTCTATTTTGTCTGATATGAGAATTGCTACTCCAGCTTTCTTTTAATTTCTATTTGCATGGAATATCTTTTTCCATCCCCTCACTTTCAGTATGTATGTGTCCCTAGGTCTGAAGTGGGTCTCTTGTAGACAGCATATATATGGGTCTTGTTTTTGTATCCATTCAGCCAGTCTATGTCTTTTGGTTGGAGCATTTAATCCATTTACCTTTAGGTAATTATCAATATGTATGCTCCTATTACCATTTTCTTAATTGTTTTGGGTTTGTTTTTGTAAGTCTTTTCCTCGTCTTGTGTTTCGTGCCTAGAGAAGTTCTTTTAGCCCTTTTTGTAAAGCTGATTTGGTGGTGCTGAATTCTCTTAGCTTTGCTTGTCTGTAAAAGTATTAATTTCTCCATAAAATCTGAATGAGATCCTTGCTGGTTAGAGTAATCTTGGTTGTAGGTTTTTCCCCTTCATCACTTTAAATATGTCCTGCCACTCCCTTCTGGCTTGTAGAGTTTCTGCTGAAAGATCAGCTGTTAACCTTATGGGGATTCCCTTATATATTATTTGTGTTTTTCTCTTGCTGCTTTTAATATTTGTTCTTTGTATTTAATTTTTGATAGTTGGATTAATATGTGTCTTGGCATGTTTCTCCTTGGATTTATCCTGTATGGGACTCTCTGTGCTTCCTGGACTTGATTTACTATTTCCTTTGCCATATTAGGGAAGTTTTCAACTATAATCACTTCAAATATTTCTCAGTCCCTTTCTTTTTCTTTTTCTGGGACCCCTATAATTCGAATGTTGGTGCTTTCTTTTTTTTTTTTTTTTTTTTTTGCGGTACGTGGGCCTCTCACTGTTGTGTCCTCTCCCGTTGCGGAGCACAGGCTCCGGACACGTAGGCTCAGCGGCCATGGCTCACAGGCCTAGCCACTCCGCAGCATGTGGCATCTTCCCAGACCGGGGCACGAACACGCGTCCCCTGCATCGGCAGGCGGACTCTCAACCACTGCGCCACCAGGGAAGCCCGAATGTTGGTGCATTTAATGTTGTCCCAGATGTGTCTGAGACTGTCCTCAATTGTTTTCATTTTTTTTCTTTATTCTGCTCTGCAGTAGTTATTTCCACTATTTTATCTTCCAGGTCACTTATCTGTTCTTCTGCCTCAGTTATTCTGCTATTCATTCCTTCTAGAGAGTTTTTAATTTTATTTATTTTTTTGTTCATCATTGTTTGTTTGCTCTTTAGTTCTTCTAGGTCCTGGTTAAACATTTCTTTTTTTTTCTCCATTCTATTTCCAGGATTTTGGATCATCTTTACTATCATTATTCTGAATTCTTTTTCAGGTAGTCTGCCTATTTCCTGTTCATTTGTTAGGTCTGGTGGGCTTTTACCTTGCTCCTTCATCTGCTGTGTGTTTCTCTGTCTTCTCATTTTGCTTAATTTACTCTGTTTGGGGTCTCCTTTTCACAGGCTGCAGGTTGGTAGTTCCCATTGTTTTTGGTGTCTGCCCCTAGTGTCTGAGGTTGGTTCAGTGGCTTGTGTAGGCTTCCTGGTGGAGGGGACTGGTGCCTGTGGTCTGGTGGATGAGGCTGGATCTTGTCTTTCTGGAGGGCAGGTCCACGTCTGGTGGTGTGTCTTGGGGTGGAAAAGACATCGTTTCTTGACTCATATTTACCTCTTGTTTTCATCCTGTTTACAGCACTTGACGTCTGCTGACCACAATTCTCATTTTAGAATGCTCCAATATTCACTATCTAAGTGACCGTGGCAAGTCAATTAATACTTAAGTCTCAGCTTCTTCATCTATAAAATGAGGACAATAATGTAAACTAACCACATAACGTTCGCATGTAAACTGTATGCCAACAGAGTGCTGTACATAGTTGGTGGTCAACTTATTACCTGTTATAATGCTATAAAACTATCTAATAGTTTAATACCGAAAGTAGTAATATTAAGCATTGTTAGTAGAACAAAGGAGACAGTGATTAATTTCCACGTACAAGTAAAGTAACATTTCAGCCACGTTTTGAAGAATGAATTTTTTTAACTAAATAAATATGGAAGAAAGAACATCTTAGGTAGAATAGCATCTATCAAGGTATGAAATACTGTGCAATGTTTAGAAAACTACAGATTATTCTCCAATCCTAGGATTTAGATAAGAGAGATGCCATTGAGATGAGGCTATGGGAAGATGACATTAAATGCCCAGTAAGGAGGTTGGACTTAGTCTATAGAGGATGGGGGGAAGGATGTCAAAGAATATGATCAAGTCTGTATTTTAGAAGGGTGAGGATGAAATGAAATGTGGAAATATCCAGTAAAAGGAGAGTTCAAAAATCAGAACATTTAGGAGTGTGTGATGGAGCAAACTTTTGTCTAAGATATCCCTCTCAAGAGCAATGGAAGAGGGACACATCTAGTGAAATAAGCTGTAGCTGTTTGAAATAACTTATTAATTATCAGCAAAACAGAGAATTCTGCGTCTTGAAGAACACGTACATGTTTCTTCAAACAAAACTTAGTTTATTTGGAAATGATAATTTGTGAACTTGGCAGCAAGTAGCAATCAATCAATGATAATTATTAATACTTTCTGAGTACCTACCACATGCTGGACGCTATACCCAATTTATTTTTTTTACAATTAAATATATGTAGAAACTGAGCTCAGAGAGGTACTAGGATAAAGCGGGAATGCCACCCTAGGTCTGTTTGACTCTTAAGTCCTTGCTTTTCAATCTCCCTCTCTGTCTCTCTCTCAGAACAATTTATAAACCACAGTCAAAATCAATGTTATTATTTCTTCTTTTTGTGGATTCTGAGTCACATAATGGGAAAACAAAGAAAACTGGATTCTTACAGGAGGGCTGAATTAATCTTTGACAGATTTCACTTTGCACTCTTCTTCCTCCCACTGTTACTCCATTTTTGCTTTAAGAAGTGCTTTTCTTTGGACTCCTAGTCACTAGAGCCAATAGAGAAATTCAATATCTGTGGGAGAGATCATTAATTGGACACATAGCAGGATTTCTCCACTGTTCCCAGGAAATGGAATGATTTGTTAAAAAGTGTTACAAGTCTGCCTGGAGATAAAGGCACCAGATGAAAAGGCAGTGGCAAAAATTTACCTAATTTTTCCCAATAACATAACATGATCTGATCTCCATCAAAGAAAAAAAACCCAAAGAAACAAAAACAGCAGGCCATCTCTTTTTGCTGTATTTGGATGTTGTCAAACTGATGTTCACTCTTTTTTTTTTTTAAACATCTTTATTTGGGTATAATTGCTTTACAATGGTGTGTTAGTTTCTGCTTTATAACAAAGTGAATCAGCTATACATATACATATGTTCCCATATGTCTTCCCTCTTGCGTCTCCCTCCCTCCCACTCTCCCAATCCCACCCCTCCAGGCTGTCACAAAGCACCGAGCTAATATCCCTGTGCCTTGCGGCTGCTTCCCCCTAGCTATCTACCTTACTTACTTGTTAGTGTGTATATGTCCATGACTCTCTCTCGCCCTGTCAAAACTCACCCTTCCCCCTCCCCATATCCTCAAGTCCGTTCTCCAGTAGGTCTGCGTCTTTATTCCTGTCTTACCCCTAGGTTCTTCATGACATTTTTTCCCCTTAAATTCCATATATATGTGTTAGCATATGGTATTTGTCTTTTTCTTTCTGACTTACTTCACTCTGTATGACAGACTCTAGGTCTATCCATCTCATTACAATTAGCTCAATTTCATTTCTTTTTAAGGCTGAGTAATATTCCATTGTGTATATGTGCCACATCTTCTTTATCCATTCATCCGATGATGGGCGCTTAGGTTGTTTCCATCTCCGGGCTATTGTAAATAGAGCTGCAATGAACATTTTGGTACATGACTCTTTGAATTTTGGTTTTCTCAGGGTATATGCCCAGTAGTGGGATTGCTGGGTCATATGGTAATTCTATTTGTAGTTTTTTAAGGAACCTCCATACTGTTCTCCATAGTGGCTGAACCAATTCACATTCCCACCAGCAGTGCAAGAGTGTCCCCTTTTCTCCACACCCTCTCCAGCATTTATTGTTTCTAGATTTTTTGATGATGGCCATTCTGACCGGTGTGAGATGATATCTCATTGTAGTTTTGATTTGCATTTCTCTAATGATTAATGATGTTGAGCATTCTTTCATGTGTTTGTTGGCATTCTGTATATCTTCTTTGGAAAAATGTCTATTTAGGTCTTCTGCCCATTTTTGGATGGGGTTGTTTGTTTTTTTGTTATTGAGCTGCATGAGCTGCTTGTAAATTTTGGAGATTAATCCTTTGTCAGTTGCTTCATTTGCAAATGTTTTCTCCCATTCTGAGGGTTGTCTTTTGGTCTTGATTGTGGTTTCCTTTGCTGTGCAAAAGCTTTGAAGTTTCATTAGGTCCCATTTGTTTATTTTTTGATGTTCACTCTTGAAGTTATTCTCTGATGTTTACTCTTTTGTAAAACTGAAAACCTGAGGTGGGCATTTCCCATCAGGACATGAGCTAGAGTAAACTTCGTAAACAGTGGAAATGGCATTTTGTTAGTCAAGGTAATGCTAACTTCTCTAGCAGACAGATTCAAGGTCTCAGTGGCTTAACACAGTAGGAGTTTATTTTTCGTTCTGTTGGCTGTTTGTATCATCAGGGGTAGACCAATGGTGGTCCATAGGTCAAGTCTGGGTTGGCACCCAGTTTTAGTGAGTAAAGTTTTATTGGGACACACCCAGGACATTTGTTTCTGTGTTGTCTATGGCTGCTTTTGTGCTGTGACAGCAGAGTGGAGTGGTTATAATAGAGTCAGTATGGCCTGCAAAGTCCGAAATATTTACTATCTGATCCTTTATAGAAAGTTTGCTGACACAGGTTTATGGCAACTCAGGAAATCAGATTTTTTTTTTTTTTTAGCTTGTGGTTGTACCATCCCACCTTTAACTAACCATCAGTGAAAGAGAGAAAATAGAGGATGTGTAAGAGACTTAGAAATTCCACATATCACTTCTACTCAGTTCTATTGGCCAGAACCCAGTCATATGACACCTAATTGCTAGAAAGGCTAGGAAGTATAGTCTAGCTGTGTGCCCAGAAATGGTTTGGTGAGCTATTAGCGAGAATTTAGTTAGCCCATGACTGTCTAATTAGTCAGATGTTCAACATTAGGCAAAAAAATTGCCATATGAAAAATATTCTAAGGGCCCAGAAGTGGCTTCCAGGTTGTCAAAATGTTGCCTTGAATGATAAGAACATGTCTTTAACAGCAAAACATTGAATGTGTGGAGGGCCATAATTATATTCAAGTTCCTCAATGTAGAGAAAGAAAATATCTTGTAGTTAACTCTGCTTTTAAAAAATGGACCAGGCCCATCTACACAAGTGTATCATACAGAAAGCTCGCTGTGGTATCGTGACTCCTCAGGCTGCTTCCCACTTGATGATTTTGCTAACCACCTTCAGTTTCTCCTGTTCCAACCTGGTGATCCAAACTCACGTCCTGAAAGCAACTCTCTCGGTACTGTGCCCTTGTTTCTACTCACTTTACTACTCAGCTTGTAGCATTCTTCTCTTGTGGGACCTGGAAACTCTCCATCAAGCTGGGAGCCAGAAAGGCCAAGACAGTGTCAGATCTGAATTCTAGAAGTGAAATTTAAAGAGTCAGGCTGGAGTCAGGCGTCACAGCAGGAAGGAGGCATTTCCTGGCTTCTGGATGTCAAATGGGTGGCTGCGTAGTTGTGTGAGGGAGTATCTGCTCCCTTGGCCTGGAGACACCATGTAGCTTCTGTCACTACATTGCAGATTGGTTCCAAAAAGGACCTAGTGGGACAGTATGAATGGGTCATTGACAATCCCACCACTGGTATTGAAAGAAGCAACTCATATTACAATCCTTGCAGACCTTGGTGAGCAAATATAAAGCAGAGTGCATAAAGCAACCTCTTTTCAAATGCAAGGTAAATTTCTAAATGACTTAATTGGTCTTTAGATTTAGTTGTGCATCTGGGATTATCTACTCAGGTTTCTACTTCTCTTTCACAGTGTTTACTATTTAGCTTTAGCATGGATCAATTTAAGTTGTTCAGTTTTTAGACTCTGAAACATGCAGGTAACAGACATTTCTCTTTACTGCCCCTGAATGCTTACATTTTTAATCTTGCTGTGCCTTTCTTTTTTTGGCAATTTGTTGGATTTCTACAGAGTGATATTTTTGCCAGAACCATTTATGTTATTATTTTGACCCATATATTTTTTTGGATTCTGTTTTACATTTCCTTTCTCTTCAAACCATATGCTTTTTATAGCTGTTTCTTCCTTCCTTTGGCTGACTTTTTGATATCCACACTTGTGTGTTGCCTTCTTCCATTGAACACAAGGTTTATCATCTGCAACAATATGTTCTCTCTGCTCTTTTCCTCTCATTCAGGCTAGATCTATTGTATTCTAAAACAAGGTGGCTATTGCACAAATGTAAATCCTTCCAATTTCTACTTCTGCCTCTTATCATGGATCCTAGTTGACTTTTCTTATCTTTATTTTTTTTTTAAAGAATCATCTTTTTAAAAAAAATTATTTATTTTTGGCTGCATTGGGTCTTTGTAGTTGCACGCGGACTTCCTCTAGTTGCGGGGAGCGGGGGCTACTCTTCGTTGCGGTGCGCGGGCTTCTCATTGTGGTGGCTTCTCTTGTTGCGGAGCACGGGCTCTAGGGCACGCGGGCTTCAGTAGTTGTGGCACGTGGGCTCAGTAGTTGTGGGTCGCGGGCTCTAGAGTGCAGGCTCAGTAGTTGTGGCGCACAGGCTTAGTTGCTCCGCGGCATGTGGGATCTTCCCGGTCCAGGGCCCGAACCCGTGTCCCCCTCATTTGCAGGTGGATTCTTAACCACTGTGCCACCAGGGAAGTCCCTCTTATCTTTATTAATCAATGAGTTCATCATCAACTATTCATTGTTTACTTACTAGGTACAAGGGGAAGTGTGTGTGTCTATGTGTCTGTGTGTCTGTATGTGTGTATGTTTGAAAGCTCATTTTGACATGATAGGCTTTATGGGAAATATACTAGCAACAACTGGGACTCTATTTAGGAATTTATATTTATTATATGGGGCAACATTAAATTCCTGTTTGATATTACCTAGAAATATCAGAAACAATTATTCAGATTTCCAATAAACATAACTGTGATTATACATTTGAGGAATGTTTGTTTTATTTCGAACAGATTTATTCTCTCCAGTTGTGACAATCAAAAATGTCTCCAGACGTTGCCTCCCCTTGGTGGGGGAGAAATTGCCCTCAGTTTAGTATCACTGATTTAAATACTGTCTCTTTTGAAAAAAAGATTTAGCAGAATTTTTTAAAATGCAACATATAAGATTTCAAAACATGTGCAAATAAAATAGGATTATAAGAAGAAAAGAATAATAGAATAGGATAAAGCCAGAGGAAAGAGCTGGTATATAAAATTTGTGCTGCAATGTTTTGTATAGTTACTAGGGGTCATCTGCACATTTGGATATGAGCTTTTGAGTTGGTGATATGTAAAGGTTAAGCAAGTGCTGTTTTAATCAGTGCCCGATGCATGAGCTAATATTTGCTTAGGAGGTTCACATCTTTGTCTGCTTTTGGGTGTGCAAGAAATATTTCCTAGGGGCATACAGAGACATTACTGTGTAATTTAAATAAAAATTTTCTTGATAGCTTTTTTATTCCAGATTTTACTTACTGTTTTCTCCCCTGACCCCCATTTTCTATAAGCAACCTTTAAAATAAAAGAAATTATTGAGTCTACATAGAGTGACCAGCTATAGTGGCTTTCCCAGAACTGTCCTGATTTTAGCACTGAAAGCTTTTGTTTTAGGAATCTCTCAGTCCAGGGCACACTGGGATGGTGGGTCCCACTAATTCTCAATCAGATTTTCATGTGTTCCTCTTTAATTTTATTGCATTTTTGTCTAATTATTAATTCTAATTTTGTAGTAGTAGAAAATGTATTTCATATTTGTTGATTTTAAAACATTGCCTTGTTTAATTAAAAATTCATTGCCAGACTGTCGGTCCTCTAGTGAGATTTAATAGAACATGTCCTTTCTTGAATGGCAGTTATTCAAATTAGAAGTAGTTTCTGTGGAGGTTTTAGTTATTCAAAGAAGAAATTTTTTTTTGAGGTTCAGATACTTACATCTGCTCCTTCTTTATCTGTGTCATTTTAACTGGTGTTGGCAATAATGAATGTCCTGTTGTATCCTTTTGTGTGAAAGACTTAGAGTTGTCAATAAAACAAACATGCTTAGTTCCCAGAGTTCATCAGGTAATTTCCACCATAAGTCCTATAGGTCCTGAGTTGAATTTAGAGCTATCTTGAGGTTGATTTGTTTTCTCTCCACCTTAGAGACTACACAGAAAAACAGGACTTTGATTTTACTCCAGCAGCATCCTTCTTCATAAGACAGACAGGATGTGGTCTGGGAGAAAGTCCACACTCGAACAATAGACCATTGACAAAATGTTGGGGAAGTTCAGAGAGGAAGAGAGCATCTGTGTACACCCAAAATTATCAGAGGCATTTGTGTATGTGTGAGAATCTTAGGTTTCAGAAAAATGTTTTTTAAGGTCACCCTTTTTCTGTCTCTGTTTTTATTGGATGAGGAAGATTGCCTTCAAGATAACACAGCATTTTAAATTCAGGGGAGGAATTGCATCACACTTTGTCTAGTTATCCTAGGCAGAAAATTAATTCCCTCAGGCACTAAACACATTTTGTTTAGCTCTTATGTCTGGTCTGTGTGAAGCAAGCTGAGAGAATTGAAAGAGCGAGAAGATAAAATCCAATTGAAAGATAAGGCTGCAGAGGTTTCAGCAGGAAAGAAGTCCTTTTAGGACGATAGTGGACCAGGTGCTGACATTATCTACAGCTCACTCTGCATGAAATATGAGAAAAGATGCTACGCGGAGTAAGGGTATCACAAGCACTGGTATGTCCCTTTCTCTTCTGCAGCCTTGATCAAGGAATAAGTAAACTTTTAATTAAATTTAATATTTTAAGGAGTTGCAAGAAAATCTTGGACATCATATCCCTGTGTTCATTCTGCTGCATTTGTAGCTCATTTCACCTTCCAGGGGAGAGTTCCTGTCTATACCACCCTGTCGCAATGGTGACTCATGAACATATCCAGTTGGTGCAGCTGCCTTTACGTTGAAAGGAGAGTTAGAACAAGTCCCAATGGCTGCCTTGTCTTTTGCTTTCTTCTTCTCTAGTGCGGTTGTGTAGAACTTTTGTTCACATGTCTTACCACCTGGATCCTCTTGTAGATGTGTCACTACTCTCCAAAGGACTTGGCCACGGTTAGTTCCTGTTGTACAACAGGCTTTCCTTTACAGGACATCTGTAAAACCACAACATGAATAGTCATAATAGCAAAAACGGCCTTCTAATAAACATAGTAAAATTTCAGAGCACATTCTTGAGCCAGGGGAAAGTGCCCCAAAGAACAGATGTGATTTAGGATGAGTAAGGCATAAGTCAAGGTGCGGGTCTTATACTCTCTACCAGAAAACAACACTAGGATTTCCTGGCAATACAATTATGTAATGACTGTGGTTTCTTTCTGTAAACTGTGTTTCAGACAGGGAGGAAGAAGGAACCAACTGGATTGTGTAACTTTATAAATAGAAACAGCCATGTTAAAATAACAGGACTGCTCTGAGTTAAGCCTATGAATTTTGCTACTAGTGGCAAAGCTGGGCCGCTGAATGAATATAAGATCCATTCTGTGGAGTAATTTCTCAGGTTTGCCCAAGAATGCTTAATGGGAAAAATCAGTGAGAAGTTCTTACCCTCCTTCCATTGTATGCCAAGTATTTTAGTCCAAGTAAATCAAAACTTTTCTCTGCTGGAAACAGTCAAGCTGGAGACATACAGGAACTTTGTCCTCCACTACAAAAAATAAATAATGAGCTCACACCATTTTTAATACAACACATAATTTACTAAATACTTGGAACAGTTTATTCTGGCAGTGGCATAAAGGATAAAGAGGTACCTGCCTTTTTATCTGTTGAACAAAATGAGTGCTACTTTTGCCATATGTTCTGGAACACTAGATGATTTAAATTTCATTGCTGTTCTTTATTTTAGAGGGCAGAACCCAGGTAAATAGAGATAAATTTCTTTAATAAAGACTGAAGCCATCAGTCTTCTCAGCGTGATGCCATTCGATTTGATATATATTCCAAAAAAGAGATTGTGCTATGTTGCCAGTTCACTGAGGTTTATAGATCATAAGTTTAGAATCTCTCAGGAATGACTGTATAATAGCAATGTTTTCTTTGATTTTTGTGGCTATAAAAGTGATACTAGTCCTTCCTAGACGCTGTTGACAAATTAATATTCCCTAGCACAGCGGGGAATCTTGGCATTCATTCAAAGTTCTCCCTAATCTAATTGAAATGAATTTTCTCATTTAAACTCTTACTTTAAGGAGAGGCCTATTTGATTCATGTTTATATCCCCTGAGATCCCTAACACAATGCCTTGGGTACAGTAAGAATTTAAACATATTCATTGAATTAAAAAAATCAATAATGACTTTTGTAATCTTATTTTTTTCAACTCATGATTTGCCTTCTGAAGACTTTGTTTCAAAAAGAGCTCTCCTAGAGGCTGTTCATGATTGCTAGGATATAAATATTGGCTCTACTGTTTTGGTATATTTCTGCTATTGGAGTAATTCAAGGTCAAAATCTTCCTAATTTTAGCTTTAGTATAGTATACTAGTCCATCTTGAGTGAATCTATCCCGGTTCAATGGTTGTTTCATATATCTCTAAATCTATATCATGAAATGTATCATATTAATAGTGGAAGGGATAGTGGAGGGTACTGTAATACAAGAATCTCTTTCTTGTACATTGATAAAATCAAGACCCAGCAAAGTGAAATGGACCATCTTAAAGCCATATAATCTTAAAAAGTGAATATAGAAGTCTTTGACCTAAGTGTCCCAGTTGTTGTTAACTAGTACTTAGGTTACCCTAAGAATCCGGCTTGAGAAAAATGATTATGACTTTAACATCAAATCCAAGACTCATCGTTTCACAGAAAGCCAGCCATTGCTTTGTGCTGGAGGACCAGTAAGGAGATGGGAGATGTTCCAGGCATGCTCCAACACCTCAGATTATCTTGGCATTCTTTGATTTCCTTGTCAGTTAGAACATAATTGATGAGATCAGTCTATTCATCAACAATGTCCATGCTCTATCGCCAGAGTAGGTTTATGGATGTTAATACAGTTTTCCTTGTCTAGGGTGATGTATGATCTGGATCTTCCTGTAAGTAATCACAGGTCCATTGTAGTGTAGTAAATTCAGCCAAGTGCCTTGTAATTTGTATGTTTGACTTAAAGGGCTTTAAGATACACTACTTCTCCAAGGTGTAAAAAAATATAATTCAGTATCTTCTATAACATATCTCTTCTTGCTCTCCAACCTCCATTCCTGCTGATAGTGGTAGTAAAGGTTGGTGAGGATGGGAGAAACCTAAATTAGACTCCTTTTTCTGTTTGTTTGCTTAGGTAAGCCTCATTAGAGTAAATATTTAGTAATTCGAAGGTGAAACTTCTTGTCAGTGCTGTTTTCCTTTCTCTATGAGGTTTCTCTCTTCTTTTCTCATTTCTGAAATGGCATCATCTGACACATGGACACAGTATGTTTAGGGAACTTTGTGTATCCTCAAGGTAGTAGCCGATGGAGTGGGAAAGGCTCTCGGGTTTGCTTGCAACCATCTGTATCCTTACTGGTCTGTGCTGGGATGGCCCCATACAGCTTGGTCACTGGGCATGCTGTGCCAATTTCTGCTGAGAGCTGGGCTTTAGGTACTGTGGACACCCACTGCTGGTTACCATTGCCTAAATTCTGCATCTGCCTTGCCGTAATGCTCTCTTTGGATACGTAGTCCTCTCAGCACTGTCGCATATCCCCACTGGCATACATAGAAACTCTGGATTTGGTGCATATCAGGAATGCTCTTTCAAGCTCTGTCTGGCTAAATGTGTCCCGTTGCCATTTTCCCTGTACTTTGGCTATTGATATTGGCAAGGGGCACCCTGTGTTTTCGCCCTCCCAGCTACCAGATGGGAAGTGGAATGCAAGTCCTCTTAGCTTTCACCCTGATCCTCAATGTATCTGGGAAGTCTTCTTAAGCAACAGTCAATCCTGGGACTACTCCCCAGGGTATGGAGTCATGGTCTTCCATCTCGGATCCTAATGGTATCGTATTTTAGACATAGCCCTTCTGAATCTCCTTGCTTCCTACCTGCTGTTGGAATTTTTTAAAATTCTCACCATCACAGTTAGTCTCTCTGAAAATATCTCCTGCATCCTCTGCATTGTGTTTTATATGAACTCTATGTTCAGGTTTTCAATGTGGTAGGTAAAAGGTAGCTTTTGCAATCTGGGAAATGGTCTCATTCAATGAATCCTAACTTTCAAAACTATTTTGTCACTGTGGACTTAAAAAAATATTTGAAATACAGTTGAGCAATGAGTTCCTTGTCATATGCTGAATTCTGTCTTCTTGAAGTAGTAAATATCATTGTTTTAATGAATCAAGGAACCATATGTCAACTAAGAAATAGAAATAAATAAGGACAAAAATATGCTGTTTTGAAATCTCAAAAATACACTCCCTCCTACCTAACTACAATGAATAAATGTTATGATTAGGTAAAATTCACAACTCACTCTTAAATATTTGTTTCCTAGAATGTTGAAAACATTTTCTAATTCTGGCCTCAGGGTCTATTATATACCTCGTGAAGAATACTAATAATAATTAGTTATTAATGAAGAACATTATTTGAGATATAAAATTGAATATGTATAATATATTCCACAGCTGCTTTGTAATACACACACACATTTATAAATTACCAAACTGTTCTATTGTATAGCCTGAATTTCAGTATATTTTTTGCAAAAAAAAATTAGGGAAATCATTATCCAAAAAGTCTGCCAAAATTAAAATATCTATGACTGTTATTCCCTTGGCTGCCAACTTAGTAACACTGTCGCAAAATGAAAGAAAGTTAGTTTGATAGAATCTATTCTTAGTGAACCTATGCTATCCCTAAAGGGCACTACATATTTTCCTATTTTCTCATAAGGTCTTTGTTTAGTGACTTTGTGGTCTAGTATAAAAACCCTGCATGACATCGTAGCTCCTCACATCAAAGTGGGGTGCAGGATGCTACCCCCATTTTGAATCTGGGCTGACCTTGAAATTTACTTCTAGCAATAGGATGTAGTTGAAGAGACACTCTAAGAATTCTTAGCCTAGTGGTTTTCCCACTTGCTGCTCTTGGGAACCCTAGGTGACTAAGCCTGGACTAGCCCACTGGATAATGAATGGCAAATGATTCAGGTACCCAGCCAACAGCTATCTAATGCCAAACTCACTCAATGAGTGAGACATCGACTACCAGCACAATGCAGATACTTGAGTGAGACCAGCCAAGATCAAGTGAAGGACTGCTCCGCTGAGCTTAGCCCACGCTGTCAACGCACAGTGTCATGAGCTAAAAAATGGTGGCTGTTTCAATTTACTAAATTTTTGGTAATGTATAATATTTTATAATAAATGCTAACTGATAATGATATGTTCTGAATTTTCATAATAATGTTATATAGTTTATCTCCATGTAAGTTTTATTATTAAAATTTCTTTTTCCTATACATTTTGGAATATTACAGTTTTCACGTCAATATAATTTTTCTGAAATTCATTTCTTCTGGCACATATGCCATAGATTACAAAGGAATGCTTTATAGTTCTTTTTACCAATGGATGTACATTAAGGTCTTTTAAGTCCCTGCTGTTTGTTCTCTTTTAGGAAAAACGTAGGGCTTGTAGATCTTGGGCTTCTATTGACTAGCGTATTCTTATTATTGTTCATGTTACCTGTAGCTATTTAAGTCTGAACATAAATACCAGTTTATGAAATGATAATGACAGGGTGAAATTAGGAGAAAATACTGATAAATTGCTCATAAATTCTGAAAGCTGGCTGTTGGCATCTTCTAAGCCCCAAGGGCTACGTTCTCACACAGAAGTTCCACCCAAAATTTGTTGTCTTTATTCTAAAGTGTAAAGATACACACTGGAAATCTAGATTTGTTTCAATTAAGACTATATTGGCTTAACTTAATGTTTAAAGTTCTTAAATCCAAAAATAATTGAAAAACTTTCCCTTGGAAAATTTTGTAGTGGAAAGAATGTCATCACAGAGTTTTAAATTGATGTAATAAAAAGTAAAATAGTAAAAATAAAATTCTTACTATTATTTTACAATTTGGGGAAATAAGGAGACATTAAAATGTAAAGTTGAAAAGAAGAAAAATAAAGTTAATTATCTACTTTCTTTTCTAAAATAACATTAAATATTTGAATATTAGGGAATGGCTTTTTAAAAAAAATTTCCCCAGACATTGTGAAAGTAAACATTTGAAAATTTGAACTTTTTGAGTTGAAAATAAGAAATGATAGTTTCTGAGGACTTACCTGGCAGTCCAGTGGTTAAGACGCCCTTCCACTGCAGGGGGTATGGCTTTGATCCCTGGTTGGGGAACTAAGATCCTGCATGACGCATGGCCAAAAAAAAAAAAAAAAAAAGAAAGAAATGATAGTTTCTGAAAATAAGATTTTTTACAGATCTTAAAATGGTTTAAAATTTTTACACTTACTTTGGACAGTGAAAGAATAGAATGGTTAAGTTCTAATTGTTTAGACTTCATTTAGCATTATCAAGTATTTAAAACTATTTTTCTAGTTTTGCATGGAATACATCTTTAACTTTTTTTAAACAAATGCATTCATTTTGATAATCTGTAAAATGAGATACCAATTAAGGGAAATTCAAACCTACATGTTTCTGATAAATTTGCGGAGGAATTCAAGCATGAAAGTTGGAACCAGCCAATTTTACATATAAATTCCAGCCCTGCCACTTATTAAAGGAGTAACCTTGAATATATCATTTAACCTCTCTGTGTTCCATGTCCTTTCACTCTAAAATGGAGATCATAATATGATATTCATGAAGTGTTTTTAAGTGTTAGATACCTTTTTATAGTAATTGGAATAAATTGAGCCTTTAATAATAATAATAATAGCTATTGTTATATACCTTTAGATTTCAGTTTTCTTTGAACTTATATGATAATTGTGGGATTTCTGTTTTATTTTTAGTGGTGATTGTTGCATGGAATAGAAAGGTTGCGACAAAAATTTAAAAAAAAATTAAAAGTCTCATTAATTCAGCAACTAAAATCAAAATGTAATCAATTCTGTTATCTTCAAATATTCAGCAATACTTGTAATAGTGAATTTAAAATATCATTATTTTGATTCCTAACAGTTCCTTTTTTCTGAATTTTAAACCATTATCTTTAGTTATATATGACATTTCTTGGATTTTTTTAAGGACAAGAACAAAACAAGGTTTTGGAAAAAGTCTTCCTTGGATAATCTTTTCCTCAAAGGAATTAATCATATTTAAATGTTCTTGCAAAATATTTAATTAAATGCTCAGATATAAAGCCATGTCTTAAAACTGAGGATAATAAAAATCTATATCATGTAGATGTATTATGTAGATGGAAAATGATCCCCCATAAACTCTTATATTAACAATGCTATGGAGTTGGTTAATGTTTTTGTGACACAAAGTTGATGAGTTTTGTTGTTGTTTTGTTTGCCTTACTTTTTTTTTTTTTTAAACTATCTTTGTAAGGACATGAGTGTAAAATTCACATTAGGTAACAAACGTTATCTATGCATTTTGCCAAGACTAAAAGCACATTTTACATTTGAGACAAAATACAATCCATATTTATTTCGCGGGTTTAGGAATTTCAAGAGGTCACTTCTATAGGAGAGTTCTAAGGGAGTTAGGAATCTGGCCTGTGATTTTTACTTTTGGCAGTGGCTTCTGAAATAGAACACAATAGCTTATAATATTTCAAAAAGTTATCCATCATTCACACTGTAAAGTACATTGCAGTATTTTAAGCTCTGGAGTATGGCTTGAAAAATTTGCTTTTCATGGGGGGTGGAAAACATGAAAAGAAAATGAAAATGGGAGACAGGGGGTTTAGGGGGATTGGGTTCCATGTGCATGAAGAATTTGACTCAAAATACATATGTTCCAGGAAATGTTTCGGGAGGACTGTGTTGTTAATTAAGATTTACAAAGGTTCAGCAATACCTCAGGTACTCAGGAAGTATGATGTGTACAACCACCATGTTAAAGTTAATATCTAAGACTCCAGCTGTTTATATACACAATTGATTTACCAGGAGAATTGGTGAGAAAGCAGCTCTGTTGAAGACAGATTGGGAACTCACAGCCATATTTTATTACCACTATCTCATTGCGGTTTTTCACACTGTGGGAATTCTGCTTCCAGAACTAGGGGAGCCTCTCTACTCTCATTTCAGTCTGACCACTTTCCTTCAGGGAAAGCAAAAGCTCACAAATCAAAAGTTTGTTCCTGTTGAACCCCAGGAAAATATTTAAAAGGCAAATCCTGCTGTATAAGCATGCTTATCCACATAACAATAGCTGCTTTACCCAAACCCAAACCAATCCAAATAAAATCTTACAAAATCTCATTAAGTATACAACTGCATGTGCAGTGCTTAGCAGAGGAGTTGCCCTGGATAATTCTGTTATGGTTTCCTACTGAGAGAGATGCAAGCTTCTTTACCCCAACCTAAGATCATAAGCCTTTTGTGTTTATTGACTGGCATTACATATTGACAGGTATTTCTTCTAGTTTATTTTCATTACAGCTGTAGAAAGTGTAGCTCCTTCCCTTGTTTTTAAATGAGTAAGTGTATATCATTCACAATAAAATAGTTTTGGTCATCCTATCCAAGAATGAGATGTAGAAGTTGTAAAAAACTGGTTGAGATCTCTTTTCAAGAGATCTGTTTTCAAACTCGTTGAGATCTTTTAGAGAAGGGAATAAAATTTCAGTTTAGCTGTGATTTTTCTTTAATTCATGAAACTTTTAGCATATCTTATTATACTCGTAAGCTTTCCTTGGGATACAGTTACATTCCAAGATTGCAGCCTTAGAGATTATATTGTAAGACCCTGGAAACTATTGTTGCAAATGTGTCTTAGAAACAATTTAAAATATAACTCCAGTCTTCAAATTTTTCAGTTTTGTCTAAGAGAAATATATAGTCCCTAGAGATATGTCTTTTGGCCCTCAGGGCAAAGGTTCTATGACAGGGTTAGTACGTTTTCAGGCTTAAGGAAAATCAGATGTGGCTCTCTTGGGAGAACAGTTTTTTGATAGCAAAGACTAAGTTGCTAACCTTTCTTGCAGTATCTTTCTGATATTCAAGAAAATATTTAAAATGGTAACTTAGCCTTGAATTTGAACTCTGACATGCTTTGTCATTCTTGTATTTCTCTCTTCCTTCTCTTGCTTACACTGTCACCATTTTATTTTTATGCTTAATTGTATTTCCTCATAAGTGGAAACAATTCCTGCTAACAAGTGAAGCACATTTAAAATATTTCCCTGTTCATTAAAAAATGTGGTTGATCTACATGTACTGATAATGAGTTAGACTCAAGATATGTTAACTGGAAAGAGCAGAATACATAACATGGTGGATCAGATGCTTCCATTTTTGTAATCAAATACACACAAAATATATTTGCATGTCTATGTACATATGTATTTATTTATGCATATACCAGCTCTGGAATGATACATAGGAAAATAGTAACAGTGATTGCCTCCAAGGAAGGAAGGGAAACTGAGAAGCTTAGTGCTCAAGGGTAGAGGTGGTCTTACTTTACTGTAATATATAATAATATAATATACTGTTACACTGTTATATATATATATATGCTATATGTATAATTCATATACATAAAAGTAAAGTACACACATAATTATATGCATATAACACACATATATCTACAAGTATATATATATACACTTATTACATATATAAAGTTATACATGTAAACACACACACACACACACACATATATATATGCACTTTGTACTGTTTAAAATTTTATTATGCACATTATTTAAAATCAAAGAATATTAAAATGTTGCTGAGGTTTAAAAACTAATTGTTAAATCTTTTTTCATACTTGAATTAGAAATAGCCATTTCCAAAGTAGTACTGCACAGCAGCAATCATGAGGATTCAAACAAACAAAAAATACTTATTTTTCTAGTTACTAGAAAATATTTCTCTCTCTTTTTTTCTTTTTACGTCTTTATTGTAGTATAATTGCTTTACAATGCTGTGTTAGTTTCTGCTTTATAACAAAGTGAATCAGCTGTACATATATCCCCATATCTCTTCCCTCTTGGGTGGGATAGGAAGGGTAGGAGGGAGGGAGGAAAATTTTTCTCTTTTGTTAAATGTTTTCTGGGTGTAGGGCACAAATTGCGAGTATTCAATAAAGCATTATTACTTTGGGCTTGGAATAAATTGCCATTATTTTATTTGAATAAAATACAATACTCCCAAGTCTGTATTTGACATTTAAACAGAATGAGGTTAGTTTTTACTGTCAAAATATTAGGTGCAGATGTGAATGCCTAAAGTCAGGTTTAAAATATTAAATAGAACTCCACATGGGTTTCAAATTGAATGGGAAGGGATGCTGGCAGTGTCTCATACAATTTCGAATGGCAGTGAACTTAGCATTTCAGTAATTCTTGGTCAAACTGCTTTAATTGGCCTATAAAAGGGATATAAAGGGCTTGAGGATCAAAACTGCCCTTCATAGAATGGGTAAGCATGATCATTTTAGTCTGAATTACTTGACTATATGATACAACATTCATTTGATATGTGTTTGTGAAGAAACGACAAAGAGTCATTTAAAAGCAGAGCATCGGTAAATCCCATTAATTCCTTTCTTGATCACAGAGACATTTGTTCGGGGCATTCGTATGCTTCATCTTGATGCCATAACCATGATTGTCTCTTATGTAGTAGAGATAAAGTTAGCATGTGATTGCAATATCATATAGCCCTGTGGTATTTACAGGGTCATAATTGTTTAAAATGTTTCCTGGCTTAAAAAGAGAAACTCAAATTTTCTTCCTCTTTTTTTTCTTCTGTTTTATGCAGATGATTATATACATTCATCTGCATGAAATTCTCTTAATTAACCACAACCAACAAGAAGTTTTGTGACTTTTTGTCCAGTTTTCTATTATCGTATGACATCAGTCATGATTAGAGATGACAATATTTAATGAGTTAATAACATTTACATTCTGGTCAAATGCTAAGAAATTTGGAATGATGTTCTAATGAAACCAGTTTGTATGTCTCTCTTAAAAGCACACTAAGAAAATGCTTCAGCGTTGCAAGTGGAGTTTCCTATTGTATCCTGATAAAATAAATCAGACAGTTAAATAACGTGAAATATGGCCCCCTGAATCCCCTGGACTTTTGCAACCTGCTATATAAGCAATAAGATGTCTAAGTTAGAGTTTCTGTTACCTTTTGGCCGGATATCATGGAAGCCAATTTGGCTTTAAGTTGTTGGGATTGGGGAGGGGGTAGATTATGGGAAAAAGCTCCTGAAATCTTAGAGGAGACTATAAAATGTCCTGAGATCTTAAATAATTTTTCTGAAGGATGTTTGCCAGTTTATATTCTATTACATATTATATTTAAACTCCATAATTCTACAAACGAAGTTCATTTTTTGAGCCATTAGAAAAATAGTCACTCCCTTCCCAAGCTAATATCAATGTGAATAAACATTAGGTAGGATTTCAATCATTTTTATCAATTGATATAAGTTGTGTTTGTCTAAAAGTACTTTTAAAATATACAGTGAAAAGTCAAGAAAGAATTCAACACACACAGAAAGATACTTTTCTGCTGCCTCATTTCTGACATGTTTTCCAATTTTTCCAATGGATAATATTGTGATGATTGTTATTTTAAATAACAGGCAAATACAGCTCTTCAGAGGTTTCTGCAGATGTGGGATACACATTAAAGTGAATTATGTTTCTCTTCATGGGTCTTTGGAGGAGTACTGAATAAAGTAACAGTCTATTAATTTTATTTTTTATATCATTAAAATAATGTTTTTAAAATGTTTTCAAGTTAAGTGTATAGAGAAGAGCAGTTCATCAGTTATCCCTGAAAAGCCTTTTGAACAAAGGAAAATTTGGTGTGACATTTTAATTACCTAAAGTTTAATGACAAAGATAGTAAAGTATCTTGCCTTCCTTGAGTCACTTCTGCTTGTCAACAAGATGAATTTGTTTCCAGTTTTGTAACGCCAGAGGAGTTTGGGGGGAGGTGAACAGAAAGTTGGACTATCGACTGAAACTGATGCAGAATCCGCTATGGCCAGCCTGTAGAATCTGTTGAATAATTTGAGACTGTTTCCTTTGGCTTGATGTTCTATTTTGAAATGGAACCAAAAGTAAAAACATGTATTAAATTCATAATCCTTCCTGTAATCCTTCGTAGCAAGGTCCAATGAGTGTACCAAGCAAATGATAACAAAAAATTATTAAAAAGACAGCATCATTATTCTCCTTTTGTTGGAATTCATCAAACAAATGAAAGCCCAAAGGGAAAGTATTGTTTCATTGGTGGTGATATGTGGCCTTTTTTTAAAACATTATTTTGATTAAATGATAGCTTATCTAATGTTTCCATATTAATCAGGCAGAAGTTTCTTGGATGAAGCAACTATTTATTTTAGGACTTGAATGGGGACAGGATGAAGGAGGATACTGTCACACTCAATTTTAGAAGGTCAGGAAACCTTTGCCTTCCTTTTTTTCTCATCTTTAAGAAAAGAAAAGAGGCTAAAGCATTCCCTTTCTTTACTTGTATCACGAACACTGCATGTTACCATTCTGAATTCCCTTTCTTCTTTGCTAATGAAAACTTTTTGCCAGTGACTTGATGAATTGTATTCATATTCTTAAGAAATGGACATCTTGAAAAATCTGTGTTAAATTATCTGCATCTGCTCATACCAAATACAACAGGTTTATATTTAAAATGTAAGGGCTGGGAGTGCCAACTAGAGAAATGAAGTGCAAAGTGTAAACAAATAATTCCGCTAAAGATAGGTATATCAGAATACATACTTGCTTGACAGAGTTAGCTTTTAACTTATTTATCTAAGCCTTGTTAAAATGAATCATCTATATTTAAAGTCCTAGAAGCTCAATTCTCTTCAGATGTCAGGGGATATGTTGAGAAGATACTCTGACTACTGGTTAAACTTGTACAAATCACCCAAGTATTTTTAATCACTTCATATTTCCTTATTTATAGTCACTATTTGGTAGACAACTTTTTGAAGGCCTCCTAATTAAGTATTTTAACTACTTTTTTTCTAAAATAAATAATAGCATAAGTTACTCTACTGATCATTTTAGCAAGATATTTTTATCTGGCTTGGGTCATGATATGTCTAACTCTTCAGTTTTCCTTTTATTATGATGCTTTGCATTCCCCATTGGCATAAGTGTGTATGGGATTCATTCAGTTTGCATTATTCTTATAGTCTTAAATTACCCTTTTGAATGAAAAAGTTTGAATTGACTACATAGGGAAAAAAAGTTTTTCTATAATCGGAAAGAGTCATATTTTAAGGCTACAGTGAATATTTGACTGACCTTTGAAAGTAGGAAAATTGAGAACTAAGACATTTACTTAAAGACAGTTTTCTCACAATTTAATTTTATGTGTTTTTTGTTTGTTGGTTTTTAATAATAGGGCTATTACACCAGAAGACAGGAACAAAAATCAGTTAAGGGTGTTACTCAGGGCAATCAAGTTAATAGTAACAGATCCCCAAATTCTCCAACATGTATATTAATATTTCAGTTCATCTGTCTCTGTAAAAATACGCCTCTTATGGCAGATATTATAATATAAATATAAATGGTGGTAGGACTAATGGATGTCTTTGGTACATCTTAGAAGATACCTAAATACAAAGGTTTGTTTAAATACTGTGATTAGGGCATCTCAAATTTGATTTGTACTTTCATCCTGCTATAGCTTCTTCATGCACCCCTTGTTTATATCTTCTTTTTCTATTTTCAGTCCTTTACTGAGTTCTACCAAGGTATACTTCCCCTTTCCTTATCAGTCCTTCATCTTCTCAGAAGTAGGGCCCAGTGGTTTGCCAATGTATCTAAGTGTAATAGTGAAATTTGCTCAAACATACGTCATTATGAAATAGCTTTGAGTCCTTTTCATAACAAGTAATCCTTATTTTAACTACCTTACAAATATCACATGTCCACTAGCATACGTTCACTGCAAGAATTTCCCTGCTGCAGCAGAGTGGAGGAACTTGCTAAACAAATGCTACTCTCTATAGTAAGCATTTATAAAGCTTTGATGCAGTTGGTTATAATTTCTGAGATGGCTGAGAGAGCAAAGATAGAAATTCTTAAGGCTAGTCTGAATAGAAGTAGACATCCCTCAGAACTATATATACCAGTGGAGTCTCTGCTCACCTCTTAAGCAACCCTTTTCCTATCTAAAATTCCCTCTGCCCACCCACTATGTGGCATGTTACCTTTTTTCCTTCCTTTCTTGGTATGTACCTCAATCTGTAATTCTCTTATTCATTGTTTTGTTTTGTTTGTTTTAGAATTATGCACCATGAGGGGAGAGGCCTTGCCCGTCTTATTCTTTTTCATCCCAGACCCTCTGTGTCTTGCACAAAGTTGGTGCTCAATAAATATCTATTCAAATAATAAATGGAGGAATGCATGAGTGAGCTAAGCCGGGAGCAACCCTAAAAGGGTTCAGAATGTTTACTCTTCTCCAGGATTAGCCTGCTGGCATCAGGCACGTTTTATGATTGATTTTGATTCTTTATGGCCATTACATGCATCATGATAAAATCTATGAGAAAGGCATTTTTATTGTCAATAAATGATGACTTTGATGAAATGTGAATAGTTGGTGAGGAAATGTAAGGTATGTTTATTTACATTAGCTCCTTTTTAAAACTACATGGTTGAACTAAAACATACTCTACAGTTCAAAACTCTTTCATAGTTCATGTAGATGAGTCTGTATGTTTTCATCCTGTTTTTATTTCATTTTACTTTGAAATGGGAGGAAAAACTGATACGTGAGACATTTCTATTGAACAAGAAAGAATAGATGCTTCCTTTTACTCTCATAATGTCCATAAGGACACTGAATATTTCAAATCCTTTTACCAACAAACATAATAGAACTTGTTTTTGTTTTCCAATCTTCTTTTATTACAAACACATTTTCCAAGGGAGATTTTGAGGTTCTTTGGAACTATAGCTATCTCTGAGATACAGGAAAAATACTCATTAGTTAATGTTTGAACCCTTAAAATGTATTTAGTCACTGCCGTTGATAGTAGTTAAATAGTTTAAAAAATTAGCTCTGTTAAATAGTCTATGTATTATAATTTAAGGAAATGATATTAAGAGTAATATTTAGGGATGTTTATAAGTTTTAAGATAATGTATTTAACAATAAACAAATGAATGTACAAAACCTCTACTATGTAACTTTCTACAATATAAAACAACCTATTGCGTCTATTATCCTACATGCATATTTTTGTCATCCTAATATGTTTGCTTAGTGACTACTGTGAAACAAACTTTCCCATTTCCCCCTTTTTCCCTAAGCTTTGAGATCCTTTACTTTGTGCCTAGTAAGTAATCAGTATACACTTCTTTTTAAAAATGCATGAAAAGACAATCCACTGCTCTTAGGGATGTTCCCATTGGCCTCCCATGATAGGAGTTTGTCAGTTTGCCACCAAAATAATGTGATAACATTTTTCCAGTATTTGTTTACCAAATACATTTTATGAAGAGTAATTAATAAAATTTTAAGCATATGGTTTGAAACCACATTTTAACTTTAAAAAGGTAAAAATCCAAACACAAAAGAAAAACATAATTCTTGAGCACAGTTATATTGATGTTGAATGATTTGTCAACTTGGATAAAATATGAATAGTGGTAGAGAAATTATGGGGATGTTAGAATATTATCTTTCCACATTCTATTGGAGAATTGAGATTGAATACATAAGACTTAAGGTTTAATTGGAACGGTTTTGAGGTTTACACAGTGCTGCTGGATAGAAGAAGGGAGTTTTTATTTATTGGGTTTTTCTATTTTTCTTTTTTATTGAAGTATATTTGACATACAATATAATATTTCATATGAACAACATAGTGATTTGACATTTGTATACATTGTGAAATGATCACTACAATAAGTTTAGTTACCATTTGTCACCATACAAACTTGAAACAATATTATTGATTATATTCCCCATTCTGTACATTACATGCCCATGACTTATTTATTCTATAAGTGGAAGTTTGTAGGGAAGGGAGTTTTTTAAAAGACTTTGGTACCACAGGAACAAGTTAGCCTAAGTGGCTGCTGGCTCATGCAAATTGTACGGGCCTCCTGGTCTATGGGGCCATAAGGGCACTTTGATTTGACTCAGAGAAGCCGGAGGATCCAGCAACCACAGGATACCGAACCAAACATTTTCTTCATCTAACATCAAGACCAATAACTAAGGTTAATTACAATCACAGAAAAATTTTGAGAAAGGCCTAGTGACAGATTTATTCTGTTGGTTATTTATAAGAAGTTTGCCATTTGATTAATATTTAAATTAAGTTTGTGGCATAGAAGGTATATATTTGCTCTATATTCTTCTTGAATAACTCAGCGAGTAACTTGAATAGCTCATTTAATAATTATAAAAGGAAAGAAATCCTCTTAATATCCAATCAAAGCTTTGGTCTATAGCTAAATTTGCCCATCAAATAACAAGAAACAGAGATTCCCAATGAAGATAAATTCTTGAAAATGTCTCATTTATACTTAGCCTCCTCTTCAATGTAACCAAATAAAATTATTAACAGCTACATTTATTCTTTAGAACATGCCAATAACATGGCAAGGATTAAATTTAGTAATGTGACAGTCAAAACAAGCAATAAATTTAACAGTTTAAAAGGAAGTCAGTGTTTAGACATGATAAACGCAATTGTTCAAGTTGAAAGTGGATGAGGTCCAAGATACATAATTATTCTTTTTTCCTCTTGACTGTTGTATTTCTTAATACATATTGATTTCCTCTAAACTTTTCTCTAAAAGAATATTTGGCATTTCTAAGCTGAAATGCATATGCAGGGCTAAAGTACATTTAAAAAATATGTGACTTATTAAAATATAGGTTAGTATATAAAATCCTAAGGGTAATTGTTTAAAGTAAGCGAAATTAAAATTTAGCTGAGCTTGATGGTTACAGGGAGATGAGTGTTGAATGATCCTTGAAAAATAATGAATAGATGGGTGTGAGGAGCGGAGTGGAACACATGATATGCTTTCAAACAGAATCAAAGCTGTAGAATATTCTACAGTATGAGAATAAAATGTGAACATTCCCAAGCATGGCAGGTAGGCCGTTCCTAGAGCTGTGACACTCAACCCTTGAGTAGACCCAAAGGTATGATAAAAACTAAAACACTAATTAGTTTGAGTAATTGTAGTATAGCAAAATCTTTCTTCATGGTTATAGAGTAAACCCTAGGGTGCTGTTGTGACCCCACCCCCTCAGGCCCCAAATAGTATAAAAAGCAGGCAGCCTACAGTTCTGGGCTACACTGACCTAGTAGATTGCAGGGTGCCGAGGCCCCTCAAGAGTGGATGTGTTTAGGTAAATCACTGAGGAAAACCAGAGAGTGGAGTCTGCTCGCCCCACATACTGTCCTTCATCTCAGGCACAGGCTCTGCATTGTGGATGTGCTGGTTCTATTGTAAACCAAAGTTTGTCATTTTCTTCTAGTCTTCAAACTTTTTAGTTGGCTCTAACTCAAAGAACTATTGATATTTGGAAGAACTTGAGAAGAAAAAGCAGCATGCTGGGATCTCTGGATTATAATGTGGAGAGAAACAGAGCCAGGGGAATATGTTCCTATGGACTAAAAATAGGTACTCCTAAAAAACTCAACTCTTGCATGAAATCTGGTTAATTTAAATAATTGTTATGAGAGCCTTAAACGTCACTATGCAGAAACGACACTTACAGATCTGTACAAGCCATTTCAAATGATTATTTAAGAAGAGTACTGAGAATGCATGTTTCAATTGATATGGTGGAAATGAGGTCAAGTGGAAAGAAGCTGGGCTTTGGGCAGGGCTGATTCTATTCTTAGGTTTGCCCCTTACCAGCCTTATGACCTTGGGCAAATTGCCTAACCATTCTAAGCATCAATTTCCCAGCTGTACTAGGATTCCACTAAATAACAATATAAAGTTCTTGACATATAGTAAGTAAATACCCTATTTGGGGAAATAAATGTCAAGTCAAAATAGTTTTGCATAGAAAATACGTTTTGGTAGTGATAATTTTTTCTGAAACACATCAGCTAATGTACTGACATATTATGCCTATGATCATTTGTTGAGAAAATGAAAATTTGTCTTAATGGATGTGAACCTGACCATGTCAGCCATTTTGAACATGGCGTGCCCCTCCCTCTTCAGGATTTTTGGAAGTACTGTTTCTGTTTGGAGTTTTCTTCCCTTGCTCTTAACCTGGTTAACTCTTGCTCATTTTCAGATTTTAGTTCAAACTTTACTTCTTCAGGGCCAACTTCCTGGACCACCTGCCTCCACCATCCAAATTTAGATTAGTTTCCTTTGCTTTATGCTCTCCTGATATCGTGTTCCTTTCATTCAAAGCCCTTATCTCTATTTTTCATAATACATTTATTAGTATAATCATTTATTAAATATATTTTTGCCACTAGGCCACAAACTTTATAGGGGAAAAACTTGTGATTTTTTTTTTTGCCAACCAATATATTTCTAGTGTTTAACGTATACAAGGTGTATACTGTTTGATGAATGACTGAAGATGTGTGTTCAGTTCTGTTTTGTGTATCATTTTTGTGTTGGATAGGAAATAAGTAAATACGTAAATAGTCTTTTGTTGTTACCTAACTCAAATTTTATATCTATGACAGTTTACCAAGAAAAATATCTGAATATGTTATTGCAACATACTATATAAAGATACGCTAAATAAAAATTTCTAATAATCATCACATCTCTATATAATTTCGGGCAAGAATGTATAGGGATCAAATTACTATATTTTAGGTGATTGAGTAAATCAGAATAAAGCCTAGATAATTGGAACATTTTCTTTCTATTAGTGAGACATTTAGGAATAGAAATCAGGGAGAAATATTGGGTCTGGAAATAAAATTTTATCAAGCTGACGAGTCAGTTAGTCATGGTGTTTCTGTTACAGGTGCTGGAGAATGTTCGGATGGGGAATCTGCCACACACTGGGGAAAGGAAAGGAAGTGAGCAGAGTGGGAAAAATAACCAGTATTTAAGGATAATTCTGTAGAGGAAAATAGTGGGAGACCTGGCAAGAAAAAGTTAATCCACGAGGATCTTAAAAACCAAACCGAGAGAGGCAAAGGATTTAAACTGAATTCTGAAAATCACCATTTTTCACGAAATTCGAGGATATACATCATCCTCAACTTAAAAGCAAGGTGAAAGCCTGTGTGAACATGGTAGAAAGTCCATTTATGATAGCTTTAGCTCTTGAATCCAATCATTTGCAAGGGTATTGAATAATGTGTATGCCCAGCTACACTTGTTAGGAGCTTGTAGTCAATTTAAATATGTGAAATACATTTTAATACAGAACTAAGTAGATAGAATCTTATGCATTATATCTCTTATTATATCTCTTATATGAGAGAGAACTTCTATATATTAGCATATAAGTAGAAAATAAACTTTAGTAAAAATTGTCTTTGAGATTTTCTTATATTGAAGACTAGCACACATGATACTTTTGTGTACTATACTAGCTTACAATTTATTGTTTTCTTTTTCCTGAAGCATGAGTGCAGATTGCCTTTTCTTTAATCATTTCATTGAACATGAAATAAGGTAAGCTTATATTTGAGACCAGCTAATATGAAAAATTAAAAATAAATGACATAGGGATTTCCCTGCGGACCAGTGGTTAAGACTCCATGCTTCCAATGCAGGGGGCACAGGTTCAATCCCTGTTCAGGGAACTAAGATCCCACATGCTGCACAGCGCGCCCCAAAATTAAATAAATAAATAAATGGCATACATGATGCTGCCTGAGTGGTATTTGTGTTCATTTTACATATACTGTAACTTCACTTTAAGTTCTAAATTTCTGAGAAACAGAAGCATTCAGAGAATAACCTGATGTGGGTATTAGTGGAAATGCATACACTAGAGCTGAGGGTACACCCTGAAATGTTGGTACTTAGTGAAAGACCGTGGTCTTGGGAAAGAGACCTCAGACTCGGGAAAGCTCTGGTTGGAGATTCTAGGACATAAGGCCAAGTTCTAGGACAGAGCCACTAGTTAATGACAATCCTGGGGAACCAAGAAAATGTATAATAGAGGTACAACTACTGAGAAAAGTCAATTGAAGCATTTTATTTTCTTCAAGCTGAGGTCTTGGCCACTGCAACTTAAATCATCTTTGCCAAGATATTAATATTACTCTTTTGTAGACTTTTAAAAATTTGGAACCCTCTAAATATGTGATTATGGCTCTGGCTTTAACCAATGTGGATCTGGATTTTTATATCATTTTTCTATTGTGTTGAATAAATATAATGTATGCTCATTTCAGAGAACTTGAAAAATATAGCTGAAAGTTAAAAAAAACCTCTAACCCAATTTTTCAGATGTTACTTTTAAAACTTATTAGAGTAATTACCTTTAGTTTTAACATATAAGAAGATATACATTTTGTACATATTTTATCCTTTTAAACTAATATTTAAAAATATTTCTCCATATCCATACATATTTTGAGGAAGTTGATTTTTTTAAATTGAAGTATAGTTGATTTACAAGGTATGTTAGTTGTTTCTGGTGTATAGCAAAGTGATTGAGTTATAAGTGTGTGTGCGTGCTTGTGTTTGTGTGTGTATATATTCTTTCCCAGATTTTTTTCCATTATATAGGTTTTCCCGAGATACTGAATATAGTTCCTTGTGCTATACAGTAGGACCCTGTTGGTTATCTATTTTATATAAAGCAGTGTGTATCTGTTAATCCAAAACTCCTAAGTTATCTCTCCCCTGCTTTCCACTTTGGTAACCAAAAGTTTGTTTTCTGTGTTGTGAGTCTGCTTCTGTTTTGTAAATAAGTTAATTTGTATCATTTTTTTTAAGATTCCACATGTAAGTGATATCATCTGATATTTGTCTTTCTCTGTCTGACTTACTTCACTTATTTCACTTAGTATGATAATCTCTAGGTCCATCCATATTGCTGCAAATGGCATTATTTCCTTTTTGGCGGTTAATATTCCACTGTGTATGTATATACACACACAATGGCATATATATGTATGTGCATATGTACACATACCACATCTTATTTATCCATATGTCTGTTGATGGACATTAGGTTTCTTCCATGTTTTGGATCTTGTAAGTAGTGCTGTTGTGAACACTGGAGTGCATGCATCTTCTGAACGGGGAAGTTGATTTTTAATGACTGAAAGAATTCCTACCATAGGTCTGTTAAAATTTCTCTCAGTACGTGCCTAGTGTTCAACGTCTGTTACATGTAATTTTTGTTTGCAAATTTTTATAATGTCATAAAGAACCATGACTATTTTTTTAATTTAGGGTAAATATCTAGAAGGCCAAATGTTGTTAACATTTTAAAAGCTATATATTGTGTCATATTATAGCATGTTAAATCATATTATATGAAATTTCTCTTTCTAAATATTGTTTGAATTTGTTCTTTCAATAGCAATGTTGTAAGAGTGTCTGTTTCTCTATAACTTAGAGAATACTAGGTGCTAACGTTCTTTTTAATCTTTTCAAATGGGTTGGGTAGATTTTAAAAACACCCAAATTTATTTGCATTTTATTAATTACTGGTGAATGCTTTCACGTGTGTAGGTTTTAAGCTTTGGAATCTCTCAGAATGGGTTTATATACTATAATTACCTTTTGGGAGTCCCTCTGGAACAAGTTACAAAAGGCTGCGATGCTTTAGGTTTTTGATCTCTAAAATGAGGTTAATAATACCTACCTTATTATGTTATTATAATGAGTAAATGAATTAAGCATACAGGGGTATCTGGCTTAATAAATGATTATTTCATTCTCCTTACTCGCTATAAATTTGGTTACTCAGTTTGACGTTAACAGCTTCCATGATAAATATATAAAAATATACATTAGAGGAAACTCACAAAAGTCGCACAGCAGATTTATATTTTCTTATAGGAAGAATGCATTTATTTTAACTTTACAAATAACAAGCCATTGGGCAAGAGTAAAGTTTTTCACGGCAGGACGTTAGCTGCCACCAGTAGAGGTGAAAGGAAGGTCTCTTTGGTCATTTGTTCGTTTTTATACAGAAGAAACATTTTGAAAGTATATTTTCTCCAGAAGTATTTTTTGGAAAGCCCCTTTTTCTTCAAACTGCCAACAAACTACAGTGTAAACATTTAAATTACTATTTTACACTATTAAACACTCCATGCATGATTGCCTCAGGACTTCTGTAGTGATTGTTACCCTTAGGTTACCCAAGGCTCATCTCTATATTTTATACAACTTTCTGCTCCAGTGGCACCTCATCAAAAAGATCTCCTCTGACTACACTTCTCGAGAAAACACCTTGTTGCTCCTTATTATCCTGTTTGATTGTTCTGCTTGATAAGTGACAGTACTTATCAATACATTATAATTATCAATTAACTTTCCCATTGGAATGTGAGCTGTATGAGAACAAGGAGTGTTCACTATTGTGTTCTCACTTCCTAAAACGTCACCTGGCATATAGAACAGCCACAATACATATTTATTAAATGAATGAGTTTATGAATGAATGAATGAATGAATACGTTGAATCTAGTAATAATGAGAAAAGGAATTCTTATTTGGTTATGGAATTTGATGAAGTCGACAGTATTTTGATTGTGTCCCTGCTCACATGAGTGATGTATTTTATTGACTATACGTATTTAAGCTGTATGTAAATTACATGGTAGATAATACATTGCAAACACGTTATTAATGAGTAGTCTATAATATTCTTTGTCTCCATTTGCATGTTCCTCTATCAATAGGTAATACTTAGAGAGACCCACAATAATTTCCTCTTTGCCCTTGTATCTTTTGAGAAAAATAGGACATACTGGAGAAACACTTAGCATTTCAGGTTAGTCCTTTTCCAAGGCATAGGGTAGCATGACAATGGCACTGTGAGCTGTTATTGTTCTTATTTCCATCAAAATTCTAAAATAAATAGTATAGATATGAAAGTAAATGTGGAAATGCAATTGGTTTATGTTTCTATCACTATTTTGTAGCCATGGTCTGAGAAACGTGCAGAGCCAAGAGGACCTAAGCAGGCATACCAACTAAAAGTATTATGGTAGCCTGAATGAGAGCCTGGAACAGGAAAAAAAAAAGATGTTAGTCAAAAACTAAAGAAATAAGAATGAAACACGGATTTCAGTTAATAATAATGTATTAATATTGATTGGTTGATTGTAACAAATATACATAGTAATGTAAGATGTTAATAAAAGAGGAAATTGGGTGCTGGGTATATGGGAACTCTCTGTACTGTCTTCTCAATTTTCTGTAAACCTAAAACTATTCTAAAAAACTGTCTATTAAAAAAAAAAGGTACTGTGATCTGATTAAGAGGTCTCTGGCAAGTGGAGCTTAGACATTCTGGTTACATTTGTTTTATTTTAATTGTATAATGGTTAGAGTTCCCACGGTACGTACTCTTTGCTCTCGAAGTAGCTTTTGACCATCAAATTCTGACCTGAATTGCTTTCTGAGAATGGCTGAGAAAAACTAACCCTCACCTCTGTCTCATAAAGTTCAATAGGATGTTTACAGGGGAGAGACGTGAATTTGTAGATTTTAAGTCCCCATTGAGCATATTTGTGACTATGTCTGCACATGCTTTGTCTCAGACAGCCATTTCTTCGTTTTCAATGACTAGTAGCAGGAAGCAGCTGTCAGTGGGCAGAATGTGGCAGTGCCTGGAGGTCGGTAGCTCTTTACCACCAAATATAGCTGATGCAGAGGAACGATTTATGAGTTAGTAAGGGGGAGTTACAACACAGTCCAGATGAAGCAAGTAACCCTGGAAAGTCCCCAGGCTCAAAAATTTCTCCTCCATACCTTCAGAGAACCATAGCGTTTTAAAACAGCAAGTTGTTTTAGTAGCTATCTAAATCAAGTCTCTACATAATGTAAGACTCATGATCACAGAATTCATATTAAATGGGAATTAAAATAATATTTGATCCACAGGGCTGTGTAAGCTGAATGGGATCATGTATGTGAAAATTATTTTACCACGGTAAAGTACTCCATATGGATGTACATAATTATTATGTGTAATCATCAGAGTTCACTGCCTCACAAACCAGTTCGTTTCACTGTTAGTGAGCTATAACTTTTTAAAAAGCACTTTCTCTTGTTAAGTCAGAGTCATCTTTTCCAATAATGATGAAGTCCCACAGGTGTGGGTTCAAATGCTGGCCCTCTTACTTACCAGTCAGGACCTTGGATAAATGATTTAAGCTCTCTACTCTCATTTTCCTCATTGATACATAATGGCGATAATCTCTGCCTTACAGCAATATTGTAAATGTGATAATATTTGTAAAAATGTGCCTATCCTAAGTGCCTAATAAATGGTAGTAGTTACTATTATATGAGTTTTCCTTTTACGATTCTACAATAGGTAAGAAAGAGTGAATAGGAGCCCCAAGCCTTTCCGGCCTCCCAATGGCACTTCATAAGAATTTGCCTGAACTTCCATTTCTAAGTAATTAAGACACAGTGAGTGGCATAATTCTGTTCCTCTTATTGTATTTGTCATTCTAGGAAGAGAAGGCCTGAGGGAGGAAATCTTTCTTTGGCACATAGCTTGTCTCATAGCGGAGTCACATCTTGTAAAATGTGGTTTCCCCTAATTGTCAGGAAAATGGACCATTCTGTCAGTATGCAGTTACTTTTTCCTTTAGAGAGGTTCCGTATTTGTTAGCAGTGGGATAAACCCTGCAGGCCAGTAGCACTTCTTTAAGCTTCTCCATCCAGAGCCTCAGTGTTGTGTTGCTCCAACTTTGGTAGATACTATCTATTGATACATAGACAGCATGTAAATGGCATCCTCTGGAGTTGTGCATGGCATTGTTGCTCTCTCCACCTACCCTGCCAATTAATGACCAGCTATTTTGTAGTTGTTTTGAGGCAGAATGCCTGGATAGCTGTGCTTTCCTTTAGGCTACCTTTGTGGATCTCAAACATAAGCGTGAATAAATGTGAGTTTATTATCGGCATAACATTTTTTAAAGGGATTTTTTTGTCATGGTGATTTTAACCTTAGGAGCTGGCTTTAACGTGGGTCTCTCTCTCTCCTTGCCCCATTCTAACACTTGGCTCCACTGTGCTGCCAGGTGAAATCTCAAGTCATTACAGTGTTTGCCTATGGTTAGTAGCTCAGTTGGAATCTTCCATAAACTGTGTATCAGGATCAGATTTCATCATCCGTCAGCATTCATGGAAAATGGCAGTTAGTCTTTTGCAGCTTTACCCACTGCTCAGCAAAATCGTTTGATATACTGTTTGGGTAAACAACTATTTTCTTCTAACATGTTTACTGAGAGAGAGTGCGAGAGAGAGGATGTGCACTGACTAACATTTCACAGTAAAGAGACTTATTTTCTCTTTTCTTTTCCTCAGAGATGGTCTCTGCTGCATTACGTTTTTGCTGTAGTTACTTGGTTTTTCCCCTTCTCTTAACTTTCGGTATACCACAGGGAAATTGGAAATCACAGGTCCAGCTGGAAGTCTTTCCTAGAAAAGATTGATTATACTTTCATGCCATATTTTTTAAAAGAGGTACAAAAATTACATTTGGCCACCTGAAATATTTTTTCCATGTGATCTTGTAGTAATTTGAAATAAAGCCAAAAGTAACCTCTCTGGGAGGCCCAGCACCTACTATAGCTTTAAAACTTTATAGCTCATTCAGCTAAAAGGCAGAGCTGGCTTCTAAAACCAGTTGGTTCATTTAATAACTGGGTGCCATTTAGCATGGTGCCTAGAAGCAGCTCCAAATGATAGCTCTGATTATTTCTTTATTTCTGGAATTCTCAGATTCCCCATCAATTCAGTAAAACTTTAGAAGAAGGAAATAAATGTTGACAATGCCAAATTATTATGAGATGCACCCCATTTTCAGAAATGCTAAGTATGGTTTATCATAAGTATAGTAATAAGGATGATGATGAAAGGATGGAACATTTCTGGAATCTTTATTGTTAGAAAAGTCTATATTCATGGACTATAAATCTACCATGGAGAGTATATCCTGTCAAATTTTGTGTCATTTACTTTAAAGTAAAGGAGGCTAACCATTTAATTGTCTCATGGTTGTTCCTGGAAACATGAGATTATCCTTATAGAGAGTAGGGGAAAAAATTAAAATATTTAAGCTTTTTTTCTAGGAGTTAGTGTTTTATTACAGTGAAGTGTGTCGATTTATGTCAGAGTCACGGAGTCAGAGTTTGAAAGGCCCTTAGAATTCAGTGGCCTAATTGTACAAATGATCAATCTGAAGTCTAAAGAGACTACATAGTCACAGCTTTTACCATTACTTGTTTTTTTTGTAGCTATATATGCATATGTACCTCTTATTTTCAGAAAAAAAGGTAGCCATGCACAATAATACCTTGTACAGAACAGTGCTCAATAAATGCATATGTTTGTTGTATAATAAACATCTACATAGAAATAAAAGTTATGTTGGTCATATATGAAGGTTTCCTTGCTTCTTACAGGTTGTATCTGCCCCAGAGGAGTATTTTTGTGGATCAGAATTTTCAAGAATATGCTCTGATCTTTAATTGGAAGTGATGTCTAATATTCATTCTAAATTTCTCTGCCTATGCCCATCTCCTTCCATTAGTTTCTCAGTTGAGTAGTTATCGATCATTAACATGCACTTAAATACATTAGAGTGGTCACATTCTTGAAAGAACATTGCTGAAGCAAGGAACCAACTTGCGATTTGAGTCATTCTCCAACTGTCCTGTTGCTTAAGACTAATTTTAATCCAAAGCGAGATATAACTCTAGTTCCATGAGCCTTCTCACCATTTTTGACAATGGGAGCAACTAAATCTTTCCGTTTAAGAATATTTCTGTTTAAACAAGCAATAAATTATTTTTGGCATTTCCTCCTCCCAGTTAAAAGTGGCATCACTTATCTATTTAAGCCAAATATCTATTCTTCATTCCTGGTATCAAATTAGTCACCAGATCCTGCTTATTTTATGTCTTAAATATTTCTTCAACCCTTCCCTCTCCCATTTATCTCTTTATCACTGTCCTGCTTCCCATCATCGTAATCGCTCATCTGTACTCTCTGAAGTCACCCTGTTGATAGTCCCAATCCAGTCTTACCTCCTCCCAACCAATCTTTCAACTGTTGCCTGAGAAATGTCAATTTTACCACACTACATCCAGGTGAATGCTCCCTACTGCCACAGGGTGAATTCCCATCTACACAGCATGGTATACAAAAAAGCCATGATCTGGACCCTGCATTCATTTATGGCATCACTTCTCTGCTCTAGTAACACTGAATGGCTTCTGCTCACACAACCTGCTGTTCAGTGGTTCAGTTTTTTTTCCCTCTAGCTCCTTTGAACTTCTGTATCTTCCCACTATCACTACAGTGCGTCTATATCTTAGACTTAACATATTATGTTTATTTATATTATCTTTGTCTTAGTCTAACACAGACTATAAGTCCCTCAAGTATAGTAACCATGCTTTGTTCATATTTCTTCAATGAGGGTATAATTTCTTTTCGTTTGAAAATATCTCAAATTGGTCTTAGATGTCATTTAAGCATTTTGTTGCTTCCACCCCTGGATAACTTGTTGCTGAATTCTTCTTTCTCAAAGCTGTAGTTACATCCCACAGTTTTTCTGATATTCTTGTTTTTAACTGTTGTAGCTTGCTGAATAAAAGCTGCTAAATTTGTTACATGTTTAATGTCATTTCCTTCATCTTTCTGGAATTGGAGGTACTTTTTATTTTTTTAATTTAACATCTTTATTGGAGTATAATTGCTTTACAATGTTGTATTAGTTTCTGCTATATAACAAAGTGAATCAGCTATACATATACATATATCCCCATATCCCCTCCCTCTTGCGTCTCCCTCCCACCCTCCCTATCTCACCCCTCTAGGTGGTCACAAAGCACCGATCTGACCTCCCTGTGCTATGCAGCTGCTTCCCACTAGCTGTCTATTTTACGTTTGGTAGTGTATGCATGTCCATGCCACTCTCTCACTTCATCCCAGCTTAACCTTCCCCCTCCCCGTGTCCTCAGGTCCATTCTCTACATCTGCATCTTTATTCTTTGGAGATACTTTTTAAAAAATCTGATCTTCTTAAATAAATATCTAGCACAGTGCCTACCACATAGCCAGCTCTCCATAAATAATTACTAGGCTGAAATGAGGTATGTAATTGTGGTTCTAGTCTGGTGTTGCCTTTTGACATGATTTATATACAACTTACACCTTGATTTCAGTTACCATAGTCAATTTAAAATGTCTTCGGGTGAGATTTTTCAATTGTTTTCATTTAGTATGGATTCCAAGCTTTTTGAGAAAGAAAAGTTCTCTTCTAGACTCATGGAGTTTTGACAACAGTTTTCCATGCTAATTAAATGAACAATTATTAAGTTCCAGCTATGATGTTAGATGCTAAGAATATAAATTTGACCTTGCTTTAAAGAAGATCCTGTTCTCAAGAAACAGATGCACCCCTCACAGTGGTGTCCCATCATAGGTGCATTTAATTTAGAATACTTTATTTATAGGCACTGGTGAAAGAGAGAAATTGGGAGTAGATAATGAAAGAAATTAATTTAAATGCTGTGGAAAATTCAGCTCATCATTCCATCATGAGATGGAAGAGTTGAATCTCTTCTTGGTTTCAGTTTCTACATTACTAATAGAATAGACTTGTATACTTAAAACTATGCATCTTCTACTTTAGGGGAAACTTCAGTATTTTTCAAGGGAAAAGTTGAGTGTGAGTAATGTGTGCCTTATGTGGTAACTTGAGAACCAGTATCCAGGGAAAGACAGTGACTCCTTGTGTTTAGGGATGTAGTAAAGTTCTATCAAAATTTGTATTTATTTGTGCGATTATGTGATGCCTATTTTCTCCACTAGATTATGTTCCATGATAACAGAGACCATATCTACTTTGTTTACTCTTACATCATTAGCCTGTAGTAAAATGCCCAAAACTTAAGGATTAGAGGAGTTATTACACGTTAATGTGATTTTCCCATTCAGTAGATTTACTTAGATATTTATACTGCTTTTGTGATCTTTAATTGAGTTCATTTTTTCTGTAACTTGTGACTTACCTTTTTTAGATACTAGATATCAATATATATGATTTAATTTATTTTAAAATATCAGTAAACTTTAAGAGAAATAAAACACCTCATTTTATCTTAAAAATTGATGTAGTTTAGAATCCACCTTTTGGGTAGCGTGATAGTTAATTTTAGGTGTCAACTTGATTGGGCCACAGGGTGCCCAAACATTTGGTCAAATGTTACTCTGGGTGTGACTGTGAGAGTGTTTATAGGTGAGATGACATTTGAGTTGGTAGACTGAGTAGAGATACTCTCCATAATGTGGATGAGCCTCATCCAATCAATTAAAGACCTAAATATGACAAAGGTTGAGTGCTTGAGCTGGGACATAGTATTTTCCTGCCCTTGGACTAGAACTTACCCCTTTGGTTCTCCTGGTTCTCAGGCCTTTGGACTCAGACTGGAACTACACAACCCACTCTCCTGTGTCTCCAGCTTGCTGACTGTACACCTTGGGATTCTCAGCCTTCATAATCACATGAGCCAATTCCTTATAATAAATCTCATTATATGTATACCTTCTGTTTCCATGGATAACCCTGACTTACACAGGTGGATTTAGCTAGGATTAAAATTTAAATGCTGGACAATCCATGGTAAATGCAACTATTTCAACTACCATAAATTATTTCAATGATAACTCAGTAAATATTCTTTTACTCTGTAATAAATAATGTTATACTGGACTCAACAAATCATGTTATACCAAACTTAAAGAATCTTGTCATTAATCTTGATCATCATTAATTACAGTTTAGGGTTAATGGCTGTTGAGCTGTTGAAACCCAGTTGTTATTAGAAATATACATGACCCAATAACTTTGGGCTCTTCTTAATAACATTCCTAAGTACAGTTCCTACCTTTAGGGTGAAAGAAAATTCTAGTCCTCACATAAGCATACAAAAATATGTCCAATAGTTATATCATTTATCTGCATTTGGTAACTTCTCCAGGATATATGAAGAATAGCTATTATAAATTTGGACTCTATAAATACATGCAGTAGTTACCACTCTTATCCCGTAGCTGTCTTAAGCCTGTCTACTTATTCATAACTGAAACCAAACCCAGTGGGTAGGTAGAATAAGAGAAAAACCTAAGAATTAGAACTTAATCTTTGAATTTTATGTTATGTTAGTCTCATAAGCCTTCATTTTATAAATTCTTGTTCTAACAAATTATAATTCATGTTCAATCAAATCTTAGCTCTTGGTTAAATTTTTTTGGTCAATGACCTTCCTGAGAACTTTGCTATTTATAGCCTATTTTGATTTCTTTAATTTTAAGGAAATTATGAAGTAAAGAAATATAATAGATATAATTTTTTATGCCCTAGCTCATCTCTAATTCATATGTGGTTATCCATGGTTGGAATTAGAAAAACATGTCTATTTTTTACCTTTCCTTTTTAATTTAGAGAACATCTGTTATACTTCGATATTTATAAAAAACCTCAGAGGGTAAATAGCCTGTTCTATTTTGACTTAGAAAGATATCCCTAAATCTCAATATACCGGCTATAATATTAGAATTTAAAGTATTGGATATGAAGATGACTTTTTGCCCAAAGTAGGTACTCCACAATGTGAATATATCCCAAAGTGTCTTAAACAGCTATCTGTAAGCTCTGTAGAAAAGCTTCAAGTTCTTTTGAAAGTAGCGTCAAGTCACATCAACATCTGAAATGCCTATATAATGTTTCAGAAACTAGTTCAAAGAGAGGGAATCATGCCCAGTATTCTAATATGATAAATGATTTAATAACTTAGACACAAGATAGTTCTCCAAAGTAGCCTGTGCTTAGTCAAATATTTTCTGCCCTTTCTTCTCTTAAGCAAGATTGTCCTGTCTTATAAGTAAGACTCCTTGTTAATTTAGCATTCCTGATGAAATATTAGCACTTTTCCTTAGTATTTCTGCTTTAAAAATTGGTAAGTGAAACAAACTGAAATGACAAGATAACTTAGATCAAATATATTTTCTCAGTGATCTAGATAGGGTATTCTGTACCTATGCTGTGATTCAGTATAAGTGTACTACCAAAGATTATTTTGATAATAACTTAGGAAATGTTTATGTGATGAGCATTGTTTTCATATTATGTTGAACTCAAAATATTCCATAAGGCACTTTTGTCTCTCACCTCCTTATTTATATTCTTGGCAGAAAAATATATGTATGTTGTCTGTTTGAGATAAATGCAATCTTGTTTCTCATACACTCAAATCTAGATGCGGACATACCTTGGAAATATCGCAGGTTCAGCTCCAGGCCACCACAATAAAGCAAATATTGCAACAATGCAAGTCACAAATTTTTTGGTTTCCCAGTAAATATAAAAGTTATGTTTATACTATACTGTATTCTATTAAGTATGGAAAGCATTATGTCAAATAAAAATACCTACCTCAATTAAAAAATACTTTTTTGCTAAAAAATTCTAAGCATCATCTGAGCTTTCATTGAGTCATAATCTTTTTGCAATCGTAACATCAGAGATCACTGATCATAGATCACTGTAACAGATATAATAATAGCAAAAACGTTTGAAAATTACCAAAATGTGACACAGAGACACAAAGTGAGCAGATGCTACTGGAAAAATGGTACCAATAGGCTTGCTTATTAACACAGGGTTGCCACAAACCTTCATATTGTAAAAATTGCAATATCTGCGAAGCGCCATAAAACAAAGCACAATAAAATGAGGTATGCCTATATATTTTTCAAGAGCTCTTTAACAAATTTCCAGTCCTATTATTTGTGGCCCTTTACATTTTTTGAAACAGTAACAACCTAAGTTCAGTGATATAATGCACTTTATCGTGTATATCACAAACAGCTAGCAATTTTTTTTTTTTTTTTTTGGCGGTACGCGGGCCTCTCCCTGTTGTGGCCCCTCCCGTTGCAGAGCACAGGCTCCGGACGCGCAGGCTCAGCGGCCATGGCTCACGGGCCCAGCCGCTCCGCAGCATGTGGGATCTTCCCGGACCGGGGCACGAACCCGCGTCCCCTGCATCGGCAGGCGGACTCTCAACCACTGCGCCACCAGGGAAGCCCACAGCTAGCAATTTAACAAACACTTGTTCATTGAAACAATTGGAGTTGAAGGACTTATGCACAACTCCAAACGTCAGCAGCCATAGAAACGGCATTGGACCCTGCTTTTCAGTCTAATAGGCTTGTTTAACTCTATGCTTTCTTCCAGAGACAAGACATTCATCCTAAGCGCCACTGTTCCCTTGTCCATTGATTTTCCTTCACAGGAAAGGTGTCATTGATTCCATCAGTTTCTCCCCTTTGCTGCTCTGTGACCAACAGCCTTGCAGGTGTAATTCCTCATCTACTAGTCTAGCAGAAGCCTCTGGGAGGCTAGTCATCCACTCTGCCACTTTCATGGGTTTAGAGACATTGACCTACACCAACATTTCTCAGGTGTACTTGACCACGGAACACTTTTATAATTATAATTTTTTGTTAGATTACTGTATTAACAAGATACAATAATAGAGGGGAATAATTCAAACTAACAGAGGGTAAAAATGGTCTCATAAATTAATTGCTTAATAAATTATCAAAATGTGACATATTTTATATATCAATACAATAAAGATACTAAAGTTGTAAGCCTATGTCGTAGCCTGTAATCACTGAGAAGCGTTTAATGCAAAGGTGAGTTGATGAATGCTGCATATATCTTCTTGCTGATGGAAAATTATTTCTTTATACGTCAAAGGATCACCAAAGGTTTCCTTAAGTTCATAAGGGAGGCAAGCAATTGAATCAGAGTCTCTTGTTTTAATTTCAGCTTTACCATTTATCAACTGTATGATTTTGAGAAAATTATTTAAACCTGATAAGCCTCATTTTCTTTATTTCAAAATGAGAATAATGAGAAAATAGGAATGAAGTGCTGATACAGTACCTGGTACAAAGTAATAAATGTATGTAGCTATTATAAAGGAAAGGAGAGCAGGGTAATGAATATTTGGTAGGTAGCTAACTTTGATATTAGTTATGTAAGTAAGGAAACAATATCATAAGTGATGAGTTTCATGATAATCATTCAGTGCCATTGAGTAACAAATATTAATATCTCAGTGGATGTTAGTCTTCTGATCAGTGCTTAGAAATACTGACAGAGTTATAAGAACTTCATATCTAACTATAGCATGTTTCTTACATGGTGTGGAAAATGTCTTTATAAATATAGGATTCAAAGGAACATAAAGGAAGTCAGGAAAGAAATTTGTTATCTTTAAGAACCTCAGGAATGAGCTAAATAACCAACTACAACTTACATCATGCTGCAAATCTTCTAATGTCAAAGTTTATGGAGGTCCCCTTCTACGAAGTTAAACTTTTTCTTAGGAGTTTACTGTTAAGTCAGACTTTCTCTGTTGCTCAACATGAACTTTTTCCTCAAGCATAAAACTCAGAAGAGTAATTAAGATTGTTTAAATTGTTCTTACTTATTTATTTACATATTTATTTTTATTGACGTATAGTTGATGGACAAATTTTATTGACGTATAGTTGTGTTAGTTTCTCTTGTACAGCACAGTGATTCAGTTTTATATATATATATATATATATATATATATATATATATATATATATATATATATATATTCTTTTTCAGATTCTTTTCCCTTATAGGTTATGTCAAAATATTGAGTATAGTTCCCTGTGCTATACAGTAGGTCCTTTTTGGTTATCTATTTTATATATAGTAGTGTGTATAAGTTAATACCAAACTTTTCATTTATCCCTACCCCTCCTTTCCTCTTTGGGAACCATCAGTTTGCTTTCTGTGTCTGTGGGTCTATTTCTGTTTTGTAAATGAATTCATTTATATCATTTTTCTTTTAGATTTCATGTGTAAGTGATATCATATGGTATTTGTCTTATTTCTCTTAGTATGATAATCTCTAGGTCCATCCATGTTGCTTCAAATGGCATTATTTCATTCTTCTTGTGGCTGAGTAATATTCCATTGTGTGTGTGTGTGTGTGTGTGTGTGTGTGTGCGTGCGTGTGTGTGTGCCACATCTTCTTTATCCATTCATCTGTTGATGAACATTTAGGTTGCTTCCATAAGATTGCTTTAAAATAAGAAAAAAGGAAAGATCTAGTAGAAGTCCATAATGCCAATATATTCATGTTAGAGTTGAACTGCATAGAGTACTTATATTGGCATGATCATATGCACATATTAATAAACAAAGCATCTTGTTATAAGTGAATTGATAAAAATAAAGACTATTAATGTAAGAAAAATCAGATACCCAATCTAAGAAAAAGTGAAGGGGGATTGAAAATTTGAAATTGTGTAGGCAAGCTTAATCTGACTTTTAAAGGATGAGCCTTGCTCAAAGACAAAATCAGGGGGTCAGGATCATAGAGTTAGGAGGCAAGAATGGTACCTTGCTCCAGTAAGGCTTTGGAATAGTGACTTCAGCAACTTAAATCAGAGTTTTGTTTGTTTTTTGCGGTATGCGGGCCTCTCACTGTTGTGGCCTCTCCCGTTGCGGAGCACAGGCTCCGGACGCGCAGGCTCAGCGGTCATGGCTCACAGGCCCAGCCGCTCCATGGCATATGGGATCTTCCCGGACCGGGGCATGAACCCGTGTCCCCTGCATCGGCAGGCGGACTCTCAACCACTGTGCCACCAGGGAAGCCCTACATCAGAGTTTTTGCAGTGGTGTTTAAAGCAGAGTGAGTTTGTCAGAGCTGGAGAAGCGTCTTCAGGATGCTCAAAGAACTTCCTTTTAGCTCTTGAATGAAAACTTTAACTGTAATTATAACATCGCTCTCCTAATTGCCATCTAGTTACACTAACATACTCTAAAGAGTAGACAAACAGCTACCTGTTTTCTGCAGAAAACACCAAGGATGTCAAAGGAACCTTGTTTTTGCCCATCTGTTGCCTTTCTCTAACTCTTGGCACTTACCTGTCCCCTTTCAAATGCGTGATTTGATCTCATGGGTCCCAGAACTTCAGCTCCCCTCTCACCTTCTGACTTCCTGAAACTATAGCAGTTTTACTTTGGTTTGTTGACTTTGGAAATTTGCCCAGCACTTTCCTAGATATTTTTCCAGTTGACTAACACTGTGGTGTTGTCACTGCCCTCTCAGCATGACAATTATGAACGTAACCTAGGAAGGTTTCTATTTCTAAAATAAAATTCAAAATAGTTTATAAGCCAAGATAAAAGTTAGAGAAAATATACATCTGTTATAGATCTTTAAATCTTGCTCTAAGTGGTATTTCATGTTAATATAAAATTTCAGTAATTTGGGTTTGGAAAACAATAATCTACAGAAAGTGAAGCAGGATTGATTATTAGAAAAAACCCAAATCCTTGGCATTGCATTATTTTAACCAACCCTACCAACTGTAGCTAGCAGAGTTAGAAAGCATTAGCCAATACCTAGTACGGGAATTGTAAAGTCAAAGAAATGTCTCTAGGGACCAGACAAGAAGAGGTAAATATGTGAAAAGGGCTGATGATATGAAACTACAGGTAATGGTGAAGAAGATTGGTTAACTGAAAAGTGGACATTATTGACATGCAAGAATGTGGATCTAATGCTGCTACATCTTCCCATTTCTCAAAAGAAGCCAGAAATCTGAAATAATCCGAGTTTTAAAAACTAGCTAAAATCTTTTTAAAACACTGTGTTTGCGAAACAAAGCATCTTTGGAGGGCTTGATCCAGTTGACTGCCTACCTCTGCGCTCACAGATATTTCTCGCACATTCTTATTTTCTTGACACCAAATGCCTCACTTGTACAGGAGTAACTCATTAAAATATTAGCAAATTAGGGCACATTTGAAAGAGACGTGAGATCTTGGGGTCTGATCAAAGAAAGAGGGATAAGAAAAGGACAGCGATGTTTCTTGAAGAATATGTCATTTTCCTGGATTCCTGCAATGACTGCCTTGCATGGCTGGGACTCTTGTGATGGGGTACGATGAAAGGAATCGGGGATATGAAATACGAACAAACAGAGTAATAGAAACAAAGAGTGAGAAGTCAGCAGAGACTTGCTGGTTTGTCTGGGACTGACCTGATTTTAAAAACACATTTTAAAAAGAAGGGGAGGGCTTCCCTGGTGACGCAGTGGTTGAGAGTCCGCTTGCTGATGCAGGGGACACGGATTCGTGCCCCGGTCCGGGAAGAAGATGCTGCGGAGCAGCTGGGCCCGTGAGCTATGGCCGCTGAGCCTGCGCGTCCGGAGCCTGTGCTCCGCAACGGGAGAGGCCACAACAGTGAGAGGCCCGTGTACCGCTAAAAAAAAGGGGAAGTGTGTGTGTGTGTGTGTGTGTGTGTGCGCGCGCGCGCGCGTGTGCATTTTGTGGGAAGGAGGAAAGAAGGGAATCGTAGACTGTGGATGGTAGAATGTTCAAAACTTTCTGGTCAGTGCTTTCATGATAAACAGTAAAGGGAACGGTTTTTGAGTCTTGGACGTGTTCCTGAATATAAAACTTATACTCTCCAAATGCAAGATAAGTATTTTGATTAGAACCTGCCTTTCTATTATTTGGCTTTGACTTTATGTTGTTAATGTTCTCAGCGGTTCTCAGTGCAAAATTTTACTCCAGAGCTTTGTATAAAATATATTAAGTTTTATGTTTTCTTTTGTAAAAAAAAATATTTTAAAGTATCTGCTTTAAGTAGGCATCATGATTCTGTTTCAGATCTGCCTTCCTTCCATATGCCACTCCACCCTATACCAACATATATATATATGCACACACACACATTAAAAAAAATTCTGTCTGGAAACATTTACACAAATGTTCCTTTTTAAACAAAATACACAGATCTGATAAGGGGAGTTATGTTTCCCACTCTTTTGCAAAGAGCTCATATAAAAGTATACATTATGATTTATAACCACTGAAAGTGGGATTTGATTTTATTCTGAACTTTTGTGGTCATTTAGTTTGTCTTTTGATCTCAATTTCCAGTTAAAAAAAATAAGATTCTGTTAATGCTATTCTTAGGACAATGGAAATCTGTCACAAAACAGAGAAAGTGGTGCTAATGTTAGAAAATTAATGAAGTGAGCAATTTATAGTAAAGTTGTGCGTTTAATTTTATCATCATTTCTGATAACAGTAAGATCTTTTTCAGGATAGCTATAGCCCTATTCTCTAGTTTGTCAGGCCACAAAATTCATCTATAAGATTGACTGTGAATCTATAGATTCACTGTAGGCAGATGTAAGTATAGCTCATGGATCTGCCTGCACATTAAAACCAGTGGAAATACTAATATAACAAAACAGGGTACTGCTAAAGGAGTCCAAAAGAAGGCTCTTGATTCCAAGTCTGTTTTCTATTAGCAGTTCATTTCATATTACTGTTTGCCAGGCTCTGTCTTAGGTACTAGAAACAGATAGATGAATAAAACCATGTATTTCAAAGTCAAAAATGTGAAGGGGATTGGCAGATAATATAAATGATTGATATGGAAAAAGTATACAATGTGATACAACTAGGTTTACATTTGTTTCCTCAGTTTTGACAGACATGGGGATGGAAAAATATCTCTCTTCTAAACAAAATCAACATAAAAATTGCATGATGAATAGAAAAATGGTCTCTGCCTCTGTCAGGGATGTACTTGGTAGTGAAGGAGGCTGTTGGCAATTGGATCGGACATGCCTCCTCTGAAGGGGTAACTTTCCCTCCCCTCCAGTGTCAACTGATGGTTGACAGGTGCAGTGATGCCAGCTGTCTTAAGATTCTAAGAGAACCAGGAAACCCAATCTTTACATATAGTCTCGTGCTTTCTCATTGTAGACTTTAAATTGTGTGGGCCAAACAGAGCAAAGCTGTAGGTCTTGGGCTGCAGGAGGCCAATGACCAGCCACAGAAGACCCACGTCAGGCTTTCCAGTTGCTTACACACCAGTACCTCACTGGTTAAAGTGTGGACCAGTGGTAGAAGCATAACCTGTCGCTTGTGAGCTTGTTAAACATGCAAAATCTCAGGCTCTGCTCTAGATCTCCTGAAGAGGAATCTTCATTTAAATAAGTCCCAAGTGATTTGTAGGCTCATAAGCATTTGACAAGGTCTGGCCTAGGAAGCATCAAAAAGAAAAAAATTGACTTTTCTCTAAAAGTCGTGACTTTGAACTTTGGACCCTTTCCTTTTATTTCTTCTGGTGCTTTTTCTATGCCCACTGACCATTTTCATTGATTCTTGGTCTCTCCTAGAGAACAGCTCATCTTAACTTGCATGGAAATAAATCTTCTGAAACCATTACAGGGTGTTTCAGTAAATGACTAGTACATGTTGTCACATCACATCATTCTTTAACTTGATAGGATATTCGAGTATTTACTGGCATTCTCCATGTCATCCTGGAGCTCTGACCTCGTTCTTTGTTGCCCTTTCTTGCCAGTTTGCCTCATATTTACTGTCTCATATTTATTTTACTCAGAAACAAAGTGGTCTTTCCCTAGCTGGGCCTTGGGTACACCTCTGTGGACTTCAATTTCCAGTTACTTTGTCACAGCAATTTGAATGGCAAGCCTGTAGGCTGCCCTGGCCTTAGTACTACTCTGGCTTCTGTGGTTCTTTCTTCTGCTTTCTTTCATCATGAACTGTACTGGTAGTCTCCATCAGCCCATTCTAGGCTCCTATTTTGTCCTGTTTTTCTTTTATATTGGCATATTTTTTGTTCCGGGGGCTGGTTGGCAGGTGTGTAGGGTGTATGTTTATATAATATGTCTGTGTTCTTTGGTATTCATGGTGTTCAAAGTGCTGTGAGAATTGTACAATTCCAATGAGGTCTCAAGAGAGAAAATCTATGTACATATTTTATTATGGATCCTACACTCATTGAGCTCAACGTCCAGTCTCACAGCCCTGTTTCTTTATAGCTCTGTGTCCAAGTGGTCCACATCTCAGCTGACCTAATACTGGGACATCTCATCAATAATTTCTATTATAAGTACATATTCTTATGTGGCTTTTCGACTCCATTTGTTTCTTATAATAACCATTACAGGTGAGGTGTCCCTATATTCCCATTTCATAGAAGAGAATATTATGATTATGGAAATTAGCTAAGTGACTAAGATCACACACACTTGAACCAACGCTGAATTTCTGGCCTTTGGTACTTTTTTGGAATCATGTTATATCACATATCCTCTGGCAAGCATATACAGAAATATCCTTATAATCCATTTGCATTTCATCTCATTTCAATTATCATTAAACTAGTCAAACTGAAAGAATATGTTTTTGTCCTGTTAAATACATAGTTAAATATTACAAAGGTAAAGTTATCAGAATTTGCTGACAAATGGTGCACAGGATATAAAAGGAAGAGGGGAGTCAAGGATGCTACCAGGGTTTTAGAATGGCCAGTTGGAAGGATAAAATGAGATGGGACATGAGATGGGAGAGAATGCAGGAGGAGCCAGTTTCGGTAAGGTAGGGATCAGCGGCTCAATTTTGGAAATGTTGGGTTTGAGATGTGTATTAGGATTCTCCAGAGAAATAGAGTTCTTTTTTGTTGTTGTTGTTTTGCGGTATGCAGGCCCCTCACTATCGTGGCCTCTCCCGTTGCAGAGCACAGGCTCCGGATGCGCAGGCTCAGTGGCCATGGCTCACGGGCCCAGCCGCTCCGCAGCATGTGGGATCTTCCCGGACCAGGGCACGAACCCGCGTCCCCTGCATTGGCAGGCGGACTCTCAACCACTGCGCCACCAGGGAAGCCCCAATAGAGTATTTTATATACATTATATTTATATCACATATATAATATATGATGAGATTGCTTATAGAGATTTATTATTTATTAAAAGGTATTGGCTCACAATAGTATGGAGGCTGAAAAATCCCATTATCTGCTCTCTGAAAGCTGGAGACCCAGGAAATCTGGTGGTGTAGTTCAAAGGCATGAGAGCCAGAGAGCCGATGGGGTAGATTCCAGTGCAGGTCCAAAGACCTGAGAGCCAGGAGTGCTAAGAGCAGAGGACTGATGTCCCAGCTTATTCAGTCAGGCCGGGAGCAAATCAGCCTCTCTCTGCCTTTTGGTTCTATTCAGGCCCTCAGTGGATTGGATGATGCCAGCCCTGCTTCCCCACCACACACACATTTTGGGGAGGGCCATCCGGTTTACTCAGTGCACCAATTCAAATGCTAATCTCTTCGGAAACACCGTCAGACACACCCAGAAATAATGTTTTACCAGATATCTGGGCATCCTGTGGCCATGTCAGGCTGGCACATAAGATTAACCGTCACAAGATGCTTTCTGGATATCCATGTAGAGACAGTGGGTTGGAAGTTGGATCTGTGAATCTGGAATATAGATGAATATATCATCTCCCTAGAGATGATAAATATAGTTAATGATTTTGGAGTCAGTAACGTACAGGTAGTATTTAAAGTCATGAAACTTGATGAATTCTCCAAAGAAGAAAGTGTAAATTGAGAAGAGGTTTAACTACTGATACTGGAGAACCATCAGTGTTGAAGGGTCAGGCAGATGCAGAAAAAAAAAAACCAAACATGTGGAGACCAAGAAGGAGCAGTCAGGGAGGCAGGAGGAAAACCTAGAGAACGTGGTGCCCTGGAAGCCATGTGAGGAAAGGGTTCAAGGAGGAGAGAATGATCAGCTACATCAAAAGCTGCTGATATGTCAAGTGTATCAGAATGAAAAAATGACCGATGAATTTAACACTTGGAAGTCATTATTGACCTTGAAAAAGACAGTGTACAGGGAGAATGGAAGATGGGTCATAAAATGCAATGGACTGAGTTTTATGAGGATTAGATGCTAGATGATGCAGGGTGATCTGTCCAAGCCTTCTTGAGGAGACAGATACAAATTGATCGTTTCTGAAGATGTAAGTGTGAATTTTGGAGCAGGGAAGGGTGCAAAGTCTAAAATTTTAATGGTATCTGGATCATAAAATGAAGCATATTTTATGGTTCAAATTTTTAAAGTTTGTATATCTTTTTCAAAATAAACTGTTCATTCACTAGCTACAAAAGTCCCGTAATATAGTCAACTTAATTTCTGTTCCTTATATCTCTTTTTCTTCTGTTTGTTGTCATGTTTTCTTTGTCATGTACTAACTGTCCTTCTTTTCTTTGGCTACCTTCTTGAAATCTTGACCCTTTTGTTCCTTTCACTTACAAATATGCCAAATAGATTTCTTGTTCTCGAAGTCTATTTAGCATATTAAATATTGTCTATTAAAAATAGACAATTTTGTTCTCGAATTTCTTTTACGTTAGAATCGCATTAAAGCTTCCGCAGGTTGGACCTGGTGTCTGCCTCTTTGCTTCTTTACAGAGGGAGAACTTGGCCATTTTATTGTTTGATTTATTTGATCTTTTCAATATGCTGCCCTTGACTCTGCTCTCACAGCACTGTCCTCTTGAGGGCGAGAGAAGGCACAGATTCTGAACATGAAGGGAATTTAACACAGGTAATGTCAGCAGTTATAAAGTCCACCCGAGCTGAATGTGGAAAATGAAGCTCACCTGGAGATTGCTCACTCTGTACAGCTCCCCATATCTGGACTATTCTTGCCATAGATCCTTCCTTCTCTGGTTCTCTGAATCAACCATCAGTCTTTCCTGTAGCTCTATCCTTCTTCTCTGCTTCATACTCAGACTGAGCTGTTGCTACCCTTTCTACTAGTCTCCGCTGAGCTACCCTGGCTCTTTAAAGAGGAACATTCTCTTCTTTCCTTTCTGTTTGGGGTCTCTGGGTTTGCTTGAGTATGCAGCTCTGAAATTATCCAGTGGTGTCTTTCTGAGTGGCACGTAGAAGTGCCCTCTGGATTTAGCAATAGTTGTCTACCATATGATTGTATGTAGGGTGCTTGTGGAAGAAGAGATGGTCCTATAGTAAATGATTTCATTATAATTATCTTTACTCTTATTTCTCTCTCTGAAACAAGTGATTTATATTCTTATTTTTTATTTCTGGCATTACATTTTAGTTGTTATATGTTGTTTTCAAAAATCGTCTCCCGACACTTTGACTAGATATTTTATTGGTGGTGGAATTTCTCTGAATTATCTCCCTTACTTAATCATCTTTAATTAGGATGTACCTGAAATTGGTTTCTGGGAAGATCATGCCCACTCTATGAAGTGGTCAGTCCCACTGAACCAGTAGTTTGGCTGCTGCCCAGCCATTTGATTGAATGAACCATTGTGTTGTTTTTATGTGTGTAGACAGCCCCTGTAATACTGGGCCTGTGAAAAATGCACTACAGATTATCCCAAAAGGTAGTGGTCATGAAAACCAAGCCAACAGGGAATAGAAAGGCACAGCACTACTTACTACATTTACTTTAGAACTGCTGCCAGTTTCTCTGAATTCTATCCTAACTTATTTTGCGTTTAGGACCAAAAGTTGTTTTCATGATTATTTCATTATACGTCTATCTACTCTAATTTTCCTTCTATGCTTTATCTGCACAAGTGTTGGTGTTTTGTTTTCCTGCTGTGCTGGTCATGCCATATGGTTGCTTTAATTTGATCAGGTACTTTATTTAAAAAAAAAAATAGAAAGAGATCTGAAATAAGTATGTATAAATGGTGCCAATGCATAAATCAAGGAATGAAAAGTTATTCTCATACTAACTGCTACAGATAGCAAAGTCAATATGCTATCCCCCTGGTCTGTAAACGCCTTTGAATATATCTGAAATTATTTCATTAAAAACTCACCTTTTGGCATAGCGAAATGTAATCTATGTCTTCAGGGATTTGGTGATTTTTTAATACCAACTGAGATCTCAATATTCAGATTCAGAATGGATTGATTACTTTGGGGGGCTTCCCTGGTGGCGCAGTGGTTGAGAGTCCGCCTGCCGATGCAGGGGACACGGGTTCGTGCCCCAGTCCGGGAAGATCTCACATGCCGCGGAGCGGCTAGGCCCGTGAGCCATGGCTGCTGAGCCTGCGCGTCCGGAGCCTGTTGCTCCGCAACGGGAGAGGCCACAACAGTGAGAAGCCCACGTATCACAAAAAAAAAAAAAAAAAAAAAAAAAATTACTTTGGGGGAAAAAACAAATATATCTACTTGCATTCATTACTGGTTGTATGCAAGTGGGAAAAAGGGTTTTCTTTGCCATGCATTTATTTCTTTATATCATCAGTGAGTCATTTTGTTTGAAAGAAATTCTCTAGATTTTATATCATTATCTCAAATATTATATGTGTATGGGGGGAAAGTGTCATAGTTTTTAAAGTAGGGAGACCTACAAATTGCATCTGTCAAATTATAGGTTGGCGAGGACCTAGAGAACTTGATTGATTTGTCCAAGGTTATAGAAGTTTGGTGCCATAAATGTGTGTATTCTTTTTCCTTTTTCACATTTACTTTCAAATATATTAAGTTTATATTTTCAGTTTACATTTATGTTTTCAGTTTTCAATTATATATTTACATCCCACTGGATTTTATCTCCAAATTTAATGCATTTCTCATTCTTGGAAGCTTTTTGAATTAATAATAATGTAACTCAGTATAGAAATAATATGTTTATCTTTTATAACAATGGTAATTATTTTATTGTTTAATAAAAGCTATATTAACTGTGGCTGACGAGACCCAAAACAATATTAGCACAAAAATTACCACAGTAATTAACTTTTGTGTGTTGATCACAGTATAAACTTTCTGAGCTAACTAGAACATTTTGGATTGGTATTGAATACTGAAGTAGACAGGTCATCGGTACCTGGAGCTTCCTTCACTTCACTGAGTACTTTTTCCACAATCTGCTGAGTAGGCAGCATGCCTTGGGACATTGTTTCCTCTGGTTACTTCTGTCTAGATAAAGGGTGGGTTTTTGATCCAAGCTATGCCAATTCTGTTTCTTCTCCCTGGAAATTGTAGACCATGAGTGTAAGTAGTTAGCTTTAGACACTGGATTCATTAGTTCAAAAACATCAAACCTGTATTTGCCATGGACCTGCAGAGCTGAGAAAGTGAATGGACCCTCATGAAAGAAGGAAGAAAGACATTAAGAGGAGAGGAGGGGAGGGAGGGGAGTCCCCCAGATTAGGCATCCTGTTTCCAGGATCCCTTTGATAGCTTATCTATAGACATGCCAATAAACTCTAGTGTCCATGCTTTCTGTACCGCTCTAGAGCTCCATGATATAAGAGAAGAGGATGACTGAAAATCAGATTGCAAAGGATTGCAGAGAACTTTAGATTTGAATCAGATTTTAGATTCTTTGGTGGATGAGTAACAATCAAGATAACTGATTAGAGAGGAGAGGAAAGGGAGGGGTAGAGAAGATGGGCTCAGTAGATATGAAAATCTTCCCTGAGAAGATATGACTCAAAGAATGTATCGAGGGCTTCCCTGCTGGTGCAGTGGTTGAGAGTCCGCCTGCCGATACAGGGGACACGGGTTCGTGCCCTGGCCCGGGAAGATCCCACATGCCGCAGAGCGGCTGTGCCCGTGAGCCATGGCCACTGGGCCTGCGCGTCCGGAGCCTGTGCTCCGCAACAGAAGAGGCCACAACAGTGAGAGGCCCGCGTACCGCAAAGCAAACAAACAAACAAACAACAACAAAAAAAGAATGTATCGAAAAGCAAAAAAGGGCCTTCAAGTCAGAAGGAACAGAATGCAGAAAAGCCTGAGTTCAGGAGAGATGAGCGTTCATTCAGATAGCGTGTAATTATTCCCAGTCTGAGTCTTTGAGAGTTTTATTCATTTCTGTGGAAAGCCATTCCTCCCTGTCTTTCTACAGGCTGAGCTTTGGTTGGTGTGGCTTCTAGTAGCCCCCAGATGGGAGCTGTTGGGAGTTCTTTGATCTCATAAGATTTTGCTCAGTCCCATCTCTTCTATGCAGCTTTTCTCACATGCTCCAGACTTCTCCTGGTTCTGCCTTTGTGATGAATAGTAATGCAAGTCACTGGTTATCTCTCTCTTACACTTTTATGTGGTATTCATTTGTTTTATATATACATAGAGATAGGGAAACATATATGTGTGTGGGTGTATGTGTATATATATATACATATATACACATACACCCACACACACACACACACGTGAGTCCTCACGACAACTCTGTATAATAGGTTTTATTACACCTGATTTTTCAGTTAAGAAAGCTAAGACTTCAGCACCATCTCTTAAGACTGTAAACACCTAAGAGGCAGCTAATATATCCAGTATATTGGACATAGGCATGTTGCTGGGCAAGTGAGCGAGCTCAATAAACATTAACTGACAGGGGTATTTCATATCTGAATGACATTACATGTGTGCCACATACTTGTAAGTAGGTGTGGATTATATGAACTTTTCTTTCACTGTGTGAGTGGCTGAATAAAGCTACTGGCCTGTGTACTAAACACAGTGATCCTCACATATTTTCTTCCATAGTATTCTGGAAAGCTAGAAATAAACCACTCTCACATAGAAACTATAGAATTATGGTTAGCAGTGGCTTTTAGCTTGTTTTGTTATATTTTATTCATTATTTTAAAACATAATGAGGCCTTGGTTGTAAGTAGCAATCACAAATTATATATTTATTTGTCAGCAGGCTATTCCAAATAACTTGTATTCAGAATTGCTTATTTCCACATAGACTACTAATTACATATTGGAAAATATACATAAATATTAAAATCACCATATTGTAAATATGGTATAAAACCAACAACATATGCTTCTAGAAAGTATTGGAGCTGACATATTGTTTATGACTTCGTATGGGCTAAATATATTATGCTTCACTGGAAAGTTTGGAAGTCTTTTATTTATTTATTTTAGAACTATAAGATAGTTTCCAAATGGGCATCACTCAGCAAAATGTACACAAATGTATTTGTTAGAAGAAAAAGAAACAATGATACAAATATTTTTAAAAGGGAGAAAACGCAGTTTAAAAAGAATATATCCTTGTTAATCTCTAGCTTCTGGTGTCTAAACAGTTTTTGGTGATCATATGAATTCCATTTTATAATAATGTTTAGACTTTCTACTATTTTTTCTGAAAATAATATTCATCATAAAAATGCACACTTTGCTTTGATAAGTGGCTTAGATATAGTTAAAAGACCTTGATTAATAGTTGGATTTTTCCATTGCTTTACTATTTACAATATTTCAGAGAAGCATTCAGCATACCACCCTCAGATTTTTTTCTCCTTTACATAATTTATAGATCAGATTGCTCCTTCTGTATAATGACAGCACTTTATCCTTGCCTGTAAAAATAGCTTGAATAGTTTGGGTTTAAAGAATCTGAAAGTCAAAACAAACCATACATAGTTCAGGGAAAAGAACATAGACTATAGATGTGGAAATAGGCAGACTGGATTCAAATCATGACCCATCCATTTGATGTTTTTTTATCAATTTATTTATTTATTTATTTATTTCTGGCTGTGTTGGGTCTTCGTTTCTGCGTGAGGGCCCTCTCCAGCTGCGGCGAGCGGGGGCCACTCTTCATCGCGGTGCGCCGGCCTCCCACCGTCACGGCCTCTCTCGTTGCGGAGCACAGGCTCCAGACGCGCAGGCTCAGTATTTGTGGCTCACAGGCCCAGCCGCTCCGCGGCATGTAGGATCCTCCCAGACCAGGGCTCAAACCCGTGTCCCCTGCATTAGCAGGCAGATTCTCAACTACTGCGCCACCAGCGAAGCCCCCCATCCGTTTGATGTTTGACGCTGCTCAAGCTACTTAATTTCTCTCAGCCTCAGTTTCCTTATCTCTAGAACAGGACTAATACTATTTGCCTTATAGTTTTGTTGTGAGGATCAAACTAGACTCTCGATATAAAGCCCCTAATATAGTTCCTAGCCTGTAGCTGGTGCTCCAAATGTGGCTACTGTTTTTATCAGAATTACATTTGTAGGTATAAGATTTCATAACTATCTGATCATTAAAGATGACATAAACTTTAAAACAGGAAATACAAATCAGTAATGTATCTGAACATATATAGTTGAGAAATTTTCGGGGACCTTTTTCTGCTTTGATCTTGCTAAAACAGTGGTGCAACTTAGGCCTGTTTCCAGCCATATAATGACTGCATTCCCCCCGGGTCTAGGCTGATTCACAGATAAGAGGAAGGAGCACAAGAGATGCCAACTCAAAGTCTATAAAGAGAGAAAAAATGTTATGAGGAGATTGTGGTACTACATGCTAGTGATTGTCGTCATAGGAGAAAAGGCAGACCAACTTGTTTATTCTCCTTTAAGTAGAACTAGTTCTTCAATGGAACATAAGCAGTTCCTTAAATGAACACAAATCAGCTTTTAAAATCAGCTACTGGCATGAAGTTGTCACCTTTTGAATGTGTCACCCATTATCTAATGTGACTCAATGGAAATGGAGAATTTATTTTATGGTTCTCTTATACAGATAATTTTCATGAATGCTTATATATTGTGGAATAATCTCTTCAATCTTTATAACTATCAGATGCTATTGAAATGATTGGATTAATGTCAAAGTCTACAGTTACTAGGTACATTTTTAAAGGTATAGCGATTTACTTTAAACAAAGAATTGAATATCTAAAAATGTGTTTAGGGGACTTCCCTGGCGGTCCAGTGGTTACGACTCCATGCTTCCAATGCAGGGGGTGTGGGTTCGATCCTTGGTCAGGGAAGTAAAATCCCACATGCTGTGTGGCACGGCCAAAATAATAATAATAAAAAACAAACAAACAAAAAAGTGTTTACATTTGCCCTGGTGGTGTGGATACCTTTAGGGACTAAAATACCTCATGATATTTAAGCTATCATTTAAATGTTTTCGCTGTTGTCATTTTTGAGACATCTTTACAGTGTTCCTACTTTTTTTATTTTAAAGTTCTTTTCGGAATAGCACTGTTTTACTATTAAGGCATTCTTAAACTATGCCCCAGAAGGAGTTCAGTTAGAGAGGATGAATAATATTTGGCTATTCTAATGTTTAATAGAATTGGAGTAGTCTTAAGTTTAACAGATTGCTAATAAGGGTATCATAATCTACAAACTCTCTCTTGCCTTTGTCTAAGTATGTTTGCTTTGAACTTCAGCAACTTGCTAGGACCTGGTCACAAGAAGCATTAAACACTCATATCTGAGAAACTGTGGTTCCAGCAAGTCATTCTGCACCCAAAATTGGTGACATGGAAAGCCCTGGGCACCCCAAACAGCTGACCTCTGTGGAAGAATAGAACTGAAAGGCTCTAACAGATTATGCCCTATTATCTGTATTCACGAGGTTCCCCTAGAGCTCAGAGAGAAAATGGGCACCCAACAGGCTGATGATGTGTCTCTGAAGCCATTTTTGCTTGAAAGCTGAGGGATGAAAGAAACATGAGAAACAATAAACCATGGGGTGCGGGGATTGGGGAGAGAGAGAGAGAGAGAGTGCAAGCAAGCTAGCTAGATACTGAGGTAGTATAGATACTAATTAGTAGAGAGAAACAACAGAAGAGCAGAGGGGAAAATTCCCAAAACTTCTGTATTTGGGATAGAATTGAATGGCCACCTTTTTTATACTTCTATCAGCCTGTAGCAAAGTGCCTAGAAGATAGTATGGGCATAATAAAGAGATGCCAAATGAAAGAAATAAAGAAAGGGAAAGGAAGGGTGGGGAAGGGAAGGGAAGGGAGGAGAGGGGAAAGGAGAGGAAAGGAAAAGTAGGGAGGGGAAGGGAAGGCATAAAAAGGGGAGTGGGGAGAGGGAGAGGGAGAAGGAGAGGGAGAGAAGGACAGAGAAAGAAAGAATGAATCTGTTAGGGCAGTACTGTGTTATTTCAACCAAACACTAACTGTTGAATAACTTAGTACCCACGTGTCCGAAGAAAGAGAGAAGAGCCATCTTGATGAGATAACTGATCTAGTACCTCGAGACTTCATGATAAATGAAGGTTAGAAATGGGATTTATACTAACCTTTAGATGTTCTAGAATTTCCTTGAGGAAATGGGATTAGAATCTGGCATTTTCATAAAATTTATCCAACTTGTTGACTAGTGAGAGCATGAAACTTTGCCGTGAAAAATTTGTCTCTTGATTTATCATTACCAGAATTGTTTTAAGATTTTCACTCAATCTTGTGTCTTTGTTTTTGTTAAAATATTAACTAATAAGAGAAAAAAGATATTTTGGTTTATTATCAATTTAGATTCAAAGAATGGAATCCTATCCAGGACTTTCTGCAACATCCTGGCAAATGATGATCCATCCTATATATTAAAACAAAAAAGAACAAAACAAAACAAAACTATCATTCTGGCAATGTTTCTCTAATTATTTTTAATTAATTTCAAAAAAATAAAATATCTACAGACTGATGGAATGAATATTTACTTATAAGAGTTTGCCAGAAATCAGTTCTCCAGACTTGTTTTGAAGCTAAAATTATTTATGATACCCTATGTGAATGTAACATTCCATTACAAAATGTGTTGATTTTAAAATAAAATTAATGTTTTAACTCACTTATCATTCGATAAAGTTAATTTCCATGAAAGATACAGCATGTTAATCAGAAAGGTTTTTATACCACCGATCACACATTTCATTATCTCCAGGATGTTCGTATGTTCGTACCCCAGTTTCCGAAACAAAGGCTTTGTAATCAGGTACTTCCACGTTTAAATGAGACTCAGCCTCTTACTTGCTGTGTCCTTCCAAAAAAGTAAATTAATCTTAACAAGCTTTCTTTCATCAGTTAAGAGGGAGTGATGCCTACTCCACAGAGTTTATGGCAACCATTAATTGAGGCAACATAGTGTCAATTACCTGGAATAAAGTACTATTGGGGATTGAACTGTGACCCCCCAAAATATATGTTGAAGCCCTAGCCTACTGTACCTTATTTGGAAATGGGATCTTTGCTGATATAATCCAGTTAGGTTGGGATCATACTAGGTTAGGGTGGGCTGTAATCCAATGACCAGTGTTCTTATGAGAAGAGGGAACTTTGGACACAGACACATAGGGAAAGCACCATGTGACCATGGAGAGAGAATAGAGTGATGGGTCTACAAGCCAAGGAATGCCTAGTAACCCTATTACAATGATATGGTGTTAATTTGATTTGTTCCTAGTAAACAGTCTGACTGCTAGAAACATCTTTTACTATGTAAATACTCATAAATCAATTACTTAGTAATTCACGCTAGAATTTTTCCATAAATCTGCATCAAGCTAGTGATCTGCAAATGCACATTTTCCCCCATTTTGAAAAATTGGATCAATCTCTGTTTCTTAAAAGATGATGATAATGATTATCATGGTCTAAAAACATGCTTTTTTTCCCAAGAACTTTGGGAAATAGCAATGTGTACTTTAAGACTTTAGTATAAAGGGTCTAGATAATTTTTTTTTTACTGTTATTTTCTATTATCTTCAGTTATTTCGGTGACCCTCAATCATGTTTTTCCATTTCCAGGTTACCAGTTACATTTGAATCACTCTTTTGTTTAATGTAATTTCAAACTCCATTTAAGATATGAAAAACATGTGCCTAGTGAAAAAAAAATCCTTAAAATAGTTTAATTGGCCCCAATATATAATGTGTACATGGTATGTGTCATATGTACACATATACTTCCACTTTGTATATTATGTACACAGCAATTCTTATACTCAGAGGAGAGCCACTTAGCTACACTAAAGGAAAGAACAGAAGGAAAGTCCACATGCCTATGACCAATGGCACTCAAGTCACTATTGGTGATTGGGTTGCGGGTAGAAAACTCTCAACAGTCCCTGAAACGTGTGCTCCATCCAGTAAACCACTAGAAGGTTAATGTATTTGAATAAGAAGAGGTAAGATTATGACCATCATCACAGATAACACTTATCTAGTATTTAACCATGTTCTAGGCATTACTCTAAGAGTTTTGTAGGTACCGTATTAATTCTATTTAATTGATTTTTTTTGGTTAGGATCATTTGACTTAGGTTGTAGTTTATTGGCAGATTAGATTCTGAATTCAAGGAATATGTTTGTGAACGAGGCTTTAAGAGGCTAGAAGCAAAATAGGATTTGCATGTTTTTATCTTTTCTCACTTAAGTTCTATCTTTAAATATAGCTAATTAAAATGTTTACACAATTTTTATGCTGGGCTTCAGACATTTTTACAGATGATTTTTAAAGTGTTTTCTTAGTTCTGTGCCTCTTCTTTCTGTCTGTTATACATATCCTTTTTCAGTCTGATGTGGATCTTGGATTTCTCAGGCAGCTTTTTTTAGCACTGTGCCTAGAATATAATACAGATTCATTGAATGTTAACTTTTTTTTTTCTTAATTCTTTGTGGGCCTTAATCATATCCAGTGCAGAAGTCCCTCTTTACCTCTGAGCCATGACATTTTAAGGAAGCCAAGTCGAGGTTTTAAGATGCTCTGCTTTTAATTGAATGAAAATTTCAGCAGATGTTTAGCTGGTTAATGTGTCCCACAATTTTTACATTTTGTATCTATGCCAACTTTTTAAGCTGCTTCAGGGGAGAACCATCCAGCAATCTCTTCTGCAGATGAATGCTTATTGGTCTTATTGGCATGTGAAGAGAGTACGCCTTTGATTCACTATTAGAAGCTTCAGTCGTTTATTCACTCATCAAGCAGCCAATCAGTCAATCATGAGAAAAGGTGTAAGATGTTTTTGGGGGTAAATTTCTACTGCGTGTACTGCAGCTGGCCTCTGAGTTTAGCAGCTACTTTGATATCTTAGTGAGGGGTGCTCTCTAGTGTTTTGCTACAGATGTTTCTGTGTCATGAAATTGCAAGATAAATGATTTTGCTTTTATCTAAAAGTCATACGTGAAGGATAACTTCTTGTTTGGGGGATACCATTAAAATAAATTATGGTCACAGGCACAGATTAAATTCCCTCAAAGGGTTAGCTAGTGCCCTATGGGATAACCTGTATATCTTGCTTTTATTTTCCTTGCACAAATATGGAGTGACAATCCATGGGATCTTGCCTAGTCTGTTGTGCACTAAAATGAATGTTGAATAGTTTTTAAAAACAATTTTCAGATATCTGTTCTCATTCATAAAACAGACACTTAAAACTCAAAACAATAAACTTAAACCCGTTACCAGGTTAAGAAATGTGTAGGTGCTTTGTCTTTGTTTCAGGAACTGGTATTTTTCCATTTTATGCCTAATGCGTGTGTTGCACATGCGTATTATTTTACAATATAAGTCATTTAAATGGCTTTTAAAAATCCAAGCCAAATGCAGCTCATTAATTTCTGAAGATCATTTAGTTTAGTTATGCAGTGTATGTTTAAGAGATATTTTGCATCTTTTTGATTCCAGCTGTCAGAATCTTGAAAACACCGTAACAAAACCTAAATGTCTTCCTTTATGCCTTACAATCCTCCTCTTCCTGAGCTCTGCAGAAATTTCTCCACCCTGGATTTACTTCCTGACCAGCTGCAAATTTTGACTTTTGCCTCCTCCCAGAGTCAAGTGGCTTAATTTCAATATGTAATTAATTTTTTTTAAATACCATAGTGGACACATCACAGAATTTCACATTTCATGCTTTATGCAGAAGAATGCATCAGTAAGTAACCATTTGTGTGTACATTAAATAAAACCTAACATTTATATAATGGCTAAAAATTCTTCCTGGCATTGCATAGAGCTGTGGAGTTTGTTTAGGGCTTTTCTGAAATTTCCACTTGTATGGCCCTCTGGAGATCTGTCAAATAAATAACAGATGTAGAGATTATCAGTTACTGTTGAATGTTTGACAAAAACAGACATGCAAGCCAGGGATTTCCCACTGGGTCTCTTCATGTTAAAAGAAAGAAAAGATCTTCCAGCCAGAATCAAGTAATTCAACTGAATAGTGTATTCTTTGCATCTTTTTATGTAATTTTTGCATAGGGTAAAATTTTACCCAGGAGGGTAAAATTTTTCTGATCTTTGAAGATAATCACTTTATCTCTGAGAAATAATTAAATTGACTGCATCATTGTCTTCTCCAGTAGAACTATAAAGACAAGGAAGTTGTAAAATTGGTAAGATGTTTGCTATGTGTACTCTGTGGCCACATGCGTTCCTCATTCATTCATTTTATCCCATCAATATTTACTGAGCACTTCCTATGGGCAAGACCTAGTCCAAGAGACTAGAGATACAGCAGTGAGCAAGACCATGCTTGATGACATGAAACTTAAATTTTAATGAGGATGTGGAGGTAATTGGGAGACAAATCTTTAGGGTAGCAGATGACATTAAGCACTTGAAGAAAATAAAGTAATATATAGAGTTAGGCAGTGACAGAATTGGGATGGCGAGAGAGTATTTTATCAAGAAATTTAAGGAAGACCTCTCTGAGATGGTGATTTGAGCAGAGACATGAATGAAATGGTTAAGGGAACAAATGAATGGTTAAGTGAATGATTTATTGATGGAAAAGCATTAGGAACCGAAGGAGCAGTGAATACAATGCCCTGAAGCTGGATAGGACTTATATGGTACATAAATTGCAGCAATTTTTATTTAATGCTGCAACTAAAAGACTATTTATTATTTGAAAATCATTGGAAAATATGTACTACCGGTCCAATGCTTCGTTCCAGAAGAAGAAAGAATAAATCCAGAAAACTGTTTTGAAGGGAAAGACTAAGGCTCCTTTCTGGTTGTACCTTGTGGGAGTCCAGTTCCTTCAACTAAAAGGTACCAAAGCAAAGAGGAAGGAATGGTTAATCCTACCAGGAAAGGGACAGATGTTGTAAAGATTGTATTAGAAACAGAGTAAAGGCTATTAGGCATTAGTTGAAATAGGAGGGAGGCAGGTTTTCCATAGATTTTAGTGAACATTTCAACAAAAGTCTAAAGTACAAAATCTACCTAATATATTTTTCCTGTTGTATTCAGTATATTTTAATCTTTGAACACTTGTGGATGGTACGTTGGCATTTTATACTATGAGTGTGTCTTCTCTTCTGTGGTCTCATATCTCGTCAGTTGTAGCTTCCATCAGTGAAGTCTGGCTTCTAGGATTCAGCAATAGCACACCTCTTTTCCCCTTTGCTGTAGAGGTGATAATGGTTTCCTGCTCTTGCTAAAATCTGGATTAAACATTCTTTATTTGTCTTCATGGCTGTTCAGTGGCCACAGATTAGATTCTTAAAGTCTTACTTCTCTAGAGTGATTTCTATTTTCCTGACTGTACGGACCCTGATTCATACTGCGATTTTGCATCTAAAGACAGTGACCAAATGGATCCTTTTAATCTGTAGTTTCTCTTCTGAAACGTGGAAAGCATGGGATGGCATTTAGAAAAACTTTAACTTACCTGCACGTTGTCAGCAGCATTGTTTTCTAGCAGAAGAGCTAACAAACGATGTGAAGTCCGGATTGAGCTAATCAAAATTAAGCATTAACTTACACCTAAAGAACAATATTCTGTCTTTCAGTATGGAATGGTCAATTGTGATATTTTTCTCTTCTTTCTCGATCCTAGGGATTCCCCTTGCTTTAATTATTAGAGCTCTTCTTAAATGAGATATATTAAGCACCACTTTGTGACCCTTCTTTTGGACAAGTTTTCATGGTCAAGGCTGTTTTCTTTTAGGGACTCTATTATCTTGCATATGACATCTACATTCTGTTAGCCAGTGATCCATAAATAGAAACTATTTGGCTGAGTATGATTACAGTCTATATTATGGGGACTTTTTTTTTTTTTTTGCAGTACGCGGGCCTCTCACTGTTGTGGCCTCTCCCGTTGCGGAGCACAGGCTCCGGACGCGCAGGCTCAGCAGCCATGGCTCACGGGCCCAGCCGCTCCGCGGCATGTGGGATCTTCCCGGACCAGGGTACGAACCCGTGTCCCCTGCATCGGCAGGCGGACTCTCAACCACTGTGCCACCTGGGAAGCCCTATTATGGGGACCTTTTACATCAGCTAGTCCAGAGTTGTTAGCTACTGATTCTGTTAGCACATCCATACCTATTTCGAGTTATTGGAAGATGTATCGGGTAGCTTTTGCTGCAAAACCAACCCAAACTCCATGTCTTAAGACAACAGCCATTTATATAGTTTACCACTTTGTGGTCGACAATTTGGCTTGGGCTCATCAAGGCAATTTAACTGTGTTCCATGGGTCACTGATGTTCGTGGTCAGCTGCCAGACAGCTAAGTGATCGTTTTTGAGAGTTGGGTGGCTTTTGTCAAGCTGGTCCACAGTGGCCTTATCTGATAAAACTGGGATGACTGGGACTTCATTCCACATGGTCTTTCCTTATCCAGCAGAATAGTCCAGGCTTGTTCACATGGCAGCTCAGAGCTCCAAGAGCAGCAAGTAGCAGTGTCTGTTGCACCAGTGCTTTTCTAGGCTCTGCTTGTGTCATGTTTGCTAAAGTAATGTTGGGCAAAGCAAGTCAAATGCCCAACTCCAATTCAAAGTTAAAGAGCGACTCCATATCATTTTGGGAAGAGTGGACAACATTACTACACTCTACCACAGAAAATATGTACAAATGGCCAAGTGATTCATTCAAGGAAGGGGAAAGAATGAACCCAAGAGCTGGTTTGAAGGGAACATAGGAGAAAGAATATTTTCAAAGACAACAAGATAGAGGAAGAATTGGAATCTTTAGTGAATGAACAAGGGAGAGAAACTTAGGTTTGGAATGAGTATACATATCACAGAAGGAGAATAAACAGAACAAACATTCGTCGTCTATGGGCAAAACGAAACGGATGCTTGGCATGCAGGCTCTTAATCATGGATTAAAGTGAGGGGGGGTTAAAGTGTGATCAAAGATTTCTTTGCACTGTTAAATCTTGACCAGGTGTCCACATGAATTAAAACATGGGCCAACAAATGAAGTAAATACATGTGAATTAGGTCATTTAGACCTCCTTATCAGAAGACCCACATGAGTGTTGTTAATTTAGACTTCAACTACTGGGGTGGAAGTGGAGGAGGAGAATTCAAATATTGCAGTATAGACTTCAACTATTGGGGTCCAGCTTAACTTCTAAAAATATTAAGGCAGAACTGTTGCAGCTTTGCACAAGTAGAACTCGGGATAGCAAGGAATATATCATGTCTAAGTAAGCCATTGCCTTGCGCCTTACTTTTTGATGCCCTGTTTTACCAAAATACATAATTTTTTTAAATTCAAAAGTCTGTAATTTGGCTTATTTCTTTTTTTTTATTTTTTAACATCTTTATTGGAGTATAATTGCTTTACAATGGTGTGTTGTTTCTCCTTTATAACAAAGTGAATCAGTTATACATATACATATGTTCCCATATCTCTTCCCTCTTGCATCTCCCTCCCTCCCACCCTCCTTATCCCACCCCTCCAGGCAGTCACAAAGCACCGAGCTGATCTCCCTGTGCTATGCAGCTGCTTCCCACTAGCTATCTATTTTACATTTGATAGTGTATATATATCCATGCCACTCTCTCACTTTATCACAACTTACCCTTCCCTTTCCCCATATCCGCAAGTCCATTCTCTAGTAGGTCTGTGTCTTTATACCCGGCTTACCCCTAAGTCCTTCATGACATTTTTTTCCCCTAGATTCCATATATATGTGTTAGCATATGGTATTTGTCTTTCTCTTTCTAAATTACTTCACTCTGTATGACAGGCTCTAGGTACATCTACCTCACTACAAATAACTCAATTTTGTTTCTTTTTATGGCTGAGTAATATTCCATTGTATATATGTGCTACAACTTCTTTATCCATTCATCTGATGATGGACACTTAGGTTGCTTCCATCTCCTGGCTATTGTAAATAGAGCTACAAAGAACATTCTGGTACATGACTCTTTTTGAATTATGGTGTTCTCAGGGTATATGCCCACTAGTGGGATTGCTGGGTCATATGGTAGTTCTATTTGTAGTGTTTTAAGGAACCTCCATACTGTTCTCCATAGTGGCTGAACCAATTCACATTCCCACCAGCAGTGCAAGAGTGTCCCCTTTTCTCCACACCCTCTCCAGCATTTGTTGTTTCTCGATTTTTTGATGATGGCCATTCTGACCGGTGTGAGATGATATCTCATTGTAGTTTTCATTTGCATTTCTCTAATGATTAATGATGTTGAGCATTCTTTCATGTGTTTGTTGGAAATCTGTATATCTTCTTTGGAAAAATGTCTATTTATGTCTTCTGCCCATTTTTGGATTGGTTTGTTTGTTTGTTTTTTTGATATTGAGCTGCATGACCTGCTTGTAAAATTTGGAGATTAATCCTTTGTCAGTTGCTTCATTTGCAAATACTTTCTCCCATTCTGAGGGTTGTCTTTTGGGTTTGTTTATGCTTTCCTTTGCTGTGCAAAAGCTTTTAAGTTTCATTAGGTCCCATTTGTTTATTTTTGTTTTTATTTCCATTTCTCTAGGAGATGGGGCAAAAAGGATCTTGCTGTGATTTATGTCATAGAGTGTTCTGCCTATGTTTTTCTCTAACAGTTTGATAGTTTCTGGCCTTACCTTTAGGGCGTTAATCCATTTTGAGTTTATTTTTGTGTATGGTGTCAGGGAGTGTTCTAATCTCATACTTTTAAATGTACCTGTCCAGTTTTCCCAGCACCACTTATTGAAGAGGCTGTCCTTTCTCCACTGTACATTCCTGCCTCCTTTATCAAAGATAAGGTGACCATATGTGTGTGGGTTTATCTCTGGGCTTTCTATCCTGTTCCATTGATCTATATTTCTGTTTTTGTGCCAGTACTATACTATCTTGATTACTGTAGCTTTGTAGTATAGTCTGAAGTCAGGGAACCTGATTCCTTCATCTCTGTTTTTCGTTCTCAAGATTGCTTTGGCTATTCGGGGTCTTTTGTGTTTCCATACAAATTGTAAATTTTTTTGTTCTAGTTCTGTGAAAAATGCCAGTGATAGTTTGATAGGGATTGCATTGAATCTGTAGATTGCTTTGGGTAGTACAGTCATTTTCACAATGTTGATTGTTCCAGTCCAAGAACATGGTATATCTCTCCATCTATTTGTATCATCTTTAATTTCTTTCATCAGTGTCTTACAATTTTCTGCATACAGGTCTTTTGTCTCCTTAGGTAGGTTTATTCCTAGGTATTTTATTCTTTTTGTTGCAATGGTAAATGGGAGTGTTTTCTTATTTTCACTTTCAGATTTTTCATCATTAGTGTATAGGAATGCCAGAGATATCTGTGCATGAATTTTGTATCCTGCTACTTTACCAAATTCATTGATTAGCTCTAGTAGTTTTCTGGTAGCATCTCTAGGATTCTCTGTGTACAGTATCATGTCATCTGCAAACAGTGACAGCTTTACTTCTTCTTTTCTGATCTGGATTCCTTTTATTTCCTTTTCTTCTCTGATTGCTGTGGCTAAGACCTCCAAAACTATGTTGAATAATAGTGGTGAGAATGGGCAACCTTGTCTTGTTCCTGATCTTAGTGGAAATGGTTTCAGTTTTTCACCATTGAGGATGATGTTGGCTGTGGGTTTGTCATATATGGCCTTTATTATGTTGAGGAAAGTTCCCTCTATGCCTACTTTCTGGAGGGTTTTTATCATTAAATGGTGTTGAATTTTGTCAGAAGCTTTCTCTGCATCTATTGAGATGATCATATGGTTTTTCTCCTTCAATTTGTTAATATGGTGTATCACGTTGATTGATTTGCATACATTGAAGAATCCTTGCATTCTTGGAATAAACCCCACTTGATCATGGTGTATGATCCTTTTAATGTGCTGTTACATTCTGTTTGCTAGTATTTTGTTGAGGAGTTTTGCATCTGTGTTCATCAGTGATATTGGCATGTAGTTTTCTTTCTTTGTGACCTCTTTGTCTGGTTTTGGTATCAGGGTGATGGTGGCCTCGTACGATGAGTTTGGGAGTGTTCCTCCCTCTGCTATATTTTGGAAGACTTTGAGAAGGATAAGTGTTAGCTCTTCTCTAAATTTTGATAGAATTCGCCTGTGAAGCCATCTGGTCCTGGACTTTTGTTTGTTGGAAGATTTTTTTTTTTTTTTTTTTTTTTGCAGTATGCGGGCCTCTCACTGTTGTGGCTTCTCCTGTTGTGGAGCACAGGCTTTGGATGTGCAGACTCAGCGGCCATGGCTCACGGGCCCAGCAGATCCGTGGCATATGGGATCTTCCCGGACCAGGGCACGAACCCATGTCCCCTGCATCTGCAGGTGGACTCTTAACCACTGCGCCACCAGGGAAGCCCTGTTGGAAGATTTTTAATCACAGTTTCAATTTCAGTGCTTGTGATTGGTCTGTTCATATTTTCTATTTCTTCCTGGTACAGTCTTGGCTGGTTGTGCATTTCTAAGAATTTGTCCATTTCTTCCAGGTTGTCCATTTTATTGGCATAGAGTTGCTTGTAGTAATCTCTCATGATCTTTTGTATTTCTGCAGTGTCAGTAACATGATCTTTTGTATTTCTGTAGTGTCAGTTGTTACTTCTCCTTTTTCATTTCTAATTCTATTGATTTGAGTCTTCTCCCTTTTTTTCTTGATGAATCTGGCTAATGCTTTATCAATTTTGTTTATCTTCTCAAAGAACCAGCTTTTAGTTTTATTGATCTTTGCTCTCGTTTCTTTCATTTCCTTTTTCATTTATTTCTGATCTGATCTTTATGATTTCTTTCCTTCTGCTAACTTTGGGGTTCTTTTGTTCTTCTTTCTCTTATTGCTTTAGGTGCAAGGTTAGGTTCTTTATTCAAGATGTTTCCTGTTTCTTAAGGTAGGATTGTATTGCTATAAACTTCCCTCTTAGAACTGCTTTGGCAGCATTCCATAGGTTTTGGGTCATCGTGTCTCCATTGTCATCTGTTTCTAGGTATTTTTTGATTTCCTCTTTGATTTCTTCAGTGATCACTTCGTTATTAAGTAGTGTATTGTTTAGCCTCCATGTGTTTGTATTTTTTAGAGACCTTTTCCTGTAATTGATACCTAGTCTCATAGCGTTGTGGGCAGAAAAGATACTTGATACAATTTCAGTTTTCTTAAATTTACCAAGACTTGATTTGTGACCCAAGATATGATCTATCCTGGAGAGTATTCCATGAGCACTTGAGAAAAATGTGTATTCTGTTGTTTTTGGATGGAATGTCCTATAAATAACAATTAAGTCCATCTTGTTTAATGTATCATTTAAAGCTTGTGTTTCCTTATTTATTTTCATTTTGGATGATCTGTCCATTGGAGAAAGTGGGGTGTTAAAGTCCCCTACTATGATTGTGTTACTGTCGATTTCCCCTTTTATGGCTGTTAGTATTTGCCTTATGTATTGAGGTGCTCCTATGCTGGGTGCATAAATATTTACAATTGTTTTATCATCTTCTTGGCTCGATCCCTTGATCATTATGTAGTGTCCTTCTTTATCTCTGTAATAGTCTTTATTTTAAAGTCTATTTTGTCTGATATGAGAATTGCTACTCCAGCTTTCTTTTGATTTCCATTTGCATGGAATATCTTTTTCCATCCCCTCACTTTCAGTCTGTATGTGTCCCTAGGTCTGAAGTGGGTCTGTTGTAGACAGCATATTTATGTGCCTTGTTTTTGTATCCATTTTTTCTTTTGGTGGGAGCATTTAATCCATTTACATTTAAGGTAATTATCGATATGTATGTTCCTATTCCCATTTTCTTAATTGTTTTGGGTTTGTTATTGTAGGTCTTTTCCTTCTCTTGTGTTTCTTGCCTAGAGAAGTTCCTTTAGCAGTTGTTGTAAAGCTGGTTTGGTGGTGCTGAATTTCTTAGCTTTTGCTTGTCTGTAAAGGTTTTAATTTCTCCATCAAATCCGAATGAGATCCTTGCTGGGTAGAGTAATCTTGGTTGTAGGTTTTTCTCCTTCGTCACTTTAAATATGTCCTGCCACTCCCTTCTGGCTTGCAGAATTTCTGCTGAAAGATCAGCTGTTAACCTTATTGGGATTCCCTTGTGTGTTATTTGTTGTTTTTCCCTTGCTGCTTTTTATATTTTTTCTTTGTATTTAATTTTTGATAGTTTGATTAATATGTGTCTTGGCATGTTTCTCATTGGATTTATCCTGTATGGGACTCTTTCTGCTTCCTGGACTTGATTAACTCTTTCCTTTCGCATATTAGGGAAGTTTTCAACTATAATCTCTTCAACTATTTTGGCAGTCCCTTTCTTTTTCTCTTCTTCTTCTGGGACCCCTATAATTCGAAGGTTGGTGCATTTAATGTTGTCCCAGAGGTCTCTAAGACTGTCCTCAGTTCTTTTCATTCTGTTTTCTTTATTGTGCTCTGCAGTACTTATTTCCACTATTTTATCTTCCAGGTCACTTATCCGTTCTTCTGCCTCAGTTATTCTGCTATTGATCCCATCTAGAGTATTTTTAATTTCATTTATTGTGTTTTTCATCGTTGCTTGTTTCCTCTTTAGTTCTTCTAGGTCCTTGTTAAATGTTTCTTGCATTTTCTCTATTCTATTTCCAAGATTTTGGATCATCTTTACTATCATTATTCTGAATTCTTTTTCAGGTAGACTGCCTATTTCCTCTTCATTTGTTAGGTCTGGTGGGTTTTTACCTTGCTCCTTCATCTGCTGTGTATTCCTCTGTCTTCTCATTTTGCTTAGCTTTCTGTGTTTGGGGTCTCCTTTTCCCAGGCTGCAGGTTCTTAGTTCCTGTTGTTTTTGGTGTGTGCCCCCAGTGACTAAAGTTGGTTCAGTGGGTTGTGTAGGCTTCCTGGTGGAGGGGACTAGTGCCTGTGTTCTGGTGGATGAGGCTGGATATTGTCTTTCTGGTGGGCCTGTCCACGTCTGGTGGTGTGCTTTGGGGTGTCTGTGGCCTTATTATGATTTTAGGCAGCCTCTCTGCTAATGGGTGGCATTGTGTTCCTGTCGTGCTAGTTGTTTGGCATAGGGTGTCCAGCACTGTAGCTTGCTGGGTTGAGTGAAGCTGGATCTTGGTGTTGAGATGGAGATCTCTGGGAGATTTTTGCTGTTTGATATTACATGGAGCTGGGAGGTCTCTTGTGGACCAGTGTCCTGAACTTGGCTCTCCCACCTCAGTGGCACAGCCCTGACTACTGGCTGGAGCACCAAGAGCGTTTCATCCACACGGCTCAGAATAAAAGGGAGAAAAAATAGAAATAAAGAGGATAATATAGAATAAAATAAAGTTAGATAAAATAAAGTTATTTTAAAAAGTAATTATTAAGAAAAAAAATTTTTACAGTAAAAAAAACAACAACAAAAAAAACAGACAGAACCCTAGGACAAATGGTGAAAGCAAAGCTATACAGACAAAATCTCACATAGAAGCATACACATACGCACAAAAAGAGGAAAAGGGGAAAAAATAATATATCTTGCTCACAAAGTCCACCTCCTCAAGTTGGGATGATTCGTTGTCTCTTCAGGTATTCCACAGATGCAGGGTACATCAAGTTGATTGTGGAGATTTAATCTGCTGGTTCTGAGGCTGCTGGGAGAGATTTCCCTTTCTCTTCTCTGTGTGCACAGCTCCCGGGGTTCAGCTTTGGATTTGGCCCCACCTCTGCGTGTAGGTCACCTGAGGGCATCTGTTTTTCGCTCAGACAGGACGGGGTTAAAGGAGCAACTGATTCGGGGGCTCTGGCTCACTCAGGCAGGAGGGAGGGAGGGGCTCGGAGTGTGGAGCGAGCCTGCAGTGGCAGCGTCCTGCATGACGTTGCACCAGCCTGAGGTGCGCCGTGCGTTCTGCCGGGGAAGTTGTCCCTGGGTCCCGGGACCCTGGCAGTGGTGGGCTGCACAGGCTCCCGGGAGGGGAGGTGTGGATAGTGACCTGTGCTCACACATTGGCTCCTTGGTGGCGGTAGCAGCGGCCTTAGCATGTCATGCCCTTCTCTGGGGTCCGTGCTGATAGCAGCAGCTCGCGCCCGTCTCTGGAGCTCCTTTAAGCAGCTCTCTTAATCCCCTCTCCTGGCGCACCAGGAAAGAAAGAGGGAAGAAAAAGTCTCTTGCCTATTCTGCAGCTCCAGACTTTTTCCCGAACTCCCTCCCGGCTAGCCGTGGTGCACTAACCCCTTCAGGCTGTGTTCACACAGCCAGTCCTCTCCCTGCGATCCGACCAAAGCCCGAGCTTCAGCTTCCATCCCTCGCCCGCCCCGGCGGGGGAGCAGACAAGCCTCTCGGGCTGGTGCGTGCTGGTCGGCACTGATCCTCTGTGCAGGAATCTCTCCGCTTTGGCCTCCGCACCACTGTGGCTGCGCTCTCCTCCGCGGCTCCGAAGCTTCCCCTCTCTGCCACCTGCAGTCTCTGCCCATGAAGGTGCTTCCTAGTGTGTGGAAATCTTTCCTCCTTCACAACTCCCTCCCACTGGTGCAGGTCCCGTCCCTATTCTTTTGTCTGTTTTTTCTTTTGCCCTACCCAGGTACATGGGGAATTTCTTGCCTTTTGGCAGGTCTGAGATCTTCTGCCAGCGTTCAGTGGGTGCTCTGTAGGAGTTGTTCCACGTGTAGATGTATTTCTGATGTATCTGTGGGGAGGAAGGTGATCTTCGCGTCTTACTCTTCTGCCATCTTCCCCCTCTACCTAGCTTATTTCTTAAACTGAAATACGTTACATAGCAACCACTGAAGGACATTTTTATATATTTCAAGGCAGAATTCATATTATTTTATCAAACATCTATTTTCGTAGGAGAATCAATGTGTTTCCATCGAGAGAATCTGCCTGGACAGTGTTCTCAATGGCAATTATACTCTCTTTGCTTTTTGTTTGATCAGATCAACAGAATTCTGGCTCTCAGAGGACCACTGTTTATTCAACTTTATGAAAACCTAATTGAGCTTTGATTGTCTGGTGATCTTTTATCACTGTTGGGCTGTGTGGTTAGAATTTTTTTTTTTTTTTTTTTTTTTGCGGTACGCGGGCCTCTCACTGTCGTGGCCTCTCCTGTTGCAGAGCACAGGCTCCGGATGCGCAGGCTCAGCGGCCATGGCTCACGGGCCTAGCCACTCCGCGGCATGTGGGATCTTCCCGGACCGGGGCACAAACCCATGTCCCCTGCATCGGCAGGCGGACTCTCAACCACTGCTTGTGCGGTTAGAATTTGAAGGAAAGGAGCGATGATTTCTATAGAGGGCTGAACAATCATTTGTATTTCGTTTTGGCAATGACACTATACATACAGCAAGTTTAGAACTTACCACCGTTTTAGACATTATTTATCAAATGCATTTAAAATATAACATAGTAGTAAATTTGAATAGAGAATACTTTGCTCTATATTGTATGTAATTTTCTCAGTTACTTTATGCAATTCAAGCTGTTTTCTCTTGTTTGAAAAAAATTGGAGTTTGTTTTGGGAATGAATGGTCTAACATTGGACATGAAGAAAATGGAAAAGTTAAATTTAAAAAACACAATAAAAAGCTCCCAAACTATAAAATGAAATAAGTCCTAAGTGACCTTTTTACTTGGAAAGTTCATAGAACAAATGAATACTACATAGCATTTTTCTGGAAACATAATTAATTTGGTATTGTGGAAAGTTAAAGTTTTAGAGAAATATATATTGTGAAAATTAGATCTATCGGAAAGACAAGTACAAATATGTACTTGTACATATTTGGTACATTGGCAAATGTACCAATGCTCAAACACCTTCTTGCTCAGGCAGCCAAATATTTGCCATTTTTTCTACTTGATTTGAAAGTATAAATCCAAATATTAACAGCAATATTTGTCACAAAAAATTATATTAAAAAATTACACAAGGACTTCCCTGGTGGCGCGGTGGTTGAGAGCCTGCCTGCCAATGCAGGGGACACGGGTTCGTGCCCCGGTCCGGGAGGATCCCACATGCCGCGGAGCGGCTAGGCCTGTGAGCCATGGCCGCTGAGCCTACGCGTCCAGAGCCTGTGCTCCGCAACGGGAGAGGCCACAGCAGTGAGAGACCCGCGTAACGCAAAAAAAAAAAAAAAAAAAAAAATTACATGAGATGCTTCTTGTCTTGAGAAAGACAAGATTATCAAAGAATAAGGTGACATTGACAATTGTCTTACCTTGTGAATGTGGAGAGTATTAGACTTTTAAAGGTCACTGTTCAGGTTCTTTTGGGTTATCTGCCCATGTCCTTGTCAAAAAAGGGAATGGAAGACTGTAGGTATTTCTGAGTAGAGAATTTTGGTTAGGAAAGTGGGCTTCTAATTATTCCATCTTAAGAACATGAAAAGGACACCCATTCCCAAGACTCAACTGCCAGTGAAGAAGTTGAAATTTAAGAGTAGAGGTATGTGAAGTATTCAGCAGACTTTTTGACAAAGGCTTAACCTTAAATTTAGGCTAGTTTGAGAAAAGATGTGAATTTTTTTTTGTCATCATAAATCTAGTAACTGAGGACATGTATCTTCAAGATATGGAGTTCTGTAAATGTTAATTTTTATTCAAATTTTAATTAGAAAGTTTAGAGACTAATAAAATGTTCTGCTAAGTCCATACCAACTGCATATAGTTGATGGAGTCATAGAGATGAAACTCAAATTTCATTTTTACTATTGATAGAACTGTTGAAGAATTATAGCCATGTGGCAACAATATACTTTATAATCCTGCACCCCAGAATTAGCCATATATACCCTGTCAGAGACACTAGCAGTCTGGAATAATCAACAAATTGTGATCATTATTAATCCAAATATATTAGAGCAAAAACAAATGCTATTAATAGCTGCAGCTTGGAACTGATTTAGGAAAGACTGTCCAACAGTAAGTTCTTTCTCATAGCTAAGTCCTTTTACCATGGAGTTAACATGAGCCTTCTAATGTGAAAAGATGAAAAATTTATTGGAAAACATAGGGTTAAAGTGACATATTCTTAAAAGACCCAGCTATTTTATGGGCATATAAAGGCAGTACCAGGGCAGACATTTTGAACATTTTTAATATTACCCTTTTTTTGTTTGTTTATACCAACAGAGAAGATGGTATGGAGTCATTGAAAACATATGGGTATAGGAGAGAGAGAAGCAGTTTTAAACCTGGCTCTGTGACTTACTATTTATAGACTTTGGCGAGTTGGTAAAGTGGTCTGAGCCTCACTTGTCTCCTGTGTAAAATAAATCCAGTGGCCTCTCGGTGTCCATGAGGAATTGGTTCCAGGACTCTCGACAAACACCACGCCCTCGTATAAAATGCACAGCACAGTCAGCCTCCATGTCTATGGATGCAACATCTGCGAATGCTGAGGTCCAACTATATAACAATGCCCATCTCATAGGATCCTTTGGAAGATGTAGGAAATAATACTCGTAAAGTGCCCAACTCGTGGGAATAAATGCTGTACCGGGGCGGGTGTCCTTCATGTCTTAGTGTAAACTGTGGCAGTTTCTTTTTTTGTTTGTTTTTGCAATACGCGGGCCTCTCACTGTTGTGGCCTCTCCCGTTGCGGAGCACAGGCTCCGGACGCGCAGGCCCAGCGGCCATGGCCCACGGGCCCAGCCGCTCTGCGGCATGCGGGATCCTCCTGGACCGGGGCACGAACCCGTATCCCCTGCATCGGCAGGCAGACTCCCAACCACTGCGCCACCAGGGAAGCCCGGAACTGTGGCAGTTTGATCAGAGCTTGTTCTGAATATTTGCGTCAGTGAACTTTGAGTACAAGAGCTTCTGGTCATTTGCCTAAAGAAAGCTACTGGCTCTGTCAGCCCTGAAGACACTCCTTAAATCAGCCATCAGTTCCAGTTACCTCCTCTTCCTGAAAGTGCCAGAATAGCCACCCTGGGATGGTTCCCTGCCTCAGTGTTTTAAAATCTCTGAGCTGTGAACCAGAGAGATTTCTGTTTTTAAGATTTCTGCCCTTTTGGAGGCTAGTGCTTTGTATTCAGTCTCCTAATTGCTTTTCTGGTCACCGGGCTCTTATGAACATCCTGGTTCCTGTCTGATCCCTTGATCGTCTAGTTCTTCAATTGCCTCCACGCCTTTATTTCTGGGAAATTCCCTCATCAGTATTTCTTCCAACTTTTGCAGCTCCCTTGTGCCCACCTTCTGCTGTTATCCTGCAAAAGTGTTGGTCATAGATGGGCCACCCCGAAGTGCTTTCAGACTGCTTGCCAACTTTGGCGCCTACCTTTGTCCAGAACTGGCTTCACTCTTGTGCCCTTGGTATGTGTCCCTCAACTTTATGTGGTCCCAAACCCCTCTTGTTACCTGTAGTTCTCTCTATGGGAGTGATAAGTAGTAATGAGTGTTCATATTACTGCTTTGAATTCAAAGTCTCACTGCATCTTCTTTTTTCAAGAAGACCAAGAAATGCTCATAAAGTATTTTTACTAATCTTATATACCTGTGCAGTAATGATTTCAAATCAATTTTAATTATATGAGAAATGTAATATTACAGAATTTTGTTAAATATAAACAAAAATCTGTAAATCTAATCACCCTCATTACAAATACTATTATTCCCTGCATTTGCTTCTAGTATTTTTTACATGCACATCTAAAGATTGTCTTATAGTCTACTTTTTTGCATCATATTAATACTTTTGCATTTTGGTATATAAGCATCATAATTTCTATTTTTCATGGCTACTTAATATTTCCTAGGGTGAATAAACTTTATTTAGTAATAATAATTTACCTATTGGGTTTTATTTTCTTTTTTAAATACTATAATTCATATTACAAATGACATTTTCTTGGCACATAAATACACATTAAAAAGAGAATAAAGAAGATCATAGGGTTGTATGGCAAGCCTAAAACCAATTTGAGAAAAAAAAACAAAAGAACAAAAAAAACGCAAAAACATTCTATTACTCCAGAATTATACCACCTAAATTATGATAGTGAAGAATTCTGAATTTAAAAAACCAGTGCTTATTTTTTACATAATTTATAAGCCACTGAATTTAATTTCACACACACACACACACACACACACACACATCAGAACTAAAATAGATGAGAGGCTGTGATGGAATTGATAGAAATTGATCATCTTCCAAATTTTTTAAAATGAATTTTTAAAAAGTGTATTTTACTGAAATCTGGAACCACCATTGCCATAGAAACAATGTTATAAATGATGGTTAATTTTCCCAAACAGTGCATCTAAACCCATATTACCCCTTTTGTAGGTCTGTAACGTAGGACTATAATTATAACACCTACTCTATTCAACTCCAAAGAGTATTGTGAGGGTACCTCCCTGGTGGCACAGTGGATAAGACTCCACACTCCCAATGCAGGGGGCCTGGGTTTGATCCCTGCTCAGGGACCTAGGTCCCACATGCATGCCACAACTAAGAGTTCATATGCCACAACTAAGGAGCCCATGTGCCGCAACTAAGGAGCTGGCGAGCTGCAACTAAGGAGCCAGCGAGCTGCAACTAAGACCTGGTGCAACCAAATAAATAAATATTAAAAAAAAAAAAAAGTATTGTGAGGAGCAAGTGAGATGACTCACTTGTAAATTATAAAGCAAAATTGGGATATTAAATATATTTAGGACCGGGGAGCTTCAAGATGGCTCAAGAGTAAGATGCAGAAATCACCTTCCTCTCCACAAATACATCAGAAATACATCTACATGTGGAACAGCTCCTACAGAACACCTACTGAACGCTGGCAGAAGACTTCAGACCTCCCAAAAGGCAAGAAACTCCCCACGTAGGGCAAAAGAAAAAAGAAAAAACAGAGACAAAACAATAGGGACGGGAGCTGCACCAGTGGGAGGGAGCTGTGAAGGAGGAAAGGTTTCCACACACTAGGAAGCGCCTTCGCGGGCGGAGACTGCAGGTGGCGTAGTGGGGAAGCTTCGGAGCCGCGGAGGAGAGCGCAGCAACAGGGGCGCGGAGGACAAAGCGGAGAGATTCCCGCACAGAGGATTGGTGCCGACCAGCACTCACCAGCCCGAGAGGCTTGTCTGCTCCCCCCGCCGGGGAGGGCTGGGGCTGGGAGCTGAGGCTCGGGTTCAGTCGGATCGCAGGGAGAGGACTGGGGTTGGCTGCATGAACACAGCCTGCAGGGGGTTAGTGCACCACGGAGTAGTCGGGAGGGAGTCTGGGGAAAAGTCTGGAGCTGCCGAAGAGGCAAGAGACATTTTCTTGCCTCTTGTTTCCTGGTGCGCGAGGAGAGGGGATTAAGAGCGCTGCTTAAAGGACTTCCAGAGAGCTCCTTAGCCGGGCGCGAGCCACAGCTATCAGCGCCGACCCCAGAGACGGGCATGGGACGCTAAGGGTGCTGCTGCCGCCACCAAGAAGCCTGTGTGCACGCACAGGTCACTATCCACACCTCCCCTCCCAGGAGCCTGTGCAGCCCGCCACTGCAAGGGTCCCGTGATCCAGGGACGACTTCCGTGGGAGAACACATGGCATGCCTCAGGCTGGTGCAACGTCATGCTGGCCTCTGCCGCCACAGGCTCGCCCCACATCCGTATCCCTCCCTCCGCTCGGCCTGAGTGAGCCAGATCCCCCGAAGCAGCTGCTCCTTTAACCCCGGCCTGTCTGAGCGATGAACAGAGACGCCCTCAGGCAACCTACACACAGAGGCGGGGCCAAATCCAAAGCTGAACCCCGGGAGCTGTGCACACAAAGAAGAGAAAGGGAAATCTCTCCCAGCAGCCTCAGGAGCAGTGGATTAAATCTCCACAATCAACTTGATGTACCCTGCATAGGTGGAATATATGAATAGACAACGAATCATCCCAAATTGAGGAGGTGGACTTTGAGAGCAAGATATATTATTTTTTCCCGTTTTCCTCTTTCTGTGAGTGTGTATGTGTATGCTTTTGTGAGTGATTTTGTCTGTATAGCTTTGCTTTTACCATTTGTCCTAGGGTTCTGTCTGTCTGGCTTTATTTTGTTTTTTACTTTTTAAAAGTTTTTTCTTAATAAGTATTTTTTATTTTCATAACTTTATTTTATCTTACTTTATTTTATTTCATTTTATCTTCTTTCTTGGTTGCTTGCTTTTTTTTTTGCGGTATGTGGGCCTCTCACTGTTGTGGCCTCTCCCCTTCTGGAGGACAGGCTCCGGATGTGCAGGCTCAGTGGCCATGGCTCACAGGCCTAGCCACTCTGCGGCATGTGGGATCTTCCCGGACCAGGGCACGAACCCATGTCCCCTGCATTGGCAGGCGGACTCAACCACTGCGCCACCAGGGAAACCCCTTCTTTCTTCCTATCTTTTCTCCCTTTTATTCTGAGCTGAGTGGATGAAAGGCTCTTGATGCTCCAGCCAGGCGTCAGGGCTGTGCCTCTGAGGTGGGAGAGCTAAGTTCAGGACACTGGTCCACAAGAGACCTCCCAGCTCCACGTAATATCAAATGGTGACAATCTCCCAGAGATCTCCAACTCAATGCCAAGACCCAGCTCCACTCAATGACCAGCAAGCTACAGTGCTGGACACCCTATGCCAAACAACTAACAAGACAGGAACAAAACCCCATCCATTAGCAAAAACCTTGCCTAAAATCATAATAAGGCCACAGACACCCCAAAGCACACCACCAGACATGGACCTGCCCACCAGAAAGACATGATCCTACCTCATGCACCAGAACACAGGCACTAGGCCCCTCCACCAGGAAGCCTACACAACCCACTGAACCAACCTTAGCCACTGGGGACAGACACCAAAAACAACGGGAACTATGAACCTGGAGCCTGGGAAAAGGAGACCCCAAACACAAGTAAGTTAAGCAAAATGAGAAAGAAGAAAAACACACAGCAGATGAAGGAGCAAGGCAAAAATCCACCAAACCTAACAAATGAAGAGGAAATAGGCAGTCTACCTGAAAAAGAATTCAGAATGATAGTAAATATGATCCAAAATCTTGGAAATAGAATGGAGATAATACAAGAAACGTTTAGCAAGGAGCTAGAAGAACTAAAGTGCAAACAAACAGTGATGAACAACACAATAAATGAAATTATAAATTCTCTAGAAGGGATGAATAACTGAAGGCAGAAGAACGGATAAGTGACCTGGAAGATAAAATAGTAGAAATAACTACTGCAGAGCACAATAAAGAAAAAAGAATGAAAAGAATTGAGGACAGTCTCAGAGACCTGTGGGACAACATTAAATGCACCAACATTCGAATTATAGGGGTCCCAGAAGAAGAAGAGAAAAAGAAGGGACTGAGAAAATATTTGAAGAGATTATAGTTGAAAATTCCCTAATATGGGAAAGGAAATAGTTAATCAAGTCCAGGAAGCACAGAGAGTCCCATACAGGATAAATCCAAGGAGAAACATGCGAAGACACATATTAATCAAACTATCAAAAACTAAATACAAAGAAAAAACATTAAAAGCAGCAAGGGAAAAACAACAAATAACACACAAGGGAATCCCCATAAGGTTAACAGCTGATCTTTCAGCAGAAACTCTGTAAGCCAGAAGGGAGTGGCAGGACATATTTATAGTGATGAAGGAGAAAAACCTGCAACCAAGATTACTCTACCCAGCAAGGATCTGATTCAGATTTGATGGAGAAATTAAAACTTTTACAGACAAGCAAGAGCTAAGTGAATTCAGCGCCAACAAACCAGCTTTACAATAAATGCTAAAGGAACTTCTCTAGGCATGAAACACAAGAGAAGGAAAAGACCTACAAAAACAAACCCAGAACAATTAAGAAAATGGTAATAGGAACATACCTATCGATAATTACCTTAAATGTAAATGGATTAAATGCTCCAGCCAAAAGACACAGATTGGCTGAATGGATACAAAAACAAGAACCGCATATATGCTGTCTACAAGAGACCCACTTCAGACCTAGGGACACATACAGACTGAAAGTGAGGGGATGGAAAAAGATATTCCATGAAAATGGAAATCAAAAGGAAGCTGGAGTAGCACTTCTCATATCAGACAAAATAGATTTTAAAATAAAGACTATTACAAGAGATAAAGAAGGACACTACATTAATGATCAAGGGACCAATCCAAGAGGAAGATATAACAACTGTAAATATTTATGCCCCCAACTTAGGAGCACCTCAATACATAAGGCAAGTACTAACAGCCATTAAAAGGGGAAATCAACAGTAACACAATCATAGTAGGGGACTTTAACACCCCACTTTCACCAATAGACAAATCATCAAAATGGAAATAAATATGGAAACACAAGCTTTAAATGATACATTAAACAAGATGAACTTAATTGATATTTAAAAGACATTCTATCGAAAAACAACAGAACACACATTTTTCTCAAGTGCTCATGGAACTTTCTACAGGATAGATCATATCTTGGGTCTAAAATCAAATCTTGGTAAATTTAAGAAAATTGAAATTGTATCAAGTGTCTTCTCTGACCACAATACTATGAGACTAGATATCAATTACAGGAAAAAAAAATCTGTAAAAAATAAAAACATATGGAGGCTAAACTATACACTACTTAATAACGAAGAGATCACTTAATAACCCAGAAATCAAAGAGGAAATAAAAAAATACCTAGAAACAAATGACAATGAAAACATGATGACCCAAAACCTATGGGATGCAGCAAAAGCAGTTCTAAGAGGGAAGTTTATAGCAATACAATCCTACCTTAAGAAACAAGAAACATCTCAAATAAACAATCTAACCGTATACCTAAAGCAATTAGAGAAAGAAGAACAAAAAAACCCCAAAGTTAGCAGAAGGAAAGAAATCATAAAGATCAGAACAGAAATAAATGAAAAAGGAAATGAGGGAAACAGTAGCAAAGATCAATAAAACTAAAAGCTGGTTCTTTGAGAAGATAAAGTTGATAAACCATTAGCCAGACTCATCAAGAAAAAAAGGGAGAAGACTCAAATCAATAGAATTAGAAATGAGAAAGAAGTAACAAGTGACACTGCAGAAATACAAAGGGTCATGAGAGATCACTACAAGCAACTCTATGCCAATAAAATGGACAACCTGGAAGAAATGGACAAATTCTTAGAAATGCACAACCTGCCAAGACTGAACCAGGAAGAAATAGAAAATATGAACACACCAATCACAAGCATTGAAATTCAAACTGTGATTAAAAATCTTCCAACAAACAAAAGCCCAGGACCAGATGGCTTCACAGACGAATTCTATCAAACATTTAGAGAACAGCTAACACCTATCCTTCTCAAATTCTTCCAAAATATAGCAGAGGGAGGAACACTGCCAAACTCATTGTACAAGGCCACCATCACCCTGATACCAAAACCAGACAAAGAGGTCACAAGGAAAGAAAACTACAGGCCAATATCACTGATGAACATAGATGCAAAAATCCTCAACAAAATACTAGCCAACAGAATCCAACAGCATATTAAAAGGATCATACACCATGATCAAGTGCGGTTTATTCCAGGAATTCAAGGATTCTTCAATATACGCAAATCAAGCAATGTGATATACCATATTATCAAACTGAAGGAGAAAAACCATTTGATCATCTCAATAGATGCCGAGAATGCTTTTGCCAAAATCCAACAGCAATTTACGATAAAAACCTTCCAGAAAGTAGGCATGGAGGGGACTTTCCTCAACATAATAAAGGCCATGTATGACAAACCCACAGCCAGCATTGTCCTCAATGGTGAAAAACTGAAACCGTTTCCACTAAGATCAGGAACAATACAAGGTTGCCCACTCTCACCACTATTATTCAACATAGTTTTGGAAGTTTTAGCCAGAGCAATCAGAGAAGAAAAAGTAATAAAAGGAATCCAAATCAGAAAAGAAGAGAAAGAACTAAAAGGAATCCAAATCAGAAGTAAAGCTGTCACTGTTTACAGACAACATGATACTATACATAGAGAATCCTAAAGATGCTACCAAAAACTACTAGAGCTAATCAATGAATTTGGTAAAGTTACCGGATGCAAAATGAATGCACAGAAATCTCTAGCATTCCTGTACACTTATGATGAAGAATCTGAAAGTGAAATTAAGAAAACACTCCCTTTTACCATTGCAACAAAAAGAATAAAACATCTAGGAATAAACCTGCCTAAGGAGACAAGAGACCTGTATGCAGAAAATTATAAGACACTGATGGAAGAAATTAAAGATGATACAAATAGATGGAGAGATATACCACATTCTTGGATTGGAAGAATCAACATTGTGAAAATGACTGTACTACCCAAAGCAATCTACAGATTCAGTGCAATCCCTATCAAATTACAACTGGCATTTTTCACAGAACTAGAACAAAAGTTTCATAATTTGTATGGTAACACAAAAGACCGTGAATCACCGAAGCAATCTTGAGAACGAAAAATGCAGCTGGAGGAATCAGGCTCCCTGACTTCAGACTATACTACAAAGCTACAGTAATCAACACGGTATGGTACTGGCACAAAAACAGAAAATATAGATAAATGGAACAGGATAGAAAGCCCAGAGATAAACCCATGCACATATGGTCACCTTATCTTTGGTAAAGGAGGCAGGAATGTACAATGGAGAAAGGACAGCCTCTTCAATTAATGGTGCTGGGAAAACTGGACAGGTACATGTAAAAGTATGAAATTAGAACACTCCGTAAAGCCATACACAACAATAAAATCAAAATGGATTAAAGACCTAAAAGTAAGGCTAGGCACTATTAAACTTTTAGGGGAAAACACAGGCAGAGCACTCTATGACATAAATCACAGCAAGATCCTTTTTGCCCCACCTCCTAGAGAAATGGAAATAAAAACAGAAATAAACAAATTGGACCTAGAAACTTAAAAGCTTTTGCACAGCAAAGGAAACCATAAACAAGATGAAAAGACAACCCTCAGAATGGGAGAAAATATTTGCAAATGAAGCAACTGACAAAGGATTAATCTCCAAAATTTAGAAGCAGGTCATGCAGCTCAATATCAAAAAAAGAAACAACCCAATCCAAAAATGGGCAGAAGACCTAAATAGACATTTCTCCAAGAAGATATACAGATTGCCAACAAACACATGAAAGGGTGCCCAACATCATTAAAGAAATGCAAATGAAAACTACAATGAGATATCATCTCACACCGGTCAGAATGGCCATCATCAAAAATCTACAAACAATAAATGCTGGAGAGGGTGTGGAGAAAAGGGAGCCCTCTTGCACTGTTGGTGGGAATGTGAATTGGTACAGCCACTATGGAGAACAGTATGGAGTTTCCTTAAGAAACTAAAAATTGAGCTACCATACGACCCAGCAATCCCACTACTGGGCATATACCCTGAGAAAATCATAATTCCAGAAGAGTCATGTACCAAAATGTTCATTGCAGCTCTGTTTACAATAGCCAGGGCATAGAAGCAACCTATGTGTCCATCGACAGATGAATGGATAAAGAAGATGTGGCACATATATACAACGGAATATTACTCAGCCATAAAAAGGAACGAAACTGAGTTATTTGTAGTGAGGTGGATGGACCTAGAGTCTGTCGTAGAGAGTGAAGTAAGTCAGAAACAGAAAAACAAATACCGTGTGCTAACACATATATATGGAATCTAAGAAAAAAAAATAAACAAAGGTCATGAAGAACCTAGGGGCAGGAAGGGAATAAAGACGCAGACCTACTAGAGAATGGACTTGAGGATATGGGGCGGGGGAAGGGTAAGCTGAGATAAAGTGAGAGAGTGGCATGGACATATATACACTACCAAGCGTAAAATAGATAGCTAGTGGGAAGCAGCCACATAGCACAAGGAGGTCAGCTCAGTGCTTTGTGACCACCTAGAGGGGTGGGATAAGGAGGATGGGAGGGAGGGAGACGCAAGAGGGAAGAGATATGGGGATACATGTATAACTGATTCACTTTGTTATAAAGCGGAAACTACCACACCACTGTAAAGCAATTATACTCCAATAAAGATGTTTAAAAAAAAAAATGACCAACAGATAAATAATACCAAGTATGTCTAGACTTCATTTTATGTGACATTGAGGAGTTAAATTTGATGATATAAAGAAAAATAAATAAATTTAATTCTTAGTTGTCTTTTTAATCATCATTAAGAAAAAAAATGTTATACCAAGTTCTAAGGATTCCAGTTGTGGAAATTTCACCAACGTATGCCCACATTCCCATCCCAGGGACCGTAGCAACAGGTTGAATGGAATTTCTCAGGACCCAAGGTCAGAGCTTCACAAGGAAGAGAGAGGCATTCCTAATGATGAAGAGCCCATAATAAGTGCTCAAAAAGATACACATGAAATGAATTAATGAAAAGATTATCAGGAATGAAGAGAAAGTCCTTGGTAAGGACTGTGGGTACAGGGCAATGGACTCTGGAAGGGAAATAGGAATATTTCCTATTTTTCTCCATTGGCATCATCATCAAATTCTTGGACACAGGAGATCTGTTGTGTGAAGAGTCTTCGGCTGCAAGGAGAATGTCTCTGTGATTTAAATTAACATCAGTCTGTGACAAACACCTGGATTCCAGGGGCTTAGCACAGTAGCTGTTTATTTCTCACTCCCACAGTGAAAGGTGTTTCCTGCTTGTTGGTTGTAGAATTAGGGATGCTCTGTTTTGGACAGTCACTCAGAACTTATACTAATGATAGCTCTGCCATTTTCATCATGTGGCTTCCATATTCCACCTAGATATGAACTTCCAGCTGCACCGAGGGCAAAAAGGATGGAGAATACGGTGTGGGGTATTTTTATGGGCCTGGCTGGGAAGAGATGAATATCACTTCTGTTCACATCCCATTGGTGAGAAGAAGTCTACATTTTCCTACCTAAATGCAAGAAGAGGAGAGCTGGAAATGAAGTTCCTGTGTGAGAAGCTGCTTGCTAGAGGATACTCTATGCTGTAGAAGCTGGAACACCAGTTTTGGTGAACAGTAGCTAAAATGTAATAGGTTTTCTGACAAGGGATGGGAGTGGGGTCACTTATAGTCATGAAGCGGCTGGAAAGGCATTGCTAGTTAGGTCAGCTCTTCATAAAAATCATCCATTGTCATAATACATAGCTGATGTATGACCTTTCTTAGAATAGACTAGGAAATACATCAGATATGGGCAGAGAAGAAATTCGAGATAAGGGCATTTTGTGGAGATAAATTCGTTTCTGTGCCTCATTAATGCAATTAAAAAACAAAACATAATTGATCTCAGTATGCATGTGCAATAGTTCTTTGAAATGATTCTATGTTTGTTTTGGGGGAATATGTTTTTAAATGTAATTCATGGGTAACATGTTTCATGGATTATAATAATGATGCCTTATTTTGTATAATATATTTTGCTTTTGCAAATGTTTTCTATTACAGTTAATCCTCACAATAATCCTCTGAGATAGGCAGGGTAGATAAGGATATGATCCCTGCATTAAAGAGGAGGAAACTCAAGATCCAGTAGTAAGTGGTAGAACTGGGAAAGGAGCCCAGAATCTCTGACTCCAGGCTGTACTTCTGAAACCCTTCAAAAATTTAACTTTATTTTTTTTTCTCAGAGGGATTGGGAGTTAGAGGGCAACATCAGCTGAGATCGGCTTACCTGCTTAGTGAGAAGTTTTACTTCCTGAGCTGTCCACGTTGGGTGAATGTTCTAGACCATGTTTCACATCCTCTTGGGGAACAACTTCAATCACTGGAATAGATTTATAAGAAAATAGATTGTAAAATTTGGTTTGGGGGCTTGAACTTGAAATATTGGCCCAATTAGAGTCTTTGATTTCTATTTGCTACCTTGCATTTGTATATAAATACAGTATGAAATCATATAGTGAGCAGTCTGCCTTTTTTTTTTTTTTTTTATTTTGCATTTTACTTAATGAAGTGTAATAACTTATAAGGGATTTAAATTGAATCCTTAGCAGTCTACCTGTTGTGGTACATTTAAAATGAAAGGATTTCAGAATGAAATTTGGAGATTTTTATGGTGATTGTCAATGTGATGACTTCTAAAATCTTGGTGCTCTCGTCGGGGTCAAGAGACCACTAGTGTGGTTGTCCAATTAGGTGAGCAGGTTTACTCCGCAGCATGACAGAGCTGTACAGTAGATGCACTCCCCCTGATGGTCTTGGAGTTATGTGGCTCTAGCCCCTACCTGTGGTGATTTGGAGCTACAGCATGTCACTGTAGAGAAACCACCTGCAGGAAGCCGATAAATAATTGTGTCTGATTGGAATATAAATTGGATCCATCGGAGTGTGCTTAGCAAACAGCAAACTACATGACACATATCACCATGTGTCGTGTATACTACAACGCATGATAGTTTCAAAAATTTCAAATATTTATGAAAATAGGATATGGCCCCACGGGGATCAACAAAATCTTCCAAAATGTATTGTGTTTGCTTAGAATTCATGTAACAACGACAAAAAGAAGATGGCAAGAAAACAAATATTTTTAGAAGTCTCTCTTTGTCCCCAGAAATTTCACTCCTGCAGACTAGCAGCGGCTGGATGGATGTATCAGTGCCCCTGGGGTGATGCATTTCTATTTCCATTGCTCTTCATTGCAGCTTTTTAGCACAGCAGGAAGTGTGTTCTCTCTCAGCTTCCAAGTTTTATGTTTTTAGCCTAAGTAAATAGAATCCACCTGTTGTTCACCTCCTTGTAAATAGATTTTTTTAACCTTGATAAAACTTTGAAATGGATACCTACCTTTATTACTAAAGATTTTAACATAAGAATGAATGGTTTCAAAGAGCACTTATAGTCAGTATTTTCTGGGCTCACTGCGAGGTGTTTTTTGGTTTTGGGGGATTTTTTTGGTAGCAGGAGAATTTTAGGAGGTGAAGGAAAATACTATATAAGCTGTGAGTCTTTTGTTACTTTTAATTTCATTGAAATAACATTCTCTTTACAGTGAAACACAGTTTAAAGTGCTAGAAATAAACCCATTTTTATGTGTGAACATCATTGTCTATGCCAGTGGTCCTCAAATATTAGCTAGCATACATCAAAATCACCTGCAGAATTTTTAAAACTCAGATTACTGTTCCCACCTTTAGAGTTTCTGAGTCAGTGGTTCTAGGGTGAGGGCTGATAATTTGCATTTCTAACAAGTTCCTAGATGATTCTGATGATGTTGATCCAGGGGCCATACTTTGAAAATTGCTGGTCTATGCTTAATGTTTCTAACAGTCAATTCCTCACTGTTAATTATGGGTACGTGAGTGGAAATACCCAGGTCAGAAGCCTAGAAACTGAATTGCTAAGACTAATCGAGGTTTATTCTCTCTTACCTTTGTGTTTCATTAATATTATTTTCTTACGCATATTTTTCTGCCATATTATTTCTTCTTTGAAGGACGGTTGCTAATATTTACCTAGAACTTAACTTACATCAATTATCAGACTGAGATAAAAAGAAGGTAAAAGAATTTCATGTATCATGCTTTCTTTCCCCCCCCAGAAAAGTATGAGAAGTAACTAAGTTCTCTTAACTGGTTTTCTAAAATACTCTTTGGTACAGTTTAATATGCAGGTTTTAACACATGTCGTCACCTGGGTTATTAGAATTTTGCAAGCAGTTAGGATGGATTCCCCATAGAGCATTCTATAAACGCAGTGGCAATGCGATTGAAGTTAAGTGAAAAAAATTTAAATTAGCACCAGAATTGTACTGTATGGTTATAATATCCAACTCCTTTTTCAGAAATTTACAAAGTGTCATTTTCTCTGTAGAAGAAAAGATCATTAAAAAGCGCTGTGAATTTAAGACAGGGTAGATGATTCTTTATATATTTCATTTCTGGCAGAGTGTTTATCGGATTGTCCACTGATGAGGAAATTGCCCAGGATGATGGTGACACTTAAGGTTAGAGGAGAAAATATGACTCAAAAACCAAAACAGTCAGTACATTTGAAGTGGTCAGAAGGATCAGAGAGTGACATATGTGACCGCAAATAAATGCCAGGGAGTCTTCACAAGCGTGTGGGGAGTGATGATTTGGAAAAAAGATCGAGGTAGCTGGAATGTCACCAGATAGGCAAGGTGGAGAGAGACGAGGCAATCATCGTTGCAAGGAACACCTGGTGGGTTCTCAAAATTGGCTAACCTGCTCCCTGCCCAGTCCTTCCTTCCCTCCTCAGGGACAAACTATGTGTCTTATCCTTTTTAATGTGGCCACAGTACCCAGCACAGCACTGTGCAATCAGTGTTGGCTGATTTGATTTGATTATGCATGCCCCAGTTTGTATTCTGGTTTCATTATTTTCCCTACAAATAAACTGCAGGTTAAAAAAAAAAAAATCAGGAATTAGCATAGTAAACTCTATCTCTTGTTAGTTAGCATAGTAAACTATGCTATAAACTAAACTATAGTTAGCATAGTAAACGCTATCTCTTGTTTTCCTTTTAGATTACATTTAGGTCTGTTTCTGCTCATCTAAAAATTTCTTATTCCTATATGAAAGTACAGGCTTACCTCGTTTTATTGTTTCACCTTATTGCACTTCACAGGTAACTGCGTTTTTTGTTTTTTGGGGTTTTTTTTATGAATTGAAGGTTTGTGGCAACCCTGCATTGAGCTTTCCGAGCAGCATTTGCTTGCTTCGTGTCTCTGTGTTACGTTTTGGTAATTCATGCAATATTTCAGCCTTTTTCATTATTATTACATTTGTTATGATGATCTGTGATCAGTGATTTTTGCTGTTACTATTGCAAAAAGATTACGACTTGCTGAAGGCTCAGACAATGGTTAGAATTTTTTAGCAATGAAGTATTTTTTAATTAAGGTACGTACATTGTTTTTTTAGACATAATGCTATTGCACACTTAATAGACTACAGCATAGTTTAAACATAGCTTTTGTATGCACTGGGAAACCAAACACTTCTTGTGACTTGCTTTATTGAGATACTTGTTTTATTTAGATGGTCTAGAATCGAACCCATAATATCTCCGAGGTATGCCTAAAAGGAGATGTCATTACATTCCAAGCTAATCACTTGGGCTATAAATTTAAACAGATAAATGCAGTTGTAAATGAAAATATCAATATAATTTCAGTTTCAGTAAAATCTGAAACTTGAATCAAGTGGTACATTTGACAGCTGTGTGCCAAGGAAGTGTCACTGGGATGGGTAGGGTTGCAAGCATGAAAGTTGAGAATATTGATGTTGATTATTTGCTCCATCTGGCTTATGGTCAAAATAAGTACAGTTAGGCAGCCAAGGTATATTCTTTTCTCAGGTAGGAAATAACTCTCAGAGAACTTGAAAGGTTAAATGCAGTCATAATGGAAAGTGATATTTTTGCATGTATATGAATTTTAACGTTTATTTAAGACTGGTGATCCCTTCACATGGAATATATTATTAGTAATATATGTGACATGGACCAGAATTTTGATATACTAATCATCATTAAGAAGTTTTCTCTTTTGTAACCAAAAATCAAATATTTTTTAAGAATTAAGAAATATTTATATTTTCTTAAAATCTAAACATGAAAGCGTCATATATATCATGTATATATTATGTATATGGATTGTGTCTAGATGGACCAAAAGGCTGTGAGCCAGGCTTTTTTGGGTGTCTACTAAGTGGTAGACACCAACATTATAACGAAGTCTTATTCTACTCCTGCCTTTGACACTGTTTTATTCTTTTTTATCTACCCATCTGGTGTCTGTATTTTATTTTAGAGGATTTCATCAAATGTATGGTAACCTTCAACTCTGCATGTATCAAGTGTGAGACACTAAAAAGCTATGTTCACACGTCCACACATTTCTTAGTGTCCTCTGGGGTTCACTCTAGGTCATCCCCTGGCCAGCTGGTTGATCCACTGGGTACCTTGAATGTTGATGTCTGTTGGTCTTAGGGATGATAATTGTTGTCCTGGAAGGACTTTCCATTTCTGGCTGGAATGTGGAAGGGGCAGATATAATCTTGCATTTCTGAAGGAGAAAGAACCTAGGGCAGGAAGACCGTCGCTGGAGTCTCAGTATCAGGATGCATAATTTCATTTAATCCCTCATTTTCATTCCTATACCTCCACCCTCCTGTCTGACTGATATCTCTAAGTCTGGATTTTCCCCGGTCTGTAGTTCCTGCCTCTTGATGGTATGAGCGAGAGGTAAAGTAGCTCTTGTCTCTGGTTTCCCCCACCCCAACTTTCCACTTGGTCTGTTGCCCACACTTCCTGAGATGTTCTGGGATTCTGTGGGAAAATCTCTGCGTTGCTCTGATGTCTCCTTCCGCAGGCTCCTGTGGGCTTGATGTTCCTTTACTCCTCTTTGCTAAACCATGTATCACTCTTGCAGCTGCTTTCCATATTCATATACTGTAGTCATAGGAGATTGAGTTTGAGCCTTCGGTTTTTGTTCTTGCTGTCTTAAGGGAGAATTCCTAGAAAATACAGGGTGGAAAAGTTTTCATTTTACCATCCAGAAAGTGGGAGTCTTACATCTTAAGTCTTAGCCTCTTAAGCAGTCTCCCTTTACTGTTTTTCTCTATCCCTCATAGCTACACCAGAGCTAGAGTTTAGAAATACAGCCATATCTGTCATTTTTATGCCTCCTACATAAAAATAAGCTTTTACCTAAAATATTGATACAGCCCTCTTTACTTTACATAGGACCCCTGCCTCATTCCTGTCCTCTTCTCTCTAGCTTTTCCATGTGCCTCTTCCCCGTGTTCTGACCAAATGGAATTATTCAGGCCAAATGGATTCAGAATTTAGAATATGAAATACACCTCTGCCCCTTAATAAGTTTCACTATCCTTCTTCATATATATATATATATATATATATATATATATATATATATATATATGGAATATGCTTTCCCCTTCTCTCTGCTTATCAAAGCTCATCCTTTTGGATGGCATTCCTCAATCTTTCATCATTCTTCTAGGACCTTCATAGTTGTGGCTTTCTTTTTTCTCTTTTTTTTTTTTTTTTTTTGTCCATTTTTCTTTAAACAAATTCACTTTTAAGAACTGGAGTAAATTGGCTTCATAAGGAAACTTTTATTCTGAAGTCAAGTGGGAACTATCCTGTGATTTTTAGGTAGGAAGGTAAATTAGTTTATCAGATTTGCATTTTAAAGCAGTCCCTATCTATAGCGTATAGAATAGTTTAGCGCATATCCTGCCTAATTTAGAGACAGTTTCTAGGACTTTTAAAGCAATTTGGGTGAGAGATGATGAAAAGCTGAACCAGAATAATTACAGCAGTAATGGAGCCGAAGGGTCAAAAGATATTAAGGAGATAGAATTAACAGAACTGGGTCAGAGATTGGGTGTGACAAATAAAGGAAAAAAGCAAAAGGAAATTATCAGAGTTTATTTTATGTTTACTTTAAAATTTACCTGCTTTCATAGACCTTCTTCTGATTTTCTGGGGTTGCTGACTCATGAATATTCACTTTTAATCAACCTTCAAACTTGAAATTTTTTTAAAAAGTTCATTACTGGTATTTTTCTTGATGTAAAAACTGAGAAATAAACTAGCTGAGTTGAACCATTTACTTGGTGAATCTATTACATATATTGTGATGATGTTTATATTATAAAAGCTTTTAATGGGTTCATTTTATAATAGTCCCTCATAGCCCTCAGTATTGAGATTTCTAGAAGGTCTGCAAGAGTCATGACATTGAACTCCATGGATCTTTTGGTCATATCAGTTCTGTGATAGCAACTGAAGATCCAGTCCGTGATCAAATTTCAAACTGAGTAAAAATAGAATGTTTCAGGTCTTAATTCCATACTGTAATTTTTCTAATCTCCTTTGCCCAACATTGCCTATCACTCAGGGATTTTTGAATCATACACTGAGGTGTACAAAATTATAGCTTTTAAAAAGAATATATAGGGAATTCCCTGGTGGTCCAGTGGTTAGGACTCTTCTCTTGCACTGCAGGGAGCCCGGGTTTGATCCCTGGTAGGAAACTAAGACCCCAGAAGCTGCGCAGCGTGACCAGAATAATAACAATAATAGGCAAAGAGATAGATTCTATTTTTTTTTTAAAGAATATATATATAAGTTCACCTCTCAAATTCCTATTTCTGTACAGCAGGAGAAAATTTATTTTTCCCAATTCAAAGTATTCAGTTACTTCTGGTTTAAATTTCAGTCCTATCAGAAAAGGCCCAGTCAACTTCAGATCCTTCTTCCCTTGTACATCTTTCTCCCTGAAGTGATAGTCTGGGGAGGGTTGGTGAAAGGGTGCTAACTTCCACGGCACCATGATGCCACATCTTATGGGCCGTTAGTGCCCATCAGTGCCACTGTCTGGTAAGTGGTGAAATTTATGATGTCTGTCAGACTGGAGTTATTATCATAACCTGTGCTCACATATTTCTTGCTTTTTGTCCTTTCCCATATTAGGTCTAAGCATCCTTCCTGTCCTGGTTTCAAATACTCTCTGGGCTCACTTGCTTTCCCTTAGAAAATCCCATATGATTCTCAGGAATTGGAAGAAAAAAATGGATGCTTTCCCATAAGCTTTTGGTAGGTGTTATGCTTTGTGAGTCCTTCTCGGGTCCAGATGCTACTATGAAACTCCACCCAGAGAGGTGGCCTGTTAGGTCGAATCTTAGCACCTTTGCTTCCTTCCAATTCTCTTCCCAGGACTAATTCTTCTCTTTGTGGGAAAAAACACTTTCATCACTGGTCACTCTTCCCTAATCTACCGTTTATGGCTTATCTTTTATGTGCTTAGTCCTTTGCTGATTTATGTAATGTGAAAACCCAATTATTACTGTTGAAATTGTTGGTTTTCAAAACAGTTTCTTTCTGCTATGGATTAGAAGAGCCTATTTGGCTTCTCAAAACCTATAATTTGAATAAACCAGAGAGCAGTGCTTACAGGAATATATCACTACTTCTTGAATGTTGGGGAGAAACTAATGTGTATAAATAAATGCAGGGTTGAAACTAGCTCAACTGATATTTAAGATCATCTGACTTCATTTATAATATTTCCTAAGTAGGTTATAGGTTAGTGTCTTTCTGTTAAAATAGGCTCTTGACTGAAGAGTCTGTCTTTCCCCACCTACTTCTCTACATTTCTTTGATCATTTAGCACTCATTAAAAATAAATTTGTATCTCATTGAAACATTTGTATACCTCAGTGTGTAGTGTATGCAGTAACAAAAACAGTCATAATAATTTTTATATAACTGTCAGGTTACTTATAATACACTCATCAAATACTGAATTATGGTTAAAAAGTTCAGGAGCAGTTTGCTGTGATACACAAAGGCAGTGCATTATATTGTCAGTAGTGAAAAAAAAAAATCATCATAAACAAAAGTTTAAGACTCCATGGAGAACCAAAGTAGATCTTCTGATGTTGTTTTACTGTAACAGGGTAAAAACAATATGATGTCTATATTTTGTCTTCTATTTTTGTTTGTTTGTTTTACAGCATACTTATTATTTATTCATTTGCCGTTTCATTGAGAAATAATTGATATACATCACTGTATACGTTTAAGGCATACAGCCTGATGGTTTGGTTTACATATACTGTGAAATTATTACCACAGTACGTCCAGTTAACATCCAACTTGTCATATAGATAGATACAGTAAAAAGAAAAAAATGGGAGGGGGAGTCTTCTTGTGATGAGAATTCACAGAATTAACTCTCTTAACAAATTTCCTGTGTATCATATAGCAGTATTAACTGTAGTCATCATGCCACGCGTTACATCCTTAGTGCTTATTTATCTTGTAACTGGAAGTTTGTACCTTTTGCCACCTTTCTCCAATACCCCCTCGCCCTCCACCCTCCGCCTCTGGTAACCCCAAGTCTGATCTTTTTTCAATGAGGTTTTTTCATTTGTTTTTAGATTCCACATGTAAGTGAGATGATACAATATTTGTATTTCTCTGTATGACTTATTCCACTTAGCATACTGCCTTCAAGTTTCATTCATATTGTGGCAAATAGTAGGATTTCCTCATTTTCTATGAGTGAATAACATTCCATCGTGTGTGTGTGTATAAATTTATATATCTATATTTTATATATCTATATATGTACCACAACTTATTTTTCCATTCATCCATCGATGGACACTTACGTTTTTTTCTATGTCTTAGCTATTGTAAATAATGCTCCTATGAACACGGGGTTGCAGATATCTTTTTGAGTTAGTGTTTCTATTTCCTTTGCATATATTTCCAGAAGTAGAAATGCTAGATCATATGGTAGTTCTATTTTTAACTACTTGAGGATCCTCCATACTAATTTCCCTAGTGGCTATACCAATTTAAAATTCCACCAGTAGTACACAGGGGTTCCCTTTTCTCCATATCCGTGTCAGCATTTGTTATCTCTTGTCTTTTTGATAACAGCCATTCTAACAGGCGTGAGGTGCTATCACATTGTGGTTTTAATTTGCATTTCCCTAATGACTAGTGATATTGAACATCTTTTCTTATACCTGTTGGAATTTTGTGTATTTTCTTTGGACAAATGTCTATTCAGATCCTTTGCCTATTTTTAATTGGGTTATTTGTATTTTTGGTATTGAATTGTACAATTTCTTTATATATTTTAGATATTAATTCCTTTATCAGATTATACTGTTTGCAAATATTTTTTGCCCATTCCATGGGTTGTCTTTTCACTTTGTTGATGATTTCTTTTGCTGTGCAGAAGCTTTTTAGTTTGGTGTAGTCTCACTTGTTTTTTGTTTTGTTTTGTTTCTTGTGCTTTAGATGTCATATCCAAAACTTCATTCCCAAGACCCATGTCAAGGAATTTATTCCTATGTTTGTTTCTAGAGGTTTCATGTTTTCAGGTCTTAATCCATTTTGAGTTAATTTTTAAGTGGCATAAGATATGGGTCCAGTTTCATTCTTTCACATGTGACTATCTTAATTATCTCAGCAGCATTTATCGAAGTGACTGTCTTTTCTCCATTGAGTGCTCTTAGCTCTTTTGTCAAATATTAGTTGATTATATATGCATGGTTTTATTTCTAGGCTCTCAATTCTGTTCCATTGGTCTATTTATCTGTTGTTATGCTAGTACCATATTGTTTTGATGACCATAGCTTTATAGTATAGCTTGAAATCAGGAATATTGCCTTCTATTTGACCCTATTATTTTATAATTTACAAATTAGCACTGTAAAAGAAATACTATAGGATCAAATAATTAAGAGATCATTACAACTTGCAGCAGTTTTCCTTAATTAGTTAGGTCAACTACCTTTGGGTGGACAGCTAAGATTTAAGGATTTGACAAAAGTACTGTCTTATAATGCTAATAAACCAATTATGATTAATGTAAATATGAAAATGTGAACTAATAATACTATATGACATTTAACAAATATTTAGTAAGTGAAAGGCCATGTTCCAAAAGTATAAATTTATTAACTCCTCACAATAATCCCATTAATAGGTAATACTATTATTGCCATTTTACAGATGAGAAAAATCTTACACTGAGAGGAAATAAATGTTCAGTCAGTATCCACATGGATATTGAGTGGCAGAGCAGAAATTCCAACCGTATAGACTGTTCCTTAAAGAATACCTGCTGTTGCATAATAGGCCCTAAAACCCATGCTGATAAGTAAGAAATATAAAGTATGCCATGGTGCCTTTAATTTCTATTATTTTAAATTACTGTAAATGCATTATTAAACATACAACTGTGCTAGAGTTTCTAAGTAGCACTTTGGTAAATGTAATCTCATTAATTCTTCTGAATTGACTGAAATATAATTATTACATGAGATGACATTTATATTCATAATATTGCAGTTTAAACATCTGAAACCAGCTTTCCTCAGATGTTTTAAGGTAAATGATATTTAAAGCTTTGGTCACAACCTTGATGACTTAAACACTCAATGGCCCTGTAGACAATACCAAATATTGATTTACGATTGATACGATATTATTTTCAATTATATCAGTTTCTTCACTAAAAAAAAAAACTGTAATTCATACCATAGTCCTACAAAATAAGTACCACACATTTCACTCATTCAACTGAGGCTAAGAGGTTAAATGCTGTGATTATTTTTATGGGAATGAATCAAGGGCAACTTTGGAGCTCAGATCCAAAATCCAGACATGATTTCACCATTCTTTTGTGTTTATTTGAACAACAGATTCTAATGATGATTGACAAGGTTGATTGTATCTTCTCTTATCAGGTTATTACAGAAAGTTTATTGATGAGTTTTAAATATATATATTTATATACCATGTGTCCTTTGCTTGAAAACTGTCTCCTTAAAGACACAGTTCCAATGTCCACTTTTTTAAATTTAATTTTTTATTTTTTAAAAAACAGGAAAATATAAGTTTATATATACTTAATTTTAAATATATGTATAAGTTGCTTTGTAATTGTTTTATATTTCCTAATCTAGATTATAACCCTTTGAAAATCACTGATTTAACTTGAATCAGGTATCTTCTACACATGTCTGTTAGAAAGAGTAAGTAAATAAAGTGCATGGGACTTAGTTTTTAAATTCATTTATTTAGTCTGAATAGATTTTTCTGATTGCAGCTAAGTCAGAGCTACTATCTGAGCAAAGTTTCATGTGTTAGAGATGCTGGACGAGTCAAAGCACTCGGGCTTGGGATTCCTCTAAAAGGAATCCTGGACCAAGTGAAAACGTATTTCATGAGCTCAGCCAGAGGCTATCCCAACAAGGTCTTGAAGCCAACCAGCTGGTTTCCCATCTGTTTTCCCACCTGAGTCCCAGGAGGGATTTGGATAGAGGCTAAGGCACTGTTGACATGCATTTGGAAAATAAAAGTATTATTGTTTTTAGTTTTAATACATTCCATTCTGTGTATATTTAAATAAGTTAAATGAATATATTTTCCATAATTTAATGCCTTTATCAAAAAAGAGGAATCCATGCAACGTGGAGTTTGTTGGAGGTTGTGTCATGATGGAGGCATTGCAGGCCTGGATGAGAACATCGCAGCCTTAAAATTGGATGCATTCCCCTGAGTTTGGATGGCAGACAGATCTGTGGCCCCAGTGAATTAGATAGCAGGAGTCAGAGATGTGAGTAGTGTAAGAAAGCAACGAGTACAGTTTCTCCAGTCGTCAACCGCCAATACTTTCAAATTTTTTAACCTTTGCAAAATGATAACATCAACACATATTTGTTGGAAAGCCATCATAGCAAATAACACTTAGATGCCATAAACCGATAATAACAGCAGACCCTTTTTCAGGGCTAACTCTGTGACCAGCACTTTACAAGTGCTATTTTATTTATTCCTGACACAATTTTATAATGTAAGTATTATTATTATCCTTGTTTTTCAGATGAGGAATCAGGTTTAGAAAGGATAAGCAACTTGTTCAGTGTCCCAGGGGTGGCAAGCAGTCTGCTGGGCCTCAAAGCCAGGTCTGCTTGACTACAGAACTCATGTTCTTCATCTTTGTGGATCCTTTAAAGTCAATTAACTGGTGCTTATAACTCGCTGCCTAGGGGACAGGCACAAATCAAGCCTGGCTTGCCCTGAAATTTCTACTAGAAACCAAACAATTAATGCTATCATTTGATTGATGTGTAGATGAACGGAAAGTGCTCAATTTTTTATATTCTAAACAGTATAAATCCTTATACAATTAAAAGTTTACAATAACACAGGCAGACTCAAATCTTGAGGAAAATGATCACCAAATAAAAGTGTCTATCTAGAAATCATGTGTTTGTTTTCTAATTCAGGAGACAGTTGTGCAAGTGATTTTTCTCACGCTTTAATATCTTCAGTATAAAGAAGATCATGAACATGGAGAAAGATGTAGTGTTGCTGTCATGTATGTTTTTCTTATGCAACAGGATGCTTCAAATTATTTATGTCTTTCAGGACACTTAATACCACTACATATGCATTAAGATGCCACTTTGTATTTTCTAAAATAAAGGAACACCCTCTTTTTCTTCTATGTTGTATTTTGGAATGTTTGTACCTAGGATACATTAAAAAAAACTTAGTGGTCCCACTTTTAGGTTTTGGTCCTGTAAAAAATACTAGTATATGAATGTGCCAAGGTATCTTACAAGTTTAGATGCAGTGGAAACATTTTAAAAATAGTTAAATATCCATCAACAAGGGATTGATATTATGTATAATATTACATCAAAAATAATGAGAAAATATATGCAAAATGGTTTTAGAAGTGTTATTAAAATACTGTTACATAAAAAACTGAAAAATGCAGTGATAAGTAAAATTGAGCTAGATTTGGTTACGCATTCTGTCATGAGCATGTGTATGTGTGTGTAATATTGTGTCATGTGGTGAAGTGTCTAGGCGTAGAAAAAATCCTAGAACTATTTATACCAAGTTATTCAAAAGTGGGTGGGGTTGCAAGTTGTGGGGAAACCTCCATTTCTCAGTTTCTACACTTTTATTTTGTTTTCACAAAAACATGTATCAGTTTTGTTAGAAATAAAGAAAGCATTTTTTTATATTTTGCTCGGCACTCAGTGCTCATGACTACAAGGCTCAATTTACCTTTCCGATCTAATTTGTCACAATTTCAGGCGTCCTGCCTTAATTATATAATTTACAACTGTGCCCTTGATTCCTTTTTTCCTCTGCCTTTCTGTATCTTGTCCCCTCTGTGGGGAAAGCCCTTTCCTTCACTTCCTATCTTTAGGTTCTATTATGTTTATAGTTCTAATTCCAGTGCTTCTATAACACATTTTTATGTGTATATTTCTCAGTTAATTGTCCTCCTCTATTCTCATTTCAAATTTTGCATTCTTCTATCATATCACATATTATAATCTGCCTTGTAATAAATGTATTAATATGTCCATATGAGCCATTCATGAAATTAAAGTCTTAACTTATTTATTTCCTTACATTTAGATTACATTATATCAGTAAGTGCCTATAACATTGGAAAAGTTAGTAACATTTTATTTTTGTGACGTTTTTGAACAGTTTCAGTTTTTTCTTCTATCATAATCTGTTATTGGAGAGGCACCTCTACTTTATGTAGATTGCCAACCTTATGGCTCATAATCTGCTCGTCGATTCTGTATTGTGATTTCTATGTAATAACTGCATTTGCTTCCTCTATTCTCTTATATAAATGCATTTCAAGAGGCTGAAATGGGATATGACAGTTCAAATAAAATAGCTTAGGCATTTGCAATTATTTCATAAAATGATGCCAAAATATTGTCACATACAGTATCTCACATGACAAATTTAATTAAGTCTTCTCAGAGAAACACACATTTTTATAGTAAGATTCTGGTATAAATCAATCCAGGTGGCTTCCTTTTACAAGGACAGGCAGATTATTTTCAGTATGATAGAACCAGGGGCAAGAGAGTAAAAACTCAAACTGATTTGCAAACAGGAGCTTCCTCAGTAGTCATCCAGGAAGGGAGTTTTGCTGTGTCACAAGTGACTAGTCCCGGGTTGTGAAAAAAGAGTGAGTCATCCCCCTTTGAAACAAGAGATAAGTGGGGGAAAGAGCTGTTTAAAAATTATTTTACAACTATTTCCTTTGGAGCTATGACTCCTTAAGCTGGAATGTGATCCAGAATAACTTCCCTTTGAATCCAACATTTGTCTTAAGCATTTTTATTGCCTCTCTTTTCCCTCGTCCCATCTCACTTCTTCCCTCCCTCCGTTCAACAGATTTACACGGACTGGGCCAACCACTACCTGGCAAAATCGGGCCACAAGCGGCTGATCAAGGATTTGCAGCAAGACATTGCAGATGGAGTGCTGCTAGCAGAAATCATCCAGATCATTGGTAAGATCTGCCCTCTGAGAAAAGCCATGAAAGTTTCTGCGCCCACGCACTTCGGTAAAATACAATTTAATTTGGATGCTTAAGAACTTGGTCCATGTGTCTCTGAGATTAATGCAGCTCTCCCCGTGATTTAATTAAAATGTTTATGTGAGAATGTTTGAAAAAGGCAGTTTGGCCATACTTTTAAATGGCTAGAACTGTATCTTTACATACACTGAATTGTCAGAAATGAACGCTTCATTAAACCATATGTCTCCCATGTGTGCATTTCGTTAGCTGGAGCAACTCATACACTCTGAGATTCCTTGAAACTATATCCTGATCCAGCAGGGACAATTGTGAAAGGTTTCATGCCAGCAGTCATTTGGCACAGGCTAAGGAATTAGCAGCAACTTCCTTCTCACTCACTTTTTTTTTTATTTGCCTGATTTGTGCATATGGACCTGGCGGCTGCTAACAAGAGTGTCTTCTTGTACACGGCTTAGGAGGCAGAGTGAATGTAGCACCAGCATTTTGCTTGGTGTTTTTTTTTTTTTCTTTTTTTCTTAGTCTCCTTTTTTTGTGTTTCACTTCATGGCTTAAGCATGTCGTTCTTTTTTTCTCTCTTTTATTTTATTTCTTGGCTTTAGCAAATGAAAAAGTTGAAGATATCAATGGATGTCCTAGGAGTCAATCTCAGATGGTAAGAATCATGTTTATTCTGAATATATTGCTTGTCTTCACTTCCAGAGTTAACTGCATTTATAAATGGACTAGAAGTTTCTTTTGCATGTCTCTCTCCTTGTTTAAGAAACCATTTGATCATATTCTATCATATATATTTCTTTGGGCGCAATTTAGGAAGAAGTGATAACAACAATACAGTTGAATATGTATGACTCCTGAAGAACCAATCTCCAGTGTTTTATCAGATTCTTGACCTTTTTTTTTGTTCTGATGTCTGAATAATGTAACACTGGTCTTGGTGGCAATAAATCCCATTTCCAGTTTTAAGTGGAGCCTTTTTGTCTGAACAACTGGTTTGAAGAACAAAAGTTGCCACGTGCATTTTAAAAATATATGAATAGTATTTTCTTCGCTCATAACAAAGTCCAGTGTAAACACATGGACTCTTCAACACTTTTGGAGATAACTCTAAGGGCAGGCTGCTGGAATTTTGCTGAGCAGGGACTGACTAGGAGATATGATTCATAGCCTTTTCCAGAAAGTTGTCGATCTAGAGGTCTGTCTGTCCCCCAGCCCTCTCTTATTTTTACCACTTGGTAAAGCCTAGAGTTTTATAATAAAATAATAGATTAATAAACTGCTGAGATAAAAACCCACCCCTTTCTTAATTAAATAGCCACAACTTTATTTTATAGGACAATATGAAACCAAAATGCCTTAACTGAAGTTATGTCAGCAGATATAATCAGGAATGACAGCCAAAATCCACAAGATGAGGTTTCCTCCAAAACTCTTTTTAGCATAGAATAGGCATTTAAAATAAAAATAATGAGTACTTAATTGACAGAAACTGCAAGAATGAAAAAAATGATGAACTGTTTTGACCTGCTGACCTGCTTTATTTAATGTCAGAAAACTGAAATCCAAAATAATAAAAAGAATTTATTTTTAAAGAGTGATTAACTAGCATGTCTGGGTGTGTGTGTGTGTGTGTGTTTAAGCACTCCTCTAAGGCCCTACTACAGTGTCATGAACTCTGTGTCGCTCTTGTGAAAAAAATCACTATAAAGAAAGATTCTCTGTAAAACATTTCAGTTTTAAGGAAACTTCCTGATCTAATTACTCTGGGCACAAAGACGACTCTATTAAAATTAATTATAGTTATTTCCTGAAGTTTTACTGGAAGTAGTTATAATACCTTTAGGCCCTGCTATAATAAAAGCTGCACGATGATGGGAAAGACATGTAACTTCTCTGAGCCTCAGCTTTCTCATCTGTAAAATGAACCCTAATTATGATATGATAATGACATATAATTATGGACATTCTTTACTACCTAAACTGATATGGAAATGCAAAATAGTATTGCTACAAACTTTATAAAGAGCACATTCATGAATTAATACCTGTTAAAATATTTTTAAGGCTTTATATTAAAAAGCTCTATAGTCCCTGAATATCATATGTTATTTCTCAAACCCAACACTGTTGGTTTTACTTTCATTATTTCAACCATAAAGAGATGTTGGATACTAAAACTCTTATGTTCTCTGCTGGCATTCCAATTTGATTCTGATTACAGTTCAATAAATAGCCAAGCTATTACTTCATGACAGATAATAAACAAATAAACCTTCAAAACTCATAACTATAGATAGAGATGCGGTCCTTAGATATTTATCTGAAACATCTGTGCCTAAAATTCTACAAATCTGAAAATATTCTCATGGGTATAAGACTCTCTTAATTTTATTACTTCCTGTTCCTTATTAGCCCCCAAATGTCATGCAACATCTAGCATACATGTTATGTTGATATTTCTGCTTCTGATTTAAAACAAACAGAAAAACCAAAACCTGAGAAATGCAAATGTTATAAAATAGGTGATTATTTTTTTCCAGCCAAAAAGTTTTAGTCAGAATTACACTGAATTTTGAGTCACGATGACTTGTACCCTCATTTTTTTTGATGTGGTTGAATTTCTAACCTGAAATTGGCATGCCTTCAATAAGGTGATTCAGAAGAATACATATGACACAAATGTAACTTTTTTGGCGGAATTATTTTTGCCTCTGTTCTTAAGAATTGGCATCGGTACTATGTTACTATGTTACTAATGAATAAAAATTCCAGATTTTAAGTGAGACAAAAAGTAGAGGAAAGAGAATTATGATAGCATGACTAGGCTTATAAATTTCATACATCTTTTCCAAACAGGATGTTGCCTGTTTCTTTATTGTGTAACAACCGAGCAGTGCTGTGTTAGTAACGGCGAGCACTGTCCTTACTTATAGAACTACTTGTCCAATGCTTTTTATATATCTGATTTTTCATGGCCTTTGGTTGGCGTTCATGTTTAATAACAAAAGGTAAGGTAAAACTAGGTCTGCTACTGTTTCTAGTTACAAATTGTCTTTTTTTAAATTTCAAACTTGGTAACCTTTATTGGATCATTTTCAGCCTTTAGTAATAGAAGTTCTCTCATGGTACGAATGTATGGTATATTGATGAATAACAGCCAGCTATTCATATTTAGGCAATATTAACTGAGCACATAAGGCACCAGGTGTAGGGACAATTGAGGATCAGAGGAGCAAATTTTCAAATAAATAATAGCAACAGTGTTAATAGGGAAGAACAAAAGGAATGTGAAGGAAGTGAGCTTGGTATGTTCCAGAAGCAGAAGACGACTGTGGTTTGAGCACAGTGAGAGGTGATTGGAGGGGACGACGGAAGCCTGATTATGTAGGACCAAAGGAAGGAGTTTGTATGTTACTCTAAGTTGATTGAGGAGCCTTTGGAGGACTTTTAAAGCTGGGCTGTGTTGTGATTTGATGTAAATATTAAAAATGATCACCCCAGGTGCTTTCTGGGCATTGTAGAATACTTAAGTGTTGGCCTTTGGTTGGGTATGGGAGATGAAAAATATAGGGACTGTGCAGTGGTCCCCGATTTTTTGGCCTGAATGAGTAAGTAGTTACCATTAAACCAGATGATTATTATAGAGGGAGAAAACAGGCTAAAAGATGAAGAAGGGAAGAGGACAAATTCAGATTTTGACAAGTAGAATTTGATGTACCCATTGGAACGTGAAGTAGGAGGTTATTGGAGGCAATTAGGCATGTGATTCTAAAGGCCAGAAGTAAGATATTGGTTAGAATATACCTACTGCGTAGATAATGGTTAAAGCCATGGACAAGGACGAGATCTCTAGGAGGTCTGTGTAAAGTCAGAAAGGAAGAAAGCTGAGGTTCTCACACTGAGGAATACCAACATGTGTGTGATAAGCAGAGGTGAAGGAGTCAGAAAAGGGTGAAAAGAATGGTGAGAAAGTGAGCCCATCACTGAGAGAGTGGATCAACAGATATGGATTGTTAATCCTTAGGGTAGCTGTGGTAGCTTAAGCTGTAGTACATACTTGGACTAACCCAGTGGGACAGGGCAATGTAAGATGGGGAAAATGTGGCAGATGCTGTCAAATGCTACCTAGTCAATGGGTTGGTATACCAGAAGGCAGGAGAGTTAGTTTTGGTAATTAGACAGGCGTTAATGACCTTCATGTAAACATCTTCTGTAGAGTGATCATGTGTTCAAGAATAGCTGAGAGGTGCAGATATCCACTGAGTCTTGAATGATCTCTCCAGGACTTTCCTGTTGAAGGATGAATAAAAAATATATAGTTTGAGAGGAAGTCAAGGTGAGGGGAGTTTTTGCAAGTGCGGAAGTAGGCAGAGAAGGAGGAAGCAATAGGGAAAGGGGAGGATCCAGGGGGATGGGGAGACAAGTGACCATGCCAGATCCTCAGGGATGTGGCAGAGGAGGAAATTTGGAGTCTGTGTGGAAGATTTAATGTTGGAAAACAATGGGGATACACTTTCCTTTCATAAGGGGATATGATTGCTTGAAGAGGTGGTATTTGTTAGTGGATTACGTAGAAATGGAAGGAATTCAAATCAATATGATAATGACTTCAAACTATTAGATACTATTAATGTGCTCTTTTCCATGTCATTCTCTAATGGTTACCTTATAATATAAAGAAAAAACATTGATTATAGTATTTTATAGCAGATAAAGAAAATTCAACAAAAATTCTTTCAAATATCATTGGCTAAAGGGCACATATTTAAGAAAAATATGAACTTGTCTTTATTAGCAGGATTATTGAGAGGTTGATTCATATTTATTCCAAGTTTCAACTGCTATATATTGCTATCTTTCCTTAATAAGTTTGAGACCAAACTCATCCTGAAAAACACAGAACTAAGTTTGTAGGAGCTTATTCAACACTATATTTAACCTCATCCAAAGATGAAGTTACTAATGTGGATGACACCTGTTAAGTAATTTCTAGGTGGGTGGTATCAGGATTCAAAATATATGCTGCATGCCACAACTCTGGTGAGATTACATGAGGAAATAAATTAGCCAACTATAAATACCAGGAACATCCAGAATGCCCAGCAGATTAAAAATAGCAGAAAAAAAATGCCCAACATGTATTTGAAATGCAGAGGCACAAGTGCAAGGTTCTTAGACAAAAATGTAAGACACGTAGAGGAAAAGTTGTTTTGAAAACAAAATTTTCTTTATTTTAAAATAGACCATTAGAGCACTTGGCCAGTTAGCTCAGTTGGTTAGAGTGGGGTGCTAATAAACTAGGCCATGATATTTAATAATCTTCATAAATGCATGGAGGGGTTAGGAAATTTGATCATGTGAAATAGTTGCAAACCAAGAATTAGATGGTGGGGCAGAGGTGAGGGCGTGGTTCCCAGCCTGTCCTTCCTCTTCGCTGCTTCCTCCCTTCACCTCACTCTAATAGCTCGACTGGTTTTTTCAGCCACAACATTCTCCCTTCTTTTCTATCATATCATATTGTTTAAAATTTGCTGAGATGCGGATTTTTGGAAAACTTGTGCCTCTTACCCTTTTCTATTCCTAGGAGATGAAAAATTAGGTTTTAGTCTTCCCTTAATTCTCTGATTCCATGTCCCACGGGGTTATGGCTGCCACAATAATTACCATCATGGATTTCACAGGCATCTTTATTCCATTTCTATAGTTTACAGCAGTCCAGACAGTGAAACTATTCTTGACAGAAAAAGTATCCTGTTCTTTTATCACCATGCTGTCCTTTTAAGTTTTAATTCTTTCAGCCACTGCTTGTTATTGCTGCCCTTTTAAAGGATCTATTTAGGTAAGATAAGAAGATGAGGCTCCTAACCAAATAGGGAAGAGATAAAATATTGGAATGCTCTAAAGGTTTAGTAAAATCTTATAAATGGCACGCTGCAGGATGCTAGCACTATGACTCAGAGGAGTGGAATATTGCTAAGTTAGTCCATTCACATGATCCCCTGCCATTTTGAAACTGTTCATCTTCTGGAATGTCTAGAAAAAGATAGCTTAATGAAGACAAATGCTTTCCTACAAATAGAGCTCTGATCTCTAAAGAAATAGTAACTGAAAATCTCTACTTTGTAGTTTCCTTAATGATTCATTATTTTTATTTAGGCTCCCACTTCAGGAGAAAAAGCATAAACTACAAGTATTAGGAAATTTATATTAAATGATTAGAGTATCACCCTGATGATTTTTAAAACTGAGTTTGTCTCTAGAAGTTGCTCTGTATACTTGTAAAGTTTGAATGAAGTAATTGAAATAACATGGGGGTGCTGAGAGTAAGTGTGTCATGTTGAAAGGACAGTGGTCACTGGAATTCTAATTCTGATTAGATGATCCAGGAAAAAGAATTCAGTAAATGCTCAGAGTTTTCACTCATTTCTGTAATGAGGAAAATTAGACTGATTAAAGTCTGTTAGAACTCCGACTTGCTAGACTGATTTAATGAAACACCAAAGACCACGGTCTGTTCAATATTTCATCTTATAGATATACCTGGGTTTTTAATCTTTATAGCTTTTTAAAACTACATTCATAGTAAAGTAAGCAAGACATTTCTTAGAATATATTACGTCTAATTTACAACAATATTTTTATGAAAGTTATGAAAGTTATCTGGTCTGCCATTCAGAAATTAAATAAATGCTGAAGACACAAGAATGCTTTTCTACACTAATTTTATATTATAGAATAAATAGTGTAAATGTTTTTCTTATGAGTATCAATATTTAAATTGGTTTGTGCCGTTAGTAGGACAAATAGAAATTGAAGTTAAGTAACTCCCTTTGGGTTGGACACCAGATTCCACATACAAATTTTTTCCTTCTTTCTGGAGACAAGATATAAAATATTTCTGGTTTTGCAGGTAGTTGTTAAGCTTTATTCTGTACATAAAAAATTGCAAAGGTACTTAATATTTCTACTATATATTTAAATACCAACCACTTTCTTAAACATTTAGAATGTTCTTTATCCTGATAGTTTTGACTTAAAATGCTGTAAGTTGTTTCCCACTGATAAGCCACTATCTGAGTAAACACAAAATACCATCATACCTTGTATTAGAAAACATATTTTGCAGCAATCCTTTTGTAATTTTAGTTTTATTACCCTCACTAATCTAGTTTTTTTTTTAAAGAACTTACTGCTCCATCTTTTTCAACCCTTCTTGAAATTAATAGAAAATTAACTGAGAAATTTAATACTCAGTACTAAAAAATATGAAATAAGAGCAGTTTTTAAAACCCTAGTTCAGAAAACCATATACTAAGATATGAAGCCATTTTAAATATGACCTATGATAGTCTTAGCTTAAAAACCTATGGTGATTAAACAATGTTTTTAAAAAAATACTTCCATAGGACAGAAAAAGGAAATGAAATGGGGGAATCTTATTCACTTGATCTCAGTATAATCATTTGGCAAGTATATCTTTGATAAAATAAATTATTTGAAAATCAGTAGATGTACCCAATCTACTTGTTTTATGATATTACATTTAAATGATTTTAATATGAATTAAATTAAACTGACCTGTGTGGATAGCCACAGACAAAATTCATGACATGTCTGGTTACACTTTGAAAAATTATATTGCCCGTTTGATTTGTATTAGCCATGTTTCAAACATTAAAAAAATATTATGAAATCATATCATAGAAGCATCAAATTTTAGAGATGGACCTGAGAGTTCAGCCATATCAGTATCGCTTATTGATTCATCTTCAGGTTGAATGTCAACCATCTTTATCCAGTGCTGTACTAGATGCTTTGCTTGCATTTTTCATTGAGTCATCATAGCAAACCTACAAAAGAACTTGTCTCACTGAGGCTGCCTGTGTCCCTATTTAGTAAGTGGAAGAATCAGTGTTTGGTCTCACGTCTATCTGAGTCTAGGCCAAATTGCTTTAAAACTTATTAACAAATGCATTTAAAAAAATACGGCCTGGGACTCAAGTCTTGAGATTTTGATCTCTTCCTCTTCTTCCCCCTCCCCCTCTTCTTTAAAGTTTGGATCCCTCTCCCCCCGCTCCAAACTTGCAATATAAATGAGCATTTTTCTTTAATATTATGCTTGTTTCTTCCATCTATGACAGGAATAAAAGCTTTGGTTAGGTTGGGAGAGGGTGTGGGCATATGAGATAAATAATGATTTATAAATTTTGTGGTGAAATTATGCATTTGGAAAATAATTAATTGTTATATGTAACTTTAGCCCTATATCTAAACAGATATTATTTGTTTAGAATGGTCTTGTAACTTCATAATAAAAGAGTAAGATTCCTTGTTTTGTTTTGTTCTCTGAAACAAACCGAGAAGCAGGAATTATTAAAAACCTACAGAGTATATTTTCAGGTCAATGAGTACTGACATAGTATTTTATAATTTTATATTTATAATACTTTATATTGGCAATTATAGCCTATAATGAAGATTTAATGTCATCTATAATTGGCAACTAATATTAAATGATGTTCATTATTCTCTAATCACCAAGTCAGTTAAAGCAGAATATAGAATTTTAAACAAAAAATAATTTTTATCTGATAAAATTCTAATAAATTTTCCATATCTGTACCCTTATCTATCTATCTATCTAGTCACATACACACTTCTGTTATATATGTGTTTATATAAAGCTTTCCTAGTATGAAAATTTATACATACACACATGTACACACAGACATAGATACACATATGCCTAGTATGGAGCTAAGCTCCTCATAAACATCTGTAATCTGAGGCTTCAGCAGAGTAAAAACTTTATTTCTAACAGTGTGTAAATTGCATAACTATGATTCAAACACAGATTTATTTGACTGCAAAACTTTAAACTATTATACTATAGTGCTTAATTAATGAACTGACTCCTTGTAGCTAACCCCAGACCAACTAAACACAAAAACAAACTGAAGAGCTAAACAAAATTTCTATCTCCTACCTCTCCCTATCCCACAACACAAACTAACGAGATAGGAGAGGAAAACATGGGACATAGCATTCGATGACGTGAAATACCTAAACTGTACCTTTCACCTCCCCTCCCCACAGACTTAACAAATCAAACCTCAGAGGGCAAGGCCTAGAACTCTGCATGCTTACAGATCCCAGCTGACCCTTAGGCTTGCTAAAGTTTTGGGATATACTGCTCTGCTGCACTAGTTTCCTGGGACTGCTATAACAAATTATCACAGATGTGGTGGCTTCAAACAGTAGAACTTTAATCTCTCACTGTTTGGATGCCAGAAGTCTGCAATCAGTATCACAGGGCCAAAATCAAGGCTTCAGCAGTCCTGTGTTTCCTCCAGAGGCTGTAGGGGGAATCCATTCCTTGCCCATTCCAGCTTCTGGTGGCTGCCAGCGTTCCTTGGCTTGTGGCCACATCAGTCATTCTGTATGTTCATCTACCGGGAGATAAAAATGCATTGGTTAGTTGTGAAATAATTTGGAATCATTTAAACCTTATGAACTTAGAATATGGATGGAACAAATAGATTTTGCATACTCTTTCTGTCCTTCCTTTCACACGACACAATTTCATCCTTACATTCAACCACAGATTTATGGAGCACCTATCTTGTGCCAGGCCTGTAGCCTAACTGCCTGTCAATCATGTAGAGAGCTTGAGTCAGAAGCTGGAAATGGCTCAGTCAGAATGTCTAAATTATAGTGGTAGAAAGCATAATGTGGCAGAAATGGTGATTTCATTGGAGACTGACAGGGTTGTGTTTGAATTCTGGCTCTGCTATTTATTAATTGTGTAAACTTGTACAAAGTATGTCATTTCTAAGCCTCTGCTGAATGGCCAAAATAATATCAAATTTACCAGAGTCTGTGGTAAAGATGAAAAAAGGGTTTTGCATTTGCAGTAAATAATACCCATGCTTAAAGCTGTGTATGAGACTTCCCTGGTGGCGCAGTGGTTGAGAGTCCGCCAGCCGATGCAGGGGACACGGGTTCGTGCCCCGGTCTGGGAAGATCCCACATACCGCGGAGCAGCTGGGCCCATGAGCCATGGCCGCTGAGCCTGCGCATCCGGAGCCTGTGCTCCGCAACGGGAGAGGCCACAACAGTGAGAGGCCCGCGTACCGCAAAACAACAACAACAACAACAAAAAAACTGTGTGTGAACTCCCTTCCTGTGCTGGGTTAAGTGGTGAAGGAAAAAGTAGCTTTCAAACCATTTCCCGTGCTTCTCTTCTTGACATGTAGTGTCCAGTTCCTCACAGTGCAGCCTGTTCACCTAGTGTGTTATGAAGTTAATATTTTACAAATGACATATTAAAATTAAATACACTAAAATAGACTTTTTAAAAATCAGAGTGCATTGCAGATAGAATGGGTAGAAATTGACTTGTGAAACTTTTATTAATTTCTATCTATAAACCTATGTATATACTGTGTGGTCATATAAAATAGATATCTTCAGTGCAACGCTGACCATTTCTTTCGCATCAGAAACACCATTAGTGCCCTGAGCTCTACTATCAAGCCCAGGCCCTTAGCAAGACGTGGAAGATGTTCCACATCTAGCCCCTGTTTATCTCTATGGCCTCGTCTTCTGCCGCTAGATTTTCCAGATCTCAAGATACTTGTTCCTGGAGTCTTTCTGCCTGTTCTCTCCTCCAGCATAGTTTCTTGAAACCTTCTGAAGGCCACCAGCCTTTGGAGGGGCCTGTTTTCGCATTGATAAACAAAGATGTTGTGGAGAAAGATTTAAGTGGGGTTCAACTCTTAATATTCCTGGCTATTCTGAATTCCCCAGTCCCTTAACTAATGGTGTTTCTCAACCCTGACCAGTTCACATATTGCTCCTTCTTTGGGTTCACTTCACCCCACATCCTGTTATTTGGTTAACCCTTCCTAACCTTTCAGGGACTGGCTCAGGCTTCCCTTGAAGCAGAAAAAAAAATAATGTGGGAGTTAATGATACAGGCTCTGTTTTTGACATATTCTCTCTGTGTATCCTTGAGCATCTCAGTTTAATTCTCTGATCAACACTTTTATCATTGGAAAAATGCTATAATTATGGCAACTTCAGAAGAAGGTATCTCTGTAACCATGATAGAGAAGTCTTATTTACTAATAACTTTCTCCTTTCCTGGTCCGTTTACCTCTGATCATGAATAGACTGTTCTGCATGCTTCTTTAGGAGTCTGTGTTTCTCTGATTATAACATTCATCACATTACATTGGAATTATCTCTCCTGTGAGACTATATATATTTTTAAGGGCTTGGACATGTCTCAATGAATAAATAATTGTTATGGAGTGAATGAAAGCAAACATCTTAAGAATATTTAACCAATGCAAAAACACTGTTGCATTTTACTTTAATTCTTCAAACATTTATATTTAAAAGTTATATTAAAATCTTTGGCTAAAATCTATATAATTATTTGAATTTTATGATAGGATGGGATTTTGCTCAAACTGAGCCATCGTATCTATTTATTTTTGGTTGAAATCAAATGTAATTAATTTATATAATGATACTAGCAGTGTATGTTTATCATGAAAAATAGGAAGACTCATTAATTAAAAATAGCACAGGTCACAAAAGAACTTACCATTGGAGAGAATGAAAGTTACGCTTGCTTTACATTCTTCTACACATTCTCTGTGTATGATTCACAGCAGCAGAACCTCAAACATGCCCTAACCAGGATGCATTGTGTCTATAGAGAGAACTCAGTCTTTGAAATATTACGCCTACTACCTGTTTTACGATTATTTAGCTTTTTATATTGCAGTGGTTTTAGGATCCCAGGGGGCATCAGAGCCTTTTCAGTTCCAGGCCAAATTCAGCTCTGTAAACATAATTGCAGAAAGGAAAGGCTGGCATGGTCTGTTTTCAGGCATCCTCTTGAGCAATTGTGTGTTGCTCTAAGCTGCTCTGCTGGGCATGGCTGCTCCCCCTTCTGAAGCTTGTCTAACCTTCTCAGAATCAGACTTCTCCTGTGCATCCAAATGACACTTCTTCTTTGAAGCTTTCACCAGATCCATAGTGAAAATTGATAAATCCATTCTCTTCACTGCCTTATAGTGTTCTCTGTAATTCTTTTTTGGACTGTTATGCCTTGTGTTATGGTGATTTATGAATCTTTTTTCGTCTCTTCAGCTATTTTACAGCTCACGAAGCTCACAAAGGCAAAGACCTTATAGTCATTTTTACATCCCTTAACCATCTAGTAGAGCTGTTTGCCCATAATAAACAGTCAATAGTGGCTGAATGAATTGATTACTTGTTGTTAAGTGTTGGTGCCATGGTTAAAATTTAATCACAAACTGATCTCAATTGATACTAATCACACTCAGAATGTAATTTCCATTAAATATCCGTAAGTAAAAATGAAAGAAACCTATGAATAGGCAAGGCATAATTTTGTTAATATTGTGAAAGATGCCTCCAATTACATCTTCCCAAACAGGTTATCCTAGTTTTGTAGTAAAAATACTAAAAGGATGGGTGGCATCAAACGTGCCACTTAAAGTTCATGAGTTCAATAATTGGGAGATTGGGATTGACATATATACACTATACACTAATATGTATAAAACAGATAACTAATGAGAACCTGCTGTGTAGCACAGGGAACTCCACTGTACAGTAGAAACTAATGCAACATTGTAAAACAACTATACACCAATAAAAAATAAATAAATAAAGAGAGTCTCTTGTAGACAGTGGAAAAAAGAAAAGAGTTGTGCTAATTAAGAACACTGCTCTTTTTTTGGACTACTTCATTCAACACTGAAATGAATAAGTCCACATATATGCAATACACACTCTGCGTTTAATATGTTGAGAACACATATTGACCCTCAGGTTTAAAAAATATTTGAAAGCATACATACAATGTTGACTGTCTAGAGTTTTCATAAGTGAAGATAATGAAAACTCTTGTTTTCCTCATTTGAAATCCAATTTGTGATTGAACAATTAGCCATGTTCATACTGAGCAAGTTCATAAGGGTCAAGATAAATGTACAATTATGAAGTCAGACAATCAAATTTCTGAAAAATGACTCCCATTCTTTGTGGGAATAGTGGAAAATACTGGAAAGAAATCAATGCTCTTTAGAATATACGAGAATAGTGGCTATATCTTGAAATTTATATCTGTAGCACCGAGTACAATTCCAGGCATAAAGTAAGTTTAATAAATGATGAATTGGAGACCTTCAAGATGGCAGAGGAGTAAGACATGGAGATCACTTTCTTCCCCACAAATACATCAAAAATACATCTATATGTGGAACAGCTCCTACAGAACACCTACTGAACGCTGGCAGAAGACCTCAGATCTCCCAAAAGGTAAGAAACTCCCCATGTACCTGGGTAGGGCAAAAGAAAAAAGAAAAAACAGAGACAAAAAATAGGGACAGGACCGGCACCTCTGGGAGGGAGCTGTGAAGGAGGGAAAGTTTCCACACACTAGGAAGCCCCTTCACTGGTGGAGACTGCGGGTGGGCGGGAGGGAAGCTTCGGAGCCGCGGAGGAGAGCGCAGCAAAGGGGTGCAGAGGGCAAAGTGGAGAGATTCCCGCACAGAGGATCAGGGCCGACCGGCACTCACCAGCCCGAGAGGCTTGTCTGCTCACCCACCGGGGCGGGCAGGGGCTGGGAGCTGAGGCTCGGGCTTCGGAGGTCAGACCCCAGGGAGAGGACTGGGGTTGGCTGCATGAACACAGCCTGAAGGGGGCTAGTGCGCCACAGCTAGCCAGGAGGGAGTCTGGGAAATAGTCTGGACCTTCCTAAGAGGCAAGAGACCATTGTTTCGGGGTGCGCCAGGAGACGGAATTCCTTCCCTGGCTGCCCACAGAAGGCAGAGCACTGCCTAAATGAGCTCCAGAGACCGGTGCGAGCCACGGCTATCAGCGCGGACCCCAGAGACGGGCATGAGATGCTAAGGCTGCTGCTGCAGCCACCAAGAAGCCTGTGTGCAAGCACAGGTCACTATCCAAACACCCCTGGGAGCCTGTGCAGCCTGCCACTGCCAGGGCCCCGTGATTCAGGGACCACTTCCCTGGGAGAACACACGGCGCGCCTCAGGCTATTGCAACGTCACACCGGCCTCTGCAGCCGCAGGCTCGCCCCGCATCCGTACCCCTCCCTACCCCCGGCCTGAGTGAGCCAGAGCCCCCTAATCAGCCGCTGCTTTAACCCCATCCTGTCTGGGTGGGTACAGATGCCTGAGAGCAAACTACACGCAGAGGTGGGGTCAAAACCAAAGCTGAACCCCAGGAGCTGTGTGAACAAAGGAGAGAAAGGGAAATCTCTCAGCAGCCTCAGGAGCAGCGGATTAAATCCCCACAAGCAACTTGAGGTACCCTGCATCTGTGGAATACCTGAATAGACAACAAATCATCCCAAAATTGAGGTGGTGGACTTTGGGAGCAACTGTAGACTTGGGGTCTGCTGTCTGTGACTGACTTGTTTTTGATTCTTACATTTACCTTAGTATAGTTTTTAGCGCTTGTTATCATTGGTGGATTTGTTTATTGGTTTGGTTGCTCTCTTCTTATTTGTGAATTTATTTATTTAAATATTTTTTATTTTATTTTATTTATTTTTCTATTTTTTTTCTTTATTTTTTTCTCCCTTTTCTTCTGAGCCGTGTGGCTGACAGGGTCTGGGTGCTCCAGCCTGATGTCAGGCCTGAGCCTCTGAGGTGGGAGAGCCAAGTCCAGGACACTGGACCACCAGAGACCTCCTAGCCCCACGTAATATCAGTCGACGAGAGCTCTCCCAGAGATCTCCGTCTCAACGCTAAGACCCAGCTCCACCCAACAGCCAGCAAGCTCCAGTGCTGAACTCCCCATGCTAAACAACTAGCAAGACAGGAACACAACCCCACCCATTAGCAGAGAGGCTGCCTAAAATCATACCAAGTTCATGGACACCCCAAAACACTCCATCAGACATGGCCCTGACCACCAGAAAGACAAGATCCAGCCCCACCCACCACAACACGGGCACCAGTCCCCTCCACCAGGAAGCCGACACAAGCCATTGAACCAACCTTACCCACTGGGAGCAGACACCAAAAAAAAATGGGAACTAAGAACCTGCAGCCTGTGAAAAGGAGACCCCAAACACAGTAATTTGAGAAAAATGGGAAGACAGAGAAATATGCAGCAGATGAGGGGGAGCAAGGTAAAAACCCACCAGACCAAACAAATGAGAGGAAATAGGCAGTCTACCTGAAAAAGAATTCACAGTAATGATAGTAAAGATGATCCAAAACCTTGAAAACAGAATGGAGAAAATACAAGAAATGTTTAACAAGGACCTAGAAGAACTAAAGAGCAAACAAAGAATGATGAACAACACAATAAATGAAATTTAAAATTCTCTGGAAGGAATGAATAGCAGAATAACTGATACAGAAGAATGGATAAGTGACCTGGAAGATAAAATAGTGGAAGTAACTACCACAAAGCAGAATGAAGATAAAAGAATTGAGGACAGTCTCAGAGACCTCTGGGACAACATTAAACACACCAACATTTGAATTTTAGGAATCCCAGAAGAAGAGAAAAAGAAAGGGTCTGGAAAATATTTGAAGAGATTATAGTTGAAAATTTCCATAACATGGGAAAGGAAATAGTCAAGTTCAGGAAGCACAGAGAGTTCCATAAAGGATAAATCCAAGGCGAAACACACCAAGATACATATTAATCAAACTATCAAAAATTAAATACAAAGAAAAAATGTTAAAAGCAGCAAGGGAAAGGCAACAAATAACATACAAGGGACTCTCCATAAGGTTCACAGCTGACCCTTCAACAGAAACTCTGCAAGCAAGAAGGGAGTGTCAGGGTATATTTAAAGTGATGAAAGGGAAAAACCTACAACCAAGATTACTCTACCCAGCAAGGATCTCATTCAGATTCAATGGAGAAATTAAAAGCTTTACAGGCAAGCAAAAGTTAAGAGAATTCAGCACCACAAATCCAGCTTTCAAAAAGTGCTAAAGGAACTTCTCTAGGCAGGAAACACAAGAGAAGGAAAAGACCTACAAAAACAAACCCAAAACAATTAAGAAAATGGGAATAGGAACATACATATTGATAATTACCTTAAATGTAAATGGATTAAATGCTACAACCAAAAGTCATAGACTGGCTGAATGGATACAAAAAACAAGACCCATATATATGCTGTCTACAAGAGACCCACTTCAGACCTAGGGACACATACAGACTGAAAGCGAGGGGTTGGAAAAAGATATTCCCTGCAAATGGAAATCAAAAGAAAGCTGGAGTGGCAATACTTATATCAGACAAAATAGACTTTAAAATAAAAACTATTTCAAGAGACAGAGAAGGACACTACATAATGATCAAGGGATCAATCCAAGAAGATATAACAATTGTAAATATTTATGCACCCGACACAGGAGCACCTCAATACATAAGGCAAATGCTAACAGCCATAAAAGAGGAAATCGACAGTAACACAGTCATAGTAGGGGACTTTAACACCCCACTTTCACCAATGGACACATAATCCAAAATGAAAGTCAATAAGGAAACACAGGCTTTAAATGACATATTAAACAAGACAGACTTAATTGATATTTACAGGACATTCCATTCCAAAAACAACAGAATACCCTTTCTTCTCAAGTGCTTATGGAACATTCTCCAGGATAGATCATAACTTGGGTCACAAATCAAGCCTTCTTAAATTTAAGAAAACTGAAATCGTATCAAGTATCTTTTTCTGACCCCAGCGCTATGAGACTGGATATCAATTCCAGGAAAAAAAAAAACCTAAAAATACAAACACATGTAGGCTAAATAATATGCTACTAAATAACGAAGAGATCACTGAAGAAGTCAAAGAGGAAATCAGAAAATACCTAGAAACAAATGGCAATGCAAGAAGATGACCCAAAACCTATGGGATACAGCAAAAGCAGTTCTAAGAGGGAAGTTTATAGTAGTACAATCCTACCTCAAGAAACACGAAGCATCTCAGATAAACAACCTAACCTTACACCTAAAGCAATTAGAGAAAGAAGAACAAAAAAAAATAAAATCCAAAGTTAGCAGAAGGAGAGAAATCATAAAGATCATATCAGAAATAAATGAAAAAGAAATGAAGGAAACAATAGCAAAGATCAATAAAACTAAAAGCTGGTTCTTTGAGAAGGTAAAGAAAATTGATAAACCATTAGCCAGACACATCAAAAAAGAAAGGGAGAAGACTCAAATCAATAGAATTAGAAATGAAAAAGGAGAAGTAACAACTGACACTGTAGGAATACAAAGGATCATGAGAGATTACTACAAACAACTCTATGCCAATAAAATGGACAACCTGGAAGAAATGGACAAATTCTTAGAAAAGCACAACCTTCCAAGACTGAACCAGGAAGAAATACGAAATATAAAGAGACCAATCACAAGCACTGAAATTGAAACTGTGAATAAAAATCTTCCAACAAACAAAAGCCCTGGACCACATGGCTTCACAGGCGAATTCTATCAAACTTTTAGAGAAGAGCTAACACCTATCCTTCTCAAACTCTTCCAAAATATAGCAGAGGGAGGAACACATCCAAACTCATCGTATGAGGCCACCATCACCCTGATACCAAAACCAAAGATGTCACCTAAAAGGAAAACTACAGGCCAATATCACTGATGAACATAGATGCAAAAATTCTCAATAAAATACTAGCAAACAGAATTCAACAGCAATTAAAAGGATCATACGTGATGATCAAGTGGGGTTTATCCCAGGAATTCAAGGATTCTTCAGTATACACAAATCAATCAATGTGATACATCATATTAACAAACTGATGGATAAAAACCATATGATAATCTCAGTAGATGCAGAGAAAGCTTTCACCAAAATTCAACACCCATTTATGATATAAACTCTCCAGAAAGTAGGCATAGAAGGAACTTACCTCAACATAATAAAGGCCATATATGACAAACCCACAGCCAACATCATCCTCAATGGTGAAAAGCTGAAACCATTTCTTCTAAAATCAGGAAAAAGACAAGGATGCCCACTCTCACCACTGTTATTCAACTTAGTTTTGTAAATTTTAGCCATAGCAATCAGAGAAGAAAAAGTAATAAAAGAAATCCAAATCGGAAAAGAAGAAGAAAAGCTGTCATTGTTTGCAGATGACATGATACTATACATAGTACATAGAGAATCTTATACATAGAGAATCCTAAAGATGCCACCAGAAAACTACCAGAGCTAATCAATGAACTTGGTAAAGCAGAAGGATACAAAATTAATGCACAGAAATCCCATGCATTCCTATACAGTAATGATGAAAAATATGAAAGAGAAATTAAGGAAACACTCCCATTTACCATTGCAACAAAAAGAATAAAATACCTCGGAATAAACCTACCTAAGGAGACAAAAGACCTGTATGCAGAAAATTATAAGACACTGATGAAAGAAATTAAAGACGATACAGACAGATGGAGAGATATACCATGTTCTTGGATGGGAAGAATCAACATTGTGAAAATGACTATACTACCCAAAGCAGTCTACATATTCAATGCAATCCCTATCAAACTACCAATGGCATTTTTCACAGAACTAGAACAAAAAATTTCACAATTTGTATGGAAACAGAAAAGACCCTGAACAGCCAAAGCAATCTTGAGAAAGATAAAAGGAGCTGGGGGACTCAGCTTCCCTAACTTCAGACTATACTACAAAGCTACAGTAATCAAGACAATATGGTACTGGCACAAAAACAAAAATAAAGATCAATGGAACAGGAGAGAAAGCCCAGATATAAATCCATGCACAAATGATCATCTTATCTTTGACAAAGGAGGCAAGAATATACAATGGAGAAAAGATAGCCTCTTCAATAAGTGGTGCTCGGAAAACTGGACAGATACATGTAAAAGAATGAAATTAGAGCACTTCATAACACCATACACAATAATAAACTCAAAATGGGTTAATGACCTAAATATAAGGCCAGACACTATAAAACCCTTAGAGGAAAACATAGGAAGAACACTCTTTGACATAAATCACAGCAAGATCCTTTTTGACCCATCTCCTGGAGAAATGGAAATAAAAACAAAAATAAGCAAATGGGACCTAATGAAACTTGAAAGCTTTTGCACAGCCAAGGAAACCATAAACAAGACAAAAAGACAACCCTCAGAATGGGAGAAAATATTTGCAAACGAATCAACGGACAAAGGATTAATCTCCAAAATATACAAGCAGCTCATGCAGCTCAATATCAAAAAAACAAACAACCCAATCCAAAAATGGGCAGAAGATCTAAATAGACATTTCTCCAAAGAAGATATACAGATTGCCAGCAAACACATGAAAGGATGCTCAACATCACTAATCATTAGAGAAATGCAAATCAAAACTACAATGTGGTATCACCCCACACTGGTCAGAATGGCCATCATCAAAAAATCTACAAACAATAAATGCTGGAGAGGGTTTGGAGAAAAGGGAACCCTCTTTCAGTGTTGGTGGGAACGTAGATTGATAATGCCACTATGGAAAACAGTATGGAGGTTCCTTAAAAAGCTAAAAACAGAACTACCATATGACCCAGCAATCCTACTACTGGGCATATACCGTGAGAAAAACATAATTCAAAACGAGTCGTGTACCACAATGTTTATTGAAGCCCTATTTACAATAGCCAAGACATGGCAGCAGCCTACGTGTCCATCAACAGATGAATGGATAAAGAAGACATGGTACATATATACAATGGAATATTACTCAGCCATAAAAAGGAACGAAACTGAGTTATTTGTAGTGAGGTGGATGGACCTAGAGTCTGTCATACAGAGTGAAGTAAGTCAGAAAGAGAAAAACAAATACTGTGTGCCAACACATAAATATGGAATCTAAAAAATACCCCTCTGGTTTTGTGGGGGAAGGGTAAGCTGGGATGAAGTGAGAGAGTGGCACTGACATATACACACTACCAAATGTAAAATAGAAAGCTAGTTGGAAGCAGCTGCATAGGACAGGGAGATCAGCTCTGTGCTTCATGACCACCTAGAGTCATGGGATAGGGAGGGTGGGAGGGAGAGGCAAGAGGGAGGGGATATGGGGATATATGTATACATAGAGCTGATTCACTTTGTTATACAGCAGAAGCTAACACAGCATGGTAAAGTAATTACACTCCAATAAAGATGCTAAAAACTTTTTTAAAACCAAAAAAACTAAAAAATAAAAATAAAAAATGAATCAGTGAATGGTTTGATTTATTGAACATAAACAAAATTAAATGGTATTGCTTAAGATACTAATATTGGTTATACAAATAGAAATTATTCATGTCTAAAAATATGAATTAACTTCTGTTGAATTTATTTAGTATCTTCAATAAAAAAAAACACATGCAATGATCAATTTACTTATTTACTCTAGAAAAACTGTGTTTTGGTTTAGGCAATTGTGATAACATTATTTTCATACAATCCAAAAGCCTGAAGGCTCAGTGTGCCCAAACATTTTTTTTTTTAACTCCCAAACATTTTAAAACTTCTGAAAGCATTGATTGTATCTAGAAGTTAGAAACTTTTGGTTTTATTTTCAGTATACAGTCAATATTTTTATAGTTATTTAGCCATCCTCAAGTTTAGCAGGAAAAAGAGAGGCAATGTAGGTGTTCCATGCCAATAAAATGTAAGCCACAGACAGAAGGACCCAAGAAATAGTGCATGACATAAAATAGGCAAGTAAAAGTCCTGGGAGTTGTCCATGAGCTGCAGATATGACTGTTACCTGAGCCAAATGAGAAATGGGGTGTCCAAAGAACCGAACGGATTTCTTTGTATTACTACTACAAAGGCAAATATATATTTTAATACCAAAGGAATAAGTGTAAAACACATGAATTATATAGTATAATGGTTCAAATACACAAAAGACAATATAGTGCTACAGTGTGAACAGTGCAATTCTTGCATCCACGTGGGGTAAATTGAAATTATATTCAGTTACTTTCTTTGAAGAGCATAGGTGGAAGCTTTGTTTTCCAGGCATCGCTGCAAACTGGAATCACCTGGGGACTTTGAACAGTTTTTGGTAACTGATCTCCACAGACATTCTTAATTAACTGATGATGGTGTAAATTGGGCATGTATACATTTAAAGTTCATCAGGCGATTCTAATGCGTAGCAAAGTGTGCAAACTGTTGAATTAAAAGTTTGGAAAGCAGGTTTTGTGCAGTGTGGATAATTCTCAGAAAAATTGCTGTAATACCAAAAGCAAAAGATGCTATGATGCTATTTTATACCATTACCACCTGCTATTGATTTTTTAAAATTTTATTTTATTTACTTATTATTTTTGGCTGTGTTGGGTCTTCATTGCTGTGCACGGGCCCCCTCCAGTTGCAGCGAACGGGGGCCACTCTTCGCTGCGGTGCGTGGGCCTCTCATTGCGGTGGCTTATCCCGTTGAGGAGCACGGGCTCTAGGCGCGCAGGCCTCAGCAGATGTGGCCTGCGGGCTTCAGTAGCTGTGGCTCGCGGGGCTCTAGAGCACAGGCTCAGCAGCTGTGGCACACGGGCTCATCTGCTCCGTGGCAGGCGGGATCCTCCCGGACCAGGGTTCAAACCTGTGTCCCCTGCATTGGCAGGCAGACTCCCAACCACTGTGCCACCAGGGAAGCCCACCTGCTATTAATATTAAAGACTGTTACAGTAATCACAGCTACTTTTTTATTCTTGAGTTTATTAGAGTTCTTACTATGTGCAGTGCATTGTACTATGTACCTATTTATGTGCAATTTCATTGGGTCCTCTGAGTAATGATGTATATTATCTGTTTCTCATCTCATTATTTAATTTGAAAAGGTCGGATAAGATGATCTTTATGGGCTCCTCAATTTTGGAAATTCTTTTAAATTATTTATTTCTATCAATCCTAAAATATAATGTCAACAAGTTCCCATAGAAGGGTAAATGGGAGAGGGGAGATGCTGGATCCCTCCAGTGTAGATGAGTGTGATGAGCATTAGAGAGGAGAAGCTTAGGATGCTGCAGAAGTCTAAGTTGCCTGGGCAGATAACGCTAAATTTGATTATTAATAGTATTATAAAGTATTGTTTATGTCTTTTTTAATTTGAATAATCTAGGCATAAAACATCATTTTATCTCTGTGTAGTTAATTCATTCCCTCAATAATTGTTGATAGCGTGCCTAAGGTACTCTTACTCTCTCTATGTGTGTACACATATACAGAGAGAGAGAGAGAAAGAGAGAGCCCAAGTGCCAGCAAGCATGAGAGGCCGGGAGTAGTAGGATTGAGGCTTTTATGAGTTGATTTATTTAATCCTAAATCTAAGAGTCAGTTCTTAGTTCTCATCTTACTTACCAGCTGCTTTAGCTAGAGCTCATGTCTCCGTTGGAGTTAATGTACTTTCTTCAGGTGCTTTTCTGTGTCCCATACTCTCCTAATTTGCGTGACATGTCACTGGTTGCTTTTCCTCCATTTCCTCTGTTGGTTCCTCCTCTTCTTTCCAGTGAGTCTCCTCAGGCCCACTGTTTGTTCCTCTTCTCTTTTATAGCTACACGCCCTTCGTGATTTAATGTAGCCCCATGGCTTTAATTACCTTCTGTATGAGGATAACCCTGAAATTTAGATCTCTGTTCCAAAACCTCTCAGTTGAACTCCAGATTGTGTATCTAAAGGCCTGTACATCCATTTGGGTGTCTAAGAGACTAGATAACAGGTCCAGAAATTAACCCCTTGTATCTGTCTGTGGCTTTTCCCATCTTATGGCTGGAGATGTCATCCACCTGGCTACCGAGGCCAGAAACCTTGGCATCATCCTTGACTGCTCTCTCTTATGTGCCACATCTTCCCATTAGATTCCTTCAAAGTATATCCAGAATCTGATCCTTTCGGATCCAGGTGATCCTTTCTCATCACCTCACTGTCACCACCATTGTCTGAATCACTATCATCTTTCATCTGAATTACTTGCACGAGCTACCTGACGGGTTGCCGTACTTCTATCTTTATATGCCTGGAGTCTATTCTCAACAAAGCCAGGGACCAATCATTTTATTTTTAATTTAAGTAAAACATACATAGAAGAGTATAAATACTCTAATAGAATTTGAGGTAAAGCAAACATAAAAAGTGTATAAAATACTCCAGTCTTAAATATATAGCTGATAGATTTTAAATATCTCTACACCTGTGTACTCACCACTCAGATCAAAACAAAGGATACTTCTAGCATGTCTATTCTCCTTGTGCCACTTTCCAGACTGTACCCCTCTAAAGTTCATCACTATTCTAATGTCTGTTTTCATTGTTTAGTCTTGATCTTGAATTTCATAAATTGAGCATCATATAGTATATACTCTTTTGTTAGCTTCTTTTGCTCATCTTTTTTTTTTTTTTTTTTTCCGTACGCGGGCCTCTCACTGTTGTGGCCTCTCCCGTTGCGGAGCACAGGCTCCGGACGCGCAGGCTCAGCGGCCATGGCTCACGGGCCCAGCCGCTCCGCGGCATGTGGGATCTTCCCGGACCGGGGCACGAACCCGTGTCCCCTGCATCGGCAGGCGGACTCTCAACCACTGCGCCACCAGGGAAGCCCTGCTCATCTTTATGTGAGACTTTCTCTGGAGGTCAGTTGCTTAATCTGTAAAGATGAGGGTAGACTAAAGATGAGATTAGGAGCTAAAATTTGAAAACAAACTGACGTCCAATCCCAACTCACAGAATTTCTGATTCTTATTGTCTGGCGTCAGACACAGGGAAGTAGTATATTTTAAAAGATCCCAAAGAGAGTGTAACATGTAGCCTCTGGATCAAATGACTCTCTGTCTTCCTCTGTCTCTATCTCTGTCTCTCTTTTTTTTTCTTGGATTCATTTCTTCCAAAAATACAAGGACCAATTGGCCAACACTCCTTTCCTCCCTTCTTCCTCAAGTATGTACTGTGCATCTATCAGACACCAAACACCATGCTAGGCTGCCGAAGGCGCACAAGTCAACAAAATTCAGTTCTTGTCTCTCAGAGGCTTAGAGCTTCGCTAAACCCATGTCTTCATAAAAAAAAAAAAAAGAAAGAAACCTGAATGAACAAATAAATAAATAAATAAAACTATGAAAACTCAACAAACATCTCTATTTACCCGCAAACCAAATAGAGGGAGTGAGGAGAGAGAGATCAAGAAATGATTGACTTTGTTAAATAACCTAGTAATTTTGAAATAGTTGTTTAAATTTGGTCAAATAACTGATTGCTTATGAAAGATTGACTCAAATTTCAACTCAGTTGCTTTCCTTTTCAAAATGATTTGGTATCTAGACAAATTAAAGGGGATTGAAAAGAGTTAAAATTCTTTTTCAGATCTTGAACAGAAGGACGCCATTTGTAAACATATCCTAAAAATTAACTATGTGATTATATAACCAGTATTTTGAATATTTTGTTTTTGTTTTGCGCCAGTTAACTGATGTAATTAAATCCATGCAGAGACTTCGCTTGTGAGGATAATTTTCCACTTTCTGATTAGTCATTGAATATAACGCCCACCTCCACCCCCCAAAAGAAAAGGTACGGTAGATGTGTCAATGCTCTGGTCTTCTTCAGGGCAGTGTTTTTCAAATTGTGGATTACTGTCCATCAATGGATCCTGAAATTCATCTAGTGGATTTTAACCAATATTTAAATACAGATTAAAAAGCATTAATTAATTAAGGAAAAGAGAAGACAATGTTATTAGTAGAAAGCATCACAAGCGATTTCATGTAGCAAGTGTAAGTACTGACCTATGAAACTTTTGTTTCCATTATATTTAGGTAGCTGTGCATTGGGTTGTTTATTAGTTTATTAAGTACATGAAATTATTCTAATTAAAAATTGACCCAAATTATTAGCTGTTAAAATTACAGTTTGAATTTTGATAGCTTATTTGGTATATGATTCAAATAATGCTGAGAAAAAATAAAACTCACTTCAGTTAATTGGATAAATTTGATGGCAAAATCACTTTTATCTGTTTAGGATTTCAAAAATGTTTGGAGGTTTTTAGTTCAAACAACAGTTGAGGTTTGACATGACAAAAAAAATTAGGAACTAAAGCAGTATTTATAGATATTTAACTGGGAAATGTGAGGGGACAATCTTATTTTAAAGCAGGAATTATGAGAAACTAATTTCTCAAATTTATTAAAATAAAAATAATCATTAACCAAAATATATTATTATATAGGTAGAAAGTATTCTCAAATTATTTTAGAGTATGCCTCTGACAAGGAAACTAAACATATAAATGACATTTAACAACATTTCTCATAGCCATTTTCTTTTATTATAACATCACTGGGTAAAAAATGTAAGTAGTACCAACAAGCATGATTGAAATTATAGATGACTTTGGAGTTAGGTAGGGAGAGGATATTATTTTCTTAAGTTTTGTTTGTTATGTTGTTACATTGTTGGAAAATTAATTATGACCAAAAACAAAAATTGGTGAATAAATAAAGTGTAATGAACTATCCTTTAATAGTCATACTGGAGATTTTGTATTCAAGTACTTATCTGTTGCTGTTACTTACCTGCTATAGTAAGATGGGAAACGGAATTAACTACCTCAAATTGTTGGTGCTCATAGTGAATGACTGTAAAGGACTATGACAAAAGGTTGAATGCTTCTGATAAATAGATATGAAAGGAATGTAAGGTATATTTTGAGTATTTTTTTCTTTTCTCTACTAGGACCCTTTTAATTTCCCCTTCTAATTTATGGTGCATATTGAGAGAGAGTTGTTTGTCTATAATACCCAATCTAGACAGCAGTTTTATTTTTTATTCTGTTTGAACAGCCAAAAAAGCCATTTTACACTTAATTACAGACACTGTTCATGAATATTTTCTTGGTCTTCCAATGAACTAATCTGTTTATGTATAATAAAAATACATTTTGCAGTAAATTATATATATTTGGGCCAGAAATCTTCTTACTTTCTATAAAATTCATATAATTGGTATAAAATTAATAATATCAATAATAATTGTTGCAGCAAACATTCAAAAATACTCAGCTCAATTCTCTGTCTTAATATTAGGCCACAATAATTATTTGGCATCCTTTACTTTTAATCAACCTGAAAAAAATTTTTTTAAAGAACACACTGGGTAGACACAGTAGTATATTCTGTTTGTTACACTTTTCTTTCCTTTATGTTATCTTATTTTCTAATAGCAAAGTGAAATGTGAAGGAAAGAATTTGAAGTGGATTCCAGAACCATAGGTTTTTTTGGGTATTTAGACGTTGACAAGTAGAACGAGAAGGTCCACTTGGTCATGTAACATTCAGCGTCTTCAACTCTATCATTCTTTCAGTAAAACTTATTTTGAAACGAATCAGGAAGTTATTTTTTTCTCAAAGCAAATGTGTATACCTTGGCTGCAATCATTTTGAAGTAAAGAACCTCTCATTGGATATTATTACTTTAATTTTGCACAAAATTACATTTAAAAAGGAACATAAACAGTTGTCCATTTTATAAAGACAGATTCTGGAATATATTTTTTTTCTTTTTATTTTCTTTAACAGACATTTTGACCTTCCTATGAAGCTCAGCTAAAGAGGACATTGGCAAAACTTTGTATGTCCTCCTGCATAGCTTTTGATGAGAATTTAATAAGACAGAAAACAGTACCTTGCCAAGTATTAACTTTAAATCTCTTATTTACTTTAGAATTTCAAGATTTATGGAATACCACAAAACCCAGGGAGATGACTCACAAAGAACTGGAACTTTCTAGTTTCCTACATTCTTTTAAAAAGTCTTAGCTATTTAACTTTGCTACATAATGCCATAACTAATACTGAAATCAGCCCATGAATTAACATAAATTAGTCTTTTTTTTTTTTTTTTTTGCTTCTCACCCTAAATGGTTAATCACTGGCTATCATGTTGCAATGAACTGTTCAAAAGCAGTGGCATCACTCTTTTAAATTACAAAGGCAATGCCTATATTTAAGCAGAGAATTAGCAACTGTAGAAGTACAAATACAGTTTTTAAAATAAAGAATTTCTATGATTTAGGATGAAAATATGCTTCATTTCTTTCATGTATATCAACCCTTATCTTTTGGCATACTTACCAAATATTACTGTTCGAATCTCAGTTACCCACATCCTAGTATTCTAACTCACAGAAACAGGAGTCTCCTCCTATTTGGATACTTTAGTTGAGACTTGTTTGTGAAACACAAAATCAGTCTGGTTTTATGTTAAGTAGGTGGGTTGCTAATCTGTAAGAATGCCATTCTTGGTCAGGCCTTTATGAATTGTTTGTAAGTACTAAATCGGACAATGCAATCTTTATATTCATTCTGCAATTAGCCAAAATAATTCTAGTTAAACTCTGGTTAAAGATCTCTAGTATGAAATGAATGTAAAGTATTCATTCTTTCTTTATCTTTCTCTCTGGCTTCATTCTAGCTCATTTATTTATTTAAAAATAACCTTCTAAGTTACTTTTTCACTGTTTTTCATGTTGCAGATTGAAAATGTTGATGTCTGCCTTAGTTTTCTAGCAGCCAGAGGAGTAAATGTTCAAGGTCTATCCGCTGAAGGTAAGAAAAAGCACAGTTGTCACAAATGGCATCCATGTTTGTAAAAGACTTTTTATAATGCTAGAAATGTAAAGTGGGAGTACATAGCCCCTAATACAAGAAAGGAAATCAGTAAAGTTTCCAAAATAATAGAAACATAAATTGAATGGTTATTAATGTACGCCTTATGTAGGTATGTTCCAGATTTTGCCAAAATTGTTCTTTACATTATGGGAGGGGGATATATTAACAAAATATCTTTATGTTATTACCAGTTGGTAGTGTTTGTAGAGTCTTAAGTAGATGGATGGATAGATAGATAATGCTGGATAATAAATACAGTAGATGGACATAAATACAGTTAAAGTAGTGTAATTAATGCTCAAATATTTTATCAATAACAATTCTATAATTTGATCAAGTTGGTAGTCCAAGTCTAAATATTTGTTAATTTTAAATAAGTCATCAGGAGTTCTTACTTAATTAGCACTAACAGTATTAATAACTGTTCTTTGTAAAGGCCTTAAAAATTTTAAATGTTTAAAAGATCATCACTGACATTGAAATATAGAAAAGTGGAAAAAGAAAACTAGATCTGTTATTGTTTTTTCTGCATTTGTTTTTCTTCCACATATATTTTTAGGAAGCCTTTGCAAAATTTTCAATTTAGTACTATTAACAAAAAACAATTGCTAAAGTTTTGAAATACCAAGTCCTTTGAGATCTGTATCAGCAACAACCATTTTTAATTAGAATTTTATGATTAAACACTTTTGACAATTTATGTTGCTTCTTGTTTCTACTACAGTCAGTTTACTCTGAAAAGCCTTTTTCCCCCACAGATAGTAGAAATATTAGACAATTCTCAGCTGCTCAAAGTTTGCTGCCATTGGAAAAAGAGGAATTGTGTGACTTCTGAAATATTATGGACATGTACTAGAAATATTTACGTTTGTCAATTTTTCTTCACTGTTTAAATTTTAAATTTCTTTAATCCTTTATCTGTATATGTCATCATGATGTTTAATATTAAATTACATATTTAATGGCAAAAAACTTATGTTCAAACCTAACTCATGGTTCTGTTACTTAGAAGAAAATTTGGTAAAATCCTCCAGGATAATACTTTACTTTCTAAGCGGTTAAAGTTGGTGAGAAATGTTACCATTTATTCGTTTTATGGCTCTTCCGTATAACATGACATCTTTTTGTTTTGCTTTGTTTTGTTTTTTCATACTTTTTTTTTAAACATCTTTATTGGAGTATAACTGCTTTACAGTGTTGTGTTACTTTCTACTGTATAACAAAGTGAATCAGCTATACGTATACATATATCCCCATATCCCCTTCCTCTTGCCTCTCCCTCCCACCCTCCCTATCCCACCACTCTAGATAGTCACAAAGCACCAAGCTGATCTCCCTGTGTTATGCAGCTGCTTCCCACTAGCTATTTTACATTTAGTAGTGTATATATGCCAGTGCCACTCTCTCACTTCATCCCAGCTTACCTTTCTCCCCCAAACCCGTGTCCTCAAGTCCATTCTCTACATCTGCGTCTTTATCCCTGTCCTGCCCCTGAGTTCTTCAGAACCCTGGTTTTTTTTTTTAGATTACATATATATGTGTTAGCATACGGTATGTTTTTCTCTTTCTGACTTACTTCACTCTGTATGACAGACTCTAGGTCCATCCACGTCACTACAAATAACTCAGTTTCGTTCCTTTTTATGGCTGAGTAATATTCCATTGTATATATGTACCATGTCTTCTTTATCCATTCATCTGTTGATGGACACTTAGGCTGCTTCCATGTCCTGGCTATTGTAAATAGGACTTCAATGAACATCGTGGTACATGACACTTTTTGAATTATGGTTTTCTCAGGGTATACGCCCAGTAGTAGGATTGCTAGGTCATATGGTAGTTCTGTTTTTAGTTTTTTAAGGAACCTCCATACTGTTCTCCATAGTGGCTGTATCAATTTACATTCCCACCAACAGTGCAAGAGGGTTCCCTTTTCTCCACACCCTCTCCAGCATTTATTGTTTGTAGATTTTTTGATGATGGCCATTCTGACTGGTGTGAGGTGATAACCTCGTTGTAGTTTGGATTTGCATTTCTCTAATGATTAGTGATGTTGAGCATCCTTTCATGTGTTTGTTGGCAATCTGTATATCTTCTTTGGAGAAATGTCTATTTAGATCTTCTGCCCATTTTTGGATTGGGTTGTTTGTTTTTTTGATATTGAGCTGCATGAGCTGCTTGTATATTTTGGAGATTAATCCTTTGTCCGTTGATTCGTTTGCAAATATTTTCTCCCATTCTGAGGGTTGTCTTTTTGTCTTGTTTATGGTTTCCTTGGCTGTGCAAAAGCTTTCAAGTTTCATTAGGTCCCACTTGTTTATTTTTGTTTTTATTTCCATTTCTCTAGGAGGTGGGTCCAAAAGGATCTTGCTGTGATTTATGTCATAGAGTGTTCTGCCTGTGTTTTCCTCTAAGAGTTTTATAGTGTCCAGTCTTACATTTAGGTCTTTAATCCATTTTGAGTTTATTTTTGTGTATGGTGTTAGGGAGTGTAACATGATATCTTTTATTAACATAAACCTCTTGCTTTTTATTTATCTCCTAAAAATATATGAATGCCCAAAATGATTTTCTAAATTGATTAAACATGCATAGTAATAAAATAAGAAGTTAAAAAAACCTCTTTCAATAAGATCATTCAGGTTTACAGGAGAAAATTAATACTTTCTCACTGTAGCTTTATATTGAACAAGCCAACACTTATATGTTATGACCCCTGTGAGGAAGATTGGGGGCTTATAACAATTCAGCCTCATTTTATATGAATAATTCCACAGCATAGTGTGTGTGGCATTATAAACCATCAGAGAGCAAGAAATCTAAGTAGTTTATTAATGTTTCTAAATTCCAAAAAGGAGACATAAAACCTTGACCTCAAAGGAGGATATATTTTATTGCCAATAGCAAGTTTCATTTAAATTATGATTATAGGTTGTGTAGCATTATATCAAGCTTTACTTGCATCTCATTTTCTAATTTTAAAATTATAGCTGCAGGAGGAAAATGTAGGCTCATGTTGTAGCCTACTTCGTGCATTTAATTTTTTATTCAGTATTAGAAAAACTTACACAGGAGCCCCATGTGTTAGAACTAGGAACTCCACTTACATTTATTCAATTATGTTATCTAAAGTCATGAGTAAGGTGATCTTTAATATTTATTAATATGTAACATAAATTAAAAATAAAAGAATCGGAGCATTAAAAATGGATACCTATGATGTAGTCTGCTTTTTGGAGGACATATACATATATTTTTGAAAATGAATTGGTTGGTGGGTGATTTAGAATTGTGCTAACAGTTATAAATCTAGTTGCTATTATGAGGTGCACCCGTAGCATCAGTATTTATAATGTAGGACAACCAGCATTTCAGTGGCTTTCTTTCTCTAGCTCATAGCCACCACTGTGTTGGTAACAGCTGTGTGTGTTTGTGAGGGAAGCAGAGTGCTAAACCAAATGATTAGCGCAAGACTGAGAGCCTGTCCATTTCCATGAAGAAACTAACTCTAGAAAAACTGCCGTTCAGGGTCAGCAAAGAACATCACTTGAGTAAGCTCTGTTCTCTCTATGCTTCATCCCTTCCCTCTCTCCCTGAAATTTCCAAGCTACTTGGAAATGCTAGCATGTTTCAGAAAATCAGATTTGCTTAAATCTGTGACTGAGAAAATCAAGTTGTATTTCTGTCTCCGTAGATTTAGCCTAAGAGGCTTGCTTCTAGAATTGCATTTGTAAAAAATAATCATTTTCTATGATACTGTTTTTATATTTTCCACTTGATACAGAAATAAGAAATGGAAACTTAAAAGCCATTCTAGGGCTGTTTTTCAGTTTGTCTCGCTACAAGCAGCAGCAGCATCACCAGCAGCAGTATTACCAGTCCTTGGTGGAGCTTCAGCAGCGGGTCACCCACGCCTCCCCTCAGGCAGAAGCCAGTCAGGCCAAAACCCAGCAAGATATGCAGTCCAGGTAAGGAAGGGAAGCGGGGAATGTGTTTAGAATGAATTTATCTTGCTACAGCTTGTTTTTAATAAGTTTTTGTTTGGAAAACATATTTATATAGTTGTATCAAAGTGTTGGGATTCTTTGATTAACATTATAGAATTTAAAACCACTCTTCTGTTGGTTGGATGACCAACACTTATCACTTTTTAGGTGAAATATTTGTGTTTGTTTTCTGAAGGTGATTGTGGTTTGTATCAAAATGTGTGAAGTGTCTTTCTTGTAAGTAGTATATCAGAGTTCCTTCCTTCTACAAGTTATTGTTTAGAATGTGCTTTCTGAATCCTAGTCTCCAGTTGTGTAGTTTTCTTTGGTTGATGCTTTTGATCGATTAAATCGTTACATCTGTCAAAAATTTCAGGTCTGTTAAACATAGGAGTTTGAGTGTTTGGGAACATACCATTTTGATGTGAGATTGTGCATGCATGTGCGTGTATACGTGTGTGTGAGTTTCTATACACACATTGTTTGTCTGACTTGAGTCTGTGGGTGCATGTAGACACAGCTGGTTTGGGGTGCTGACAAACCACTACAGCTTCCTTTACTCTTTTGTTCCTGCCTTTTTTCCAGTTTGGAACTATATCAGTCATGATTCAGCTAGAGAAGCAGAATCAGTAAGAAAGAGTGCAAACAGATTTATTTTAAAGAATTGATTCACATGATAATGGGGGCTGGCTAGGCAAGTCTGAAATCCTGAGGGCAGCCCAGCAGGAAGACAGGCTGACACTCTTAGCACGAGCTGAAACCGCTATAAACTGGTGGAATTTCGTCTCTCAAGGAGGCCACACTCCCACTTTTAAGACCTTTCAAGGAGTGAGTCAGGCCTGCTATCCTAGTGATAATCTAGGATTATCTCCCTTACTTAAAGTCAACTGCTATGGACTTTAACCACATCCACAAAATGCTTTCACAGCGACACCCAGATTGGTGTTGAGTGGAACTAAATAAACCTAGCTAAGTTGACACATCAAAAAATGATCACAGAACGTAATTAAGTTAACAGGTTTCATGCAGATTACTCATATGTTTCTGATCAATTTTCGGGTTATCAGATCATTAGCTCTATGGCATACATAACTATGATCATTTTTCTTAAGGAGGGAGAATGTCCAATATGAAAATACTCTTTTATCGTCTACTAAAATATACACACTGTATCACACATATGTAAATATTTAACTTTTTCCATCTTAGAAGCCAAGCCTAAAACCTAATAATACAGTTTGCCTTGAGTTTGTTTTTGGCAATTAGTATTGACTCAGAAAGCTAACATAAAATTCCAAGATACATTCACAAACCACTTCCCACTTATTGTCAATATTCAGCAGCTCAGAAATCCCCTTCTCTTTCATCTGTCAACCATCCCTCACTTCATATTAAGCATTGTTTCTGTCTCTGTACAGCCATGTAAACTCATTTCCTTTGGCAAATTTTACTCATTAGTGAATTATTAATAAAGAAAAATCACAGTTTCACCAAAAAATATGGAGTATACTACAAAGGCCATGGAATGATAAGGGATATTTGTTTTTACTAAGTAATGCAGATGTGCTTCTGTTCTTTAAGCTTGTCTTGGTATTTTGTGATGTCATGTGAAATTGTGCAGGAATCAAAGTGAAAAAAACATTCTCTACAGTATAAGTTCTTTAGATTTCCTTAAGAATAGAGAAGGAGAAAAAATAAAATATATTTTTTATTATTAATTTTTTGGGGGAAGTGGTGGTTGGTAGAAAGAGATCTAGATTTTGAAAACTGCCAGAAATAATATTTCCTAGAGTTTGGTTTAAGCCATTTGAACGGACAAGAAGCAAGAATGGTAGCTGGAAAAATATAGGAAGTAAAGTGGTATTGTGCAAAGGATGTTGACTCTGGAAGTGAGATGAGATATCATTTGTCATTGCTTTCCCTCACTTTATTTCTGTATCTGCCATGTGGAGTTTCTTGCCCCACATTTCTCAGTGGTTATGACCCGTTGGGGGAAATTTTTTTCTCTTCTTGCTGGATATGCATGGATATTATGAAACTGTATTATATTTTAAAATATAGACCTATGTATAATAGGCATGGTCATTTTATACCATCTTGGGGAGAGCTATCTTATTTTTTTTTTAGTGAAAGCTTATGAAAAGCATTCTTTTCACCAGCATCCTTTAATTCTGAGATAGACTGTTAAATAATTTTTTCTTTTGAAAAATTGGATTTGGTTACTTTTTGGATTGTTGATTTAATAAATGCAGAGTAGTTACTGTACTAAAGGTAGCGTAGTACTTAGTTAGCACCGTGATAAAGAGGAGGTCCAAGTCTTCATTTTAACAGAATTTATTCTATGTTTTGGAGAATGTTATATTTCAGATATTAATGCTTATTTCCATTTGTATAGATTTGACATAGTGAAATAGTGTATGAATTATAATCTCTGTGAACTTAAATATAACAATGTACCTAAGCATTTTTCAAAGCCTGTATTGATAGTATACATAGGAAAGGAGTAAGTGTCTATACAATAGAACCAAAATAATTAACATGGAAAAGAATCTCAGTGACACATTATCTTCATTTACATGAGATGAGAGTCATAGATCATGATTTATGAAGCCTTTCTGTTGATTCCAAAGCTCTTCCCAAGTGAATAGCTTGAATGACTGGTGGCTATATTATTCTGGATATTTAGCCAGAAAAATGTTCTTGTATTTTTCTCTGTAGACCTAAAATAATTTTAGTGCACATTGTTTCATGAGAGTATTTTTGTTTTGTTCTCTTTGTTTATTTAAAGTAAATTGACATAACTCCACAATAATTTCCACAATATTTATTTTATACATTAAGAATTGCTCATTTGTTTTACTCTTTTGAGAATAACCCCAAATGTTTTCAGTCAGTTTGAACATCTTTCATTTAAACAGACATTTTGATCTAAAGGTTAACAAGTAAAATATACAAGAGAGAAAATAAAATGTGGACCAAGAGACATAGAATGTGGATAACAAACTCTCCTCTTCTGGCTTCTCAGCTTCCTCTCCACTCTTGAGTGTGTGGGGGGCGGGGGTTGTGCGCATGTGAGCGAGCATGCGTGCCTGTGTGTGTCCTGTTCAAGGACTGAATATCTCCTTGTTAAGAGCTCACCTCTAGGGCTTCCCTGGTGGCTCAGTGGTTGAGAGCCCGCCTGCCAATTAAGGGGACACGGGTTCGTGCCCCGGTCTGGGAAGATCCCAGGTGCCGCGGAGCAGCTGGGCCCGTGGGCCATGGCCGCTGAGCCTGCGCGTCCGGAGCCTGTGCTCCGCAACGGGAGAGGCCACGGCAGTGAGAGGCCTGCGTACCGCAAAAAAAAAAAAAAAGAGCTCACCTCTAGAATCAGACTGCCTGCACTTGGATCCCAGTTCCACCACTTCCTAATTGTGTGACCTTGGGCAACTTACCTAACTTCTCTATGCTTCAGGTTCTCATCTGCTAAAAGGGTATAAAAAATGGCATTGATTTTATGAAATCGTTCTGGGGGGTTCAGTGGGTCAGTATCTACAAAACTCTTTGAACATACCTGTCAGATGTCACTCTTTTGCTCAAAGCCCTGCCATGGTGTCAAATAGACTAGGCTTGCTCCCCGCTTAGGAAATACGTTGTAGCTGATTCCTTTGCCTGGAATGCTCTTCCTCTGATAGCCACTTGGCTGAATCTCTCACCTCCTGCAAGTCAACTGCTCTAGTGTTGCCTTCTCACTGATGCTGACCTTAACTTCTCTTTTAACACTGCAGTGTGCCCATCTGCACTCCTCATCATGGTTGCTGTAGTTTTCCTTCTTTTCTGTAGCTCTAACCCCTCTCTAACCTACAACTTATTTATTATATTCATTGTTTATTATTGCCACTTCCTCCCCTCTGGAATGTAAGCACTGTGAGGACAGCAGTATCTTTACATTTTAACCACTTCTGTATTTCAAGGGATTAGCCCAGAACCTTACACACAGTACGTCCTTAGTAATGATTTCTGAAATGAGTTAAGAATGAATGAACCTTTATTATAGCTGCTTCTAATTTTAGGTAGGAAAACTTTCTAACATTCACAATTGCAATGGTACGTCATTTAAAACGAGAATTGTGTGTATTACAAAACTGCTATAATAAAGATAAAATGTTCTTGATTCTTGGGTGGTCATGATATTGAACTACAGTTAGTTTCAGAATGATATATAGTGGAGCCATCAGACCTTATCCAAGTGTGATGGAACTATTTGCTTCCATCCTCGTTGATGCCTGACTATATACCTCTTTGGTCTTTTACCTATTTATTATAAATATTTTGTTCCCTTTGTTTTCTGGCTGTCATTCATTAATTCACTGCTATCAGTGTTGCTGCCTCTGTGGAGTACCATTCCTTTACCAATATGTGGTTTCTGTTTTGCGGGATAAGAAAGCAGATTACCAAGATCATTAGCCTTTTGGTACCACAAAAAGTAATAGGTAACATGAGTGAAGTGTTTGGGCTATGAAATATCATTGATAGCTTAAAGACTTGCATGTTTATAACTCCTGTCTTCTCTGTCATGTTTGGTTTAGACAACGAAAGAAGATATCTGATCTAGTATTAAGAAATGATGCCTCTAATTTACAGCTAGTGCAGAGTTTAAAATTTTTAATTAAAGGCTGGTGAAAAAAATGAATGCCACAACTAATCCGACACAAACGTATTATCTTTAAAATGTCCAAATTACTAATTTGTTTTGTTAGTAAATAATATTAATACAGAAGTTCTTACCTCGTCAACATAAACTAATAGTACAAAGGGAAAAATACTGTTGAAAGACCTATGTTCTGAATTAACCCTAAAACGACATATGGTTGGTCTAAGTTTAGTGATGACATGTGAGGGCAGTCTTGTTCCTTGATCACTGATCTGTTTATCATTTGACTTGAATTATCTACTTGTAGTATGTGTATTAAAGTAAAGCTGCGACTCATTCTAAATTTCCTCAGTCCTTCAGCAATCTCAAAAATTTGAACATATTTCATATAAAAATTAATTTTTCTCTATTTCAGTGATCTTTGGAAGGACTTAACATAGGTAAAGCTGAAATATTTCGCTATATTAAAGAATGTTAAGTATCCTGTTTGCATTTATTTAATATAAAATATAAAATCAATTTCTTTTATTTTTCTGGCGCTTCATTTTATTTTGAAGAGTATATTAAAGGCCCTTTGTCTAACCAACTGGAAAAAGTATGAGAACTGTTTTAATATAAAGTACTAAAAATCTTATGTAAGAGTTGTGATCATAGTTATCTTCTATAGGCATTAACCAGGAGATGGGGAAAATAGTACTTCTTATTCAAAAAACAAGGTAGACATGAATCCTATAATTTTCAAACTCAGAAAATTCATTTCCATCAGCAAATATGTCATAGACATTCAGGATATTTCTGCTAATCATATTTTTACATATGTGTGTTTTGGCAGAATTCTAGTTGACATGAAAAGTAACAGAAAGTTCAATTTCACCAAAACCGTACACAGTGCCTGGCACGTGAGACCAGCCAGCACTGAGCAGAAATCATGTCATGAATGTCTAATTTTCCTGAGAATATCTAGTAAAACATTATAGTGAAGGAAAATTATAAAATGAAAATTCATTTTTCTTATGTACTGGTCTGGCTATACATGAGATGTTAGGGTAATAGTATACATAAAAAATGTTTTCTATTTGCCAGAAGTTTAAAAAAGGGAGGTGATTTTCCTTAGAATACAGGCCTTTTAGCTTAATTTTTGTCTACATTATTAAATGATTTCCCATCCCGTTATTAAATAGTTGGTGAATTGTACCAATCCCAAAACAGTGATTTTTGAATCACATGAACACGTATTTTTATATTATAGAGAATTAAAACATGTAAAAAAGAAACAAAATGCATGTGAAAGCGTAGGTAAGGAGTTACATAGATAGGTGATAGAGTGTTAAAGGCAGTGATAATAAGTCTTTCTCAACTAAAATAAGAGCTGTTTTGGGATTTTGGGAGGTTATGGTCTCCACAGAAGATCATTTGCCCTTCTGCTTTTCATTTTGTAGGAGAAAGTCAAGAATGTGTCCACTTGCTGTTTAGATAAATTTGCTCCTTCCTATAGGACTCACAAGTCAAATTGCAAAATCTCTGGGCACATGCTATTTGAGTGACTTGTCTGTTCCCTTTGCAGCCCCTTCTCGAGGCTCCCATGACCCCTGCCACACACATTGCTTTTGGAGCCTTCTTCCACGGAGGACATTTGCCTTCCTCTTTTCCAGGAAACATCATTTCCTTCTGGGAGATTCACTCTGAAACTGGGATGGTTTACAGCTTTTCAGCCTGGGGTTATAAATCTTGAGAAGTATATAAGGAAGTTTAATTTAAGATGACAGGAAGGCTCTGGTAATTTAAGCCCTCATGAACCTGGCTTCAATTAGTTGCTTAATTGAGCTCTGTGTTGTGGCCTATAGTGTGCTCTTCATAAAAGACAGTGAATCAATTAAACTTTAAAGAAAATGAAACAAACAAAAACGACATTTATGAATCTCCTTTTAAATAACAGAATTTTTTATTCCTAGAGAGAAATAATTGAAGGGAAAGAAAATATTCTTTAATTGACTGATGGAGGAAACCAAGAGAGGGTGTAATACTAAGAGTATGTACACACACACATACACTCACTGCTTATGTTCTGTGCTTCTAGTCCATTATTTTCAAAGCTTGACAACCACTCATGGTTCTGTTGTTATGATGAAGCAGCGTCTGTATAGTGTTGGTTATTTTAGAGTCAGGCAAACATGGTTTTCAATTCTGCCAACCAATTCCCAGTGATGTGGTATGAGGCAAGTAATTTTAACCTGCTCAAATACGAGGTTTCTTACCTCATATTAGAATAGTGGTAACCTTCTCAAAAGGGTATTGAGAAGACCACCTGACATAATTTGTGTTTAAAGTTCCTCCTTAGCACAGCCCTTAGCATGTAACAGGCACTCAAACCAGCCACCTTCATCTTTCCTCCTCCCACTTCTAGTTCATATCACATATATAAAGAAATATATTGACCCACATTAAAAACCTCAAGTCAACCTCATCACTGTTCCTTCCTCTCTCACTTTCTTTGATCAGTTCTGTCCATTACACTTCTGACTTCTACTAAATACATAAATGTAATTCAAAGTAATAATATCCTTATGATTTAAAAATGATGGCCCAATGCTCAGACCTTCCCAAGCCTGGTCTAGCTACAGAGAAGTAACCCCATTAATTATTTTAGATATTTCCTTTAGTAAGTATTCCCTTATAGCTAAATAAAATACTACTACCACTAATTTTTATTCATTAATTCGATCATTATCTTTTGATGTACACACTCTCCCATCTCTCCCATCCCCCATTAATATATTCAACAAATGTTTATGAAGCACTTAGTGTGTTCCAGGCACTCTTCTAAGCGTTGGAGATACAACAGAGGACAAAAGAAATCGAAGAATCCTTGCTCTTTTGAAGCTTACATTTAGTGATAGACAAACAATTAAAAATTTAAATATGTACTAGTAATTGGACAACTGATGGTAGAGAGGCATAAATCGGAAAAGGAGAAATAAGATGTGTAGGAGCCATATTTCTGCACATTTCAACAGGCTTCTGGGAAAGTCCTCACTCAGATGATACTGAGCAAAAAGGGTCATAGAACCAGCAATTCCATTCCTGGGTATCTATCCAAAAAAACCCCAAAACACTTATTCGAAAAGATACATGCACCCCAGTGTTCATAGCGGCATTGTTTATAATTGCCAAGATATGGAGGTAACCTAAGTGTCCATCAACAGATGAAAGGGTAAAGAAGATATTGTGTGTGTATATATGTGTATACACACACACACACACACACACACACACACACACATTGGAATATTATTCAGCCATAAAAAAGAATGAAATAATGCCATTTCCAACAACATGCATGGACTTGGAGGGTATTATGCTAAGTGAAGTAAGTAAGGCAGAGAAACACAAATACTGCATAATATCACTTACATGTGGAATCTAAAAAAACAAAACAAACTAGTGAATATAAAGAAAAAGAAACAGATCCACAAATGCAGAGAACAAACTAGTGGCTACCAGTGGGCAGAGTGAAGGGGGAAGGGGCAAGATAAGGGTAGGGGATTAAGAGGTACAAGCTACCATGTATAAAATAAATAAGCTACAAGGATATATTGTACAACACAGGGACTATAGCCAGTATTTTATAATAACTATAATTGGAATATAACCTTTAAAAATTATGAATCACTGTGTTGTACACTTGAAACTTATTGTGTATCAACTACACACTTCAATTTATTTATTTGTTTTAGAAAATAATTCTAATTTATTGGTTATCTGTTTAAAATAAATATAGCAGTGTGTACATGTCAATCCCAAACTCCCAATCAATCCTCCCCCTCCCACCCTTACCCCCTGGGGGAAGTTGGTTCTCCAAGTCTGTGAGTCTGTTTCTATTTTGTAAATAAGTTCATTTGTATCAATTTTTTTAGATTCTACATATAAGTGATATCATATGACATTTGCCTTTCCCTGTGTGATTTACTTCACTTAGTATGATAATCTCCAGGTCCATCCGTGTTGCTGCACATGGCACTATTTTATTCTTTTCAATGGCTGAGCAATACACTTCGGTTTGAAAAAAAAGAATAGGCCATAGCTCCTTTAATGATGCTCTAGAGGGATGTCAGTCCAGGTATATTGAGAGACCCCTCTTTGCTGGCATTTGTTTTCTTTGATTATTCAGTTATTATAGTTAAAATCACTTCTTGTTTGTTTGGATGGTTAATTGATTTGTTTGTGTCTGGCCATGGAGTGGTCATCAATAGTAATTGACATGGATGTTCGATTAATCTCCCTCTTTTTATATCCCCTTCGTCTTATCTGAAATTTCCTAGTCCAGCCTCCCTCGTTCTTACAGACTGAATCCTCCCTCCATGCGCATAGTAGGATGAGGCTTCTGTGTTCATTTTGATGGAGAACACATGGAGGCTATGTGTTCCACATCAAAAATACTTCATTTATTTTCAGTTCTCCAAAAGCTGCTGAAGTCTCTTGGTCATTGATGGCCCCTTTTATCTATCATGTTATCCTTTGATGTTGTGAACTTAAACCTTAATATTGTTTATCAACATGTTAATGGCATCACATTCATTGACAGAACCATTCTTCATTCTGATAACTTTTTTTTTCTTTAACTAAGTAATTGATTTCTCCAGGCAGAAAATGCAAACATCACAGTTATACTCCATCTTCCCAAGGGAATGGTGAGAATATAATATATATTATAAAGTATTAGACTCACTCCTAATTTAGAGAATTTGACTTGTGCTCTCTGACATAAATGTCTCGATAAAAACAATGGTAAGCCAATGTTTCATAATTTTCTCTTGTAATTACCAAATATATGATTCATGTATCATCACAGAGCCGTTACTCAGAATAGCTAATTTGTGATTTATTTCTTTAACATTTTACTCCAGGACATTTTGATATCCTGTTTATATATTGCATGAACATTGTCTCCCAAACACTAGACATTGTTTGGTTCTATTTGATCTTTACTATTTCTGGGGCACTCTTCTCAAATAGAGCACTGATAATGTAGAGTTGATTATTATATCTGCAATTTTATACCATATGAAATTATTATGTATTAATCTGTTTTCCACTAAAATCTGTCTCAAAGGTTCAACTTATTGTCTTACAATGGAGAAATGCATCTGTCACAAAAACTATAATAATTGTGTCAGTATGACCATTGAATGTTTTCCTGTCACCAGGTCTACAGAGAAAGACAAATTGTAATCAGGGGATGACTGGGTGAGCATAGAGTTGAATTTGGGGGACTTGCATGTTTCTGCAGCTGAGATAGTCTTGCCATTGGTTAAAAGTCCTTCTTCATTACAAAGCGCACTGTCAACATTGCCTCTTCACACTCCCATTTCCTGTGCTTCTGCTGCTGACCACTCATAGCACCCACCCCTTTCTAATTGACTTCTCAGTCTCAAAAGATGTGTAAATAAAACCAGCTTTCTCTCCTCACAAGTGGGGGCAGACTCTAGACCAGATTCCACCATCAGAGATGTTTTGAGACCCCAGTTATCCCTAAATGATATGAAACTGACTGTATTAATGATTACATTTGCTTTGCAGTAAATTGAGAGGAGCCCAATTATAAGGACTCTCTAAAATAGACTTTCTTCTAGATCTTCAAACATTTATATAATTATTTTATAAGCATAATAATTAAGTTCATTTTCATGAACATGGGTACTGGGAAATAGTTTAACATAGTCTGTGCTTCCTACAATACTTTTATTTATTTATTTTATTTTTGGCCGCATTGGGTCTTCATTGCTGCTGCACACGGGCTTTCTCTAGTTGCGGCGAGCGGGAGCTACTCTTCGTTGTGGTGCGCGGGCTTCTCGACGCGGTGGCTTCTCTTGTTGCGGAACACGGGCTCTAGGTGCCCAGGCTTCAGTAGTTGTGGCTCGCGGGCTCTAGAGCGCAGGCTCAGTAGTTGTGGTGCACGTGCTTAGTTGCTCACGGCATGTGGGATCTTCCCGGACTGGGGCTTGAACCCGTGTCCCCTTACTTTTTAAATCTTCAGAAGTATTAAATAATCCAGATTTTTTCACTCATCAGGGTAGTCTTTGCCAAAGTTTGTTTATATTTTTAGCTTAAAAAATAGTAATAACCTATATGGGAAAATAATCTGAGAGAGAATGGATATATATATATGTATATCTAAATCACCTTGCTGTACACCTGAAACTAACACAATATTGAAGTCAACTATATCCCAATATAAAATAAAAGTTAAATTAAAAAAATAGTTTTGTCTAGCGGTATTCAGGGTCCAGTTTTTTTTAAGGCGGTTGCATTAAATTGAGCTTTTAGAATGGAGCACTGAATGCATTGAGATATAATTTTACTCCACATTGAAAGTTGTAAATGGAAAAGATCCATGCAGGAGCATAGTGTTTTGAGCTACATGTAAGTAAAAGCAGTGTGAAAATCTAATTTATGGTATCAGTGTGAGAGAAATGTGAGCCTGGTTTCCTGAGTTCTTTATCTTGAAGTTCTCCATTCCTAAAAGAGCATAAGACTTTGATGCAGTAATATCCTAGCCAGGCATCTCCCTCTTTAGTTACTGTTTTGAGATCCCTCAAAAGCAGACCATGCAGGTGGCCTTATTAACTGTCAGTTGAAATTTAAGATAAGACAGAGGTTATAATAGATTTACATGCCATCTTTCGCTAATGGGATAAGTTATCACAGTAACCTGTCTCACATGTAATCAGGATGATATTTCAGCCACCCAGCTGCTAAAAAGAAACACATGTGGATGAAGGCTAAGCTTCTGACTCATTTATGGATTAGGCAATAACTGTTTTTAGTGAAGTCTCAGCAAAATTTATGTATAGGGACAACATATTTTTATCACATACTATGATGTGAGTATAGTTGTTACAAAATGTCTTAAATATTTTTAAAGGAGCGTATATGGTTTTAAGGTACAAAAGATATTTTGCAGAAGTGGCCACTTTCCTCTTTTTTAGAGCTATTAGCTTGTCAGTTATCATTTTATAACATTGCACAAGGACCCTACAGAAGGGAAACCGTATATACTGAAGGAAGAATTTGGTTTAAAGAATTCTTTAAATATTAATTCTGAAGATACGGTTTCATTTCTAGCAATCATAGGATATATAAGGAAATGTATTTCAATCTATCTCAGCCTTAAAAATTTTAGTGAGTGTGTTCTACTATCTTCAATGTTTGTTATTTTATATAAAATCCTTAGTTTAAGACTTTCTTCTGAGGTACTTAATTATAATACACCTTGGGTATTTTATCCCTAATTTTCTCTCAAGCCATTTTTAGTAAATTTGAAAGGAAATAATTCCTGTCTTCTTCACATGATACCATCTTACAAAAGAAAAGTAAAATTGGGAGGTTAAAAAACTTCCACCAAAATTTATGCGCAAGAAATTTCTTACCTCATATTGTGTAATTTGCTTCTTTGTATTCCTCCTTGGTTCCTTGGGAATAGTGTTGTTAGTAGAACAAATGTGATTTTATGATTAAGCATTTTTTTCTCTTTCTTTGGGAATCAAGAGTACTAAAGGTGTGACTGTAGAGGGATTCTGTATAGGGATTTCCACTCCTGTTTGTGTGACTCCAAGGCTGAAGTTAAGTAGACTGAAGCGAGGAAAGATGGTTGATTCTAAAACAATTTTCTGTAAAATCTCTTAATATAGATGAGGAGTTATAAAAACCTACATAATATGAAAGATTGCTGTGATAAACATAGTGTATTATCATATTTATATTAAATATATCCATTTTAAAAATTACTGTTTTGTGCTTATTTTTATGTTTTGATGAACCAGTCACTGTGTGTAGTCCATGAATACCACATGGCTTAATGAAAAACAATATTGTTCTAGTGATCTTTCATATATTACCTTAGAGCACAGGGTTCTTTCTTACTGGTGGTTTGAAAGTTCAGATGCGACCTTTCAACAAATAAAGATTCAGCCCCAACTATGTGCCAGGAATTATGCTAGATGTACAGCTGAGATCTGGTGATGCTTTAACCTTTTATTTCACCCATCACCTAACAGAGGACCTAGATGTTTAAACAGGTGGTTCAGTGAGGTGTGCTAACTACTCCAACAGAGTACAAAAGCCCATACAAAGGCACTGATGAGGAAAATGCCATTTCACTTTCAGGAAACTGCCACTTTTTGGCTGAGCAGAAAGTGGAAGTGGAAATGTGTTCTGGGTATCTCTTGCTGTTTAAAATATATTGGCACAGAACAATACGATTTTATCATACTCATAGATTTTGTGAGCTTAGGAGTCAGACAGGGCACATCAGGAATGGCTTGTCTCTACTCCACTATTTCTGGAACCTTCACAGGGAAGGGTGGAATGGCTGGAGTGTCACAGGCTGCCCCGAAGCAAAACACCTGTGGTTGGAGAATCCACTTTTGAGGTGACTTCTTCACTCACGTGTCTGGAACAGTGACTACCTATGGCCTCACCAGCATGGCTGTCTCAGGGACATTGTACTGTGACCCAACTGTATTGTGACCCAACAGATGAAGGACTGACAGTTCCATCCGGCTTCAAAGGGAGGGTGGGTGGGATAGAGATCTCACCTTTTAATGACAGGAGCATCTAATAATTGATTGTAGCTCTGGGTTTAAATTGCCACAGGGCGTGATGAGAGGGAGGCTAGAAAAGTAGGCAGAGGCCAATTCATGGGGGTTCTGGATGCTCCTTCTAGGAGCTGGGAGTTCTTTCTTGAAGGTAAAGGAAGTTGCTTCAGGAATTTTCTTAGCAGAAGGAAAATGAGGCTGCTTATAACTTAGGAACATGACCTTGGTGACAGGGTGGAGAAAAATGTGCTTTGGGGAGAAATGTGAGAGGGTCCAGGTTTGTCATACATTATAGCTATAGAGACAAGAGTTTGAACAATTTAATGTTAATAGGCATGAGGGTGGGACTGAGGAAGATGGATTTGAGGACTGTTTGGAGGCAAGGGCCAAAGAAATCATCACATTTCTAGTTTTGTTGACTCACTGGTGATGATGTATTTCAACAAGGGAAAAAATAGTAATGCTGTGGTGGAAACAGATGAGAAGGAGATGAAGAGAGGAAGTTCAGCTTTGGCCTTCATGGATTTGACATTTCAGTGGGACTTCTAGATGGTGATATCTAATATGAGGCTCTGGAGCCCAGAAGAGTGGTCAGGGCCAGATGTATGGACCTGGGAACATCGGCTTAGCAATGTTTTGTTGATTGAAACTATAGAAATGGAAGAGATTACTCAGGAAGAGAGTATAAAGCTAGGGAAGAAAAGGAGGGCTCAGAACAAAACTCTGGAGACTACAAACATTTATGGGTCAAGTGAGCAAACAAGAGAATTCCTTTTGTTGTTTTGCAATATATTCAGACTTATGGAGGCCTGTTTGCTACCTTCTTAAGGGCAAATTATTTTTGTTGTTGTTATCGAGGACTGCCTCAATTTCTGACACATTTTACCGCTGTCTTTCAAATTAGTTATGACATTTAGAGTGAAAAGCTAACACAAAACTGTGGTTGAAATATTAAAGCAAATATACTATAGCATTAAGCATATCAAAACTATATTTTCATCTAATGACTGTATCACAAAACAGAACATTTATGAAATTCTGTATTTGAGGTACTTGGGGGATTATGTACAGTTTTGAGAATTGTAGGTTCTGGAAGGCTCATCCTGTGCGTGTTGTTTTGGGAATGGTGGTTCTTGGATGTCCTATTGGGGCAATTTTCTGATGATTCTTTATAAGATTAGGACCTATAGGGCTTGATATTGTTGAGTTTAGAAAACAAGAAGAGTGAGTAGTATTCAGAGAGTTTTGAGGGAGAATAAGACAATTGTATTTGCTTGCACGAAATCGGGTCTCAAAGTAATTATAAACCAGGAGATTGAGAGCCAGAGTCAAAAGCTCAGGCACTGTCCTAAGATGTCCGTGCTTGTGGGTCTTAGAGTAAGAATGTAGTAGCATCAAAAGTGATAGGTGGGGGCTTCCCTGGTGGCACAGTGGTTGAGAGTCCGCCTGCCGATGCAGGGGACACGGGTTCGTGCCCCGGTCCGGGAAGATCCCACATGCCGCGGAGCGGCTGGGCCCGTGAGCCATGGCCGCTGAGCCTGCGCGTCCGGAGCCTGTGCTCCGCAACGGGAGAGGCCACAACAGTGAGAGGCCCACGTACCACAATCAATCAATCAATCAATCAATCAATCAATAAACAAACCAACCAACCAACCAAGCACAGGAGGGCAGGGTAGTTGTAGGAACATAGGAAGTTAGGTTTTAATGAATTCACCAGACTATTTATAGAGCCTCACATGGGGGCTTAGTGAACCCAGGGACTCCCAAACGCACATCTGAATCCCACTGAATTCTCTTTTTAACTGTTGCAGCACTTATTTCTACCAGACACCCTTCTAAGTGATCTACAGTTTAATCCTTATAAGAACCTTGAGATAGATAATATTGTCATCCTTATTTAACCCCTGAGGACACAGGCACAGAGAACAGCTGAGCTGGGATTCAGGTAGAGTATTCAGGCTTTAGAGTCTGTACTACTAACCAATATATTAGATCTTTACGACTGGCATTTCAATTTAATAATTCACAGAAGGTAGATATTTGAATGTACCACTTTTTCACACTTGCCTAATATTGTTTTGTTTCTTCTTCCAAGGTTGAAGTCAGTTCAGTTTCCATTAAATATCAAATTGTATTTTTTAGGAAGGGTTTTGAGTTGGAATACATGGTCTGAAGGGTTATACTTCTCAGAGTGAAACAGTCATCCCTGCATTCTTAAACCTAATTTTCCCAAATTAAATCGTTCTAGCACATTGCTGATACATGCCGGCGGTCAATAAAATCTTTTTTTAATGGTTTATTAATTGGTGGATAACGTCAATCAATACATGCTTATTAGAATAAGTGGAACACAAAACTCAATCAAATTTCTCAATGTCTGTGTCTGTCTGCCACTTTAAATACCTTAGGGGTGTGAAGTCAATTTCTTATTTATTAATTTATTCAATATCCAAAACTATTATGTGCTTTAAAAAAGAGCTATTATAATATGACCATAAAGTGATCTTTACTTTATCTCTGCTGTGAAAATGGATTTATTCATCTGTGAATATCCATCTTCCTAGTATTTCCTGTTACTTTATTCACCCTTTGACTAATGACATAAACTTAAAAGTGGAGTCTTGATTTTTTTTTCTCATTTTACACTCTATCAGGGACGTTATATCTCTTTTTCCTGCCCTCTGTTCCCATGTAACTATACTGTGCAACCCAAGCCAGAGGCCCCAGAGCCATCTTAGATTTTTCCCTTCAAGTCCTGTGTCCATGATTATAACTTCTCTCATTAATCATTTACTCTTATTTCCTGTGCCTCTGCCTCCATTCAGGCCCTCATCAAATCTTTCCTGAATTGTAGCAGTGATTTCCTATGTGGTCTCTTGGTTCCAGGCTTGCTAAGTATCCCAACCTCTTTCATCCCCCCAATTTCTTCTTTACATATCAAAGAAAATGATCTCATTAATCTGGGAATTTATTATTTATTCTGCAATTTAAACCTTTTGGTATTCTCTGCTGGGGTCATGACAAAGGCTCAATTTCTTAGGAAGTTACTGTGGCTTACCAACTTTTTACTTGGGCAATTAGTAGTTGTTAAAAGAATATTTTAACTCTCATGGGAATTAAATAGCAATTAAAGCAATTCAAATATTAACTGTCTCAACTGAGATTTTTTTTTTTTGAAAGAACCTTGATAGTAGCCAATGGAGGTAAAGAATGATAGACGTGTGAGGCTCAGATATTATGTTTTGGTGACTTTTAATGACGCACATGTCTTTGTATCTGGGTCCAATTTGATTTTTGAAAATGAAAGCTAAGGAATAAGATTACGTAATTTTTACTTCTGCATGGAAGTCCACTGGTGGAATAACTACAACAGAAATAGAACCTTCCACAAAAATCTTGCACTGAGCCACTCAAAATCTTCTTAACAATATTTGAGGAAAGCATAAGGAAGAGATCGAGTAAGTTTTTACCCTCATTCTAAGTGTTCTGATTAATAAGGGTTGCTGGAATCCTAGCCAAGGATTTTGAGGCTACCACAGGACTCAGCAGAAAAAAGTTCTGTGATTGATTAATTAGTCATGTGTGCAATGAACATGGGAGTGGCAAGTTATAAATAGTGTGCCATAATTTGCTAGCTCTTACTAAAATGTGGCTTAAACGTTTAAAAAATAGTGTTTACTTGGAAGATTTTTGAGAATTGCTTGGACACGAAAAGCATCAGACCATTTAAAATTTGTTTTACTGTTTATTTCCTATTTCTACATAAAGTCATCTGTTGAATGAAATTATTTAAAATTCCCTATCTAAATGCTGAAGAGTATCTATTGAAAGTAGATTTATTTGACACTGGAAGAGCTGATACTCTGAAAGCAATATAAAGTTATTATCACAATGTCTTGGAGATACAAATCCAAAAGGCAATGAATTAATAGCAAAAGAAGCATTAAAGTATCACAAGTTGTACTTTGCAAGAAAATGATATGGTATAGTAGAACATAGCACAGCTTATAGAATCCAACAGAAGAAAGTTTAAATTTCAGTACTATTATTTATAAGATGTATAACTTGTACAAGTTACCTAATGTTTAAAGGCAGTTTCATATTTTTCAGTCAGGAATGGAGTATCACCTTTGCAGGACTATTGTGAGGAATAAATGAGAAAATAAATGTAAACTGTCACTTAATAAGGACACAATGAAGACAAGTGTCTTCCTTTAATATACTTCTGATAATTCCATTTTTAAAACAATTTCCCTTGGTTAAAAGATGGTGATATAACATACCATTTTTTGATAATACTACCCAGTAAATAGCAATCAATAGTTAATTACTGAACACATACCAACCCATGATAGGAACTGAGAATGAAGAAATGAACATACCGTAATTCCTGTCCTGGTGAACAATGCAATCCGTTCAGGAGATAAGCATTTACCCTGATAAATTTCCATGTTAACCTAATTCTTAGAGATGAATAAAGACCTGGGGACTAATGGAGGACAAAACTAACTCTACAAGACTTGAGAAATGCCTCAAGAAGGAGGTGACACTTGAGCAGGATCTTAAAGCAGAAGTAAGATTTCATAATGTGGGGAAGAGAAGCCATCGTGTTGCAGATGAAGGAAACCTCATGAGAAAAGCCATGGAGCCGGGGGAGAAGAGGCCTCAGGCCAGAAGCAGAGGTGTGATGACAGTGGAGAACATGGGATGCAGGATGTGCAGAGGAGATGAAGCTGTAAGAGAGTCTGAGGAGACACACGGAAACACTCAGTAAACCAGATCGCAGAGCTTGGACTATATCCTACAGACAATGGGGAGTCAACAGCAATTTCAAAGAAAGAGATTGACATCTATTCTTTCTTGGGAAAGTTAGTTCTGTTGACTGTGAGAAGAATGATTGGATTTGGTTGGCAATAAAAAAGGGATGATAACAAAGAGACTAGTGGAGGGGCATTATCAGAGTCCATGAGAGAAATGACACAGAGGTAGAAATGGAGTGGGTCATGTCAAAGAAGACAACTCTTCTTTGTTCAATGGAAAAAAAAAAAGTTGGTGACACTAAATTTAAATAACAAAGTCAAAGAGAGAGAGATGATTTGAAAGAATAATGAGTTAAGATTTGAACATTTGGGGGATATCTGGGAGAAATACAGCTGATAGATCCAGGTAGAATATGTAGGAGATAGTGAGATACTTAGAAAAGAGGCTCTGAGTTTAGAATTGAGATTGGAGTATAAAATACAGATTTGATATAAAAAGAACGGAGGGATATACCAGCTGATACCTAGGATTATGGTTTTGAAAATATTCATGGGCATAGTACAAAATTTAGAAGGGGTGATGGTGAGTGGACCTGTGTCTTGGAAGGAGGAGGAGTAGCTCAAGAGACAGCTGTCGTGTTAAGAAAGCTAAGTGAGTTGAGGATTTCTAGAGGAAGGAGGGTGTCAGCGCTATCTAAAGCAGCAGCAGCAGAATAGAAAATGAGGCATGGCTTGAGATGTTTAGATTATGCTCTTTGACTTTGGAAACAGGTGTTTTTCTTCCAAGCTTGGACATCTGTGGATGTTCTGTAGAGCACAGCTTTTATTATGCATAGGAATCCTGTTAAAATGCACATTCTGATTCAGTAGATTTGGGATGAGACCTAATATTCAGTATTTCTAACAAGGCCCAGGTGATGCCATTTTGTTCGTCTGTGGACAACACCTTGAGTAGTGAGGCTCTGGTGGTTAATGAAAATAGGTGATTGCAATTCAGGATCGGTTTACTTTGAGAAGCTTTCTTTCCTTATAATAAATGGATATTGCAGTTCTACATGGGGATTTGCACTGAAGCTGTATTGGATAGTTCTGGCAGTTTGGATCCTTCTGTGTATTGAACACCAGATGAGTTTCATCCTTTTTTTTAATTGACTGTCTCTAATCTCCTCCTCTTCCCTTCCACGTTAGGGGAAATAAAAAGCTTTCCCTTGATATTCTACTTTACAGGATAGATACTTCCTTTAGTAGAACCCACAGTGTGTCTCAAAATATTTATTTTTTTATGCTTTTGTTTCTGATACTTTTTGCCACCCATTAGCTAGAAGGACTTTCATTTGACAACATTTCAGGAAAAGAATACATAATCTTCTAACCAGATGTCTGCAAATCCTTAGTTTAGTGGTGTTCTGACTCTATTTATCTGCCCCCACTTGCCTCAGAGCTGTGTCTACATGTCCCTTGTGTCTGTTTCACTATTAAACTGCTTTGGCTGTACCTACTCACCTGCTTTGTTACTAGCCCATTTGTAAATCTGAAATTAGGGACATGGTATCACAAGCACTGTGGGGAAAGAAATTCGTTTCTGCTGCGTAGAGAGCCAGGGCCAGGTAAAAAAGGAAGGAAGAAAGAAAGAGAGAGAGAGAAAGAAAGAAAGAAAAAGGAAGGAAGGAAGGAAGAAAGAAAGAAAGAAAGAAAAAGAGAAATAAAGGGAGCTAGAGGCATTGTGAGAAGTGTTGGGGCTTGAGTTAGGTGGTAAACATGAAAATTGAAGGAGAGCATAGATAAATTTGTAGAGGTCGAATCAGCGTGGCAGGGTATTGATTGCACATCTACAATAATTAAAAGGAAGGAAAAAAGGAAGAGTTGACTATTGAGGTTTCAAGCCCAAAGACCTAAAGAAAATGGTGATCCTGTGTACAGAAATCATGAAATGAAAGGAAGGATCTGATTAGAACTTGGGGGATTAAAAAAAGGAAAATGGTGAGTTTGATGTGGTAATTGATTTTGAAGGTCATGGAAATGGATGTCTTTTATTCAGTTGATATTGATGACTGGGAGTTTGATGCAGCTATTAACTCTAGTTTCTAGTAGATTTCACCTGAAATCTTAGGTAAGAATCAACTGAAAGAATGCATACAAGTGTTTGAGGAAAGATGACATATGAAAAAGCATGCTTTTAAGAGATGGGTAAGGGAAGAGGGCCTGGTGAAAGAAAGAGAAAATGGACAAGAATGATGGTGGGCAGATCAAGTGAGTTTATTAGTATGACAGTCTGTGAAAGAGAGAAATTTAAAAAGGCAGAGAGAAAAATATGGTCAAATACAAAAATATTAGAATATGGTGAGAGTTGAATCAAACTCTTCTTCAAATAACAGTTTCACATTTGTAAGGATAGTATAGGGCAGAAGCCCAGTTTCAAAGAATTAAAGTAGGATGGCTTGGTACAAAAATATAGGCAACTAGTAGAGTATTCGCATAATAATTAGAAAACACAAGTGGGCAATAAAATCAGACTGATTTTGACCAAGTTGATTAACCTCTAGATTTTGTTGTTGGTTTTCTACTTTTATACTAGAAATTATGGTACATCTTTAAAATCATGGAAGAAAAAAATCAACGAGGTGGCTTTAGTTCCCCGAGGGAAAGTACATTGTTTTATTGGCATCTCTCCTGCTAATATTTGTGTTCAGTTTGGAGGGTACAGGCTAGAAGACATCATGGTGAACCTGTAGGTGGTTCTCTTATTCTTGGGTTGACAAAGCAGTCTGACATGTTCACAGAAGATTCATTTTTTTCACTTTGGGTACTGTTAGTTTTAATTTTTGAATTAATATTTCATTGGAGTGCTTTGGTTTTTACTTTTAAATTGTCCTCTGATATTATTGTTGCTGAGGTAGTTTGGCCAGTTGTAGCCAGTTGTCTCAGTGTCCAGTACAGTTAGAATACAGAATGCACTCTCTGCGAATAAGAATATATCACATATCCACTTGAAAAACAAGTGCTCTGAAAAGCTGTCTAGATATGAGGAATTCTTTATTCCTCTCTAGCCAGGCAGTTCAAAGGCCTGCATACTCCCACCACAGACTGGCTGCATGGAGTAAGAGTTTACTCAGGAAACATGTCACCATCTTAAGGGATCCTTCCCTTGGTTAAATACCCTCTACTTAGCAGCAAAGCAACTGGATTAACAGCAGGGCTCCACATGACCCTTCCACCCTGACTCCAACAACCCCATGTTGTTCCTGTTTCCTTGGAGGCCTTGGAAACTGTGCATGTACAACAAATGTGTTCATGTAGAGTCATCACAATTCACCAGCAGAGTGATTATCCACTCACACATCAACCCATGACCATCACAGCACGTGTGAACATGTTTAGGCCCACTGAGTCTTACTATAGCCTTCAGAACACTAATTTCAGAACCATTAGGTAATTCAGAAATCAGTTCAAGTTAAAGCACACATGTTCATTTCGTTTATAAAGTATCCACTGCTCTTCAAAACTTGGTTTCCATAATGCTTTTTGGTGTGTTTTCGACCAAAGATTGTGATTTAAAATATCATTAAGAATTGTAATTCAAGAATGCCCAGAAATTGTCATCAGCAGTTGTTCAGTCCATTTTTGAAGAATTTGACTCTATTCTAATCTCAATTTTTTGCATAGATCTTTCTCTAGAAAAACATCTTGTATTAATCACTTCCATAAAATATTCTATCCAGGACTAGAGATCAACAATAACTTACTACACAGAAACCAGATATTTTAATCTTTTGGCTTTCAAAATAGTATTTAGGTTAAAACAGCAGACTAGAAGAGTTTATAAAAGAAAATAATGACTCTCATTTCATACTCTTTTTTCCATTTGAATCTTTTTGAGAAAGAGATCTTGCTATGGTGTTAAGTCAAACTTTAGCTTTCCTGAAGTTTTCACTGTCATTTACAAAGGTTGAATTTTTTCTAAGATGGAATAATATTACTTTAAAAATATTAATATTGTCACACAACCATTTTTTAAAATTCATTGATGACACACTTATTAAGGGGTCCACAGCATTATTTATTTCATAATATGTTCATAATCAAAGGTCATGGTATATGTGTTACATTATCATAATTTTCTAATTTATTCTTTATACATGTTTGTACATGTTCTAATTGCATTTCATTAACTCATAGTTTTCTTGTAAGTTTGTACTTTCTTTCCATGTTCAAAGAATCTCTTTAATTCAATTTCTCTGTTTCTCCTCATACAGTCTGGCAGCCAGATATGCAACTCAGTCTAATCACAGTGGAATTGCAACCAGTCAAAAAAAGCCTACTAGGTCAGTTAATATCTCTAATTTATTGCTTGTTAGTGATAATAAAGTAAATGCCCAGTGATATTTTGTCCTATCATTCTAACTTTTTTCAAAAACTGACATACTTCTGGATGAAAAGCTTAGAGTACTGAATTCTTCCAAGTAGATTTCCATACGCCTTCTTGGGGGTGAGCATGTTTGTGTTAGATTATGAAATGGGTCTTGGGTTCTTCTAATTCATAGTGCTATGACTGGGCTGAAGTCTAGGTTCTAGGCTTAGAGAAAGTCAAGGAAAAAAATTACTTTGAAGACCCCATTCTTTCCAGGCCACAAATCTGGAAGTAAAACAAGATTGTAATTGCTTTTTGAAATGGGTATGCATTAATTATTGCACATTTGGAAGCAGAAGTGAGAAACATTGGCAGATTTTTGTGGGGAAGTTAGCACCAGCTCAGCCTGAACCATTCTTTTATCTTTAATCATTTAAATTTTTGCTTCTTTATATCATATGTATTTTAAAGGCAGTCTATTATAATAAATGACAGTGCATTATATACTGTTTGGAAAATACTGGTATAGAAAAATGTGTGGAAAGTTATTTTTTTTAATGTTAGGTTACTGGAGGCATGATGGTACAGCTAAGTGAAGCCACAGCAAATGTGTTTTGCCCCCCTGATTATTATGTGATTATATGTGCCATCTCACTCACTGGGGAAGTATCTCAGTGGTGGTTTACTAGTCACTACTCTAATAATGAATCATATTATGCAGTATTTGACCGCAAGAACTACTTATGATGCCTTAACTTGAGGTTATGTGCTTTTCCCCTTGCCTTGGTTTCCTAAGTTATATTCATTTCCGTAGTAATTAAACTGATTCTGGAAAGGCAAATTAAAAGGGTATTTAATTAAAAAATCAAAAGAAATGATATAAACTAGGATGTGCAAAGAACAGTGACCTGCCATGTTCAGTAAGCATTTTCTATTACTACTTCTAAGACTTAATGAATATAAAATATATTTTAAGTACTTCTTTGATTTAATAGAACATCTCCTTTTTGGCTTCATTCTCATTTCTCTTTTTATTACTTTGATGAATGATCTTGAGCTCTGGCTGACTGTCAAATTAGGGTAATGAGAAGAGCAAATGGATTTTTTAATTTGTTTTAATTTGTTCTTCTGAGAACTAAATGTCACTTGGCTTCATGGGTCACAGTCAAGATCAAAATGCATTTTAATTGCTTTCTAGAAACAGGTCAAGTTTCATTGCAAGCAGGGCAAATTTTGTGACAAAATTTGTTTATAAATGTGAGTTTGGAATGAACTTTCTAACTCTATGGCTGTGTCTACAGGACTAGTTCTCAGATTTATTACGATGGGACATTTGGCCAAATTAATTAGTTGAGTTCCTTCTACATAGTGCAATCACTGGTACTCAAAATTCTTGGTGTCTGTGGTTATTGTGCTAGACTTACAAACCCTGTAGATCCATTTGAGTAAAAGTTAAATGCTGGAGTCATTTGGAAAAGATTCTAATCTTGTGCATGACACAACCTCTAATTAGCAAAATAGCTGAAGGAACTATTTATTAGCCATATGTATTTAAACTCCAAAATACAGTCAACATTTTGGAACTATTAACTATTCCAAGATATCAACATTTCTGGTCTTAAGCTGGCGTGTGTGTTTTCCTGCTGTTCATTCCATTTTGCAATACCTATTACTATTATAAAATATTTGTAGTATACATTTAAGAGTTTTATTTCCTGATAATCTATGGAAATAATGTGTCAAGTAGTATAATAAGGTGAGTTAAAATTTGAATATTGTAGCAACTGATTGTGATATGTTGGGTACCAATATAATAGATATAAACATTCTTTTATTTTAAACATTTTGTATAACAAGAAAAAATTATTTGCTACATTTATAAGTTATGGATTGTTTTTGTTATTTTTCTTTTAAAATAGAACTTATTAGAGCAGTACACAGTGACATTCACATGGTGGCAGCAAATACTAGCAAAGATGCTGGCAACCCATAATATCATGTTTTTAAATATGTCTTAAGATGCCAATATTAATTCTTGATTTCTAGTTTTTCATTTATGCGGATTGAGTTTACTATACATACACAATATACATTAGTATTAGTATAAAATAAAATATAGTAATTGCATATTTTATGCACAGTTCTTGAAATAATTGATACCTGAAATTTTAATCTGGAAACTGTTTAAACAGTGAAATAAATGATCCAAACTGATGTTTAATTATAGTTCAAATAAAATAACTGCAGATGATTACCTCCTATCAAACTTCCCCTAATTCTAATACAGTCTACCTACATTTCCTCATGTCTTGTCCTTTATACACCACGAGTAGATAAAGCTACTATCACTATAGGTGTATTTTAAATTGTCATTCTACTAGCATAGAGTTTTCTTCTAGATTTTCTTCTGAGACCTGCATCCTTGTCGCATGGCCTGTGTGACCAGTTGGCCACACTTGTGAGATAACCAAGCTAGAGTCTAGGTGCTTACTTTTGGCAAGAGAGTGAAACATTTTATGTGAGATAGATCAGTCAAATATGAACAAACTCACAACCTTGGTCTCCACACCGTGTTTTCGAGTAATTAACTAGCTTAGATATTCAGTAAGCATTTGCTCTTTGCAATTTGTATGTAACTTTATTCTTCTTTTTATTAATGTACAAGTTCATCTAAGATACAGCCACCTAAAATAAAAACAAATGTCCCGTATATTGAAAAGAACAAGTTAACAACAACTGCAGGCAGCTGGTTAATAACCTGAGAATATAATAGATTCTAGTTAAGTATTATTATTTCCCTTGCTTTTCATGTAATTGTTAGAGTACCTTTAAATCAAAGTTTTATTCATCAGGTGCGTATAGGCATGCCTTTTTAGTTAAAATTACTTTATTTCTAATTGTCCTGCATTATTAATATACTTTGGAGGCAAATTATATCATATGAACCAAGATTTTCCTGAAGATTTTCAAACCTTGTGTTTAGCTGTTTGTTGCTTAAGCCAACATTTTCTGCTGAATGTTATGATTTTCCCATTAACTCTTCCCTGCTCAGAACCTCCTGTTCCCTATCTTTTTATAATGTACAATAATGATGTAATTTTTCTTGTACTATTTCAGACTTCCAGGTCCCTCTAGGGTGCCAGCTGCAGGCAGCAGCAGCAAGGTCCAGGGAGCCTCCAATTTAAATAGGAGAAGTCAGAGCTTTAACAGCATTGATAAAAACAAGCCTCCAAATTATGCAAACGGCAATGAAAAAGGTAAGTGTTCGCCCATTACATCATTAAGGCACAAGTGTAACATATGAGCCTAATAAAGTACATGCTAAATCTAGTGTTTAAGCAGTGTTACAGCATTTGGAATGGAAATGTTATCAGTGGACTTTCTTATATTGTCTAAGTGCCTCCTCCTGAATTCCAGCTTTCTTCAGGACCTTTCCTATCTGAAGAACACTTTAAGGAAATATAGTCATTTATATTAAAGTGGTTAGTGATTATCCCCAAGTATAAAATCTGTTTCTCAAAAAAAGTTCCTCCTGGATGCATGTAAATAGCATTTTCTTTTGTTTTCTCATGTTTTATGAGCACTTATCTTGAAATCATAAACCTATATGAAATGTTTTCAAATCCTTGGTTTTAGTTAACATTAAATGCCATACATGTTTGAGGAAGTTAAGGTTGGAGCATCAAAATTTAAGACATAATTATGAAGGGTACTTAGTCTTTGAGAGCAGCAGGACAGATAAATATTATGACCTTAGTTTTTCCTATAAGAGACAAATTATTCATGTTTGTTTTATTTTCTTGAATGAGTGTATGATAGAAATATCCAATCACACGTTGATCAGGAAGAAAGGACACAGTGGAAGTGTGTGTTAAAGGCAGATTATATATTAACTACTGTATGATACACAGTTCTCTCCAATGTGCACAGTGCGTATTTAAAGAGGTGTTGGCTTGATGCATATCCCTGTGGAGCTTGCATCCAAACGGTAGGATGTGTAATTTACATCTAAACCATGAGAAAATCAAGAACCTCTGCTGTTGGGAGCAGTGTGACCCTGTGAGGGACTAGGGCATGTTGCGGGATTTTGAGGTAGTATTTTCTAATCAATAAAACTTTAACTTCTCTGTGTAGTATTTAACTCTCCATGCAACAAGACATGAAATTCCAAAGTGACAAATACACTTAGTAGAACAGCTGGCAAATTTGGTTTGACTAATTGAACCAGGTAGAAACTTTTTGGCTCAGATTAGATCATTTCCAATTGTTTCATATGGATTATCTGATTAGACTTCTCTTACTCAGACATGAATTGACAGGAGTGATCTATGAATTATACACTTTCATGAAAATTTCCTACCCATTAAAACAAAATTGGACAGACTGTAAATCCCTGTAAGCAAAGCAGTGTATCTTGATCCCTGTAATATCCCCAGTTCTTGAGTTGAATGGAAAAAGAAGAAAATAGTATGTGTTTGGAAGTTAGGATTTTGTCTTTAAAATAAAGAATAAAACCTTTGATTGGAGAACCTAGAAATGTTACTGAAGACTTAACACTTCTCCTGGAGAGAAAGGGGACAAGAATTTCTTATCAGAAAAACATCTCCCTCATTTTGTGACTTTCCTAGAAAGCATCATACAAAGGCCTATATGTGCTATGAAATTCTAAGGGAAAATAAACATGTTTAGACATTAAGATATGCTGAGTGGACTGCTCAAGTGTCTGATTTTAGCTACATGATACTACAGTTGTATAAGAGTTTTGCAAAAAATGACTAATAACATAGGCAAAGAAACCTAGAAATGCTTTAGATGACCCAACGCTTTGATATCATAATGTATTTTTTGATCATGTGAAATAATTTTTGTGTTTCTGGTGTCTAAAAGTAAAAATCCAGAGGTAGCCAAGTATTCATATCTTTCCATAGCCATTCAGCCTCTCTTATGTATGTCTAGGAAGTAGTGCAAAATTAGAAAGTAGCAATATTTATAATAACCACAAGGTGGAGACAGATAACATACATTACGAGGTTTTTGACCATAAGCAGATTTCCTTAGGTCGCTATCAAGAGCAAAAGTTTTCATGGTGAATTAGCCATTACTTTTAATTCCAACAAAGTAAAATTCCAAAACATTTAAAGTGTATGATCTCACATTCACAAATATTTATAATATTATATATCAAATGTAGGCATTAAATGTCTGTAAACTGTCAATCATAATTAAAGCATAAATTGCATTATATAATACAGCCTTCTGGAATTTGTTTTGCATGCTATATGGCATTTTCTATTAATGTGGAATTACAACTTCATATCAGTATATCCAATATCATCTCTAAATTAATCATTGTGTCATGCTATTTTATATTTCTAAATATTAGCTTAAATTATAGAGCAAACAAAATAAATATAAACATCACATATGAACAGTTTATAATTTATTCTTTAGACTATTTGAATGGTACATCTTTTTGGATAAGAATGTTTTATTTAACCTTTGACATGGAGATTTTTCATGTTAACATAGCATATAAAAATATAAGATTGCATCTGATGACAGGTTGATCTCTGTGACAATATAGTTCATACATATCCTAGGCATGGCCAAATAAGGTGAAAATTAAACAAGAATTTTCAAAGGTTACAATATTATAATGACAACTCAGAAATTACTAACTTGAGTATTCTAATTGCCATTCCTTTTTAGTTATTAGAAAGTATAACAGTTAAATTTAATAAATTAAGATATGGGCTCCCCTGGTGGCGCAGTGGTTGAGAGTCCGCCTGCCGATGTAGGGGACACGGGTTCGTGCCCTGGTCCGGGAAGATCCCACATGCCGTGGAGCGGCTGGGCCCGTGAGCCATGGCCGCTGAGCCTGCGCGTCCGGAGCCTGTGCTTCGCAATGGGAGAGGCCACAACAGCGAGAGGCCCGCGTACCGCAAAAAAAATAATAAATAAATTAAGATATTTTTACTCAAAAGAAATAATCACACTATCTGTAATGTGCTCCCTGAATGCTTCTAAGTGAAAATGTACTTTCTACTTTCTTTAAGAAGTCTTACATGATGACTTATATGAATCAATTGGGGAATCTCTAGAATTTGTAATAGATAGTAAAGGTTTATTCACAATTAAAAAAATTTCACTTCCTTATTAAAAAGCATACTGTTGAAAGCACAGTAGCTTCTCACATGTATGGGATGGTAAAAATAGCTTATTTACGAATTGTGTGGCTTATCTAATAAAGGGAAATCAGAAGAGAATCACAAACTGCACTTCAAAAGATACATCTAATACCGTTTTAATAATAATCCAAAAAATAGTGTGCTCATTTCACCAAATGGATTAAAATATCGGTGAACCTGGCCATAGATTATCACTTGCAGGGAAGGCTGAAATAGAAATGTTAAAATAGAAAGCAATGCCACCCCACCATTCTGTTGAAATGGAATGTAGGAACAAATTTCTCAGAACAAATGGTGAAAGGAAGATAGTATATTGTTTGTAGAAAAGCATTTCTTTGGGGAGTCCAAGTTTCTTCCCTTGGTGACCTGACATGCAGAGACTGACAATGAATAATATGATCTGACACTAGCATTTATCAGTTTGCCCATGCACCCTATGAGATTACTCTAGACAGATGTATGCTTTAAAGAAAAATCAAATATCTTTTCAGCGGAAATCAGGGATCTTGTGAAAAAAAAAATGCCCTGGTTCATTTGGGCACACATTTTTATGCCTGAAGCAAATTATCTTAAGAAATAATTCTTGTTTTGTAAAATCGACATGACAAATATGAAAAAGGCTTAACAGTTCAGTAGTATTGGGAATGTAAATGTCCCTAGCTCTATTTGGAATTCACTTTCTGAATTATGATCTGTAACCACTTATTACTTGGCAGAGTTCCTTAACAGAGAGATGTTTTTCTCTGTTGCTAAGAAACATGCCACAGTACCAGAGGGCATGCTCCCATCTCTTTATTGTTTCTCCCATGTGATTCTTACATGGTACCTGTACATCTGTGGAAGAGGAGATTTCCTTTCTGTTCTCCTAGGTTCTAATGAAGTATCTTCTGGTGTGAAAGTGTTTTCTTTCATTTACACTCAACATAGATTTAGTATGATTGATATGGAGAATTTAGCAAAATTGAAATTGAACTTTTTAAAACTGTAGGTTTAATGTGAATGTTGCATTAGTCGTGGAGTTTTGACAGCTAAAACATAATTATCTAGTTCTTAAGTACTTTTTTAATTACTCTGAAATTACTCTTAAGACCACAGAACTGAACTGTTTTATTTCCTTTTCAATGCAATGCAAATATGTTTTACTCATTATATCTCTTTATGGGTGATTTCATTATGTGTTCCACCATGACTTTTTGCTTTATTTCCTTAATAATTATATAAACCCATAATGACATAATTTCAAATTAATCTTGAGGATGTTTATGAGGTAACAATTAAGTACATAGGTCAAGTGATATGACTAAATAGACTTGGGCATATATGTTGTTTACTTATGTATACATGTTTACATATTGAGGTGTACATGTGTTTTATATGCCCGTACATAAATTACATACTTTAAAAAAATCTGGCTGGTGAGTTAAAGCTTCCCTAAATTTTTCAATAGTCCACAAAGTGGCACTCTCACATTACTAATGGTACAATATATACATGTGCAGAATGGACAGTGCCCCTACAATCCCTGTAATAGCATTCCATGTTTCTGTTCATCATAAAATTGATGATTGAGGCATTTTGCAAGCCATCATTTATGGGAGTGTGGTGAGGTAAACAAGGGGCCAATTGGTAGCAAAACAACTGAAAACAAATTTGAATGCTATTTTTTTTAACTTTCGAAACGTTCAGTGTATTTTGGTATATTATTGTAAAATGAGAGTCTAAGTTAGTTATTTACCAAACTAATTGCCGTCACCACATTGATCAGTCATTTCCTTCCTTCCGTAATGATCTGTGATGCTGAAGTTGTGCTATAATTAACAAGGACCATACATATCACTGAGCACCATGCCTGCTGTACAGTGAATACTTTAAAAAGAGTGGTGCCATTGTCATTTTTATTGTTGTTGCTACTTTCTGTGTTGTTACTTTGTGAACTGAAAGCTGGTTTGCTTCCATCCAAACAGTATACTACTCAGTGAGGAAGAAGAAATAAACAACTGAGGATGTTCCCTGGTCCTTTCTCAGGCTAGTAGCACCATTGGCAACATAACACTAAGCTCGGAAGCTAACCTGCCAAATTTCCATGGAGAATCGTCTTTATCTAAACCTCCCATATGCCTGTTGTGACTGCCACATTTACCTCCGTGTATTAATTTTAGAACTAGATTGGCATTTTTCCCAGGTCATCAAAGTTATTTTTTTTTTGCATATGAAATAACTAAAAATTAACTCTCTGAATTTAGATGTTCTCTAAGCAGGAATTAAAATCTATTCTTACATCAACTCAAAAGGATGGTGCCAGTAGGATGCCCCAGGAGATAGTATATAGGTAACTGAATAGTGAGTATCTTGTATCATGTTCTCCCCGTTTATATTCTGCTCATTGAGGAAGAAGGAACCCAAATTTCGGGGTGTTACCCAGTTGCCTTCACTGTTGTGACAAACGTGACTTTCTGGAGAACCGAACCGGCAGAATTTTTGGGTGGGCAAGCAAACATATGGAAAGAAGGGAGAGTCAAAAGCCTCCAAATTTTGTAGTCACATAAACCTAGGTTCCAATTTTGGTTTTGTCTTTTCTAAATTTTACTCTATGCATGATTTGGAGCAAGTTACTTTCTCTAAGCTTCAGTTTTCTCATTTATAACAAGAGAAATAATATGTATATTATAGATTATTATGAGTTTAAATAAGAGGCATATGGGTAGAAGCTCTAAATGTGATACCATGTATCAAAGTACTTGGGAAAAGTAAGCAGTTGATAAATAATATTATTTGGTTGTAATGGAATTGGTGGTGGTGGATGCGAGGTGGAAGAAGAAGGGGAGGAAAAGGAGAGGGAGTGGAAGAAACTTTCTCTTTGGAGGCTAGAGACAAGGAACCAGCTATAGGCAGAGAGGCCCTGCAAACGCAAGATACAAGTTTGTTGCAGGAATGCCCTTAAATATGTGCATTAGATACCTGTGCTTTTCCACCATACCCAGCTAACAGTTCATTTATAGTCAGAAGCTGAGTTAACAACACTCAGCAAATGCATCAGTTGAGACCAGGCTACTTACTATTGAATATGTAAATCGCACAGATTGTGCCGACCCCCGCTCTGTCAGAGCTGCAGAGGCTGCCATTTCAGCAGCTGTTGTTCTGCACCCTTTCTTGTGAGGTGTCCAGAGAGACACTCATTATTCTGATGCTCTCCTGATGCACAGTGACTTAGGATTTTCACTCCTCATGAAACCTGAAGCACCTCATTGCTGATTATAGAGAGGAGCTGGGCACAGATTGAGAGTTGAGTTCAGAGAAGTGTCTTCTATGTGTGTACTTATCTGAGAACGATTTTATAGCTTTTGCTGTGACCGTCGCTGTAGGCTGGATGTCGATGTCATAATTTGGAGTCCCTCCTGTCTCATTTTTGGGTGTGATGATGTTGAATTTCCTCTGTACTTGAACTGTGGTAGCAGTCTATCTAGCTAATGTCAGCACACTTAACAGAGCATCCTGACTGGTCCTTTTCCACCCTCTTCTCTCATCCTCACCAAAGCTCCCAGGCATACAGGGGTAGGAGTCCCCTGGCTTCTTAACCTAGTTGCAGAAACACAGAAGATATACACTGAGTATGTGGCGAAAATGATGAAATAAAGGACATTAGGAAAACCTCTTTTGTTTTTAGTGATCTCTCACCACAGATTGCCAAGCATCCGGGGGGAATGCAGAACTGACGAAGGTTCCAGAATTCCACAGAACGAAGAATATTAATGCTGCACAGCTATGGAACATTTAATGAATTTAGCCAATTTGAACACTGTCATAAGAAATAACTCTTTAAAGCCAAACATGGTCTGTGACCAGCAGCGTTGGTATCATGTGGAAGGTTGTTAGAAATGTAGAATCTTGGGGCCTCCTGCAGATCTGCTGAAACACAATGTGATGTACATTCAGTAGGATCCCCAGTGACTTAAGCACACATTAAAGTCTGAGACCGTTATGTTAACACTTAAAATGTCAGACATTCTACGATAATTATAGAGCTTGGGCTCTAGAATCACACATGTGGGATCAAATCCTAGCCACACCACACATTCCTCACTAGCTGTGCACCACTGAATGAGTTGTTTAGACCCTCAAAGCTTGGGTTTCCACAAGTGTGAATTAGAAATAGGAGCCCTTCCAAAAAAAGATAGGCAAAGTGATTACGAAATTGTCACACACACAAAAAAATAGGAGCCCTTCCCATCTCATCAGGCTGTTGTGAACACTATGTGAGATAATATAAAGAACCTTCAATAAAATGCCAGTAGGCATTATTATATCTGTAATAATTATTAATATTATTTTCATTATAGAATAAGAAATATTGCAAATAACTTTTGAGATCAGTGTAAGAAAGTGAAGATAAATTCAATATGAGGCCATTATTTTCCTCTTAACAATACTACAACAGACTATGATTTCATTTTCGGGGTACTTTATTTCTAACTCTGTGTCCCAATATACGTATGTACATTTTTTTTTTTATATAATTTATTTTTGCTGTGTTGGGTCTTCGTTTCTGTGTGAGGGCTTTCTTTAGTTGTAGCAAGCGGGGGCGACTCTTCATTGCGGTGCGCACGCCTCTCATTATCGCGGCCTCTCATGTTGCGGAGCACAGGCTCCAGACGCACAGGCTCAGTAGTTGTGGCTCATGAGCCTAGTTGCTACGCGGCATGTGGGATCTTCCCAGACCAGGGCTTGAACCCGTGTCCCCTGCATTAGCAGGCAGATTCTCAACCACTGTGCCACCAGGGAAGCCCCGTATGTACATATTTTTAAAATGTAAATAAATAGAATAAATTTTCACATAGTTTCGTATAAAAATTCTATATTACTCCTGCCTTGAATGCCTGCATATCTCCCTTAGCTCATCTGTCTTGATCTTATTTAATGTTGTACAGCCCTTTGTGCACTTCTGATCTCTACCATTTTCTTTCCCACCTCCTACTCCTTTAACGTTTAATATATGCCATTCATCTTCTGTGAGTCTGATTTCTTTCCTCTGACTAGATTGTAAGGTGTCTTGGGGAGTCTTGCACAGAATAGCCACTCAGTAAATATTAACAGATGTTATGCCTAGATTCAAGTCCTAGAGATTGTAGGAACTGAGTAGCATTGATTAATATTTCTGGAAATAGTAGAAAAATAGAGGCACATATGTTGGACAGAAATCTGCAAAACAGTAAGGTCACTGTGTGAAATGCACGGGCACGTACACAATTCACTGAACTTGAGAAAATGCATCTTGTTTGGAGATGTTCTTAGTTTCCAGTTGAATCTAGGTAATCGAGAAATAAAGTTTACTTGACAATTCTATTAAAGGCATGAATTTGACATTCACTATTTTTTGTGTTTCTAGAGTCAAGGAATAATGTTATAACTGATAAGCCATTGAACTTCTTGTACATTTGAAAAATAGTATAACATAGTGGTTGACAGAATTAACTTAGAATCCCAAGCTAAGTTCAGTTCTCAGACTTGTCACTTACAAATTGTGTAACTTTGGCCAAGTTCTTTTACCTCTTTGTGCTTCAGTTTCTTCATGTGCAATTTGAGGGTAATAATGAAAATTTTATGCAGTTGTTGGAAGGACTGAGTTAATGTATTTCAAAAACTTAGTTTAGTGCCTGTCACACAGAAGGTGCTTTGTGTGTAATGTAGAACTATGCATTACAGGTGTGGTCTTTGCTTTCATGGACTGTATCAACGGTGCAGTAGAGGAAACAGGCAATCACAGTGAAGTTATCTACGTTTGTCTATACTATTGGCATTGTTAATATAAACTTCACAAATCTATTACATTGTTTTAGGCACACTTATTTTCTTTTAAAAAAACCTAACTCACACAAATATTTAATGAAGAATTTAACCTCTTTTCCTATCTCTAACTTTCTTTATTAACTTTTTAATGTAAACTCCTTCTTCTGAAAAATGGGTAAGACAAGTATTCTATACCAATTGGCTTAATTACCTACTGTTTATCATGCATTTTGATACTGTTGGAAAAAACATTTAAAAGTGAAAGCATTGTAGTTTTAGATCTATGAATACTTAATGGCATTTAATGGTCTCCAATTCCTGAATATTATGAAAGGATTTATTAATATTTCCTTTGGACATTTCATCAAAAACAGCTTAGCATTTATTTGACAATATCTAGTATGTTAACAGTATCAACGTTGCCTCTTTTACATAAATATCTAATTTAATCATTTATCCATTGTTTTCTCCATTTCTCAGAAAAAAAAGAAAAAGAGGAGGGAAGAGGGAGGTATTTATGGTAGATGAAATTTAAGGTAAATGACATGACCAGAATTACATAGTTCTCCAGTGTCAACATTTATACTGAGATCTCTTAACTCCAAGCTCAATTTTTTTTTTATTCTATACATTGTTATAAAATCTCTTTTTGGTTTAGTCTTTCATGCTTAAAAATAAGAATTGTAATCAAGCATTAATCAGTGCTATAACAGTCGTATAGAAATTCATATCATAATGAGATTTCTCAGTGGACAGTAAGTAAACACTAGTGCATTATAAGTACTTATATGACAATTGGCCTTATTTCCTTATAGCCCCCAAAAAGTAGCTTGATTTTTTAATTAGAATTTAAAGTTTGTTCAGATCCCTACAGGAACCTGCAGGTGTGGTAGTTAAGAGCACAGGCTTTGAAATCCATTCAGGTCCAGGCTGGATGACTTCGGACAAGTTATGTAGAATTTTTAAAAATTATTTATAAAATTATTATTTGTAAGAATTATTTGTAAAATATCAATACATACCTTGTAGGGTTGTTATAAGGATTATACATATTATGTATTACACATTTTTTAGTATTACATATTTGTATTACATATTTTATATATTTCTTAGTAGATTATCTGACCCATGTAAACATCCCTTTCAATATTTATTTTGTACAAATAAAAACAATATTAACAAAAAGCTAAATTATGATTCAAAAGCATATTTAATCAGATAAGAATAAGCTAGGCTCCCTGTAGGTTAAAGCAATCTCTCAGTATTCATTATTTTTATAAGGCAAGGTGGAATATCCATTCACTGCTATGAGCTACAGTAGTAGCTGGAAGAATACAGAGAATTGCTTAGGGGAGGGATAGTGTTTTATTCATCTATAGACCTCTGTGACCAGCAAAATTCATTTGGCTATGAATAATTTTAGAAGGGGAAAAAAGTGTTGTGTTTTTTTTTTTTTCCCCAACATCACTGTCCTTCAGACACTGAATGTTTGATATCTGGTACGAAAACCACCACATTACAGAAGTGATTGATGCCACATAGCATGTCCGTTTCCAGTTCAGAGGAAAGAAACTTCCTTGTGCCTACAGTTAGAAATACTCAGTGGTGTGACATAAGTGATCAAAAACTAACCAGCCTTTTTAAAATGTTTCTTCTTAACCACGTCCAGATTCCTCCAAAGGACCTCAACCATCTTCAGGTGTGAGTGGCAGCACGCAGCCCCCCGGCGCCGCTGGGCAGCCCCCGGCCTCGGCCATCCCGTCCCCGAGCGCCAGCAAGCCGTGGCGCAGCAAGTCCATGAATGCCAAGCACAGCGCCACCTCCACCATGCTGACCGTGAAGCAGTCGAGCCCAGGCACCTCTCCCACACCATCTGCAGACAGACTGAAGCCCCCTGCCTCGGACGGGGGCAGAGCAGCTCCCTCGGGACAGAAATCCATGCTTGAGAAGTTCAAGCTGGTCAATGCCCGGACTGCTTTACGCCCCCTGCAGCCTCCCAGTTCAGGACCCAGTGATGGTGGGAAGGAGGACGATGCCTTTTCTGAATCTGGTGAAATGGAAGGCTTTAACAGCGGTCTGAATAGCGGCGGCTCAACAAATAGCAGCCCCAAAGTGTCACCGAAATTAGCCCCTCCAAAAGCTGGAAGCAAAAATCTCAGCAATAAAAAGTCTTTGCTACAGCCAAAGGAAAAAGAGGAAAAGAACAGGGACAGAAATAAAGTTTGCACTGAAAAACCAGTCAAGGACGAGAAAGATCAGGTGGCGGAGACGGCTCCAAAAAAGACCTCTAAAATTGCAAGCTTCATCCCAAAGGGCAGCAAGACGACAGCAGCCAAGAAGGAAAGCTTAATCCCCTCTTCCAGTGGGATTCCAAAACCGGGCTCAAAGGTGCCAACAGCAAAGCAAACTGTTTCACCGGGAAGCTCAACAAGCAAAGAGTCTGAAAAATTCAGGACTACCAAGGGAAGCCCTTCCCAGTCCTTCCCTAAGCCCGTAACGACTGAGAAAGCAAGCACATCCAACTGCCCTCCTCCTCTGGAAGGAAGGGAAGCTAGCCACGCCTCTCTGGCGGGTTCCTGTGCGGGGTCAGCGGCGCAAGGCAGTGGGCAGAGCGTGGGAAATGGTGCTGTCCAGCTCCCTCAGCAGCAGCAACACAGCCACCCAAATACTGCCACCGTGGCTCCATTCATTTATAGGTAAGGCGAGCGCCGTTGGTCCACAGCTGTAAACACTGACAGGTCTGCATACTCAGAGTATACATAATAAGGAAGGTTGCGGAGTCCTATTTCACATAGTCATTTTGGAACAGTGTTTCATTCTGGAGAGAGAGGCCTAGAATTAAAATTTTTAAAAGAAAGCCTCCCATATCCTCCAATCTATTAGTCCTCATCTCCTTCCCCTCCCCCCTCCCCTCCCCCCCACTCAAGAACCGAGGCCTTTGAAAGTTAACCTACTTGCCGTCAAAGGCAAAATAGAACCCAGATGTCATGACTTTCCCCCGTGTCTATTACTTTTACTACTATTATTTCTATTATTAGTCTTTTAAAATAATTCTCATTTTTATAGGGTTTAGAGATATTTTTGTTTTCACCCATGAGAAAACGTAAACCATAATGGTTAAGGGGGCACGCTCTGGGACCAGGCAGATATAGACTTAATGCCCAGCTCTGCCACTTACCAGCTATATGCCTTTGGACAAAGAATTTAACATCTCTTAGTCTCATTTTCAGCTGTCAAATAGAAATAACAGTATCTACCTTGTAGAGTTGGGAAGAATAACAGGCATAATGCATGTAAGATGCTTATTGTATATTGTGGTACACTGTACGTGTTTGTTAACTGTTGTCTATAAGGCGTTGCTTTCCCAACATAAAATTTACATTAATTTCCACAGCTAGGCCTGTTGTTTCCAGGCAAAAATAATAATCTATATAATTATTATATTTAATTTTATTAACTTTTTTGTTATATATTTATATTATTCTTCATTTATTAAAATACATAGCACAGGCTATATTTTAAAATATATATCCTACTAAACAGTTGTAGTGTCAACACATTTTGCCTGTTGTCTTGTGGTAAGTTTTACTCGATTAGGACTATGTCAGTGCTGCTGTGTCTCCATTTTTATCCACTGTCTTTTCAGTGAAGAGGTGGCTAGGGAGGAATAATGCCTGCGACTTTGGCAGGTGTACAGCTCATCAACAGGAAAAACAGGAGGTAGGATCTGCTGCAAATAGGAAAAGGTCAAGATTATATAGTTTCAAATTTTATTAAATTTATTAACTATGTGAGTTTTTAAGTAAAGAAAATAATTATAATGATTTGTTTTCCCTCAGTGAAAAACCTAAGTGCTTTGATTTTTTTCTGGGGCTTTATATACTCATCCACACAAATGTATAATTATTGAACTTCAGGTCTACCTCAAATAGCTACCTCATTTAAGGCTGCTATTCTGACTTCAATAGCAAAAATTCATTTAAAACCTTTGTATCTGCATCACATGGTGTTACCGAGCCCAAGCTTGCTCTGCTTGCCAGATGACAGGCCAATAAATCGGGAGATGAGTTGTTGGGGCAAGGAATAACGACTTTAATCAGAAAGCCAGCAGACCGAGAAGATGGCACCCTAGTCGCAAAAAAACATTTTCCCTCAGTCGGCATTCTCTGGGCTCTTTTTCTACAGAGAAGGGGGAGGGGGAGGGGCCCACTGCAGTGCCAGCCAATGGCTGAGTGTGACCACTAACAGTTGCTCATTGACAGTTGCTCACTAACGGTCGCTCGCTTGGGGGAGGGGCCCGGTGCGAGGCCGACCAATGGCTGAGGGAGACTGCTCTAGGTCGTGCCTGTCCCACCTGTATTACAATGGGAGTCTGCAGATCCTTCTAGCTCCAGAGACCCTATCTGACAAAGGAGAATTTCAGATGTCAAAATCATAATCCACGTTTCAAAAATATGAGAAAAAATGATAAACTTTAAAATATGTCATACTCCGCACACTTGTCACTCTCAAATGTATTCTGTAAGAAGATCTGTCATTTCAAATCACCATGGATGAATTTCACAGGAAAGTATAAATCTAAGCAAAAAGAATATATCCACCAGTTTAGCAAGCTTCTTTCTATAAGTAACAGCAAACTTCTTTGGTTGTTTGCAATAACATATCCAGTGGGTACAGATTTAGTGATTTTCATTTGGCAGTAACCTTTGCTATCTGAAAGAGGAAGCAGCACAGTTTAGAGGTTAAAGTGTGAATCAACCATGTGACTGCCAAATTCTCCAGCCTCTTTGAGTTTCTTTTTGCCCTGTTTAAAATGGAGATTATAAAAGTGAGGTAATATATATAGCCAGGTAGCTAGGATTACAGGCTGTAGAGTCCGTTTGCTCTACCGTGGTTCAGAAACTGCACCTTGTATTATTGAGACAATGGCCCCAAGAGCCAGGTTGCCTGGGTTGGAATCGTGATGACACCATTTATTAGTCATGTGACTTTGTGTAATGCATTTAAAGACTTGAGACTCAATTTTTATAATCTGTAAAGTGGAGATGATAATAATAGAAGCTTCCTCATAAGGCTGTTTTGAAGATTAAATGAGTTGATATTTATACAGGGCTCAGAACAGTACCTGCCACACAGTAAATGACCTTCCCCAGACTTCAGTTTCTAATTCTGTAAAGTGTGGTAGAAGAATATCTACCTAATTTGGTTGTTTTAAAGATTAAATAAGGCAATCTTGTGTAAAGTCTTCAGCACAGAGCCAGATTCAGAATAAATTGCCTATAAATGTCAGTAATTATTTGTTTTATTATCAATAATATAAAGTAGTTGAAAATAAATAAAACCATCTAATAAGAAATGTCACATCATAGTCTACATATGAGGAAGAGGCTGCTTGGAGTCTTTTATAAATTCAAAATAATTTTATAAATGATAATATAAATGCTCTTAAGGTTGAGTAGTCAATATTCAAGTTTCTTAACTGTCAGTGAAAGAGATATCGTAGAGTCTTGTCATTTGGCTTATGTGACCCCTGATGTCCTTTCCACTCTGACTACTCCAACACCATTTAAGAATTTCTCTTGCAAAATCCCTGGCAGACTTTTCTGGAGGTGCTAATCATTTGATACAATAATAGTAATAATTTACTATTTTATAATGGTTTTTGTTGAGTGCTTAGTACAAGTCTGTATTACAAAATTTATGTTCATTTTTTCATTTAAACTGTGTCATCAACCCATGACAAGGGAATGTTACCCCATTTTACAGAGATGAAGAAGCAGCAATTTCAAGGCAGAATAATGATAATCTTTTATAGTCACAGGCCTGGCAGGAGTTTGCCTTTGAATCCATATATGCCTGAGTCTGTAGTGTGCCCTCCTTTGCTTAGCAGTTCTTGCTGTATGTGTAGAAATAAGAGGTATTGTTACTAGGAAAATTCTGGCTGGGAAAATGTCAATAGCAGATTTGCAGATATCACAATCAGAATTCATTTATATTGGGAAATAATTGCTTTTAAGTAGAATAACTTTAAAATACATATATATGTATGTATATGTATAAACATACATGTTTGATATTTAAAGAAAATTAAATAACCTCTATATAATGGGAAGATCCATGTGTGACGGTGATATTTTTCCCTGGTTCTCAGCCCACTTCTAGGTCATGCTGGTTATTAATTATTCCTTCTGGGACCTTATTATATGCTTCATAATACTCCTTCTTGCAAATTGAATGTTCAAAGTCCTATAAATATAATGTTGAGTTCTGGAAGTTAATGAATTTCATTTTAGTCCTACTTCCTGCACAGTGCAAGGATATTCTATATTAAGTTTTTATAACTCATTTATCACTACTATGTGATAAAAGTAGTTTTGAATTGGGCATATCTTTATCCATTTAATGAGTGGATATAACTAAAATCAAAGGTGAAAACTTTAAGAAGATTTTAACTCACTATAAGAAGTTCCCAATAAGTAGACCTGTGTGAATGGATGAGCCTGCCTTTTTTAAGTGCTGCAGGTGGCTACCGGAGATTGTTAAGAAGCGATACAGTGACCAGTTGCCATAGTTTAAGTTAAGGGAATTCACCAAATATCTTTTTTCTTTTATGTACTCATCACTCATTCTGCAAATACTATGTAATAAGAATTACAAAGAGTAAAAAAAAAAAAATTATCTGCTCTCTGGGAACTCAGTTTTATTGGTGATAATGAAAAGAATTTAATCAAGAACTTAAAACATCGCTGTTGTCATGGAAGTGTACGCAACAAAGAAGGTAGAAGAGTTTTCCTGAATCTTACATGAGGGTGGAGTCAGTGTATGCATTACAGAAGAGGTAAGAGAAGAGACGAGACGTAAGGATGAGTTAGAATTTGTCAGGTGGAAGGAGGAATGTTATGGCATCATCCAAATTTGACATTCTACAATTTTACAATCCAAGCATGTTGGAAAAAATAACAGACAAGTTACGAAGTGCTATGCAAAATGCTAGTAACTAAAACTGCTAAAGACTAGAGGTTAGAATTCATGATTACTTGAGTGGGAGACTAGGAAGAAAATTTGGAGTGAATCCATACTTTGTTCTTCTCTTCGCTCACTCCCTCCCAACGGATCTTATTTTCAGCTAGTCCTCTTGGCTCTGGCTGCAAAACATACCCTCAGTTGGACATTTCTTTCCATTTCCATCCTGCCTTCCCGTGATCAGGGCACCACCAATTTTCACCTAGTTTCCAACGAGTCTTCCAGCATTCACTTTTGGTCCTTTCTGGTAGCATCCTTCACACAGCAGGGGCTCTAATCTTTTACAAGTATAAATTGTATGTCATTTAAATTCATGAGACCATCTACTGGCTTTACATTACACATGAAAAGTAAAACCTAAGCATCTTACCAAGCCCTACAAGTTCCTACATAATCCGGCCCTCTCTCTAGCCCTTAAACTATGCTCACTGCCTCCCTGCCTTCATTCTGTTTCTTAACAGACTAACCGGTCCTGCTCTGGGGACTTTGTCATAGATATTCTCTCTACATATAAGGACTCTCTTCTGGATCAAAGCAGCCTCCTGGGACTTCCCAGGTGGCGCAGTGGTTGAGAGTCTGTCTGCCGATGCAGGGGACACGGGTTCGTCCCCTGGTCCGGGAAGATCCCACATGCCACGGAGCGGCTGGGCCCGTGAGCCATGGCCACTGAGCCTGCACGTCCGGAGCCTGTGCTCCGCAGCGGGAGAGGCCACAACAGTGAGAGGCCCACGTACCACAAAAAAAAAAAAAAAAAAAAAAAAAGCAGCCTCCTTCTTCTCATCAGAACTCTGCTTACATGCTACTTCTTCACACAAGCCGTTTCCAACCATCTAGTCTGAAGGAACACTCACAATGCCTTTTGCCAGAATTATACGCCATTGTCCCCTTGTATTTTATTCATAGAGTTTATCACCATCCACTGGGTTTTTGTTTACTTATTAACAAGTGTGATTTCAGCCACCTCTGACTATAACATAAACTCATTGAAAAACAAGCATCTTGTCTTTTTTTATTTAGTAGCATAATTGCCCAGGACAGAGCCTACCTACAATAGGAACCAAATAAAAATTGTTGAATGAAACACCATCATCATGGGTTAGACTCATCTGCTATAGAAGAATAGAAACACTACCAAAAATGTACAGTGGAATAAGAAAAATTCAGAAGTCTTTTATTCCTATAAATGGTAGGGTTTAGTTGAAATATAAACGGCTTTAAAATGTTTATAGAATGAAACCATATCTTCTCTTTGGGACCTTCATTCACTTATTCTTTTACTCTTTCGACTACCTACTAAATACATTTACTGTGTAAGGCATCAGGGATAGAGTGAAACATCACACATCCCATATGTTATTTCCCTTCCATGGTCCACAATGTAGTAGGCAAGAGACTGACTGAAACATGACTACAGAATGAAGCAGGAAGTGTAAACCCCCCAAGCAGTGAACCAGATTTGGTATACCGAGACTTCAAAACATGGAAAATGACCGCTAGTTGTTGGAATCAGAAAGTGGCTTCCTGTGCTTGCAGAGATATGTGAAGTAAAGTTGTGAAGAGATTCCTTAGTCAAGGAGGAAAGAAAGACGTGCCCATTTTCTCTAAACCTCAGTATTTTTAAGAGCCCCCAATAAATTTCAAAATAGCTACTAATCAGATTCATAACTTGCTAGTTTGAGGTCTACATGCTCTTTGTTATTTTCTGACCATTTGTAGTAAATGTCAAGAAATCAGTGCATTGGACATAACACAAACATCTAAAGGCAAAGGGAGAGAATCAGGGTGAGGACAGTTCACAGAAGAAAAAAAAGGAACCCAACCTTTAGATAAGGCAAAACATTATTAAACAGAGAAGAAAATCATTGTGCTTCTTAAACCCATTCATTAAATATAAGCAGAAACCCTCTGTACACACTTGATTTGTAAAATTAGGTCAAGAAAGTCTGAATTTAGAGGTTTCCTTTTGTTACTCATATGTATATGTATATATATAATTGGTATAATATGATGTGTCTTATATAACAGCATCAGGGGTTCTCAGGAAAGATTGTTGTGACAGTTTTTGTGAGATTTCAGATTTACCTAGAAAGTGACATGGAAAATTGGCCCTTGAATATATTATATTCTGAAAGGCAAAGAATACAAAACATTCGTTTTGAAAATGCTTACTCACATGGTTTCAAGTTTGGCTTATTTGTTGAACCAGTAGATTCAGTAGGAGGATCTGTGAGTCTATGAATTTTGAAACGTGGAGCATAGAACCGTCTTGCAGATAAAGCTTTTGTAAGCCCTGCAGCTATTATTACAGATTATACTGCAATTGTGGTTTTATGTGAACTGGGCATAATTGGTTATCAGCACAAACTAAAGCTTACTGAATGCTTGTCTTGCAAACTTGTCTTTTGCTGGGTTGGATATATATCTGTGCATTGGGTAGCAGTTTAAGCTCCCTCACACAGCAGTATTTTTAAGCTGGAATGCAGAGCCAATGCTGGAAGAGGGTCTGTTGTGTAGAAGACTGCTATGAGTTGGCATTCTCCCCACAGAGAAGCTTGATAAACTGCCCTTTCTGTATTTAGCTTATGAGGTTCAGCGCCAGATTGCCCGACCAAACCACAACTGTTTCTTTTTTTCTGTATTTTATCTTCTCTTGGAAAAGCTGTTAACGTTACAGAAAATTTGCAAGAACCGTACAAAGAACTCCCATATACATTTAACTCAGAGCACCCAGAGACCTTTTTCAAGTTTCACAAATTGTCCCAGAGATAGCACTTTTAGCAATTCAGGTTGAGCGTTGTACCCAGTCGTCGTGTCTTCCTAACATCCCTCGATCTTGGAACAGTGCTTTAATCTTTCCTTGACTTCCGTGACATTGATATGTTGAAGGCAAGCATTTTATAGACTGTTTCTTAATGTGGGTTTGTCTGATATTTTCTCGTGATTGCAGATATATGTATATAAATGTATATATATATGTATATCTATATAATGTCACAGAAATGATACTGTGCTTTTCCATTGCCTTCCTCCCAGGTATCACCGTTATTGATATTCCCCTTTCTGGTGGTGTTGAATTTGATTGCTTGATTGGGATGATGTTTGCCACAGTTGGTCTGCTTTCACCCATAGGTTTTAGCATCCATTGAGGTTTCTTGCCTAAATTAATAGTTTACTCCAATGGATGTCATGTGATTTCTAATTCCATTATTCCTTCTGCATTTATGCCTTGCCATTCAACTTTAAGAAAATGATGTCCCTTTCTTATTTTTCTCCTCCTCCCTGCTCCCTCCTTCTCCTTCCCCCCTACCCCCTCCTCCTTTTCCTTCTCCTGTGCTCTTTCCCTCTCCCCCTCTTTGAATTTTGTGGACTAATGGATTCCTGTTGTCTTCAGTGGATTATAATCCATCAATATGACTAGTTATTTTGATGTTTAGAATTTCCCAGATTTGGCTGCTGGGATGCCCTTCAAGCTGGCTTCTGCCCCATTATTCTTTGAGAACTTTGTTTCTTTTTGGCTCAAGGTAATCTAGGCTCACCTTGTTCTCTCACTGCCTTGGCTTCAGCTTTTATCTAAGGTGCCCTGATTTCTTTTGTGAAGAGTAATATTTAGGAACCAGATCTCACTGCTCCTAGCTTTCCTAAATAGTAAAATATACGGAGGTACACACACACACACACACACACACACACACACACACACTCATACAGACACACACATATTTTTGTAAACCTATTTCCTTTTTTAAAAATTAATTTATTAATTTATTTTTGGCTGCGTTGGGTCATCATTGCTGCGCGCGGGCTTTCTCTAGTTGCGTAGAGTGGGGACTACTCTTCATTGCGGTGCGCGGGCTTCTCATTGCGGTGGCTTCTCTTGTTGTGGAGCACGGGCTGTAGGCACACGGGCTTCAGTAGTTGCAGCACGCAAGCTCAGTAGCTGTGGCTCGCGGACTCTAGAGCGCAGGCTCAGTAGTTGTGGCGCACGGGCTTAGTTGCTCCGTGGCATGTGGGATCTTCCCGGATCAGGGCTTGATCCCGTCTCGCCTGCATTGGCAGGCGGATTCTTAACCACTGCGCCACCAGGGAAGTCCCTACACACGTATTTATCTCAATATCAACGAGCTATCTATTAGAGAGAGAGAGAGAGATGGGTATATAACCGTAAATTCACAGTGCCTCCAATTCCAAATCAACACACAGAGTTTATTCTTGCTTTCTCCTTTCCATACTTGCACCTTCCTTTGTCAACTGAGAAACCTGGCTCCCATTATACTCAATATGTTTTCTTATTTGCTCAGCCCCCCAACCCCCAGCATACAAATCTGACAAATCTCTCATCCACACTGGGCTACTCTTCACTCTGACAGATTCCTGGCCTTGGCCCTGGCTGTCACCTGTCTTCCTTCCCACCAAGAAAGAGAGAGCTGGTTTGGGAAAGATATTTGTTTTTCTTTCTTTTAGGTTGGGTTTATAAAGCAGGAACTATAAGACCATTAGTTATTGTTGCTGACTCAAACCAGTTTTGTTTGTGTCCACATTTGTGACTAGTATATCCATATCAAGATGAATTCATATAGCTATATTTTTAATATAAACCAATATGCAACACCCCTATTTATGAAATTGGAAATCTGAAGATTGCTAGTGTCTAGGTGTATTGCTGAATTCCTTTAAATGGCATGTATAATAGCTTCCTTTCTTAGGAGTAAAACTTTAAGGTAGCAAAGAGTAAAATTAAGGTTAGGCCATTGGGTATTGTCACATTCAAATACTGTCTGTTAATAACTTAGTGACTAAGCTATCTGTCAGCTAAGGAGACATCAGATACATTAACATGCTCAGTGTCCAGAGACATTTGGAATTAAATGGAATTAAATTGTAGGGTAGTGGTTAATAAAACAATATTTAGAAGCTTCCAGATTTAAGTACAGGTTAAGTATCTCCCAGCTTGTTACACAGGGCAAATTATTACATCTCTAGAAGCCTCAGTTAATCCACAGCACCTAAATTACAGGTGTCTTAGTCTGTTCCAGCTGCTCTAACAGGAATACCATAGACTAGGTGGCTGAAGCAACAAACATTTATTTCTCATAATCCTGGAGGCTGGAAAGTCTAAGATCAAAGTGCCAGTAAATTTGGTATCTGGTGAGCTCCTGCTTCCCGGTTCATAGATGACCATCTTTTCACTCTGCCCTCACATGGCAGGAGGGGCAAGGGAGCTCTCCAGGGTCTGTTTTGTAATGGCACTAATCCCATGCATGAGGGCTCTATCCTCATGACCTAATCACCTCCCAAAGGCGCCACCTCCTAGCATCATCACATTGGGGGTTAGGTTTCAACACATGAATTTTGGGAGGAAACAGATATTCAGTCCATAGCAACACAATTGTTGTGAAGTTTGAGTGATATGCCCTAGATAAAACACTAGGCATAGTACTTGGCATATAGTAAGTGCCCATAAACAGGAACTAGCCTTTATGTTAATTATTGGTGAAACCTATACCTTTAGCTACTAGGACTCGTAGTAGCAGACACTAGCACTAGCTTATTAGAACTCTAAATAAATTAAATGGTGTTTTTGCGGCGCCCTATCTTGCAGTTTCAGTAAGTGCTTATAACATGTTGACCATGTTGTAAATGCACAGTAAGACAGTCTGCACAGGATGGTGCCTTCTCAATATTCCGAATCATCTTTCCTTTTCCCGGTCAATGTGAGAGGAATGCAGTATCGGTTTACATGGGAACAGTGAATGGTGCCACTGCAACATCTACCTTTCCGTTAGAAAACACTATTGATTCTGAAGTCTTCGTAAATTGTTTTACGAATCAACCCCAAAACCTGTTATTTTACTGGAATGAAGCATGCACAAAAATAGAGGACATGCTTAGAGCCTTCAGAGATTAAACTGAACTTCTTTGATCATTTGTATAAAAGTTAAATCTTTACCAGTTACCTTTGATTGTCCCTCTAGAGACTGGAGTTAAACTCTGATTCCACTTTAACAAATAATGAGGTAGAAATCCTGGAGAAATCGATGTCTTGTAACATATGTAGAGCAGGGGATCTGGACCCATTTGCATGTGAATACAATCCAAAGGTCATTTCTGAGATCTTTTTATAATTATTTGAAGTTTAACTTCACCATGTTCCTTCCCTTGATCAATCTGTTGACCTATCATTTCTAATGTAGGTAACTCAGATAGGGAACACTGTGAAACACACCAAAGAACTTGAAAATATGGTATAAATAAGGTTTTCTCTTGTGACCTTAACTAAAAAAAGAAGTTAAAGAACAAATCAGCCACAAATGTTCACTGCCACATTAAAAAATAAAGTAAAACAAAGGTTTCTAAGACCAAAGTTTGAATACTTTTTTATCAGAGGGTGGGGACTTAGCCAATGGAATTGAGTACTAGGTTTCATACATTGAGAAAGAAAGCCGTACACTGAGAAATATTTTTTAAGATCTGTATATTTGCAGCAAAGAAGAAAGTCTACTCCCAAAACACATTCTGAATGCTCTTTTGCTCCAGAGAGATTTTCCTAGAGGGAGATGCTCTGCATCTTTATAACTAACATGGCTACAAGTATTCTGGTTCCTATAATTGCTCTGGTCTTGTTCTAGTAAAAATCAGTTGGCATTGGGCTTTAGACAGCCATCCCAGTGAACTACTTTATGTGACTCAACATCTGAGAAACCAGTCTGTGAATTCTGAGCCTGTATGACTGTAGGCCAACCCTGGCTCCCAGCCAGTTCACCCAGGCACCATGCCTCTCTGAGGCTTCTTGGCAAGCAGCCAGTAAGCTTTCCTCGGGGTGTCCTATCTTACTACATACTCTCCATTTAAATGGCTTCAGCAAGTAACAATCCTTAGAAAACTTCAGAGGAATTTTTTCCCCTCGTTCATGGACATTAGGCTAAGGAATAAGCCAGGGAGGTACAGTGGCTCACAAGAAAAGAGCCCAAGTGGAAGAATAGATGATAATGAACTTTAGAAGTGAGTGGAGAGGGGCAATAGACAGGGGACATAGGAGACCCTGGGGGCCAGAGAAGAAAAGAAACAGCCCAGAGAGCCGGATATATTCCCCACATTATAACGTTGACCAGAATCCCACATGCCTCAGGAGAATGCCTTTCCAGGCTTTTAGTAATAATAACACTTGAGCTCACAATTATTTTGCGAGGAACATGTTTTTCTTTGCCTTTTACACATAAGCAAATTGAGGTAAGTCACTTAGCAAGGTCACATGAGTTAATAACTGTTTAGCAAGAGAGCTAAGTTTTACAACCAAATGCAGAGCATGCACCATTATACCATGCTTCCTTCTGTATGCTTTACCCAACAATGACACTATTTTATGATCACTACTGATAAGATTTATTCATTCAGTTATCAAATATTTGCAGAGTGCATCGTATCTGCTAGACATGTGGCTAGGCATTGGGGTGCAATGATGAGCTTAAACATCGAGAATGGACTCTAGTTTGGAAGATGAACATTTATTAAATAATTACACAAATGTCATGTTACGAGAGTATGAAGTGCTCAAGATAGGTGCAGGGAGAAATAAGTATTTGTAACTTGGGACTTCACCTGAAAATTTGGAATGGTTCTTTAAGAAAGAGTCACTTGAGCTGAGACTTGAAGGGAGAAATTTAATTGGATGTCGTGGGAAGGAAAATATTCAAGTAGAAAGGACCTGTTGAGGCCAGGAGCTATAGGATGTGGGTAGAAGATTCTTGTGACCACAAGGGAGAGAGATAAGGGGAGTCCAGTGCAAGATGACACTGGAGAGGCAGACAGAGATCAGACCATGCAAAGCCCCTTAGGCTCCCTAAAGGTTTCACCCAGGGGCACTATGAACAAGGACCAGGTTTGTTGAGAAAATATCACAAGTTCAGTTCTGTACAAGATGGATTTGAGTTATCTCTGTGATAATCAAGAGGTAACGTCTATTAGACAGTTATGATTCACATCTGGAATTCAGAGAAAAGTTCTGGGTTAGAGTTTGAATTTGGACTTCATGTGTGGATAGGCAATCACTAATACAATGGGTATGTTTGAGATCGTCTGGAGAGACTGTACAATGCAAACTGGAGGAAGCTTAGGATATTGCTTTGAGGAACGCCCAACTTTTGCCCTTCGTTTTTACTACTGACAACCATGACATTTAACGATTGGGTAAAAGAGAACAAAGAGAAAAAAAGTAGCATCCAGAGAGAATGGGGAACAAACTGGAAAATTTTTATTGTAGAAGCCAAGGAAGGAGAGTTTCATGAAGGGAGGAATGGTCTGCTATTCTAAATGCTACCAAGATATCAAGGAAGGTGAAGACTAAAAACGTCTGTTGATGTTCACAACATTGAAATTTTTACTGGCCTTAATGGTATATCCTGTCATTCGAACAGCATGTCCTCTTCTGAATTTTGCTGTGCTCCTTATATTTAGTTTTAAGTTACAGTAAGCTAGGAATGTCTGCCAGAAACCACTGGAGGTCAAGGCACAGCTTTGTATGAATTCTTGCATGGCTCTATCTTTCTTTTAATATGTCAATTCCTATATACATACATACATACAGCATATAGTTTTCCCTGGTTTATTAAAATCCTAATGAGCGTTTCAGTTTTTAGATCCATCAGATAAATAGAAAATATTTCTGGCATCAATGATTACACTTAATTTTCTCTCAAACAAAACCAGGATTTAGAATAAAAGTAACATAGTAAGCGAAAATTGATTTAAAGATTAACTGAATTTTTCTTTCACGTATAAATATTCTCTTTAGATTTTTTTAAAGTAAGAAATATTTAGTGATCACTTGCCATGGTCCAAACTCAGTACTAGGAATGGGACTCCAAGCAAATGAGATAACTATAAAGAACAAAGTCCAGTGTACAATGCTGTATTGTCTTGTCTCCTTCTTTCTCTTGTAGTTCACGCTGTGGACTTTCTAAAGATGTGGTGTTTTTGACCAAATATATGTAGATTTTGAAGCTGCATAAGGAAAGATAGTGCCTCTTAAAACGTTTACCTGTGCATAAAAGGAAGAAGCAATGCATGAAGATTGGAATATCAAAACGTATGCAGTCCCTCTGTGGAGTGCTTTTTATTTGATTAGACCTACTCTTTACATGTTAATCACACACACAAATATATACGCATGAACACATATACACAACTATAAAACGTATTATAAAAGGGGGTTGTCAGAATGAGAATTTGTTTTTGATCGACTTTAATTTTTCTGAAATCAAGACATCATAGTGACATTTATAGCCCATAGCAAAGTCAATATTTATTTTACTTATACTTTGTATTTTAGGATATATTTTATAGAATGTGCATGGAAAAAATAATTTTAGGGGTGTTTTCAGTGCTTTAATTATTCTCAGAAGAACACAGTTTAGACAGCAAAAAAAAAAGGAATCTTTTCTAGTCTTTTGCCCAGAAAAAGTGCAGTCAATTATTGGTAATTACAAGCTTTCAAACTTAGAAAAGTCTAAGAAATCTGATTTAATACCTCACTACAACTTGGGTTGTATATGAAAAGTAAGGAAATTCTCCTGTAGATAGACAGCTTTGGAATGTCCCAGACATAAAGAAATGCTCACTTACCTTCACAGAAAACTTTTAATACATTGATTTCTTCTTGTACTAGAGAACTTTGATGAGTCGCTGGTGACAGCAATTGGTGTTTCTGTCTTCTTCGTTAATTTCAGAGCACATTCAGAAAATGAAGGTACCTCTTTACCATCTGCCGATTCCTGTACCAGTCCTACTAAGATGGATTTATCATACAGTAAGACAGCTAAGCAGTGCCTAGAGGAGATATCCGGTAAGTGACCTGATTGGTGGGTAGGTCAAACTCAGAATTTTTATGATCTCTCCGTAAGTCTTTTTATTAAATCATATTTATGCTATACTGTTTTCCCTTAGGCGTAAATGGACTGTGTACATTTCATGCTTCAGAGATGCTTAGGTATTTGACTATTCTGCTTAGAATGGTCTCTTTGTTGCTCTGTAATGAATTCTGTAAAGAATGGTACTGCTCTCAGAGGCTGAGATTTTAAGTCATGGTTGCCCTCAGTCTAGTTGAATACTATCAGAGAAGACCTGGAGAATCTTCTATTGTTAATAAGGCAGTTCTTGAATATATCCAGAGATTTAAAAAAATATTAATGATCAGATGGCAATGTAAAATTTCCAAGGTCTCCAACCCTGCTCTGTCTACAATTCTGTGTTATTTTGAACATTTCTACATAGTGGCTCCAAATGTGTGTTCTGGGAAAAATCGAATTATGGAAATATTTCATTATATATAAATAATGTAAGAAAAATGACATATAAATACTCCAGACCCAATTTGTCTCAGCTTTAGTCCACTATTTTTCCTAGGATCCGCATAAGCCTAGGCACATATGGAAGCCCTCTGGTATAATTTTATTACATATAGGTCCATATGGACCTATATAATATATAATATAGGAACTAAGTAGGCTTTTAACGTGATATACTGCTTCTAAGGGGAAAGACAGTTTAAGAACATTTTATGTGTTTCCAAGTATAAGAATGCATGGCAGTAGAGGTATGTCTTTTGGTCCAATAAATCTCTGACTCAGCCCTTGTATATTCCTAAGGAAAAAACTAAAAGAACTATTTAAATTTTAAAAATTACTATAGTACTCCTAGAACTCAAAGTATTACTCTGAAGCTCATGAGCGTAGCCATATCACAAATTTGGAGGTTAAGAAACTTCCTCACTTAAGCAGACTTGAAACACTTTGGCGAGCATTAGCAGTTACTGCAGTATCCATCAATGGATATTGACAACAGTGACAGCACAACATCCCAAGGGTTCCTTTTGGAATTAACATCAGTGGTATCATAGGCTTCAGAGTTTTCACGTGGAGATTACAGTGGGCCAGTTCAGGGTAAGGGCAGAAATGTAACGCAAGGCATAGCTATAGGGATACTTGTAGATTTTTCAAGCACTTGGAGAAAGTGTTGGTTTTCCCTAGCTCCAGATAGCCCCTTGGTGAATGATGATATGTATCTGTATTGTGACTAGATATTATTTAAACATAGTGTAGAACGTTTCACACATTTCTTTACTCATGCGTGTCTTCAATTAGTATCAATATGCCTACAAAATACTAGAGCTCAAATCTGTAGGAGAAAATGCATTTAAGTACACTTTGAATTCTAATTATGTGATTTTCACAAAGAAACCTTGTTTTTCTGAAATTAGTATATCGCTTAGTATCTCTGATTGAATCAGTAACCCATGTTTGATCTTTTTTCCTCCAGTTTCTTATTCTTTTGACCATTTAATCATTTTTTACACATCCAGTTAATATTTCCATTTATGTAAGTCACATCATTATGTTATACACCTTAAACTAATACACTGCTACATGCCAATTATATCTCAGTAAAACTGGAAAAAAACATTCTTAATTTCCATTTAATGTTCTGATTTTTAATAGAATATTTGAAAGTGAAAAATAAACTAGACTTTAACATAATACAATAGTCTGATGGATTTATTAGAAGGTATATTAATTTATGTCAATAAGTATTGATATAGAATCATAGATTTGAATCTATGATTTAGATAGGAATAAAAGAAAGAAAACAGCACATAAGTGCTGAAATGGGGCTTATCTGATTATGTCATTCCTACGATCATTTGTTTAAAATGAGTCTATAGTGGAGTACCGAAAATTTCTCTCAATGCAAACTTGACATTTCATGAAAGAAAGATATTTATGATTAGAAAGCTATAAATTGAGTACCATAATTGGAGAAATGTAGATGAGAGTATACTGGTGGACCAGTGATGAGAGGATGACAGTCATAGGGAAGTAGGCCAGTGACAAGAGCAGAGCTGGCATACCCTGGCCTTTCTTCTAATGATCTTGCCTTCTAATCCCTCCTTGAGCTACTTATTCTCCTGTTCGTACCCTACATCTGGGCACCGTCGGAATCTGCAGCTTCTCTATAATCTCACGTCCATGCACCCCACTCTTGCTGATGACATCCTCCTATCCTTTCAATGCCCTTCCTTTCGTTCTCTGACTCTGACGCTGGTTCTACTAAGATTTCCAATTTATTGATCCCACCACCATTTACTTACCCTCACCAAACCCTACATATCCTTTCTTCCTTCCTTAATCAGATGAATTCCTATAGTGACTGAATGTGATTTTACTTTTACATATACCCTTTACTCCCTTACACCTCTTTCACTTCATTGTTCTCATTGGATGAAACCACAGACCTAGTAACATTCAGGTCTCCACCTAGTCCGTACCAGCAACGAATGAACCTGGAGAAAAACACATCACGTGTTGATGTGATTCGCTTTACATTCATGGCCACCAACTTCAAGTGAGTAGTTAATGCTGCCCGGCAATCATTCTGTATTTCTCTGGCACATTTACTCATTTTTTGTCATCTAAGAACTTGAGATTGTTCTTAGATGACAATTTTATACCTTATCTCTTCTTTACAAAGCTACAGTGCCGCTTCTCCCATCCTTTCTCTTAACTGATGACCTTGATGTCACTAAAAAAAATTTAAGCAGAGAGAAAAGAATTTCACAAACCCCTGCCACCATATCTACCCATGTACGGCATTTCATACCTATTTACTTCACTTTTCCTTGGATTACTTTCTTTTCTACCTTATCTCCCTCTATACCAAACCACTCTCTTTAGCCCCACAGGCTGCTGCCATCTCTGCAATCTTAATTTAAAATAAAACAAAACAGCTTTCCTTGACCCCTTCCACAGCTTTCTTTCTCTATCTAATTTCTCTTGTTGCTACTATATTCTGGCTGCTAGGGAAACCACAAACCACATGCACACTTGAATTTAATGCCACATCTTAGACTAGCCCTTAGAATATTTCTTCAAAGACAGCATGAGATATGAGCAGGTAAGTGTTCTAGGAAGTAGAAAAAATTAATCCTGGCCTCTGCACTGCCATTATTTTGTTGTTTGCATTGTCCCTTAGTTCTCTTTTTTGTGAGGTGACTGTAGTGATGCTTAATAAACTCAGGATTATTGTGAGATACGGTTTTATTCTTCCATCCATCTTTTCAGTAATCATTGCCAGGTACGTTATAAATGCCAAGCATGCCAAGGATTGGGAAAACAAACATGACTAAGACATGAGTTCTCCTATGGAGGAATAAGAGACAAATAAACTTTAACACCACAAAAAATTGAATTACTAGATTTGTGGAAACAACTAACTTAACTGTAAAGATTTATACAGAGCCTAAAAGAAGATCACACGTGTGTATAGTAGAATTCTAATGAGTAAAGAAATCAGGAAATAATATTTCAGGAAGAAACAACTTCAATGGAAGTAATTTGAAAAAAAGTTTTACTTGTTATTTTTGTCTGTTTCTTATTGTAAAAATGGGTACTTTTGGGATTTTGGTAGCTCAATGATTTTCAATGCCAGTTTCAATGCCAGTGCTACTGTTGAAGCCTTATTGCTAAAGGTTGCTGTGGGGACCTCAGTGGGGAGTAAATCTGTCCTGTTCCCCAAGTGAAGTAGCCTAAATAATAGAGAACTCTGATGGAGTTAGTCTTGGCTGGATAAGATCCAGGTTTTGTGAATTTTTGAAGCCTATACAATTTGGAGGAGCCTGGAAATAATTTTAAAAATACAAAGTTACATTGGCTCAACCAAGTTAGAAGCTCTGTATATTAAACACCACTGGCTTCACAATAGACGTACCTTGATGTCCTGGTATAGCTTAGCCTGACCAGCATCCATTGCTGCGTCTGCTCATAACAGCCCCTTGATTTTCTTTTGGGGAACCATAGCCCCATCAATCTCTGTTCACGTAGTTCAAATGAAATTGACCCAAGCAGATCCAATCAGAACAACCCATCCCGTTGACCGCAGTGACTCTTTCAGGAGTGGACAACTGACCCAATTCAGTTCAATCAGAAACAATGAGAATCAGTCTCAGAACTTTTCCTGGCTGTTAGGAAAGAGACGCTCCGTTTTTCCACTAGACCTGAAGCTAATCAGAAGAAAGCTTGGAGCTGCTGGCAGTTACCTTCACCCTCGAGTGAAGCAAACGTAGAGAAAACAGAACGTAAAGCAGGAGAATATTAGCTCAAGGTCCTTGTAGAAAATGTCTGAGCCCCTGAACAAGCCACGTCAGAGACTCTGTCTCCCTCCTTCCCTGTACTTTTCTGTTGTGTTACCCAGGGAAATCCCTTTTTGTACTTAAACAAATGTGAAAAGCATCCCTATTGCATGACCTGGGAGATGCATGACATGTAAAGATCTATGATACTGTTAAGGAGAAAGCTTGAATAGTTCACATTGAAAAGCAGATTTGTTAGGAGGCTTAGCTCTTTACATTTCCTCTATGCAGTAACTCATTTGAATTTATAAGAACAGTGTCTTCACGATTAAATGGTAGCAGAAGTTAAAAACGTAGTTAAATTGTGGTGTGAAGATAGGTATCAGAAATGAGTTACACAATAAAATGGCATATGCTGGAGAAAACTCAAGACTTACAATTTGGAGACCTTTTATCCCTCCAAAGTCTTTATGTATCTCTCTCAAATTTCCCATTATTTGTCATGTTCTTAGGAAGGAAACTGTGATATTTACCCAATCTGATGATGGTGGTTCTATTAATTATTACAGTCAGGTGATACGCATTATATAATTTGCGACAAAGACCGAGTGAGCTTCTTGCTTCCAGCCTATCCTTAAGATTCATGCCATGACCTCAGTATTACAAGTCCAGCTGAACTGATGGTTTAGATTTTACTGCTTTGGCTTGGGTTTTATTCTCTCATTCATTGACAAAAAGAATCTGGCTTCAGAGACCATCCCTTTCATCAAGTGCCAAGAGATCCTGCCAAATGCAAAGTGAGCTTTGTTTTTCATTCCACTGGAATCATTCAGAAAGTTTTTAGATTTTTTTTAATACATAGGTTCACACATGCCCCTTGTTTTGCATAAGACTGTCTACCAACATGTATAACATTTATTTAATCCACTTTTTAACCTTTATCTAGAATTTATATTCCACTGAAAAATGGTGATAGATGCCAGACTGAATCAGAATCAGTGGAGCCAATATGTCATTTGTAAAAAAGTAATTAAATAATTGGATGAATTCAGGAAATCATTTTAGAAGTAAGAATTTAAATTGAACAGAGAGATAAACTAATGGTTACATGTGTTTTTTTCTGACTTCCCAGACTTTGTATTGAATAATGGGAAGTATTTGGTATTTAAGACCTGTGTAAATGATCACTTATTTTGCCTTTTTCTTGGGTGTTTATAAAGATTAAGATGATCAAGCTCAGGACATTTTAAATCAGTTTAGATCTTTTACTTAAATAGCTACTTTGTAATTATGTTTACTAAAGAGCTCAAAAGCATTCCTTTTCAGAACATTATAGTAGCTCTACTTTATGTGAGGTCTTGGCTAAATTAGAGCGATTCACATTTTCAGTGTTGATTGGGTGTATTTGTCTCATACACTGAGGCTTCCTCCTCCACCTTGTGTAACATACATTTCTGAGCATGCTCTCTGGAGCCCGCGAGCCACAACTGCTGAAGCCCGCGCGCCTAGAGCCTGTGCTCCGCAGCAAGAGAAGCCACTGCAATGGGAAGCCCGCGCACCGCAATGAAGAGTAGCCCCCGTTCGCCGCAACTAGATAAAGCATGTGCGCAGCAACAAAGACCCAACACGGCCAAAAATAAATGAATAAATAAATAAATCTATTAAAAATAAATAAATAAACGATTGAATACAAGTAAATATAAATACACCCATGTATGAATGTACACCCAAAGCAAGCAGAGATAACTGCCTCTAGAGAAGCAATAATTGGGTTCCCTGCTATTGTTCAAGGTAAACTTAAGGACCCATGTAGTTGTTCCCAGGGGAAAAGCTACTATAACTACAAGTTGACAATATCTCTAAACAAAGAAACAAGCAAAAATGCCCTTTTGGTGCTTTTCTCTGTTCGGGTTATATCTTCAAAATAGCCAGCCTCTCGCTGCTGTCTCCACTGGACTTAGTCCCTTCCTAAATTCACCCCTACAGCTGTGTTATACTTTTTACCCAGTGAATCAGAATGGACCATGTGATTTCATTTGACCAATGACATGTGAGTGGAAAAATGACATGGGCCATTCTTGAGCAGAAGCTTAGGTTTCTTATCTCTTTTTCCCTCTATCTTGATATCAACCTGTCCTAGACTGAAGTTGCTCTTTCAATATGGGTCTTTGTATAAAGGGTACCTGGATCAGAGCCACAGCCAACATAGAGTGGACATTAATGTGAGCCAAGTGCATCTTTGTTTCTGTAAGCTGTTGAAATTTCTAAATCATTTGTAAATACAGTATAATGTAGTCCAAGCCAGAATTTCTCAACCTTGGAACTATCAACATGTAGTCTGCATAATTCTTTGTTTGGGGAGTGGGGTTCCTGTCATTATAGGGTATATAGCAGTATCATTGGCTTCTACCTCTCAGATGTCAGAAGCACCACACCCACCTTTGTGACAATCAAAACTATCTTCTGATACTGATGAATGTCCCCTTGGGAGGACCCAGTTGAAAACCACTAGTCTCTAGTCTCACTCTAGAAGTTCTGAAAGTGGGGTTTGTTCGAGAGCTAGCAGTATCTATATCACCTGGGAATGTGTTAGAGATGCAGAGTCTCAAGCCCCTTTCAGACTAACTGAATGAGTAGAGATGGGGCTGGGGCCCAGCAGGCTACGTTGTATTAAACCCTCGGAGAGGTTCTGAACATTCAAGTTTGAGAACCACTGGTCTAAGCTGACTGGTACACAAGTATCCTTGTATAAGGAGAGGGCATCTTTATTGCTTTCACTTGTAATGCTCAAGTTTAACTTTTGATGCCTAAAGCATAAGAATTCCATTTTTTGTGAATCTGTAAGCCTTTAGAGGATGCTGCATGTGTCCTTTAGTGTAATACATATCAAACACATTAAAGTTTCATAACCTTAACAAATTTACTCTAGTCTTGTAATCTGCTGATTTACTGGATCACAATAACTCCAAATGAAGAAAAAACCCAAAGTGAGGTAGCATCTTGATCTTTTGAAAAACACTTTATAAAATGATGTTTTTAGAAGGATAATTGTCAGTTTCTATGATTCAGCCTTTGTACCCTCATTTTATTTAAGCACATTTTATATAAACATAGATTATTTTTGAAGAATGAAGAATTGAGAATCAGTATTCATAATTCACAGGTTTGTTTAATTGCAAAAATTTTTATCACAAATGATTGCCCTTCTTTCCATCTAATACCTTTTTACATATACCCTTGAGCTTGAGCATAAGGAATAATTAACTTTGCAAAATAAGTTGTTATCATATGTAAGGGTATAGGCAGTGTACATTATAATGCTAATTTACATAGTTAAAAGACTGAGCATTCCCTCTAGCTGAAGTTAGCAACAGGAGGTGAAAAATCAGAATTAATTTGATGATATTAGCTCAGAAAATGCTACGGAATTATATCAATTTGAATGACATGAATATTTTAATCTATTTCTCCTTGCTGCCCCCTTTTAGTGAGGAATGTTTATGGGCAGAAAAATCTGAAAAGCTTTTCCTTGATGTTCTTCTCATTAGCTCTCAGTGGTACATGGTCTCTACTATACCTGATAAGTGTTTAAAAAGTTTTCCTAGAATCAGAATTTCAGGATGGTAATTATAACCAGTACAAGATAAATATAAGAAATTTACCCTTTAGGTTTTCTGCTTTTTATCAAAATATTAAAGAGCTGATTATACAGTAATAGGTTTATGGAATAGACTAAGAAAAATGCTCTATGTCAGAAAACATAATATACGTTTTATGGGTTTTGTCACATCATTATCTTCAATATACTTGGCCATCAACTTTCAGTTACACGCTTTGAGTGAAAATATTCATTCTCAAAAAGAAAAAAGAAAAAAAACCGTTTGAGGGTTTTTTTGCGCTATTTTTGTATAGGAATAAATATTGATTTTTATTGTCATATTAGGATTGTACTAAATATCTTCAGAATAAAAAGCCCTTGGATTTGTTCTTTAAAAGAGGAGGTGAAAGCTTTCCCTTTAAAGCATTATCTGTCTGCCGGCGGAGAGTGTCACGCTCCGTTTTTTAGGTCCTTTACACTCTTGAATTTGATTTGTGCTTTTACAGCACAAATCCCAACATTCAGAAGACAGATCTGCCTGCTTCAGCTGCCTGCAGCTCTAGAGAATTAGTCTGTCGTTCTCTGTCGTGGAGTGTGTGTTATGTATGTGAGTGAGTGCATATGTAGTGTGTGTGTGTTTCTCTCCGTATCTGAGGCGGGGTAGCCGAGAGTGATTTAAACATGCATAGGGTTAATCGTGTAGCATCTCATTCAGGCTTGGCTTTGAAACCTGTGGCATGCTAGGCTGGACAGCCGCTTCTGTGCCTCTGTTTTAATTTAGCAGGATGTTTGCTGCCATGGCAGCCAGCAGCATCCACTGCAGCAAGGAAGAGCCATAGATCTGAGAATGCAGGTGGAATACTAAAACATGAGAGGCGCGTGCAGGGCTGGCTTCAGTGCTTAAGCTGCTCTTACGGGGCTCTGATGTGGAGGCTCTACATGCTGCACCTTGTCAGTTCCTCTAGAGTAAAGGGCTGCAGACCCAGATAGATCAGTGAAGGGCTGGTGAGAGGCAGGGGAAAAAAGCAAAGCCAGAGACATCGCTGGTGCTTCACTACCTCGCGTTTGGGAATACAGAAGCGATAGAGGGAAATGTGGACCCATCGCCCTGCTGAGACATGTGATTGGATAAAGACTGGAAAACGTAGTTGGCTTCCTGTGCTACTTTTCAGGTGGAGCAGTGTCTTTGATGAACTCTTTTCTGCTTCTGATATATACAAGCAAAATGTTTGTAAGTACTGCTGATGAGGGGCATGACAGGGCAAGCTGAATTGTGGGCAACTCATTGATTGTACTATAGCTCTAGAATCTAACGTGAATGTTTGAGCCTTGCCTGAGCTTTTATTGAAGTGCAAGTGTTAATTAAAACCAAAAGGGCCAGTTGGCATCTCAGTGCGGAAAGACAATATGAAATCCAATTGAAAAAGAAGAAGCCAGTAAGGAGAGCCATGCAGCGGCCAGCTGAACTCTCTGTGTTTCAGAGCAAAGTAAGGCCAAAGGGAGCTTGCCTTCAGAAGCAAAAGTCTCTGACCGATCTGTCCCTCACCAGTGAGGGGGAGAGGCGACCCACTGTGCGCATTTCCAACTGGTTTGGAAATGCCGCCAAGGCCAGCCAGAGAGAATCCAGCTATGCAGAGAGGCGCTCTCTGTCCAGATTCTTGTCAAGGTCCATGCAGTCCCTGTACCACACCAGGGGCCCAGGGGCCTGGAACCTGCTGCCCACCAGCCATGCAGGCAGTGAGAGCTTAGAAGAGTGGTCTTCCGGAAAAGGCTTGGAAGGTGAGAGTGATGAAGACAGCCGGTCCGAAGATGAAAATGTGTCCTCCAGGCCTGGCAGCATCGGCAGGAGCTGGGCCGAAGAGGAGGGAGAAAGCTGCCTGCGGGAAGGCACAGCTCATCTGGACGAGGATGTGATCCTAACAATGCTGGGCGACCTGGAACAGGCCCTTTACACTGACTTGTTAGGTAAGTCGGGTCTGCTCCTAAAAGGAGGATGGAATTTTCAGAAGCTGCCTCTTTGCATAAGCCAAATAGCTTCTGTTCTTCTGACTGATGTTTTCGAAACCGTAGTTACTCAAAACAATTTTAAATTCCTTGTTTCTTGAAATGATTGTCTTCAGAAAACTGAACTGTGAGAACTAGTTGTAAAGTGTATGTGGAGAAAGTAAATAGCAACTGCCTGCCCTGGGCATTACTGGCCTAGAGTCTAGTACACTCTAGACATCCATAAATAAGTGTGAACATTTTAAAACTCCAAATTTGTTTTTTACTTAGTCATTAACGGGGCCTATTGATTCAACTTCCCTCAAGGTGACCTCACCACAGATTTGGAATAAAGAATGAAGGACCTCGTTGGGTAAATTTTTTGTATAGTCAGGTTTCTTCTGCTGCCTCAGTGGTGTCTGAATAGATGGCCTTGTTTGTACCTCGGTGACAAGTACCATACATTCTAGTTATACTTGAAATGCAGAGGCCTCTTCTGACAGCTTTACTCACTTACTTTTTTTTGAAGTGTTGGGCAAAAAATACTTCTGAGTGTGTACATCATAACTATTTAAATTACTATGTAGATGCATGTGGACTGTTCGGATACTTTACAAAGTAGGCCTGTTTGATGACATGATTCTTAGGAGTAACTTCTGATAATAATCTTTAATTAATTAGATATTACAATGTCTGAAGTAATTCTTCAGTTTTGCCACCTGCCTGAATAGCTAAACTGTATACGTTTTAATTGTTATATCTAAGTTCAGCGCTCTACTGTAGCATATTTATATCATATGGTGCCTTCTTCAAAAAGTCATAAGCATTAAACCATTGACCACATCCTCTTTTATGTCAGTGTGTATTTCCACAAAGGACTTCATATAGGACTCTTTAAATTTGAAAGAATTAAACCAGACCAGTGATCCCTTTGTTTCTATTCATACAACTGAAGCCAAATATAGGTTTGTTTTTATTCTCTATGTAGACCCTCCTGTTACAAGAGGTTTTATGAGATTTTCTGGAATCTTAGTGAACCAGCTTTAGAAGAAGAAAGCTTAGAGAGACAGCAGAGGTGAATATCGCTCAATTTTTCTTGATAGTTTAGCTTTAAAAGAGTAATGTTTCCACAGTTGCAGGAATAGTGATTTCTGAATCTGAATACACCAGGTGCTCAGACACTGAAGATTTACTTCTTCACCATTGTGTGCTTTCCGTGATGAACTGCTTCTCATAAAAAAAAAACAAAAAAAAACTCTGCATGCAGTACAAAGGCAAGAGGGGGAGTCTTAATTCTTAAGAATCTTTTTTCGTTTCTTGATCCTCTGAAACGGTAGAATCAAATAATATTTGTCCTTTGCCTTGAAAATGGTAGCATTTATCTTGTTCTAAGTACCTCTTATGTAAGTATTTTCAAAGATATGACCAGAGTAAAGTCCCCTGAAAGCATGTGTTGGTTGTTCTGTTAAATTATAGCATGCTGTGGCCGGGTGTGTATATGACATATGCCTTTTTGTACATAAATAACTTGGAGCATTACTGTCAGAGGGTCATCTCTCAATAGGTGTCTGTGTATTCCATGGTTTTTAAACTGAGCATCTGCTAATTTATTTATGGGATTATTCTCCTTAAGGCTTTTTTCTCCCCCAGCATATGCCAGTATTCAAAGATGCAAATGAGAAAGTAAGAGGAAGAGTTTATTCAAATAGCTCTGATATGAATAATCATATCAGGATAATGAAGCATTGCAATGCAATTCCCTAAATAATGATGCATGTTAAGTTGGTAAATATATCCAAGCCCACAGCCCACAAGAATTGCAGGATTTCTGCTACGTGCTTGACTAGGTTCTGCTTCTGACTCAAAATGGCTTCTTCCAAGTTAGTTTTTAGGCAGAGTTCCCTGAGTTCAACTCTTTATTCTTGGATATCCTAATAAATCAGACAGACTAGGGTCTGTGCTATAACTATATAGGAGAATATTTAAAAGGTAGTGGTAAAGCTGTTAGCCATATTTTGCTATTTTTCCCCCAAAGTGTCTAGTTTAACCTGATGAGTTGAAAATTTTTCTATCCAACTCACATTTGGAGTCATCCACAAAACTAGGGTGATTTCTCCAAATAAATCAGGCAGCTGTACTCTAAAAAATAACATTTGTAATATACCTGGTGTGGAGGACATAATTCTCTGTGAATCAGGTTCATTCATATGTAATTTGATTTCTTCCTAAAAGATGACAAAGGCTGGCAGTGTTAATTACAGTGTGTGTAATTAAAGCTTGAAAAGTAAGGGCAGGACTGCACAGATTAAATGGTCTGTCTGCCATTAAGTAAAAACGCAAAAGCACCGAACTGAGCCTGTTACTCTGTCCTAATAGAAGAGATGTTACAAGCAAAGAGAAAGTAGTTTGCACTAATGTGAAAAACTCAAAGCAAATTGAAGAATAGGCCGTTCTGGAAAATGTGTGTACGCCCTTACTATTTTGTCTGACAGGAGGCTTCTTCCAGGAATAATAGCTGGCTTTGAGATTATAAAAGTGAAAGGGGATACATTTTTGTGACTAAATTTCTCATGTGCATTTTTCTGCTAACTTTTATTTGTTACTAAATATTTAATGGTATTTGTGCTTTTACATTTGGCCTTTTCACAGTTGTGATTCCCTCCCTGCCCCCATTTCTCTATCTATTTATGGGATTTGGATACAAATTTACAGGATATTTCAGGCTTGTGCAATCCTTGGGGGGGGTTTTAAGTGCATTTAACTTTATCTTGCCTTTCGTGGGTCATTGAGAACATTTGCTGCAAGAAATTTTGATTTGGTTATTATCTTTCCTGACATGAATGAGGCAGCAATTATGTTTTGCTCAGTAAGTGATGGGAGGAAAAGGTCCATTTGTCTGATTGTCATGAGTGGTGCAGTGTCATGAGTAGATGTCATGCGGAGAAAAAACAATGGAGAGAGAGAGAGTGATGGTTCTGAAACATGAGGGAAGCTGTATAAACAAACAGTGGATTCAATTGGAAGAATCCAAGGATCTAAGATGCCTGTTGGATTGGAAGAAGGAAATTTAAAAGGAGATAAAAAGTGTTTAAAAATACTGAGTGAAATGGAATGTCAGGAAATACACTGTTCTTAAAGTTTATGTAAAAAAGATATTGAAAGTAATTCAAATATCAGTGTTACTAATATTATGCAATTGGCAAGTAGTTGAGATGCAGCTTGATTACAAAGTCAAAGTTCTCCCCAAAGGAAGGGGCTAGGAGATAGGAGATAGGGAACTTGTAATGGTGTATTTTTGGAACTTGTATAAGGGCAATGACTTGCCTTCCTTACTCCCTCCAACAAAAGTCATCTCAGCACTTTCTCCTTTAAGACTTTTCTCTTACCATCACTTAGAATCTTAGGCTTCTCTACTGTGTGAAATCTTAGATAAACTACTGTATATTAGCTTTAATGTGTCTCTAGTTTGGTCTCATCCTTCACTGTTACTTTTGCCATTTTAAGTAAAATCTCTTCTTCACCTCTGCCTTTCCTTTGACTGTAATGATATTTTTTTCTGCCCTTCAAGATTTTCCTTACAAAGCCTTCTTTTTCTTTCACCACACTGTCAGATTGTTTGGAAATAAGAGGTAGACTTCTTTCTAGCCATTTCCCAAATATGCTGTGTTATATTTATGAGGAGAAGGATGGGAAGAATTTCCAGAGAAAATATAATTAGAGTCTTAAGGGTTATTAACAGTTCTGAATTTTAAAATAATGTTAATCTATGAGGTTAGAAATTGTATGACTTGAATTAGGGTTAGAAAAGTTGTACCATATACAACATATTCTTATTTCTTTTTTTTAATTTATTTTTTTATTGAAGTATAGTTGATTTACAATGTTTTGTTAATTTCAGGTATACAGCAAAGTGATTCAGTTATACACACACACACATATATATTCTTTTCAGATCATTTTCCCATATAGGTTATTACTAAATATTGAGTATAGTTCCTTGTGCTATACAGTAAGTCCTTGTTGTTTCTTTTATATATAATAATGTGTATATATTACTCCCTCCTCTGCCACCTTTCCCCTTTGGTGACCATAAGTTTGTTTTCTCTGTCTGTGAGTCTGTTTCTGTTATGTAAATAAGTTCATTTGTATCATTTTTTTAGATTCCCCCTATAAGTGTTATCATATGATATTTGTCTTTCTCTGTCAGACTTACTTCACTTAGTATGATAATCTCTAGGTCCATCCATGTTGTTACAGATGGCATTATTTCATTCTTTTTTATGGCTGAGTAATATTCCGTTTGTGTGTGTGTGTGTGTGTGTGTGTGTGTGTGTGTGTACACACACAGGGAAGTTAGGGAAGTTTTTCAGTACTTTCTAAATCTGAAATAATAATACAGTTATTAAGCATTTCAATCATTCAAATAATTGGTAAATTAAAAGGAAGGGATTTGCAGACTGGCAGCAGAGTGGTGGTTGTTTTGGCAACCATTCAAGATGAAGGATAATGAACAGTTTAGTAGTGTTTGGCTGAAGAAGAAATTAGCATTTGTCTTTCTGAGTGGCTGCCATGGTAAAGTGATATAAAATTATTCACTTGGTTTCAGAGCCATTGCGACCCCTGGGTGGATGTTAAATGGGGGCAAATCATTATTCGTCCTCAGAATTGTTTTTATAATAAGACCTAATTGGCCTAATATTGGAAAGAGTCACCTCTTACTGGAGAGGAGGAAGCCTTTCCAATCTTGGAGGTTTTAGGCAGAGACCCATGGCCACCTCGCTAGTGACACAAAGAGTTTTCCCTCATTGGCTGAGAGGTGAGGCAAGACAATCTCTGAAGTCCCCATCAACTCTAAGATTCTACTATAGATGTTAAATGTGTGCATCTGTTGTGTGGGGTTTTTTTTTAACCTGGCATGAATATTGTGGAAGAAAAATGAACAGGTTGAATATCTACCTGTATTCTTACAACTGATGGTAGATATGCATCTTGACTTGTCTATGTGACAATTTTCATACTGGAATTTAATACATGCCATTTTCTACCTTCACTTTTCCTTCTTTTTTTCTTTTCCTTCCATCCCTTCTGCATTCCTTTCCCTTCCCTACCATCCCCTCCTTTGCCATCCTCTTCCTTTTCTTTCTTTCCTATACCTTCTCACCCCTTAATCCATTCATTCCCCTTCCTTCCTTCCCTTTTTTTATTCCTTCTGTCTTTTTATTTAAAATTCCTCGGGCTTCCCTGGTAGCACAGTGGTTGAGAGTCCGCCTGCTGATGCAGGGGACGCGGGTTCGTGCCTCGGTCCGGGAAGATCCACATGCCGCGGAGCGGCTGGGCCCATGAGCCGTGGCCGCTGAGCCTGCGCGTCCGGAGCCTCTGCTCCACAACGGGAGAGGCCACAACAGTGAGAGGCCCGCGTACCGCAAAAAAAAAAAATTCCTCATCACTGGACATCCTCCTGAGTCCAAATTGAACAGAATTAAGACTATGTTTCCTCTCCTTCCTTTCCATGTTGTTCTTACTATCCAGATTCACCAATTTCAATGGCCACTGGCCTGGGAATTATTACATGGTCATAAACAAAATGGTTTAATGGCACCTCTGCCCCCAAATGACAGATGGAAGTTGAACAAGGCCAACAGTTGTCACCCTGGCAGAGCTGTTTATGTGTAGACTTATTACTGGATTAGATGCCTAAGACTTTACTGGCACTCTGGTGTCACATGTGGATATTTTGGTTCCCTATAGAAAGTGGAGAAATAGTTTAAACTAAAGCTATCCAATTCTTGGATCTTGGTTCATGAGTCTAATAAAATAAAAGACTTAAAAAGATATTGCTTCTATGAGAAAAGGCCTCTGTCTGATTCCCCAGAGTATAAATGTATACTTGCTACATAAGTCAAGTTTGTCTCAGCTATTCTGAGCACACTTTGAAATAGGTGATTATGAAAGTAATTAGGATCCAGATAGTTTCAAATATTTAAATTAAGCTTAGAAACATGGAGCACTGTACAGTATATTTCCAAATGACTCTCTCATTTTGCAATGATTAAGGTCATAGACCCACGAAATACTATTGTATTATCACCCCTTCAGATTATTACTTGTAACATTACATTTGTTTCTATTCACATTTTATTTGTAGAAAAAAATTATAATTTCAGATAATAATAGTCATTTGGAATTTTCTACCTATTATTTTACTTTTGCGAAAAGGAACTCATATCTATATCTATATAATTATTCAGATTATTCACAGGACAGTAAATGGCATGAATAAAAATTTTATTATTATGTTACTTTTCTAGGTGAAGACCCTGAAACAAGAAGAATGAGAACAGTTAAAAATATAGCAGATTTGAGGCAGAATTTAGAAGAGACTATGTCCAGTCTTCGTGGGACCCAGATAAGTCACAGGTCTTCTTCAATTCTGCCTATTTGGGGGCCAATAAAGAAAAAATTACAATTTAATTTCTTGTAATGATAAAGAAGGAATTTTAGTTTTCCTTTACTATTTTCTCACTTAAATTTTATATGACAGTCAACTGGTGACTTCTCAGCCCTACCCAGTGATTTTTTTCTCCTATCCATCTCTTCTTCAGTATAATTTCCCATTTAAACTGAATTAGCTACTGAAACTAACACCATCACTGCTAAATGGTTTTTCACGCCTGCCTCAAATAACAACGGTGGAAGTTGTGATTAAAATGCATCTGAGGAGAGGTGGTAGAGAGTCTTTCAAACATAATTATAGTTAACTTCCAGAAAAGTTCTGGGAAGGCTACAGTGGGTTAAATTAAGGGTTGGTTGAGAATGTGAAACAATATTTTGTTTTATCCAAAATGTAATGATGGCGTTTCTTTTGAAAGCAAAAAATCTGTGATGAATGCCCCTTCCTACATTTTGGTACCTGCAGAGGTGTTTAGAATCTCAAAATGAATGTATAATTTGACTTTCATGAAAATGGACATACTTCTAAGAAATGACTCTCAACTGTAGGCGTTCCTGTCTTCATGCATTCTGGGTCTATGGCCCCAAGTGAACCAGAATATAGTGATTTCTCTATTTTATTTGACAGCACCCTGGAGACAACATTTGACAGCACTGTGACGACGGAAGTGAATGGCAGGACTATACCCAACTTGACAGGTCGACCCACTCCCATGACCTGGAGGTTGGGCCAGGCATGTCCTAGACTTCAGGCTGGAGATGCTCCTTCCCTGGGTGCTGGCTACCCTCGCAGCAGTACCAGTCGTTTCATCCACACAGACCCCTCCAGGTTCATGTACACTACGCCTCTCCGTCGAGCAGCTGTCTCTCGGCTGGGAAACATGTCACAGATTGACATGAGTGAGAAAGCAAGCAGTGACCTGGACATGTCTTCTGAAGTCGATGTTGGTGGATATATGAGTGATGGTGATATCCTTGGGAAAAGTCTCAGAGCTGATGACATCAACAGTGGGTAAGTGGCCCTGGGCCCCGGTCTCTAACAGAATTGTGTAAAGAGAGGTGGTCTACTACAATGCAGTAGCTGTAGGAAGGGGATATAGGTTAGTTAATAAAGTCATTAGAAAATGTGAGAAATCTAAGGTTATTTGGGGATATTTCAGCCTTCTATTCTAATCATTCATGAACAGTAAAATGTCCAAAATTTCTATAAAGTCTTTTCATTATAATCCATTAACTTTTTCTATTGTTAGTTCAGAGAAACACATGTGCCCTGTGTTTTTCAGAGTGATTTTCACATGCTTCTTAAATAACAGATTTTGTAGTGAAGGACGTGGGAAGGAGATAGGAGGAGTTTTGCTGAGCTGCTTGATTTTTTTTTTTGGCTTGTCAAAGCTGCCTGTAACTGCTTTGAGGAACACAGATTTTCTAGCATTCTTCAATTATATACCTCCAATCTAACTTGAGGGAAAATCATTTTAGATCTGAAAATTTCAATCTATTTATTCTCTTTTGATGGCATCAGATTTTTTATGTTAACCCCTGTTTTCCTTCTGTTTTCTATTACATTCCAAAAAGAGTTGTGATTATAAAACTCTCAAAAGCATTTTGGCAATTTGGAATATTTAGTTCAATCTGAGGATGAGCCCCAATAGAGGAAATAGGATATTCAATTAAAACTACTTCTATTAATAACTGTAGTTGACACGTTGAAAATTTATTACCTACTTCACTCTTTTTAAGTGCTTTAAGGACATTAATTCATTTAACCCCCTCCCCACCACCAACCCTTATGAGGTAAGTATTTTTATACCTGTTTTACAGATAAGGAAACTTATCCCACTTGGCCCCAACTGTATTAAAGCTAAGCAAGGACTAGACTTGCATTAGGACTCAGATACACCTGACTTCAAAACCTAGGCTCTATAATAAAAGGAAAAGCTTCCCAACTAACTTTATCTGTATTTTTCATGTGAGTCCAGGTTTTTACCTCTTCTTTGTCCTTATGCATCTGAGAGGACTGGTCTCTGAAAGCATTCTTCTGTACAAGTAACCTTTCCTGACTTCAGTCATGAAAAGCTTGTTTGAATGGGAACAAGACATTAAAAAGTACAAAAAAGCTTTTGATCAGACTTAACAGCTCTGCTTTGATATCCTGATACCCACCAGTTCATTCCTGGTGGCCACCTTCTCTGAGTTTCTAAAGGTCTAGAATTAGGGAGACAGGTTATTGTTAATTAGGGTAGGAAGCAGTTGAGTTGCCCCTGGAGTTGGAGTGTCTAAATTAAGTCTCTTTCTACCATTTTCTATCTGCCAACTCCTTGAGAGCTTAATGTATCCAAATTCTTTTCCATAATAAGGATAAAATTGCAAAATCTTCATGAAATTGTTAAGAATGAAGAAAATAACCCACAAAATTCCACTCAGCACAAAGCCTATCACAATATGTGTTCAGTAAATTATCATCATCATCACAATTACATTTTTATCAGTAATAATTATTAACCTAATGATTAATAACCTAATAATCATAGGATATGATCTTATATAGGAGACAGTAGAAATTATGAGAGGTGTGAAGAATCCTGGGAAAAGAATAGAGAAGAGAGGTCATGAGCTGAATTATGTATGTGTTCAAAAATATTTGTTGCGTTCTTCCTATGTGCCAAGCAACATTCAAGGCACTGTGTGTTCAGTGGTGAACATATAGACACAGTACTGGCCCACGTATACTCACATTAGTGTTTTTATATTTTTATAGTTGCTCATTTATCCAATAAATGAATAGTAATATGTGTACATATGTATGTACGTGTGTATGTATATACATTCTTAGATAAGGGTTTTTGAAAGTCATTTTTTAAAAAACTGAGTTCTGCTTATAGTAGTATATTTTACCAGCATACCTATAGTCAGGAGCATTTTGTATTTTCCAAGACTCTAGTGGTATTAGGCAACTTACTTCTGTAACACAGAAATCTCAAAATCTCAGTAACTTAACACAAAGAAGTTAATTCCTCCTTCACATAAAACCCCTCCTGGTGTTTCTGATCATCAGTTGGGAACTAAGATGGATGGTAGGTAACTCTGCTATTATCCAACCAGACTGCCGACGTCACCCTGGGTGTTGATTTCAAAAGACAGATGACGAAAGAGAGGAAGAACCATGGTGTAAGAATAGTTAATATGTACTAGGTCTGGAAGTGGGGTTTATGACTTCTACCCACATTTCCTTACCCAGAACTGCTGCAGCCCCATCTCACTGACAGCAAGGCCAGGAACCAATGTTCATCTTTGTGCCCAGGAGGAAGAGGAAATTGGTTTGATGAGAGCTGGCTAGTCTCTGCAGAACTAATGGGAAATTTTTAAGATATTGGTATATTCTTTGTAGTTCCTACTTGTTTCCTGCCTCACTGGAAACCTGATTCTCACGTCTGTTCTCCAGTTTTGTTCTCTGTTGGCCTTTCAGAGGAGGTCTTGAATAGTCCCACAAATGAGTCCATGTAAGAATGCATTAGTGGTCTGCATGCTTTGTGTTGAGTCATTCATACTCAGTGTCTAAAGCAGAAGAAGAAGAAGAAGAAAAAACTAAGTAAAAATAACACAAATCCTATTTGAAAACTTCCTCTGATGATGTTTACCTGCTTGGCCTTATACATGTTCTCTTTCACATGGTAGAGTACAGGACACTGAAATTTAAAGAATGACTCAGAGTTCTGTCCCCTGGATGGAGCGTGACTAGACGTGGTCAGCAGGCAGTGTCACCGGTCTCAGCTCAAGGGTGACTGGGGTGTTATGGGGAGGACACCCAGGATGTGCTGTACTTCCTCATTGCTCACCAGCAGATGTAGTGTACCATTGTCAACATCAGTGGGATGCAGCCCGATTTGTCAGCCTAAAGTTAAAAGATAGGAAGATATCCCAGGGGAATTTTAATTTGATGTTTTCTTTAAGAAAAAAGGGCATAGAAAAGTCTGTGCTACAATTCACGAAAAAAATTAAATCACAAAGTTAACTGTCTGTCCCCAATTTTTTAAACTATGTTTTAGTGATTAAAGGGTCAAAAAAGGCTCAAAAGACAAAGCAATGAATGAAGATGTTTAATCTTGGATATTCTTCTCATGCAAGAAGGAATGTCATGAAGTAAATGGGAAAGGAGTTTCATTTTTTTTGTTGTTGTTGTGGTACGTGGGCCTCTCACTGTCGTGGCCTCTCCCGTTGCGGAGCACAGGCTCTGGATGCGCAAGCTCAGCGGCCATGGCTCACGGGCCCAGCCGCTCCGCGGCACATGGGATCCTCCCGGACCGGGGTACGAACGCGTGTCCCCTGCATCGGCAGGTGGACTCTCAACCACTGCGCCACCAGAGAAGCCCGAGTTTCATTTTTTTCACGTACTTCAGGTAGAACTCAGAAAATTAGTTAATCGGCATTCTGAGAATTCGAGATTTCTTGAAGCATGCAAAGGCTTATCTCTTTCTTCTCTTCTAAAAATTACTTTAAGCACTTGGGAATGTGAATCTGCCAGTAATTAGGAATTAGTCAAAGGAAGGCTTCTTACTTATAATGAATCTCTTTGAAAAAGTCTCCATGTGTAAAGCAAAAAAAAGGAACACCCTGGAAAACGGGGGGAAAAGTTACATATTTTAATTGGGTGGAAATTGAAGTTATCTGCAGGTGTCACAGTGATAAATAGTTGGGCCAAGAATATAACCTAAAATCCTGCTTTAAATGGCCCAAACGCAAAGTAATTTAATTCTGGAGAATGACACTTTTTAAAAGGGAGGTGGATACTTTAATGCTGCTTTAATCCCCTGATGCTCCCACAATTCTGCTTTAGGAAACTTTGTGATAATTGAAGCATTCAAGACATTGGGAAGGGCAGGGTTACTTGAGTTGGCTTAAAAGGATGTACATGGGAAACCACATATTCCTAATCACAATGCTTCTATTCATTTCATATTCAAGATATGAGAGTTATTTTTAGTGAATGTAGAAATGCTAATGGAAAAAATAGCCAGTAACGTTAGTCAACACTTATATAGCACTTATTATGTGCTAGGTCACCATAACTGTAAGAGATAAGCATATCATTACTATCTCCATTTTACAGATGAAACAACTGAGGCATGGGTAGGTTAAGTAACTTTAGGTAGAACTCAGAAAGTTAGTTCATTGGCATTCTGAGAATTCAAACTTTCTTGATGCATGCAGTGCTGGACTTGAACTTAAAAGCAGTCTGGCTCCAGTCTGCAGTCTTAACCATCTTGACATACTGACCCTGTGAAGTTGTCTACATGTCTACTTGCCCACATTTCTCTCCTAGGAGTTGATTATTACAAACAAACATAACAGAGCTTCACAGCAATCATTCATTATTAGTATAGTTTTCTTAGCTAGCACCTTTGATCAAGGGGATAATCCTTAATATTATCTGTGTTCATGATCTGTGTTCTAAGCGCTGAACTAAAGTTCCTTAGAGGTTAAAAACACACACACACATTTTAGATGCCCTGTGTTTTCATGTCATAACAAATAGCTAATTGTTATATACAGTTTCTGATATAAGATATTGAATGTAAAAACAGAATTCTAGGAAGATATGGTAGGGGCATAGGTGAATCTTTCCAAATACCCACAAAAATAGACAAAACAACTAGATAGCAAAACCATGGGGAAAAACCATGATCGTTGTTGAAAAAAGATGATGACAAGGTATCACCTCAAACCCCAGGTATAAGCAATGAAGGACAAACAGTCAAGAGCCAAAGGAGCAGAATGATATCAGCATCTGTGTACGAAGAAAGAGAAGGTAGTAGTGGGGTGTCTGATAACACTGAGAACAGAAGAACCACAAAATAGCCAAGAGAAACTGACTAGAAAACACACAGGGCTTATCTGAAGATAGCAACTGAAGCTGGGAAGGTTTTGACCACTTGACCAGTCAGAGACAGTAAGGGCTGAAGGTCATATCTGAAGGGAGTGGAGCAATCTTGTCCCCATGTATTCATTAAACTCTCCAGCCACAGCTCCCTTCCAGGACAGGACCCCACACTGAGGGAAAACTTCCAGGAGTAGAAGCAAACTGAACAGGATGTAGCAATAAAAGTGAAGATAGAGAAGGTCCAGATAAAAGTGGGAGATGGGAACAGAGTCTAAAAATCTCAAAAAAGCTAATTATCACATTCTAAAACACTACACAAAAATAACTGAAGCATTTACTGTGTGTGGTTAGAAAGGTATCTAGATCAAGTTTCTTTTTATTCTGAAGAATTAATTTCACATAAAAATAAGTAAGAGAAAAATGTCAGGATAAAACCCCACATAAGCCACAAACATATACAAGACGTACAACTAATAAAGGATTACTATCAATGGGGAAAGAAAAAAATAAAATAAATATAGAATCCAATAGAAAAATGAGCAAAAGTCATAAACAGACATTTCACAGACAAAACATAAATGGCCTATAACAAAGTAAAAATTTGATCAACCTGCTTGGTAATCTGGAACTTGTAAATTAAAGCCAACATGAGAATTCTTATTCATAGACAAGTAGAAGTTTATTCTGAAAATATTTTTAAATCTCTTTGGCATTGACTAGTAAGTAGGGTTTGAATATGTGTATGTATCCCTTTTGACCCAATGATTCCTTTCCTAGATAGAGACCTTTGACAAGCTCTTGCCTGTGAGCATAAAGAAATGTGCATATACAGATGTTCATGGCAGAGTTGTTTGTAACAGCAAAAAATCTAAAAACAGCTCAAATGTCTGTAATAGTCAAACAGATAAATAGACTAGTGTGCTTGTAAAACAAAGCTGTATAACACTAACATTAAAAATGCAATAATACACATCAAGATAGATGATTTGCAAAAATGTAACTTAGAGTGAAGGAAATAAGTCACAAAAGAATATATACAGTGTGATTCAATTTATATGAAGTTCACATGCATGAGATGCTAAACAGTGTATTTTTAGGAATATACGCCCATGTGGTTAAACCGTAAAGGAATGCTTAACACAAAATCCAGGGCAATAGATATCTCTAGAAGGGAGGTTTAGAAATGTAGGACTGGAAAGAGCCTATATGGTAACTGAAGAAACTGGAAATGTTCTCTTTCTGAAGCCAGGTTATGGGTACATGAAAACTGATATTATTTTTTAATTATTATTTAATGTGTACTGTTACATTTTATACTCTTGCAAAAATATGATGTATTTAAATATGAAGCTTTTTTTGAAAAAGCATGGAGTTGCTGTGGAGGTAGAGTTGTATGTATTTATGTTGATTGAGAAAATGAGATTGAATGGCATACAAAAAGAAGATGTTTATAGTTTCTTCCTATTTCAGTGAATTCCAGATATAATGAGAACATAGTGATGTTGATTCACAGGTCTGAACAGACTCCGTCCTATAGTAATTGAGGGTGGTGAGTGACAAGAAGAAAGTCATTTACCTAGATTGTTAACTAGGTGGATGGTGTGTTTCCCTATAACTGTATTAGTATATACAAAAGGAGCATGAGCTTTAGTGGTAAAGGCAATATATGGTCTGTTTATGCTGTATTTGAGGTGGTTATGGGAAATCCACGCATCTGTGCACAGGAAGCGGTTTAATATCTCATTCTAGCGCAGGGTGGAGCACTATGGCCTGGAAATATTAACATGGAAAACACACACGTAAAGAAAATGTGCCAAAGTATGCAGTTTTTCTACAACAGAAGGAAGACGAGAGATGGCAGTGGAAGGGAGGAAGAGTTAGAAATGCTTTGGGAGACTATTGCGTTTTTTATGTGAATCATCTTATAACTTATAGAATTTGAACATGGCTAAAATTATCCTAAGACTTCCATAGTTTGAGAGATTTTACTTTCTGTCAGTAACCTTCACAAATTTCCTTTGCAACTTTTTGTTTGTACCGATCATCCTGTGACTATTACGTCTTAAACTCATCTTAGCTTATGGTTTAGAAGTTTAGGTATAACATTATTAGGAAATCTTTTTTTAAATTTTACATTATTCTTTCAAAATGATCTCCTAACATTTATATTTCCTGGATTGTAGCAATTTTTTCTAGAGGAACTATGAAATGCATGTTATTTTAGATTTTTAAATGCTTCAGAAAAGCTGAAAAGAAGGAAGAATTTTCAAGAAAAAAATTTAAATGAGAAAGTTGCTTGTGTGATGCCCATATATATTTTTCAAATAACAAACTCTTCTGTTATGAAAATGCCCTACCAACATTCCAATGTGACAGTGTCTGTAAACAGAGGAAATAGACACTGATGACTATTTTTGGTTCAATTAATACCTGTTGTAAACTTATTTGATATTGCCTGGAAAATCCCAGGGTCAAAGGAAAATGAGTATCCTTTGAAATGCTTCCTAAAAAAGTTGGGTTTTTTTCTTAATTCATTGAAATTTTAAAGTTGTTTTTTCTTTGGAAAATTAGTTTTCAAAGCATTTAACCTTTGTCTGTAGAACTTACTCTTCTGTAAACACTGAATAATTGAAAGCTTATGTTTCTAATAGAAGTCATCTTCCATCTTATTTCTTGTTTACATGCATCACCATTATGGCTAAAGTGCTGAGATCTGCTGTCATGGTTTCTTCCTGCAGTAGGGAGGCCTTTTAAATTCAGCTGAACAAATGTTTAATATATTTGTTGATACCAAACTATATACAAAACACTTTACTAAACACTTTTAGAGATACACCAATGAATAAGACAGACCAATAAGATATAAAACTTAACATGTATACATTGTTTTAACTTCCTCCTGAGGTTAAGTTTAGGATCAAGCATGTTGATAGTTTTTTTTAAAAAGGGGTCTCTCACTTACCTGGAGAGAACATTTCTACCATCCCCAAACTTTTAAAACACAGTTTCAGGGCTTCCCTAGTGGCGCAGTGGTTAAGATCTGCCTGCCAATGCAGGGAACACGGGTCCAAGCCCTGGTCCAGAAAGATCCCACACGCCGCGGAGCAACTAAGTCCGTGCGCCACAACTACTGAGCCTGCGCTCTAGAGCCCATGAGCCACAACTACTGAAGCCCATGCGCCTAGAGCCCGTGCTCTGCAACAAGAGAAGGCACCGCAATGAGAAGCCTGCACACTGCAACAAATAGCAGCTCCCGCTCACAGCAACTAGAGAAAGCCCGTGCACAGCAACGAAGACCCAACACAGCCAAAAATAAAATAAAATAGAAAAAATTTTTTTAAAAATTCAAAAGGAGAGTGAATGAGAAAAATGTTTTTCACTAAACACTTTATCAGGAATTTCATACACTTCACCTTAAGAAAAGAAGCAATAAAAATGTTTAGAATTGGGCTTCCCTGGTGGCGCAGTGCTTGAGAGTCTGCCTGCCGATGCAGGGGACACGGGTTCGTGCCCCGGTCTGGGAAGATCCCACATGCCGCGGAGCGGCTGGGCCCGTGAGCCCTGGCCACTGAGCCTGCGCAAAAAAAAAAAAAAGATAAGAAATTGGAAGTAAGAGTAAACAATAGAACACTGACAGCATCAATATGGCAGCTGACAAATTTAAAAGTACGAAGGACAAATATCCTTTAATCTTTAATTGTCTCATTTAGTATCACTGTATATGATACAGGAAATTGATGCTCATAATCATGAATTAGTTATCAAAAAAAGTTGTCATATCTAGTATTCCATTTAAAAGAGTATGTCAGTCTTCAGCACATTTTGGAACCAAAGTACTCTTTTTATTGTTTTAATTTTGGTGGGATTAAATTCTTTGGTTATCAGGAAAATTAACCATGTAGAGTACCTTATGAGGATAATACAGCATGACTTTTAGTTTTGTGTATAAAATTCATATATTTCCTTTTAAACATATGTTGGGAGAGACTTTGTGAATAACAAGTCACTATTATTTATAGGGTTCTCATATTAAGAGCTTTATGTATTTCTCCTTTAATTACCATAATATCTATCTTCAGTAAATTTTATTCTTCGCATTTTGAGGCAGAAATTGAGGCACAGTTTAAGAAATTTGTTTAAGGTCCTTCAACTAATAAGGACAGAATTTACTAATCATATAAGCAATTAGCCAGCTTCATAATCGTAGTTTTAACTATTTGGTCGATCTTTAATACGGTCATGATTAAATTTTTTATTCCAAATAGTGAAATTAACTCGAATTTGTTTAAGCAAATTGGGGATCTTATTACAAGGAAGCAAGGATATCTCCTAGAACCCCAGGAGAAGTTGTGAAGCTGAAACCACATGGCCAAGTGTGCTTTTTGTGCACCTGTGTCATTCTTCCTACTTTGCTGATCAGCTTTCTCTGTGCCTCTGCATCTGGTGAAGATAAATACCCAAAGCTCCTGGGTTTTCATTATCATAAACTCTTTCCACATAGAAAGACTGATGAGCTATCTGTTAATCCCATTTCTCAAGAAAGAAACATTTGATTAGCCCCACATGGGGTAGGAGATTAACACCTGTTCTAATCCCCCATTGCCAAGAAAGGATTATCAAATAGTAACATGACTATGGGAGTCTACCAGCCCTGTGTGAAGATGGTGGTCCTGTGATAGCAAGGAAGTAGTTCTCAGAGACAGGAAACGGGCAGGCCGTGTGGTCCTTCAGTTCAGACAGCAGTGCATGATGGTTAAGGTCATGGTTTCTGAAGCTGACTTTCTAGATTTATTCTCAATTCTGCTGGGACTGGTTGAGTGACCTTGTGTAAGTCCTTAACCATTTCGTGCTTACTTATTTTCTTTATCACTAATGTGGGGATAATAATGTTATTACATGTAAACTATATAGAACGGTTTCTGACAACATCTTAAACATTTAATACATCTTAGTAATTATTTTATGATAGTGGTCAATTGCTGTATATATTTTATTTATCAAATAAATTAATCTAATTTTAAGATTACTCCTGTGACCTTCAGTGCTTCAAAGATAGTGTTTACAAAATGAAATAATCATGCTCTTATTTTGCTAAGAGTTACATTATCTCTAAGTCTGTTCAAAATATTGATAACAAAGGGGAGAAAAAGGAAGGTCTTATAATTGGCTAGTTACTTTTTGCAGTAAGGAAGATTAATTTCCTAATAAACTTGAAAAGATTTTCTAATACTTCCTGGTGAGTAGAATATTCATATAGAAAAAACTATAATAGAGCATATTTGCATAATTATTAAAAATTTTGCACACCGTTTGTTTATTAAGTTAAATTATACAGCTGAGGTCAATTAATTTTCTGTTGATTAATTAGGCATTTATTTTCAGGTACATGACAGATGGAGGGCTCAACCTGTATACTAGGAGTCTGAACCGAATACCAGACACAGCAACTTCCAGGGATGTCATCCAGAGAGGGGTTCATGATGTGACGGTGGATGCAGACAGGTAATGTCATCAGCATATTTGATGGTGAGGAATGCATAAAGCAATTTTATAAATGAGATCCTAGGAGTTTTACAGTATTAAACCAAAGGACTTTTTATTTTGATATAATAATTATTTTGGAACATTTTGAAAACTAAGGTTCTTTTGCTTACAAGACTTTTAGCTCTGTACACTAAAAGAAATTGCATTGCTGTTGAGAACATTTAACAAATTTCAGGTTACATGGTGGCAAATTTTAATATCTGCCAAAGCAAAATTATAAACATAGACTTCTGTTCCTTACTTGAAAAGAACCCTGGCTGATAAATTCCTTTAATTCAGATGCTCTCAGATCTACCTGGGGGCTAATGACATAAAGATAAAAACATAATTCTAATTTTCAGGTAAAATAAGCTTGATGCTTTTCTTGAGGGGTTTCTTGAAAGCATACAACTCTTGCTTTAAAAGCTAATCTCTTTCATATTTCAAATTGCTTACAGGTTTGTGTGTTTCATATACTTGTTATTATTTTGCTGGGAATTGTTTTGCCAATTTTATCAGAATCACTGCTGTTTGACAATGTTGTCTTTGTGAAATAATGTTGTAAGACATATTTCTGACCTGATTTTGCCCCCTCTTCACTCAGAATTTTTAATTTCTTAAGCAGGAAGGGATTGCCTATTTCCAGAGCTACTGTATATCAGTACCTAGAGTAGTTCTTTAATTCAACATTTATGAAGGGGACGAAAGGGTAAGACCTAATGTGTCCACATTCTGAAATAAGAACTGTGTACAATTCATAGTGCATTTTAATATAGCCAACTCCAGAGGCTAGGCAGTGAATTCTGATATTCGTCATCCATTCCTCCTTACTCAAATGCTGTTGATGTTTTAACTCCTGTCGGCCAGCTCTCATCCTGTGTATACGCTAGTCTCCTAGGCTGTACACGAGGTGTCTGTGTGAAGCATGTGGTTACAGAAGGCTTATGAAAACTTTTGCTCACTCCACCCCCCACCTGAACTATTCTTCAACTGTTTTCCCTCGCTGACTCTCACTAGCTTCAAACACGATGGACTTCTGCTTTCACATTGATGCTTCCTCTGCCTAGAATGCCCTTTTCTACATTCCTTGCATTATTGCCTCCATCATATTTCTGTTTCAGCTTAATGTTACCTTCTTAGCGAAGTGTTTCCAGAGTAGCTAAGGTACATTTCATTTCCAGTCACTTTCTTTCCCATTATCGTATATTGTTTTCTTCAATGTACACATCACTCCTAATTATTGTTTACATGTTTATTTTGTATCTCCCCCATTACAGTGTAAGCTCAAGAATGCAAACTTTTCATCATATTTATGATACATTGAGCTTTTAACAAATGCTTGTGGAGTGAATGAACAAAGGAACGAATATAGGCTATATATTCATATAGGCTAGCGATAGCGTCCAGTTGACTAAAGAGACAAATAAGACTGGGAAAAGAGACAAGATACTGCAAGGATATTATGTAAGAGAGGGAACGAGTTATGTGGGAAAATAGGAAGGAGTGATTAGAGGGAAAGAAATCCAAAGTGTGGGCCACATTTTGAAACTAATGACCAACTCATTGTTAGCTGACAGTGGAAAACATTAAAGGAGAGGGAAAAATCTGTTGGTCTTTGGGAAATGAGACTTATGATAGCAGAAGCTAGGAATCAATACAAAGGTGACTTACTTTGGAGGCATTTGGGATAACCAGCTCTCCAGGCTCCAGATTGTAGGTGGGCTGAGGAACCTCAGACCAACGGAACAACCCAGGTATTCAACTAATAAATTGGGACCAGCAAAAGCCATAGTTCTTAAAGTGTGGTACCTGGATCAGCAGCATCAGTAGCACTTGGGAACTTGTTAGACATGCAGATTATCAGCTCCATCTAAGACTCGCCGAACCTGGGGTCCAGCAATCTGAGCTTTAACCAGGCGATTCATATATACACCAAAACTAACGAAACACTATCTTAAAATGAACAAATAGATGCCAGGCCTATGAAAACGTAAACATTTAACATAAACATGTAAACATAGAAAATAACATTTGGAAAGTTTTACTTCATTAGCTGTGCTTTGTCAAGTGAAAGAGACTATCAAAATAACAATGGCATTAATCTTTAAATTAGATCAAATAATGATGTGTTGCACCTGAAATAAATTGTCTCAGATTCAGATTTTGAGAAGTATGTAGAAGGTTTTTGAAAGAATTATGTAATTTGAGGAATACAAAAACGCTTTGGTCACTTTTATATATTAAACAGCAGTAGGGTTATAGTGAAAATCCTACTATAGGAGTTTTAGAATTTCCTCTTTTATTATAGTTAAATCTCAAGCTCTTTTAAAATTGTATATTCAGAAAGTGATTCAAGATGTTATTGTTTTAAAATGCATAATCTTAGATATTAAAGTTGTGAAAGTCCTGTTAATTTATAAAGGATAACGTTTCATAAAATTTTCTTAATTCTGATAGCCATTCCAAGTAGGATTGACAAGAATAGCTAAAGGTACTGAGAAGTCCTGCAGTTTAAAATAAAACCTGCTTAACTTTATTTAATTCATTGCTCCTTAAGTTTTTTTCATCGATTCCCCCACCTTTTTCTCTATAATGATAATTTGTTCCTATAATGTTTTAAGAAATGCTCATTTAGCCTAATGCTCTCATTTAGTGGATATAAAAGAGTGAGGAGTTAGGTCTTTTACTCCTGTACTTCTAGTTTCCCAGCTACCTTAGTCAAGGTTTTTTTAAAAAAAATAATAATAATATAAAATGTATTAGTGATTGGTTCATTTTAGCAAATCGGTAAATAATAGGGCTTACAATAGTTCACTGATAAGAAAGCTTAAATGCAAAAAAAAATCAGCAGTGTTTTCATATTTCTTAGATATTCTTTCTAAAAGGTGTATCAGGGAAAAATGCACTTATGTAATGGCAAAGTACCCAGCTGGCTAGTATGGCAATGGATTTGAATTGTTCGTGTTGCTGTAGTGAAGGTTATATGCTCCCCTTTGATCAACTTCTGGAGAAAATGTGATGGGCAATAGAGAATAGCTGAATTCATCTTCTCAGCAGATTGAAATGGCCCCAAAGAAAAGAGGAGGGCTTCCAGCAGCCAACTGTATTACTCAAAGACATTGCAGAACAAAAGTGGGGCATCATTTCGAGAGGAACTTGGGTTTGGTCCGTATGTAGTACTCTGCTCGGACTGCCATAACAAAGTACCATGGACTGGGTGGCTTAAACAACAGACACTTGTATTCTCACAGTTCTGGAGGATACACGTCCATGATTACAGTGCTGGAAAATTCATTTCCTTATGAGGGCATTTTCCTGGCTTGCAGACAGCCACCTTCTCACTGTGTCCTCACATGGCCTTTTCTCTGTGCTCTCTTGCAGTAAAAGACAGAGATCTTTAGTGCCTGTTTCTCTTCTGATAAAGACCCCAGTTGTATTGGACTAGCTTCCTCCCACCATTATGACCTTATTTAACCTTAATTACCTCTGTAAAGGCACAATCTCCAATATAGACACATTGGAGATTAGGACCGCACCATATGAATTTGGTGGTGATGGGGGATGAAGGGATGGGCATAATTCAGTCCATAAAACTATGTAACTCCCAGGTGGTTTTATCCTTGGAGATATAGGTTCAGTCTCTCTATAAGTGCTGGATTAAAGTAGTGAATGTGTGTATTATGCATATCATAAGCCCAAACCCTACAGGGATCAGGAACATCACATGAAATGAGTGAAACAGAAGAGACACATGGTAAACATGGCCAGTCCAAGTGGGCCTCTAGCCTCAACCGTAGAGGTCGCTGCCTGCGGAAATGCACAAATGTAGAAAGGAGGGCTGAGGACTGCAAACCATTTGATTTTTTTAATTTAATTTTTATTTTATATTGGGGTATAGTTGATTTACAATGTTTTGTTAGTTTCAGGTGTACAGCTAAGTGATTCAGTTATACATATATACATTCTTTTTCAGATTCTTTTCCCATATAGATTATTATAGAATATTGAGTAGAGTTCCCTGTGCTATGCAGTAGGTCCTTGTTGATGATCTATTTTACATACAGTGGTGTGTATATGTTAATCCCAGACTCCTCATTTATCCCTCCCCCGCCACATTTCCCCTTTGATAACCATAAAGTTTAGCCAAGAGTCTAGACTTTTTTGAGAACTCTCCCAATTTTTAAGTATTGGTAACTGTCTTAGCATATCTGTGAGGGCAGTAGATAAAGATACACATTTTTTTCAAGTTAAAGATACACATTTTTTTCAGTCAGATAATCTAGGAAATCATAGAGAAGCTTATATAAAGCAAGAAACCATGAACATTCTCACATATGGTCATGTAAACTTCCTAGGTCCATTAAATTTTCCCAAAGTACGCTGGTGGTGATACCTGCTGTACAGAATGAGAATGCTGCCACTCGTGAGAAGCCTGCCCGGCAGGTGCAAGGAATTGTGGCAAAACTAGCTGAGCACGTTTCTAAGTTTTTAATATAAGATAGGACCAAGCTAAGGTCTGTATCCCAGCCATAGCATCACTCTGGAGGCTGTGAGGCCTGTTATGGCAGCAACTATAGTTAATTTTGTTTAGAACACTCTGAGGATTAACACTGTGCGGGCCAAAAGCTCATTTGGATCGGTGATGCAGAGAGAGAAAACAAGCCTTGAGAATGAACCCTTGACGTTTAACAAGGGAATAAGGGAAGAGCAGTCATTGAAGAAGGCAGAGAAATCAGCTCTAACACAAAGGTGAGGACAAATAGGGTTAACTGGTACTTTGAAAATGGAGAGAAGAGGGAATAGGCACCAGTGTCAAATTCCATGGAGAGGTTAAGTTAGGTGAAGAGAGTTTATGCCAAAAAATAAAGTAAAATAATATGAAGTTTCACATTTGAGAGGTAAAGTTTCCTGGATGATTTAAGCAAGCTGTAAGTCATCGCCTGAGTGACTAGAGTAGAATGGTCATAGAAGTCAAAGTTCGGTTTTGCAGATGATTTATCCAGGTGGCTATTAACTCATGATGACAGAATGAGTCTCAAAAGAGAGGAAGACATGGGCTTCCCTGGTGGCGCAGTGGTTGAGAGTCCGCCTGCCGATGCAGGGGACACGGGTTCGTGCCCCGGTCCAGGAAGATCCCACATGCCGCGGAGCGGCTGGGCCCGTGAGCCATGGCCGCTGAGCCTGCGCGTCCGGAGCCTATGCTCCGCAACGGAAAAGAAAGAGAGGAAGACAAAGCTCCAGGTACCAGTCTTTATTGAATACTGACGAATTCCTCAAATTGTAATAATAGATTTCACCAGGTCTATTCTGGATTGTCTGTTACATTGTTATCTGAAGTATATTCTTAAATATAGTGATTGCTCATTTCAATTATAAACGAATCAGTTTAACTATTCATATTTTTACTGACTTTTTGCATGTTTCGTCATGACTTTTTGAAAATATAAAAACATAATATATCATAGAAATTATTTTTGTATTGTATTAAATGACAAATTGATTTCATTTATGATACTATAATCGAGAAACTGAAATCACAGCTGATGAACGAGTTTACAAAAGACATTAAGGATATCATATTACATGTCTCTAGATTGTCAGTCATTATAACTTTCTATATTGAGGGAGGTCTAGTTCCAAGCATCTAGTCATAATGAATCCCCTACTGGAAGAGGAAATCTTTTCTCTTAGGTTTAATGGTTGGTGGCCTGCAAATTACTCTGACAGAAAAACAAGAGGCAAATTTTTATACACATATGTATGCAGGAAATCACAGAAAGATGTGATTTAAGGGGAGATGGTTAGAAATTGGGACATCTTCATAGGGAAAAGGGGCCAGGGAGAAGGACACTTTCGGGAAAACAAATGACTTTCAGGAAAGATAAATGGGACCATAGAAGAAGAGATGGGAGATATGATCGTTTTGTGACAGTGTCTATTTAGGCAGTTCCTTATCTGGTGCCATTTGTCTCTGGTGATAGAAGTCAATCCTGTCTGGTGTGAAACTCCCAGGGAGGAGATTTATGACAGTTGAATTCTTTTGGGAGACACTTTCAGGCAGACAGGGGGAGTTTAGGAAGAAAGAAAAAGCTCTTTGCAGTGGTATATTTTGGATCCCTTCACCCTAAATCTACAGTTTTCATCAATGTGTAGAAAATTGCACTGCCTCTACCAAAAGGCTCATGGAAAATTCTCAGAAAATCAGGTGGGGAGTCATTTCTAAGGGTAGGAGGCCTTTGGTATTTTCACGACTTCTCCAAACAAGAAAAGTGAAGGCAACTGAGATTTCTCCTAAGCCACCAAGCAGATATCTCCAGAGTCCGAGTTCATGATGCTTGTCACCAGTTTATGTACACTCTAATAACTCCTTCTATTCTGTTGATTTATTCCCGCATAATCACAGAAACAGTATATTCCCATAGCTGAAGTATTTCCTTCATTAGCTTACTGGCTTTCCATAGTAATGAAAAGCAAACACAAACAAGATTAATAGGCTGAGATTAAAGTAGTTAAGTAAATATAATTATTCCATTTTATAATTAAATGGCCTGCCATTTTGGCCCTCCTTTCTTTAAGTAGGGAGAGACGACTGCAAAACACTGCAGAAATAGAAAAAGTTTTATTTGCCCCCCTCAGCTTCCCTTTGGTACCCTGCTCATCTTTGCAGGCTTATGCACTGGTGCTAAACTTCTCTCCTGTGTCCTGATTCTCAGCATTACCTGACCTCATTGTGAATAATCTTACAAACTTCCAATACTTTTAAATAACACCCCTCGTAGAATTAATTCACACTGTACACATGTGAACACATCGTGTGCACATGTACACAACGTGTGCACGTGTATTGAGACCCTGCTCTCTGCCAAGTTCTGTGCTCAATCCTGGGGGACCCTGTACTCAAAGGTCTTATGTTAGAAGGGCTTTTTAGGCTTGATTAATTTAAAATAGGGATTAATGAAGCCTAAAAAGCCATTGAGATTCAAAGGATACTTAGTCAGTACAACTAGCCCAAGTTGTAGATATTTTTGATTGGGATACCTTTTAGTATCTTTTTTTTTTTTTTGCGGTACGCGGACCTCTCACTGTTGTGGCCTCTCCCGTTGCGGAGCACAGGCTCCGGACGTGCAGGCTCAGCGGCCATGGCTCACGGGCCCAGCTGCTCCGCAGCATGTGGGATCTTCTCGGACCGGGGCACGAACCCGTGTCCCCTGCATCGGCAGGCAGACTCTCAACCACTGCGCCACCAGGGAAGCCCTTCAGTATCTTCTAAAACATACATACAGGTGGCTGTAAGTTTTACCACCCTTTGTAAGACTGCCCCTGATACTAGACTTGGCCATGGCTAAACTTTACCATTACAGAATACATCTCCCAATAGAGGAGATGGTCCCCAGTACTCTTATTTATGAAGTAGTTTTACATTATCTCCTTCCAAAACAATTTGCTTATGAATCTTATGAAGATGGTGATGATGACGTTGAAGACAAGGAGGAGTCATGGCTGCTACAGTAAAAATAGCCAGAGTATCTCTCTGTATTGAGGATCGAGTAGTGCAACCAACATACCATACTAGTTAAGTATGTTGTTATACTTTACCTTTACGGCAGCCCTGTGAAGTGCACTTTATTACTGCCGTTTTATAAGTGAGGCAGACAGTCCTTTGATCAAGTAACTTGCCTATAGACACTTTGTTGATAAATGGTAATGGTTGGATTTGAATCCAGTTCAATTTTTTTTATTTTATTCATAAAATTATTAATATGGATACGGGTTTTATCATGCCTGGATAACATACTCTGATTTTTAAAATTATTTCAGTTGTCCCTTTCTGGCTAAACATACCGTAAAATATGAATAGATCTTTCTTATTCAGCTTCGTAAATGTTGGTAATTTCCTTCAGCATGTAATCATTTTCTATTTCTACTGCAGATTGTCAATAAATGTAAAAACACGATTGACAGAACAATATTTTCACATGCATTAGAGCTTCTAAAAGGCTGGCTAGTTTGTTAATCAGTGACGCAATTTAGCAGTGTTTTGTTCTTTTATGCATGTAAATCTATCCTAATCTTGAAATCTAATGTCTTTTGAAATATCTATTTCTAACAGGCTCAAGGAAATAATAGAAAAATGGAAAGGGGAAAAATATGATTCATCCTATATACAGGAAAATACTAATAAAAGTGTACTTATATGAAGGGAAAAACAATGTGGACCTTTTATATTACATGATTTTTTTGTCCTACAAAGAGCAATAAAATGGGAGAGGTTTTTGTCAATGAACTTAATTGTTTAATTTGATTTAAGAGTTGCATCGATACATGAAACAGTTTTTTTCCCCTTTCAAAAGCTACGGATGAATTCTTTTTTTATAGGCTAACTAATGGGGTGAGACATTCAACTTGGGATCATTAAACTGAGGTCTTCCGGCTGGCAGCTGATAAATTCTGCACCTTCCTCATTTCAGCTGTTTGAGTGGGTGGCATGGACATATTTATTAGAGTCATATGTGCTCTGTTTATATTCTTTTTTCTTGCTTGACTTAATTTGTGTTTGAAACGGTTAAAGTTATCTGCAGTGAGCTGTATTTTTTCTTTTTTTAAGCATCAACAGAGCTTCCATATGTTTTTTTAGATAAGTTGCAAATGAAAGTGTTTTCATTACAAATGAGTGCTTATTCTCTGAATTAGTTATTTTGCTATTATAAAGCTTTTCTGTGGTTATTGAGAAAAGTTCACAGAATAAGTAAAAGTATAAAGAAGAATCTAAAAATAATTCATAATCCTCCCATCCCCAGAACAACCGAGAATATTGCTTCGATGTATTTCCTCTCAGGCTTGCTCATCCACTCTGTTTGCACAGTTTGGGTTATACCATCTATACAATAGATTATCCTGCTTTCTTTACCTACTTATGTAATGAACACTACCCCATAATATTAAACATTTTTTTAAAATATGACTTTTAATGATTGCATGCTCTTCTATCGCATGGGATAAATTTTATCTAAGGAGTTTGTATAATCAACCATAAAATTTTTAAGACATACATCAAATTTCGGATATTATTGGCAAGGCCATTAGGAGAAACTTATCTGATTGTCTATATGTATTTTTTCTTAAAAGGTAAACACCTCACATATGCACATGTGCATATTTGTATATATGTGTGTGTATATATATGCACAGGTGCATTTGAAATTTAGTTTTATTTCTCCAAGTAAATCTCATTCCTTAAGATTAAGTTTTATAATTTACTTTTACTTTAGATTTTTAAAATTTCAAGTGTATATTTAGGGCTTTGTAAACTCTTAGAATTCATGAGTTTGATATAATTTAAAAATACTTTGTCAGCCAGGTTTTCTTACAAAATAGGTGGTAAACAATATTGACTGAAACTGTGTTGCTTCTTCTTCAAACATAAGCAAATATCCAAAGGGGCTTTATTTCTTAGCAGAACAAAACCCTATCACTTGTTTCTCTAACAATATAATCTATTCTGATCCCAGACAGTTTGTACAAGGCACATCCACTTGATAACCCAAATATTTACTAGATAAAAATAATTATAATAATAGTGCCTTTATTGAGTGTCTCATTAGTGCTAGACATATTTCTTTTTTTCATCTTTTGAGATGTTAATATACTTCTTTCAGTCACTAATAGAACAAGAAGACAACCCCCCCAAAAAAATCAATATATAGAAGATTTGACCCATACAATAAGAAAGTTGACCTTATGTACATGTATAGAACACCAGAACCAAGAATAGTAGAATTCATTCTTTCCAAGTACACATTGGATATTTACAAAAAGATGTGTTGGGCCATGAAGTAAGTCCCCACAGATTTCATATATTCATATATATATATTTATATGAATATATGATATATATATATATATATATATATATAATATATATATATATAAATATATATATATGAAATATATATATATATATATATTTCATATATATATATTTCATATAGTATTTCATGAAATACTATAGAGTATGTTCTTTGACCACAGTGCTTTAAGCTAGAAATCATTAACAAAAAAGATAGACAATCTCTGTATGTTTGAAAATTAGAAAATGTACTTCTTAATAACATTTGAGTAAAAGAAGAAATCACAATGGAAATTAGAAAATATTTTGTTCTGAATGATAAAGAGAACACTACATATTAGAATTTGTGGGATATAGCTTAAAATCATGTTTAGAGGGAAATTTATAGCCTTAAATACTTATATTTATAAAACAAACAAGAAAGGCTGAAAATCAATGAGCTAAGCTTACAAGAAGTTAGGAATTCTCCAGTTCAAGGAGTTAGGAAAAGAAAAGCAAATTAAACCCAAAGAAATAAGAAAATATGCAAATAGTTTTTAATACTTCACATGCATTAACTAATTTAATCCTCATAACAACCTTCTGTATTTGGAACTGTAATTGTCATCTCTTTGCAAATGAAGCATCCATAGCACAAAGAGATTAATCATTTGCTTCAGTTCATGCCATTAGTAAACAGCAGAGCTAGACTTAAACCCAGGTGAAGCAAAACAAGTGGATTATAAAAACAACATTCATAAGTATATATTTTTTAATTTTTAAATCTTTTCGAGCTTTAGTTTTGACTAAGTAATTTGATTGTCCTCTGTTCTTCTTGTCTAAGCCGGTTTGATTGGCTGTTGGCTAGAACAGGTTGATCATAGTAAAAACCAATAGAAATTCTGCCCAAATTCCATTTAACTACTACATTTTGAGAATATGTTGGTGTAGTTGATTTTAAGATTCAGATATCATACCAGCTCTGCTGCTACTGAAACTCTCCAAATATTTTAGTGAGAAGATTTTTAAAACACATAAAGCCACAGTGGTCAGGGTACAGTTGGCCCTCTGAATCCACAGGTTCCCCATCTGGGACCATTTTATGTAACAGAGTTGAGCATCCTTGGATTTTAGGAGGGTGGGTGGAACCAATCCCCCTGCAGATACCAAGGGACAACTATACAGAAGGCAGCAATAGCAGGAAAGCTGGGAAAATGGCAAGACAGAGGGAGAATGGTGATTGATTTAACAGCCCCATGAAAGCAGGGAGCGTGCCAAGGGTGAAGGCAAGAAGCAATGCAATTTACACCATGGGAACCCCAAAGGCTTGGGAATTTTAGGATTAATTACCTTGGGATTTAGGGCTGAGTATGAGGTAAAAATAGGAGGAACTGCGTTAAAAGGTTTTTAAGAAGCAGTCAGATCCCCAAATCCCCAACCCAAATGTGAATAACTGGGCACCTGCCCCTTTTCTATCTTAGCAAAAGACCGGAGATTATTTTCTGGGGAGGAGAAAAGAAATAGAATTTGTGTGGGACACAGAGGAGGACTGACCACAGGGTAATTAAATGAAGTTTTCGTAATAAACATGGAGATTCCCAGCTTTTCCTCCAGTTTAGACCCGAAGTCTAAATTTAGGCAACCAGGTATGAGTCCATCTAATGAGGACCATCGTTTACCTTCTACTTTCCCCATGTACCTGCCGTGTGCTTACTGGTTACAAATTCTTAAATCACTATAGGCAGTATACATTTGGAAAAAATATGGTATTGTGATCTAGAATTTAGCATAATTAGTTATTAAAAAGGGTTTTGAAGTTTGGATTCCTGGCTTCAGATCGCAGCTAAACAATGGCTGTTTGTATGACTTTAGAAAGTTACATAGCTCTCTTAGCCTCATTTTTATACTTATAAAAATGAGTGATCGGGCTTCCCTGGTGGCGCAGTGGTTGAGAGTCCACCTGCCGATGCAGGGGACACGGGTTTGTGCCCTGGTCCGGGAAGATCCCACATGCCGCGGAGCAGCTGGGCCCGTGAGCCATGGCCGCTGAGCCTGCGCATTCGGAGCCTGTGCTCCGCAACGGGAGAGGCCGCAGCAGTGAGAGGCCCGCGTACCGCAAAAAAAAAAAAAAAAAAAAAAAAGAATGATCTATTAGTAATAACTAGTTACACTCTTAGGCCTCTTTTAATTGTAAATGACAGACAGTCATATTAAAACTGAATTAAGAAAAAAAGCATGCTCTGTTCCAATAACTGAGAGGTCCCTAAGTATCTCAGAGTTCGAATGCGGCTGCATGTAACAGTATCTGGTTCCCTTTATCTGAGTCCTACATAATTCAAGGTTCAAGTTCAGTGCAGAAGCGAGCTTCTGCGACATTCCTAAGACTCACTAAAATTGGACAGGTTATGGTATGCACATTCTTGAACTAGTCACCATGGCCAAAGAAGCATTTTCACTGCCTAAGTTCTTACTTGTATCTTAACATGCTTAATCTATACAATTACCATTGCACCCTTTTTTTGACTCCTTCCCTTCTTCTGTTCCAAAGCTGGGCATCCTGGCGTCTTGCCCACAGCTTTACCTCATATGTGACCTTGCCTGACCTCACAGTTTATGCTTTGGAAATATTGAATTATTTATTGCTTCCCCCTCCACACACATATACACATATCGACATACTAAAATCAGCTGTTCCATGTCTTTGCTTAGGCCCGGAATTCCATACTCAACCCTTCTGTCTTCCTTCATAATGCTTACTCATTCGCTGAGAGTTACTTCAGGTGTTGTTTTTCTCTGTGAACTTTCCTCAAAACCTTAATAGGCTCCGTGTTCCTTCTCCACGTACTGGGTGTACTTCAATCTTAAAATTCATCATATTATTTTGAAGACTCTCGTTATGTGTCTGTCTCTCCCACAAGCCTATGATATATCCAAAGACAGGGATTGTGTCCTATTCATCCTCTTACCCCAGTTTCAAATACAGTTCTTGTCAATATACATCTGTTGTCCCGAAACCCCATTTAATCTTGTGCATTCTTGTATTATACAATACTCTCCACATGGTATCGAAAATATTTTTTCCATGTCTTATCCAACGTTATATTTTCAGCATCTAACACAGAGCCTGATACACTGTTAGTACTCAATTAATGTTTACTTGAATGAGTGAATAAATGAAATGCTTTATTTTGTGGAGAGCTTGTTTTAAAACTATAGGTAGAAAAAGAAGCATGTAAATAAGAATGTTAACATTGAAGGCATTATGGAAGAGTTTATTATGTGTGAATGTCTTTGAAAATCATTATCATCCAGAATATTGCTATTTGCTTCTTTTTGTAAATTGAGATATAATTGATGTATAACATTGTGTAAGTTTAAGGTGTAAAATGTGTGGATTTGATTCTAGCTGGTGATCACTTAAAAATATTTTGGTCAAGACACTCAAACCAGAAATTTGGTCCACAGTCATAATTTGGTGATTCCTGTTCTAGACTATTCTTAGGCCTGACATTTATTCTCTGTATTAGTTGGCTAGGGCTGCTGTGACAAACTCCCACAAATTGGGCACCTTAAACAATAGAAATGTAATGTCACGGTTCTGGAGGCTAGAAGTAGGAAGTGCAGGTGTCTGCAAGTTTGACTTCTTCTGAGACCTGTGAGGGAAGGACCTGTTCTAGTCCTCTCTCCTGGCCTTGTAGATGGCTGTCTTCTCTTCATGTCTTCACATTGTCTTGCTCTGTGTGTGGGTATCCAAATTTCCCCTTTTTATAAAGACATCAGTCATATTGGGTTAGTGCCCACCCTAATCACCTCACTTTAAACTTAATTACTTCTGTAAAGACCCTATCTCCAAGAAGGTCCCATTCTGAACATGCCGGGGGAATAGGACTCTGCCGTGTGAATTTTGGCTGGGTGAGGAGAGTGGCATAGAGTTCAACCATAGCATTCTCAGTCTCTTTGTACTACATCAAACTTGATTGCCACCAGGAGGTAGAGTAACACGTACTCTTTCTGTCCTTCTAAATGTCAAGCCATAGCTTCTCTTTCAGTAACAATGCACGGTAATAATAAACAAATAGAACTGAACCAAGAAACTGGAAAGATGACCCTATAAGGCTTGCCATTTCAATCCTACAAAACACCCAGAAGAAAATATGGCATCGTATCAGTCATCTGAATATTTAACCACTTTAGAAAATGGGCAGCAATATGTAGAAAACTAAAATTATATAGAAAATTACTGTCATCGTACTTCCAACAAATATTCTGCTGGTTAAGGTCCTTAACTCTGTGATTCCCTAAAAATACCAAGAATAAGACCCACACAGATCACACCCTCCTGTGTCCAAGAAGCAGACAGAATTGACTGTAAAATAAAACTGTCATTTGAAATCCCCAGCTGTGAATGTGCCTTGTTGTTAGGAAGTGTCGTACCTTTTGTAACTAGAGCTGTCACAGCATGCAGAGCCGAGATGCCATTGAGTCGTACAGCTGGGGCAAGGATAGGTTAGCACAGGAATTCTAAAGAGGTTTTTTAAAAAATTTTAAATGAAAAGACCATGTGACGTTCTTCGATATAAAAGCTTAGATTTGTAGCTTATATACCTGAAACTGTCTTTGGAAAAATTGGTCCGTAGTCATCAATTTTGAAAGAAATGTGCTTTAAAATAGAGCATCGTATTCTATCTCTTTGAAGTCTTATTAGGCTGCCATTGTTCCATGTGTTATTTTCATGACTGTTGACATTTTTATCAGCAAAAGCAAGCAGTATATTTTGGTATTTGTTGTTTGATATTCAGCATTTGATACCTGCTCCATCATCCCAAACCTACTTTAATAGGACAGTTGTAATCTTATATAGTGCCAAGCAGAATTTTTTTTCTTTCTCATCACAGAAGTGTTAATTTTTTAAAACTTTCCCATCTTTAAAAATAAGGAAACAAACATGAGACCTCTTTAATTAGCTAGAGATGACTAGATACCCTGGTGCACTGACCATACCTCTAGAATAGAAGCATCTTCAAAGAGAACGCTGGAGAAGTGATTAGGCCTGTCAACCAAATGGAGTTTCCATCACTCCATGCAAGGTAAGTGATGGTTACTCCCTTTCCTGCACATGGCAGTAGAGAAATGGAAGGGGACTTACATTGTTTAACTACAGGCCAGATGCCATGCCAAGTGTCCTATATTCATAACCAAAGTAATGTATTCTGCATTTTGCAAATGAGGCAACCAAAGCGTGGAGAATGGACACATTTACCACGCCAAATGCGTTTTGTTTATATCTTAATACCTTATGAACATGATCCTGCCCTCTCCCCCACACACACATTCTGTTGACAGCAGAATCTCAAACTATATCCATATACCTGGGCTTTCCTGACTGCTGTTTCAGACTAGAATAGTTTAGGGATTGGATATAGTTAAGAGTTTTCTAACTTACAAGTATCCCTTCCATAGTAGGTCCTCACGTGGTGTAGGTTGAGGTATAACAGTACAAAGAACCAGTGGGAAGAGGAAAAGGAGAGTATCACATCCCCTTAGCAAGCAGGCAGCAGAAGTAGAGCTGGCCTCCTTCTCCTGTTTCCTAAAGGCAACTTAATTTTTGTAAAATTAAGTTGTCTGTGTGATATATGGAATGAGCCTTAAATTAACTTTAAATGTTTTCTATCTTGAAACATGCTTTTAAAATAAATTTTCACCTGAGTAAATGTTCTTTTTGGATTAAAGGCTTAATCACCACACTTTGAAGAGATAGTTTTGCGGTATGCGGGCCTCTCAGTGCTGTGGCCTCTCCCGTTGCGGAGCACAGGCTCCGGACGCGCAGGCTCAGCGGCCATGGCTCACGGGCCCAGCCGCTCCGCGGCATGTGGGATCTTCCCGGACTGGGGCACGAACCCGTGTCCCCTACATCAGCAGGTGGACTCTCAACCACTGCGCCACCAGGGAAGCCCTGAAGAGATACTTTTCTTAACCTTCTGACTGCATTGTTATTATAAGGACAGCAGTTCATTAACACAGTGGGTGTCAGTATTAATTATGACTTTTTTTTTTTTTGCGGTACGCGGGCCTCCTACTGCAGTGGCCTCTCCTGCTGCGGAGCACAGGCTCCGGATGCGCAGGCCCAGTGGCCTGGCTCACGGGCCCAGCCGCTCCACGGCATGTGGGATCCCCCTGGACCGGGGCATGAACCCGTGTCCTCTGCATCGGCAGGCGGACTCTCAACCACTGCGCCACCAGGGAAGCCCATGACTTTTATTTTTATTTTTTAACTTGAGATATCTGGTTTTTCTTTTTTAATTTTTGAATTTTACTTTATTTACTTTTTTAAACAGTAGGTTCTTATTAGTCATCAGTTTTATACACATCAGTGTATGCATGTCAATCCCAGTCGCCCAGTTCATCACACCACCACTTTTGCCCATTATGGTTTAATTTCTATCTAAAATAGATCATAACTCTTGATTGGCTGCTACCTTGGAGTTTTTCCAAGATATTGGACTCATGGTAAGATAATAATGTTCAAATGGATACTGATGGTCATTAGGGACTCAGGACTGTTTTCTCCTACTGTGATGCTCTGTTTTGCAGAATGCAATGGTATGGGTAGTCTTCACTGCAGAAATAATCATGAGAGTCAAGTGCATGCCGCAGGTACAATCACCACCATCCAATTGTCTCAAAGTTGTTTGTCTTCTGACTTTATTTAGCTGAGCACACGCACACAATAATAACAAATGGGCTAATTCAAAGTCCTGTCAACCGCAGGCAACTTAGTCATCATAAACGTGGTCTGGTGCATTTTAGAGATTGTATCTACTTGACAAGCTAGCAGATATGAAGAGGAAAGGCAATAAGGCAGGAAATAGAGAAGTCAGAATTTGATTTTTCTCCCCCTTAGGAGAAAAGCCTATCAAGATCTGTAAGTCTTCCTTCAATGTGTACTTGAAACATTCAGTTACTTACACTGTTACAACATCTCTAATATCTTATAAACTGTATAACATTATAAGATGTTAAGAGAAAGTGAGGTTGATTTTTCAGACTCAAAGGAATGTTCTTTTCTTTAAAGAATCTCTCTTGGTCAGAGTCAGCAGACGCTATGATGCCTTTTGTAGGTGCAGCTAATGAGCCTGTTACTTCCGCTCTGCAAGGCTCGTAGCAGGCCTGGTGCATACGCAGAGCTTGGGGCTCGGCACACCTAAGGGCCCCAAGGTAGTGATTGCAAACCTTAACAGGATGTGGGTGGCAGGAGCTGCATGGGGGAAGTGCCGTCTGTCCTTCACGCTCCTCTAAGCGTATGTCAGCTGTCTGTCTTGCTGACAATCTCTTGTTCACTGTCCACAGTCATTTCTTCTCCTTGCGTCTTGCTTCTTTCTCTCTTAAAACCCTGGCCTAGGCCTTTTTATACACCTGGGAAATCTGAGGGGGTCCAGGCTGGAAGTGGGAGAGAGGTTTGTCTGAGGCACTGTGCTGTTCATCCTGTGTGGAAATGATGTTTCTCCCAGTCCCAAGAGAGGGGCTACCTGGGACGCTCCCCAGGGTCCCCAGGGTCAGGCATCTTGAGTGCTGAGCCCTCCACATTCACCAGCCCCGTGTTTTTGTGACCTGTGCTTTGTGTTTCTGCCTCTGACCACCTGTAAAGATAATGTTTCATTTTAAAATGCAAAACTTCCTGAAGACAAGCACGTTGATGTGTCATTTCCCTGGGTGCCCTTTAATTTATCTCATTCCCTGGCATATGCGCGTTTTCAAATATAAATGTATGGGCCGATGAATTATTTTACCTCCATTGTTTTGCCAAATGAATGACCCGTTTTGAAAATATCTGTGCACGAGTTTTAAGGAAAACATGTTATTTTGGGTTAGTTAACTTTTTTTCTGATAAGTTTTATTTTTTTTATTTTATTTTTTTTATTTTTTAACATCTTTATTGGGGTATAATTGCTTTACAATGGTGTGTTAGTTTCTGCTTTATAACAAAGTGAATCAGCTATACATATACATATGCTCCCATGTGTCTTCCCTCTTGCGTCTCCCTCCCTCCCACTCTCCCCATCCCACCCCTCCAGGCTGTCCCAAAGCCCCGAGCTAAAATCCCTGTGCCTTGCGTCTGCTAAGTTTTAACATGAGGGTAACTAGTTATACCTTGACTACTTTGGTATTTTGTTTTAGACATGCTCCGTGTGGTCTCTGTTCATCAACAAAAGCAGTGTGTGATGTAGTCCTCCTACTGTTAACATTTCTTTTTTTTTTTGCGGTACGCAGGCCTCTCACTGCTGTGGCCTCTCCCGTTGCGGAGCACAGGCTCCGGACGCGCAGGCCCAGCGGCCATGGCTCACTGGCCTAGCTGCTCCGCGGCATGTGGGATCTTCCCGGACCGGGGCACGAACCGGTGTCCCCTGCATCGGCAGGCGGACTCTCAACCACTGCACCACCAGGGAAGCCCTACTGTTAACATTTTAACAAAAGATGTTTGATTTACAAACTGTGTTGTTACATACATCAAACTTTTCAAGACATACATTTAGTGTGACAATTAAAAGTTTCTCCCTCATACCTATACCCCACGGCTATATAGTCCTGTAAATCCTTTTTCAAACTCAAGTTTTCCACACCTTCCGGATACCGGAAATCCTTTCACCACACTTCTTAGAATTTAAAACCACTGTCAGCTAAATTGCCTCTGTCAGTAATCTCTTCTTGAATCACCCTTCACCGTCTTTTCACTCTAAACTGCCTCTCCCTCCAGGCTTCTAATTCCATACAGTTCTTCGCCCACAGACCTCCTGCGACTGGGCCTGGATGTAGGTTCCACGTCCTCCTTGTCTACCCACTCCCCTCTCTTTCCAACAGACATCCAGTTTTGAAGCCCCTACTATCAGTCTAGACCCCCTGCTGCCCCTTCTTGGTGTTATCATTCCAAGAACCTTAAGCCACTCTCCCTCAGGTATGCAAGATGTTAAGTCAGTTTTTGTCACTTTCTCTTACACTACTCCTGTCATAATCCACTACGATATCAGTGTCTGCACACACTTTCCAACAGCCTAGCTTCTCAGGACCTTGATACCTTACCTTGCAGGGATCTTGCCTTCGATTCTCTCTTAGCACTCTCACTCTCTTAGTGCTCCCAGTATCCCCTACTAGAACTTGCTGTTGATAAAAGTTTCACCCTCTGCATTGGAACCGTTTTGAGTATCATGGTAACAATCGCTCTGACTCCTCCAGTTTCCTCCTTTTATTATTCCAGCCCCAAGAGTAATATAATTCTACCAGGACCTTTAATCCCTTAATTCCAAACTTGTCAGAATCCCACACCTTCGCTGTGTCCTCATACTCTTCGTTAGACTATGGCAAGTTAGATTCCATGATTCATCAAAAAAAAAAAAATCCATTTATTGGCTATAGATGTCCCCCCTACTCCACTGCCCCCTTCTCCCTTTGCTTATTTGACTAGCAAAACTTCAACCTGTAGTTGAATCCAACATTTCCTCTACTCTGCGTCTGCCCAGCTGAATGTGGCCAGAAAATTTCAAAAATCATGCAGACTGATTCCATGGCAAATTCATGATTAGTGATTAGTGGACTCCTAGTATGCCCAGAAACCCTACGTTCCCTTATTCCCTCATCCTTCCATTCTCTTAACAGATAATTCACCCCTCTTCTTTCTCCTCATACTCCTATCTCCCCTTCCCATTTCGACTCCCAGTTAGCAGGCCTGCTATTCCCCTGAGAAAATGGAAGCAATTCAAAAAGAACTCCCACCACCTTAGGTCTCTACTTACTTACCACTCACTTATATTATCTTCTGTTAGTCTGTCTCAGCTATTATACAAGGCCAAACACTCCAGTTAAGTCCTGGATCCCACCCCCTATCTTCTGTTCAGACTTTTAGCTCCATTACTTCTAAGCTGCCTGGATCTTCAGATTTTTGTTTGTTTCCCCTAGGTTATTCTTATCAGCACACACAGACGTGTTGACATTTATCTCTCACCATAAACGAATAAGACAAATCCCCCTCTGCAAAGTCCATATTGCCCTTGAGCCACTACCCTCTTTGCTCTTCTTTACACCAAAACTCTTGAAACATTTTTTTAAATTCTCTTGCTATCTCCAGTTTCTCTCATCCTGTTGACTCTTGACTCCACTCTTGCAAATCTTTTCTTCCTGAGGTAATAAATGACTTTCTTATTAGGGTTAGCAGTGACTTTCATTGAGGTCAAATACATGTTGCTAAATCCAGTGTTCATTTCTCATTCCTCTTCTGATGGACCTATCAACACTATTTGATAAGTGGGTTACTTAGTCTTCTGTGAGATCTTTCCTTCCTCTGCCCCTTAGAAAATCATATATGATGTTTGTGAGATGCTCAAAGTTCACTTGAGGAAGAGTCATCTTGATAGAAACTAGAGTAAAAGACAGGCATAAGGAATTGCAGATCATCAAAAGGGATGGTAATGATCAACATAATTAGGATAGTGGTGGTGAAAATGTAAAAAAAAAAAGGATGGAAGATACATTACAAATGTAGAACTAATGGAAATTGCAATCGATTTGATGTCAAGGTGAGAGCAAAATGAAAATGTATAGCTGCAGTTACAAGAAATAACCTACTAATATCAGTGGCTTACAATAACAAGCGTTTATTCCTTGCTTATAAAACATGCCACAGTTGTGGCTTGACTGCTATGGCTTGGCTTTCCTTTGTTTTCTCATTCCTAGATCCAGGCTGAAGGGGCAGCCCCTGTTTGAGTATCTTTTCTTAAGACAGAGAGGAAGAACAAGAAAGCCAGCAGCAATGTGCACTGCTACTTAAAGGATGTGTCATACGTCATGTCTGCTGACACCCAGTTGGCCAAAGACCATCACATGGCCAAGGTCAAAGTCAATGGGATAAACATGGATAAGCCACAAAAAGAGAAGGGGGATAGAATATTTGTGAACAAGTATACCGTTTACTATAGGGGTAATTCAAACTACTAGTTTCTATCCTCCTAAGTGAATGTGAAAAGAGTGGGCAGAAACAGAAAATCTAGTAGAAAGGATGGATTTGGGAAAGAAGAAGATGAATTCAGTAAGAAACATATTTTGTGTAGGCTGAACATCCAGGAGCAGATGTCAGACAGGCAGTTTGAAATGGAAAACGAGCACTTAGGGAAAAGGTCAGGTCTAGAGATTCTGAACAAAGCCAAGAACAGATCATTTGGAAACACCTACATTTTGGCAAAAGGAGATAAAGGATTTAACTCTAAGGAATAGAGTAGGTGGTTCCCAAATTACAAAAATCCAAGCTCCGAGTAAAATGTATTCTGATACAAGTGTGGATGGGTGATTCACTATCAAGTCGCCTACACTTACTCAGCAAGTAGGTTCTGAGTTTTGTGAATTTATCAGAAAGACAATATGGCATAAAAACTAAAAACATAAGCTCAGGAGTCCAAGATACAGTTTTACCTTACCGCTCAGCCATTTTGTAACTCTTTCAGTTTGGGCAAATTATTTCACTTCCCTAGACCTGTTTCCCTCTCTGCAAAATAGTGACAATAACACTTACCTTATAGGATTGTTGAGAAGCTTAAATGAGATTTTGCTTGCAAAATGCTCAGACAGCTCCTGGCTTGTTTTAAATATTGAACTGGTGATAGTAATGCTGTTAAGAAAATTACAAAAAGAAAACATTAACTGTGGCTTGATTTACCTTTGCTTTTCTCGAAGTCTTTTCTTGAAGCATATGTTTTTTTATTTACTCGTGTTAATATTTCTTTTGACAACTTAACAAGAATGGCTGGAATTATTATCCAATTATGTGAAAAATGCAAATAAGGTTAAATTCAATTATAATATGTGTGCCGCACTTTGAGTAATAACATTTATTTTTAAATTAATTGCACCCAAATGCTCACTTCTTGCTCCTTGTCAGAGTGTGGCTGTACAGCATGCATATTTACTGCTACCAATATTTTTATTACATTGACACTCTGAAAGGCTATTTGGATGGTGTCAGTACTATTTATGTTCAGCTTCTTAAGTTTTTATGCTTCATAAGAAGTCATGGTAATGAAAGAATTTTGAAGGGATGAAACATTGCTGAAGGACTATTCAATTTAGATCAAAGAAATAAATGAAACAACTCTTGAAAGTTGGCTAGAATTAAAAACTTAAAAAGATATATCTGTTTTACTGTCAGTATTTCTACAGCCCACTTGTGGCCCAGATTCACTTTACATTTTGTTCTGCATTATCATTTCTTTCCATTGAGATGTGATTTCCACTGAGATATATCTGTGTGTTGGGGGTTATCATGGCTTCACTGGCCATCTTTCATACTAGTAAAAAAAAATTAAATACTCTTTAGTGAAGAAGATTCTCTTTATGACACCAACACTTTTTCCCATTTTTTGAATTAACTGACTATGAAGTGTTAACAGTTGTCAGTGAAACAATATGTATTCTAGAGTCTGTAGCCCATATTGCTCTTTTATACTATCTTGCGGTTTTCCTGTGAAATGGTTTTTGGTGTTTATTTTTTTTAAGCATCACTAGCCATTTTTTAGACTGCAGGGCTATTTAAAACCCAGACTCCCATATGAGGCTTACAGATGTTGCAGAATTAAAGGAAATTAGCTTCAGGTCTGGCAGTGATTTTCTAAAAATGGTTCTGTTGATCTCACTGATATCGAGGATTTCTTTGCTAAGCTGCCAAGATACATGAATCTACGAGAGCTGGTTTTGTAACAGACCTTGACGTGTATGATCTAATTCTAGAAATCAAACTTTTAACTGAAAATCAACAGCCTCAGGGAGGATTAAAGGTTCTCTTGCTATCCACGTGTGTATTCTGTCCTGTATTGGGCAGATGCATTTGGAGGTTGTACATTCAGAAGGAATCCAAAAGTATCTGTACATTATCACTATAACCTCCCTGACCTCCCCTTCCCAGCTGCAATGCACAGCCAAGAAATGAGTGTTTAGAAGGTGGGGTTGTGACCTGGGTGGGATTTAACATGCAGTTTTATGTTGTTTGACTTTTTTTTTTTTTTTTTCAATTTAATGACAGCCATGTTAGTGGGTGGTTAAGTAATCTAGCAATGGTCAAGTAGACTTATCATGAAGTATAAGGTCTCACCTTCCTGTCTGCTTCTAGAAATAATAGTTTATAAAATGCAACCTCTAAAATGAATTGTCCTCTTTTGACTGTTTTCCCTGTATATTATGCAATGAGTATTTTAGAATCAAAATGTTCAGCTAATTAATTTTTATAGTCTTACAGAGACTTTATATTTAATTAAGGATATATTTATTTTCCTTGCTTTTGCAGATGAAATCCTAATAGAAAATTAATTTGAATATTCACTTATTGATCAACATGATTAATATGAACTATTATTTTTTATTGCAAAAGCAGTGTAACATCATAGAGAACTTTTGCTAAATAGAAAAAATTCCCACCTCTTGTTTAAGCACAACTGATGTTATCATTTTTCTTTTCTAATCTTTTTTCATATGCATATTTCTATTTACCTACATGATAATGTATAAGGTTCATTCAATTTTAGATGCTGCTTATTCACTTAACATGTAAGGCTTCTTATGATAGTTAGAATTGATCTTTATTGTCACAGCTATATAGTTCATGTAATACATAAAATACATTAAAATCAAATAGTGATTCTGAAATGCATGTGAAGAAAAATAAATCTACAGGTAGCATATTATCAACAAAATATAACAGGGTAAAATACAAAATTCATTCAAGCATTGTCTTTCCTTTCCAAACACCTTTCCAACAAATCGTAAAATTCTATTATTATAGAATGTGTGAATGGATTATGACTGCAAACAATATTATCTCAACTAGGCAAACAAAGGGGGAAGACCCAATGATCAAATTAGCTTGGCAACTTTTACTTTTGAAGTTCAGTGCTTTATTGAAATTCACTGTCACATAAACTTACAGGCAATGCTAATAATGTCCTCTCTAGAAGAGAAGATCAAAAGTTCTTCATCCCACTTCTTTCTCCTTTTGTTTTCCTCTCAAGAGAGAAACTCAGGAAGCAACTAAAATAAATCCTTTTGTCCAGAACTCTACGTAAATGCTACTGCTCTTTCAACCACTGCAACTTTCTAGGTCTTGCTTCTCTTAGGCAGCAACTACTTGCTTTTACAGTGGTCCCCAGAGAATTTGAAGATGGGATGGCTCACCCAGAATCTGAGAGCATGAGTGGGAAGATGGCTATGTGTCCCATATCACTGCAGAGTGGATCCAAGACAGACATGTTGTACTAGCAAAGATGGGATCCAAAAAAAAATACATTACAGCCCCCAAAATCTCTTACTGGCATTTAGATTAAGAGTTTTAATTTCTGACCTTTCATAAGAAACTATGCAGTTCATCGTCAGTAACTGCACGTTGATCTCTTAGAATTTGAGATTATTAATGGATTCTACTCTTCATATATTTTGAAATTGGCATGAGAGGCATGTTTGTGCATTGCACTCTCTTTGCAAACGTGGCAGGTCTGATCATTTAAATTTATGATTTAGTCAACCAGCTGATTCTCTGCCCCCCACCACCCCTTTCCCCATACCCCTCAAAACAAAACAAAACAAACCTTATAGAATTCACCTATTTATAAGCTCAGATTTCTTCCCCCTGAGATTTAATTCAAGTGGAGAGAGAAAGCTAATACAGGGGAAACAAATGAGAAAGAGATAAATGCTAAACCATATGGAGAAGGCCCTAATTATTAATAAAATATTCAGATAAACATGTTAACACACCTAAGAAACTCCATTTTATTTAACGTATGAAAAGAACCAAGGCACTTTGCCTTGGTTAAATAGGCATAACTGTTGTTTCTGATTTGTCAAAAAATAAGCTATAAATCTCCAGAGTACTTAGCCTTTCCATAGATATACTACATTTGGTTTTCCAGAGGTTTCCTTTCTCTAATTTCCTCCCCTTATTTTTAAGATGAAGTAAACTTCATTTCAGTTGTTTTATTAGCTTGGATAATGGCTTTTAGGTTTAGCATTCTGAATGACTTTTGAGATATTAATCCTATTTGAATGCACTAATTAGTGGCAGGGTCAACAGTGGAAATTAGGACTCCGGGGTTATGATGAGAGATGCTCAGTGTTTTATGGGAAGTTGGTTCCCTTCTGCCTCCTCACCACATGTAGATTGATGCTTGTGGTCACCAGTCTACGTATATACTACCTGGCAATACTTCCGTAGCTACTATACCTGACTCATCTAATCAAAAATAATTTCAGATCCCAAATGTTTCAGTGTATCATCACCTTCTCAAACTCTGACTTAAGCTTTCTTCTGCTCTGCACTGCTTGACTTTTGTATGATTTTGTTTACTTATTTTATGAATTCAACTCTATCACCATTTTGCAAAATTAGAATCATACATAGGTTTCTCCTTCTCTTGTATCTCCATCATCCCCCGCATCAAGCGATGACTAACATACTCTGCATTCAGGCCCCTCCAAAAAATATTTTGAAAGTTGAATTAAATTGCAAGTGTTCCTATATCCATACTTCTTTGGTTCCACTACTGCAAATAAATGTGGATGTTATAATACTAAGCTATGGAAAATTCAAAGGTGTTAAAAAATTTTATCCAAGATTCTAGTTTAAGCTTGTCTGAATTTAAAGCCTCTGCTACTAACATTAACCATATTGCCTGATGATGCCTGTTAGAATTCACTGTAGGAACTGCGCCTTAAATGATTCCAAACTGTTAGATAATATAAAGTATATGGTGAGTGAGCTTCTTGGAATATTTTCCCACTGATCATGGTACCATTGACATTAAATAGACCTTTGTTGTCAGTATACTGTGGACTTTATTACAGAGTAACCCTAGGCACTGCTTTTATAGGTTCTTCTTAAAATTACCTCCACATACTTTTTAAAATTTTCTCTAAAACAGAAATTGCTATGGTTGATGCCCCATACAAGTCTTTATGACCTATCTTTAAAGTGAAAAAGACAGTTCTACAGTAGTTGCTTTCATATTTCTAAAATCCGTTGATTTCAAAGATAAAAGTTAAAAACATGTGAAAATCCCTCTGCATGGAGTCCATGCTTTCACTTCCAAACTCTAACAATAAAAGTGAGAGATGAATGGCATCTTGCAGAGAGTTGGAGCTATTTCTGAGCTTTGTGTGGGCATGTATGTGTGTGTGTGAACATATCCAAAGAGATACAAATTTAGCTTTTTACTCAAGTAGCTATTATATTGTAAAATGGCATAATATAATTGAAAAGAGTACAGTTTATATCTTAAAATGCCTTTTTGAAATACAATGGATTACTAACCTAGCGAATTCAGGAGACCCTACTTAGGTTATGTGCTTGAAGTGTTAGAGACCATATAAATAATACCTATTGATTCTTACTGATGTTTTGACTTTTTTTAAACATCTTTATTGGAGTATAATTTCTTTACAATGGTGTGTTAGTTTCTGCTTTATAACAAAGTGAATCAGCTATACATATACATATGTCCCGATATCTCCTCCCTCCTGCGTCTCCCTCCCCCCCTCCCTATCCCACCCCTCTAGGTGGTCACAAAACACTGAGCTGATCTTCCTGTGCTAAGCGGCTGCTTTCCACTAGCTATCTATTTTACATTTGGTAGTATTTATAAGTCCATGCCAGTCTCTCACTTTGTCCCAGCTTACCCTTCCCCCTCCCCATTTTGTAACCTGCTACTTTACCAAATTCGTTGATTAGCTCTAGTAGTTTTCTGGTAGCATCTTTAGGATTCTCTATGTATAATATCATGTCATCTGCAAACAGTGACAGCTTTACTACTTCTTTTCTGATTTGAGTTCCTTTTATTTCTTTTTCTTCTCTGACTGCTGTGGCTAAAACTTGCAAAACTATGTTGAATAATAGTGGTGAGAGTGCAAAACCTTGTCTTGTTCCTGATCTTAGTGGAAATGCTTTCAGTTTTTCACCATTGAGAACAATGTTGGCTGTGGGTTTGTCATATATGGCCTTTATTATGTTGAGGTAAGTTCCCTCTATGCCTACTTTCTGGAGGGTTTTTTTCATAAATGCGTGTTGAATTTTGTTGAAAGCTTTTTCTGCATCTATTAGATGATCATATGCTTTTCCTCCTTCAATTTGTTAATATGGTGTATCACATTGATTGATTTGCGTATATTGAAGAATCCTTGCATTCCTGGGATAAACCCCACTTGATCATGGTGTATGATCCTTTCAATGTGTTGTTGGATTCTGTTTGCTAGTATTTTGTTGAGGATTTTTGCATCTATGTTCATTAGTGATATTGCCCTATAGTTTTCTTTCTTTGTGACATCTTTGTCTGGTTTTGGTATCAAGGTGATGTTGGCCTCGGAGAATGAGTCTGGGAGTGTTCCTCCCTCTGCTATATTTTGGAAGAGTTTGAGAAGGATAGGTGTTAGCTCTTCTCTAAATGTTTGATAGAATTCGCCTGTGAAGCCATCTGGTCCTGGGCTTTTGTTTATTGGAAGATTTTTAATCACAGTCTAAATTTCAGTGCTTCTGATTGGTTGGTTTATATTTTCTATTTCTTCCTGGTTCAGTCTCGGAAGGTTGTGCTTTTCTAAGAATTTGTCCATTTCTTCCAGGTTGTCCATTTTATTGGCATAGAGTTGCTTGTAGTAATCTCTCATGATCTTTTGTATTTCTGCAGTGTCAGTTGTTACTTCTCCTTTTTCATTTCTAAGTCTATTGATTTGAGTCTTCTCCCTTTTTTTCTTGATGAATCTGGCTAATGCTTTATCAATTTTGTTTATCTTCTCAAAGAACCAGCTTTTAGTTTTATTGATCTTTGCTCTCGTTTCTTTCATTTCCTTTTTCATTTATTTCTGATCTGATCTTTATGACTTCTTTCCTTCTGCTAACTTTGGGGTTCTTTTGGTCTTCTTTCTCTTATTGCTTTAGGTGCAAGGTTAGGTTCTTTATTCAAGATGTTTCCTGTTTCTTAAGGTAGGATTGTATTGCTATAAACTTCCCTCTTAGAACTGCTTTTGCTGCATCCCATAGGTTTTGGGTCATCTTTTTTCATTGCAATTTGTTTCTAGGTATTTTTTTATTTCCTCTTTGACTTCAGTGATCACTTGGTTATTTAGTAGCATATTGTTTAGCCTCCATGTGTTTGTATTTTTACAGCTTTTTTTCCTGGAATTGATAGTCAGTCTCTTAGCATAGGGGTCAGAAAAAGATACTTGATACGATTTCAATTTTCTTAAATCTACCAAGGCTTGATTTGTGACCCAAGTAATGATCTATCCTGGAGAATGTTCCATAAGCACTTGAGAAGAAAGGGTATTCTGTTATTTTTGGATGGAATGTCCTGTAAATATCAATTAAGTCCATCTTGTTTAATGTGTCATTTAAAGCTTGTGTTTCCTTATTTATTTTCATTTTGGATGATGTGTCCATTGGTGAAAGTGGGGTGTCAAAGTCCCCTACAATGATTGTGTTACTGTCAATTTCCCCTTTTATGGCTGTTATCATTTGCCTTATGTATTAGGTGCTCCTATGTTGGGTGAATAAATATTTACAATTGTTATATCTTCTTCTTGGATTTATCGCTTGATCATTATATAGTGTCCTTCTCTGTCTCTTGTATTAGTTTTCATTTTAAAGTCTGTTTTGCATGATATGAGAATTGCTACTCCAGCTTTCTTTTGATTTCCATGTGCGTGGAATATCTTTTTCCATCCCCTCACCTTCACTCTGTATGTGTCCCTAGGTCTGAAGTGGGTCTCTTGTAGACAGCATATATGCAGTTCTTGTTTTTGTATCCATTCAGCCAGTCTGTGTCTTTTGGTTGTAGCATTTAATCCATTTACATTTAAGGTAATTATCGATATGTATGGTCCTATTACCATTTTCTTAATTGATTTGTGTTTGTTATTGTAGGTCTTTTCCTTCTCTTGTGTTTCCTGCCTAGAGAAGTTCCTTTAGCATTTGCTGTAAAGCTGGTTTGGTGGTGCTGAATTCTCTTAGCTTCTGCTTGTCTGTAAAGGTTTTAATTTCTCCATCGAATCTGAATGAGATCCTTCCTGGGTAGAGTAATCTTGGTTGTAGGTTTTTCCCTTTCATCACTTTAAATATGTCTGCCACTCCCTTCTGGCTTGCAGAGTTTCTGCTGAAAGATCAGCTGTTAACCTTTTGCAGATTCCCTTTTATGTGATTTGTTGTTTTTCCCTTGCTGCTTTTAATATTTGTTCTGTGTATTTAATTTTTGATAGTTTGATTAATATGTGTTTTGGCGTGTTTCTCCTTGGATTTATCCTGTATGAGACTCTCTGTGCTTCCGGAAGTTGATTCACCAATTCCTTTCCCATATTAGGGAAGTTTTCAACTATAATCTCTTCAAATATTTTCTCAGTCCCTTTTTGTCATCTTCTTCTGGGACCCCTATAATTTGAATGTTGGTGCATTTAATGTTGTCCCAGAGGTCTCTGAGACTGCCCTCATTTCTTTTCATTCTTTTTTTCTTTATTCTTCTCTGCAGTAGTTATTTCCAATATTTTATCTTCCAAGTCACTTATCCGTTCTTCTGCATCAGTTATTCTGCTACTCATTCCTTTTGGAAAATTTTAAATTTCATTTATTGTGTTGTTCATCATTGTTTGTTTGCTCTTTAGTTCTTCTAGGTCCTTGTTAAACACTTCTTGTATTTTCTCCATTCTATTTCCAAGATTTGGATCATCTTTACTATCATTTCTCTGAATTCTTTTTCAGGTAGACTGCCTATTTCCTCTTCATTTGTTTGGTCTGGTGGGTTTTTACCTTGCTCCTTCATCTGCTGCATATTTCTCTGTCTTCCCATTTTTCTCAACTTACTGGGTTTGGGGGTCTCCTTTTCGCTGGCTGCTGGTTCTTAGCTCCCTTTTTTTTTTGGTGTCTGCCACAGTGGGTAAGGTTGGTTCAGTGGGTTATGTAGGCTTCCTCGTGGAGGGCCTAGTACCTGTGTTCTGGTGGATGAGGCTGGATCTTCTGTTTCTGGTGGGCTGGACCACGTCCGGTGGTGATTTTGGTGTGTCTGACTTTATTATGATTTTAGCCAGCCTCTCTGCTAATGGGTGGGGTTGTGTTCCTGTCTTGCTGGTTGTTTGGCATAGGGTGTCCAGCACTGTAGCTTGCTGGTCATTGAGTGGAGCTGGGTCTTAGCATTGAGATGGAGATCTCTGGGAGAGCTTTCGCCATTTGGTATTAAGTGGAGCTGGGAGGTCTCTGGTGGACCAATGTCCTGAACTTGGCTCTTCCACCTCAGAGGCACAGGACTGACACCTGGCCAGAGTACCAAGACCATGTGAGCTACATGGCTCAGAAGAAAAGGGAGAAAAAGAGAAAGAAAGAAAGGAAGGAAGGACAGAAGGAAGGAAGGAGGGAGGGAGGGAGGGAGGGAAGGAAGGAAGGAAGAAATAAAATTAAGTTATTAAAATCAAAAATAATTATTAAAAATAAAAAATTTTTAAAGTAATGAAAAAAGAGAGAGCAACCAAACTAAAAACAAATCCACCAGTGATACCAAGCGCTAAAGACTATACTAAAACAAACAAACAAAAAAATGGACGGACATAACCCTAGGACAGATGGTAAAAGCAAAGTTATACAGACAGAATCACACAAAGTAGCATACACTTACACATTCACAAAAACAGAAAAAGGAATATTTTATATATATATGTTATATATATATAATATATAATTTTATTTATATATATATATATATATGCTCCCAGCATCCACCGCCTCAATTTTGGGATGATTCATTGTCTATTCAGGTATTCCACAGATGCAGGGTACATCAAGTTGATTGTGGAGGTTTAATCTGCTGTTCCTGAGGCTGCTGGGAGAGATTTCCCTTTGTCTTCTTTGTTGGCACAGCTCCTGGGATTCAGCTTTGGATTTGGCCCTGCCTCTGCGTGTAGGTTGCCTGAGGGGCGTCTGTTCCCGCCCAGACAGGACGGGGTTGAAGGAGCAGCTGATTCGGGGGCTCTGGCTCACTCAGGCTGTGGTGGGGCAGAGGGGTACGGAATGCGGGGCGAGCCTGGGGCAGCAGAGGCCGGCGTGACATTGCACCAACCTGAGGCATGCTGTGTGTTCTCCCAGGGTAGTTGTCCCTGGATCACGGGACCCTGGCAGTGGCGGGCTGCACAGGCTCCTGGGAGGGGAGGTGTGGAGAGTGTCCTGTGCTTGCTCTCAGGCTTCTTGGTGGCTGCAGTAGCAGCCTTAGCATCTCATGCCTGTCTCTGGTGTCCACACTGATAGCCATGGCTCACACCTGTCTCTGGAGCTCATTTAGGCGGTGCTCTGAATCTCCTCTCCTTGCGCACCCCGAAACAATGGTCTCTTGCCTCTTAGGCAGGTCCAGACTTTTTCCCGGACTCCCGCCTGGCTAGCCGTGGTGCACTAACCCCCTGCAGGCTGTGTTCACGCAGCCAACCCCAGTCCTCTCCCTGAGATCCGACCGAAGCCCGAGCCTCAGCTCCCAGCCCCTGTCCGCCCTGGTGGGTGAGCAGACAAGCCTCTCGGGCTGGTGAGTGCTGGTCGCATGGATCCTCTGTGCAGGAGTCTCTCCGCTTTGCCCTCTGCACCCCTGTTGCTGCGCTCTCCTCCGTGGCTCCAAAGCTCCCCCCACCCCACCCCCCGTCTCCTCCAGTGAAGGGGCTTCCTAGTGTGTGGAAACCTTTCCTCCTTCACAGCTCCCTCCCAGAAGTGCAGGTCCCATCCCTATTCTTTTGTCTCTGTTTTTTCTTTTCTCTTTTGCCTTACCCAGGTATGTGGGGAGTTTCTTGCCTTTGGGGAAGTCTGAGGTCTTCTGCCACCGTTCAGTGGTGTTCTGTAAGAGTTGTTCCACATGTAGATGTAGTTCTGATGTATTTGTGGGGAGGAAGGTGATCTCCACGTCTTACTCTTCCGCCATCTTGAAGGTCTCTCCAATGTTTTGACATTTGAAAGCTCATTTGAAGATGTAACATTTAATAATAACCTTAGCTTTGTAAACAAAGTTGGTTTTAGGAGAGGATTATAATCGGTTCTTTGGAGGTGCACTATTGGCCCTTTCTTGCTAAAATGCATTGTTCTTTGATTAATGTTGACAGTTTTAAAATTGTTGAAAATTAGTCATTCAGGAAATAATCCTATGAGAAATCCTCATTACTCAGCACGTTCAACAGATCAGAAACTTAACTCAAGGTAAATGTTATGTGAAAACAGTGTTTTAATCAGGGTCTAGCAAGTAATTCATCTGTTCTTTGGCTACATTTCTTATTGTTCCTCCTTTTCTTCCTTTGTGAGTTTTCATTTTAAAGTCTGGACAAAATATGAAGAATCACTGTCATGCTCAGTTCATTATCAAAATGGCACTCACTCACTGTGAGTTAAAGAGCAATCATAAGCGTAAGAAGGAAAATGCTTATTTAATTTTCCTGATATTTTTCAGCCTGTGACATTCATTCATTATTATTCCAGCAAATATCCAAACCTAATATATACAAAGTGCTGGGGAGCTGGGGATATAGTAATGCAGGGCACAGGTTCCATATAGCCCAGATTCTTGCAGAATTTCTTGAATTCATGCGAAGTTCACATTCAAGTTCAAGGATATTTTAAGTAACATTTCACGTTGGTACCTGTGAAAATTGGGAGACAAGGGAGCAAGGAGTGGTCAGCCCCATCTGAAATACTTGGCTTATATCGAGGGAGTGTTACAGTGTATAAGTACATCTTTAAAGATGTGCTCATGCTTGGTATGGTAATATTTTTCTAATGCCAGGAAAAAGAACTCATTTTAACCTTTGAAAGTATTATTTTCTCAACTGTTTCATCCATATTCACTTGGGCCTTAAACCAAGTTCTAAGGCTATTCCATAGTAAGGCGATGCAGACATTTTATGTCTCCCTGTTGCATAGTGCAGAGTAAGGTATGTATTTGGCTTTCATATATTGATTAAGTATTATCTGGTTGGTGGGTCAAATCCCCCAGAGAAACTTGCCAAGTCATGTTTACTTCCCACAATAATTTCCATTTGGTCAAATCCTAGGGGGCTGGATTTTGTTCCTTTCATCTTCATAGACTGAATAAGCACCTAGCAAATCCTTGGAGCATGAATGAATAAATGAAAGTAGAAATTATTTTATAAACAATGAATATGATTCATTAAGTAACATTTTCAAGTTTCTGTGGCTACATCTGTGACTGCCTGTTTTGGGAACAAATTCAGGGGTAGATTGTCCATAACGCATTCTTAATTTTCTGTCATTGACTAAAAATAAGCTAAAATTCAGGTTGTCAGTTATAGATATTTACCCATCTATATTTTTCTGCATCCTATTTGCTTATTGAGGACACAATCTCATTTTTCTTTATTATTTTATAACAGCAATTAGTATGGAGCCTGGAATTTAGAAGGCGCTCATAAATCAAGAATGGAATAAAAGAACAGAGGAGGCATTTTAAGCTTTGATTAGGAAATCGAAAGTACCATTAAATCTCATGGTATATGAAGTTGTGATGGAAGTAATACAACAAATCCAGATATTAAATGTTTGGAAATAAAACACACATCACTGTAGTATAGAGATTTGCAGAGCACTGGAAAAGCAAGCTGTAGGGGCCAGAGGCCATATGCTCTCTGTGTCAGTTTGACAAAACACAGGGACTCTAGAGACTAACACAAACAAACATCAAAAACAGTGGCATAGGGCTTCCCTGGTGGCGCAGTGGTTGAGAGTCCACCTGCCGATGCAGGGTACGTGGGTTCGTGCCCCGGTCCAGGAAGATCCCACATACTGCGGAGCGGCTGGGCCCGTGAACCATGGCCGCTGAGCCTGCGCGTCCGGAGCCTGTGCTCTGCCACGGGAGAAGCCACGACAGTGAGAGGCCCGCGTACCGCAAAAAAAAAAACAAACAGTGGCGCATTAAGCAGGAAAATAGACAAGTTTCTTCTTTCCCAGTAAACATTATTTCCTACCTCAAATCATCTTTCCTTTTACATTAGAAGATATACTTATTCTAGGGCATACTCAGAAGACTGTCATTTACCAAGATGTCTTAATAATCGTTTTCTTACTATTTGTATTTTTGAAGAGAAATTCTAAAGCAACAATTTTGAATACAATTGGAGGAGGAGATGTTCATAGCACGTCCATTCATTTGAGTTTATCTAAAAACACTGTGAAGCTGATTGTTTGTGAAGACTTGGGCCAGATTGGAATTTCCTTCCAACATGCAGCTATGAAGTCTGCTCATCCTTTATCCCAAAAGCAATCTAAAAAATATGAATTTCAAATGCGCAAGGTATAACATTATGTCTAGTTTGTTAGGTTATGGGCTATTTATTTTTAATTAAAATGACTCAATGAATATAATGATATCAATACAACATTTTAATGAGAAGAAAATAATTCTCCAAATCAAAAAACTATACCTGATAAAGTAGCAACAATTACTGAGATGATTGCAAATTACATATTTAAACTTGGAGGATGACATTAACCCGGTCATATCATTATGAGCATCCTAAATCATTTGTTCTTTTAAGGTCATAATTATAATACTTTGTAACTACACAATTACAAATGTGTACTATTTTAGTTATTATTAGAGAAAACCCTCAAGAATATGAGGAAGAGTAAAGAAAAAGTGTTTTTTATTGATAATTACCAGATTATAAATCAGAAGCGTATAACACCTAGTTATAGTGTCTTACACATGAAAGATATTTTAAAATATTTCTTGATATGATAGACAGCGTATTGCTGTATTTCATACTATGCATTACCTCTGTCAATACCAAAGTTCCAGAAAGCCTTGCAAGTTAGGTAGGCTCCACAGGAAGGTATTCCAGTTGCTGAAAGTGACTTCTGTAAACTTCCTCAATCAATTCAAACTCAAGGATTAAAGAAAGTGTAAGGGTAAAAGAGAGAAAGAATATGAACATATATGTTTATAAACACAATTGAAGGGTTCCTGGTGTTTTTATTTCACCAGTCCACTCAAAGAGCCCAGACCTCAGAGTGAGCACAAATGGGAGAGTTCTGTCTGTAGAGTGAGACAAGCAATGATTCTAGGATTGAAGATAGGTTTCTCTCATATATTTTGGCCCCTCAGTAAAACCTAGCTGCTTCCTATGAGGCTGAAGTGAATAAATTGCAATATGTTGTAATGAGACTGAATGAGACCACTTAGGGATAAAGAAAGGAAGATCAGTAGAAAGGCTTCGGCTTAGCAATGCCAAAATCTGCATCTTTTGCCTTATTTGAATTCTTACTGGACTCAACCTAGTCTTTTATGTGTTAACATTTGAAGAGTAAAAATTTACCAAATTGCTGCATTTTATTTTTCAGAGATTTTGTCTGAAGGACAGGCAAAGATTGGGAGATTGTCATATTTTAGCTTTTTGAGAATGAAATTTCCCAATCTTATATAAATGTATTGTTAATGTAACCCATGATATTTGTACAAGCTTACAAAATTTATTATACATGTAATCAGAAATTACCTTCAAGCAGATCACATCCCCAGGAAAAAGATAGATTAAAAAAATAAGTAGTATCAGTTTGGTGAGAGAAGTGCTATAATGAGGAGTATAAAAATTTGAACTGGATACTCACAGAATACACAGGAGCGTTATGTAAGAGCCTCAGGTGTTTGAGAAGGTTTTTGAGAAGGAACTAAAGACATGTAACAGTCTGGGGGAAATGTACATACAGAAAAATACATTAAGGAATGCATGAATTTATGAAATTGAGAGAACACTTGAAAAAGTGCAAGGTAGCTCCACGTGACTATAGGTAGAGAAGCAATGGGAAACTAGGCTAAAACACAAAGAGCAGACTTCGAAGAGTCTTTGTACCATGCTAAGTTCTTGGTAATATATTCTGGCTTTTTGGAGGATGCACTGGACCAGACCAGAGGCCGAGATGGCAATTAGGAGATAGTAGTACTAGTCTACTGGAAAGTAGTGGGATCATTAATTAAGACAGTGGCATTGGGGATGAAGAAATGCAAATGGAGGGAATAGAGATCAGATTGAGCTTGGTGACCAATTGGATTTAGGTCGTACAAGATGGAGAATTCTAGGTTTTTGTCTTGGGCATGTGCTTCCATGATCATATAGGATCATACAAGTTGTATACTTGTACGCACAGCTGAATGACTGTGGAGCTGAAATCCAGACCACACTGCTTTCAAAGCCATGCTTCTGTGGAACTATATAAATACACTTGCTACATAGGCTATTTTATTTATTTATTAGCTGCTTTGTGTCTTCGTTGCTGCGCACAGGCTTTCTCTAGTTGTGGCGAGTGGGTGCTGCTCTTTGTTGCGGTGCACAGGCTTCTCATTTTGGTGGCTTCTCTTGTTGTGGAGCACGGGCTCTAGAAGTGCGGGCTTCAGCAGTTGCAGCACGCAGGCTCAGTAGTTGTGGCGCACGGGCTTCCTTGCTCCGCGGCATGCGGGATCTTCCCAGACCAGGGCTCAAACCCGTGCCGCCTGCATTGCAAGGCAGATTCTTAACCACTTTGCCACCAGGGAAGTCCTACATAGGCTATTGACAGCCCTAGTTGTAACCCAGATGGAATATAGGAAATGCAGATTTGGTTTAAACACTACTGAAAAAAGTCATTTTCTGACCCTAACATTTTAACTCATGCAAGCCTGAGAAGAGTCTTCCATATATCTATCTTATGCCTGAAGCTAAGACAAGACAGTATTAAATCCACTATGTGGAAAAGAGAAATACAATTCTCAAAATCAATCCCATGAATCAGTACCACATAGGACATGCCCCAAGCAATTACCTGACTTCCTCCAAGCTTACAGAATAAAACCTAGTTCTCCTCTCTTGAGAGGACTAAGGAATAACATCATAACCTGCATCCCAAACTACCTGAAAAGGAGATGCTTTTCTCCACGGCTTTACGTTATTCCCTCAGGCTCCTCTGTTTGCCCTCACTAAATCCTGGGAAATTGATTTCTGCTCAACTGATAAAAATGCTCTCTGTTTCAGATGGAAGACTGACTCATTTGTCAAAATCTTTTTTTGTTACTGAGTATCACATTTTTTTTTCTCCTGTTTATGTTCTGAGCCTTTTCAACTCCTATAAATCCACTAACTCCCCAGTGTGCAAGGACTCAATGACCTCTCTTGCTTGCTTCTGTTCTGCCCTCTTTCTTTTTTGGTGTGCCCTGACTCCACTTTACCTGCCTAAGGTGAGAGATGGTCTGTTTACCAATCACTGCCTCGTCTTGAAGTGTCACCTTTTCTGAATCCTCACTTCCTCCTGGGTGGGACACAAGATGAATCTGGTCAGATTATGATCCAGGATTAGCAACAAAAATCTGTGGATGAAATCTTCATCTGGAAGAAGACAGAGATCAAATAGAAGTTACTAAGCCAGGCTCAGAGACAGAGACTGATGTGGAAAGTGAGAGAGTAGATTGGGAGCAGCTGGCAACGTTTCAGACCCAGAGATAGTTTAGGCAAAGCATCAGCAATGAGTTAGGTGCCTGGGAAATCTCAGGAGACTCAGACACCTAGCCAGGGTCACATCATCACTTCACTCTTGCTTTTAATGTTTAATCCTTTCCCTGTCAAGGCAATTTAACTGTCATTCTTGCATTTTTTTCTCCTTTATATCCATGCATACGATACAAGGAGACAACAGTTAGCTGTTTGTGGTGGGAAATATAAATGGCTATTTTGAAAGTGTGCCAGCCAGGATCTGCTGCAAGTTTTCATTGTTACTGCTGCCATCTGTTGTTCTTCACTGCTGGGATGTGAATTTCCTGGCAAATATCTCTCTGACTCTGAACTATCTTTCACCCCCTCCTAGAGATATTCACTTGCTGGAGTGGCTTGTAAAACAATGTTCTTTACCAAGGCAGCTTTCCGAAAGTTGAATGGAAGAATCTGGAATGTTTTTATATAACATATTTTATGTATCTCAGAGCAAAAATATTTCTTCATTGTTAATAATATTTCTCTTAAAAATAAAAATATTTTATTGAGTTCTTGTTACTTTAACGTATGCTATCTCAAGCAAGATAACATGGAACAGATTTCCATTTTCAACCTTGTTTGCCATTAGGTCTGTAGCTAAGTTGTTGGGTTTTATCTAAGTTCTTTTATCTCTACATAATGTTTCTGTTCACTCAACCATGAGATTATAGTAATTTGGGGACTTCTCTTCTTCAGAAAGATGGCTAATGCCAAAAATATTTCAAGTGATAAAGGAGGTTTTAGAGAGGGGAGACAATTTAGCTGAGGATTAGTAGCTGTGATTGCTACTTATTAAGTAAAATGTCTATAACTAAATGTTCAGATATCAAAAAAAAGTCCGAGTTCTCAAAAGTGAGAATTACACATTTTCTACATTAAAGGAAAAGTTATGTCTCTATAATATCTTTTTGATTTCTGTATTCTCAGTATTTTCCATAATGACACCATTCAATAAATGTTTCATGCACTAATTAGTGAATAAAGCTATGCATGGTAATAATTTTTTTAGAAGAATAGCTAATTACTATAATTTTGAGAAAGTTTTTTAAAAGGCTTGAATTCTTAGTTAAATATATATTTTTAAGTTGTAGTCTTTAGTCTTAAAAAAATATATAAAAAAACCTCTGGACCTCACTATACTAGAACAGCATGGTATTACATGTATGTATGGTATTACATACATAATCATTTAAAAATAGCATATATTGAGACTTGATAAGTGAACTATAATAATAAATAGAAAGGAATAGTTATCAATAAATGATCTCTTTGAAATTCACTGTTTGTTTAAAAAAATAGTTTCTTACTTTACCATAACAATGGACTATAAAAAGGAGGAGGAGAAATCAGATTATATATGCAAATTTTTCTGGGAGAAATTGTAGAAGAAAAGATCAAAGATTGATTTTTTTGAACCCTATATATTAAAATATAATAAATAAAACTAAAAACCAAGAAATAGATTGAGAAATTTTTGAAGTACTTTAAATATATAAAAATCTAATACCTATATGTTGTTTAAACTCTATTAGAAAAATACACGAAGGACATAGACAATTTATAGATATAAAAATAGCAACTAAACCTATCGAAAATTTAATCTCACAATTGCTCAATTTAATTAAAACTACATTAAACAACTATTTCACATTTCAAAAATTTTGAATTACTGAAGGAAATCACATACCTGAAAGTATCCAGGTTTTGTAAGATTGGCACTCACATGGCTGGCAGGAGTGTAAAATAATGTGTTCATTTATTATGCTACATCTGCAGTGTTTCAAATGTTTGTATTCTGTGAATCACTAATTCTCTTTCTAGGAATTTATCCTAAGAAAATAATCATAAATGTAACCTGAATACTATCATTGCAGTATTACTAACAACAGTAAAAAAAACTATAAAGTATTTCATATATCCTAAAACAGAAATGGTAAAATATATAATAATTCATATAATATACTTGTGTCAAAAAAAATTTAAGGATATTAAAAATCACTATAAGGTGATATGAAATAAATGAAGAATGTACAATCAGATATATAATCAGGTATAATCAGCAAGGTCTCAACCAGGTATGTTACATATGTATATATTGTACATCCAGAAAATGACTGGACAGAAATTATAAAATGTTACTGGTGGGTACTTCTAGGTGGGATTACAGATTAATTACTTTGCCTCTTTTATACATTTCTGGACTTCTGAGTTTTCAACAATGAACACGTATTGGTCTTTTACTTAATACAGAAAGATACCAAATGGACCTTAATGAATCCTGAGTTAGCTTTCACATGAGTTATATGTTATATTCTCAACTTGTCACTAATAGAAAACCTTTAAATAAACTTGTACACATTTCAACCATATAACAGCATCGTGAAAATGGGCTTTGAAATAAACTAGCGAAACCATAATAAAAGCATCGTTCCAATGATGTGGTTCAGCAAAGTAATTTTTAATTAGATTATTTTATCTCGTGATTTCAGCCCATATAGTAATAAACACAAAAATAGATGTTTCTTATCTGCCTCAGATAACATTAAAACAAAAAATCTGCCTGATTACATAAATTCATTTCAAGCTAACACCGTTCATCACATTTAATCAAATCTACGTAGGGCTTTCTCTTATAAAGAACAAGAGCTTTTTCTCTTTTGTTTATCTTACCCTATCTGATGCCATAATAGAATAGTTGTAAATATTCATTATTTGTTTTCTAGAGAAAAGAAAAGGGAATGAAAGGTCAATGCATAGAGTTTATTGATGCCCTCCTTACCCAAAATCCCCACAGTATTTATGGTGTCTCTCTAAATATTTCATGGATAAATATATAGCATTTTGTGCACACTAAAAATAATGAAAATAGAGAGACTTTAACCCCGTGTTGCCGTGAATTGCCAGTTTTGTAAAGAGTTATACACTTAAACTATGATATTGTAAACTCATATAAACTTCCCTTGATATATGAAAATAATGGTACTAAGTGCAAACAAAATTTAAGATTAAAACTATGCAAGAGATCTAGAGACTTTTTGTTTTCTCTTTTACCACATTCCAACTAAAGAAAAACTGTTTTCTATACAACCTACTCACTAAATACTTCTGACACCAAATGTTTGGGTTTTTTTTTCCCCACACCAACTGATTCTTCAACACCAGCTGCGTACCCTACAATTCAGTTCAGCTCAGTGCTGGCACTATTTACCCAGAGTTTACATCAGAGCCCCACTTCAGAAGCCAATTGTAAGCCCAGACCTCCCATATTTCTGACTGGCCAGCTGTAAATTGGGGGCTCCCATGATCCCCTCCACAGGTTCAAAAATTTGCTAGAATGTCTCACAAAACTCAGGGAAACATTTACTTATATTTACTGGTTTATTATAAAGGATATGACAAAGGATATAGATGACCAGCCAATTGAAGTGTTACATAGAGTAAGGTATAGAGAGGGGCATGGAACATCTAAGCCCTCTCTTGGCATGCCACCCTCCCAGCACCTCCCTGTGTTCACTTGGAAGCTCTATGAACCCCATAAATTATGGATTTTTATGGAAGCTTCATTATTCAGGCATAATACCTTAACTCAATCTTCAGCTTCTCTCCCTCCCGGAGGATGGAGGTGTGAGATAAATCAATAAATGATGTAGTCTTACAAAGTCACAAACTAAGGCCTTAATCTGTGATACATTCACTCATTCTAATATGTAAGTGTGCAAATAGTTATGAATTGTGGTTTTAAACTAAGGACCAATGGGCTATCCAGGAGCCAACCAAGAGTTGTCTTATTAGAACAAAAGATGCTCCTGTCACCCAGGAAGTTCCAAGGGATTTAGGAGCTCTGTGTTAGGCACTGGAGTCCAAGACCAAATATTAGAACAAAAGTCTCTAATATTAGAACAAAAATATTAGAACAAAAGGTTCTAGCACATCTATCACTAAGAAAATTACAAAATTTTTAGTAGCTCTGAATCAGCAACTGGGGACAGAAAGCAAATATATATATCTTATTTTGTCACACCATCCAACAGCAAATCCTGTCCTCTCTACCTCCAAATATATCTTGAAACTGCCTTCTTTTAATTTACTTGTAAACCCCTCATCAAAAACTGAAGGATGTTGCAATAGCCTCTTCATTGAGCTTCGCACTTCTACGCTTCTTTACCGCTAATATATTCATAACACTAAAGTAGTATGTTTAAACCCTATATCTGCTCATGTCGTTTCGCTGCTTAGAACTATTTGATGAATTTCTGTCATATTTCTAAGGAACTCTCATGTCTTCGCATTGTCTAGAAGATCCTTGAAGGGCTTCCCCTGCCTCCCTTCCCAGTCTCAGAACTGACACTTTCCCCTTTCCTGCTGCTACACAGTCCTGCTGCCCTTTGACCTTTGTGGCTTCTGGGTCTTTACACTGGCTGTCTCCTCTTCCTGTACTGCTGTCTTCTCCACCCTTTTCACAGATGGCTCTCCTTCACCCTTCAGTTGTCTACTTAATGACTGTTTACAACGACCTCCTCACAGGCCGTTCTTTATTCACCCAGAAGTAGTAGGTCTTTCTGATTGGTTTTTCTCTCACAAAATCACATTGATTTTTAACCACAGTCCATAATTATATGCACATTTGAGTGTTAGAATGAGTGAATGAATCACAGATTAAGGCTGTAGTTTGTGACTGTAAGACTAGATAATTTATTGTGTCAATTGAAAAAAATGCACAACCTAAGCATGGAAATTGTGTTTTATTTGGTAGACAAAACTGAGGACTTAAGCCTGGACACAGACTCTTAGATAGCTTTGAGGGACTGCTCCAAAGAGATAAGGGCAGAGCCAGGATATATAGGAGTTCATGCAACAAAGACCAGGTAGTCAGAACATCAAAAGATGACTGTTAATTAAAGAAGAGCAGACATCTCAGGGTAATGAATTTAGTGCTTTTCTACTATAAGAAGATGCAAAAGGCTGGGCTCGTTGAAATCATTCCTTTGATATGTACCTCAGCTATCTGGGGCTAGTATCCTGTGTTTTCCCATTCTGAGTCTCCTCAGCGTGCACCCTTGGGAGGTAGCTGCAGGGCTGATGGCTTGATGGTGGGCAGGCTGTTTCTATCCTGAGGGGCAGCTCTAATGTGATAGCTTGATGGCTGCAACATCCTTTGTTTACTGATATGGCAGGCAACATTTTTTCACTCACAATTGATTTATTCCCCAAACACTAGGAACCTATCGTGGGCCAGATGCCAACCTGAGCACTGAAACTGCAAAAAAGAAGTCGCTCTATTTGCCCTCAACCGCAGTCCTGTAGCTGAACCCACTTTGCAAGCAGATAATTTACAGAACAGTGGGAGCACACTTGTAGTAAATACAGACGTGGAAGAGTTAATGTTTCCCTGGAAATCATGGAAGGATTCATAGAGGAAATGACGCTTCAACTGGATTATAAACCAGTTGCTTATGCTCCACTGCACAGTTAAACAGTGGAAGGATGAAACACTTTAAAAGTAGAAGGAACTTTTTTTAAAACTGCAATAAAGACCATGTTCATTGTATAGGTTGAAAGGACTATTTTTAACATAAAATCATGTTTAGTATATTGATGTCGTTATATACTTAGGTTTCTACAATTCTAAAGTCTTTTTTAATGATATTCTTTTTTTCTTGGTAATAAAATATTTTTCCAGGGAAATGCTGAATAAATCGTTGTTGAAATACACTCCATTGCTTTCTATCAATGACCCTGAAGTAATATAGAATTTACACTTCAGCAGTTGCTGTGCTCAAATGTGGAAGGTAGTGTATTGTGTTTGCTGATTTAAAAATAAAAATGTATGGCATAGGTCTAAGTGATTTTGTGCTCATTTAGTCTTGAGGAAAATATCATTGACTTAACATATTAGTACCAAAGTGCAAAGCCTAGACAGTTGACTCTCAGTATTTTAAAAATTATTATTGCAAAGTTCATTATGTCTAAATAGTTTTAAGATACCTGTATCTCCTTATGTGTATTTTTCAAATTGGCATAAACAATGGTAATGGAAAACAAAGCCATCCTGGAATGTGATAGAGTTTTGTTTTAAGTGGTGACTTTATTTTCTTAGGCAAATGTTATTTACTTTTCCCTCAGAAACAGGAAGCATATCCAGAAGTTTTTACGCAGTGATCTTATGGATAGCTACGGAGACTTCATTTTTCTTTTCATGAAATAATTATTTGTCTTAAGAAATATTTAGTAAAATCCTTAGAACTTATGCTTTTCATATCTTATTATGTTTTCCAATATTTAGGTTGGAAGAGAGCAATTTTTCTCAGTATGATTATCTTATGAGATTTTTAACACTGGACCTCTAATATACCAATGAAATGTTAGGAGTTTGTATCCCCTTTTCTTCTAGCCTCTAGATTTTTTTCTGTTTCTGCTACCTCACTTACATCTTTAAAAATCCCCATTTTATAGTAGACACTTGTGGAATAAATGGGAATCTCCACATTCGTCTTAAGTGTCTGCAGTGCCCAAATACTTCTAGTATATCAAACTATATGTTTGTGGGATGTCCACAGGTCTCAGACACTGGAATGAACACTTTATTTACATTATCTGCATTATCTACCAATGGCAAACTTGACTCCAGAATTTTCATTTAAATCATATATAAAAAATGTTGAATTTGCTTAACATTTTAAAACTTTTTATGTTCTTAAAGTACTTGAAAATGGAACCAAGGATATATGAGTTTTAATTTAGAGTTCAGAATGAGGATGTTGTGGGGAAAGATTTAGGACTTGTTTCGAGACCTGTCCTATATATCTAAGTGATATTCAGAGGACTGAGATGTAAGTGAGAGTGGCATCCACAAATCTAAAGCAGTATACAGTAACCTATGGTTGATGATACATGTAGAGTCCGACCAGGTGATTACTGTCAGCATTAAGAATCAGGTACATATTGCAAGAATCATCGTGAATGAGGGAGTAAGACATGCTGGTACCCTGGAGGAGGAACCTTATGTTGATGGTAAACCTCAGGCGCTTGGTTCCATAGTGTTCCAACAGCATTGGCCTAAGAACACTCAGATAACTGACAAATATTAAACATCCATATTTTCTAAAAAACATGTAATGTATAATCAAATAATTTTAAAAGATACACAAACATTGTTTAAATGGCTATTTCTTATTTTAACTTTTAATAAAATAAGCTAACAAAATAGTATATTGTTAAAAGTTTAGGTATAAGAAGGTGTTTTTATAGCAATCAGAGATAATATCACCTTAGTGAGCGGCATTTCCATGATTGTAGTTGAATTAGGGTTGGAACTGAGTACATCTAAAGGAAGCATGTTTGTTTATTTCATTAATGAAATATTTAATGAGCTGGCAAATTGAGACTGAGGTTACTGTTGAATGCCTGAAGTATAGGAATTAGTTTTTATTGAAAGAACATCTCTATGTTTTATATGTATAAGTAGTACAGTTGACCTGCCAATATAAGCTATCAAAGAGCCTGATTGAATACCTGCTAAATGAAGTGCTACCACACCAAAAAACAGGAGTGTGTTGAAAAATTACTTATAAACAGGAGTAGCATTTTCCTCTGGAATTAGATTTAAATCTGCAAAATTATTTTAATATTTATTTACTTAATATTTCAGAATTCTTCAACATAAAAAGCAAAAAAAAAAAAAAACACTCTCAATATATAACACATTTGTTTTCAAGCAGGTCTGCTTCTAAATGTAACTCCAGGGGTGAACGTAGGGGTCAGAGCCACAAATGCACAACCAGATAAATAAAATAGATCACTGGCCCCACTGAGTTATTAAGCATTAAAAATATAAATAGTAAAAGGCATACCAAAACAATCCTTTTCTTCTTAGATTAATGAGTAATGTAGTGTATATCCAAATTGTAATTTATCAACAGGTTAATTGGCTACATTTGTTTTTACTTTACAGTGTTTTTTCCTACAGTTCTAAGTTTTGACATATGCATCGTCATGTAACAGCCACCACAAATCTTCCCACACTCCCATCCACTGGCAGTCACTGATCGGTCCTACATATCTATAGTTTTGCCTTTTCTAGAATGCCACATAAATGGAATGTATGTGAATGTTAACAGCTTTATTCATAATATTTTAAAACTGGCAACAACTCAGCGTGTAAATGCAAACTATGTGGATAAGATACTCAGATTTGTAATTTTTTAGCCGTCTTAGATTGTTGAGAAGAATTTAGCAGATCAATAGATCTGTAACTTGGAGATGATAAAGACTTGCCCTTTTATGAAGAATATAGTCAAGAATTCTTAGCACTTAAGGAATTTAAAAATGAAAGGATGAAGAAAATATATTGATGGGTTTGAGACATACTACTCAGGGCTAATTATGTGAGTAAATTAACATTTTTGTCAGTTAGAAAAACTATTTTCTATGAAGTTTTTAACTTAATTAAATGTTCCATAATAAGCAAGATTAATTATATCCTACCTAGGGAGAATTCTGGCTCTACAAAACCAAAGATGAAAGTCAAAACACAGAACCTTAAGATAAGGAAAATGATGTTGTCATCAATAAAAATTTGTTCAAGATTGTTTAGCAGAGGAATATGTTGAACACATTTTTCTCAAATTCTACATTTATTATTGCATTCAATCCGACTTAACTTTATTGGATAGAAGCAGTATTCTAAGTAAAACTGCTTCATTTATTTAACAAACATCCACTAGTCATGTATTCAATAGTTGACACCATGTTGCATGCTAGAATTATAGAGATAAGTGTCACACAGTCTCTGGCTTCAGGTAATTCAGATTATGGCCAAGAAGATAGAAAAACACCAAAATAGTGGTTATATTGTAACAAGTGATATATGCTGTAATACAGTGGAAGTGTAGAAGACTGTGATCAAAAAATGAGATTGCAGAATTTGAGATCTTAGAGGTAAAGCAGTTTGAGGAGATGGAAAAATGTAAAGTATTATCAAATGGTTCATATAAATGATTCATTTGCTTCCCACACTACTCTGTGAGATAGGGAGATCAGAATAGCAAGTTTAAGTGAACATACTAGCTACGCCCCTCTAAAACAGGCTCAAGTGAAAGGCTTTAACTTTAGGAATCCATTGTGCTTTACATTACACCAGGATAAATTTGGAAATTTGTTCTTCATGTCTATGATGTTTGTTAGTTTGATATATTTTTATTTTTCTCTCAAGAGATTGAAACTTTCTATCTTATTTTGGGTTCTTTCACTTATATCATTTTAACTACAAAGTCATTGTGTTCATTTGAGTCTTTAAATGGTTTTAAAACAACTGATTTTTTAAAATTCTAGTAAGAGTTGATGCATTTACTTTTAGTCGCTAATGCTAGGATTTACATTGGTAAACGCTATTATTAGAAATATTGATTCTATCTTCCTTTCCAGAGAAATAGTTACTTTAAAAATATTCATTTTTAAAAAACGGTAAAATTTCTTCTTTGTTTAATTTTGCTCTTTGAGTACTGAATATATTGTGGTAAGTATTTCTTAAAAATTCATTTCATGTGACTATGAAAGATTACCTCTGTAACTGCCTTTCTTTTAATCTCAATAAACCATGAGAATTTATTCAACATTTATGTCAGCCATTGCCATAAATAGTAGAAATTAAAAGAAAAATACTCCACAGTTCTGTGCTTAGAAAACTCACAGGCTAATGGTCCATTTTGACACATATTTATAGATTTATAAAACAATGTGCTAAATCCAGTCCTATAAGTCTGGATAGTATTATGGCAGTGCAGAGGGGAAGCTACCTAATTCATCCCGACAGTGGCAAGTAAAAGGGGCTTCCCAGAAGATGGATGCTAGAACTGCATTATAAGATAAGTATGGGTTAGTCAGGTATGCACAGGGGTGCCTTGATTGAAGACAGAGGTTGGAAGTAATGTGATGGTGATGGGAATTGAATGCAGCTCTAAGTCAGAGTGCACAAAGTGAGGCAGGTGATGTAAAGAGTTTAAGCTCAAGCGGTAAGCTAGGGCCACATAATGGAAAGCCTCGTATGTCTTTTAAAGGAGCCTGAACTTTGCTTTAGACTAGTGATTGCCCAAGTGTGTATATTTATAATTTTATGATTATATGCATGCATTCCTATGAGAAGATAATATATGTATTACACTGCATATATAAACATGAAAAATTTAAAGATAGGTTAAAGAAGAAATAATATTTTTAAAATTATGAATGTATTGATAGAGGTTCTTGGTTGCAAACTACAGAATCTACTATCTAATTTAAGGAATGAAGTGATATAAGAAGGCTCTCTGAGTAATTGGGGTGATTGGAGAACCAGGCTGTTTGTAGGTGCTTAGCCAACCATAGCTCTAGGGCATCACTGCTTCCTCTGCTTGGCACCTCTGACCCTTGGAATTAGAGACCTGATATCTGCCAGTGTTTACAAGAGAAAAATTGAATGACTGCTGCTGTGTTTGCCAGAAGATTTTCTCATTTGTGACTCTGTAGGCCCTTTGTTATATGTCATATCTGTCTATAAGGGAGTCTGGAAATGTGAGTTTTTTGCAGTCTACCTTCGGAAGGTAAGACTCATAATGTGGGAAATTATCAAAATAAGATGTAGGGAAGATATTCAAAAGATTTGAGCAGCCGCAAATGGCAGGTGTTTGCTACAGTGGTACAAAATACTCTTTTGCTGTCATTAAAAATACAATTATTATTGGTAATAATATGATTTATAAATGTGTTTGGTCATCATGTTTTAAGCTCTCAGTAGCTAATATCTCAAGCAAAATACTAACCTGGGGGGAGATCATCATTAATATTTTCTATAAGTTCAAATTTCAAATTTTCTTCTTGATAATTACTTTTCTAGTTGGTTTGCTATATGATCTCAATACATCACTTTTATTTGGAATGTATGGTGAGACTCATAAAGTACACATAGCAGAGTAGGAAAAGTTACCGGTTTACCATTCCTTTATGGTTAGCTTGTGCTTTCGTTACAAATATTCTCTTCAGTGTGTGGATTATTTGCAGGCGGTTTTTTTAAAGCCACTTGTCTATTTTATGAGACTGAACTTTTGTCTGTATCTAATATCTGTATCCAGTTTACCTGAATTCAATTAATAGAGTGCAGGTGAGCAGCAGTGTATCATAGTAGACTGAGAACCAGCCAGGAAGTGAGAGAACCATGGTTCAACCCTTCACCCTGTGGAGCTCCCATCCTCATTCAGGTGACCCTGCTCACCCTACATTACTTCTGCATCTTCTGACACACTGACTAAGTGAGGGTGCCTATGTTAGCCTGCACATGAATATTAATATAGCCTATTTTACTTCTTCTTCTTTAGATTAAGAACAGATATATTCAGAATTTCAGATATTTTTCTTATGCCCCAAGGGATTACTTTGTGTACCTTGCAGGGCAGGTGCATTACATTTTGGAATCTACTACCTTGGTAAAGAGAAGTCTTTGAAGAGTGGTACATAAGGAAATGACATGGCCAGATGTGAACCTTCAAGCACTGACCCAAATGTAGCAGATGAAGTTTATTGAGAAAGACTGAAGGCAGGAAGGCCAGATAAAAGAATATTGTATGTTGCCCAGGCCAGAAATGGCAGGAGGGATGATATGATAGAATAAGTCTCAATCTTCAAGATTTGGTAAATGATTGGGAGTAGTTATTGGTAGGAGAAAGAATGAGGAATGATTTTCTGGTTCCTGACCAAAGCACAGTTGTTTTGTTTTGTTTTGTTTTTAATTTTTAACACAACAGGTGAATTCTTACATGCTGTGTGAATCCTGATTGCCTTCTCAGGGGAAAAAAAAGGTTATGGATAATGTTCTTCTTTCCTGATGCCATGCAGTATTTGCAGCAGTATTTTCATTCATTCTATAAACATTCCCCTGGATCTGCTCTAGACACTGATTCTTAGCAAACCTCCGATAAGATTACTCTCAGGTTTGCGCTCAGTTCTTAGCAGTATGATTTTCCAAAAATGGAAAGTGCACATTTTTCATCATGAGATTAAAAAAATAAGACTTCTCTTCCCAACGCGTGACACACGTTAAATGAGAGTGTGGGTGACTTTTGCATCTTGCCTCGTGTGCTTAGCTCATTACTGCTGCCTGTTTTGCCTTTAGCTGGGATGACAGCAGCTCGGTAAGCAGCGGCCTCAGTGACACCCTGGATAACATCAGCACTGATGACCTGAACACCACATCTTCCGTCAGCTCTTACTCCAACGCCACTGCCCCGTCCCGAAAGAACATGCAGGTGAGAATTGCCCTCTCTGTTTCCCCAGGGCTTCTGCCACATTTTCCCCCAAATTATGTTGCATTGCATTAAAACATAGCATAACCTCTTAATCTGAAGGAGTTGCATAAACTGAAGCAGCTTATGTATATATATTTTTTCAGTTGATCACAGTCTAACCCAGAAAGCCTTATGTTGCCATATCTGTCTTTATAATAATATGTGTGTCTAGAACTCCAAAACTGATTTTAATAGTCTAATTTTGGATAGTTCCTGATTAATTTTATACTGGTCTCTGAGACACATTGCTGGATCTCTTGTGAATGGTGAATCGAGAATGAATATTAGGTAATTAAGTTTTATTTTGTCTTACTTTTCCTTGTTAGCTTTGACATATAAAGTGCCTTCCTCTCTGGAGTGTTCAGTTGGGGTTTTCTGCACACATTTCTTCTGATATTCTCTAATATGTGTAATTGAGAATTATAGGGCTAAAATTAAGGAAACTTAAATGAAGACAGATTAAAAAAAAATAGAGGAATCTTCAGAACTCTTTTGAAATACAAATCACTGCTTCTTTTTTTTTTTTAACCAGTTATCTGAAAGGACATTCCAGGGCCCAATTCACACTTGATAAACTTTTCTGCACAAAGTTTTTCTGTCCTATTTTCTTCATAGCTGAAGACAGATTCAGAGAAACGATCTGCAACCGATGAGCCCTGGGATAGTACCGAGGAGGTGAAAAAAACAGAGGAGGACTTTGATAGCCATGGGGATGGAGGTGGCAAGTGGAAGGGCGTTTCCTCCGGACTCCCTGAAGACCCTGAGAAGGCAGGGCAGAAAGCCTCCCTGTCTGTTTCACAGACAGGCCCCTGGAGAAGAGGCATGTCAGCCCAGGGAGGAGCACCACCTAGGCAAAAAGCTGGAACCAGTGCGCTCAAGACCCCTGGTAGGCTTGTCATCTGGCAGCTGTTATGCCAAATTGTTTTATTGTTTCCATTCGATCTTTTTGTCTTTCATAGTAGCTTTTCTTAATTACATCAGATTTTTCTTCATGCTAAATTTCTAAATTTCACATGCTTTGTCATATGCATCCACATGACTGTAACATTCCAGGCATCCTCTAGAGGGCGTCCTCATAATTTGGTGAGTGTCTATTTTGCCACAGTCATTTCTGATCATGTGGAAATAAAATAAGCCTACTTATTAATAAACATAAGATTGCCTTCATTCTGCCTTTCTTATGAAAGTTTGGGATATGTATGTTAACTCTGCCCCTACGTTTCACTTCCAAGTCTAAGAGAAAGAGCAGTCATGCTAAGCTACTTGGAAGGCTGGAGATTTGAAACATCATTTCTGAAATAGACTTGATGCAAAAAGGGGGTGAAAGAATTGTGCAAGTTGTACTATCCTTTTTTTTAAAAAAGACTCTCTCCCTATTTTAAAAATGGTTCCTCATTTTAAATAGTGCCACCTGAAGTACTGCTGCAACAGGGTACTCCAAATACAATCATCTCAGAGATATTCAAATGAATTCCTTTTTGAGCACTTAGTTTGATGAGATTAAGTGCTATCTTTATAAAGGAAGGGAGTTGCAAGATCTAAGGCAATAATAAATAGCAAAAATAGGTGTTTTCATTTTTATCTCCTTGATCTCTCGTCACTTTCCTCTAACAGCCATATTTTTATAGCTTTGTAGTTAATCCTCTGAATGTATTAAGAGGACATGCCTATTTAAATCTAAAACAGTGAATATTTAGGAATTGAGGTAATATAAAGATGTATTTACATCTTACACTTTGTTTAAAGAAATATTGTGAAATCAAAATGTGCAGACACATAAATTTGTGTATTTTTCACTCATTAGGGAAAACTGATGATGCCAAAGCTTCTGAGAAAGGGAAAACTCCCCTGAAAGGATCGACTCTACAGAGGTCTCCTTCAGACGCAGGAAAAAGCAGTGGAGATGAGGGGAAAAAGCCCCCCTCGGGCATTGGAAGATCAACGGCCACTGGCTCTTTTGGATTTAAGAAGCCAAGTGGAGTAGGGTCATCTGCCATGATCACAAGCAGTGGAGCCACCATAACAAGTGGCTCAGCAACACTGGGTAAAATCCCCAAATCTGCTGCCATTGGTGGGAAGTCAAATGCCGGGAGAAAAACCAGTTTGGACGGTTCACAGAATCAGGATGATGTTGTGCTGCATGTCAGCTCGAAGACCTCCCTGCAATACCGCAGTTTGCCCCGCCCATCCAAATCCAGCACCAGTGGCATTCCCGGCCGAGGTGGCCACAGATCCAGCACCAGCAGTATAGATTCCAATGTCAGCACTAAGTCAGCTGGTGCCACTACCTCAAAACTGAGAGAACCCACGAAGATCGCCTCAGGGCGCTCGAGTCCCGTCACTGTCAACCAGACAGACAAGGAAAAGGAAAAAGTAGCAGTCTCAGATTCAGAGAGTGTTTCTTTGTCTGGTTCCCCCAAATCCAGCCCCACGTCTGCTAGTGCCTGTGGGACACAAGGGCTCAGGCAGCCAGGGTCCAAGTATCCTGACATTGCCTCACCTACATTTCGAAGGTAAGAAAGCATAAAATGATGCTGAGAAAATATAAAATGCTATATCTTAGGATATATGTGTGTCCTATATCCTATCGTATAAAAGATGTATATCCTAAACATATATGTCCTAAGTATATATATTCTATGACACGTATATCTTAGAATGTTTTATTCAGTTTCTGAGTAAAATGCGTTTTATGAAGCTGATGATATAAATAGCTAGTGAAAGAAATATCGCTCATTTTGAGAAATGCTTCAACTTTGTAGTTTCACTATCATGTCATATTAGCAACACAAATAGCATTTATGAGAGACTTAAAAGCAGATGGCAATACCTAGGGGGAGTGATAAAACAGGAGCTTGCAAAATTTCCATAGATTTTAATCTTTCCACAGTTAAAAATAAAATAGAACGTTAATAGGTCTTTATGACTATTGGTATTCATTTCTAGTGTCTATATTATCTTGCTGGCTCTTAATGAGCTGGTGATCGTGAGTGTGGATGAAGTTGTGTTCCTTGTACAGTACTGGATCACAATGGACAGATGTATATAGTACCATATCTTGACATATGAATGAAAATCTAGGTATGATATGATTGACAGAATTTGAAAAACTTTGGATGTTTGATACAGGATTATAACTAAGAAATGGGCTAGGTTTTCTAACTCCTCATCAGCTTTCTTTGATATGACTCTGATAAGCAGCAGGACTTGGTTTCTGCACCGGGACTGTCTTTGGTATTGAGTTCTCCTTCGAGAACTCAAGTTCGAGAACTTGAGAGTTCTCCTTCGAGATATCACTGTTTTAAATACTGATGTGTTTTAAGTGGCAGGAAAATGCATACAGTGAAAGACTTGGGACAAATAGTCAAACCTCTCTGGGTCTGTTTCCTCATCTATGAAATGATAGAGTATGATTTGTCTTTCATGACATGTTAAGTATTTTTAATGTTTTTATTATACTGACTAACCCAAGAATCTTGATATCTGGGAGATATCAAGGGTCTTGAACCATTTACTTTTATATTTCAGGCAATCTCAGATACATGGCTGTTTGCAAAACCTAGAGGTTTTATATCTCTCAGTAGCAATATTAGTCCTGAAGAGCTGGTTTTTTGAAATGTTGCCTCGCGTTGCAAAGAATAGTCTCTAGTAGTGGGAGTAAATATCTCTGTTGCTTAAGTAGAAGCCAGTGGTGCCCTCCAGTGGCCTTTACCTATGAAACAATTTCTCATATTCGTCACAAAATGTTTCACTATAGGAAATATGGATTCCACTGCAACTTAATTAGTCATCGTTATGCCATTATTTCATGTCACTTTATTTCCATATTTACATAAATTCGATTATATCATCTGCTTCATTTACAAAACTAAAATGTTTTCTGAACTAAACTCCAGCGTCTAACTTAGCACCAACTGTGTTTCAAATCACTATTACAGATATGTATTTGAATAGCACTGGCAACTGACATAAAACCCTTTGGTCTTTCTTGGGGAAAATACAGACAAACCAACATGTTGCTGTCAGTGTCCAATATCGTTTCTAACCAAATGCTCTCTGAAAGTCAATCAGGCCACCAGCTATACAACATAACCCCTAAACCTTGCCTTAAGCATTCCTTTTAGATTTTGAATAAACTTTAAAATGAAAAGAAAAAAAGAAAAGAAAAATAATTTACATGTTATATACCGAATGCGTAGAAGTTGTTTCATTATAATGGTTCTGTAAATAGGTAGCAGCAAGTACGTGCAAATATTTACGTTTTGCAAAAGATTCTCATGATCGCTTAATTGTGAAAACCAGGGACTTTCATGTTTGATTTACAGTTCCTTTTGTTTGGCCCATGTCCCCCCACCACTGGGGTGGCAGCCCGGGACCGACTTACCCTTTTGGCGATATGAGAGATTTTTGGCACTAGAAGTTCAAGCTTATCAAGTTCATTAACATAGAGACAGGAAGTGCTCGGTAGCTCGGTCCACCAAAGCACACTTGGCTCTATGTACTGTAACCCTAAATATTAAATGTGGATATTAGTTTCTCGGAACAACTGAAGTTGTTATTTGTTTTTCTTTTAGGTTGTTTGGTGCCAAGGCAGGTGGCAAATCTGCCTCTGCACCTAATACTGAGGGTGTGAAATCCTCCTCTGTAATGCCCAGTCCTAGTACCACATTAGCGCGGCAAGGCAGTCTGGAATCACCGTCGTCTGGTACGGGCAGCATGGGCAGTGCTGGTGGGCTAAGTGGCAGCAGCAGCCCTCTCTTCAATAAACCCTCAGACTTAACTACAGATGTTATAAGCTTAAGTCACTCGTTGGCTTCCAGCCCAGCATCGGTTCACTCTTTCACATCAGGTGGTCTCGTGTGGGCTGCCAATCTCAGCAGTTCCTCTGCTGGCAGCAAGGACACTCCAAGTTACCAGTCCATGACTAGCCTCCATACGAGCTCTGAGTCCATTGACCTCCCCCTCAGCCACCACGGCTCCCTGTCTGGACTGACCACAGGCACTCACGAGGTGCAGAGCCTGCTCATGAGAACGGGTAGTGTGAGATCTACTCTCTCAGAAAGGTGAGCTCTCCTGGAGGCGTCGATGAAGTCCTCACCCCCTCCTCCCTGCACTGTACCTACCTCTCCCCACACCCTGCTCAATTCCCTTGATTTCAGTGGGAGTGCCACTTTGCAGAGGGACATCAGATTGATGAGACTGGCTGGGCCTTTTCTTTGGTCTCATTGCCAAGTTTGTAGAAGGAAAAAACCATTAAGGATCCATAAAAAATTGAATAATTAGTTTCTTAATATGAATGCATACATATATACCCAATAGGCAATTTAAATAAAATTCATAGCATGTATTTATGTATTGAATGATGTTTTCTCAAGACATGTCAGTGATTTGGCTTGAGCTCCAGGACAGCACAGTTCCTTAGGATAATTTAAGCATTTTTAAAGACCAAATTTAAATGGATTCTACAGTTATGCTCAGAGTAAAATGTTCAATTGGCTTTATTAGTATTTCCATGGAAAAATAGCAAATGGATCACTGGGAATCCTAGTTGAAGTGGAAGAAAGATCAGTTGTCAGATATGAATTCTTAGAGAAAATTACAAACACTGGTGACATTTTTAGTAGGCTCTTTAAAAATAAACCACATTACAAGGTGTTTCTCATTGATTTAATGAATTACTGTTTTCTTCTAAACTTAAAATGAAGACCTTAATGAAGCATGCCTTGCCTAATATACTTACCAGAAAGCATCTCTGTTGACCAAAATGGCTCTAGATTCTCTTCCCTAAAAAATCCTTTCTCAGATATTTTGGTACTGACTGTTTCCCTCAGGCACATGTCTTAAAACTGCCCCTTTTTTCCTGATGAACTTAATGCTATTTGTTTCTTGGCACACCTAAAGCTTTCAGAAATGGTCTTGGCTGTATATCTTAATTGAGTTATTTGTGAAAGCACCACTGGTCACTGAAAATGCCTGATACCTTTCCCAAACTTTTGTTCAGTCTATTATTGATGCTGACATATCACCTCAAACTAAGCACACGGCAAATAGGTTATTGTTTGTTAACCAGAATCAACCTCCAAGATACTGATTAGTTTTTAATCATGAATATGACTGCAACAAGTTGACCGTTTAACCATCAACCTACTTCTTTGGCATTGATGATACATTAAAAATACAGAAAAATGGTCAAGTAATTATCTGTAACCAAGTAACCCTCAAATAAAACCGGATGTTAAGATTGATGAGTTTTATGCAACATAAATGCAATGTTAATATTTTGCTTTGATCTATATTTTAGCAGAAGTCAGTATATATATATATATATATAGTCTCACTATAGAAATACACTGGCAAATATACAGTTACGTATTCTCTTTAAGCAAACCTTTTTTTTTTTCAGTCTTTGAAATAGACCAGTTTTACAGATGGATGTATTATAAATAGCCAGATAAATAATTTTTCTAAAATAAATTTTAAATAAATTAATTTTGAATAAATGAATGTTCTACCCTTGATTCTTAGTAAAATATATTGATGAATATTAAACTGTGAAAAGCAAATTATCTTCATAGGTATATTATATAATATAAACATTTAATTAGTTTCTTCCAATAGATTACTAGATTGAAATAATTTTTGATATAAGAAATTGTGCCTTTTCTTTCTTGCGAACAAATTTGCAAGCAATAGCAATTTATTCTGATCCTTGAAAGTACACCCAAGAACTTTATGATCCCTTGAAGAGAAAATTAGATCCTGTCAGAGATCCTGGCTTAATCATAATTAAGTCCGCAGAATGTTGGGAACATCAAGGAAACCAAAGAGCCATGCCTAAGAGAAAATGTGCCAAAGTGTAATATTTAAGACAAAGTAATTAGAAAGATATAATAGAGATGTATGTAAGTTCATGACTTATCTGTTTCTCTACGATTTCAGAAGACTTTATTGATACTCATTATCCTAGTACTGTTAAATAGTTTCTCATTCAGATTTTAATTTTAGTCTAAATTTCTCCTCATTAAAATATCATAAACAAACAACCAAATTCTTTAACAGTTTTTCCTCTAACTGCTCTAGGTCATTGGTGGCCTTTGGTTATAACTATTAATAGTTCACCTTTGTTTTGTTCATTTTGTTTTTTGTGACCAAACCAAACCTTAAAAATAATTTAAAGTTGTAGCCAAATTTTAAATTTTCTGGCTTGTTTTTAACTATCAGACCTGGCTCCCCTGCCTTTATAACCGTGCACTGAAACAGTGCCTGTCTTCTTCAGACTGTTGGTTAAAATTCCTCCTTCACTTGTGCAGGCGTAAGAGTTTTCGACTTTTCAGTGTTTGTGAAAACTGTCTATATTATAAAATCATTAATATCCAGATTCAAACAGATATTTCTGCTTAAAGTTTTAACTTATATTGGTAAACTTAAATTTTTTTCTGATTTTTCTTTCATTAAATTCTCTGCATCATACAAACACATAATGTTTATACAATTAATAACATGGGCAAAACAGTGCCTATTTTCAATGTACTCTGAAATGTTAAAATTGAATAAATTTGCACACATGAAAGAGATAATCTTTAAAATGGCTTATGACTGTATTAATGTTTCAGCATTGTGTAGTTTATATTTAGAGGTCTCTCATATTTGTTCAGTATGATTCCTTTTTGTTTGTTGGTTTATCTACACTACTAAAAACACATCTATAGTCACGATGTATGCTAGAACTGGCCTCTACATAATATAGTAATTACCCTATGTGGACATTCCCAAAACATAAAGTAAAAGTTGTATGATGCTTTTGGATGCTTTCTATTGCAGTGCTAAATAATGGAGTACACATAGAAGAAAACATTTTAGCTTTGATTTTGAGTGATTAAATTTCAAGTCAATGTGTTTGCATTCATGTTGTATCATCCCCATTATGCATATCATGTGTATTTAATTTTGATCACTTGAGGTTCTAATGGAAGAGATGTATCATTCTGCAAATTCAAATTAATTTTATTATTTGCTTAGCCACATCAAAGATTATAACAGAAATTCCTAGACTTATCCCACCTAGTTGTTGACACCCTCTTCCTTTATTTTTAGGAAGGCCACTTCTCATTTTCTCCAGACACATTCTTTCTTCCCCTTCTAAGACCAAATGGGAATTTTTAAAAATAGAAACTGAAAACTTATAGCCTTTTAAACAGCTAACTTATAATTTCTAAAAGGTGGCGTCATTTAATTTCCTTAAAATATTTAAATGATGCCAGAAACATTACATTTCAACCAGACATTATGTATTATTTTTCCTCTCTTATGTGTAAGTGGGATTACATCTGCCTTTATTTTTATTAAAGATTGTTTAAATACAAAAAATAAGTATTAAAAGGTGTTTTATATCTTCTCTGTCCATTGGAAGTTGTCACTTTAACTTAGGCAGGGAAGATCTTTCTTATTTCCTCCTCTATGATTCTCCTGCATGTGAAATCATAGCAGAAGTCTAGTTATTTGCATGGGGAAGGAAAAACTACCAGAGGACTAGGTAAATAGAATCTAGAGGAGAATTATGTTAACATATAATCTATCTTCTCATAGTCCTGTCACTAAATTATCATCGAAGGTGTCACAACAATGGACATCTGGTCTCCTTTGGTTGGCCTTTTCCAATGAGTTAAGCATTAAATATGTGTTACAAAAAGACTTATTTTGTGTAATTCAAACAGAACCATTTATGTTGGATGTGTAATTTCAAAGTTTTGTTTACATTATGTCCTTAGGGGTTTTCTTTGTTTTAACAGCATGCAGCTTGACAGAAATACACTACCCAAAAAGGGACTAAGGTATATATTTCTCTCAGCACAATTGCTGCCTTTCTCTGTTGTTACGTAAACTTTTTGTGCTGTCTCCTTACCTCTTTCCTTTTTTGTTTGCGAAGAAGCACCTGACATTGAGGATGAAATCACTTTTAATCCTGATGTTTTCTCTGGCCTGAGGAGTTGGTGAGATGGCCCTCAGGTAGAGATTTTGTTAGAGGCCAAAACTCAGTAAATTCAATCTAATGTAAAAGCCATTATTTGGGGGGCAGCAACTTTTAGTTGAATTCAGAACTCATTTCTGAAAATTAAAACAAAATTTTAATTTTCCTAACATTTGCATCTTGGAGGCATATGCTTGCAAAACCTCGCCCCATATAGTCTACAGATGTGGCCAGTGAATGTTGAAAAGTTGAAGGATGCTCGAATTTGAATCAAAGAAAACATATTTTCATCGTCAGATGACAAATACTGTAATTAAGGTATAATTTTTAAAGAATCCTTTTGGTAAAAACTCAGAAGAACTTTATTTTCTATTTTTCAGGAGTGCTGGTAGCTATCAGATCAATATAGACATGAATTAGTCTAGTATTACATCATAATATCAAAATAATTATTCCGTTCCTCATAAAAAATAAAATGAAAATTTAATGCATGGCCATCCTTTACTGTACACTTTTATCTAAGAAGATATGGAAGGAACTATGAATAGAGATATAACACTATATGAACATAAGTCAACTGCTCTTTGGTTCTAAGAATTGACTTACTCTGGTAAAAGTGAATTCTGGCCAAATAGGTCTTTCTCTGTTATCCTCCTCCTCTCCACATTCTTAGCAAGAGCAAACAGCTTGCAATTATTCCATTCTAAGATTTCATTCCAGAAATTTATTTTCCAATAAAGGAAGTCCATTTCTCTCTCCATTTTTAAAAAAAAGATCCAGACATGGTGTCAAGTGGCATTTTAACCAAAAAAGTGTTTTTCCTTTTTTTTTTAAAAATGATCTGTCAATTTGTGTTCTATTTCCTATGTCTTCCTGTGAGCATCACTGCAATTCCCTTGGCTTCTGGCCTACTACTGTCCACCATATTTAGTCTGTTTTTCACCTTCTTCATATCCTTCTAAACACTGTGCTTTTGAGCCCTTCTCAATTAACCTGGCTGTCTGCTCACTGCTTATGATTTTCAGCTACATATCTCACAGAAGCATAACTTTCTTTTCCAAATCCTTTATTTTTTTTCCTGTGAGATTCACACAGATGGTGTCAAATCATCTGGAAGAGCTAAGCAATTTTAATTAGATTCAATCTGTTTGAGAATGTTGCTCAGTCTGACTAGTAAGCTCCTCTCAATTGTTTTCTCGTCTCAGTATTGCCTTGCCCTTGCAGATGTGCTGAAGTGTCTTAGCTGTGCTGTTTTGCAGATATACCCCGTCATCTCGGCAGGCCAACCAAGAAGAGGGCAAAGAGTGGTTACGCTCCCATTCGACTGGAGGGCTGCAGGACACTGGCAATCAGTCGCCCCTGGTCTCCCCTTCTGCCATGTCATCTTCGGCAACGGGAAAATACCACTTTTCCAACTTGGGTAAAATATTCTAAAACATCAGTTTCATCTTGTTCCTTTCACCACCTACTCTCCCAGGAGCCCTGGCATCTCTCCATAAGAATGGTTCATTTAAAGAGGAGTTAAAGACACCTTCACAGTACCTTTTATTTGTATGCTTACTGTCCACAAAATAATTTCCAAACATTATGCAGTTTATTGCTCATGACAACAAGTTGACATAGGCAATACTGTTGTTATTTTATAGTCTAAGATCCAGAGGCAAAAAGAGATTATTTGACTTAAAAAAAAAAAAGAAAAAAAGGCTCACCCCTTGTAAGAGGCAGAGGCAGTAATTGATACCAGAACACCTGACTTTAAGTCTAAGGGTTTTCTCAGAGTCCTCTTAAAAACCAGTAAAACACCTCCTTACTTTCTGTTTAATTTTTTTTAATCCTTATAAGAACATGAATTATCTTTTTGTAGAAAATAGAAATAATTAGGAAGAAGAAAAATATGTGATTCCATGACTCCACGATCACTTCTTTGATCATTTTAAAGTTAAAACTCTCCTTAAAATGCATATGAGAATTCCTATTAAGATAATACCCTGTGAACATTTTTGGATAAATGCACTGAAAAGAAATGACTATTTGAGCCATTGGATTACTTTTGTTTAGCATAATTTGTATGAAATATAAAATCATTTGTGTAAATGTCATAGAAAACACAGGGAAAGTGGCGAAATAAAGTCTAAACATGACAGTTATCATTTAATGGATCCAATGCTTTTAAAAATAGATTTCTTTTCTATAAAGTCACATATAAAATAGTATCATTTTTTTCTCTTTTCACTTGAGAAGTTTTTTTGTAATGATAGACCAACAGATTGTCCAAATTCTTTAATAATTTGGGCTTTTCAACTTTCCGCCCTGTAGGGATAGTCAAAGCTATTTCTCTTCTATTGTAACTATTCCTGCTATACAGAATAGAGCTTTTGGCAATGAAAAAAACAATTATTTTGGTCATGGTTCCACATGCACTAATGAATATCTATCAAACACCAAGTTTTTGTTGCTAAACCTGCACAATGATGAGACTTTTTTGCCTCATAATGGCAAAGAATGGTATAACTTTTACTTTGAGTTGTAGTTATAAAACACAGCAGGAAGCTTAAAACTTTGACTTCAAAAAGTGAAATAAAAATGTTTTGATAGAGTCATAGACATATGAAACAAAATCTAATTTTATGCAACATTGGAATCAAACCCATGTCACCTAGTTGGCTAAGTTTGCTGGGTATCTCATGTCTCCTGTCAGTCTTTTGATTACTTGACATTAATTTGAGTATTTGAGTCCCCACTCCATTATTTTCCCATTGTTGTTATTCTGACTCTATCTAGTCCATCTTTCTTTGAGAAGAAAAAAAACTCACTACTTACTATGTCTGATCTTAGCAAGTCATTTAACCTCAACTTTCTCATCTGTTGAATGGCTTCATAATACCTAGGTTATATTGTGAGGCATGACTAATGTGTGCAAAGACACAGGAGATTATCAGACTTGGTGGACTCTGCTACATCATCATTTTTATTGGAAAGAGATGTCTTACACTGTCAGAGACAATTGCAGTAGATTTCAAATTGATCTTACTGCCTCTACTCAAATCTCAACATTTTCACCCAGTGGGACTTATGAAGAAAGATCTTCCCATACATGTCAACACACTCTCATGTGCCTAGCCATATTTTATAAGGATATGTGGATTCAAATCAGGTGTTCTGAGATCTCTATGTTGTATTATTTTACAAGTAAAAACGATGACTAATTTTAAAATCATGAAAATTACTTTTAGAGAATTTGGGTTGTATTTCCAGATCACTGGAACTTATAATTATTGGGTAAGAAAGTAGATACTATTAAAATGCAGTCATATATAAGAGTTACTTTATTATTAAATTTAAAAAATATATCAAATGTAGCTCTTTAATTTGAATATGGATAGCATTGTCCTACATTTTACTTTGGTCATCACTTGTTTTCAATTTGATCATTATTTTTTCTGAATGATCAGTAAGATAAGTGATTATTACTAACATTCAAGAGTTGCAGTGTCCATGTTTTTTTATCCTTACCCATTAAAATATATCAAGACATAAAATTTTTAGAAATATTACTGTAAAAATCATGTATATATAACAAACATTTAAAATTTAAGATCACTACTATTATGTCATTATTAGTAGACTACTGTGAGCTACTGCCAAAGTAAACTCTGGTTTGTATATAGTTTCTGGCATGATAGCTATGTTAGAAACCATTCCTACCCAAGAAAGCATAACAGAATATATTTATATAAAAAATAATAAATTATTGGATGCAGTTTCATTTACTATTGGTCACAGCCCTTGTGAGGCATCCCATAACCTAGTGAGACTCATTGTCATAGTCCCACGAGTGATAATTGCTCAGATTCATTTTTCACCTTGCCTCAAGGGTTACCATGTAGAAGCATTATTATCAACCTGTCACTTTCAAATTCTGTATAGTTGATGGACCCTTTTTCATACAGAGTGATGTTTAAACACCTTTGTATAGGAAGTTTCTTTGCTTTACTCCCAAAGGTCCCTCTATCTCGAATGTCCTTCTACTCCCCTCTCCATATTCACCCTTCAAGCCATTCAGAATTAAGCCCTTTCTTCTATACTTATGGAAGAATAGAATCTCAGAATTGGAAGAGACCTACATCTGGTTCAATCGTGCATCTATTATGTAAATTCTAATGACAGCTCTAGCTTCTCCTCTAAACCCACCAATGACAGAAACTACCTAAATCTAGATATATCACACATTTGAAGTTCTTTAAATGATCAAATAAACATTTCTTGAATCTCCACCTAGTTCCCAGTTATATTCCCAAATTCCACAAAATAAATTAAAATTACGTTACATATGACAACTCTTATTAAAACAACATCATAAACTCACTAACTGATGTGTCTAGATGTGGCAGCAAAGTCAGGGGGCAACTTGGAGGTATTTAAAAACCCACTCCATATTTCTGTCAGTTCCTATTCTCAAATCATTACAAATAAACATATAATTTAATAAAAACAGTGGCTTTGGTATGATATATAGCTTAAGACAAAGTCAGTAGTCCTCTTTTCCCTAATACATAGTCACATCTATATCTGTCCTGTTAGAAATGTTTACATGTCTTCTCCTGGCTTTGAATGGGTCTTAGAGGCCATTTATTCTGCCATTTTTATTTTTTAATTCATGAAGAAACTGAAGGGTAGAAATGGAGGTATTTGCCTAAAGCAAATGGAAAGCAAAGCCACCACTAGAAGCCCTGTACTAATTTGTGTCCCATTACAAAAATTCTCTGTCTGTCATACTTTTGTCTTCTATTGCATAACTTTTCTCAGTCTGTTCTATGTTATTAATTTCTCTACCTTTCAGTCACCTCCCCTAGAGGTCACTCTTGAAGCCAGGGATCTTGCCATATTTATCTTTCTATTCAACCACAATAACAAAAAAGCAAACCCGTCATAGATTTTAACTTAATTGAACATTCTTAAATAAAATGAATATCTTTCCAATGGAGAAGCTATCAGAAGTGCTTATAAATACAAACTATTCCTTTTAAAATCTACCCTAATCCTCATTACTATTTCACTTTGAATGAGCTAATTGTTATGTTTTAAAATTATAGAAGGATACTTACTTGGATATCTCTGCAACCATTCTGTAAGAATTATGCAAAGCCAAACAATGAATGAAATGTCTTTCTAACCTCTATATACATATACTAAAATGATGTACTTCATTGCGTTGAATACTTCATTTATTTAGCAAAAAGTCAATTCATACTGTGGACCTAGAAGAGTCTGATTTACCCCAATCCAGATACCTTAAACATAAACATTCAAGTCTAGAATGTCCTTTGGAGTATCTTTTGGCTGTCCTCAGCAATCAGATTGATTGTCACTGCTGACTGAAGGAATGTGCCTGAAAGATCTCTCTCTCTTACTCTCTTGCTCTCTCTTCTTTTCTTCTTTCTTTCCTTCTTTCCATCCTTTCTTCCCTCCTTCCAATGGATTGGGGACTTTGCAAATCCCCAGTTTCTTTCTTTCTTTATTATGTGTCACATATGCACACATAGGTACAGTTCTTAGGTTTTTTATTTCTTTTCTTGGTCTTTTTTTACTGTAATTCATAGCTAGCTGTATCAGAGTTGTTCTGTGGATTGATTCATTAATACCTGTAAAGTATCCAGCACAGTGCCTGGCAAATAGGAGATAATCTCCTTAAGTTATCTCATAGTATGTACTCCTCCTATTTTAGTTTGTTCTGAGATCCAGTAATTACATTAAGAAATGTAGTCTCTGTGTCACAGGAAAAAATAGCATATTCAGTCAACCACATCTTTCTTTAAATTGATGATTATCAGTTGGCCTAAAAAGTTGAGTGTCATTAGAACTATTTGGCAATAAGCACTAGGTAAATAAATTCACATTCCAAATTACAGACTTAAGGTACTGCTTTGGAAAAACAAGTTTATGACTTTTGACAGTCTCACCGTGACATTCTCATCTTAGACACAGTAGAAAGTAGTTTTATGTGATTAACCTCACGATGAGCTATAGATACCACATACATTAGATTATATTTCATTTTTATTTGCCTCTATTATAACCTAACTTTGATAATAATGATGGTACTGATTATGAACTGCCAAAAATTTAGAACTCAAAATGACTGAAAGTCTTTGGTTGGAAGCTTCAAACGTTTCTTCCTGGGAAATTTAAATTTCTTGTGTTTTATATTCCTTTCTATTTTTGCTTTCCCCATTAAAGTCATCTATTTTTCTCTAAAAAGAAATGTGCAGCTTCTAGGAACACAATCTTTTCTTCATAATGAGCAGCAGGAAATACCATGTTATTTCTAGCAAAAAACAGTAGAGGTGACTCGATGGTTTTGTTTAATACTGCTTTAAAAATGGACATACTGCTTGCCATGAAAGTGCTAGAAAAAAAGAGGACTCCACTGTAACTGCTATTGAAAATTTCAGAGGCAGACATCCCAGAATAATAGGCCGTGTGTGCTTTGTTTTTCAGTGAGCCCGACAAATCTGTCTCAATTTAACCTTCCTGGGCCCAGCATGTTGCGCTCAAACAGCATCCCAGCCCAAGACTCATCCTTCGATCTCTACGACGACTCCCAGCTTTGTGGGAGTGCCACATCTCTGGAGGAGAGGCCACGGGCCATCAGCCATTCAGGCTCATTCAGGGACAGCATGGAAGAAGGTAGGCATCGGGGGAAATAAAGATGAAGTTACTTTAGTTAACTCAGACATGAAAACTACACTCACATCACAAGGATTCCCTCAACAAAGTAAATAAGTATAACTCTCACTTGGGAGCCCTGAAGCTTGAAGAAATTTTAGTCTGCATTAGCTTCTGTTTCTTTCTGTATTTGGAAATATGCCAGAAATTGTTTCGATTAATACTTGGCTATAGAGCAGTTCAGAGTAAGTCTGGTGTTCTCATACAGAAATCTGTGTAATTTTAGAGACTATTTACCCTGGTGTGCCAAATATCCAAGTGACTGTTTTGTTTGACACCTCAGTTTAAAAACCATAAAAGATACATAAACCAGAAAAAATTCTCTTATGAAACAACCACAAGCTGCCGACTTTTATTCTCAGAAACTCCCTCTGGTGTTAGTTTTTATTATCATATTATCTTAGAATTCATATTGGGCCTGCTTTTTGCTTTATAAGTTACATTTCCTTATCCATTACATTAAGATTCTCACCTGACCTAATAAATGTCTTTGTAGTTGTAAAGTTCTACATGAATACTTTATAACAAAAACTCTTTGAAAAACTCAGGAGGCTTAATTGATTTTCAAATGTACGTAATTTTCTAAACTGTATAACCTCAAATGTCAAACTTGATGACAACATTTGAGAGATTTTCTTCTTTGATTTAATGAATGATTTTTAAGTACCCACACAGGAAAATTGTGGCACACATATTATAAAGCATATCAGCTAAGGATAAAATAGAGGTAAACAGAGAAGTTCAAATAGATTAGAATAAAATCAGACGTGTAATCAGCCCTACTATCCTAGTCCTTAGTAAGTCTGTATAAAAAAAGGGACTCTAGATCTTGAAGCATACCAAGGGTTTAAACCTCTGGTCATCCACTTATCTGTGGTATGAACATGAGCTAGTTTTGTAACTTTATTAGTCCTGATTTCTATATGTGTAATTTCTAAGGATGAAAACAGAGTCAAGAATAGTTCTGTTCCCTTCTCTTTCCCCTTCCTACCTTCCTATTTAAAGTATCTTCTGACTGTAATTGAGGTAGCTGTGAAAGTTGACTCCTGGTTTTCAGGTCACCGCTGTACATTTATTTAACACGCTGGCACTAAATCAGTTGACCGTAGTTGCCACTGCCTTTTGGGATATTAACCAAACCACTGAATTCACCATGACAGGTAGTGAATTCTACCCTGAGGGTCTGCTGATTGCTTCAAGTGTAGACAAAATGTAATTAATCTGAAATGTAAAGTCATCACCTTTCTGAAATGGTTCTTTCACAGACAGGCCTCTTATAATACTGGAAAAATGATTTGCTAAGCATACTGATGGCTTTCTAGGGTGCTTCACTGACAGAGCAAATGCTCTTTATATGCTGGGAAATTCTGGCCTTCCATGTATGAGAATTAAATAATCTGAACTGTTGAAAGCCAGCCCCAGTGGGCGAGATGGCTTTTTGATGTCTATACATTGAATACTGAATTATTATAATTCTTAAATTATGCTCTAAAATAAAGGAATTGTTGGACAGGAAATGTAAGGGACTTTATTGATTCCCTGCCCAGTGCTCACAGTGAAAGATGAGGAAACTGAGCCACAAACTTTAAGGTTATAGACCTAAGCAGCAGAAAAAGGCTAAAAATGCGATCTCCTGATTCATCGTCCACCTTCCTACTGATGCACCATATGCTAACAGTCTAAGTTCACACCAGTGTTATTAGAAGTTGAAAGAATGTGCTTTTGTTTAAAGATGACTAGCATTTTTCACACCTCACAGAGTGATTTGCTCAAGCTAGGACTCTGGGAGCCGTCCTTTATTCCGCTTTTGACCCACATCAGTTTTAAAGAGGTTCTTCCTGGTGTCTCTCAAAATCATCCCTTTATTTTCATCCCAACTGCCTCTATCCTACACACTTTTCCCGGTCCTCTCCAGACCAGGTCGTGAGCACCCCCAGGTGCTTTTGTAGTACCCAGAACATTGCTCTTAATAGTATTTATATGACCCTGTTGTGATTATCTTTTTAGTTACGTATCTTTCTACTTTTTGGGCTCCTAGGATTGTGGCATTCAATTTTACAGTCCCAGCATCTAGCAAGGGCCTGTCACATTGTGTGCGTTTGACTAATGTTTATTTAATGGATGAGTAAGCAGAAATAACCTTATATTATCCCACAATGAAAAGAGGAAGAACTTTTCTACAAATATTATTAAGCACAATTTTATCCACCTTTTGGGCTTAATATTGTACATTGGACTTGCAGAAATATAAATCATTCTGTTAATTGTTTAAGATTGGTATTTTGATGCACCTGCCTAAAAGACAGTATGCAATTTCCATCCTTAATTTCAATGAGACACTACCTTGAAATAAGAAGTACTTTCTTTTACTAAAATTATGAAGGAAACCATACTTCTCCATTAGAATGGGTATAATCAGCTCATCACAGATAATGTTGGAAGAGCTTGTTTCCCTGAAAGTTTATGGAGAAAAAAATTGAAAATGGATCTTTGTTGTATAAAAATGAAATTAAATAAAATACATAAAGTTTTTTTAAAGTTTAAACTTTCATGGCAACTTTAGGTGTCCACGATTTTCGGATTATTTATTATGTGGGAGTTTACTCTAGTTTTCAATACGTGCAAAGCATGCTAGAAGGGCTTGCACTTGTCAGTTCTTCTCTGTAATGTGGTGGAGGAGGTACTTTAGGGACCTTTCCATGGCTCAACATTTTCGATCTCTAAAAAATGACAGCAGACTTGTTCTCAGATTCTTATGTTATTTTTATTTCCTTAATCACCTATTCTTCACTCTTCAGTAAAGGTCTGGTGGTTCTGAGCAGACTTCATTACTTCACCTCTTGTTCTTTTTTGCTTTCTTCAGTTCATGGCTCTTCATTATCACTGGTCTCCAGCACTTCTTCCCTTTACTCTACGGTAAGTGTTGACTGTTAAGAAAACGCTTTTGCCTTTGCCAAGCACACAAATGGTTAAATAGGTTGGCATTTACACAGAAGCCGCGCAATTAAATAAGGGTATACTCTAAGCTCCTGCATACTGATAAGGTGGTGGGTGCTCTCCCAGCCCTTCTATGGCTCATTTGTATGTGCTTCCACTTGACTTTTATGTACTCATTGTAATCAATGAGCGGATAGAAAACTGAATCTCATAAAACCCGATGGGCTATGACTCGGAATCCCTGAAACCATGTATGATGATCCACCATAATCTTATAATACTGACTACTTTTCCTTGTTCGGTTCCCTGAGCCATGACTGGTAATTGTTCTATGGTATCTTCTCCATTTTCTTTCATAAGTTCATTTTTTGAGAACTTATGGGTAAAAGCGTAAAAGGCTTGGTGACTTTTTAAACTGTATCTTCTGAAAGAGTGTGATTTTAGAAACTTCATTTCTTAAGAGAGGAATGCCAGTGTATCAGCGTATTTTCCCAATGTGTGAAATTGTATTTTGTTTTTGCCAAGATGAGTCTTCTGTCCACTTATTAAAATTTCATCATTTTCAAAAAGTCTACAGGCAGTTACGTTTTACGAAAAGTTTCCTTCATCCTAGGTTAGAGCAGGGTATATTTTAGTTGATGAATCTCACTGAGTCTTGAGCACTATGAATAATCCCTAATCCTGTATCGAAAGGTTCATGAAAAGTTCAAGGCCTCAGCTGTCACTGAATAATTAAGCATTAAGGGCAATACTAATTTTTTCATTCGTTTTCATTAAGTTCAAATGTTATGGCCCTCTTTTTATATTTATTGCTTTAAAGTGTTACTCAAGATCAGACTATCATTAGCAGAGGCAATATTTTTCTTATCATTTCTCCTTTTAATGATTAACATTGCCAATCGATTCTATGAATAATGAAATCACTGTTAGTGTTTAGGTACATCTGCTGTTTTAGGCAAACGGATAAAGAAGTGAGAAATGTAAAAATGTATCGGAAAAAACACAAAGAAATATGTCATGTTCCTCCCATTGGGCCAATGCCACTGCTTGACGGGAGATATATTCTGACTTAAACCCTTGCAATTGAAGTCTCTATATAACATTAAAAGATGCAGCATCATTATAGTCATATTTTAAATATATAAAAAACAATATTTGGATAAGAAACTACCTTCATGAAGCCTGAGAAAAACTCAAGAAGAAAAAGAGCATGGGTTGAGGAAAAACAGATGGCTAATTAGTATACAAGAGTCTAATAGACCTTTCTGTGATAATAAAATTATTCTATACCTGTACTAGATTATACAGTAACCACTAGTCACATGTGGCTATTGAGTATTTGAATTGTGTGTGGTATGACAAAGGAAGTGCATCTTTTATTTTAAGTAATTTGATTTTATATAGACACGTGCCTTGTGGCTGCTATACTAGATATTACAGGTTTACAGGGAACAAAGGAGATACATTTAAAAAATTATAGATTTATAGGAGCAGATGTCAAAATAATAGGGTTAAATTAGAAAGTATAAATGAGAAGTATTAAGAGTACAATATGAAATAGGCACAGAGATGAAAATAAAGAAACTATACACACATATTTATGTGATGAAATAGACCCTCATGTTAAGTGTGAAAAGAATGGATTAGGTGATCAAATCACATGAGAAGGTGATATTATTAGGAAATTAAGAAATTTAAATAGTTCTGTTGGAAATGACAGAAATTATATAATTGAACTGACAGCCTGTAGTAAGACAATTAAAATAAACGCATATATGGAGGAGTAATAAAGAGAAAAATCACAGGTGATAGAGGAGTCATTTCTGTCTCCAGTCCCCCATTATCATGCACTGATAGTTAATTGGCAATGAAAAGATATCTGTGAAAGTGCTTTTCAAACTATGAAGTGAAAAGTCAATTTATCATTTTTCTTCATGCCTCCTTAAGGACTCAGGACAAAGGATCAGTTGATTTACATTTTTGCCTGACTCTATCAGGAGTTATTGTGTGACATCAGGCAAGTTGCTAAATTTCTTTGGACTGTACCTGCAACGTGAAGTTGGCAAACAGCAGCCAGATCTAGCCCATCTGCCCCAAGGGATTTCTGCAATAGTTAGAGAAGATAAGGTTCATTACATACCATAAATTACAGAAAATTATAAACTGCATGGGAGCACCATTTATATCATAGTCTTTGTGATTTGCACCTTTTGAAGTTATGCCATGTGCAAGCAACACAGTTGTGCATGATATCCCTTCATAAAATAATTAGGGAACTTGCCGGCGGTCCAGTGGTTAGGACTCCGCACTTCCACCGCCAGAGGCCTGGGTTCAGTCCCTGGTTGGGGAACTAAAATCCCGCAAGCCACGCGGTGTGGAAAAAAAAAAAAATTAAAGTGTTTAGGGGAAAAAGATTATTATTTTTTTTAAAGGACTATTAGACACTCTTTGCTATTATGAGGCAATATACTGCTCTTCCTAACCATAAATATAAACAGTCTTTAACACCATCATTTATGCAACTTATAGAATTATGTGTTTTGATTAAAAATATTAAACTAGGGCTTCCCTGGTGGCGCAGTGGTTGGGAGTCCGCCTGCCGATGCAGGGGACACGGGTTTGTGCCCCAGTCCAGAAAATCCCACATGCCGCGGAGCGGCTGGGCCCGTGAGCCATGGCCGCTGGGCCTGCGCGCCTGGAGCCTGTGCTCCGCCAACAGGAGAGGCCAACAGCAGTGAGAGGCCTGCGTACCGCAAAAAAAAAAAAAAAAAAAATTAAACTAACAAAGATGACTTGTTGTAAAGAACATTTACCTGTCAAATTACAATATAATAAATCCAATTGAAAGGATTATTTCTTCACATATAACTCTTGAAGTCTCTACCAATTATTATTTGGTAAAATTTTCCAAAGTACCTTGTTATAAAGCTGAGTAAATCATCTTACAGAATTTTTGAGCAGAAAGATCCAGGGAGATTACACACTGGTTGGAAATCACAGAGCCAATCTGACCTGCCAAGCTGTTACCTTTGGCAAGCTTTGAGTTTGTATGTTTGTTTTTAAATCTAAGCCAACACTGAAAAAATATGGAGTTTTACCTAAAAATTCAAATTTCTCAGTTCCTTTTGAAAGTAATCGGAATATCTAGCAACACGGAAATGAGATTCCTCCAGGTTTACAGCATCGCCCCTTTTCGATGTTGGCGTGTGAATTCAGGCAAGACCCAGCCTCCACCAATTCTCTTCCTGACACTGAAGCTGAGTTTGCACTGTTAGTTATTACTGTGCTGTTGCATTTATTGCAGGAAAGAAATACTCCTCAGTATCCATATCTATATGAAAAGTGGGGAAAACAGATAACCTAGGAAGGCTGTGTAATTTTTTTTTTAATACCCAGGGCTCTTTTTATTCTTTGTATGTCTAGTCCTGTTAAACATTTAAAATTTTGATCCTTGCAATAGGTGTTTTCTGAGTGGCTGTATATTAAAAATTGTATTGAACCCGTTTTGTACTTGGAATCTAATTTGTATTGATTTAATAAGAGTGAGCGAGGGCTTAGTTAGTTCATTGTGGCGCCCTTCAGCATATTTCCTAACACATAGCTAATACTAAAGTAAACATTTTTTGATTAGTAAATTTGAAAGGATGAATGAATGGCCAAGTAATGGCTTACAGAATAAAGAATCATCTAATATATTTTTATTTAGGCAAGGTGTTTTATATTGTTTACCACCCTTGAGGACATTGGGCCAGCTTCAAAACCATCATTTAAAAATGGCAAGTAATCATATTCCATCATAATGTCATCAATCCATGCCTAACCCGCTGAAAGAAATATTAATATTCTGGCTCATTGCTTCAACTTTATGGTAACACCTACCCAGTGTTGCTAACCACAGGATATGAAAGAAGGCAAAGATTAAAGAAAAAGTTAGTTCTGAAAAGTCAGCAAAGAGAAAGTCATTCTGTACAGTATATATAGAATTAATATGTGATGGTTATGCATGTAACTAGTGTAACTTATTCAGGGCTTTTTTAATGAAAAAATGCGATGACTGTCTTTCTTGACTATTTTTTTTAAATAGCATACAATGCTCTTTTCAATATGCAAGTTACTTACTGAGTATCAGTTCTGTATAATCCTAGCAAGCCTAGAAGCAGGATTTGGACAGAATAAACTGGCAGTAAATATGCAAAATACCAGGGAAACCAAATAGTCAAAGTTAATCATGCCGTATGTCTCAAGGCAAACAACCTCCAGCTTTTGATCCATGAAATTTTTATCTTAAAATTCCTTCATTCTGTCTGATTCAAAAATCAAACTTTATATGAAACATTGAAATTATTATAACTTAAAAATATTGAATCTTCACTTTAAAAAGTTGAGATATAAAACATTAAATCTTTATGTCAGAATTTGTTTTTAAAACAGTTTTCTTATAAAGGCTATTAGGATTCTACTAGTTAACCACTCTTCATTTAACCACTATATTAATAACTGTACATATTTTTTAGGAATAAAGAAAATATAAGATAGAAAAAAAATCCAGTTTAAAAGAGATGCTTATGCATAAAAAATATCCTGAGGGTTATTTTACTTTGTTTTAGTTTATGTTTTCTGGAGGAAAAGAAGAGATAAAAAATGGTTTAGGTACTTCTGTGTCAATTAATCAGGAAATGTCTCGAAAGGAGAGATAGGAGGTAGGAGATTGTTTTTCAGCTTTGGATCTGCTCAAGGCAATGAACAGACTTGTAACGTTCAGCAATATTATGCATTCTCCAGCTTTTTCCAGAATGAGGGAGCTTCCCAAATACAATGGCGCACATAATTCATTTTCTGGCATTTTGCAGCCCAACATGAAGAAGAAAAACAGAGCTAGGAGTTTTCTACAGCTGAGGCCAAAACACCCCTCAAGGTCCTGCAGCAGTGCTCATTTCCATTATCTGTGGAGCCAATGTTTGTCAGCCACTTTTATCACTGCCTTACCACTGGGGGTTTTAATGTTTTGCTGACTTGGAGCCCAATAAACTTATTTAATGATCATTAAGAAAAGCAAATAAAATAGAAACTAATCAGCAGATTTTCTGTGGTTGTCAATATTTTTCCTCTAGTCTTATTTGGCATTCTTTATGATCTATATATCACAGAATAAATTTCCGACTCCTAGGTCTTGGCTAAAAATCTCTGTGATTTCAGAGTATAAATTTCCTAAAATCTGTATGAAAAAAAGATCTACTCTATTATTTTTTTCTGCACTCATATTTTTTAAAGTATAATTTTATACCTTCTTTTGTTTATGGTCTGGATCTTAGGGTAACACCATTTTTTAATTCTATCCTTTGCTTTCAAGACATAGTACATATCCATAAATCAAATAACTGATATTTTTAAAATACCATTAGGTTTATATATAACGAAATATTCATTTGCAGTCCTAAAGGTTCCTGTTTTTACTGTTTTAATTTAATAATATCATATTTTACCATGTTCTTATGTTAGACCAAAATAACATTTTAAATACACAGTATAATTATTTTATTCTTTTATACTTGTAGAATGAATTGACACTAATTATTTATAGTTAAATTCTTTTTCCTTTTTTTTCTTTTACAGGCTGAAGAAAAGGCTCATTCAGAGGTAAAAACCTTGTAGTATTTTTACATTTGACTGCTTTCGTTTACATTTATGATGAAATGAGTGTTTCGACCACTAGAGGGCTCTATGATACAACCCATAACTCTCCAACACTGCTAATAGAAGTGACCCAGCTAGTGATAAATGGTCTTAGATATTTCCTCTTAAAAGAAAATGTAACGAAGTTTTTAGAAGCAAACTCTTTTCTCATGTTCTAGCTTGGAGTCTTAAATCAACATCTAATAAGCTGTCTCTAGCACTTACAAATCTTTGATGGATGAATGAATGAATGTGTGGTCTATTATAGTCTCTTCCCCCACTGCCTGTTAGACTAAGTGAATAGGATTAAGGCAAGTATTGAATTTGAGGCACTAGGCCGCCACAACACAATTTACCAGTATCCCAGCCCATCTACTGTTTGGTGCCAGGACTTTGCTTCTTCTAATCACTTGATGTATAGTGTAGTATATTGTTCTAATCACGTACATTTCACAAATATTTCATTGCAATCACGTACAAATCAGATTGCAGCCTGGAGAGAACATTATTTTTCTTTCCCTTTGTATAAGAGCTGTCCTGGCCAAGGAGAGCAGGGAGACTTTAATTAGGCCTTTATTCAAGGTGTGCTAATGACTATTTGATTGGTTTTACCATGAGCAAGGAAAAATGCATTGGTAACAGCCTATGCAAAGGAATTCTGCCCTTTGAAGTTTTATTTTATTAGACTTTTAAAGTAAAATTTGTGCTGTATTTTTAAAAAATTGAAAAAGTATAAATTATATCAATTTTATCTTTATAATTGCTAGACCAAAGAGTAAATACGGTTTTGAAAAACCTAAACTATTTACATCTCACGAACATGGCAATCGACCACTGACCGCAATATGTATAGCTACTAAGGCATAGAAATACCACATCTGTTTGTCATATTAGTAGTTATCCGCCTCCCCTTTAATTATTTATGCCCCATAGTAGGTTATGGTTCTTTTTTAATGATTTATATTACTTTAAGTTTTCCTAGATTCTATTTTAAAGGAAATCTGATCATGTAATAGAGACTATTAATTTGAGAAAGCTCTTTGAATTTGTATTGTTTTAAGAATAAAATAGATGTTCTCTGCTTTCTGGAACCATTTGCGGTCATCATTTGAATGCAGCTCAAATGCTCTTTGGGTCTGGGTGTATCTCTTTTTTTAAAGGACAGGAGTCAAATGGAATCACATTTACTAAAATTATGTAAATGTCCCCTGTCTCTAATTCCAGTTTAAAGTTTAGTTCTTTTTTAGAGTCTTTTCAGTATTTGCCACCATTTCTTCTCCACAAAAATCTAATGGGTAGGAAAAAAAAAAAAAAAAGACAGTTAATGAACTGTGTCAAGAATGCTCTTTCAAACTAAGGTAGTGTTTTGAAAGTTTAACTACAACAATAGAAGACTTGTTTTTGAAGAAATGAGAATCATCAGAGTAGAATGTTTGGCACCTAAGTAACTAAAATCCCTTGAGACCAGAAGTATACTTGTAGACTTAGTCTCAATTGCTTATGAATATCTTAACCTTACTAATCACTGTCTATATTTCACGGAAACATGAAACATGCAGATTAAACTGTGGAAAGTGCTTAAATTAAAATTTTAAGTATGATATATACTCTCATCTTTTTCTGGTTCACTTTTATTTGAGTGTGGACCTAACCAAACAGGAAAACATTTTAGCATATTTATGTTGGTGGTTTATCTAGCCGTTTTTACAGTATTACTGATTTTTCCCCTTTTTTGAAACTATGGATAATCTGTAGCAGCATTTCTGCCCAGAGCTCATAGTAACTCACTGAAAAAAGGGCATTATAACAAAGACTTGGGAAGGCTTCTCTAAGTGTTAGGAATTAAAACTCCAGCCAATAAAATTATTTTCAAATATGGAATCATTAAATGTTGAATTGGAGCCAACTTTCAGTGACTGCAGGATATTCTACAGCTTCTGAGAAGTTGCCAAAGTATAGGAAATAAAAATAAACGTACAAAAAAATGGATAGAAAAATAAAAAGACCCAGAAAAAATATATATGTATATTTACTGGGGGTAGGATGAGCTAATTATAGTATTGGCTTTTTTGGATTGAATTCTTAGTTTTAAGTTAAAATCTACTAGCGTATTGATTTGATTTTTTTTAAAATTACATTCAGCAAATCCATAAACTACGGAGAGAGCTTGTTGCATCACAAGAAAAAGTTGCCACTCTCACTTCTCAACTTTCAGCAAATGTAAGTCACTTTTGATTTTTTTTGATATATTAAAACAGATGTTTATATAGTAAATGGAATAATTTTAGTAACAGACTCACTAACTTTAAATGTCCAAAATTATACAGACTTTAGGTCACTAAATAGTGGGACTTTCCTGCACGCTGGGTAATCAAACGTAAATCCACATTGATGAGGAATCACAATGTGGTTAAAGTGGCTTTTTGTTTCATGTAAAGTTGGAAACATTAGTAAAAGCTACAAGTCTTATTTCTTTTCTTATTTCTCATTGTTACCAACGCCCAGCCCCACATACGTAAGACTTTCTTCAGCTCCAAGACAATGAGGGGTTGACAGTGATTAACTGTGGAGTATAAAAAATTCTTGTGCCCTGTCTCCTTCAGCACAATTTATTGGACAATTAGTTAAGCAGCCGGTTAATTCTCTAAATGTGGGTTCCTTAGCTGTATTATAAATGAGCTAGAGTTCTCTCAAAAACCTTGGTAGCCTCCTTATAGCAGTTAAAGCAGCTGAGGATCGCAAAAAATGATGATGGCAAAAACCATCAGTTATATTAACATTTACTGAAGATCCTTCAGTGTGCCTGGAGTATACTCAGAGTAGGAGCAGAAATAAAGGCGAACATGTGGCATTGTGCCTGACCCTAGGGAACAACAGTGTTAGAAGCAGCAGTGAGGGGTGAGGAAGCTCCCGCTATTTTGCCATATGTCCTGACACCTTCACTCAACATCAGTCTGCTCACTTCCACCGGGTGGCTTTGGGCCTGTTCCTGCCTCACCACTCTGCTCTTCGTGGAGTTCTTCCATCTGCTCAGCAAAGCTTAACACAGCAAGAGTGAGCAAATGTGGGCTCACTGGGTATGATTTAAATAAGAGATTTTTTTTTTTTTTCGGTACGCGGGCCTCTCACTGTTGCGGCCTCTCCCGTTGCGGAGCACAGGCTCCGGACGCGCAGGCTCAGCGGCCATGGCTCACGGGCCCAGCCGCTCCGCGGCATGTGGGATCTTCCCGGACCGGTGCACGAACCCGTGTCCCCTGCATCGGCAGGCGGACCCCCAATCACTGCGCCACCAGGGAAGCCCTAAATAAGAGATATTTTAAGAATAAAAGTTATTGTGTAATATATTGGGTTGGCAAAAAGTTTGTTTGGGTTTTTCCGTACCATCAATAACCCAAACGAATTTTTTGGCCAATCCAGTACCTTCCACAGTATATAAGTAAATCATTTCACTCACAATGCATTCATTTTAGCACTGTTTTTGAATTAACTTTATCTTTTTAACTTTGGGAGAATCAAATGAATTTGGGATTGGCTATATTTATTTTTTATAGATGTTGTCAGGGGATTCTTAAAATAATAGCAGGTTTTAGAGAACTGTTTAGACAATACTGGAAGAGAACAGTATTATTTAACCCATATTTTTTGTCTAAGAATAATTCTTTAATAGTTCAGAAGCCACTGTAAATTTTATACTACAGGCTATATGTATAGTAGTATAAAGCACTCTTGTCTAGATCCCTGAATTTGTACCCAGAGGACATATTGCAGTGTAAAAGCCGGAACACACTGGGTTGTGTTTGTCTGCAATGAGGAAGGCTCAATGACAGGCCCTATGCTCTGGATAGTAAAGACATAAATGTCTTGAACGATTACTCAGAGTTTTGTTTTATTTTGTAAATGTCTCTTGCATGGACTTATATATCAGTTGTTGGATTAATAAACAGCTGCTATACATAATGGAATTTGGGCTTTTACCCAATATTGTTTATACTGTCTCCATTTAAAAAGTAATACGGTTGACCCTTGAACAACACGTGTTTGAACTGTGCAGGTCCACTTATGCATGGATATTTTAAAAATCTGCATGTAAGTGGATCCACACATTTCTAAATATCTGCATATAACTGGACCCGTGTAGTTCAAACCCGTGTTGTTTAAGGGTCAACCATACACAATCCATGGTTGGTTGAACCCCTGGATGTGGAACTCACAGATGCAGAGGGCCAACTATGGGACTTGAGCATCCATGGATTTTGGTCCTGGAACCAATCTCCCACAGATACCAAGTGACAAATGTACGTGTATTTTGTATTAAAAAGAAAAACTGAAATTAAAAGAAGTGTTTAATAAAAGATATATATTCGTTTTTCCCTCTGAGATTCCCATTCCCATTCTTGGTTATTGATTTCTTGTGTTTCCTTTCAACATTGTTCTTCTGTATACCCCTGAATACATATATACAGAACACATTTGCAAAGGCTTATACACATACACACAGAAGGAGCCAAGTTCTAACATAGGAGGACAGTCCTGGGGGACAACTCAATGCCATTGTTTGGAAAGGTACCAAACATTTTACAGAGATGTCAGCCATTGGCTATCTGCCACTTCTCTCAAGTCACGCATGCCACACTATTTTCACTGTTGTGTTTTCACGACTATGGACTATGTATTCTCAGCTGGGCATTGATATGATCGTCAAAGAATGAATAGTGTTTCTTATGGTGGGAAAAAAAAGTACTCTTTTCTTTTTAAAGTTCTCTTCTTATGCATAAAGCACAGATATATACAGAGTACATAAACAGGTATCCAGCATATCTGTGATATTAAAATGGCCATGGAGGAAGGGGACAATTAGGAAAAAAAAAAAATCTATAATGTCTCTCTAGGGGGTGATAAAGAAAAAAAAGTGAGAAACATAAAATTAGAAAAATCGGTGCCAAATTGATACATTTGTTTAAAAAGTGCTAGTCTTGGAAAAACTATCCAACTATCTCCAGCCTTCCCTGTCCACATCTTTGTTATCATTAGTAGTACATTTTGCGCATGGATGGGAGCTTAATATATATGCTATTTGGTATGTTCTTCTTCTTCTTTTTTTTTTTTTACTTCATAATGCATTTTAGAAATATTCTCAAATCACCTCAGACCCACACAGAAACCTGTACATAGCAGCTTTATTTTTTAATAGTGCAAAAATTGGAAACAACCAAAATGTCTCTTAATAGGTCCATGGATAAACAAACTCCGATAGATACATCCATACCATGGACTGCCACTCAGCAGTAAAATTAAATAACTATTAATACACACAGCAACTTGGATGGATCTCAAATGCATTAAGCTTAGTGAAAAAAAGACCAATTTTAAAAGGTCGCATACTATATAATTCCATTTATTCAACATTCTCAAATGACAAAATTATAGAAATGAAGAACAACTTAGTGGTTGCCAGGGTTTAAGGAAGGTGGTCACCTCTCTCCTGAGAGTGGGTGTAACTAAAAGGGTAGCAATAGGAAGAGCTTTGTGGTGATGAAAGGTGGTTATTTACATGTGTGAATCTTCATATGTGTACCAATAATGAATTTCTGGTTTTGATATTATACTATAATTTTATAAAATGTAACTATTGAGGCAAACTGAATAAAGGGGTACAAGAGTCCTCTCTGTACTCTCTTTGAAACTTCTTGCGAATCTGTAATTATTTCAAGTTTAAAAATTAAACACCTAAAGATCTATCACAAATTTTTTAAATTAAATTTAATTTAAAATTTTTTAAAGTGATGTCTAGTTTTTAATTTCTTGGGAATTTGAATCTTATTTCACCATTTAGTGCTTTTTTTATTTGGTGGTGATATGGATTGTTATAGCTTTTTACCATCAGATAAATGTATTGCTGAAACTGTCAAAAGATAAAAGTCAGAAGATTCAGGTAATGAAGATATATATTATCTTCTATTCTTTTACAAAGCAGTTTATCAAAATTTACTTTAAAACTATTGCAGTAACTAAGAACTTGTGTAGGAGGATGCCTGTATAAATGTTTATAAAATAATTTTAAGGTCAGTCCTATTTTAAACATTTAATAGTATCATTATAATTACTAGGGATGGAGTCTTGTATATTTATGTTCCTTTGTATCTTTAAGGATATAATCTCCTTTACACATTCAGAAATTTGAATTATTTATAAGGCGCAAACCATCTTGAACTCATTCTCTTTAGCACTTAGTTTAAAATGTCACTTTAGATTCAGTGCACCATTATGTCATCAAAGGATTTACTTGAGAAAACACTTGGTTTCTCAGTTCTAAGAAATACTGCATTTAAATTTCATTCAGAGTGTGTTTCACGTCATTGCCTCTGAGTTAACATCTGTTGATGTATGTAATATATGCATATATTTTAATATACTTGTACAGAAATGAAATTAATTATAAGACTGAAAAATTTTTCTGTCGAGTTTCTTCAATGTAAGTGAAAAATTTTTTTTAATCTTGTACATTTCCTGTTTGGAGGTAAAGATATGCCTTTTATTTATTATTTTATTCAGACCACGAGTAAACTTTTTACTTTTTGGTGAAATGGGATCACTACAATGACCATTGTTGTATAGAAGTGTAATAGCCATGATTTATAAAGACAAACTACAATGTTTGGTTCTGTAGAAAATATCATTAACTGTTATTATTATCATTTATTTAGTAATTATTTTAAGATCCAGCTATTCAGTTTTACTCAATATATGAATAATTCTATCAGGACTTAATTGGTTTTCCTTAATTTGGGCTTTTGGGGTTTTTTTTCTTTTTGTAATTGATGTGTCACATGTCTGGACCTGGCAGCATGATTATATTTTTATGGAGTCCAGACAATAATCTGTGTTTTAATATTTAAATTTGAAACATCTGTTTCTCTGCTTTTTCTCCCCCTTTGTTAAAAGGGGCAGTGGTAAGTCAGAAAGTTATTCAGTCAGCTCACCTCTCGTTTGCCTGACAGAATATGACCTCCATTCAGTAGAAGGTACGCTGAGCCTTTCCCTCCCCTTGTGAAGTTCTCTGAGCAGAGCTGCAGAAAGCCTGGGAAGCCTCTTTATAGAGCTGTGTCCACTAGGATGTCTGGAGAAAGGAGAGAGGGTATGTTGGCCAGCGCTATTGCCTGGCCTTCTTTGAATCAATACCCCACCAACAAACAGGAAGAGAACAGGAGCCCCACAGTCCAAGGCCCCCGGGAATGTATGGTCACATCAGACAGTAAGCCAGGTGCCCCCTGGCCTCTCACCCATACCTTCATGCTGCCAAGCCAGGTGGGATGCATTTAATGTATTTCTTACAAATCTCAGCCCTTAGGTAATCTGGAAATGGGCACTAAGGCTAGTTATTGCTACCACTTTTCAAAAATATCGCTGAATGAATGTGTAACCAAAAAAAGTTTATTTTGTTTTTTGTGTGTTTTGTTTTTTTGCCTTTCAGTGCAGAAGTCTTCTAACCATAGATCTCTCAGGTGTTATTTTCCTTGGGATTGTGTCCTATATCTTTGCTCTATTTAATATTTTTATATAGTCTGGCAGTTACTTTTGTTTTTCTGCATCTCCTTTAAGGGAAAACTATTTTGCACATAATTAACAATGACAGACACTGAAGGGACAATTTTATACAGTAAAAGAAATATGAAATCTTATTTATGATAGTTTCAGAGTCATTTTCAGTTCATCTAACTATTGAATTTCAAATGTAAAGTCATCTATTTCTCTCTGTCTATCTAATCTGTCTGTCTATCCCCATATACATCTATGTAAAGAGTATGTTTTATTTGGTTGATGGGCTGTCACTGAATTCTGAATGAACAAATGCAATGCAGGCATTTTTCATAATGATATTCCATCTTATTTTTTAGTACCACAGTTTTTTACATGTCTATTCAGATTATGTTATGTGATTCCAAAACTAAAGACAATATGTACTAAAAATATTTTCCCTTAACTAGTATTCAGTCTTGTCTATTTTACTACCTTCACAGACTTCACCTAACACAAGTAGGGAATATTCATCAACATATTGATACAACTTTACTGTGGCTTGAAAATTATGCAGCTGCTAAGACAAAAGTCAGAACCATGTAAACTATGATTAACAGTCCCCCTAAAAATCCACAGTTCTTTTAAAGTTATCATTTTACAAAGTTTTTAGACAAGATATATTTTCCTATAGTTTAATCAGTCTTACATTCCATTTTTTTCTCCAGTAAGGTGACAAAGATTATCACTGGTATAAATGCCTTCCTTTATTTTACCTATTGTAGTGCCTTTCCATGAATCCAATTGGTGCGAAAGTTGCCCTTTTATTAACTTCAAAGTAACAAAGCTATTATGATAAGCTAAGTTAAGGGGACATAAACTTAAAGCAGCATTTCACAATCATACTTTTAACAAACTTTTCACGGAGAACAATGTGACTCAAATTAAAATGTTCTTTTGTAACTAGTTATATATGTTCTTGTAAATAATTAATGAAGAGCAATTTTCCAAAGATTGAAAACTGACCTTCTAATGGTGAACATTTTATATTTACTCATAGATACCAAATACAAGCAATATATTTGTGCAGCCTGTTCTTCACAGTCCTGCTTTCTTTGTCATATTTTTAATTCCTATTAAACTGATAAAATACGCACAGCTGGTAAAATGAAGCAATTTTCTACAAGTATATACATTCAAGGACTCATTGTCCAACAATTAAACCTTACAGTTGTTTGGGAGAATTGAAACTTTTCAATGTTATGTAGTCTTGCATTTCTTGTAGTGAATATTAACAAAGTTCTTCTATTTTAGAGGAAAACAAGCAATCTTAGCTTTAGAATTTAGTAACCCACTTTATCTTCATAGCAGGATTATTTTTAACAGTCTAAACTGGAATCAGCACTAATGGTCATCATGGACAAATAAGTTATAAATCACACAGAGCAGTGCTTTACAGCAAATTCTAACTCCTGCTGCACACCACATGGATGAATCTCAAAATACAATGTTAAGCAAAAGAAAACTGTCACCAAGAAAATCATGCCATGTGATTCCACTCGGATAGTTTTAAAAATAGGCCAAGCTAAAACATAGTGTTTAGGGATGCAAGCTTAGGTGGCCAAACTATATAGGGAAGCAAGAAAGTAATGATAACACAGGTCACTCTAGTGGTTATCTTTTCGGAAGGGAGAGGGGACAGAGATGAGGAAGGGGCAAGGGAGGACTTCCAGGGTCTTCAAATCCTCTTTCTTGACTTGGCTGCTGAGTGCATGAATATTCGCGACGATGAACCAGTGAGCTGTACATTTTCATTTTGTTCACCTTTAACATAGTGTGAAGGTTAAGTATAAGAGAAAGTGGGACATAACCTTATGCTAATTTCTGAGGGTACTAATTCTGATGTAATGACATTCCTTGTCACTGGAAAGGTTTTGAACTATTAGATACTATTTGTTTTTTTAAAAGAGTGTTATTTATCTGATTAAACCTGCTAACAAACCTTGGAGTACAGTTCTCAAGGTCGCGAGTATGTGTGTGTCTGAGAGAGAGGGAAAGGAGGAAAGAGGGAGAAGGGAGTGGAAAAGAATAGAGGCTTTTTTTGGTTATTTAAAAGAATTTTTTTATTGAAGTAGAGTTGATTTGCAGTGCTGTGCCAATCTCTGCTGTACAGCAAAGTGACTCAGTTATATAGAAATTCTTTTTTTATATTCTTTCCCATTATGGTTGATCACAGGATATTGAACAGTTCCCTGTGCTATACAATAGGACCTTGTTTTTTATCCATCCTATATATAGTAGTTTGCATCTGCTAACCCCAAACTCCTAGTCCTGCCCTCCCCCACTCCCCTCCCCCTTGGCAACCACAAGTCTGTTCTCTATGTCTGTGAGTCTGTTTCTGTTTTGTAACTAGGTGGGAAAGAATAGAACTTTACTTACTGATGGACTGGAGATTAATAGCATCTTCTATAAATCATCTTTCTCTATATTATAGTGTCAGGAAAACAAAGGCATCCCAGGATGAGCTCAGAGCTAGGAACAAAGACACCTTTGTATCATGATGCTAATGGAAGGGACTTGTACATTCTAGCTGTTACCAATAATGGAATAAACTTCTGGCTGTTACTAATAATGAAATAAACTTCTAGCGCCCTAATTCTTAGGACTCCTGTGATCCACTTGATAATAGGTACCTCAGCCTTTCAGCTCTGCTAGAGTTACAAGGCGATTTATTTTAATTGCAGCCTCTCACTCCCTTCTCTCAAAAAAATAATCTTTTGGCAAATTTTCCCCCACACATAGTTTATTATAGATGTAGGTTGTAAAACATTCTGTACTTGTATCTTTTTATGGATGCGATAAAATTGGAGAACATACCTGTGGTTCTACATCAAGCCACAGTGAGAGGTTGACGTATCTCTTCGTGCATAATATTCTGTGGGTCAAGCTGTTGCATGATAGCATGTCAATAGAAACTGGCCTATTTTAGAACTATAATAAGATTTTCAAATACTTCTTAATCGTAAGAGTTACGGTTATGTACTGCAATATGTATAATTCTCTGAGATTTAAAATAAAACCCCAGAGCCACAAAAACTTAAATAAAATATAACTGAATATTATTTCTAGCTGGCCTACCTACATTTCCTTAGTGGAAGGGAAAAAAATAGGAATAAAAGCCCTTTTTATTGAAAAGAGTTTGGAAAGTGAAGACAACTCTTTTCGATTCAATTCTTTGTTAGTGGAAAAAGAGGAACGACAATGTTATAGCTGTCAGCAGATTTCCGGCACTTGGAAGAGAGCATCATTTCAATAGAGGAGCTAACAATGTCTTCAAAGGTCATCATGCAGGTATAAGAATGAGGAACATTCGTCCATTGAGTATTGCCGCGACCTCCTCTTGGGCTTTGAGTCTAAAAACTTGGCAACTCAGAACTTTATCCAGTATTTTGGGTATCAAATCCTCCATGATGTGCAAGTTAGAAGGTGTTTTTATTTGCAAAATAGCATTCCCTTTCAGAAGTTGAACTCATTAAATGTCAAGATTGAAAGACTGATTTTTAAGCTGAGGTTTAGAAATAATAGATGAAGGTGTGTGTTAATGGAGAGTCAGCACTGAAAGCCAGACATGGCAGTCATAGTATTTAAAATGAAATTAAGCATTTTGTAAAGAGAAGGGTTTTCATCCATCCACATAAGGTTCTGACATTTAAGATATGTTCCTTCCGTTTTGTTCACAGGCTCACCTCGTAGCAGCTTTTGAAAAGAGTTTAGGGAATATGACTGGCCGACTGCAAAGTCTAACCATGACAGCGGAACAGAAGGTATGTTCAGGAATTGCCACTGGGGCTTGAAATAAGGTAGGAAGTTGCATAGGGTGTTTAAACAATACCTGAGATGCAGCTCCTTAGAAATAATACTGAGAAGATCCATTCTAAAGTAAATTGGAACAATGGCAAGATAATACGTTTTCTTTTTGGATTTTAATTTAAAGACTTATGATTCCGATTAACCTATATTGGAACACACACACACACACACGCACACACACACGTTCTTTTCAGGCAGTCTATTATTTTACTTCTGACTGGAACTATTGAAAGAATACCAAATGTTAAGAAAAAGAAACAGGAGAAGAGTTAGAATATTCTAGGAATAGTTTAACGCAGTTGATGAGAATTGCACTCTGACAAGAATTTTCACAAATTCATGGTCTATAAGCCCAGTTATAGACCATGGCTGTGATCTGAGATACTCATGAAGAAGGCCCGAAACAGAGGTTAGGGCTTTCTAAAGTAAGGGGCCTTACGTTACAGTATCCACGAGACAAGGAACAGTCCTGCATAATTTTGGAGTAACAAGACTAGTTGGCATCTGGGGATGCTGTCTTTGAAGTAAAGCTAAGCTACATCAAAAGCTTTAAAACAAACCTGAAGGATTTTATGGAGTAAAAGAAGGAATGGTTTAAAAAAAAAAAAAAAAAACCAACAGAGAATTTGGTTCACAAAGGCAGAAATATCAAAAGGTCCACACTGGATAGAAAGAATCTGGACACTTTCCATATGATGACCAGTAACTTACCTCCCTGCCATTAATTTGGTGGCCCTAACCTGAGTCCTTGGATGAGTGTCTAAAAAGTCTTTAAAATTGTGTGGAAATATCTGTAAAAATGGCATATGTGCATAATATGAGCAGATTTCCATGGTTTTCATCTAATTTTCAAAGAGATCCATATCTAAATAGTTTTGGATAATTTCAACTGATGTAGAATCAGTTCCTATGTCTTTCCATAGGAATGGCTTCGATTTTGGCTTCAGTTCTGTAAAGTATGGCTTTGGCTTTAAAGAACTAGCATGTGTTATTGAGTTTTGTCAGTTTACTACTTTTTTTAAAGTTAAAAAAACAAAACAAAACAAAACTGAACAGTCCAATTAAACCAAAAGAGAAAATCAAATATTCCTATAGTTGCCTGGTATAATTATAGAACTGTATTCTGTTTGCCCTTATCTTTCATTCTCCCATTTCGTAGCTCTCCCCTGCCCATGAAAGAGAACACTGTCCATCCCTGTCAAGCCTGTTCTGAAAGAGAAGATAACAAACTCCTTTGACCACATAAATTTTGTCTTAATCTTTTTGGGGGTGATACAATTTACCATTTCACTATGTAACATAAGAATTCAGCAAATAGGATTACAAGGCCTTTTTAAGGGCATTCAGGTGGGAAAGATTATAAATGTTGGAGTCCAGTAGCCTCAAGTTTGAATCTCGGTGAGGTCTCTCAAGAGCTGAAGAATCTCCCTTTCGTAACCCTCAATTTTGTCATTATAGAAGTGGGAGTTATAATAACTACCTTGTAGAATCATTCTGAGGAGTGAGATACTGTAATATGTCACAGGTAGTGGAAAGTCAACAAATGTTACCTTTCTTTATATTTCTCTCCTTTTTTTCCTTAAAAAATGTAAGAAACCAAATTCATCATTGGTCATATGCCAGGCATATTGCTAGAAATCATGGTTAGTATTTAAGTCTCAATATCTTTAAGAAGTCAAAATTTATATATTTTGCCTCTCCATATTTCCTTCAGCTCTTTTTTATTTGTAGGCAAATTTCTCGTAGAAATTGGAAATATATACATGTTTGTTAATTTATAATGTCTATGAAAAATTCCTGAATATTTTAGAATACATCTCCATAATACAAAGAATTGTATAATTGTTGCACATTATCCTTGAAGTAACATTGCCAAAATTGTAAAGTTTTCTCGGAAGATATCATGATGTCTGCAATTGCCCTTGCCATTTTTTTAACTGAAAGTAGAATGGTTGCTCTTTTAATTGAAATATGTATACACACAAAACGATGCTTATTTTATTTTATCAACATTAGGTTTTTTAACATTCACATTAGCATTGTATTTTATTAACAATGTTTATTTCATTATATTATTTATTTAACAATGTTTATTTTAGTAATCTGAGATTAATAACTTGCTTTTTTCCAGAGTGGTTTTGAGAATCTTATAAAGTTTATTGGATTATGATATAACACAATTCAATGACAGAATCTAGTGAAAACCAGTAGAGGGATGTATATAACAAGATGCTTGAGCCTAGGTAATTACCACCCCAAAGTAGAAATTCACTGAACTGAATTGATTCTCAAGGAAGCTAAGGCACAAAGGGAGATTGCTTGGCGTGTTTAGTTTTCATTTTCTGACCAGAAGAGCATAATTTAGATTGAAGAGACAAACTTTCAGACACTGAATTCAAGGACAAATTTATTGTAAAATTTCTTCAGTTAGGGTCATGAAATAACAAAAGACAAAATCTCTGTTCAAATAGACATTTCTCTAAAAGCTGAGGGCATAACATTTAATCGTATTTCAGGAAAGCCATTTTCTTCAGGGAGCTGAGATAAAAGGGCATATTGTTCTCTGGTGATCCAACAATCCTGGGAAAAAAGAGCAAAGAATATAAAGCAGAGGTTTTGAAATTCTGTTCTAGACTTCCAAGGTTCCTTTGTCCATTAGTCATGCACCAAAGTTATAATGAATTTCTATTGTGTATGAGATACTGTTCTAGCTACTGAGAATTCAGCAGTGAAATACACACACACATACTTATATCCTAGTTTATAACTGGTTATAATATAAAATAGAGTTTATATTCTCATAGGTGACAGAATATGATAAAAATATAATTCAACTATATGGGAATTTCAGGTGAAGATAAGGACTACTGAAAAATTTAGAGCTAAGAATGAGTATATTGGGAAGCAAGGTAGGATGCTAACACATGAAGAACCAAAGGCCAAGGTGGTTGCATGTGCTTGGGTATCTACTTAAGAAGTAGATAAACTAGAAAAAAGAAAGAAAGAAAGAAAGAGATAAACTAAACTAGGACTCAGATCCAAGACTCCTTCTTCAGTGTGTGATTTTCAACAATCATATGGCATTAATAGCCTGAAAACTGTATCAAAATTTTAGTTAGGTTCATAGACCAAAATCACTCCCTTGAATAATGTTCTAAATTTTTTCCTTGCTTCCAGATGCCAAGTCACACCGATTCTCTTGCTAAATGTATGTGCCAAAACACTGCTTTTATATACTTGTAGCCTGGTAAAAATAAATAAACAAATAAAAATAAAAGAAAGAAAAGACATGTATGAATAACTCAGGAGGCAGAAAATATGAGGTGCAATTAGAAGTATAACAGGACAATGTCCTGAGTGTTCTCACAGAGAACCATTGCATTTTCACACTAGTTTTGGTGTGGGGGTGGGGGTGAGGTTTTTTTGTGTGGTTTTTTGTTTTGTTTTGTTTTTTATTGAAGTATAGTTGATCTACAATGTTGTGTTAATTTCAGGTATGCAGCAAAATGATTCAGTTATATATATAGTTATAGAATAGTTATATCTATTCTTTTTCAAATTCTTTTCTCTTCCAGGCTATTACAAAATATCGAATGTAATTCCCTATGCTATACAGCAGGTCCTTGTTTGTTATCTCTTTTTTATATGGTAATGTGTATATATTAATCCCAAACTCCTATTTTTTCCCTCCTCCCCTTTCCCCTTTAGTAACCATAAGTTTGTTTTCTATGTCTGTGGGTCTATTTACATTAGTTTTAGAGGAGAGGTGGCCAAGAGGAGCCTTGTCAGGCTCTGGGAGGATGAAAAAAATTAATTCAGGAGAGATGGAGGGCCGCTTGTCATAGAGGAAGGAACACCATGAGTGTGAACAGCAAGGAGGGAAATTATGGGAGACATTAAGGGAAAAAGAAGGAATGTGGAGGGAAATGTGGAACCAAGGCTTGAAGGATATCTAAGGAATCTGGTCCTTGGAAACAGGGAGCCATTCAAAGATTTTTGACACTAGGCTCACATGATAAAAGTTAGTTAATGAAGATCAGTCTAGCAGCATTTCCCAGTAGTTTAACAGCATTCCCTGTAGCTGCCAGAAGACCATGTGTTATGGAACAGTAAATCTATAAATAAGAGTAATTAAGATAATTGTCAGTAATGCTGCCCAGAGGGTGATATTATCTCTAGGTATCCCCTATACCTAAGGCTCAACAGATTGTGATGGTGACATAGTTTGATCAAGAATTTTACCTGGATTTCAGGTCCTTGTCCCTTAACTAGTACTTTTCCACCAAGATTCTTTAAAAGAATTAAGACCGAATGCCCTGAAGCATCTATTATATGTGATGAAACAGCTTCTTTTCAGTGCATCTAGAGTGGTACTAGCTACATACCATCCGTATCAGAAATGAAAAAATTGTCACTCAAATTATAGTTCAGGGTTTTATTTTCTTATGCTGCAATAAAGGTCATCAAAATGATAAGAATTCTGCAAATCTATATTTTGATGAATGAAATTTTTACACAACTACTGCTAAATCCTTGCAAATTTACTAAGGCTATGTACTCATTGACAATTAGAAGACTTTCATATCACTTCCTTATATCTGTAGTGCCAGAGGCAATTAGAACATATGTTAAGGTGTGGTAGGTTAGTCTTGTTAGAAGGTCAGAGCATGACCGAGGAATACACTTTGGTTTGAGTAGTGGAGCTCAGATGTTGATTCTATGCTAACTATAAAGTCTAGGGTTTGCTCATTCTTACCTCTGAAACTACTTTTTTGGATGACTCGACGAATAGACACTTAAATGTTAAAACTTAGAAAATTCAAAACCAACTCTCTGGAAATAGATAATGTAGAAGCTAAAATTTTAGTTGAATTGTATCTTTACATTAACTCCTAGTTCAGGTTAAATATTTATCATCTAGAAGTGTTTTTAAAAATTTATCACTAGACTCAGAAAATACATTCATTAGCCTTTTACGGCATAGGATAATTTGAATCTGTAAGTTACTTATGGATTCAAGTTACTTGTGCTACTGGGGTTTGATGAATTCAGTTCATTTAGTTAGAACCAGGGCTGGCCAGGTTCTTTCAGCAGAAAACTTCACAAAATTTCAAGACACATACGAAGGGTTGGAGAGTGGGGTGTGTTCAAAGCAACTATAGCTGGATAATGTGAGCTTAACTGTGTCAGTGTGAGGAAGCAAAAGACTGGTTTAGTGGAAAAATTTTAAGAGCCTTGCCTAGAAGGTCAAGTAGAAGGTCAGGCTGGTTGATGAGATTTGTTGCCAAGCTGTGAGATTCTCAATAAGGCCTGTGTCCAGGCGAAATTTGGAAAGAGGTCAGATGTCGTTAGGAAGTTAGGTTGGAAAAACACGGAGCAATGCCAGTATTATGACACAGTATTTGATCATTTGATCACTTTACTTTGCAGCATTTCAAGTCTGACCTTGATAGCTTGTTTAGCCTCAGAGACATGTACAAAACAGTTAGAAGAGATACTGACTCCATCCAGCCTCTTTTACACAAGAAATTCACATGGACTACATTACTGGAATCTCACGTGGTCAGCCTATGTTTGGGGCATCGTTATCTTGAATGGCTCATTGTAGGTAAATGAAATTTGAGTTCGGTTCTCACGTTTTAAAGTATCATTTTTGAAAAGTGGAAAATATCAATAAAATATTATCTGATCATCTTATTCCCAAGACTCTCTGAAGAGTTACTCCAGCCCCAATCTTCTCTTTGGGAGAAGAGTAGGAAACTGAAAACTACTAAATTAGAGGAACAAACTTCAAATTCATCTCTTGATGGTATCTATATTTTCCAGGTTCTTTCTGAAGGTTTAATAGGGATTCTCAAAACTTAAGTTATCTTCTATTAGGTCACCTTGAAAATGAAAAGACTATGTGAAAATATTTCAGATTATCAAACGATTTTATAGTTGGTTATCTCTGGAACTCACTTCTAATTATTTTTCTAATCCACACTCCCTGCCACGGCCAAAACTAAAGCAGGGGGACCATAGTTGTCCTTGGCGGCAGCACTGCAAGCTCCATGATTATAAACATCTTAGAGAATATGTACCTTAAAAATAAATGTGAGCAATCAGCTATAATTACAAAGGGGAAAAAAGGAAGGCTAGAAATAAACTATTTAGAAATTTCTGTCTTAGTCCAGTTTTCATTCTAAAATGCTTTATATTCATAGCTATACACTTTTGGAAAAGAGAGAAAGGAAAACCCACTTTGTTGCCATCCAAAGGAAGTGATTCCACTGATTTAGCCACATTGAGACTTTCAGTTTATAATGAATAATAAAGTTATTGACGTTTTTAGTATATAGCATCCTAAGTGATCAGACACCCTCTTGTTTACATCATTCTTTGAAGGGAAGAAACACCTGTTTAACATAGACCAGACATTTGAACAAAATCGTCCCAACATTTACTGAGATCAGATCATAAATCAGGTGAAAAGATAAACTCTTCGACAGATAAATAAGCTGAATGCATTAAATGGTCTGGATGCATAGAGAAGGAACCTCTTCATTTTTCCTCAAAGGAAAACTAAGAGGTGTCATGTGAATGGAGACGTGTCACCATGGCCCTTAAGGGTGAAGGATATTCAAAGCACAGGAGGAAATCACATGGAAACACTCAGAGAAAGAGATAGTGCTAGTTTGAATGATGGTGAGGGTGGATCTCATTAACTGAAGTAAGAAAAAAGGAAGGGACTTTTGCAGATATGGAGAGATAACTAGTTCAGGTTTAACAGACTATCACTGTAGAATTTAACTATCTTTGTTTTTTTAATTTAATTTTTTTATACAGTAGGTTCTTATTAGTCATCAGTTTTATACACATCAGTGTATACATGTCAATCCCAATTCATCCTGTCATGACCCCCAACCCCCGCTGCTTCACCCCCTTGGTGTCCATACATATGTTCTCTACATCTGTGTCTCAACTTCATCCTAGAACACCGGTTCATCTGTACCATTCTTCTAGGTTCCACATATATGCATTAATATATGATATTTGTTTTTCTCTTTCCGAATTACTTCACTCTGTATGACAGATGTTAGATGCATCCATGTCTCAACAAATGACCTAATTTCATTCCTTTTTATGGCTGAGTAATATTCCATTATATATATATATATACACCACATCTTCTTTATCTACTCATCTGTCGATGGGCATTTAGGTTGCTTCCATGACCTGGCTATTGTAAATAGTGCTGCAGTGAACACTGGGGCTCATGTGTCTTTTTGAATTATGGTCTTCTCTGGGTATATGCCCAGTAGTGGGATTGCTGGATCACATGGTAGTTCTATTTTTAGTTTTTTAAGGAACCTCCATACTGTTCTCGTAGTGGCTGTATCAATTTACATTCCCAACAACAGTGCAAGAGGGTTCCCTTTTCTCCACACCCTCTCCAGCATTTGTTGTTTGTAGATTTTCTGATGATGTCCATTCTAATTGGTGTGAGGTGATACCTCATTGTAGCTTTGATTTGCATTTCCCTATACTTAGGGATGTTGAGCAGCTTTTCATGTATGTATGTCTTCTTTGGAAAAATGTCTCTTTAGGTTTTCTGCCCATTTTCGGATTGGGTTGTTTATTTTTTTAATATTGAGCTGCATGAGCTGTTTATATATTTTGGAGATTAATCCTTTGTCTGTTGATTCGTTTGCAAATACTTTCTCCCATTCTGAAGGTTGTCTTTTCGTCTTGTTTATGGTTTCCTTTGCTGTGCAGAAGCTTTTAAGTTTCTTTAGGTCCCATTTGTTTATTTTTGTTTTTATTTCCATTACTCTAGGAGGTAGATCAAAAAAGATCTTGCTGTGATTTATGTCAAAGAGTGTTCTTCCTATGTTTTCCTCTAAGAGTTTTATAGTGTCCAGTCTTACATGTAGGTTTCTAATCCATTTTGAGTTTATTTTTGTGTATGGTGTTAGGGAGTGTTCTAATTTCATTCTTTTACATGTAGATGTCCAGTTTTCCCAGCACCACTTATTGAAGAGACTGTCTTTTCTCCATTGTGTATCCTTGCCTCCTTTGTCATAGATTAGTTGACCATAGGTGCATGGCTTTATCTCTGGGCTTTCTATCTTGTTCCATTGATCTATGTTTCTGTTTTTGTGCCAGTACTATATTTTCTTGATTACTGTAGCTTTGTAGTATAGTCTGAAGTCAGGGAGTCTGATTCCTCCAGCTCCATTTTTTTCCCTCAGGACTGCTTTGGCTATTTGGGGTCTTTTGTGTTTCCATACAAATTTTAAGATTTTTTGTTCTAGTTCCGTAAAAAATGCCACTGGTGATTTCATAGGGATTGCATTGAATCTGTAGATTGCTTTGGGTAGTATAGTCATTTTCACAATATTGATTCTTCCAATCCAAGAACATGGTATATCTCTCCATCTCTTGGTATCATCTTTAATTTCTTTCATCAGTGTCTTATAGTTTTCTGCATACAGGTCTTTTGTCTCCCTAAGTAGATTTATTCCTAGGTATTTTATTCTTTTTGTTGCAATGGTAAATGGAAGTGTTTCCTTAATTTCTCTTTCAGATTTTTCATCATTAGTGTGTAGGAATGCAAGAGATTTCTGTGCATTAATTTTGTATCCTGCAACTTTACCAAATTCATTCATTAGCTCTAGTAGTTTTCTGGTGGCATCTTTCGGGTTCTCTATGTATAGTATCATGTCATCTGCAAACAGTGATAGTTTTACTTCTTCTTTTCCAATTTGTATTCCTTTTATTTCTTTTTCTTCTCTGATTGCCATGGCTAGGACTTCCAAAACTATGTTGAATAATAGTGGTGAGAGTGGACATCGTTGTGTTGTTCCTGATCTTAGAGGAAATGCTTTCAGTTTTTCACCATTGAGAATGATGTTTGCTGTGGGTTTGTCGAATATGGCCTTTACTATGTTGAGGTAGGTTCCCTCTATGCCCACTTTCTGGAGAGTTTTTATCATAAATGGGTGTTGAATTTTGTCAAAAGCCTTTTCTGCATCTATTGAGATGATCATATGGTTTTTATTTTTCAATTTGTTAATATGGTATATCACATTGATTGGTTTGCATATATTGAAGAATCCTTGCATCCCTGGGATAAATCCCACTTGATCATGGTGTATGAGCCTTTTAATGTGTTGTTGGATTCTGTTTGCTAGTATTTTGTTGAGGGTTTTTGCATCTATATTCATGAGTGATATTGGTATATAATTTTCTTTTTTTGTAGTATCTTTGTCTGGTTTTCATATCAGGGTGATGGTGGCCTCATAGAATGAATTTGGGATTGTTCCTTCCTGCGCAATATTTTGGAAGAGTTTGAGAAGGATGGGTGTTAGCTCTTTTCTAAATGTTTGATAGAATTCACCTGTGAAGCCATCAGGTCCTGGACTTTTGTTTGTTGGAAGATTTTTAATCACATTTCATTATCTGTGATTGGGTTGTTCATAGTTTCCATTTCTTCTTGATTCAGTCTTGGAAGGTTATACCTCTAAGAATTTGTCCAGTTCTTCCAGATTCTCCATTTTATTGACATAGAGTGCTTGTAGTGTTCTCTTAGGATGCTTTGTGTTTCTGTGGTGTGTTGTAACTTCTTTTTCACTTGTAATTTTATTGATTTGAGTACTCTCCCTCTTTTTCTTGATGAGTCTGGCTAATGGATTATCAGTATTGTTTATCTTCTCAAAGAACCAGCTTTGAGTTTTATTGATTTTTGCTATTGTTTTCTCTGCTTCTATTTCATTTATTTCTGCTCTGATCTTTATGATTTCTTTCCTTCTGCTAACTTTGGGTTTAGTTTGCTCTTCTTTCTCTAGTTCCTTTAGGTGTAAGGTTAGATTGTTTACTTGAGATTTTTCTTGTTTCTTGAGGTAGGCTTGTATAGCTATAAACTTCCCTCTTAGAACTGCTTTTGTCACATCCCATAGGTTTTGGATCATCGTGTTTTCATTGTCATTTGTCTCCAGGTATTTTTTGATTTCCTCTTCGATTTCTTCAGTGATCTCTTGGTTATTAATAGTAACGTATTGTTTAGCCTCCATGTGTTTGTGTTTTTTTACACTTTTTTCCCTGTAATTCATTTCTAATCTCATAGCGTTGTGGTCAGAAAAGGTGCTTGATATAATTTCAATTTTCTTAAATTTACTGAGGCTTGATTTGTGACCCAAGATGTGATCTATCCTGGAGAATGTTCCATGCGCACTTGAGAAGAAAGTGTAATCTGCTGTTCTTGGGTGGAATGTCCTATAAATACCAATTAAATCTATCTGGTCTGTTCCATCATTTAAAGCTTCTGTTTCCTTATTTATTTTCATTTTGGATGATCTGTCCATTGGTGTAAGTGAGTTGTTAAAGTCCCCCAGTCTCACTGTGTTACTGTTGATTTCCTCTTTAACTGCTGTTAGCAGTTGCCTTATATATTGAGGTGCTCCTATGTTGGGTGCATATATATTTATAATTGTTATATCTTCTTCTTGGATTGATCCCTCGATCATTATGTAGTGTCCTTCCTTGTCTCTTGTAACATTCTTTGTTTTAAAGTCTATTTTATCTGATAGGAGTATTGCTACTCCAGCTTTCTTTTTATTTACATTTGCATGGAATATCTTTTTCCATCCCCTCACTTTCAGTCTGTATGTGTCCCTAGGTCTGAAGTGGGTCTCTTGTAGACAGCACATATATGGGTCTTATTTTTGTATCCATTCAGCAAGCCTGTATCTTTTGGTTGTAGCATTTAATCCATTCACATTTAAGATAATTATCTATATGTATGTTCCTATTGCCATTTTCTTAATCGTTCTGGGTTTGGTTTTGTAGATCCTTTTCTTCTCTTGTGCTTCCCACTTAGAGAAGTTCCTTTAGCATTTGTTATAGGGCTGGTTGGGTGGCGCTGAATTCTCTTAGCTTTTGCTTGTCTGTAAACCTTTTGATTCCTCCATCGAATCTGAATGAGATCCTTGCCAGCTAGAGTAATCTTGGTTGTAGGTTCTTCCCTTTCATCACTTTAAGCGTATCATGCCACTCCCTTCTGGCTTGTAGAGTTTCTGCTGAGAAATCAGCTGTAACCTTATGGGAGTTCCCTTGTATGTTATTTGTCATTTTTCCCTTGCTGCTTTCAGTAATTTTCTTTGTCTTTAATTTTTGCCAATTTGATTACTATGTGTCTCGGCATGTTTCTCCTTGGGTTTATCCTGTATGGGACTTGCTGTGCTTCCTGGACTTTGGTGGCTATTTCCTTTACCATGTTAGGGATGTTTTCAACTAGAAACTCTTCAGATATTTTCTCGGGTCCTTTCTCTCTCTCTTCTCCTTCTGGGAACCCTATAATGCGAATATAATGCGAATATTGTTGCATTTAATGTTGTCCCAGAGGTCTCTTGGGCTGTCTTCAGTTCTTTTCATTCTTTTTTCTTTATTTTGTTCCACGGCAGTGAATTCCACCATTCTATCTTCCAGGTCACTTATCCGTTCTTCTGCCTCAGTTATTCTGCTATTGATTACTTCTAGTGTATTTTTCATTTCAGTTATTGTATTATTCATCTCTGTTTGTTCTTTAATTCTTCTAGGTCTTTGTTAAACATTTCTTGCATCTTCTCAATCTTTGCTTCCATTCTTTCTCCAAGGTCCTGGATCATCTTCACTATCATTATTCTGAATTCTTTTTCTGGAAGGTTGCCTATCTCCACTTCATTTAGTTGTTTTTCTATGGTTTTATCTTGTTCCTTCAACTGGTACATAGCCCTCTGACTTTTCATCTTGTCTATCTTCTTGTGAATGTGGTTTTTGTTTCACAGGCTGCAGGATTTTAGTTCTTCTTGCTTCTCTAACTGTCTTTTTAATTAAAGACAATTTATACTTACAAAATTCTCTAAAAGAGCTGCTAATCTGAATTTGGCTAAACTAATTATTTCATTTATTTTTTTCCCCACATTATATAACAAATATATTTCTTACTTAGTTATTCTTCTTTTGGGCTTATTGTGCCACACTGAGTAACAACTACCCTGCTAATATCTGTTGTTGTTAAAAATATACTTAAAATTTTAGAAAGTGATCATTCTTCTATTTCATTAAACACAGTTTTCTGAAAAATCAATATTACCTGAACATTTTACTTCTAATTTAAAAAAAATAGTTTTTAGAAGAGATTTCTCTAGAAAAGAGTAGAATTTTGACAGTAAAATAAGTCAGCCAACCCATAAAATTAAGCTAAATTTTTAGACATTTGTATGAGATTTCAATATCATTTTTCCTCTTTAAACCTAAAGCCAAATGTTTTAGCAGATTTTTAATCCAAAGTACAAGCACTGTTGATTTTAAATTCAAGGATGAAAATCTGACTTTATTTAAAATTTAACATTCATCTTAGTCTATATGTTATAAAATTAACTATTTAAATTATGTGATTCACTAAGTATGCACTATAGTTATTCTTTTGTGAATAAATTCCTGGTAAAAGCAGAATGGATTTCCAATAAATATTTCATCACTTTGGAGATTTATTTTAAGTGGGAAATAGATTCAATTTTGGTACAATTATCTATTACTAGTTGGGCAAGTGACAGAATGTAGATAAAACTTGGAGAGACTGAGAAATTATGATGAATTGTATTTGAATTTGTCATGGTATTGGCAGTTTTCACAAACCTGTTCTTTTTCCTTTATGATAAATAAATGCAAATGAAATTATACTCAAGTATCTGAACATCCATCTATGAATCCAGGAGGTCGCTATTGCATTTCTATTATGAGATTCTTTGACTTATAAGCTATTAAAAGTCTATAAGAGGGTTTGTTTTTTAAAAATACCTAACTGTCTTCTATCAGGAATATGTCAGATACTCAGAGAAGATAGATATGTGAGATGCCAAGTATCTATTCCAAACTTGGATATCGTTTCAGTTAGCACCATCTATCTTTTTTTTTAAAAAGTGTCTAAGGCTGGAATAGTCATTGGACATTCTCATGTATGAAGCAGTTTCCTGCAGAGGTAGTTGTCATGGTCCTGCCTTTTTTCATATATACTGGGAGACATTAAGTAGGGATAAACTGCTTACCATGGAGTGAAGAACCCAAGCCTGATTCTTTGGCTTTCTGCCGAGGAAAGAAAATGGAGAAAATGATGAATGACAAACACGTTATGGAGGAATTCTCCCTCCCCCCAGAGGCTGACAAAAATTCTAATTTTTAGGCTTGCTATCACTGCCAAGAAGGATACTCCTTGTATTTGTGCTCCTGATGGAAATATTGCTTCCACTGAAACAGCACTCCAGTTCCTTGTTGTTGTGTTGGTGCTGTTATCTTATCTTCCTAATAGTGAGTCCTTTATTTCTGATAAAGATATTCATTTAAATGACTATGGGAGATCAAATTTATACACGGATTTTCGTTGAGACATAGCTTCAAATTACCCTTAATTCAATAAGAAAATAGGTGTTTTATAAAAATTTGATTTGTAAACTTTTTAAATAATTTAACTATTTTAAGGACTATACATTACATATATTTCTATTCACTTTTTAAAAATTCCTGTATTGCTTTGGCTTGGTGAAACTAGATCTTCATAGTAGGAATTTTGTTGGATGAACAGTGCCAGAATCTAAGATGACATATGGCATTTAATAGGAGTGAGTTAGGAATTAATTCCAGGTTTTGTTCTTGAATGTAAAGAATCTATTTCCTAAGGGCAAAATAAATGAGAAAATCTAAAATCACTCATTTGGCAAAAACTCAGGGTTTCCAGTTAACAGTAAATGCAATATGATGTACCAATGCAATAATAGTATTTATCTATGTAATATAATCATGGGTAGTATTAATAAGTTTGGTATCTGAAATGAGCAGTGTGATATCTTGTTTTATATGGTACTGGTCAGCTCTGGGTACCACCCTTTTAAGGAAATAAAGACTGTTCAGACCACATGTATAAGAGAATAACCAAGACATTATTTTTTAATTCTCTATTGCATTTACCTTCTTACATTTACAAGTAAGAGGTTGTAAGACACAACTTGAAAGGTCAGCCGCACATCTAAATCTACCAGGACATTAGCACTACATAAAATCAAACTCATTTGATAGTGAGCTATGAATAAGAATCTTTTACTTTAAAAGCTCCTAAATTCTGTTTGTTTCACAGGAGTCTGAACTGATCGAACTAAGAGAAACCATTGAAATGCTGAAGGCCCAGAACTCTGCTGCCCAGGCAGCCATTCAGGGAGCACTCAACGGTCCAGACCACCCTCCCAAAGGTATGTTTAGAAATCTTGCCATTTTTCATCCAATCTGCTGGGAATCTATTTTTATTCATTAATTAGAGCAAAGCTGCTTTTACTCAGTCGCACTGCCTTTTATAATATATCAACATAAGTTGCTACTAATGCAGTCAGAATCTCAGAATTTAAGAACAGTAGGCTTCAGTATCAAACTGACCTTAAGGAAATTGCTTCTATAGTCCAACACTTTTCTCTGAGGAGGTTGGTTAATGTGTTCATATCTGCCTTCAAGCAAAACAAACCTGGGAAGGAGTATGGAAATCTAGATCTGTATGTAAAAATACAATAATCAATATGGTGAAGTAGTGGATACTGGGAGCAACTTGCCCTGGGTGGGGGCAATAAAAAGGTACATTTTCTGTAGAGAACTTAAAAAACAGTAAGAAAATGGACTAAACATTGGTGTATTTCTAATTATTACTGTGCTTCAGCAATTGGAAGCAATGATAAAATAATCTTCTCTGCCACCACCCCACTCCTTAAATTGTCACTGAAGAAATACTCTGTGATAATGTCATGTCATTGTTTTCTTTGCATAGGTTGTACTTATTCCTATTCTGACTCTTTTCAGTAGCATTCAATATGCTCAACTCTTGACCAGCTGAAAAATGTTTTCCTAAATCCTGAGTGCTCTGTCATCTCTCTTTGCATTTCCAGATGAATTTTGGGAAAGCTTGATGGAATCATTCAATGTCTTCAACAGCCAGTTACACTTCAGACCTTGGGAGTGTGGTTTCTCTTTCCACTACTCCAGCAAAACTGTTCTCTCCAGCATCATTAATGACTTAGATGACTCTAAATCCAGTACAAAGTTTAAAATTCTTATTGTATTTGTTGTGCAAATAGCATTTGATGCTGATGTCCACTGCATCCTACTTGAAATATTCACTTCTTCTAATGCTCATGACATCCACATTCTTAGTTTTTCTTCTGCTTCTTTGAAATTTCTTTCAGTTTCTCTTGTAGATTCACTCATTTGTATGCATTTGTTAAATGTTGATGTTTCTTAGGATGCAGTCCTAAACTGCCTTCCATTATGATTTTATACATTATGATTCTCTTCATCCTATCTAAAATTTTGTACAAGCTCATCTAGTACTCTACCTATAATTATTATTTGTGTTGATAACTGTCAAATATATCTCTCCAGGGCAGGCTCATCTCTTGAGTTACAGATCTGTATATCTAGCTGCCAAAGAGAAAACTCCATTAGGTTATCTTCAGATGTCTGTTTGTCACCTGAAAGTCAACATCCCCAAATTTGAACTTGTCTTCTTCCTTCTCAGACCTGCTTTGCCTTCAGTGTTCCTTTCTCAGTAAACAGCATCACCATCCTTCCATGTGGCCAGAAATCCTCCTCTTCGTACACAGTAAATCACTAAGTTCTATTGATTCCATCCATTAAATATATCTTGTTCCCTTTTCTCTGATCCTGCTATCACCATGCCTCATAGCTCCCCTGAACTATGACCACAAACTCCTAAGTCTCAAGGAGCCTTCCTGCTCTTCATCTTTCACCTCCTTATGCCATTCTTCACACTGAGACCAGAGCAGTTGTGTAACAATATATATTTAAAAGGTATCCCATTGCCTTTGGATGAAATACTAACTCCTTAACATGACATAATCTCTCTTGGCCAGCTTCGTTCAATCAACAAGTATTTATTGATATTACCATTTATGTGCTAGACACTGTTCTAGACCTTGTGTCTTGCTATTTTGTCGTGTTGTGTATTTCATATTTCAGCTATCCAGAACTTCTTTCAGTTCTTCAAAAGTTCTTTATATATTCTCTTTATTCTACTTGGAACTTTCTACCCTGTTTGTTCAGCATAAAAACTTTTTGATCTTGCAAGAGTTAGCCTAAACATGCCTGCTTGTGCCTAACTATATGAGGTCCCTCTGTGATGTGTTTCTGGAAATAACTGTACTTCCCTCATCAAAATTTGCATTAAGACACTTTGGTGCCTTAATTTGTTTATGGTCTGCCTTTCCTGGTCAACGGCAGGGTGGTCTGTTTTCTTAATCCTTAATCCTGGCCATAATGATGGCTTGCACATAAAAGGGGCTTATTCAAATTTTATAGAAAGGACTAATACAATTTTTTAAAACTTGAAATTTAACTTATAGGAAAACAGTTATATAAAGTGAGATATACTTAAATTGAAGGACAAACTAGTTCTCTAGGGGCTACTTCTGTTAAGAATTTAGCAACTTTCCATGTGGGGGAGTTAATGTATATGCTGCATGGAAAATTACTGCATATTTAAAGCTTATCTTAGAGCTATAATAAAGCAGCTTATGTTCTAAATCTTCATGTCAGTAAATAGGTCCAGAAGGGATTTAAAAAGGCTTAATCCTTTCTTTACCACAGTACAAGTCACTGAAGTAAAACTTTCTGGAAAGATTCCTTTTATCTCAGGCAACAGGTAGCTTAATATATCTACTGGAATTGAAAAATAGGAATTCCTTTGCTCAGAAATGCGGGAGGGATACCTAAAATGAACAAAACGATAACAGTTAATATTCAACTTGGCTAAGAAAGATTAAAAAATAATTTTATAAGATTTAAAGCTAACAAAAACAAATAGTTATAAAGGGTTGAATGTATATAGAATATTCAGATTGTGTTTCTGTAGTAGTAAAACTCATATCAAGGCATATTGTAAATATTTAGAGAAGAGCATTCCAGGAGGGTCTTGAGACAGAAAAGAGATTAGTGCCTTTATGGAACTGATACAAGGAAGATAATGACCAAAGGTAAAGTAAGTAGAACCAGGTTGGAGAGATAAGTACTGACCAGATTACTGAGGAACATTTGGGCCATATTTAAGGGTTGAGGGCTTCCCTGGTGGCACAGTGGTTGAGAGTCTGCTGCCGATGCGGGGGACATGGGTTCGTGCCCCGGTCCGGGAAGATCCCACATGCCGTGGAGCGGCTAGGCCCGTGAGCCATGGCCCCTGAGCCTGCGCAAGAGTTGAAGTGTTTTCTATTCTTATTAAAATGGAAATCATTGGGAAGTCTCAGGTAAGGGAGTGATGGTGAGGTTTTTCTTTAAAAAGATTTCTCTAACTCTGGTTTGTAGAATGGTTTGAAGGTGAGTTGGACAGCTGTTCTTTCTTAGAGCAGGTAGGTGATGTTGGTGGCTTGAACTAGAACAGTGACGGTACAGAAGGTGGGAAGTGGAAAATGAATGAATGAATAAACATATAACTGAAATAGATATTTTTAAAATAAGCTTCTCCATTCATTCAGATTGTTGATATTCATTTTTTTTTTTTTTTTTTTTTAATAATTAACAGTTTATTTATTTTTGCGGTACGCGGGCCTCTCACTGTTGTGACCTCTCCCGTTGCGGAGCACAGGCTCTGGACGCACAGGCTCAGTGGCCATGGCTCACGGGCCCAGCCGCTCCGCGGCATGTGGGATCTTCCCGGACCGGGGCACGAACCCGTGTCCCCTGCATCGCCAGGCGGACTCTCAACCACTGCGCCACCAGGGAAGCCCTGTTGATATTCATTTGGTCCCCCATTCTTTACTGAGCTCTGCAATGCCACATGTACTCAGTCAAATACTTACAAACACTAGAAAAGAATTGCCAGAGAAAAGTAAAATGCATTCCCTTCATTCCATGGTATTATGGAAATTATGCTCTTGCCAGTTTTTATTGGAAATGCGGTCATAATTGAACATAACTAATACCTCCAAGGACTACTTTTGACCTACGGTTAACAAGAATTTACCTATCTTTTTAAAATTTGGGATTACTTGAAGTCAAATATAATTTATTAATTCTGGATATAATAAAAACTCTGGAATACTTTAACACTTAATACATCTGTTTTATTTGTAAAAGTCAGTTATGAAGGGAAAAATAGAAAATACTAATCTTGTTCACAAAAGCTTATAGCCAACTGTAGCAGAAATTTAAAACACAGATACCTACACATGTTCTTTTATTGCTTATTCATATTATTTCCATATTAGTTGATTAAGGGATACTGTGCTCCTTTATTGTTAAATCAAAACAACACACATAAATACCTTGATTTAGGTGTTGGTACTGGTAATGTTTTGGACATGCAAAAACAGTAAATGTTCTCATCATTAAAAAAAATACTTTTGGACCAAACTCTAGGGATTCTTAAATACAGCTCTGTTTTTACCCTCCTGTAAAAATTTTCAACATGGTTATTCTCTTAATGGAAAAATTAAAGTACTTATTGGTATGTATGTACATGAGACTAAGGATGGAGATATGTATATGCATATTATACACCCACACATATACTTATTTATTGTATGTTTTGAAAGTAACCAGTTACACTTCCATTGCCATCAGCCATTTTACTGTTAAATTAGTCAACTGCAAAGCTTTGATTATATACTATTATTTCTATGGGAACTTTTTGAAAGCTATATAATAATTTCTGACATCTTTTAAATTCCACTGAGATTTTTTTGCTTGGATAATATGCATTGATACCAATTATATATGACAATAGAAATGGCCTAAAAGCATATTTGACCTTAAAATAATTTTATGAATTATTAGTGTCTCCACTAACACTTAAGTTCACTGTGAGTAGAAATCATTTCAATTTTAATTTTAATGACTATAAATAAATCTTATAAGCTGATTGTATGGAGTAAGTGAGTATGTTCAAAAAGTGATTTAGTATCAAATGGTATCCTCTTCAAAATATCGTATTATCTAGAGAAGCACTCCATGCTTTTTAGGAGTATATAGAGGTGATATCACGTGGCAATTAGTACAATAGACAGTAGGATACTTCTAAGTCTCAAGTTGGCTCCACTGTTTTTCAGCTACGTGACCACAGGGAAAATTTAATAATTGCACTCATTTCAGTGGTTTGCTTTAAAATTACGTACTCCCAGAGTAGAGTAGTAAAAGCTAGCTTTATCATTACCTGTTATTATTGTTACTACTATTACTCTTCCAAGTCATGGACAGGCGTTAGGGGTATGATGGAAGAATTACACTGTCTTAAGTATGATTTCTGTTTAATTCACAAATGCAGTCTACCCACATTCTCTCTTGAGGACCTTCGCCCCATTCGCTCTTTGACCTTGGTCAAGTTACTTAACTTCTTTGCGCTTCAATTGCTGCATCTGTGGTATGAAGTGCTTAGATGACTTGCAAGGTTTGTTTTGGCTCTAACAAGGTATGATTCCATGAAATGGAAAGTTAATATATTTGGCTTCGGTAGCTTTATTCAAAGGACAAATATTAAAAACACACAATTAATTATCATGCTATTAAGAGTTTCCTTTTACTCCATGGAACAAATCATTTGGAATAAATCATTTTGGAAGTGCTGTTTGATCCAGGTATTCAGTAAAAATCACTAGCATAGCAGTTCATTTTGGGACAAAACTCAGAATCCATTAAAACACCAGTGCTGCCAACTTACTTGAGATTCCCATTTCTTAATACAGATAACCCAGTTAATTAAAGCAAATATGGTTGTACTTTATTAAGCTTATAAAACCAAAACTGCATTGAAATAATCTTTACAAAGCCATGTTGACATTTATTAGAGGACTTCCTCTCAGAAAGCCTAAAAGTCTTGTTTGTTCAGATTGCAAGTTTTTATGAGTAAACACGATACTGTCTATCTGTGGCTAGATCTCCGCATCAGAAGACAGCATTCCTCCGAAAGCGTTTCTAGTATCAACAGTGCCACGAGCCATTCCAGCATTGGCAGTGGTAACGATGCTGACTCCAAGAAGAAGAAAAAGAAAAACTGGGTAAGCCATTAGCATTCATCTAGTTCAGAAGCTTATTACTGCACAGTGAGTCAGGCTTTTTCCTTTTGGGCTTTAGAGATCCACAGCAGTTTACAGTGTCTCATTCAAGTGACTGACACCTCAAAGGCTACACTCATCACCAAGATTAGGGCAGCATGGTGCTGAAGAGCAAATGTTTTGGAGTTGGCACTAACTTAACTTGGATTTGAATCCCAACTTTGACACTTACTATTTGGATCTTAGGCAAGTGACCTCACCTTTTTGGGGAGCCTAAATTTTCTCATCTGGAAAAATTGGATAATTAATACTGACTTTATAGAGATACTGTAAAGAAAAATAGGGTAACATGTGTAAATAAATGGCTCCGAGCAGGGGCTTACTGTGGAGGTAGAGATGAAGAAGAAGAAAAAGATGATGGTGATGCTGATGGTGGTGATGGTGGTGGTGCTGGTGGATGGTGGAAGTGGAGAAAAAATGGAATAAAAAAAGTAAAAGGGAAAGAAGAGACCTTGAAAGCCTCTCCACCCCTTGCATCAACAGGGTTTATAGTGTGAATAAAGTGTCACTGTATAAGAAATCAACTATATGTATTTTTACCAAAAGAACATAGGATAAATATAAAAATGTACTTTAACAGAACTGTCCCTTAAGTTTGCTAGAGATAGAATTTATGATATTAAGTAATTGCTGAAAAAACTGAGGGGAAGATGCTATCACTGCAGAATGTTTAAAAACAATGAAGTAAAGGATTTCTTTTAATGCCATGCAAGAAAAGTAGATGTTAAATAAGTAGAACTCTTGATGAAATCCAAAATATAACTAGCAGAGGATTTTACTGGAGTGCTTTCTGTAAATAATGAGAAAAATATCTTTTCTGTTTTAAAAAAATGTTTATGCAGGTAATATTTTAAAATACTGATCAGCCTTCATTCCCTTGATTTGTAATTCCACACTCTTTCATGTTTCTGCAAGGTGAACTCTAGAGGAAGTGAGGTGAATATAAACCATGGACAATTTGGCATGCATCTATAAAAATACCCACCCTTGGCATGAATGCTATTCATTTTGGCAGGAGGCTTTTATACCTTTTAAAAACAGATTACCTTGTATGTCTTTTCTTTGTGTCTTTTCATTTTAATCTCCAGTTTTAAAGAGAAGTAAAACTACTTTCTGAATAGCGCTGTAGGCCATACCAACTCTGGTTTCTCATAGTCCGGGAACTGAAAATTTGAATAGAAACTCACAATTAATGAAGTATTAGGTGAATTTGATTTCATTTTGCTTTTTAAGTTTATATTGTCAGCAGGCCCTGACTTGATTGTAGCGCTAAAGCAGCCATTTAAAGCAAATTGCCTTGAAGAGAGGAGCCTTCTGAACGGAGATCCCTTCAAGGTGCTTCGTTTTAAATGAGTGCTCTGACAGCCATGCCCTTGACCCTGCACTGTTTAAAAGCCTTCCATGTTTGCGCTGCGCTGGATTAATACAAGAATAAACCAAAAACACAAAACACGGTATCTTTTTTTTCTAGAGATACTGTGCTGCAGCTGTTAATCCTTTGCTTGTACATACTGACCCCAGGCAGTGGCTAGGATGGCACCTGCAAACTAACGGCCCAAAGCAAGATGCCCCCAGTGCAAATAGACAAGGAAGGTAATTTCTGTCCTTCTTGCAGCTGAGAAGCTCATTCAAACAAGCCTTTGGGAAGAAAAAGTCCACCAAGCCTCCATCCTCACATTCGGACATTGAAGAGCTTACTGATTCGTCCCTTCCAGCGTCCCCCAAGTTGCCCCACAATGCGGGTGACTGTGGGTCAGCCTCCATGAAGCCCTCGCAGTCCGCCTCAGCGTAAGTCGCTCCCTCTGCCGGTTGCGGAAGTATTTGTTAAAGACAACTTCAGGCCAAGCCTAGCTCTGTGTTCTAAATGGAACTGCAGCACCATCTCTATACCGATTATTTTCAGATCTTCCTTAGAAGCAGACAGCATTTGTTTCTCTTCTGCTTTCCATACGTTAGAAATTGAGTGTTCTTGATCTCATGATCCCCTTTTCTAAGTTATTATTTTCACTTCTTTTCACTTGCATTTGTCCATGTATCTGTCTAACTGTGCATTAAATGCAGGTTACCCCTTGTCTGGCCACCAAAGAAACGGCAAAATGGCCCTGTGATCTACAAGCATAGATCCCGGTAAAATGGAGTGTGATGCATGAAAACTGCAAAGATCCCGATTCTAACCTAAGCAGTGTTCACTCTTGCTTTTTCTAAAATCACTCGCATGCATTTCAACAATGACTACCTTCTCTGTCCTCCTGTTTTGGAAGTAAAATTTGGTTTCCTCAAGCCAAACTTCAATCCTTTGTTCTTTAATTGTGTTAGATGATCTAGCATAATTTTTTTTATAGTATCCCACTAGTTGATGTTACAAGAAAGAGTAAAACATTTAGAATGTAAAACATGTGCTCTGATAATTCTCTTTGTTCTATATACTATTTAAATGAGATTTCCTTGTGTGCCCAAGACGGTGGCTCACCCAGAACTCATATAAAGCAGGGCCACTATTAGAACCATTTAAGACTCTTGTACACCCTGTATAATTTCCTGACTTAGAGGAAAGAACATAGCACTATCGTTTTGTGACCAGCAATGAGTCCTCACATTTTAAATGGAAAAGATATTCATTAACATAAAACAGATTCTTTTGACATACTTCCTACAAAGCTGTCTATAGAACAACAATAGGATATAATGTATATTACCTTCAGGCAGCCCCCAAGTAGCCTGCTCATTTGGGTTGAAACCTGTGATTCAGTTTCATTAGCTGATCTCCTAAATCAGCTGAGCCTACCAGGAGGATTATATAACACTCATCCATTATTTAAATATCCAAAACTAATCTCCCTCATTTATTTTCTACAGTATTTAGATTGAATTTGATCGTAACCTGAAGATAGCATTGTGGCAAATAAGGTTATTCTTTGCAAAATTTTACAAAACAAGAAATCAGCATTTTAAGGACATAATAACTTTGCTTTAAACAAATTTCATGTTGCAAATAGAGGCTCAAGTCCCTTGAAAAATGGTAGAATGAGATGTAGTAATATTATGACTTTTCAGCTCCATAAACATCAGCAACAAGGGAATTTTGAGGATCACTTTATATACAGTAAAGATAGATTGTTTTTAAACTTCAGAAAATAGGAAGAAAAGATTAAAAGAGACAGCTACTATTTTCAGTTTTGAACCTGTGAATGTATTACTGTCTGTAAAACTCTTTTTCCTTTTCTCTAGGTATTGCCAGCAGCAAATAATCTGTGTACCTGCTGGATAATATTGCAGTTCAGCTTTTAAAAGAAGCATTACCTTTCGTAATCCTCTGGCTTCCCCAACCACTGATTTTGTGCTTGTTTCTTTCTTCAGGATCTGTGAATGCACAGAGGCTGAGGCAGAGATAATTCTGCAGCTGAAGAGTGAGCTCAGAGAAAAGGAATTAAAATTAACGGATATTCGGCTGGAGGCCCTCAGCTCTGCTCATCATCTCGATCAGATCCGGGAAGCCATGAACCGGATGCAGGTCGGTCCGAAAGCACCTTCAGGGAACAAACAGGAGAGATTTAAAATGCTGCTTATTCTCTTCTCTTAGTTATTATAAAAACAAATCTCATGTTTAAATCCTTTTTGGAAATGCACTCTGCTTATTCAGTCTCTGCACCTCATTTCTCAATACTGGATGGAGAATTTTGTCAAATCCAGGTTTGGAAGTGGAAGTGCAAACTGGCCAGTTGCACTCAAGGACCATTGAAGGCACTGTACTAGAGCTAAGGTTTTAGAGAAACTACTACAGCCCTTGCTTCTTCACTTTTCCATGATTTACCCTTATGGTAACTTTTTCCTATTCTTTTGAAATCTGACTTTACCTGTTTTCTATTGAAAAACAAACGTAATGAGGAGTCAACAGAAATATAACACAAGCTTTCTAAATATGAAAGTAAGTGTGATATAGAATGCCATCTGTAGAAGTAAAGCTTTTCTATTTTTTGGAAGCATCTGAAGGCTAAATTCAGAATCAGTCTGTGCTCAGACTAAGTTTTCGTTTTATTATGGTCAACCAGTAATCACTTGGTACCACAAGATGACTGAAATAGAAAAAGCTCATTGCTGAGCAGATTCATCTGCCAATGGATATATTCATCAATAGGCTTGTGTTGTTTTTATGAGCTTAGTGCCCCATTTTGAAGGAACAAAAACTTTTTCAGACGTTAGTTAGGATCCTGAGGTGGTAATTTTAAATCACCTTATTTATATTATTTTTGTTTTACTGTGGTTTTCAACTCTCCCTGAATTCAGAGTATTACAAACAGCATTATTTTCTATGAGATTTTAACATTACTTGCATTTAAAATTTTTTTTTTAATTTTTTATTTTATTGAAGCATAGTTGATTTACAATGTCATGTTAGTTTCAGGTGTACAGCACAGTGATTCAGTTATATGTATATAACTGAATATATATATACATATATAGATTGATATAGATATAAAAAGATAATCTTTTTCAGATTCTTTTCCCATATAGGTTATTACAAAATATTGAGTATAGTTCCCTGTGCTATACAGTAGGTCCCTGTTGGTTATCTATTTTTATATATGTAGTAGTGTGTATGTTTACTTTTAAAATGAGAAATGGTATGAACTCTTCAATTATGTTATTCTTAATTCACATAAGACCATGTCATATTTGGAAAACTCCTCAAATATATGATAGATTTTTTAAAAATTATAAAAAATTCTACTGGTTAGTGTGTGTATTTGTGAATAGCTGAATATGTGTATGTGAGAGACAGAGAAAGGGATTCCTTTTCCTTCTTTGGAAGGAAATCCTGTTTTCATAATTTGTGTTTGTTTATTTAATATGTCACCACATGGTTTATTTAATACATGAACCGATTGACCCTGTTAAAAGAGTTGGTACCCTTTTCTCAATCAAGCTAGCTCTATGTTTTTCATGTTTTCCATCTTCACAACAGAATGAGATTGAAATACTGAAGGCTGAAAACGACCGGCTGAAGGCAGAAACGGGGAACGCTGCGAAGCCAGCTCGGCCCCCGTCTGAGTCCGCAAGTAGCACTTCCTCCTCATCCTCACGCCAGTCCTTAGGACTCTCTCTGAACAATTTGAACATCACGGAGTCTGTTACCTCAGGTGATTTTGTGCACACACCTGCCTGAATCAAAGCATGCCTCTGACTTCACAAGCCCGGAGACCTTGAATTTGGAGACCCTTACCCAAGCTGCAGCTCTCACCCATACCCTCTTAAAAATGTTAATGGCCTAGCTCTCAGAAATAGTCCTTTTTCCTCTTATAAATTTATTTTACTTCATTATCATTTTAATTTCTTTTATTTATTTACTTTTGGCTGCGTTGGGTCTTCGTTGCTGCACATGGGTTTTCTCTAGTTGTGGAGAGCGGGGGCTACTCTTCGTTGCGGTGCGCGGGCTTCTCATTGCGGTGACTTCTCTTGTTGCAGAGCATGGGCTCTAGAGCGCAGGCTCAGTAGTTGTGGCACACGGGCTCAGTAGTTGTGGTGCACGGGCTCAGCTGCTTCACGGCATGTGGGATCCTCCCGGACCAGGGCTCGAACTGGTGTCCCCGGCATTGGCAAGCGGACTCTCAACCGCTGTGCCACCAGGGAAACCCCTTCATTATCATTTTAAAAGAACATTCTGTGTGAAAGAGTAAGAAGACATAGAGATATGGTTTTCATATCATTTTTTAAAACAGTTACTTGTGTTTGAGAAGTACTTCCTCCAGGGTTACAAATAGGATGAAAAAGTAATATTCTCAGTGATGATTGTTAGTACTAATGAATGTAATACTCAGAACTCCATGCAATTTGATAGTGTTTTAAGTGTACGAAGCCCGTATACAAGTGTATCAGGACCTATTCCTAAATTTGACTAGATGATCCTGCGTGATGTGGCCCAGGGAGAACATAATGCTACTACATCACCCAGACTGCAGCTCTGTTAGATTTTCAACAAACAAAAAGAACACACTGGATTCTATTATTGTATTCAATGGTACTAATGATGGAAAAAGGGTACAGTTTTATTCAATTGCAAATAGAATCATATGACATAATGTTGTCTTAATAGCTGATGAACTATTCAGTTATAAGGTATAACTGCTCCTATGGTATCGAATCATTCTATGTATATAAGACTTAGTTGAAGAAAGATTTACATGAGGATCGGCAGTGATTGCAAAGCACAGCCACTAGATGACGCTTGGAAACCAATAACATGTATACATGTTCCTGGGCAATTTTAGATCCCATGATAGAACTGAGAAGCTTCATGGCTTGCCTTAAATTACACCAAAATATAGAAAAAGAAGATAAAGATGAAAAGCGAAAAAGAAAAAAAAAGAAATACAGCAAGCTGATATTGATGATATTTTAATGAATCATATCTCTTGCTTCTAAAAGGTCAGAATTTTTAAAATTCTACTAATTACATCTGCCCTTCATGGTGTAAAATGAATGGCCCAAATGCATACTTGCTTTCTTCTTATAAAAGGTAACTAGAAACTAAAAGGCAAGTAGGAATTTCCTGAAGTTCATGAAAACAATGTTTATACCATTTGGCAGGGACTGGGGAAGGAAAATGAATTTTGAGAATACTCATCAAGTAAAAGAAATATTGGTAGCTAAGAAAAAACAGATGTCATAATTAAATGAACTTATAAATCATTAGGTAAAATAAAACTATGGAAATATGGTAATAACTTGAATGTGTAAATTGTCTATGAAGTGTTATCATCCACATTCTTCAAAAGATGGGAAAAAAAAGAAAGAACAAAAATTTTAAATGTATAGAATCTGAGAGTCCTGAGTCACATCCTATACATTGGCTTGCCGGTGATGAACCTGAGAGAGGTGAGGTAGGATCCACACCTAGTGGCAGTCAGTGCCTGCCTATGTCCTGGAGCTTCACTTCTAAGGAGAGAAAAGGACTGGTACCTTATAGGATGGCTTAATGGTGGGATTTTACTGCCTGTTACATGATTTTGGTTTAGCCTATGGAAATATGATAAGGTCTGAAGGAGGCAAATTTAGTACTGAAGGTAGTTTAGGAAGAACAGCCATATAAAAAGGAAACCAAAATTAATGTCTAGGAAAGACTAGGACTCATAAAGATAAATATAAAATCAAAGAAATTAAATTTACATTTTCTGTGTCCATCTAACTGATGGCCGTGATTCAGAATTTGGGGCAATTTGGTGAGGAGAGGTGTTTTTTTTTTCAAAAATGTGTTTTATAATTACCCGTTTCATGGTTTATTTTTAGTCCTATATTATCTTATTTCCTCAACTATTTTTCAGTAGCGATACTTGTGTCTGAACTAGCAAGAAAAATGTAAATCACTTGACATCACTTGACTAGGATACTTTTCAAGTCAAGTTTTCATTGTCTTCACTCTTGTTTAGTGGGTTCAAAATTGGAAATCAAAAGTGCCTTTATGCTGAGGCTTTTTAATAGAAAAAATTTCTAGAGTTCATGGGTTTTTTTTTAAAAAAAAAAGTAGGCAGGAGAGAGGCTAATTGACAAATGTCCAGTTCCTGAAATAATAGTGCATGTTCCATACATCCAGTGAAGACAGAAGTTTGAAAAACCTTCAGTTTTTGTCAGAATTTCACTTGACTGTAACCAGAATGGCAAATCTTTTTTCAGAATGTTGACAGAGGACTCTAACTTATTTTCCATGAAACAACACAGAGAACCCTTATCTCAAACTGGCTGTTATTTGTTTTTACTCAGAGTTGTTTGTTCAGGCGATCATCCCATCAATGTACTGTGGGTGGGGGGGGTGTACATTGACTCACTCACCCAGAGTGAGTCATGATGTGCTCCTTCCACTGTCAACACAAGGAGTTAGAATAAACACACAGGGAAAAGGAGTAATGGTTAGAACAGATAAACTTACTAAACACGGAGGATAAAGTGCTTTAAAAGTGTTTTCTATTATGTTCTCAATAACCCTACGAAGCTGGTGCTTTTGTGCCCCAAGAATTAGGAAAGTGATTATGATAATTTTTCAAGATTATGCATCCAATAAGTGATAGAGCTAATATTTGAGCCCAGATCTGGATGATTCCAGTGCCTGACTCTTAACTACTGTATTCATTTTGCTAAAGCACTTAAAACATTAAAGATTACCTTGTTGAGAATGTATACTCCAAAAGAGCAGGGAATTCATCTTCCTTCTCACCATGGTATTCATTCCCAATGCCCAGCACAGTTCCTGATTTCTTTTTTTTAATAAATTTATTTACTTATTTTTGGCTGCGTTGGGTCTTGGTTGCTGTGTGTGGGCTTTCTCTAGTTGCGGCGAGTGGGCGCTACCCTTTGTTGTGGTGCGTGGGCTTCTCGTTGCGGTGGCTTCTCCTGTTGCGGGGCACGGGCTCTAGGCACACGGGCTTCAGTAGTACCAGCATGCGGGCTCAGTAATTGTGGCTGGTGGGCTCTAGAGCGCAGACTCAGTAGTTATGGCGCACGGGCTTAGCTGCTCCGCGGCATGTGGGATCTTCCCAGACCAGAGCTCGAACCCACGTCCCTGCATTGGAAGGCAGATTCTTAACCACAGCTCCAGCAGGGAAATCCACAGTTCCTGATTTCTGTGATGCTTAATAAACTGTCAGCTAAAAATAAATATTTTTGAATATTTATGAAGTTATGAATAATTGAGCAAAGTACTAAAGAGGTAATTTGGTCATGAATTACAAGATATTTAGATGTGAACGATAAGCCACTTTAAACTTTTGAGAAAAGGAGCAAGAAGAGAATTAAAATGACACTTAAGGAAGAGGTTTGAGTTGGATAGGAAGAATGGTGAGAGACTGGGAGGATGTTAATCTAGTAAAAAAAATTAATAAATTTCAGTAAGAGATTGTCTGACAATTTAAAAATTTCTAGCAAAAAAACTCCATATTCCTTAAACTCTAAATGTGCTTTTGATTGTTATGGTGTTATGGCATTTTTTAAACTCCTTCCTTTGCAAAATTGCATATTCCTAATTATTAAGATAATAGAAGCATTTTATTTTCAGAAGGCACTTGATGAAATTGTTGCTTCTATAATGGTACAGTCACAGTCCTTGGCTCTCTAAATTTACACTTTGAGCAGTTGAGTCCTCTTGTCACCTGGCACATGTGCTCTTCAACACGTAACCAAGTTTTCTTTGTCCCCAGAAAACTATCTTCATATTAAACATAATAGAATCCTTGTCAAAGGAAAACATATATGTGGGATAGTTTGCCTTAATCATTCTCCAAACTGGACATTAATCTCATATATTTTGAAAATTAATCTTTAATCACATTTTAAGGTTGGTGGGTTAAAGGTTAGCTAACTTTATCATGCTTCTGTAACTCTTAGCTGATTACTAGAAGTATTATTTTGGTTTTGAAGCTATAAGCATAAAGAGAACAGGAAAGCAATAATTAATATATTTCTGCGGGGATGTATAATGCCGTGGTTGAAATTCAAAACATTACCTAAAATTATCGATACGAGGTGAGGATCGATACTCACCTCGAAAATCATTTCAGTTGACAGGCAGTCTCACCACCTTCGCATTCATAACTACATGGGTGATGAGCTTGGATGTTTTTGGTTGGATAGAAAACTCAGATTGCTTTTCAGTTTGTCACGGTTATGATGGTAACTGACTATTACTCAGGTATTACTCAGACCTGTGCATAATAGAAAAAATTATTTCCTCATCTAAATGCAATGGGTGCCCAACACTTGGGTGAAGATCTTTGGAAGCAGAAATAAATTCTTAGATGGAAACTTTAACCCAACACAGTCACTCATCTTCTTGGAAGCTGAGGTTTTTCAAACCAGTTAGGTTAGAATGGGTGGCAGAAAATCTGAATATTCCCATCGAAAGATGTAAAACTATGAGGGAGAAAACGATGACAGTAAAGAAATCCAAGCTAATGTGACTCTATTGTATGTGTGTGTGTTTGTGTATGTTTCTTTGAAAATTTGGTAGATATTTTGCTCGATGATGCTGGTGATGCAACCGGACATAAAGATGGCCGCAGCGTGAAAATTATAGTCTCCATAAGCAAGGGCTACGGTCGAGCAAAGGTATTTCTTTAACCTTAAGTTCTTTATTACTAAAGGATGAGAATGACCATGAATCAAGTATTTGTCATAAATATACTATCAGCGGTGTTTGTCTTGGCATTGGCCTAATCTATTATAAAAGCATGAAAGTTAGGGACTTGAAAGAAATGACATCATCCTATAGGTAGAAATGTGTCTCAGTATGTCATGTTCATTCACTGAAAACAATCTTGGTTGTCAGCCAACCTCATTTCTAAAACCAAAAAAGCACATTGCTTTCTTTGACATTAACATTTTGTCTAACTAAATACAGGTGATATTTATGATGTATAGAAACATGTTGCTAGAGCTGCCAAGATGGTCTTTGTACAAAGAAGAGACTATAAGTTATATGGCTCTTCTAGACACTGGAAAGATATATTTTATTGAACTCAGTATGACAAATTCCATTGACACTACTTGTGGGTATCATTTTAAAGCAAGGTCTTAGATGATAAGGCAAATATTCTAATTTTTCTGGAATCAAATATTGCCTTCAAATTGGCAATACCATTCTGACCCTAGCCTCTTCTTGAAACTAAAACTATTATTTCAAGTTGAAATTGTAGTTCAGTGGCCAAAACTACAAATTTATAAGTATCCAAAAATGTTTTATCAGACAGAAATTCTAACAAAAAAATCTTTAGAATTTTAAGATAATTGAAGTATTGAAGTTTGAAAAGTGAGCTAGCAATTGTGAATTTTTACACTGTGCATATATTCCAAGAATTCTAATGCCATAAACTTTCTGCTTGAGCTGCAGATCTGTGCCTGAATTTCCCAAGTGGGTCTTTATGTAAAAGACTGTAATAGTCTCAGTGAAGCTTAGATAGTCTAATGATCTCTGATTTGAAAGCAGCTGCTTAAAAGCACTGTATGCATGTCCATTTTGGCTCAGTTACAGTAACGCTGTAAAACAAGTTTTCTTTTTCAAAATAATTCTGAAAGATAATATTTTTGAACATTGGAAAGTAGTTGTCTTAGTCTTCTTGGGTTACCATAACAAAATACTATAGATTGGGTGGCTTAAACAACAGAAATTTATTTTCTCACAGTTATTAAGTCCAAGATCAAGGTGCTGGCTGATTTGTTTCCTGGTGTTTCCTCTTTCTCCTTGGGTTGCAGATGACTGCCTTCTTCCTGTGTCCTCACTTGACCTTTCCTCAGTGTGTGTACTTCGGGAGAGAGAAAGAGATCTCTCTCCTACTTCCCCTACTTAGAAGGCCACTAATCCCATGATGAGAGACCCACTCTCATGGCCTAATCTAGCTCTTATTGCCTCCTGCTGGCTCCATTTCCAAATACCATCAATTGGGGGTTGAGGCTTTAATATATGAATTTGGGGGGAGGGGCACAAACATTCAGTCTATAACAGTTGTTACAAAATAAGAATGGTTTGCTGTGAATTTCTCAACTTTTTCTGTAACAGATATTGGCTTCAGGTTATATCTAAATAGTGCTGATAATCATTTACCCTTATAAAGTTAAATGTTGCAGATGAAGAAATTGAGGCTCTGAGCCAGCTAAGTGACTTGAACTAACATCACATTTCTTAATTACATGGTAGATGTTGTGTGTTGTGGAATCCATGTCTTCTAACACCTGACTCAGTTATTTTTCTACCGCCTCTTTAGGACTAGGCAAGTTGGTGACTAGAATCAGGATTGTGATATATCAACTGTCTAATTATATATACTGGTGTCATGATCACTATCTCATGTAACCATTCCAGTCAACATAAAAACGGCTTCAGTTAGACTATAAATTGAATTGCTTACTTTTCTAATATATGTAGAAATTCCTCAAAATCCCATCCTACAAAAACGATAAATTTGGGACCTTTGTTTGTATTATAAAGGAGTTCTTTGCTTGACAAAATGAGTCCTGTAGGATTCCCTGGCAAGTTCTTCTAAATATTGAATTTTCTGATACATTCAAAATGGGACCTGTGTTGTGAATATGTGAATGCCATACTACCGTGGATAACTTATTTTTCAAAACTGGATTGGATTTTAGAGATAATCTAAATAAAAAAACAAACTGAGTTTTGGACTTAACAAAGATAAGCTCACAAAAACATTATGATGAGGCTCTAGGACTCATGATATAGTTCTGTTCCATCTCTATCACTATTTCCCTCCTACCAAGTTGCTTCTCTTCAGGAATGCACCCACTGCATTAAAACGGAAGACTTGTTCTCTCCTGGCCCTTTCCCTTCTACTGAACAGGTCATGAATCAGTTTTCCTTGACCATACCACTTCATCTAATCTCTTTCTCTCTTGTTTTTGTTGCTATCCTGTTACTCTGTTAGTTAGTTAGTTTGTTTGTTTGTTGGGGTATTTTGTATAATCCACTGTGTATGTCTGTTATTATAAAACCCATAGGTTTAATATATATTTTAGTGTTAATCACCACAAATATTAATATTTTTTAGTAGAAGATATCATAATAAAAAAAGACACACAGTTGGATTTTATCTTGTTTTATTTTGTTCTTACTTAGGATCAGAAGTCTCAGGCATATTTGATAGGATCCATTGGTGTCAGCGGAAAAACCAAGTGGGATGTCTTAGATGGTGTAATTAGACGTCTCTTTAAGGTAAGTTGTGCAAGACATCCTGATATTAATTTTCAAATGTGTTTCATTTTGGATGCTTCCCTTAGCTTTAATGGCATAGAGATATCTGCTTTTCCTCTCTTCCATTTCAAATATTAAGGAAAGTTTTCTCTCTTTATGCTGTTTGATATTAATTGTTCTTATATTAACCATTTCTAAAATTCTTGATAGCTAGCTTCACATCCCCATGAGTTTTGTATTTGTCGTAGAGGAGTTGGACCTCTGTTTTGACTTTCCTTTTTTGTGTATACCATTTCAGGAATATGTGTTCCGAATTGATACATCCACTAGCCTTGGTCTGAGCTCTGACTGCATTGCCAGCTACTGTATAGGAGATTTAATTAGATCCCATAACCTAGAAGTGCCTGAACTGCTGCCTTGTGGATACCTTGTCGGCGCTAATAACATCATCACTGTGAACCTGAAAGGTAAAAATAAAAATGAAAAGCACAGTTGTATTTTTTTTACCAACATTTCTTTTCTTTTCTTTTTTGCAGTTTCCCTTCAAATTTTCATATTTGAAAACTGTGTTAACCACTTTGATAATTTTGATATGATATGAGCTGTATTTATATTTAAAACACTAAAATCCTACTAAAAACACAAAAATCCAACTAAATGAAATTCTTTGAGTTTTGAGATGTAATTTCGAAGTTTCTCCAAGATTCAGAAAAACAAATGTGATGTAGCGAATTTCAATTTTCTAGATTTTCTCCATTATCATCTTAGATTTAGGGGAGATTCAAAAAGTTTATTGCATATTCCAAGGTAATATATTCATTCTTTTACCTTTAATTTTAAAATATGTATTCCCAATAAGTACCCACTGGGGATAGAGAATGGAAGTTAAGAATCAGGGATGAGAAATTCTCTTTGCTTTGAATAATGTGACTAATTCTAGGCAAATGGAATATCTAAAGTATGCTTGTATCCATAATTCCTTGTTCATATATGTTAAAGAGTCAGAACACATCTATATAAACTATGGATTAATAGAGGGATTTGTCAATATTTGATTTTATGATTAAGGTAATTGGGTGAGTAAAAGGAGAAACTGTTGCTCTCCTTCTTAATTCCTTGCCAAATACCTATTATATTTATATTCTTCAAAAGCTTAAGGGGTGGTACAGCTGGGATGTATAATGAGAGCTAGAGGGAAATAAAGAGAAGGAGGAAAGAGGAAGAAAAAGAGAAGAACATACACACTTTTATACTTTTTATTTTAATTTTTACACTTATTCTTAACAAAACTACCACCTTCAAAGAGAAGGAGGACTTTATGATAGAATTCATAGTAATGCTTCCATCTCTTTGTGGAAACATAAGTGAGAAGCATGAAATAGACGAGGGAAGTCTAAGCAAAGAGGAAAAACCTGCTTTCATTTGGATGTTCACTCTGCCTTATTACTGATGTTTTCTGTCTTAAAATAGCAACACACGTGGGATCGAAATGTCAAGGAAAGTATCTTGCAAGGACTGCATTCCAATGGCTAACAAAGCCCAGTTGACACTATATTTTAATTTCAAGCTTATGTAGAACAATAAGCTACACTCTTCCCTTTGTTTCTCCCTTCAGGGGTAGAAGAAAACAGTTTGGACAGTTTTGTTTTTGATACGCTGATTCCTAAACCAATTACCCAAAGGTACTTTAACTTGTTGATGGAGCATCACAGAATTATACTCTCAGGACCTAGTGGTACTGGAAAGACCTATTTAGCAAATAAACTTGCTGAATACGTAATAACCAAATCTGGGAGGAAAAAAACAGAGGATGCAATTGCCACTTTTAATGTGGACCACAAGTCTAGTAAGGTAAGTCACAGGCTCCTAAGACAACTGCTATTTATCCATGTCTTAAGCAACTAAGCTTTCAGATTATATGAAACTTCCATATCGTACATGGAAGCATATCCAGCTCTTCGGCTAAAACTAGAATCTGGTGAATGACTAAACCCTACTTCATGAATTTGAACAAGACTGCTCAGTGACATTCAGGTATCAGGTATTCACAAGCATTGAGAATGGACAGAAGAAAAGGACAGAGTCTCTGTTGTCTGATTTCTCGTAGACATCATCTAGGAAATATTAGAGCAGAAAGAGATCCATGCAAATACCACAGAAACAAGAGGCCATGACTCTTCCTGCAGAATCAGAGCTTTATAAAAGCCAATACTTGGTCTAGGTCATAATAAATAAGTAGGAATTAACGGGGATGTTGCAGCAATGGGGATTTGGGTGTAATTCATATATTCTAAGCAGAAATTCTGGGAGCAGCAATTTGTTTACATCATATTTCTATAGGATTTCTGCTTAGGAACCTTAGGAAATTAAACAATATTCCATTTCACCATCTGCTAAGGTTTAATGTACCATAATCACCCTGAGTGCTCTCAGCTCTTAAATAGGCATGAGGGGCTATAAAACCCAGCCAGTACTTTCGTATATTCAGAGTGAAATAAAGAATCCTAAGAAGGAAATAGTTGATGCCTAACACTGGACTATTTTTGCCTATAGTTATTCATTTACATTCTCAATCAGTGCAACCTAAGGTTCTCTTAGGAAACTACATCTGGTATAAGCAATACCTTGAAGATATCCAGATGATACTGGGTTCTGTTGTTTTTCTAGAGATAACCTGGTTAGATGATCTAAACTGACCCAGTCTCGCAGAAACCTCTGGCCTGCAAATTTTTAGAAAAGAAACATCACTCCCCAAAGCAACCCAAACCCACTGGATTCTTGACATAAACAAGACATTTAATTTAGTGAACAAAAATTTCTTAAAGGAGTAGTTCATTAAGTCCATATCACTGACCAACTGTGGGACCTAGGGCTGATTGTTAAATTTCTTTGTGCCTTACTTTTCCCAGCTGTAAAATGGGAAAAAATAGTGGGGTTGTGGTAAGGACTAAATGGGTGTGTATCTGTGTGTGTGTGTGTGTGTGAGAGAGAGAGAGAGAGATAGAGAGAGAGAGACAGACAGACAGATAGAAGCAGGGAAAGGAAGAGAATAGTACAAGTAGCAAGCACCACCTAAGGGTTGCCTGCAGTTATTAATTATAGCTCTTCGTTCCCAATATGTAACGGTTTCTTACACAAATACACACAGACACATACAGACCACCCACCCCCATCACATACACGGATCTTTGTTCAAAATTGGCTTATATGTATTTTTCAAGGAGAACAAAGGTGTGTATAAAGCACGATGGGATCTCTTAATGTGGACTCAGTACAGCACATGAATCCCGAATGTTTCTTTGGAACTCAACACTATTTGGATTGTGGTTGAACCACCCATTCTCATTTCAAGTAGAGAGAGACATGGCACCTGAGGCAGAATATTGAACTCTTCTTTTTTTTTTTTTTTTTTTTTTTTTTTTGCAGTACGCGGGCCTCTCACTGCTGTGGCCTCTCCCGTTGCGGAGCACAGGCTCCAGACGCGCAGGCTCAGCGGCCATGGCTCACGGGCCTAGCTCTTCCACGGCATGTGGGATCTTCCCGGACCGGGGCACGAACCCATGTCCCCTGCATTGGCAGGCGGACTCTCAACCACTGTGCCACCAGGGAAGCCTTGAACTCTTCTTTAAGCAGAAGCAGGAAGAGCACAGTTGTTTGCTTCAGCCTACACCTTTAATGCCTCCAGTGAATTCTGGGTCTCCTCATAGCTTTATTTAAAAGCTTTTAGCACATTTTGTTTTCTTTTCAGCCAAAATGATGAAAGAATTGGCATCTCTTAATTACTCTCAGTGCTCTCTTTGGTGTTTCCTTAATGTTGATGTGACAGAACTCTTTAGAAGTTACTTCTGTTATGAAAAAAGCAAGTGGTTGGAAGATAAGAGAAGAATAGATTTATTAGAGGAAACGGGCATTTTGATAAAGTTGGAAAATCACTTAAAATCAAGTTTCAAATCAGATAGATTGACTTGGATATAATTCGACATGCTAAAATAAAGTAGGGTAACTTAACATTAGTTCTAAAATTTGCCTCACTCCAAAATATACTGTTATATATAAGTTCTTTTTATTTCAGTTTAAAAAAAGTGTTTAGTACTTGGAGATATTCTTAATCAATAATAATTTATATGTCCTTTAAAATTTGATCAAGTATATCCAGCACTCTTATTTTCTACTTTTTCTGAATAAAATCACTTGTGCCATTATAAGGTCAGTTTAATCTTTGTTATTACAAACTGATGAAAAATGAAGCTTGCCAAGAGCCTTTGAACAGAACAAATGAGGCTAGTAAACAGTAATAGGAAGAAATCCATGGACAAATCACATGGCATTCATCACCAAGAAAGCACAAACTACAAGTAACAAATGCTTATTGTTTCTTTAGGTTTGTAAGATTTGAATGAGCTGTCAGTAATGTTGCATACCAACTCATGGCCAGAGAATTTGGCCAATTCTTGCCAAATTGAAAGAGAATCCACACTTTATTTTCGGGGGGTTGATGGTATGTGAGAGTGGTATAGAGAAATGGGGATGACAGGTTGGGATTGTAGGAAGGATGCTGCCAAGTGTAGATTTACTTAAGTAAAGGGTGAATGAGGTACGAAATAAATTCTTTTCCTGAGAAATGGAACTGTGTAACTGCTGACATGCTTTCTGCTATGCCTTCGATAGCTCTGAAGAGACAAAGCCACAAATCACTCACTGATTCCAAAAAAAGCCAATAATAAACCATCAAATGAAAAAAATATTTTCATGTTTTTGTTCCCTCTGCATTTTACATTCTTTTCCTCTTCCCACTCTTCAAGCCCTCTCTCGAGTTGCCAGCTGGAATATTTTGATTGAAAGCAGGACACATAAACAGTTACACTTTGTGACATTTTATATGGTGGGCCCAGAGGCTAGAGGTGGATTTAGTAAAGAATATGTGGCCAACTGAAGCCAACTGGAATGTTAGGTGGGAAAAGATCAGAAAGCTGGACTTGGCAGATTCATTGTGAGTGTGTCTGGAGTCAAAATCAGAGATAGCAATGATCAATAGTTTTTGTATAACTGCTGTGTTCTGTGTATATTTTCAAAGCATGGGATTCATTTCATTATCAATGTCCATCTAGTAGATATACCTGTTTTTTTCTGCCTGATTAGATCTTGGACATGAAACTTCTAATGCTAATGTATCAGTACTTCAATCTAAGATTTTACCCTGATTAAGCTAGAGTGGGGATCATGAAGTGATTTCAAAAAGGTTTGAGAAAACTCAAGTTGTATGACCAAATTATTCGTGTATGCCTGTTTCTACTTGTGACTGGTCCGTAGCTTTCATTAGATTCCCAAAGGGATCTACTACCCTTCTCAAGATGAGAGAGGACCACAATAGAATCTAATGGCCCTATTTTTCCAAAGTCACCCGGTGATTCTTCTTTACCAAATTCAATTCAAACTTCTCCCCCTCCCCTGCCCCCTTCAGCTCCACCACCTCCTCCTCTCCCCCCACCTCTCTCTCCCTCTTTTGATCCGTATATACTAAATTGCTTTAATTGATCCCCTCTTTCTAGAAATTGTTCCGATTTTCATGATTTTCATTCTCTCCTTGTCTCCTTCCTACCCTCTAGTAAGCTGCTGCTCAGTGCCTTTCACTGACTGTTTTTCCGTCACCTTCCAGTAAATGAAAATATCCCCCAACATTCTTTTCTCTCCCACTTCTGTTCTCATCTGGATAACTCCCTTGTTTCAACTTGTATTGGCTCCAATTGGACAGTATTGGCTGTGCCCACTCTTCCATATGGTAGGCATTTCTATTAGCTTATAAGTATGTTTTCATTAGCATACTAAATATACATGTTTAGGAATGCCAATTTCAATTCTTGTATATTTGTGATGTATCTGTGAAAATATATCACAAATCCATCTTCTTTCATCCATCTCTACTACCATTACCCTCCCACCCAAATAAACACTCTGTCATTTACTTGGACTATTGCAATTGTTTACTAACTGCTTGATTTACAACTTGCATTAAATCCCCCTTCTCTCTCTGCCTCTTTATCCTTGCACCTCATGGAAATAGAATGTCTTCTATTCATTCATAATTCTTCTTTCATAATTAAAAGCTGACCACATTAAAATCCTGCAGTGTTTCCCCACTGCTTTCTGCTCTAGGTCAAAAATCTTCCCATACTTCTACTATTTCTCTTGAGTCCCACAGTGTCTCTTGGCTTCAGCAATTTCAGTATCTCTTGACTGGTTTCTCTTCCTCCTTTGCAATATACTTACCACACTTTCAAATCATGATTCTGACTACATCACTCAGATCCCCAGAATAGTCAATGTTTCTTCACTGTCAGTAGGAAAAGTCCAGTAGTCTTACCAACCATTCAAGGTTGCAAACTTTCCTTTCCAATTTATTTACCACTCTTTCACAAAACATATACTACTGGGTTTTTCCTACATGGATATCATATTTTTGTGTTTCGGCCTTTGTTCTTCTCCATCTATGAAGAAAGCTCTTCTTCCATTTTTAAGCATCACAGTATTACCTAATCTTTAAAATAAAAGGTTAATAGCAAATAATACTGCCACCACAAAGTCTTTCCCAGAAGCTACAAGTAATCTTTACATGCTCTGAACAAAATCTTTAGTGTATATTCTTTTGAGGTAACGTATTAGTTTTCACTGTGAATTTTAGTTATCTATATACATGCCTAACCTATTCTGGGCAGTAAGCATCTTGAATGTGTTTTCCATTTCTAATTAATCATCCTGTCCTTCACATGTATGTTTCCTGAGATAAATAAATTTCTCTACCCTGGGGAAAACAACAACATATGAATGGTGCACATGTTTATGTAGCAAAATCCAAATTCCTCTGCATGGATTCAAAGTCTTTTCGATTTCCCCTTTCATTGAGATCACTACTGCCATGGACCATTTCTCTTGCAAAAGCAGAACACCAATATTTTTCCCAACACATCACACACTCGTATCTTCCACCTCTTACGCTTTACTCTTTATTCTTCAATTATACCTCCTGCCCTCATACCCTATAGTTCTATGAACCTTAAATCTGGATTAGATGCCTCTCTTTAGTTTTTCTATAGTGTTTTATGCATTTCAGTTATCACATTGCCTTCAGACTTACTTGTTGGCCTGCCTTTCTATCAACTCTAATGCCTGAATATAAAAGTAATCTCTAAATCCTTGGTGCCAGAGTACCTGGCACATAGTAGGCGCTTGCTAAAGCTGTGTTGAAAGAGTAAAAAACTACATACTTTTTTTTTTTTTTTTTTTTTTAAAAACTACATACTTATCATTTGGAATTCTATTCATTATTCAAGATCCATCATGAAATTGTTTTTTAACCCTGCTCAAGATGTACAAATGGAAAATGTCATTGTAAATATGCAAATATTATGGAAATGCTCTTACTGATTAGGATAATTCTAAGAAATCTAATTATATTTCTGGCCTACCCATCTGTGAGAGCAATCAGTGAACTGGTTATCATATTTAGATTAAAAGCTATTAGAAAGGAATAATATCTGTAAAGAACCAAGGGGCTTAATAAATGCTAAATGCTAATGTCACTTAACCTAATGAAATATAACACATTTTGTCTGTTGTTATAAATTACAACAATTGCAAGCAGATAATAAATAAATAACAAATCAACCAACCACAGTTTTATTTGAGTCCCAGGGCTGTATTTTCAGATGCACCTCATCAAAATGAATTGGAATTAAAATATTTAAAGTCTTATTGGAAACTTAGGGGTGCCATTTTGGATTTAGTCTATACTTGAAATTATAAGGTTTGCTAAAATCCATCTTTATCATTGTAATACCAAAAACAAGAATGAATCTCAGTATTTGTGGTTTATCCTAAGAGCTCATATCCAGAATTCTTTTTTTTTTCACTTTTCTTCCAGGGAGAAAACAACTGAGGAGTGTGTCCTTGTGTTTACAGCTTTATATTTACTTCAGGTGTCCTGTACTGGCTTTTCTCTTTCCTTTAAAAGTGTATCCTCTCAACATTGTATGTTTTTTTGCTTTGTAGAGTAAGGTTTTATATCAATGGAATGATCTGTGAGTTTTAATCAAAGAACCTGGATGGACGACAAAATGTATCATTCCTAAACTATGAATTGCTTTCCATTGGTATAAATTTCTCATTAACATATTTGTTTTTTTTTTTTAAAGGAATTGCAGCAATATCTAGCTAACCTGGCTGAACAATGCAGTGCGGATAATAATGGTGTAGAGCTTCCAGTTGTAATAATTCTTGATAATCTTCATCATGTGGGCTCTTTGAGTGATATCTTCAATGGTTTTCTCAACTGTAAATACAATAAATGGTATGCTTGTGAAATATTTCGAGTGATAAGATATGAAAAAATGGTGATCAAATATGCATTCTTGTGCCTTTATACCTTTTAAGACGTATAGTGGATGCTATTAATTTGAGAAGCCTTCATTACTATTATACCATATTTCCAAAGAACCTCTATGTGTTCATTAGAACATCTGTTTATTCATTCAACAATTGCGTCTCAGGCACTTCTATGGCAACATTACTTACTTGATGATGTTAACTTCTACAGGTATGCTGGAAGTCTGGGAGACCATTATCAATGATGGAATGTTTGAATCAGGGAAATTAAGAACTAGAACGAAGCTATAGAGCTCTTGTTTCACTCTTAGTCCATTTAAAGTTTAAATTCAGCCTTCCTATAGAAATAATTTTAATACATTCAGATATACCTCTCTCCACTAGTGATTCTAATTTTTAACTATTTACATGAAAGAAAAGGTTAAAGTAGGGTATAAAAAAAATCTGAAAACCCACTTAAGATTCACTATAGTATGGCCTCTAAAAAAGGACATATAAGAACAACAACATAAATGTTAGCTTTAATGGTGCAAGTAACCCAGTTATCTCTGCTAGAGATTTTTTAAATGTTAAAAATTAATCAGCATAAAATAAATATTGAAACAAGAATATAAATTCTTTCATGTTATTAAGAACCTTTGAAATAATTATGAAACAAAAGAAAAAATTAATGAATTAGATTATAAGCACAAGAATCATAAGATGTTGGAGTAGAGTGAGATCACTGTGATTATTCTATCTAATCTTTTCATTTCATAGATGAGAAAACTTGGGATTAGAGAGGGAAAATGATTTGCTTAGGATGCCAGATCTGAAATTAGAACCCCAAATCTTAATTTCCAGTTCAGTGATCTTTGTCATTTTCCAACCAAACACTACAGAATTACCCTTTTACAGCCTAATGTTAAAATGGAAAAATCCATATTTATCTAAATTGTTTTTGCAGACAATTTTAATGTATTAATCTCTTTTACCTTTAGTACATATAAATTTTCTTTTTTTTCTCCAGTCCATATATTATTGGAACAATGAATCAGGGAGTTTCTTCATCACCAAATCTAGAGCTGCATCACAATTTCAGGTGAAGATAAATTGAATTTTTTTCATATTGTCTCTTTTCTGTTTGCTTTTGGTTATTGTTTTTTCCAATTGTACATTGAGAAATCCTGCCAGTGGTGACCTGGGGTGTGAAAATAATTCTCACTTCTTCTGACACTCTTTCTCAAGCAGACATTTTGTGGTCCTCAACCTGTAATCAGAAGTGTTTCTTTCAAAAAGAAGAAAAAAGAAATGTTTTTTCTGCTCACTATGTCACTGGCTAAAGTAGAGCACCTTTTTTCTAAGTGTGAGAAATGTGAAGACAGTTCCTATTTCAGGATTTGTGATTCTCCTACAGAAGAGTGCTCAGCCTGTACATGCCCACTCACTGCTGTGACGCACATAAGCTTCTCTTTAGCTCAAGATGAAAAGTTAGTTACAGTATAGCTCTAATGCTAATAGACCTTCTCATCCCTTTGATCATTAACATATGGCCACCAATTAAATTAGGAACATTATTACTTTATATTGGAAAGAGAATCACTGTGGACTTAAAGTTTAATTTATGTAAAAGTTTAATTTATATAAAGATTTCTGAGTTTTGGGGTTTTTTCTCTCTTTTTGTAGGTGGGTACTATGTGCAAACCACACAGAACCAGTAAAAGGCTTTTTAGGCAGATATCTTCGAAGGAAACTGATAGAGATGGAAATTGAAAGGAACATACGCAATAATGACCTAGTCAAAATTATAGATTGGATTCCTAAGACATGGCATCATCTCAACAGTTTTTTGGAAACACACAGTTCTTCTGATGTTACCATCGGTGAGTTCCAAAATTGCAATATGCCATTTTCCAGGAACTACGAGTACGTGGTAAAGATGGCCAGATTGGAGGGCAGAAAATAACAAGTGAAGCTGATGTTTTTCAAGCTTCCAGAGATTTAAGTTTTCATTTTTTTTTCCTTCTGAAAGTTTGCCTTCTTCCAAGCTTTGCATAAATATTTCTAATTAGATTTATTTTGTCTGACTATTATGGTTTACTAAGATTTTACTGACATCGAATAAGTTTAATATAGACAAATATCTAAAAATCAGATAACCATTTGAAATAAATTGTATCTGTTTAGAGTACCTTTTTTTATGCTAAAAACAAATATTAGCTTATGGCTCATATCAAATATAGCTGTGAGAGAAGATTTTAGTTAGAGGTAATTTAAGTGTTTTACATATTTCATGAAGACAAAATGGTTTGAATTATTTTCTTGAGTTGGCATAAAGATGTTTGTTTTTGTATTCCTTCTTAAATTGCACGAAAAAAATGTCCCTTTCCCATTGCGGTGGATCATAAAGACATACTCACTAAAGACACAGTGTAAATTAGAAAGAAAAATTCTCTATTTGTGATCAGAAGACCGAGGCAGAGACCCACTTCTGCAAATAATGACATATTTTATATTTAACAGTTCATTCCAGCATAGTTTTGTCGTTTGTAAAATGGGGCAGATTGACCGGATTATGACCTTTAAGGTTTCTCCTAATGCTAAAATGTTACATTTTAGATTAAGGTTTTAGTGTAAAAAGAAAGGAGGGTCCTGGAGATTGGGTCTTCAGTGAAACACACTTTAATATAATCAAACTAGCCAAGATTATAATTTTCTAAGAATCCTATAAGAAACATGCCCCCCAAATGGTGTCTAAATATGGGTTCTTAAAAATGTTTTGTTATTTGTTTCTTCTCAGGTCCTCGACTTTTCCTTCCTTGCCCCATGGATGTAGAAGGTTCTAGAGTATGGTTCATGGATCTCTGGAACTATTCTTTGGTACCTTATATTCTGGAGGCAGTGAGAGAAGGTCTGCAGGTATAGTACTCAATTTTCTTTACTGTTTTTAAAAACTAAGTGAAAAAAATCATCCTTTAAAAGCAAAAATAATTCATTTCTCTGAGTATTTGTGCAGAAAAATAAGGCATGAACTATATAAATATAGTGGTAAAGTTTCAAAGAACAAATAGTATACACTACTTTTTTTCTGTTCTGAGAATAAATATGTAGGAGAAAGAGAAAGCACAGTTATTCTAACAAGTACACATTGAAGGCCAAATTTATTGCCATAGGTGTTTACAGACCTGTTTTTTTTTTTAATATTTATTTATTTATTTATTGGCTGCACTGGGTCTTAGTTGCAGCACCCGGGATTTTCGTTGCGGCACGTGGGCTCTCTGTTACAGTGCGCAGGCTTCTCTCTAGTTGTGGCACGCAGGGTCATTAGTTGTGACGCGAGGACTCTCTAGTTGTGGCACATGGGCTTAGTTGCCCTGCAGCATGTGGGATCTTAGTTCCCTGACCAGGGATCGAACCAGCGTCCCCTGCATTGTAAGATGGATTCTCAACCACTGGACCACCAGGGAAGTCCCCAGACCTGTGCTTATTGGATAGCTAGTTAATTGCACAGTTCTACATCTTATAAGAAAGGCATGTTTATATGGACCTTGATCATTTATTCTCTTCTTATCTAATCTGCAACAAGTAGTTTTTGCTTATAGTTTCCTTGCTTCGGGATATTTCTTTTTTGAAACCCTTTAACGTCACTTGTAAGATCCTTTACTATTTATGAGAGTGCTCTAAATCTAAGGCATTTGACTTTTTAAAATCTATGGCAGGCGGGTTTAGGAGCGCCCCTGCTGTCCCTGTCATCCACCCCTTCTATTTACTCTTCACTAAGAAGTCAAAATATATCACTAATAAGAAAACCCTTTTTCTTCAATAAAATGTATCATCCCTTTTCCATCACTCTTGATTTTTCCTTATATTGAAGTTGAAATTTCATGAAATTGTAGAATTATAAAACTTACGTGTGAATATTTTAAGATTGATATTGTATAATTACCAAACTTGTGGCAGAAAAATCCAGTCATCTTTACAATAACTTAGCTAAGGTTTAGGTAGTATTTTGCTTAGGCATCTCTATTTCTGGTTATCACAACTGCTGCTAGAATTACGATATACTTCATGCTTTTCACATTTTGTCATCTGCAATACTGTGTTAAGTCTTTATTTTACTGTCTAAAAAAACTGGTTTTCTACTTTACTTCATTTTGCTTCCTTTTACCATCATGCTTTCCTCATCTAGTAGAAGGGCATGGCAGTGATTTAGAACTATCATATTATGAGGGTGTTCTGAGAATTCAGAGGTAATGATCCTAGAGAATGCTGTCAATTGGTTCTAATCCATATTTAAATAACTCAATTTCATATTTTTAAGGGTATAAGTCAAACTAGCCCCAGAAAGTGTCTCCAACAAAATTAAAGACTGTACCAAAGGTTTTTATTTTTCAAGTATAACATAGCACATGTGAGGATTCCTCTAAAACTATTATGCTATCTCAGATGTGAGTTGGGTCTCTTGATTTCAACCATTTTTACCAAAATATATATATATATTTTTTTTTTTAATGAAAATGTATTTAAAATATTCAGTCATAATTTTAGAATAAATATTTAAATGAATTATTTGTTCTCTAGATACTATTTCAGTATTAAAAAACTATGATCCAAATTTTTATATATGAAATTCTCCTTATTTCGTATTCATTTGCTAATATCTAGAAAGAATTAGAAGCATTTTAAAAACTCAAAAACCACGATACCTAAAAATCCTTAGATCTCATTTTTTTAACTACATAGTGTTTTTAATATTTAAGTCAATATTATTTATAAAACACTGTCCTGAGAATTATCATACGATAAAGCTTCCATTTAAACAAAGGCATAATCACTAAGGTAATACCAGTTTCCCAAACTGAGAGATACTTCAAAAAAAATTTTTGAGGAGAGATTAAAAGATCTCAAGTTTTATGCTGTGGTTCTAGATGTTTAGTAGTAGGTTAGTGTGAAAGCTGGTTCAACCATGATGTAGGGAGTAGCTGGGTGTTGGTGGGGATTGGTGGCAGGAGGCAGGAGGAATTCAGCACTTGGAGAGAAAAAGGAAAACCCTTTGGTGAGTAGAGAGTTCTCATTGCTACTGAAGGATACGCTGGACCAGAAGTCTGTTGGCAGATGATGTTCTTGGGATGGTCCATATGTGACTTCTGGAGGAACAGGAAAAAAAGGAATCACACATGTCATGAACCATTTCCTTGGATATCCTGGCAACAAAGAACTATGAATTGGAACAAGAGGTGGAAAAACAAAGCATGGTTACAAAGATGAAAATCTGAGTTGAGAGGAACAGAAAAAGCTCTCTTCAAATGAAGGCAGATACTTTGATGGGGAACCGTATGGGGAATACACTTTACCAGATGTTCTAGTTGAAAAAAAACACTGATGATGCACTGGATTCCAATGTTTATTCTGATGATTCTATCTTTCTTGAAACGTCAACAATCAGATTATCTCCTTCTGAATGTTTATATTTCATTTCTTTCAATTCTTCTTCTATAGCATCTATTTTACTCTGGAATATAGAATTGAGCCTGTTTAGCTTTCTATTGGTCGCCCCCAGTTTTGCTGTCCTTGATGATTCTTTAAAGGCTGACATCTGTTGATTCTACTAGACTTCCATATTTTTTTGGTAACATTTCCTTTCCAAGAATTATATGCTTTCCTTCAATTAGTTTAAGTTGTATAGCAAGCTATGTTTTACATCCTCTATAAAGTAGATTTTTAACTGAGAGAAATTTTCTGCTCTAGAAGAAGAGAACTATTAAAAAAAAAAAAGAAAGAAAACTAACCATTGCCACCCCTACCATCATCCCCTAAACAAATGCACAGCTATCAAGACCTGAATTTTTTTTTGTCTTAAGACAAGCTGCCACAATGTCATACAACTTCTCCAGGAGAAACTCAAAAGACAGTTCCAAGGCAGCCATGGGCTTTCATGGCCTCAATGTCCGCCATTTTGCTTTTGTCTCACTGAACCACAAGAAGCCACATAGAACACTTAACACGGTGTTCTGTGCCATCCACGACCAAGATGTGTATACACCTAGTAACCAGGATTGCCCTCAGTGGAGTAGGAGAGTCCATTAAAGAACTAGCGTACCCATGTTACTGTCCTCTTCTCTTAATTTTACCTTTTCTTTCTGTGCCCCTGTGGCTTATACTTTTTTATTTTTTTTACCAAGTCCCATCAACCTCTTTCTCCTCAGTGTGCCCTTCCCAGTTTGGTTTTGGCTTTGCGTTCAGCTTAAAAATTCTTTAACATCGCTTGGATTCATCTGCCCTCTACTCCACTGCCAGTACTTTAACCAGGCTTTATAATCTCTTTCTATTAATTTTCTCCCTCCATATGAGTTTTGACAAATCTTTCATTTCCCATGATTCTCCTCTTTTACTAGTGGCCTTATAAAAAATATCTAAAAAGAGTTTTAATGGGAAGCAGTGAGATTATAGAGGAAGTTAATCTGAGGGAAATGGTTGTCGGAGAAAAGATTCTTATTTTCAAGGAAAATTTGAGTAGAATGAAGTGGACAGAGAAAAGAAGTCTCTTTTATTCACCATCTTTCCAAAGTGCACTTTAGTAAAGAAAGCTATTTAGTGTCTAGCTTTTTAATTTCTCCATTACTGGAACTTTCCTTTCTCAATGATGAGCTTCCTTTTAGTTTGTAAAATTACTAACAAAGATAAATGGGGCAGCCATTTCTTCATGTATTTAAAATAAAGCTCCTTCATGCTCTCCTCCAAATGTTGATAACCTATCCCAAATGTTCAGCTTTATTTTGTCTCAAGCTTTATTTTGTCTAGCCTTCAAGTTTTAAGTGAACTATATAGAGAGATATATGTTTAAAATCTGGAAAATTGTGTATGGACACTTCATTCCCCTGAGTCCCATAGGAACTCAGTGTGCAAAGGAATCAATCAATTAGTAGTCACCTTTTGTACTGAATAGAAATGCATTTTATATGTGCTAAATTTGTGATCACTTTTTAGATGTATGGGAAACGAGCACCCTGGGAAGATCCCTCAAAGTGGGTGCTTGATACATACCCATGGAGCTCAGCATCTTTGCCTCAGGAGGGCCCAGCATTACTTCAGTTGAGACCAGAAGATGTTGGGTATGAGGGCTGCATATCCACAAAGGAAGCTACAACCTCAAAGCACATTCCACAAACTGACACAGAGGGGGATCCCCTGGTAAGAAGCTGATGTTTGGTTCTTCCTATATAATCTTGACTATAGTGTGCGGTCATTAGTATTTATGCATCAGAGACATTAGTTATCCTAGGTAATATTTGAAACTGTCCTGATGTTGGTACTCAGTTTTAAAATTTTTACCTTTGGCCTACTTTCATTGGGTGAAACTCTTAAAATGAAAGACCAAACTCATATGCTTAAAAATAATCAAAAAACACTGAAATCAGGCTGAACTCTGCGGCCATAAGTTTTCTTTTATTATGCAGAAAATTGTGTAAATAAGTCAATAGATTTTAAACATTCAGTACTCAATTCATTAGGTATGTAAGAGAAAACTGAATTTTGTTCTAAAATGAAAGAAACCAAAAGAATATAATCTAATGTATGCTTGAAGAACTAAAGAATGTTTTACACGTATCTGACTAAATTTAGAATTAGTCCTCTATTGGCAACAGTAGGGAAGAATAAACTGACTTGAGATCAAAGGGACGTTATTCTCTGCCTTGCTCAGTTTGCAATCATGAAAGGCTTAATATAAGTCAGTAAAACTCCAAAGTATGAGTACTCTGAAAATATTAAGTACATGACAGGAAAATGACTTTATTTTTGTATGTATATTTTATATTTAGAGATGACTTTCCATAGATTGGTATCAAACGTAATGTGTTTGTTAGCTTACTATTCTCTGACTAAAGGGATCACTGGGAAACCAATACAGAAAGAAGACATGCTGAGATAAAGGTCATTATGTTACTTGAAACAAACAAAAAAGGAAATGATTAAAATCATAATCTATAACTATACCTAAAGACAGAAAATGACTTGCTATCTTGTGGAATACCCTTATACCAACAACCCCGACATGTATATGTCATCATCATTTCAGCTGATCATTCTGAATATTTGGGGGTTTATATGTGAACCACCTGATAAAGTTTCATGATTTTTTCCCCAACAAAATGGACACACACAGAAGATTTTGCATACTGTTTCAGGAAGTTCCATAAAGTCACAGAGATATAAACATTGACCTACTTAGAGCCCAGGGATCTCTTATTTAGGACTTTTGATCTAGGCTATAAACTTCTTAAGGGCCTGGAGTTGTATTTTTATGACAAGTATCTGGCCCTTTAGCTCATACGTAGCTAGAAATCAACAGTGGTGGTGGAATTGGTTTGAATTCTGCCTAATTGTGAGCAGACACTAAGTAATTCCTGATAGGATGATTAAAATGTAATAGAGTAAAATTAAGCCTTAGAGGACAAATATGGGTTATTTCCTCTGAATTTTTTATAAATTCCAGTTCTCCTTTTGCAGATTTTAATACAGTTCCTGATAAAGGTGAGGTGTTTATAAGGTTTGTTTTCAGGGTTACTCTACAGAGTATGGGACATTTAAGGGATGTCTTAAATTTTCCCAATTCCCATAGTCCTGGTCAGCTAAACCCATTAATCACTCCTTTCCCTGGCTCAGAATGCTCTTGTCTTCTAGCATGGAAAAGAGATCGGGATCTCCACATTTTGAATGAGAATTTGGGTAAAAAATATCTCTGATTCCTAACCTGCTGCTCACCTAAACATCTTAAGGAACAAGGGGTTATGATACCTGACATGTTAAATGACAAAAACCTTATCATCTAAAAATCTTTGAATTAGGCACATTCTGATAGAGAAGTAAGTACCTCTCCGCATTTATTGCTCTATATTTTTATAATTATTGACATAGGTAAAAACATATTTGCAGTCCAATCTAAATCAGAAAAAAATCTACTATTTAATGTCAGTAATATATTTTTGAATCTGAACACGGATGCAAGTGTTTGGCACATCTCACAGTGTTTAAATATATAATGTGTATTCATCATCAACAAACTCATTAATTTCATTCATTCAGTAAATATTAGTAAATAATAAGTATGTACTCAAGGCTAAGACCTGGTGATCAGAAAATAAATTAGATCTCATTTCTGATCTTAGGAAGCTCACAGTCCAGCCGTGGAGAGAGACATGTATATATATAAATTATAGTAAAATAATGATAGAAGTATATCCTAGATAGATATATCCTAGATAGAGTTGTGAGTCTGTTGAGGAAGTGATTAGGAGAAAGCTCCAGAGGAGGAAAGGCTTGAGCTAGGTCTGGAAGGATGAATAGAAACTCATCATGGGGTTGGGTAGGGAAGATCCAAAATTAAGAAAATAGCACGTGAAACGTGATGGAACAGTACAGTAAAAATAATGAGTTTAGGGAGCTGTATACAAATTGTTGGGATTAGAACAAAAGGGACGGGAGGAATTACAGCTACAGAAGTCTGCAATTGTAAAATCATGTGAAGCCTTGTTTATCTGGTAGGAAGTTAAAATTTTATCACACAGACAATGGGGAGCCACCAAAGGTTTTTGAGCAAGGGACTACCTCATTAGATTTGCAGTTTATAAAGATCGCCTTGATAATAGAATAGAGGGCAGATTAAAGGAGAGAGGATGGAGGCTGGGAGACTAGCAGACGTGTAAATACCAGGGATGATAAGGACCTGATGGAGGTGTTACAAATGTAAGACGTTATATTTCTGACCCTGGGTATGGGAAAGAAGGAAGGGGGAAGAGAGGAGGGAAATACTTTTGTAGAGAATAATGATCTATCCGAGTGACTACTGAATGGTATGGACCCTTACCTCCCTCTTGTAATCTCCTTTGACTTGAATGTACAAAGCAACCCTATGAGAAGGCAGAGTAAAGCCTTCATATGTATTTATTATGAATCTGAGATTCTGAACTTATTCTAATAGAACATATTTACTATATGGCACCATTTTCAAAAATTAAGACTTTAATAATACTCTTATTACACGGTAGAACTTTTACAACAGTCAGCATTCAAGTGATTTCAAACATTTGTGACTGAGATAGAAGCACAACCCTTGAAACCATTTCTGCCCTTGGAAGGTGCTCAAAACACAATTCTCTTTTACAAATCATCTTCACCCAGATGCTTGAATATACAGCCGGCTACTAACAAGGGAGGGATTGACAAAGGAAAGGAAAAAGAGAATATGAATGTGCATGAAGGTAGGGGTGTGTGTGTGTGTGTGTGTGTGTGTGTGTGTGTGTGTGTATGTATGTATGCCCTCACATGCATGAGAGAGACAGAGAAACGAGAGGAGAGAGAGGGCAAGAGAGAAACAGAATATTGATGGAGACATTTAGCTTTTTGACTTACTGGGTTTAAGAGATTATCACCAACTACTTTAATTTCATATCTTTATGTAGCTAGTTTAATAAATTCAGGGAATTAGACAAAAAATTATATTGAAAAATATTGTCCTGAAGAATATTAAAATGACTTTAAAATGTGCTGTAACTGTAGCTTCTTCGTCAGAAAGGCATCCCTGCTGGAATTGGTAATTACCAGTTTGTCATTTTATTTCACAGGTCTTTTTTGAACACACATTTTACGCTGAGCATACAAGCATGCAGAGCCTAACATATGACTAAGGAATCCTTTTTAGATTTCTCCTTTCTTTGGGATCAGATTCCCTATATTTCTAAGTTGGAAACAAAACCCAAAAAACTTTGATTACATTATGAAATAGCAAAGTTAGCATGCATTAAACAATACAAACATTATTACAGTTTACAGAAAACCTTGATAAGAAAACAACCCTCCCGAAGACATGTGCCATTTTTTCTGTGCTTTCTAAAACTGTTGAACCATTTATTCATGATTCACTTTTAAACAGTCTTTCTTTTTCCATCCCTACCAGTGGATCTGCAGATCTATCAAAATCCAAGCAAGGTGGCTGCCTTTTATTTTCTAATACATGGAAATGCTAGCTGTCTTTCTCCCCAGCTGCTTTCATGCCTACGTCCCTTTTATGAGAACAAACATTGCCATTGTCCTATAAGGCTGGGAAACTTGAGACAGCCGCTCTTGTTCCAGATGGTGGTTGTAGTTTTCAGTGAGTTATCCATCATATTTTAGCCAGACATTCAACAACCACAGAAACTTGACAGTGATTCTTCCCTTCTCCCTGTTCCAACGTTCATGGTCGGCTTCACTTGGTCACCTCTCAAGGTTAGCTCCTAAGCAGCAGATGGGGGGCTCCATTCCACTCCATCCCCACCTCCTCTCCAGGGACCATGTCCAGGAGCCCTTGTGTGCATCTGCCTGTAGGAACATTCAGGACTTTCAGTTGTCATTCAGTGCCTTCTGCTTCTCACCCAAAGAGCTGGGCAGCTTGGTGTACTCTCCAGCCACGAGCCCAGATGTCCAGCTGTGATAGTTTCCTTTCCCCTCTCCCTACTGGAACTGTATTCATTTACAACTGCAAATAAAAGACTTATGCGGAGGCCCTATTTTGTCCTTATGGTTTGCTGCTGTAGTCATGTTTGGGAGAAACCGTTAGGAGCCAGGGGCAACTAGTAAAAATCTAAAATTTTTTTCCATTTCCCTTGGAGGGGATGAGATGGGTCGTCCATGTGGCTCGGGGCCGTGTGTTTTCTGGGACTGGCTTCCTCAATGCATCGTTGCCTCCATCGATGTCTCCTTTTCTTTCTTCAGATGAATATGCTAATGAAACTCCAAGAAGCAGCCAATTACTCGGGAACACAAAGCTGCGACAGTGATAGCACCAGCCACCATGAAGACGTTTTGGATTCGTCTCTTGAATCTACCCTCTAGAGGGTGAAAAAAGTTAGTGGAAAAGACTATGCTTTAGAAAAAAAAAAAAAAGGTTAAAAAGTAAGGTATTTTCACTAAACCACTGACAATGTGAAAGCACCCAGTCCAGGGCCCTGATCCAGGGCCGTGGTCTCCAAGGAGGCAGTAGAACTAAGTTTGAACCGCCAAGATGCTAAATTGACACAGAAGTGTAACTTGCTTTCCTTTCTAGGCATTTTTATATCTGTGGAGTGATGTAAGGCTCCATTACTCAACTGGAAAGGACCCTAATGACAGGGCAACTGAATAGATTGCACATGGGATAGCCAAACTGGACTTTCTGTTTTTCCTCTTTAAAAGTTTACAATGCAGACCTTTTTTTGTTGTTGTTCCTTCCTTTGGTTTCCTCTGAGGGGCTGTTCTCCCCAAGCAGGGTCCACGCCTCTGATCCGTCCAAGCTCCTCTGTGCCACATGGTGCTGGTCACGGAGCCCCAGTAGTGTTTGTGTTGTGCGCTCACCCCATTCCTAAATGAAGAGGCCAGGCCTCCGCAAGCACAAATGGAATTGTGCAACCGCCAGGGGAAACACTGCTGTGACAAGCTGGAGAAGTGCCAGTGTCATTCAACTGCCATGATCACAGGATGTGCTCCACCCACTTTCTAGTGTCTGAGTCACGGGTTTGATAAGGTTGTTTTTACCACCGTGGTCTTTTTAAACCACCTGCCCACTCCCTTAAAAAGAGTTTTATACCAATTATTAGTCAACACTGATAAAAGGCTTTTTTAGGGCTTTATTTGTTTGAGCCTTGTCAGTGAAAAGAAGCAACATTTCCTATGGTGCTGTCTCACTGCCTTAAAACCAATTTCTACAACAGTTTAACAGTTGGTTTAAATCCTAAACCATTGGTGATTTCCACTGTCTTTTCATTTACAACACCGGTTAACGCAGTAGCCTCATCTCTCTCTATTTTTGTGTTTGTTTTTGAAGAAATGGATAGGAGAAAGATCCGTATTTTTACCTTGTGAATAGATTGCTTTGCCTATCCTCCAAAATACTCAAGTAAACCCAGAAACCCTCTTTGACTGTCACTTAAAAGCAAAGCCATGTGGCTAAATTTCATCCAGCTCTAGGGGAAAGAGTTTCAGAAGGCGGGAGATTGTGATTTCTTATCCAGCAGAGCTGGAAGCACTAGATGCGGCATGAAGCACAACGATTCCGCTTTTTTCCCCTATTGTTTTTTTTTTTTTAATTATTATGAGTTTTGAACATGTTGTTTTGATGGATATTGTTGTACATGAGAAATTCAGCATTCGAGAACACTGATGCAGTGAAGTCACTGTGGATGAGGAAGCGTTTATACTGTAAAAGGACGTTAGATTTGCACAGTCTACTGGGTAGGTATTGTAAATAATCATTTTAAAAACTTGCACAAATCGAAATAAACACACACACAAAATTGTATTTTATCCTGTGGGTGTTGAGAGATGTTTCACTTGCTGAGATTTCCTGTACTTTGCAAATACAGAATGCAAACCCTCAACACTGTTATTATCTGGTGTGTTTGTCCTGTATTTACAGTTGTGGTGACCATGCAGGAGCTATCAGTGCTAAAGTGAGCATGCTTCAAAACTGTCCATGAAGCCAATCCATGTTCGGAAAAGTAAAAATGTCTGAAAGTGCATCTGTCGTGACAGGCTTTCAAGAGAGTGCATGGAAACTGATGGGAGTGATTGGAGAAGTTCCCACCACACACAGGGGACAGGTTTGAAATTTATCAACCCAAGGGCTAGGCCATGGTGTAGACTTGTCCCATGCATGTGAAAATGTGCTACTTTCAGGACGTGCAATTGGTGCTACTCTCTGTGACCACCCACGGGTCAGTTGCTATAGAACAATAACAACACGAGACATCTGCGCAGTTGTCAGAATGTCACTCAGTCCATAGGTCCTCCACGGTGCTATTGCCCTAAGGGAAATGGGAACTGAATTTATGCACATAGAATGGTCACCCTGACTTTGAAGCCTCAAACGTGGATCACATCTGTGGTGAAGCATCAATATATGTAGCTGGATGAGTGACTAGTGGCCCTTGTATAATATGTGATCTAAGAAAATTGCTAATCTTTCCCTGCCGTTTTGAGAAACACAGTCCAAACACGGTCATAAACAAATTCCTGCAATACATCCCAGTAGGTCCGCCTAGTTTACAACTTAAACTAGTTTGTGAAACATTTGTCTGTATACATTTTATATTTTGTACATTTTTGATGTAACATATCATGTAAATAGAAACAGTGAGATAAATCATCTGAAAAGTTTTGTAGTCTTTGTAAAGCCCCGACAACAAGTACTTGGTGTCAGTGGACATAACTGGGTGATGTATTTTCTATTGGTTGATTGTTCCTCTAGCTTGTAAACCAGCTTGCATATATTTTTTTGCAAATGTGCACCCTGTATCTGTCTAAATTATTACTTTGCCATTAAAGTGGAATTATTTATTGACAAACAAGGTGTGGCGTGTATATATGGAGAAAATTGAATAATTATGCACCGGAAGTATCAAGCTTTAAACTGTTGCTTGTACTATTAATATGCCATAAGTAGGGATGCATGTGAATTTTTATTTTTCATTCCTTATAGAAAGGACCTCATGGCTTTTAAGTAAGGAAATAAATTGAAGGCACTAGGTATATCTTTTTAAATGAAAAGTATTTATTCAGTGAATATTTTTAGAAAACTCTGACTGAATGGTTATAAAATAAGCATTAATATAAAATAAAATGTCGATATTCAATTAATTATTTGTTTTTATTCCATTAAGTCTTTTTTTTAAGCTTTTAGCTCTAAAGATGCTTTTAACATAAAATAATTTTTCTGGTGGTGCTTTATTTTTAATAGAGATTATAAAAAGAAACAGAACCCCCTTTAAAATGAGAATTTTTTCAAAGCACCTCAGTCTCCAACCCCAGTAATTGGAATGTTTATATGGGTACTCTAAGTAGGGTTTTAATTCTAAAAACAGGAAAATTAGGACAGTTATTGAGCAAAAATATATATATTAGTTAAAATGGGTCTAGTATCCATAATGGATTAAAATTTAGGATATTGGGAAATTTCCACAATTCATCTTATCCAGATAAACGCTGAATTAATGCAAAACTGGAACATAATTCTGACACATGCAACATCAGGCTGCATAAGTGTGAATCCCAACACTGTCATTCTTCTCTGTGTGACCTTGGCCAATTTACTCACCCTCTTTATGCCTAGTTTCCTCACCTATCAAATGATGATCAGAATAATACCCATTTCTCACAGATTACTGTGTTGTTCGGGGGTCAACAGTATTTAAAAAAAATTTTTTAAGAGTGCATCTTTTAACCAAGTTTTCTCATTTATAACATGGGGGTAGTAATATTACCTACATCATAGGGCTGTTGGTAGCAGTGAGTTTGGATCTGTAAAGCACTTAAAACAATGCCTGGCGCTCAGGAAACTGAATAAATGCCAGCTGCTGTATTAGCGCTGCCATTATAATCAATTAATAATGTCAGTAGTGTAATAGATACTCTCAAGATTCAATTTGTAAATGTATTCATGGTAATATTAAAGTCTTATGAAAAGTACATCTTTCATCCAGTTTCCTAATCTGTAAAATGGGATAGTTATAGTATCTATTCATAAGATTGCTTTGAAGATGCAATATTTTATTTATTTATTTTAGATATTTTCTATTTTTTTATTTTTACTTTTTAATTTTGTTAGAATATAGTTGAGTTACAATGTTGTATTAGTTTCATGTATACAGCAAAGTGATTCTGTTATACATATATTCATTCTTTTACAGATTCTTTACCCATATAGGTTATTACAGAATACTGAGTAGAGTTCCCTGTGCTATACAGTAAGTCCTTGTTGGTTATCTATTTTATATATAGTAGTGTGAGTATGTTAATCCCAAGCCCCTAATTTATCCCCCCCACCCACATTTCCCCTTTGGTAACTATAAGTTTGTTCTGAAATCTGTGAGTCTTTTTCTGTTTTGTAAATAAGTTCATTTATATCTTTTTAAATTAGATTCCACATATGAGTGATGTCATATGATATTTGTCTTTCTCTGACTTACTTCACTTAATATGATAATCTCAGGGTCTATCCATGTTGCTACAAATGGCATTATTTCATTCTTTGTTATGGCTGAGTAATATTCCATTGTATATATGTACCACATCTTCTTTATCCATTCCACTGTCAATGGACATTTAGGTTGCTTCCATGTCTTGGCTACTGTAAATAGTGCTGCAATGAACGTTGGAGTGCATGATGGGTCTTCTCCAGATGTATACCCAGGAGTGGGATCGCTGGATCATACGGTAGTTCTATTTTTAATTTTTAAGGAACCTCTACTGTCCTCCATAGTGATTGTACCAATCTACATTCCCACCAGCAGTGTATGAGGGTTCTGTTTTCTCCACACCCTCTACAGCATTTGTTGTGGGTAGACTTTTTGATGATGGCCATTCTGACTGGTGTGAGGTGATACCACATTGTACTTTTGATTTACATTTCTCTGATAATTAGTGATGTTGATCATCTTTTCATGTGGTTTATGGGAAGATGGAATATTTTAAAATACATGAAGCACTCAGAAAAGTCCGTCACATCTTAAGTGCTATATGTTGGCTATTATTATTACTCAGCAAATGTTTATATTATACACCTAACATGTGCCAAGCAACTTTCTTAGGCCTCAGAATCATTGAGACTCAGGCCACAAACCTAAGTGACTTACAGTTAGTACAATTGGGTCTCTGCTTCTTATTTTGATGAGTACCTAAGCTCTCTACTAGAGAATGACCAATGAGAAATCCAATGAATAGTGGCTAAAAGATATTCAGACACTAATAGAATCAGCAATACCAGTGGATTGTGTTTAAATTTGGAGAAATTCAAATACCTTTATTTCAGACTTTTGGACTTTAATGTTAAAAAAAACAAATCACAGTATTTTTATAAGAAATAAGCCACCTTAAAAATTGTCTAAATCTATATCTTTGATCAGCTAAGACGCTTAAAAAGCTTCAACAGTGTTTTGCTTGGCGGGCGGGGGTGGGGGAACCGACTGATAGGTAAAATATTGCATTACTGAATTCAATATTAATTTTTAGTTCAGTGGAGATGATTTGGATAAGCAATCATTGGAGGCTCTCTTCTCCACATGAAATATACATTATCTCTTAGTTACTCAGGAGTTCATCAGCAAGAAAACAAATTTATAGAAATTAAACATAGCACTTTCTGAACTAGAATCTTATTAGAGAAAAATGAAAGTTCTCAAGTTGTTTTCCATAAAATTGTAAAAAAACTTCTAAACATTTTATTTATTACTGGAATTTTTAAAGTTTGCCTGAATATTCTAGACTAGCATGGTACAGTTGAAGCTGATGAACAACTGAGTAAATAATTTTTACAGTGATTACATGTTAAAATGAAAATACTTCAGTATATTGGATTATATTAACTGCAGTATTAAAATTAATTCACCTGATTATTTTTCCTTTTTTAATGTGGCTACTACAAATTCTACAATTAAATATGACGTTCATATTTGTGTCTCACTTTATATTTCTATTCCTGTTGGATAACACTACTATAGAAAGATTGATCTTTATAAAACGTAAATGTGATCACCTACCTCCCTCACCTCTTTTGCATTTTGTTTTTAGGAATAAGGTTCAAACTTCAAAGGACAATTCTTTGCTCAGTCTGGATTTTGCTTATCCCTTGACTTCCTTTTTCACCATGTCCCCTGCCACCATTTTGGTCTGTTCTCTACATTAGCCTAATTGTAGAACCTAGAAGTAATTGTTGAAACATTAACAACAACTTTCCAGACAATTTAGCTATGAGCATGCCTCAACATTTTCGTATAATCTTGATGTATGGAAAAAACTTCTGGCATGCCAATTTAAAGGTTTCTCTCTTAGTAGAGAGACATTTATAGAAAATGTAGATTAGACCAAAAAAAAAAACCTATTTAAAGATTCCCAGCCTTTTTTTGTTTTTTCTTTCTTTACGCGGGGCTCTCACTGTTGTGGCCTCTCCCATTGCGGAGCACAGGCTCCGGACGAGCTGGCTCAGCGGCCATGGCTCATGGGCCCAGCCACTCCATGGCATGTGGGATCTTCCCAGACCGGGGCACGAACCCGTGCCCCCTGCATCGGAAGGCAGACTCTCAACCACTGCACCACCAGGGAAGCCCCAGATTCCCAGCCTTTTGACTGTCAGGTGGATGGGTGAGTAGATGGTTTCCAAAATCAAATATTAATCCTATAAGTAATTAGGCAATTATTGAAAATTACTAAACATTTATCCATGTTCTAATTTATTCAAAGAAGATTACTGGTTTTATCACGCAATAACATTTTGTCCCAGACCAGGTTTAGAACAATATTTCTTTTACTGTAATTTACTTCCCTTTACCCCAAGGCCCTTAAACATTCTCAAATGCCATTACCTTAGACAAACCCTCTGATCCCACAGACTAGGTCAAAAATCAGAGTTATTTGCTTTTCTAGATCCACATATATATACTGTGAGTCACTTATCATGTTCGATTTCAGGGCCTAGAATATAGTGCACTCTCAATAAACATGTATTGAATAAAAATATTTCTGAACATGGAGACAGCAACTGAACTTTATGGTAAGCAAAAGCAGTAAATTTGAGAAGAACCACTTTACAGGTAGAACTCCCGGGAAAGCCAGATTAATAATTAGAATACTGTTTAATGACCACAGAAGGAGGAGGATACCTGAGGATTTGTGTCATCCAGTACAAAATACTGCCTCACGCTTGGGATTTTTTTTTTTCCCTTTAGATGTAATGTACTACATACCATCCACCAAGTTTTCTTTTTTCTTTCTGCTTTTCAAGTCCTTTGAAGACATCTTATTGTATATAGCACAATTTAAATGTGTGGGCTTTTTAGGGGAAGAGATAAAATACACCAAGAGGTTGGAAATGTAATGCTAGAGCCCAGAAGACAGGTGGGGACTGGGAAGATCAAAATAAGAATCCTTAGCATAAAAATGAGAAGTGATGTGAATTTCACTTTGGGATGTTTCCCCACAAGAAAGATCTTGACTGAGAGGGCAGACAACAGAAGCAAGAAGAGCTACAGTCCTGCAGCATGTGGAACAAAAACCACATTCACATAAAGATAGGCAAGATGAAAAGGCACAGAGCTATGTACCAGATGAAGGAACAAGATAAAACCCCAGAAAAACAACTAAATGAAGTGGAGATAGGCAACCTTCCAGAAAAAGAATTCAGAATAATCATAGTGAAGATGACCCAGGACCTTGGAGAAAGAATGGAGGCAAAGATGGAGAAGATGCAAGAAATGTTTAACAAAGACCTAGAAGAATTAAAGAACAAACAAACAGAGATGAACAATACAATAACTGAAATGAAAAATACACTAGAAGGAATGAATAGCAGAATAACTGAGGCAGAAGAACCGATAAGTGACCTGGGAGACAGAATGGTGGAATTCACTGCTGCAGAACAGAATAAAGAAAAAAGAATGAAAAGAAATGAAGACAGCCTAAGAGACCTCTGGGACAACATTAACTGCAACAACATTTGCATTATAGGGGTCCCAGAAGGAGAAGAGAGAGAGAAATGACCCGAAAAAATATTTGAAGAGATTATAGTGGAAAATTTCCCTAACATGGGAAAGGAAATAGCCACCCAAGTCCAGGAAGCGCAGTGAGTCCCATACAGGATAAACCCAAGGAGAAACATGCCAAGACACATAGTAATCAAATTGGCAAAAATTAAAGACAAAGAAAAATTATAGAGAGCAGCAAGGGGAAAATGACAAATAGCATACAAGGGAATTCCCATAAGGTTAACAGCTGATTTCTCAGCAGAAACTCTACAAGCCAGAAAGGAGTGGCATGATATACTTAAAGTGATGAACGGGAAGAACCTACAACCAAGATTACTCTACCCAGCAAGGATCTCATTCAGATTCGATGGAGGAATCAAAAGCTTTACAGACAAGCAAAAGCTAAGAGAATTCAGCACCACCAAACCAGCTCTACAACAAATGCTAAAGGAACTTCTCTAACTGGGAAACACAAGAGAAAAAAAGGACCTACAAAACCAAACGCAAAACAATTAAGAAAGTGGTCATAGGAACATACATATCGATAATTACCTTAAACATGAATGGATTAAATGCTCCAACCAAAAGATAACAGGATTCCTGAATGGATACAAAAACAAGACCCATATATGTGCTGTCTACAAGAGACCCACTTCAGACCTACGGACACATACAGACAAAAGTGAGGGGATGGAAAAAGATTTTCTGTGCAAACGGAAAGCAAAAGAAAGCTGGAGTAACAATACTCATATCAGGTAAAATAGACTTTAAAATAAAGAATGTCACAAGAGACAAGGAAGGACACTACATAATGATCAACAGATCAATCCAAGGAGAAGATATAACAATTATATATGCACCCAACATAGGAGCACCTCAATACATAAGGCAACTGCTAACAGCTCTAAAAGAGGAAATTGACAGTAACACAGTAATAGTGGGGGACTTTAACACCTCACTTACACCAATGGACAGATCATCCAAAGTGAAAATAAATAGGGAAACAGAAGCTTTAAATGATACAATAGACCAGATAGATTTAATTGATATTTATAGGACATTCCACCCAAAAACAGCAGATTACACTTTCTTCTCAAGTGCGCACGGAACATTCTCCAGGATAGATCACATCTTGGGTCACAAATCAAGGCTCAGTAAATTTAAGAAAATTGAAATAATATCAAGCATCTTTTCTGACCACAATGCTATGAGATTAGAAATCAATTACATGGAAAAAAAAAACACATTCAGGCTAAACAACACGTTACTAAATAATGAAGAGATCACTGAAGAAATCAAAGAGGAAATAAAAAAATACCTAGAGACAAATGACAATGAAAACACGACAATCCAAAACCTATGGGATGCAGCAAAAGCAGTTCTAAGAGGGAAGTTTATAGCTATACAAGCCTCCCTCAAGAAACAAGAAAAACCTCAAATAAACAATCTAACCCTACACCTAAAGGAACTGGAGAAAGAAGAACAAACAAAACCCAAAGTTAACAGAAGGAAAGAAATCATAAAGATCACAGCAGAAATAAATGAAATAGAAACAAAGAAAACAATAGCAAAGATCAATAAAACTCAAAGCTGGTCCTTTGAGAAGATAAACAAAATTGATAAACCATTAACCAGACTCATCAAGAAAAAGAGGGGGAGGACTCAAATCAATGAAATTAGAAATGAAAATGGAGAAGTTACAACAGACACAGTAGAAATACAAAAGATCATGAGAGATTACTACAAGCAACTCTATGCCAATAAAATGGACAACCTGGAAGAAATGGACAAATTCTTAGAAATGTACAACCTGCCAAGACTGAATCAGGAAGAATAGGAAATATGAACAGACCAATCACAAGCACTGAAATTGAAACTGTGATTAAAAATCTTCCAACAAACAAAAAGTCCAGGACCAGATGTCTTCACAGGTGAATTCTATCAAACATTTAGAGAAGAACTAACACCCATCCTTCTCAAACTCTTCCAAAAAATTGCAGAGGAAGGAACACTCCCAAACTCATTCTATGAAGCCACCATCACCCTGATACCAAAACCAGACAAAGATACTACCAAAAAAGATTACATACCAATATCACTGATGAATATAGATGCAGAAATCCTCAACAAAATACTAGCAAACAGAATCCAACAACACATTAAATGGATCATACACCATGATCAAGTGGGATTTATTCCAGGGATGAAAGGATTCTTTAATATACGCAAATCAAACAATGTGATACACCATATTAACAAACTGAAGAATAAAAACCATATGATCATCTCAATAGATGCAGAAAAAGCTTTTGACAAAATTCAACACCCATTTATGATAAAAACTCTCCAGAAAGTGGGGATAGGGGAAACCTACCTCAACATAATAAAAGCCATATATGACAAACCCACAGCAAACATCATTCTCGATGGTGAAAAACTGAAAGCATTTCCTCTAAGATCAGGAACAAGACAAGGATGTCCACTCTCACCACTATTATTCAACATAGTTTTGGAAGTCCTAGCCATGGCAATCAGAGAAGAAAAAGAAATAAAAGGAATACAAATTGGAAAAGAGGAAGTAAAACTATCACTGTTTGCAGATGACATGATACTATACATAGAGAACCCGAAAGATGCCACCAGAAAACTACTAGAGCTAATTAATTTGGTAGAATTTGGTAAAGTCGCAGTATACAAAATTAATGCACAGAAATCTCTTGCATTCGTATACACTAATGATGGAAAATCTGAAAGGGAAATTAAGGAAACACTCCCATTTTCCATTGCAACAAAAAGAATAAAACACCTAGGAATAAACCTACCTAGGGAGACAAAAGACCTGTATGCAGAAAACTGTAAGACACTGATGAAAGAAATGAAAGATGATACAGATGGAGAGATATACCATGTTCTTGGATTGGAAGAATCAATATTGTGAAAATGACTATAGTACCCAAAGCAATCTACAGATTCAATGCAATCCCTATCAAATTACCAATGGCATTTTTTACAGAACTAGAATAAATCATCTTATAATTTGTGTGGAGATACAAAAAGACTGAATAGCCAAAGCAGTCTTGAGGGAAAAAAATGGAGCTGGAGGAATCAGACTCCCTGACTTCAGTCTATACTACAAAGCTACAGTAATCAAGAAAATATGGTACTCACATAAAAACAGCAACATAGATCAATGGAACAAGATAGAAAGCCCAGAGATGAACCCACACACCTATGGTCAACTAATCTATGACAAAGGAGGCAAGGATATACAATGGAGAAAAGATAGTCTCTTCAGTAAGTGATGCTGGGAAAACTGGACAGCTACATGTAAAAGGATGAAATTAGAACACCCCCTAACACCATACACAAAAATAAACTCAAAATGGATTCGAGACCTAAATGTAAGACCGGATACTATAAAACTCTTAGAGGAAAACATAGGAAGAACACTCTTTGGCATAAATCACAGCAAGATCTTTCTTGATCCACCTCCTAGAGTAATGGAAATAAAAACAAAAATAAACAAATGGGACCTAATGAAACTTCAAAGCTTTTGCACAGCCAAGGAAACCATAAACAAGACCGAAAGACAGCCCTCAGAATGGGAGAAAATATTTGCAAATGAATCAACGGACAAAGGATTAATCTCCAAAATATATAAACAGCTCATGCACCTCAATATGAAAGAAACAAACAACCCCATCCAAAAATGGGCAGAAGACCTAAAGAGACATTTCTCCAAAGGAGACATACAGATGGACAAGAAACACATGAAAAGCTGCCCACTATCACTAATTATTAGAGAAATGCAAATCAAAACTACAATCAGGTATCACCTCACACTAGTTAGAATGGGCATCATCAGAAAATCTACAAACAACAAATGCTGGAGAAGATGTGGAGAAAAGGGAACCCTCTTGCACTACTGGTAGGAATGTAAATTGATACAGCCACTATGGAGAACAGTATGGAGGTTCCTTAAAAAACTACAAATAGAACTACCATATGACCTAGCAATCCCACTACTGGGCATATACCCAGAGAAAACCATAATTCAAAAAGACACATGCACCCCAATGTTCATTGCAGCTCTATTTACAGTAGCCAGGTCATGGAAGCAACCTAAATGTCCATTGACAGTGGAATGGATAAAGAAGATGTGGTACATATATACAATGGAATATTACTCAGCCATAAAAAGGAATGAAATTGAGTCATTTGTTGAGATGTGGATGGATCTAGAGACTGTCATACAGAGTGAAGTAAGTCAGAAAGAGAAAAACAAATATCGTATATTAACGCATGTATGTGGAACCTAGAAAAATGGTACAGATGAACCAGTTTGCAGGGTAGAAGTTGAGACACAGATGTAGAGAACAAACGTATGGACACCAAGGGGGAAAAGCTGCCAGGGGCGTGGAGATGGTGGTGTGCTGAATTGGGCGATTGGTATTGACATGTATACACTGATGTGTATAAAATTGATGACTAATAAGAACCTGTTGTATAAAAAAATAAATTAAATTTAAAAATTAAAATAAAATAAATAAAATTAAATTAAAAAAGAAAGATCTTGACCAAGTAGAGAAGACAGAAGAGAGCGTGAGAGATGTGGTGGACATCTTTATAGTTCATTTGGCTTTTATTTTTCAAGTGGCATGATATATTTACGCCCATTTCATGTGACATTTCTAAAAGAGGGGTATAATGTAAGGGAAAAACCATTGAATTCAGAGTCAGAAAATCTGTGTCCTAGTCATGTTTTGTGATTTTTTTTCAGGAAAAATCAACTACTCTATTATCTGTGTTCACTAGATTTTATACTCTAAAGATTGTGACAGATAATGAAATGTACCCAGTGCAAATGGAGTCATTCTAAACATCATCTGTGATACAAATAATGTGTATCTATCAGTTCCCAGACAACCATATTCCTGGGAAACAGTAGAAAGTCTAGAAGTCTAGTCATAGCCCAGCCAAGAACACTTGAGTGTTTATGAGTATCGTCGGTAATCGTGTTGAGTGTGATTTGGTCCTAACTTGGTGTCCTGAGTGGAGGTAGCTGAATATAAGTTGATTTTAGAGGGTGGTATTCAAGGTGTAGATTAGAAGCTGGACCAAGTCCCCTATAGACACTTCGAATGTGGTGGAATGATCGTTTGCCTAACATCAGTATTTTTTGAGGGTGAGTTGCCTAGCTCCCAGGAAAATGGCTTTTTTGGGAAGCTTCACATTCCCTAGTCCAGTCCTTTCATGGGTTACCGTGGGACGTAGGTACTGGGCAGGCCCTTTAGCCAGTTGGCAGGCTAGAGACTCAGATAGTGATGGGGCAGTGCTGCCCAGAAACCTGGTGTGGGTTGGACTTCTGAGGCCAAAAGCGAGCACAGTGAACAGCCAAAGTCAGGCTCATGGTGGCTGGAGATAAATCCTCCAATCTGGCCATTGCATAAAAGCTAGAGGAGAGTCTTTGCCAATATCAGTGGTTTTTCAGAGGAGGGAAATTCACCTGGACTCTGCTCACTTGTGAGACTTCATACTCTTTAAACTATTACAGCCCTTCCAGTATAAATATAATGGGAGCCGCACATGCCATTTTACGTTGTCCAGCAGCCTTATTACTAAAAGTAAAAAGAAATAGGTAGAATTAATTATAATAATGTACATACTTTATTATCTTGACATATGAAAAATATTGTCATTTCAACATATAAAGAAGCTAAAATACTTTTCAATAAGACTTTTAATATTTTGCATTTTTTCCTTTTTTTTGTACCAAGTCTTTGAAATCCAGCATGTATTGTACACTTAGAGCACATCTCAATTTGGAGACTAAATTTTCAGAAGGACTTAATCTGTACTCAGGTTTCAACAATTTACAGTTAGAAAGATTCACATAGGTAAGCTGTTCCAAACATAGTTAACATGAATTGAGTATCGGTTTTAAATTTAAATTTTAGATAATCACCATTAAAGTTAAAACTTGAGTTCCTAAATTGCTACAGCCTGCAAGTGCTAAATCACCACAGGTGGACAGTGGCTGCTCCTGAATAAGACAGTCCAGCCCTAGCCTCACCCACAACCAGCTTTCTCAGATCACAGGTAGAACTTCTTCCAAGGTGCAAATGCCAACACGGGGCTTTAAGTTGAAACTTTTCCAGCGTATTCAGAGACCCAGACTTGTTTTCCCTTCACATGCAGGTGCTGAGTTACAACAGTTGCTTGTAACTATTTCAGTGACCCACTGAGTGAAAAACCATGGAGTCCTTAATAAATGTGTCCATTTCTTGTCTGGACATCTCATTTCATATATATATAATATATACACATATATAATATATGTACATGTATATATAGTAATTATATAATTACTATATATAGTAATTATATAATTATATGTATATATGTCTTCATATCTTTACATATATATATATCTCCATATATTTACATATGTCTTCTTAATCCCAGGACAAAAATTGTCTACTCATCCCACACTTGGATGAAAAAGGACCTCTCCTCAAAGAGAGACAAAAGTTCTTTTTCTGACAGGAAAGAATTCTCTTCTCTAGATTTAAAAAAAAAAAAAAAAAAAAAAGAGGTAGCATCCAAAGACATTTTAAATAGCAGAATGACTCCCAGAGCAAGATCAGAACTTCAATGCAAACCTGTCAATAATATTAACATATATAAATATAAAAAGAATGTTTTTAAGATTGGAAGTAGGAGAATAAGAGAAATATCTACAAATACACTAAGAATGGACACGCATACTAAGTATGAGATAGAAGAAACAGATTAAAGCAGTGCTTTTTCTGATCTGGATAAAATATCCCTCAGGGCTAGCCACCTACTTTTTTTACCCACATTCACTGTTTACCAAACACCACTGTAATTGTTTATCTTGCTTTCTAGAAACCCCCAAACCTATAAAGGTATTTCTCAAATGTAACATTTTTTTGCTTTCTTCTTCTTATATATTAAAATTCAGTGAATATTTCTTTCCAAGATCTGAAACCTCATATTTCCTTGACTACACATGGTTGGTTGGTTGGTTTGCTTGTTTGTTTGTTTGTTTTTTAAGATCCGCTAATAGAAATTTAGTTCATCTGCAGAAGCCACAGGGCTGACTATAGAGAACACACTGTAAGATATCCCCTTGTGAAAGCAGCACAGTAATTAGCCTTATTAAAAAATAGTATACCCTTTAGCTGTTTGCTTTATTCAGAATCAACCAGGAGTTTTATTAACTAGCTTGAGAGAAAGATGTCTGTTATACTGGGGCACACTCAGAAACTGGAAATGATTAATACTCCAAACACACATTAGGGTTTAAGTAAAATGAATGAGTTATCCTATCAAATAAAATTATACTTGGTACTAATGTTATCTTAACTGCAAACCTGAAAATAAAATTTCTATATGCCATTAGCACAAAACAATAGTGGAGGAAAGTTTTCGGGGGAGCCAGTTGGCGGGTGTAACTATGCGAGAGCAATTCCTGTGTTACTCCTTGCAGGACGCCATGGATTTGCAGCATGCTCTGGAAATTTTCTTCTCACAGAATGATTTACAGAAGATATGCAGGACCTCCAGAGAACTAGAAACTAGATCATGTGCAAACAGAGGAAAACATTTTACCAGCCAGGCAAATATTGATACTGCCAGAAGCCGGCCTACAGTTATATTGTGACTATTAATTTCAAAGAAAGGTCAAGTTGCAGATCACGTCTCAACATTACTAAGGCAAAAACGGAATAGGAGTTTGAACATATCATAGGAAAATACTGTAAACAATTTTATTTATTTATTTATTCATTCATTTTAAGCTGCGTTGGGTCTTTGTCGCTGCTCGTGGGCTTTCTCTAGTTGCAGCGAGTGGGGGCTACTCTTCGTTGTGGTGCACGGGCTTCTCATTGTGGTGGCTTCTCTTGTTGCGGAGCACGGGCTCTAGGCACGCAGGCTTCAGTAGTTGTGGCTCGTGGGCTCCAGAGCACAGGCTCAGTAGCTGTGGTGCGTGGGCTTAGCTGCTCTGTGGCACATGGGATCTTCCCGGACCAGGGCTTGAACCTGTGTCCCCTGCATTGGCAGGCGGATTCTTAACCACTGCACCACCCGGGAAGTCCCTGTAAACAATTTTAAATCATTACCATTTATTGGGAAATCAACCCATGTTAATTTGAAGAAAGAAATGATCTTGTGGCCAAACAGTTGTAACTTCTAGCATATTATAATGTTAACAATATCATAGAGATCTGTCTACAAGGCAGTGTAACCAATTTTTAGAAGATCTACAAAAATATCTATTAAGTAATTTTATATTACTCTTCATGTAGAACAAGGGACCTAAACTGAAGAAAAAGTGGAATCCCAGAATCAACACTACTTTTCAATCAAAGGGAACAATTTAGTTAAATGGATGCCTTTTTAATATGTATGGGACACTAATTGGAAAATTCCAAAAGAAACAACAGTGATACTGTGATAGTTCTGTTTTATGTACACTTTAGCATTCCTAAACAGATATTAAGAATCAGCTGTGGCCTCTAAAGGTAAGACATTTGTTTTATCTATTGACCATCCATTATCTTATGAGTGCATTGAGTATACAAATGGCTGATTTCAAGACATAATACGTGCTAATGAAAGGATAACACTTCTCCTCTCCTCACATTTTGGCCTTAGGCCATAAGGGATAGAAATTTCACCTGGGAAGAGCTGCTGAGGGACTCTTTCTCCATCTCCACCCCCAAGGTAAGGGCCTTGCACAAGTAATGGCCTAGTATTCTGGAAAGGGGGGGGCGGGGCGGTGACGTGGCCAAGTCAAAGTCCAAACAAGTTGTGTTTGTAAAAACCTCATGTAAAGATTATTAGCCAGGTTTCCCTCAGGTTTTCTCCAGGGTCCTAACCTGCTCTTAAAAGCTCTACCCCTTACTTGAACCCGCCCAAAGTGGGAGTACTTACGTGAATGGTAATACAAGCAGCTGCTCACATTTATCTGCCAAGGAGGGCAGAATGGTCTCAAATCTACTTGTGTACAGATCCAGTTCACCAGCTTTTATGCAGTAAGCATCCCTGGGCAGGGTCTCTGCAAGCAGTGGGAGGAGATTTTGGAAAGATGTTGAAGTTCCCCAGCTTCTCCACGAGCAACCGAATGAGTCCAACTGTCTTCTGTCTTCAAAGTGGCATTTCTGTGTGTGATGGTGAAGAAGGGTAGCTAGGAAATCTTGATAGCATCTTTAATGGAACCTATACATGTCCACTTCTAACTACAACAGGAAGATTAAACAAAATAAGGTAGATAGTAAGGGACTTGAAGCCAGCTAGCTATCATATCTTTTTAGTTGTCTTTGTTCTTAGAATTCTATTCATAATTCAGTGCCTTGAACATAATAGGTGTTCAATTAAAGGTGCTGAATAGATAAGGAGAGTCTTATAAGGGCCGCAAGAAAAGATACTTATTAATTAATCATTTTTATATTTAAAAACCACTTTAGCCAAATAACATTATTATTGGGACCATGAAATGAGAATAAATTGATTTCCAGGGCCACTTGAAATAATCTTCCAAAATTTGTTTACCACAAGAGAAACTACCTCTTATGGAATTTCTGAACTTAACTGTATTTACTGTTTACTATTGAAGCTAGAGAACGTATGGGAATGCCAATTTTTGCCACCTATTTTAAAGATACATCCTCAATCAAGAATAAATGAAGCACATCTGTGGATGCATTCAACAAATAGTTTTAATAATCATTCCCAATTTATTTTTAGGAAAAAATGTAACAGAAAATTTCCCTCCTCTTGATTTACCTCAGTGACCTCAAAGTAACACGTGCAGAAAACATCCACAAAGCCAATAAACCGTCTCTGTTAACGCGCTCACTCATTCATCACCTTATGCTTTCACCCATTATCCAAAATGTGGATAATTTTTATTTGCATTTCAAATCAAAAGATTATTTCTTTTAAGGATGCTTTTAAGTGATGACCATAAGAAGTGCATTGTATAGTTTGTTACATTACAAGATGGAAAAACGCTTCCAGCTGAGGGCATTCACCTCACCTAACTTATAACAGAGGCCGCAAACTAATACCTTCTTGAATGATAAGGTACTAAGTGACCTACCGATGATTTTTTAAAAATTGTAATTGCTTACTGTATTAGTTTTCTGTTGCTGGATAACAAACAACCACATAGCTAGTGACCTAAAATCACACCCATTTATTATCTCATAGTCTGTAAGTCGTAAGTTAGGCTGGGCTCAGTTCAGTTCTCTGCTTAGGGTCTCACAAGACCAAGATGAAAGTGTTGGCTAAGATGAGCTCTTCCTTGAAGGATCTGAGGAAGAATTTGCTTCTAAGCTCATTCAGGTTGTTGGCTGAATTCAGTTCCTTGTGGTTGCAGGACTAAAATCCCTATTTTCTTGCTGGGACCACTCTCAGCTCCTAGAGGCTTCTGGGTTCTTGGGCATGGCCTTCTATAGCTCCGAAGCCAGCAAAGGCTGTCATATCTACCCTTGTCCTGCTTTCCCCCTCTGATGCTATGTCATTAGATTAGGTCAACCTTTTGCCCCATGATATGAAGGTCATGGAAAAAGTATCACATTAACAGATCCTATTCACATTCAAAGGGGATAGGATGATACACAGAAGGTCATTGGGAGTCATTCTTAAAATTATGCCTGCCATGTTTACCAACATTTAAACATCAGGGTACTTCATATAGATATCCAGAAATCTGGTTTCTCTTAAAAGGAGAATTTCCAGCAACATTGGGTCACATTCCACCATTACAATTGGCTAGACCTGACAAGTGATAGCCTCTCTCAGAAGAGCATTCACCAATCGCCATTCATGTACATCCACCCACTTTCACTCTGTACATATTTCCGCTTTCAACAACTGCCTTACAAAATAAACAATACTGCAACACAACCTTCCTGACAGAGTACATATTCATACCTCTTCAAACCTAAATTTATCCTGGAAACTCAATGATCTCTGCACTTTGACAATAACAAGATAATCTCAAGCTGGCACTGATGTTCCTTTGCCTCTCGAGACTGATCCTTGTAATAACGTTTCAATAAACTTAGTAATTCTGAGCATGTACCATCTTTTGGTCTGATAAGTGAATAATAGTGCACAAATTAAATGCTACCACTGAGTTAGCCCATGCAAAAGACACAAATGTATTCTCAGTGGACAAATGTATTCCTGTGTAATCATGACCGCAGCAGAAAATGGAATCTGTCATAAAAAATAAATCATCCAAGAGTCAGACCTTGTTCACACAACTCAGCACTAAGTTTCATTTTCCTGATTCTTCAGCTGAGAGTCTAAACAAACACTTGTAAAACAGTCTGACAGATCACATTGTTCATCAAAGTCGGATTCTACAGCCTCAGAATTCAGATGTCTGAAACCGTGGCAGCTGGGAGACCCACTGCTTCTTCTTGTGTGCTGGTCTCTCTGTGATCACACCTTCATTCGGTTAGGTTTTCCAGTTTCAGAAGGCACAGAGTGCAGAGAGGTGGTGCAAAGCCTGCTGGCTGCTTGTTTTGGGGGGAGTATGGGAGGGAAGTCTGGAGGTGATAAGGGTTGAAGTAATGGAATTAGCTAAAGGTTGTTGTGGGCGAGATTGTGGAGGTGCTACTTGTCGGGGTAAGACATTCAGAAATTATCTTATGACAGCCAGGGAATCTCATTTAGGGCAACAGAAGAGTACAGTAGTTAGAAGTCAGCCTTTGGAGCCAGACTATGTGGGTTCAAATCCCACCTCTGCCACTTCCTAGCTATATGACTTGGGGTGAATTATTTTTATACTCTGTCTTAAAATCTTAATGTAAAATGGGGATGACAGTGAAGATGTGTTAATATATTTACAGCATTTAGAACAGTGCCTGATACATAGTAACAATCCAGGATATGTTAGCCATCACTACTACTCTAACAATCCATGTTGGGGCTAACACTGGGATTAAAAAAAAGGAAATAAGAAACCACAAATAAAACTTGTTGGAAAATAACAAACAATTTTTATCCCTTTAAATATGTATATTAGATTCCTCTGGGTTGCCGGGAAGAGGCACAATTGAGTTGCCTCAGTTAATTAGACTTTATTTTAAACCTATTTTGCTTCTTTCTGCCTCAGGTCTAATGTTTATGCAAGACTTACTGCCATATAGCTCTTCATCTCTTTGCTTCTGTTCTCTCTACTAACTTATTTTCTTGCTAAGTGCTTCACATTTAAATTTCAAAGAAAGGATGTGAGTGGTTTTCCCAATCACCATTAAGTGTGGCTCTTTCAGCTGTGCCTAGCATGGCAGAGAAAACACTTGTAAACCTGTGTTTCCCCTACTGCATGCTTGTGAAGGTAAGTTGCAGATAAATGCATTATTTTGCTCTCTTCTGCTTTTAAGGTCATTGGTGCTTCAGGTTGTGGTGATGAAGAGTCTGTGAGAGAAAAGACAGAAGGGACAACAGCTTTATTGCCAAACTTTTCAACAATAGCAATGAGGAAAGAATAGCTAATTTACTCAGGGGTCGTTAACTCAAAGAACAGCTCTTGTGAAAGCAACATATTGTAGGTGGCGTGGGAGAAGGGGAGAAAGCAGGGCATGGAACGGCATAGAGGATGGGAATAGTTCTTCCGTCAGAATAATGAGAGGCTCAGGAGTGTTTCATGATATTAGAGAATAGAAGATGGGGAATTTTAGTAAGAATTCTTGTTGACTATGTACATGGATCCTTTTTTTGTTCTTTGAGAGATCAGGCAAAGATTGGCAACATCATTTGAACCATGCTTCTTTGATTGTGAAACTTCCCTAGCCTAACCATGTGGAACACAGTTTAAATAGGCTTATACAAGGGACAGGCAAAGAGGAGTTTGGGCACGGACATCACTCTGAGCCTCCCTAGGAGGGAGCAGTTTAATTAGATTATTCAGTACAGCAATGGATCCTGGAATTCCAAACACCATGCTGATTCTGTTACCTTCTTTGTGAGCATAATATGAATTTAATTACTTGAGAAAGGACTTCTTTCAAAATATGAAATTATAAAATAACATTTGGCAACTAACAAATAGATGTTTTAAATGCATACCTTTTGAAATCAACAAAAATTGAACTAGATACTTGCATTTGGTTTCTAAATGTGCCTTCAAGAGATCATGTGTTCAAATAGGCAGTAGAGAGCTGTGATTAAAACATCTGGTCCACACAAAGATTGAAACAAATTCAAATGCAGGCTTTTCCACTTATTAACTCCATTGCTTTAGATAAGTTAACTTGTATAGTGAATTTAAATTATGTGCACAAATTCTTTGACATTCTTCCCTTCAAGAGTTGGAGCTCAATTTCCCTCCAGTTGAGATCCTGCTGAATGTAGTGACTTACTTTTAATAAATAAAGAGAAAGTAACGTGTTTGGATTTAGAGAGTAGGTCATAAAAAGCACTTCAACCTCCTCTTTAGGACTGCATGCTCTAGAGAAACCCAGTTGCCATGTGTGAGAACACAGCAAGCAGCCCTATGGAGAGGTCCATTTGGTGTGAAGCCAAGGCCTTCTGCCAACAACCTTGTGAGTGAGCCATTTTAGAGTTAATCCTTTAGCCCCTGTCAGGCCTTCAGATGACTGCAGCCCCAGCAAACATCTTCATGAAACCCGGGACCAGAGCCACCCAGCTAAGCTGCTCTCCGACTCCTGACCCGTGCAAACTGTGTGAACAAAAAAAATGCTTATTGTTTTAAGTTACTAAATTCTGTGGGTAATTTTTGTTACACAAGAAGTCGTTTTGGTAATATATGGAAGCCAGCATTTGACAGGGGGTCAGACATATAACTGTCCTGGCCATTACAGTAGCTGCGAGCCACATGTGGCTATTTAAATTTGAATTCAAGTTAAATAAAATTTAATATGCAATTGACCAGTCACATTAGCTACATTTCAAGTAACTCTATAGTCACATGGGACTATTGTATTGGATAATGCAGATATAGAACATTTTCATTATCACAGAAAGTTCAATTAGTGTTTCTCTAGAGCAATGAGGCTCAAACAGGAACCTGCAAAGACTTAGGAAAACATGGATACATTTTGTGATCTTTATTTGGATTTAAATATTTGGCATGATGATTATTTTTTTAAAAAATGCATTCCAGATCATTTGGACAACTGTCTTAAAACCAAATATTGCTAACTGATTTCTGTTCGTGATTTAAGACCTTGAATTTGGATGTTTATAATGGAGTTCCAACCAGGCAGTGCTACTCTAAATGTTGAGGACCATTGATAAAAGAACAGAATCTAAGTCTCTGCATAAACAATGGGCACTTAAGATGTCTGTGATATCAACCCGTGGTGTCAAACATGCTGACTGAAAGTTCAGTCATGGGAAAAGTGGTTTATCAGCATAACACACTGAGAAGTCAGTGATTCACTTTAAGCAGAATAGCATTCCCTACATATGAAATTTATGCTCCTAATTTGACTATCATTGATTATATAATTTTGTTTGTATTTGTAATTATCTTTGACCTTATAAATGGATAGTGGCTATACATGCAAATATAGTGTTATACTTATCCATGGTTGTCACATTGTAAAAAATTACTATGATCATACTGAGATTCCATGATATTTTCCTCCTTTAAAAGTGTACCTCCATGACTCAGGTTTGGAAAACAAAAATCCTAGAGGTATTCCATTCATCTCAATTTGCAGTTCCTAATTTCTGTGTATCTGAATATAAATTATTGAGCAAAAGATCCTGATTGGCCCAGCTTGAATCATGTATCCCCACTTGTCCGGTGACCTGTGATTAGGATGGCAGGTTCACGCTAGTTAAATATTTCTCTCAGGCTAACTCATATTAATTGAGGTACTTTACAAAGAAGAAAAGCTGGGGAGATACTCCCAAGTTGCCATCTACAACGCTATTAACCATTAGAGATGAGAATCATGCCTGGAAGAGAAGTCTAGTTTTCCTTTCAGTTAGCAGACTTAACATTTTACCCAAGCCTTCACAGAAAAGAATACCTAAGCCTGAATGACCGGGCTGGGGGTACCTATTTTCTGCACAATAACAAGCCCATGAGGGAGGTATTTTTAAATGGGGAACCTCTCCTTGCACTTCACAGCATATCCAGTAGGTGGCCCTGCCTATGCTTTTGCAAATGCCCGTGAACACAAGCGCTTCTTTGATGGTGCATTACATTAGCTCTGTGAGACACCTAACTACTTGCAGAGAACAGGCTTCTAAAGAGAGAAAGGCTTTGATGAATGCAGTAGCATTATATTAAGTTATCGGCATACCTTTTGTTATGTTTATTGTGTCCTGGTTTTTATTTGAACTGGATGAAAAATAATAAGGACTGAACTTCTCGCTCAGCTACGCCTGTGCAACTCTTCTCAAGAGCTCACAGAGCTAGGTCAACCCTTGCTGGGTAAAACAGGTTGGCCTTGGGGCATGCTGTTTTCTCCAGTGTCCTCTTTTCCCGTGTCGTGGAGTGGACTTGAGAAATGCCTCTGCCTGCTATTTATGGGGGCAACCAAACTGCCCTTAGTAACTGCCAATCTCAGTTTCACTGCTCTTGATTCCTATTTTCCTCCTCTCCTCCCTCAAATCCATTTGCAAAAGTCTTCTGTCATCTCCCACTCTGCCTTGTCACCTTCCCAGGTTCCTGCATTCTTCATCCTTGCTTAGTTTATTTCCCTTTAATTTAAACCCACATCTATTTTTCATTTAGCCTTTTGAGAAGTCTCTCCAGGTTTTTCCTCTTTGAAGGTGTTGCGACTAGCTTTTTTATTAAGTGCTACCGACTTCCCGTTGGTGGCATCCATTTAGATGGCAATGTTATCTTTGTGACGTGTTTATTCGAAGAGCGAACAGGGCCTGCCTTCAGAGGTCTGAAAGGAAGGAGTTCCCATTTTCTCACAAAATTTTCTCCTGAAACTTAGAATAACTCAGATCTTCTTGAAATGCATCCTATTTCCCACAGGAACAATTGTATGACTGGGTAAGTCACATAGGTGATAACAGACACTTAGTTATGTAAAACACATTTGGGTCACATTCAAGTTCCTAGCAATTCTAGAAGAGTTAGAACAAATGCACCTGATTCTTTGGGGACCCCAGTAAGAAATGAAATCTTACTATGTGTTATATAGTATTAGCTCTCTCATTTCAGTTTTTTTAAATAATATTTTGTATGTGTGTCTCAACACTCATAACTAGAATAGAAACAGTGGATTAGTTTAAGGTACTTAGCATAATGCCTTCTACCTCCATAATGATTTAAAATAGTAAAGTTAGGTGGAAATGCTCTAAATAGGCACACTTGAATCAATCATGCTTGTTTCTAGTACAAAGGTGTCTCATATTCCTTAAAATATTGTCAACAGCCAAACTCTGCACACTGCGTGAAAATAAAAAGCAGAAAGATGAGTTTATTGTAAGGATTTCAACCTGCAAGCTGAGAAATTCAAGGCTACAGGAGCAATGAGTTCTGAGTTGCTCACAGGCTAGGGAGTTTTTATGGGATACACGTGGAAGTTACTTGGCTTTTTCAGCTGATTGGTTGCCTGGTGGTCTCCTCCCTCATTTGGATCCCGGTAGCTGAGTCAGGGGAGCAAGGAAGTCCAGAGATGGCGTAAACAGACTTGGCGTTTGGGGACTGGCTGGCATCCTCTGCTGATTTCTGAGAAGCGCTGTAAATTCCTGCAACTTCTGTTAGGTAAAGTTAACTTTCATTTTCTTTAATGCGCCTGCATTGCTTTAAATGGCCAACTCCATTTCGTCTCAGACGTAAGCAACTGTGTTTTAGTTTGGTTCAACAACGTTAGAAAATAAAATTCTACCCATGTGTAAGAACTGGGTCACTGGGCATGAAGGATCTATTGAAATTTTATACTGTTAAAAAAACAGAATTCAACTGAGAAAATTTGAGGATTGTGTTGGCTTTGTCCAGTGAATTGGGCAGCATGCAATCTAGCAGATAGAAAGGAGCTCTGAGGAGCCATATGAAATGAAAGAATTATGGGCAGAAGGGAGCAGGAACAAGAAAGTTATACTACACTAAAAATCAGGTTGGTTATTGCAAGGTCATGTTCCTTTAAGGGATGGCACGGGTCTATCCAGCAGCTTACCTAGCTAATGCTTATCAGGTGATTCCTAATTGACTGGTTTTAGATTCCATTTCTGGAAGAGAAGAAACTGTAATTAACTCGTCTCAGTTTGGCGACACTGGGCTTAGCATAAGCAACTCCATTTTTTGCCTATTTTCTTGTTTTTAACAATATGCTTGCTAAAGTAAACATCAATTAAAATCACCAAATGGTATTTCTATTGATATTTTAGATTACAGAAGATTTATTTTAAAGGGCCATAGCGTGTTTTTTTTCTGTACAAATAACAAGTTTATTTGTCCACACCAGGATTAAGTTACTTAACAGAGAGACAGAGGGTGGTGGGAGGTTGGCATCCACAGCACCATTTATGTCATGGGTTCTGGAGGCACATCATCACTCCTACTGTGGTACCACGTAAAGAGCCATATCTTTTGATTGTTGATTCGTTTTTAATAAACTATCCAAAGGAGTTTGTACAGATAATTTCCCCATAGTTAATGTTCAGAGTCTTTTTGTTGACCTTTTAGTGACATTCACATCTGTGGTCATGCTTTTCAAAACAGTATCTGAAAGACTGAATATATCAGTAAAGTATTTTAATAGTTAATGTGAGTTCTTAGAATGCCTTTTGGCAATGAATATATTCTTACGTTTTGTAGTTAAATTGACAATCAATTTATTAGAGTTCCACATTCAAAAATCATGCTTTCCTTTGGCCTTTAGCTATTTTTCACAAATTTTATCTTGTTACATAAATCTAATAAATTCTATTTGAGAAAGAACAGTCACCTCTCCTTGTTTACTTATCCTTTAATTAACTTTGATTAGCTCAAGTCTAATGGTTTAAACTCTCTTAAACAATGAATTCCTTGAGCAACTTCGTTAGTTAAATCCCCTAAAATATTTTAAACAAAATTTATAATTTTAATATCTTCAGTTTTTAAGCACCAACTTGACAAACTCTTCGTGTCTGAAGATGCCAAAAATGGTTTACCTGCTCCTTGCCTGAGTTTGAAACCTCTTTATTTATTTTTTAGTTGATTAATTTAACAAATACTTTTATAGTGCTTACTCTCTCAGGCTGCTCTACCCCGTAGTCAAGAAGATCTTTTATTCCCAAGGTTACCAGATAAACAATTCACTCCTCTTCCCCTGGAGGGGAGGGGATGGGACAGGGGAATTATCCACTGGAACACCTGCAGATGAAAAGGTGAAATCAAGGGAAACATGTTCCCTCACTCACCCAGTCAACACACACATACTCAAAACCTCTGGTCTTGTATTCCTGTTACTCTTTGGGCTTATTCATTAACGCTATGCTCAAACAGGGCTCTGACTGTTTCCATCAGTGGGGGACATCCGTGTGTGGCCTCTTCAAAAAAACTTGTACCTGATGGTAGAGGAAAAGATGACTTTAAGACTATTACAGTAGTAGTCAAGACTGTTGTAAGAAGGGATAGAGAATGAACTAAATTTCACTGAAACAAACGGTGAGAGAGTTTTAAGCACTGAGGTGAGCTAGAGGGAAAGTACTGGAGGACTTTTGGTGGAGTCAGTCAATGTGATTAAGCCATCTAAGGTTGCTAGTTGGTGCTTATCATGAAGTTAGGCTCCTATCCTCTCACAGAGACTGGGAGATTGAGGCTCCATCTTTCTTCCTTTTTTTACAAAATTTATTTTATTGAAATATAGTTGACTTGCAATGTTGCGCTAATTTCTGCTGTACAGCAAAGTGATTCAGTTATACATATATATATATATATACATTCTTTTTCATATTCTTTTCCGTTATGGTTTATCACAGGATATTGAATATAGCTCCCTGTGCTGTACAGTAGGACCTTGTTGTTTATTCATTCTATACATAGTAGTTTGCATCTGCTCATCCCAAACTCCCAGTCCCTCTCTCTCCCACTCCCCCTCCCTCTTGGCAACCACAAGTCTGTGAGACTGTTTCTGTTTCATAGATAAGTTCATTTGTGTGATGTTTTAGATTCCACATATAAGTGATATTATATGGTATTTGTCTTTCTCTTTCTGGCTTACTTCACATAGTATGATCATCTCTAGGTCGATCCATATTGCTGCAAATGGCATTATCGCATTCTTTTTTATGGCTGAGTAGTATTCCATTGTGTATATATATACCACATCTTCTTTATCCATCCATCTGTTGATGGACATTTAGGTTGTTTCCATGTCTTAGCTCTTGTACATAGTGCTGCTATGAACATAGGGGTGCATGTATCTTTTTGAATTATAGTTTTGCCCGGATATATGCCCAGGAGTGGCATTGCTAGATCCTATGGCAACTCTATTTTTAGTTTTCTGAGGAACCTCCATACTGTTTTCCATAGTGGCTGCAGCAGTTTACATTCCCACCAACAGTGTAAGAGGGTTCCCTTTTCTCCACAGCCTCTCCAGCATTTGTTATTTGCAGACTTTTTAATGATGGCCATTTTGACTGGTGTGAGGTGGTACCTCATTGAAGTTTTGATCTGCATTTCTCTACTAATTAGTGATGTTGAGCATCTTTTCATGTGAGGCTCCATCTTTCTTGATGATTACATTTCAAAGGGATAGCTCTGCATAGGTCTCTGAGAAAAATAATTCTGGTTTTTAATTTTTTTATACAGCAGGTTCTTATTAGTTATCCATTTTATACACATGAGTGTATACATGTCAATCCCAATCGCCCAATTCCTCCCACCCCACCCCACCCCCCACAGTTTAACCCCCTTGGTGTCCATACGTTTGTTCTCTGCATCTGTGTCTCTATTTCTGCCCTGCAAACCGGTTCATCTGTACTATTTTTCTAGGTTCATTTTATATCTAAAAGGGTCAGAGAAAGGAATAAGTAGAAGATTGTAGAAGATTTATATCTTAAAGGGTCAGAGAAAGGATTAAGTAAATGCTCTAAGAAAAGGGATATCAGGAGCCTGTAGTTAGGAAGAAAACTGTCTAAAATTTAGTTAAGCTGAGGAGTTAGACCTCAGGTGGGTGGTGTCAGTTCTCCCCCATAAGGCTCAGAAGTGGCCAGTAAATCAAATCTGTGTGTGTACCCAAGGAGAAAGAATGAGAAAGAGGTAGCTATTCTCTTGTCCAGGCTAATATTTCGGGGTGCCTAAGAGCTATTTGTGTAATAGATCACCGTAGATCTAATCTCTTCTTTAATGTAAAGTTTTCATTACATCCTTCTGCTGCTTCCTCCCATCTCTCAAATGCCACTTCATCCTCTTCTAGGAGGTGCTGAAAGAAGGTAATAAGAACAGAAGTGTATGCTGATACTTGTTATTCTGATATATTTAGTGAGCATTATAAAGGGTGGCATTTTGATTCTTGATTGAAACGTAGTATTACAAATTAACTTACTAAGATCTATGTTCTGAAGAAGAGGAGGCATTCCCGTTAAGAAAAATTCATACCTGAAGAGTTTAATCTTTTTAAAAAACTTTCTCCAGCAGTCTTCCTCATGATATACTGAGCTTTTGTACCAACCTGCCATTTAATATTTCAGTTCTTAGAAGGCAGCTAAACCTAATGTGGGCAGAGTTACCAGTTTTGATTTAATAAAAACAGTGACCCTCATGTGGAAGGTGAGAAGAGGTGGAATCTATCCATAAGGGAGGAAATTAAATTTTCAAATTTTGATTCATTCTGGAATCCACACTTTTTGGGGCTAAGTTGATAAGATAATTTACCTGAAGAAAAGCCAGATTTAATAAAATGTAAATGTAAGTATATGCTAATTGAAAAACGTTAGAAAGTGTTAGAAAATCAATTCATTTTGTAAGTGCACTGATAAAGAAGGTACTGCAAGGGGATTTATGTAAATATAATTAAGCATTCATCTTGCAAACTTGTTAAACAGCAGCAGGCACTTTAGAAGGTGAAAATAATTAGTTCCTCAGCTCCCATGTGAGCCCAAGTCATTGTTACAATTATATTTGTTTATTACTTCAAAATGACTTTTTATTTCAGTGCAACACAGACTTAGAAACCTATAATCACATCACATTTTTCCTAATAATTTTTGTTTGTATTTAATGTACAAACAATAAATTCCCATCTTTCATAATGTTATTGACCTTTTATCTTTATTTATATTGATTGGTTGGTGGTAAGGTAACAGTGAGGTGCTCTAGGAATCTTGTGCTCAGCCTGAAGTTACCATCCTCCACCTGGGTGGAGGTCTTAGTTCCTGTAGAAGAATTCAAAGATATTGTTATGTATATCCCTTGAGGAAGAACTGGGGCCAGGGCCCAAGGCTACACTATTGTTTCTTGATTGTTCCTCCTTTGTTTATTCATCCCCTCCCTTCCATGATTAGGTGATTAGCTACTGTTTGAATTTGCCCTTTAGTGTTCAGGAAAGTCTAGGAGGCTGAAGCTTTTATCCTGCAAATAAGAAGCTGGGGACAGGAAAGGCTTTGTACCTAGGAGGGCCCCACAGGGTCTTGATCAGTTTCGGTCACATTGGCCTTAAGTTCTTCCTACCCCCAACTTCTTTTTTACCCTAAGCCTTTGCAAGTGCTAATCCCTGTGTTCAGAACACTTCTCACATCTTCCTGTTTTGTTAATTCATTTTCACTATTCACATCTCAGCTTAAGTCTAACTTTTCCAGTAGCCTTTCTTGAGTTCCCCAAACAGTTCAGGTTTCCCCCTTTTGTGACTTTTCCACCCTAACCACTACATATGTTAGTACCGGGGTAGGCTTCCTTCTAACACTTTACATAGGCACCAATTTGTTGCTCCAAAAGTTAATCACTTATGACCATGTTTAATAGATAAAACTTTAATTTGGCTAAGTGCACAGGAATGAAAAACCAGTACTTAGAAAATTATAGGTTTTGAGGAACTGTTACAACCCAAGGAAAGAATTTTAGGAGTTATTCTAGACTTCTAGGCAGCTCTAGACTGCATGTTGAGAGCAATGTGAATTATGCTCAGTAGAAACAAATAAATAAATAAATATCCTTGTTCCTCTGCCTATCACCACAGAAAGATGTGTTATCAGAGAAAACAGGAAATTAAACATAGGAACCATTCAGTATCTTTGCTAGGCTAGATTCACCAAACCAGAATGATTTCATCAAATAAGATTTGTTGCTTGGTCTAGAAATATTTATGCATAATCAAAAATTCTCAGTGTAGGGCTTCCCTGGTGGCGCAGTGGTTGGGAGTCCGCCTGCCGATGCAGGGGACACGGATTCGTGCCCCAGTCCAGGAGGATCCCACATGCTGCGGAGTGGCTGGACCCGTGAGCCATGGGCGCTGAGCCTGCAGGTCCGGAGCCTGCAGGTCCGGAGCCTGTGCTCCACAACGGGAGAAGCCACAACAGTGAGAGGCCCACGTACCGGGAAAAAAAAAAAAAATAGTGCTCTGGAAGAAAACATTTAAATTGCAACTGGATTAATAAAAAGTTTAATGGTTGCTGGGTCTAGACCATCATTTCTTTTTTGCTGTTGTTACTGTTATTAAGCTAAAATGCACACTTTTTAATTAAAAGCCCTTAATTTATTCAGATTGTTATTCTTTAAATCAAAGAATATTCGTACAAATATTATAGCCCTTATATAATACTGTATTTGCTTGTTTGTCTTCCTGCCAAAGTATGAGATCATAGTGGGTGTATTCTCATTTGTCTATAGGTATCTAATTTTCAAATGAATAAATAAATGAGTAAATAAAAAATGAAGATGAGGGTAAGAAGTGTGGATAAATTTCAGTTTCCTCACAATTTTGCCTCGTTCTGAATCTAGTCCTATCACTAAATATATTTACATTCTGATACAGGCCGATATCAGAATCAGAGAATTTTTACTGGAAACTCATAGAGGTAGAAGGTATTTTAACTTTTTTTGTTTTTAATTAATACTCTTGAATTCTGGTGGAGACAGAAAGGTTTGAGGCGCCGCAGTATATGCCAAGAGATGCAGAGACAGGAGTGAAGAGAAATATAAGAGAGAAAGTTGGGCTTGAAGACTCATAATGAGAAAAGTAAATACCTTCCACTCTGACATCACTCCTGGGTTTATATAGCAAAGTGCAGAAGAAGCTCCCAGGCATAGTCAGACAGAAGTCAAGTCATGGCATATTAAAATTGAGAGCAGTAAAAGTTATTATCAAAAGTCAACTTTGTCTTCTATTACCACTTCTTTTATTGACATCCTTGTATTTATAATTAAGAATTTTCCTAAATTTCAAAGCTTGTTTTTGTTCTGAAGACAGCAGTTTGCGAGCATTTTATATTAAATGAAAGAAAAAAGAAAGCTCACATAAGAACCTGCTTTAATCTTTTCTTTTAGTAAATTTTCCGCTTGTACATGGAAACACTAAACCTTGAAGAGAATTTAAAAGTCTGTCCTGTAAACATAACTCTCCAATGGCAGTTATGTTTCTTTGACTACCAGCAAACAGAACTTGATTTTGGTGTCTTGAACAACAACAATAAAGTATTTATTGGGTAGCTATGGGCAGCAGTGTATACACTCACAGGGAAAGTTGAACAACCAGGACTTTTTTTTTTTTTTTTTTTTTTTTTTTTTTTTTTTTTTATGCATTACGCGGGCCTCTCACTGTTGTGGCCTCTCCCGTTGCGGAGGACAGGCTCCGGACGCGCAGGCTCAGCGGCCATGGCTCACGGGCCCAGCCGCTCCGCGGCATGTGGGATCTTCCCAGACCGGGGCACGAACCCGTGTCCCCTGCATCGGCAGGCGGACTCTCAACCACTGCGCCACCAGGGAAGCCCACAACCAGGACTTTTAAAGGATAAATCATAGGATAGTTCCAGTACTTTGGGTTGCAAAAAGAAACAATTAGATTTATTTTGGACATTGCTCTTGGGATAAATCAAGAGTCCATTTTTGTTTTAAACCTTTTATTTTGAAGTAATTTTAGACTTACAGAAAATTTGCAAAAATAGCAGTTTCCATACTCTTAACCACATTGCAACTACTAATACCAGGACATGAACATTAGTGTAAGGTTATTAATTGAACTAAAGACCTTATTTGAATTTGACCTGTTTTTCCACTAATGTTTTCTATCTGTTCCAGAATTCCATCCAGGATCCCATTTTGCTTTTAAATTTTATTTCTCCTTAGTCTCCTGCAGTTTGTAATAGTTCCTCAGTTTTTCCTTATCTTTCATAACAGTCGTTTCTTATCTTTCATGATCTTGATACTACTGAAGGCTATTGATCAATGACTGTCAAATCTTCTTCAATTTATGGATGCCTGAAGTTTTCCCATGATTGAATTGAGGTTATGTGTTTTGACAAGAATATCACAGAAATGATATTATGTCCTCAGTGCATCATATCATGGGGTTCATGATATTGATAAGTTTCTTTACTGGGGATGTTGACCTCGATCACTTGCTTAAGGTGGCTTCTGTCAGATTCCTCCACCGTAAAGTTAATATTTTTTCCTTTGTAATGATGAATATCTTTGGGTGCTAATTTGATACTGTGCAAATCCATCTTCTCTTCAAATGTTTAATCAGTAATTTTAGCTTCTACCTGTTGATCTTGTCTGCAACAGTTATTACTGTGGTGTTTGCCAGTGGTGATTTTATATTTCCCTTTATATTTTTAATTGGACTTTTGTATTAAAGAGCTATCTCTTCTTCCTTATGCATTTATTTAATTGATTCTATATTTGTATCACTATGAACTCATGGATGTTTATTTTTTATGGGTTATAAGTTAATACTTTCTTTGTTTGTTTGTTTGTTTTGAGGGAGGGGGCTCAAATTATTCTAGTTTTGGCCATTATGAATTGCTTCAGATTGGTGCCTGTTTTTGAGAAGTATTTTTTTTGAATACTTTCATACTATCTGATATTACATAATTTTTAGTTTTATATTTCACTGCCCCAGTCCTGGAATCAACTATTTCCCTAAGGATCTCTGGTTCTTTTTATTGGAGGATAGTGTTTAGAAACCAAGATCTGGGTACTATGTGTGCGCATTGCTACTGGGATGTCATATATATATATATATATATATATATATGTATATATATATATACACACACACACATATACATATATATGTATACTAATTCAGGCATACTCAAATATCTATATATAGGTATCCATCTCCTTGTATATATATTAAAACTATGAATTTTCTCTGAGATATTGAATTCCAATTTAATAACAAGTGTTCATTTTAGATTTCTTCCTTTGCTCCAACAGTGAGAAACCTGGCTCTTATTATCTCCCATATGGTTACCTATTTGTTTAAATCTAGTATACCCATATACAGTTTCTGAACTCCTAACTTATATCCCTGTGAGAAAGATTTTTATCAACTAGATAACAACACTTATGTACAGTTTTTTGGTCATGCTATATCCGGTTTAGACATTGTTTTCCAAAGTTACCTAGGTTAATTTTTCTCTTCCCTATCACAAATGAATGTGGTTACTATTCATTTGTAATACATTTAGAGTTCTTTTGTAGTATTTGTATCCTGTTTTGGGTTCTTACCCATTTTGGTTGGTTTTATTGTTGTTTTTTGTTTGTTTGTTTGTTTCCGTTTTTGAGTATGTGAAACATTACTATGGGTCTCTGGGTTAGAGCTATGCAAAAAAACATATCTACTCAGAGAAGTATCACTCCCTCCTGTTCCTGCTACCTTGTTCCCATTTCTCACTTCTTACAATAATTTTCACCAGTCCTTATAGGTAATATGTTGTTTTTAATTTCTGGTTTATCCTTCCAGTATTTATTTCACACAGATGAAGAGATAATGTGTATATTTTCTTATATTCCTTTTCTTTCTTAAGTGAAGTTTGCATACTCTTTTGTGCTTTGTTTTTTTCACTTAATGGTATATTTTTGAAATCATTCTGTATCAATTCATAAGTGTATTCCTAATTCTTTTATTACAGCTGCATGAAACTGTTGTATGGATGTGCTAGAGTTTACTCAACCACTTTCCTATGTATGAATATTTAGGTTGTTTCAATATTAAATAATTACAAACAATGCTACAATGAATGACCTTATGCATATGTATTTCTGTATTATTGGAAGTGTATTTTGAGGGTAGATTCCTAAAAGTGGGATAGTTGGTCTGAAAGATATGTGCATATATACTTTTGTAAGGCATTGTTAATTTCATTTTAGAAGGGCTATATATATTTGCATTTCTAGCAGTAATGTATGAGAGTGTCTTTTTCCCCATAGTCTCACCAACAAAATGTTCTGTTGTATTTTAAATTTTTTCCAGTCTCTAAAAGATCAAAAATGACATCTTGCAATTCTCTCATTATGAGTCAGCTTGAACATTTTCTCCCTATTTGAGGAGAATTTTTAATATCTTTTTTTTTTTTTGAGAAGTGTCTGTTCATTTTTTATGACATTTAAAATTTTTATTTATTTATTTTTGGCTGTGTTGAATCTTTGTTGCTGCTCACGGACTTTCTTTAGTTGCAGCCAGCGGGGGCTACTCTGTTGCAGTGCACAGGCTTCTCATTGTGGTGACTTCTCTTATGTCAGAGCCTGGGCTCTAGGTGCACGGGCTTCAGTAGTTGTGGCACATGGGCTCAGTAGTTGTGGCTTGCAGGCTCTAGAACGCAGGCTCAGTCATTGTGGCGCATGGACTTAGTTGCTCCGCAGCATGTGGGATCTTCCCAGACCAGGGCTCAAACCTGTGTCCCATGCAGTGGCAGGCGGATTCTTAACCAGTGCACCAACAGGGAAGTCACCATATTTTCTGACATTTTTATTGAGTTTTTGGTTTTTTCCCCTTAATTTTAAGGTTTTTTAAAAAAATATGCTAGGGATATGAGCCGTCTTTCTGTGGTGTATGTTGTTAATAGTTTTTCCTAGTTGGTTAGTTTCCTTTAGACTTTGTCTATGGTGGTTTTTTTCCATGCAAATTAAAAAAAAAAATGTTGTCAGACTTACCTGTCTTTTTCTTATTGCCTCTGAATTTTGAGTCATAGTTAGAAAGCCTTTCTCTGTGATGAAGTTAAAGAGGAATTCATCTGTATTTTCTCTTATTATTTGTGGTTTAATTTTTTTCATTTAGGTTCCTAATCCATTTGGAGTTTATTCTTATTTAAGGTGTGAGATATGGGTCCAATTTTATCTTTTTTTTTTTTTTTTTCCCAAATGGCTCCTTAGTTGACCCACCACCATTTATTTAAAAACATCCATCTTTACTCAGGGCTTTGGAATGCTGTCTTTGTCATATATTAAGTTGCCATGTGCATTTTTTATAAATTTATTTATTTAGGCTGCATTGGGTCTTCATTGCTGTATACAGGCTTTCTCTAGTTGTGGCAAGTGGGGGCTACTCTTTGTTGTGGTGCGTGGGCTTCTCATTGCGGTGGCTTCTCTTGTTGCAGTGGCTTCTCTTGTTGTGGGCTCTAAGCACATGGGCTCAGTAGTTGTGGCTCATGGGCTCTAGAGTGCAGGCTCAGTAGTTGTGGTGCATGGGCTTAGTTGCTCTGTGGCATGTGGGATCTTCCCGGACCAGGGGTTGAACCCATGTCCCCTGCATTGGCAGACGGATTCTTAACCACTGTGCCAACAGGGAAGTCCACCATGTGCATTTGCATCCAATTATGGACTTTAATAACTGCATAGGGCTCATAATTTTTCTTTAGCCATTTTTTCATGAAATTCTTGCATGTTTGTTTCTCCATATGAACTTTAATAGAAATTTGTCTAACTGCAAAAAAGCATTTTTGCATTTTTATTGGAATTGTATTAATTTTATATATTAACTGAGGGAGAACTGACATCTTCATGTCGAGGTACTCTATCCAAGAAGAGGAAATGTCTATTTCAAGTCTATTTTTGTGACTTTTGGATTGTTTCACAATTTTCCTCATAGAGATCTTATACATTTTATGTTAAATCTATTCCCAAGTATTCTACCTTTTAAAATAAGATTTTAAATGGTTTTTCTCTATCTTTATGTCCTTTGACTATTTATTACATGTTTATATGAAGACTATTGATTTCTGTATCTTAATGTTATAGTTTGTTACTTCACTGAATTATTGTTTGAGTTAGTTTATCATTGATTCTCTGATGATTTTCACGTATACTATCATATTATTTGCAAATAAAGATAATATCACTCCTTTGTCCATTCTTATTCTCTTGTCAACTACTTTTGTCTAATTGTTGATTAATATTTCTAGTACAATATCAACTAGGAAAAGGGATAGTGGAAATGCATGCAGTATTTCCCCTTTATATAAGATAATAGCTTAAGGAGTAAGGTACACACATATGTTAAGAAAATATCTATGTCTCAGTTCTTATTTTCTTGAGGCTTTTTTTTTTTAAGCAATAGTTGGGTGTTGAATTTTGTCAAAGATATTTTCAGCACCTCTGAAGATAATCATAATAGTCCCCTTAGATTTAATAATATGGTGTATGATATTAATAGATTTCCTAATATTAAACTAACCTTACATTCTGGGAATAAATCCCACTTGGTCACGGTGTAGTATTTTCTTAATGTGGTTCTGGATTCTGCTTACTAATATTCTGTTTAAAAAATTTTCACCATTATTTATGAGTGCAGTTAGTCTTTAATTTTCTTCCCTTGTACTCTTTCTGGTTTAAAAACGTTTATTATTCTTTCTTCATAAGGGAAACTAGGAAATTTTTCTTCCTTTTCAATGCTCTGTAATAACTTTAGAGTATTAGGACTATCTGGCCTTCAGAAATTTGGTAAAATTCCTCTGTAAAAACCCCTAGGTCTGGTGCTGTTTTATCAGTTTGTTTAAAAAAATTTTTTCTATTTCTTCTAAAAAATGTGTCTGTTTCAAATTTCAAACTTGAATGGGGTCAATAGTCAGGTTTTATTTTGTGAGCCAACTAGAAAATCTTTTTTCTTTTAGTAGGTGAATGTTTTAGGCTGAATTGTGTTCCCCCAAAATTCATATTGAAGCCCTAAACTCCATTATATAGAATGGGATTGAATATGAAGATAGGGCCTTTAAGTAAAATATTAAGTTAAAATGAGTCTGCAAGAGTGGGCCCTCATCCAATCTGGCTGTGTCCTTATAAAAAGAGGAGACTAGGGCATAAAGAAAGACACCAGGGATGCAAATGTAGAGAGGAAAGACCATGTGAGAACACAGAGAGAAGGCAGCCACCTACAAGCTAAGGTCAGAATGAACCAAACCTTCTGACAACTTCATCTTGGATTTCCAGCCTCCAGGACTATGAGAAAGTAAATTTCTGTTGTATAAGTCACCTAGTCTGTGGTGTTTTGTTACGGCAGCCCTAGCAAAGTAATACAGTGAATTAAGCTCATTCACAATTATTTTTGTGACTGATATGTTTGGTCTCAATTCTTTGTGATATATATAGTTCACTCATTACATGTGTTTCCCTATGAGAGTATTTCTGTATAAGTTACATATAGTTTGCTCTTTTATTTTAAAAATTTGGGGGAGTATACAGGAAGGTCTATTTTTGTCTAGTGGTAACCTAGTAGTAATCTTTTGAATGCTGTTTATTCAACCCTTTACCACCTAGCTTATCAATTTTCATTTTATTTTGTAAGTATCCTTTAGCACCCACACATCACCTATACAACAAGGAACTTTTTATATTTTCCTCTTTTTCCCTCTCTTCCCATTTTTAGTTGCAATATTTCTGATTTATCACAATATATAACCGTTGGGTATTAGTCTTACACTCTCACCTCCAACATTATTTTAGTCTTATATGTATATTCCTTTTTTTCTCTTTTTTTGGCTGAGCCACATGGCATGCAGGATCTTAGTTCCCCAACCAGTGACTGAACCCGTGCTCCCTGCATTGGAAGTGCAGAGTCTTAACCACTGGACCACCAGGGAAGTCCCTCATATACCTATATTTTAAAGTGCTTGCATTCAGTCCTTTTGCTGAAGTTTTCCTCATTATTATTTGGTTGAATAAAGCTCATCCTCTAGTTGGCAGAGGTCAGCAAACTTTTTCTGTAAAAAGCCTGATGGTAAAAATTTGGAGCTATGTAAACCGAGAGGCCATAAACTATTTCTGTCACAACAACTCTATCATAGTGTGAAAGTAGTTACAGGCACTATGTAAAGGAATGTGTGTGACTGTACCTTACCAAACAGCACCTTGGGCCATAGTTTGCCAAATAGTACTCTGGTAAATTTCTCAAAAAGGTCTGATTTATACAGAATTCCTTAAGTTCTTTTATGTTGAAAATTGCTCATTGGCTTTGTTTTAGATCCTCGTTATTTGAAGGACAGCTTGGCTGGATACAAAATTTTTGTTTCATATATTCTTTCATTGAATTTTTGAAAACTGAAGTCCCACTGTTGCCTTGCTTTTTGTGTTTTGAAAAGTCAGATATCTTTATATGACATTTTGCCTGCATGTCTTGAAGATCTTATCTTCATATTTGAAATTGAATAGTTTTAGCTAGAATATGTCTCAGAATTGATTGATGTGGGCTCACTTTACCAGGTAATTTTTTGAGTTCTTTCAATGTGTATATTTGGGTCTCTTTCTATATTTCGGGAAAGTTTTCTGGGATTAGAGTTTTGAATATTAACTCTGTCCCATTGTGTTTTTTTCTTTTTCAGTGACTCTGATTATACGTATGTTATTCCTTCTTTGCCTGTCTTCTATTCCACTGCTTTCCTTCAGATCCTTTTCATTTCTTTCTTTATGTCATCTTTATCTCTTGGTTGCTTTCCTGTATTTCTTGAATGTACCTTTTAATTTTCATTTGAGTCGATTCTCCCTTGAGTATTTTAATGCATTGTTGTATTTACTCTTTGTAAGGACTTAAGTGTTAAGGTGCTAAACTAATATCCACATTTCACACATAAGAAACATGAGACTTTATGCACTAAATAAACTATAGACCTGCTTAAAGGAAGTTCATGAAGTAGAACCCAGAGTTGTTGAGTCCTGGGGAACGTTTGCACACCAATATGCCATGCTCCATGTTAGTGCAGAACAGAAGGATCAGCATAATAGAGTCACTGTGTATGTCTCTGCAAACACTAGAATGTGAGCTCCAATATCTCGAACAGAGGCTGGCACCAAAGTAGATATTGAAAATTGTTGCTGAGTTAATATTGCATGAGTCATGTCCCCATTGAAACTGCAAAACACATGATCTTCAGGACACCAAAGAACAGGTGGTGATTGCAGGCTGGCAGTTCTTGTGACAGCTGATATCTGTACTGATCTGCAAACCACTTCTAAGCCTCCCTATTCTCCCAACACCTAGTTTTTTTCACTTCCCTTCAGCTTTATCCCATCTGCCCTAATAGGTACATCTCTCCCTGCCAAATGGTAACCAAAGCTCTGTTGGAAACTTGGGGATAAGACTAAGAGCACTAACCAGATAAGTGGTTTGTGATTTGCTCACATAGATTGTTTTGAATATTTACTAGACAGAGAGGAAACTCTCCTAAAACGATCCCGAGGATTAGACCCTGAAGCAAAAGCCATCTAAGATTATCTGTGGATTTATCTATACTCTTAAAGAACAGAAGACATGTTTGGGGAGGAGGAGGTAGAAATAACCGAATAATTGAGGAATTAACTTTTACAGATTTCTATTCCCCTCTCCATTTTTAAAGATCTCCTTAATTATACAGACCTATGTGGAAACTCTCCTGTCTTTAAATTTGCTTCTTCTCACTTATTTTGCCACTTACTTGTCCGCTGCTTACTGGGGAATGTGTGCAGTGGGAAATGTAGGTGCTTTATGCAGTGAGATAGTACAGTGAAATATTGCATGTGAACTTCCTTGGACACGAGTCTTCCCATAGTCAGAGCATGCACATTGCCTGGAGAATAAGACTGTTGTGCCAGGAGTGCAAATAGAAAGAGACAAGTTTCAGTTGTTTGACTTCCAAATTGGCAGTGACATCAGAAATAATAGTCAGCACCAGGAGACTGCTGAAAGCACTCAGTCTCCTGTGCCAGTAAGCATAGAGGGAGACAAGCCAAGGCTTGCAGGCCATTGGTGCCACTTGAGCAAGCTCGTTGTGTTCCTGGTGCTGGGGGGCCTCATTAGCAGTTCTTGTCAATGCCAGGAGAGTTTTCATCAAAAACTGCTGCTTGAACTTGTCCAGGAGATGCCCACCTGTGCTCAGAGAATTTGCTGACATTTATTTAAATGGCCTCATATAGACCACTCCTCCCTCCCCTTTTCTTCCTTCTCCCAGTCCCTTTTTCAATCACCTCGGATCTTTGTAAGTCAAATGCTCAAAAACAGAATGCAGTGGACAATGAAATGCAGAGATAATAATGTTGTAAAGAGAATGTCCATGGTGTATTACTTGGAGGAGATCAAGCAGTGGTGAAACTCTCAACTGTTATATTGGAGGACTTTTTAATACTTTTAGGTGAAGGGACTTCCCTGGCGGTCCAGTGGTTAAGGCTACGTGCTTCCAATGCAGGGGGCGTGGGTTCAGTCTCTGGTGGGGGAACTAAGATCCCACAAACCGCACGGTGTGGCCAAAAAAAAAAAAAAAATCATATCGTCTGAATAAAGACAATTTAAAAATAAATAAAATAAAAGGAAAGACAACTGATGAGATAAAAGAGTGATGTAAGGGCAATGGTGATTTTGCCCTCAGAGCAAACCTATGACTGAACTGGGCCATTACTGATTGTGATAATAGAACTTCAACAGGCATTTCCATGATGGGCATTATTCACACAAAAAAAACAAAAACAAACTTTTAGGTGAGAACAGACATTGTGGGGAGGCTGGCTCTTCAAATTATGAGAATCTAGAATAGGGACATTTTTGAGTGGGTATGTGTGATTTGGGTAGGAGTAAAGAGAAAAGTTGATAAAGATTTATAGCAATATCATGCAGCTGTTCCAGTGGTTGGTGTAAGTTCCAGTTCAATTCAGTTTCAAAGGCCAGAGAACCAGGAGAGTCAGTGTCTCATCTCAGGCTGTCAGGTCAGAGTAGAGCACTCTTACTGAGTTCTTTCTCAGCCTTTTTGTTCTATTCACATCTTCAACTGATTGATTGGAGGAGGGCCACCCACATTAGGAAGGGCAATCTGCTTTACTCCATCTACTGACTCAAATGCTCATCTCATTAAAAAGCACACCCAGGCACACCCAGAATAATATTTGACCAAACATCTGGGCACCCTGAGGTTTTTTTAAATTTTAAAATTATGCATGATATGCAGTGTAGGATATTGTGGGAATGGATAGGAGAGACCACATTCTTCCCAGTATTAAGAAATTCTAAATATCTTAATGCAGCTTTATGTAAAGTGTTAAGGTATGGTAGATTTAAAAAATGTATTTTGAAAACTTTTTATTCAATAGAATTATGTATCTTTCAAATCAGATGCAAAATATACCAAGTATTTTGGTTGTTTAGGTTGTTAAAAAATTTGCTTACATTAAAATGAATAAAACTAAATGTTAGTGAAAATCTTTAAAAAAGAAAAGTTGGTCCATAAAATTAACCGTCACAAGGATATAATAAACCCTCTGGATATAGTGAATCAAGATGGAGTTTGGGGAACTGAAAGGGGAGGTGCTCACAACTAAAGGTTTCTACTTTTCCTTCTTTAATCATTTTCTTGGGACTTTTGAAGGAGAGATTAGTTCAAGATGGGGAAGGATTAGGATAAATCCTTTCGGAGGAAAAAGCAAAAGAAGTAAGATATGTCTATCTCTTTTTTATTTTTTATGAGAATGTGATGATGTAAGCACAGAATACCTGTAACAGAGAACCCAAGTCATGCAAGCTTTAGTTTGAAGTAGCAGAAGAAGAAAAAAAATTGTATCATTTTGAAGGTTGACACAGAGCTCCTTCTAAGGAGAGAAGAGTCATGTTTGGTCATAAATATGAGGATGAGGCCCTTTGGGCACGAGCAGATGCTTTGTGATAAAACAGAGGGTTAGCTAAACACTTCTGCAGCAGAAATTATCTGAATATTGGGTGGGAGCTCCAGGTGAGTGAGCTTGGTTTGAGGAGAAATGGGGGCAGCAACATGCTGCAATGCTAAAATCCTAGCAGGAAAAATGGCCACCACAAATTCCCTAGGTAAGTTCAAGGAGTTTCAAGGCCAGAGGTATCTAATAGTCAATGTTAAGTCATTGTCCTGCTGTACAGCTAAGTAAACCTACCTCTCTCCTTGTTATCTCTAAATTCTTAAGTCAAATCTGAAATACACATCACCTTGGGATGGAGGAATTTGAGAGAATAAAGTATCTGCGTGTGACTCAATGGGTCAGTGAGGCATAGAACAAAGGATGGCACACATAGGAGGTGTAACTCGTGATGGAGAGTGAAAATTAAGCTGAAATGACACAGAGAAACATGGGCTTGCCTACCCATCTCTACCCAAATAATCATAGGGGATTTAAGAAGTTCAAGCTAATTTCATGAAAATATATTAAGAATATGGCCACCAAAGCCAGCTGGAGAAACTAAGTATGTCCAGATGTTTGGATTACAGTGTAATGGAAACTTTTCTGTTTTACTTCTTTATCTGGCTTTCAAAAAACATTGCTGGCCTATGTTGGAAGCCACACCTGGGGTTAAAGTCAAAAGGATTATGAAATCATGCATTGGATATTTCGATCCACATTTGTCCTTTGGTTCTTTCTCCTTAAAAACTAAGCTCCAACACATTTGTTCTGGGATGTCTTCTCTTCCTTTCTGCAGCTCTGGGTACATGCTGTTGCTTTTATATTCATACTCAGTGGTGTGTTCTCTGAAACCTATATCAATCAGAGCCTTTCAAAACAGAGCTGATGTGGAGAAGATCTGGAGGTCCACGCTGGAGTCTCACTTCGAGATGGGCTTGGAAATCAAACAACAAATGCAAACGGTGTTATTAATCAAAATAGGCTCAAAGAATATTTGCCTGGCAGCACTACAGAGAGCAGTAATAAAATTAAATAAGTGCCTTAGGGTAGTTACATATGAAAAAATATTTATTTGTACAAGAACAGATAAATGGTGAAGCACATTAGGATTTGAAAGCCCCTTTCAAAGAAGGCTCTCAGAATGGCCATTTACAGACCCCAGCTGGTTGTCAGAGTCTTCCATGCATCCTAATGGCTCCTCTACTGTGGCTGCCAGAGACTGTCATTTACATTGTCATAAAATAAGAGAATCTCTTCATTGTTTCGAATTGGAGGCTAAACATCCTTATAGGAAGTGGCACCTGGAAACAGGGACTAAGTATTATGCCTAGGATTTGGAACAGAGTTGAGTCTTGGCTCTTCAATTGTTCCATTGGTTCATTCATTTGGCCCACAGATCCTTATTATTCATCATAGGTTGCTCATTACTGAATGATACAAACACGATTTAGATACGTATCCTTACATAAAGGAACTTCCCATTTAAAATGAGAGAGAATGTAGGTACACATATAGTCAGAAGGGCCGCAGATCAGGAGTGCTAAATGTTATGAGAATATTATTAGCTGTATTATTTTCACTATTGCCCTTATTGTGTTTTTCATGTACTGAAATGGACGAGGCACTATAGATTTAAAGGGTCTATACTTTGTCTCCCATTCTTTACCTCTTACTCATCCCTTACCCCCACTGTAATCTGATATTCATCCTCACCAGCTTCTAAGAAATGTGCTTTGCAAACATCATCAATGACCTCCTAATGCTGAAAACTTCAATACATCTTAAGTCTTCAAGCAACTTGATGTTCAGACCTTCACTTCCTTCTTTATTTTCTGTTCAGTATTTAGAAGGTGGACCAACTCTTCCATCAAGGAGTTGATTTCATCCTCAGCTTCCAAGATGGGCCTCTTCTGTTTTCCCCCTGTGTCACTGGCTTCTCTTTTCCAGGTCTCTTCCTCTGCCTACACCATCCATGAAAGTGATACTTTCATCTTGGCATCCTTTCCTCTTCTCTTTTCTACTCCCTTTTCCTTGAAAACTCCACACATGAACATAGTTTCTCCTAACAGCTTTATGTTGTGGACTCCCAGATTTCTATCTTTAGTTACAATATTTAACAGTATTTAGTTACAGTATTTCTAAATCCCCAGTGAGCAAATCCACCTGGATATTTCTCAGGCATCCCAAACTCCTAATTCTGCAACTGAATTCATTGAACTCCTTCTACATACAATTTCTATCAACACATATCAGCCCTCATCCTATTTTCTTTATTTCAGAATGGCTCTACCGTAACGATATTCAATGGCTAAGCCAGAAACGTAGGGGTCTCCCTTCCCTCCTTCTGCTGCTTGACACTTACCAAATTCTTAATATCATCTGAACTCACTGTATCCTCTTCATCTACAAAGTCAATTATGGCCCTCATTATATTTTACTTACATTATTAAAATAGCTTCCTAATGAGTCTTTCCATTTTTTTTTTTTTTTTTTTTTTTTGCGGTACGCGGGCCTCTCACTGTTGTGGCCTCTCCCGTCGCGGAGCACAGGCTCCGGACGCGCAGGCTCAGCGGCCATAGTTCATGGGCCCAGCCGATCCGCGGCATGTGGGATCTTCCCGGACCGGGGCACGAACCCGTGTCCCCTGCATCGGCAGGCGGACTCTCAACCACTGCGCCACCAGGGAAGCCCGAGTCTTTCCATTTTTTAGCCTCTCTTCCAATCCATTCTTCACACTGCTAGAAGAATTATCTCAGGAATTCCAGGTAGTTGAAGACAGTGGTGGCTGCCTATGTCCATATTTCCTAATATTTCTTCCAAAAACAGTATGGATGAACAAGGAGGATAAAATAAAACAATAACTTCAGCATAATTTAGAGATAGAGAATAATGAAATTCATATAAATTCTAAGACAGAAATCTGAAACAGCAAAATCCAGCCTGTGGTCTCATGCTACCATCAGCATCTTCTAGAGCAAGGCCTTGCAGTAAGCAAAAGAGGCATGGAACCATTCTGGGAGAGGGAAGATGGGAGCTAGAATTGGCCTAGGGTTGATTCAAACCTACCACCAGAAAGACTAAGCCACCCTAGGAGGTCTGGAAATACTAAATGTGCCTGGTAGATCAGAGCATAGACAACAGGAAGGAGTTTGAAAGTATGTGGGATTTGAAGAGGCAGTCTCTGAAAGGCACAGTCTCTGGGGAGAAAAAAGGGCCAAAGGGAAGGGAGAAAAGCCACTTGGAAATTTGTTTGTTTGGACTGCTATAACAAAATACCATAAACTGTGTGACTTATAAACAAGAAATGTTTTTTTTTTTCACAGTTCTGAAGGCTGGAAGTCTAAGATCAGGGTTCCAGCATGGTCTGGCGAAGGCCCTCTTCCAGGATATTTTCTTGTTTTATCTGCACATGGTGGAAGAGTCTAGGGAGTTCGCTCAGATCTCTTTTATGAGGGCACTATTCCACGTATGAGGGCTCCACCTCATGAACTAATGACCTCCCAAAGGCCCCCACCTCCTAATACCATCACCATGGGAAGATTTTAACATATGATGCTTGGAGGGGACATGGTCATTTTTTTTTCCCACATAAAACATCTATCCTTTTCATCAGATTTTCAAAAACATCCATCAGGCAAAACAGTTTAAGAAACTTTGCTTTTGATAGAGATAGGGAAAGTCTGTCAAGATATGTCAGTACCTTGGGAAAAGGACTGTTAGACAGAAAAACACCATATGTGCTTTGAAAGGAAGTGAATGAGCGGGAGCATTTATTTCATATGGTCAGGCAAAGAATAAACTTACCCACACTAATTAGACTAAAGGTATATCAGTGAGGACTGATACTGTATATATTACCTGATAAAGTCTGGATTATTCTATCTGCAGAATGATGAACAATAAGGAAATAATTTTAAGATAAAAGGAAATAATTAAACAGAGAAATGATATATTTCTGAGTTATACCAAATGGTGGAAGGCTGAGAATAAGACATTGTATTACTTTTTTTTTCCCCAAGGAATATATGATTTATTTTTTATTTTTTCATACAGCAGGTCCTCATTAGTCATCCATTTTACACACATCAGTGTGTACATGCCAATCCCAATTGCCCAGTTCATCACACACCCACACCCAACCCCTGCCGCTTTCACCCCCTTCATGTCCATAGGTTTGTTCTCTACGTCTGTGTCTCAATTTCTGCCCTGCAAACCGGCTCATCTGTACCGTTTTTCTAGGATCCACATATATGCGTCAATATATGATATTTCTTTTTCTCTTTCTGACTTACTTCATTCTGGATGACATTCTCTAGATCCATCCACGTCTCTACAACCCAGTTTCGTTACTTTTTATGGCTGAGCAATACTCCATTGTACATATGTATCACATCTTCTTTATCCATTCGTCTGTCATGGGCATTTAGGCATGTCCTGGCTATTGTAAATAGTGCTGCAATGAACATTGGGGTGCATGTGTCTTTTTGAATTATGGTTTTCTCTGGGTATATGCCCAGTAGTGGGATTGCTGGATCATATGGTAATTCTAGTTTTAGTTTTTTAAGGAACCTCCATACTGTTCTCCATAGTGGCTGTATCAATTTATATTCCCACCAACAACGCAAGAGGGTTCCCTTTTCTCCACACCCTCTCCAGCATTTGTTGTTTGTAGATTTTCTGATGATGCCCATTCTAACTGGTGTGAGGTGATACCTCATTGTAGTTTTGATTTGCATTTCTCTAATAATTAGTGATGTTGAGCAGCTTTTCATGTGCTTCTTGGCCATCTGTATGTCTTCTTTGGAGAAATGTCTATTTAGATCTTCTGCCCATTTTTGGATTGCATTTGTTTTTTCAATATTGAGGTGCATGAGCTGTTTATATATTTTGGAGATTAATCCTTTGTCTGTTGATTCATTTGCAAACATTTTCTCCCATTCTGAGGGTTGTCTTTTGGTCTTGTTTATGGTTTCCTTTGCTGTGCAAAAGCTTTGAAGTTTCATTAGGTCCCATTTTTAAATTTTTGTTTTTATTTCCATTACTCTAGAAGGTGGACCAAAAAAGATCTTGCTGTAATTTATGTCATAGAGTGTTCTTCCAATGTTTTCCTCTAAGAGTTTTACAGTGTCCGGTCTTACATTTAGGTCTCTAATCCATTTTGAGTTTATTTTTGTGTATGGTGTTAGGGAGTGTTCTAATTTTATTCTTTTACATGTGGCTGTCCAGTTTTCCCAGCACCATTTATTGAAGAGACTGTATTTTCTCCATTGTATATCCTTGCCTCCTTTGTCATAGATTAGTTGACCATAGGTGCGTGGGTTTATGTCTGGGCTTTCTATCTTGTTCCATTGATCTATGTTTCTGTTTTTGTGCCAGTACCATATTCTCTTGATTACTGTAGCTTTGTAGTGTAGCCTGAAGGCAGGGAGTCTGATTCCTCCAGCTCCGGTTTTCTCCTTCAAGACTGCTTTGGCTATTCGGGGTCCTTTGTGTCTCCATACAAATTTTAAGACTTTTGGTTCTAGTTCTGTGAAAAATGTTATTGGTAGTTTGATAGGGATTACACTGAATCTATAGATTGCTTTGGGTAGTATAGCCGTTTTCACAATGTTGATTCTTCCAATCCAAGAACATGGTATATCTCTCCATGTGTTGGTATCATCTGTAATTTCTTTCATCAGTGTCTTATAGTTTTCTGCATAAAGATCTTTTGTCTCCCTAGATAGGTTTATTCCTAGGTATTTTATTCTTTCTGTTGTAATGGTAAATGGGAGTGTTTCCTTAATTTCTCTTTCAGATTTTTCATCATTAGTGTATAGGAATGCAAGAGATTTCTCTGCATTAATTTTGTATCCTGCAACTTTACCAAATTCATTGATTAGCTCTAGAAGTTTTCTGGTGGCATCTTTTGGGTTCTCTATGTATAGTATCGTGTCACCTGCAAACAGTGACAGTTTTACTCCTTCTTTTCCGATTTGGATTCCTTTTATTTCCATTTCTTCTCTGATTGCTGTGGCTAGGACGTCCAAAGCTATATTGAATAATAGTAGTGAGAGTGGACATCCTTGTCTTATTCCTGATCTTAGTGGAAATGCTTTCAGTTTTTCACCATTGAGAATGATGTTTGCTGTGGGTTTGTTATATATGGCCTTTATTATGTTGAGGTAGCTTCCTCTGTGCCCACTTTTTGGAGAGTTTTTATCATAAATGGGTGTTGAATTTTGTCAAAAGCTTTTTCTGCATCTATTGAGATGATATGCTTTTTCTTCTTCAATTTGTTAATATTGTGTATCACATTGATTGATTTGCGTATATTGAAGAATCCTTGCACCCCTGGGATAAATCTCACTTGATCATGGTGTATGATCCTTTTAATGTGTTTTTGGATTCTGTTTGATAGTAATTTTGTTGAGGATTTTTACATCTATATTCATGAGTGATATTGGTCTGTAATTTTCTTTTTTTGTAGTATCTTTGTCTGGCTTTGGTATCAGGGTGATGGTGACCTCATAGAATGAGTTTGGGAGTGTTCCCTCTTCTCCAATTTTTTGGAAGAGTTTGAGAAGGATGGGTTTTAGCTCTTCTCTAAATGTTTGATAGAATTCACCTGTGAAGCCATCTGATCCTGGACTTTTGTTTGTTGGAAGGTTTTTTTTTTTTTTTTGTTGGAAGGTTTTTAATCACTGTTTCAATATCATTACTTGTGATTGGTCTGTTCATATTTTCTATTTCTTCCTGGTTCATTCTTGGAAGGTTATACCTCTCTAAGAATTTGTCCATTTCTTCCAGGTTGTCTAGTTTATTGGCATAGAGTTACTTGTAGTAGTCTCTTAGGACTATTTGTGTTTCTGCGGTGTCTGTTGTAACTTCTCCATTCTGATTTCTAATTTTACTGATTTGAGTCCTCTCCCTCTTTTTCTTGATGAGTCTGGCTAATGGTTTATGAATTTTGTTTATCTTCTCAAAGAACCAGCTTTGAGTTTTATTGATCTTTGCTATTGTTTTCTTTGTTTCTATTTCATTTATTTCTGCTCTAATATCTATGATTTCTTTCCTGGGCTTGGGTGGCTATTTGGTTTCCCATGTTAGGGAAGTTTTCTGCTATAATCTCTTCAAATGTTTTCTCGGGTCCTTCTCTCTCTCTCTTCTCCTTCTGGGACCCCTATAATGCGAATGTTGTTGCGTTTAATGTTGTCCCAGAGGTCTGTTAGGCTGTCTTCATTTCTTTTCATTCTTTTTTCTTTATTCTGTTCTGCAGCAGTGAATTCCACCATTCTGTGTTCCAGGTCACTTATCTGTTCTTCTGCCTCAGTTATACTGCTATTGATTTCTTCTAATGTATTTTTCATTTCAGTTATTGTATTGTTCATCTTTGTTTGTTCTTTAATCCTTCTAGATCTTTATTAAACATTTCTTGTATCATCTTGATCTCTGCCTCCATTCTTTTCCGGGGTCCTGGATCATCTTCACTATCATTATTCTGAATTATTTTTCTGGAAGGTTGCCTATCTCCACTTCATTTAGTTGTTTTTCTGGGGTTTTATCTTGTTCTTTCATCTGGTACATAGCCCTCTGCCTTTTCATCTTGTTTGTTTTTCTGTGAATGTGGTTTTTGTTCCACAGGCTGCAGGATTGTAGTTCTTCTTGCTTTATTTTTTTTTGCGGTACGCCGGCCTCTCACTGCTGTGGCCTCTTTGTTGTGGAGCACAGGCTCCAGACATGCAGGCTCAGTGGCCATGGCTCACGGGCCCAGCCACTCCACGGCACGTGGGATCCTCCCAGACCAGGGCACGAACCCGCATCCCCTGCATTGGCAGGCGGACTCCCAACCACTGCGCCACCAGGGAAGCCCTCTTCTTGCTTTTGCTGTCTGTCCTCTGGTGGATGACGCTATCTAAGATGCTTGTGCAAGTTTCCTGATGGGACGGACTGTTGGTGGGTAGAGCTGGCTGTTACTCTGTTGAGCAGAGCTCAGTAAAGCTTTAATCTGCTTGTCTGCTGAGGGGTGGGGCTGGGTTCCCTCCTTGTTGGTTGTTTGGCCTGAGGCGACCCAACACTGGAGCCTACCTGGGCTCTTTGGTGGTGCTCATAGTGGACTCTGGGAGGGCTCAAGCCAAGGAGTACTTCCCACAACTTCTACTGCCAGTGTCCTTGTCCTCACAGTGAGACAGCTCCACCCCCGTCCTCTGCAGAAGATCCTCCCACACTAGCAGGTAGGTCATGTTCAGTCTCCTATGATGTCACTGCTCCTTTCTCTGAGTCCTAATGCACACACTGCTTTGTGTGTGCCCTCCAAGAGTGGAGTCCCCGTTTCCCCCAGTCCTGTCAAAGTCCTGCAATAAAATCCCACTAGCCTCCACAGTCACATTCTCTAGGAATTCCTCCTCATTGCTGGACCCCCAGGTTGGGAAGCCTGATGTATGGCTCAGAACCTTCACTCCAGTGGGTGGACTTCTGTGGTATAAGTGTTCTCCAGTCTGTGTGTCACCCACCCAGCAGCTATGGGATTTGATTTTATTGTGATTGTGCCTCTCCTATCTCATTGTGGCTTCTCCTTTGTCTTTGGATGTGGGGTATCTTTTTCGGTGAGTTCCAGTATCTTCCTGTTGATGACTGTTCAGCAGTTAGTTGTGATTCTGGTGTTCTCACAAGAGGAAGTGAGAGCACGTCCTTCTATTCTACCATCTTGAACCAATCTCCCAACATTGTATTTCATATACAGAAAATGTATAACAGTATGGCTATTGGACTATAGTCACAAGGACAGACTTTGGACAATTTGCAGTATCCTATCAGGTAATGAAGTTTACCCAATAGATGAATCAAATGTACCATATATTTTTTTTGAGTTTTTGTTTATTTGTTTTGCTCCACATAGAAAGTTCTTATTGATCTAATAGCATAGTAGCATAATTATTATTTAACAGTAATATTGTATAGATGCTAGAAGCTTGGCTATGGCGTTTCTGTATCTAGTTTCATTATTATCATTATCATTATCAGAGCTAACATTTGCTCCATGTTTCTTGTCATGCTATGAACTTACATACATCACCATATTTAATCCTTAACAGAAGTTCTTATGTAACATATGCTGTTATTATATCAGCTTTAGGGAAAGGGAAATTGAGGCTGATAACAGTTAACTCACTTCCCATAAGGTGGCACACACCTAGGTCTGTGTGATACTGAACTTATTTTGCTACTAGGTTCCTAGCAGAATGTCTCCATTTTAGTTTTGAGAGAGCATTAAAAGAGACAGCACTGAGAGAACCTGACACCATCTTTTGCCTGGAAACAGTGATTCAGGATCATGTATCCTCTAAAAAGGAATAAAGAACATTGATTATGATTTGCGTCAAACCTCAAAAACATTGCAAAGTAGCAGGATGGAAGAGTCCTAGAGGAAAATGTAAAGAAAAGGAGAAAAGAAATAGGAGAAAAAGGGAGAAAAGGAAAGGATGTAGAAAATAGAAAAAGTCAGTGAGTGGAGACTAGAGACATCTAAGGAAGAACGGGAACACTGCTGCTTCCCCTTCATTCTCCACCCACATAACACTTGGGCTGAACTGTGTGAAAATCTGTGAAGTACGAGAAAGAGCCCACAGTCTATTATCATTTTTTTAATAAAAATTATTCTAGAATTCAAGGAAACCATTTTCCTCCCCTATATATTTAGCTTTCTGCCATTTCCCAGTTTTGGATCTTTTATTTAATAAATTTGTGTTCATTTACAAGCTCTCCAAAGTATAAATTTTAACTAATGGCTTAAACTGTTTTTTCTGCATATTTCGTTTATGACTTTTAAAAATCCTTGCCTTTAAAATTTAATCAGTACCAAATAGAATAAAGCAATTTACATATTCCAGAATTATAGATAATTTCCTTTTTAATGAGTTTTAAATAATAGAATCTGATGTCCCTGGTCATTGGCTAACAGTAATAATGGTAGCTTCTGGGTGTGGACAATGGATCAGACTCTGTGCTAAGAATTTAACATGGATTAACTCATTTAATCTGCACAGTAATCCTGTGAGGAACATTGTGGCAGAAACTGCAGGTTAGCTACCAATCTAATTTTCCTTTTCCTCTTTTGTACCCCAATTTTATCTAAAGTGACAAAGTGTCAGGTAAAAGATTCCATTTCCAAGCCTACTTTGTAGCTTCACGCAGATATGTGACTGAGTTCTGGCCAATGAGATGTGCACAGAACTGTTGTGTGGAACTTAGGCTGTTGAGAGATGCTTCCTTTTGAGCCCACCCTCTACCCCCACCTTCTCTTTTTTACTCTCTGGAATGCAGATGTGATGTCTAATGACTCAGCAGCCAGCGTGGACTATGGTAGCTTGAGGATGGAAGCCAGTGCTGAGTGTGGGGGAGCAGAAAGACAGAAGGATCCTAGGTTCTGGATGACTTCCTGGAGCTACCCTACCATAAACTTTGGACTGCTTCTCTCTGTATTTCTTTTATGAGAGAGATGAATCCATATGTGTTTAAGCCACTGTTATTTTGAATAGTCTACTATATGCTATTCAAGAGAATTCTTAACTGGTACACAGGTATTATCTCAATATTATGAGTGAAGAATCCTATGATTTAACCATATTAGGTAACTTTAACAGTATTTGGATTCAAATTGGGGTCTGTCTGACTCTAGAACCCAACAATTTACTACTAGCTTAATACTGAGAGAGAAATTTTATTGTGAATATCCAAGTCATGTAACATTCAACATAATTCTTTTCAAAGCAGCAATAGCAATTCATATAGGAGTAGAGACCCTAGCGAGCCAAGTCAAGGTCATGCATTCCTTTCCCAAGGAAGTCAGACTTATTTCAACCATCCGTTAGTGCCTCTGGCCGCTCCTCAGCTCCTGTCCCATGCTGCACAGTAATCATTCAGAAAGCTGGATTAGGGTGTGTACGACCGCTCACCACCAGTGAGAAACGACAGAGACTGTCCACGAGACTCTGCATATGTGTGTGTGCATAAATCATCTGTATTCCAGACCTGTCAATCAGTTCACCTGCTATAATCCACTTTCCTTCTTGCATATCCACAACCACAGCCGTTTACTTCAAGACACTCCCTGCTCTACTACCCCTCCAGAGGCCGGGTACACCAGTGGCAGCACTGAATGTTAGCCAAACCCTGCATGGACCAGGCTAAGTCAGTCAGATTCTCCACTTTAACAACAGAGACCATAGGCTACATGTGATAGCCCAATGGTTGTGTAATTTCCAGATTTGAAGCCATCTATATTTTGGGTCTCTGCAAAACTTGTAAATAGGCAAAAGAAACTGCATAGGCAGAAGTATAAAGCAGACATGTCAAAAGGAGGGGTTTAGACCACACACGATTGTACTAATTGAAAGTCCATAGCATCACCTGCCTGGTTCCCTTCTGTTTATTCTTAATATTTCGACCTCAACTTCACTTCTAAGAAGCTTTTACTATCCTCTCAAAATCAGCTGGGCTCTGTGTCTAATATTTCTTCTTTGTACAATATTACTAATTTTAAAATATTTTAATTAATTAATGTCTGTGACCCTCCCCCCCAAAACTGTGAGTGCCAAGAGGTCAGAGACAGTTTCTCATTTCTGCTGCCTCGACAGTGCGTGACACATAGAGGTTATTCGATATATATGCGTGGTAGACAGTATTACCAGAGAGAAAGAAAGAGTCATCTTAATGCTTGATTTTCTTGTCCTGGTCCCAAGTAGATACAATGGTACTTCAGTTTCTATTTCTGTATTCAATAAACTACCATGTTTATGATGATAAAAATAACCCCACATCTTCTTTCTTGATTTGGCTTCATATATTTCTCTTCTTTGAAAACAAAGGAAACAGAATTAGAGAATGTATGTAAAATAGATGGTTATGTAAACAGAGAAGGGAAAAGCCATAGATATAGGAAAGTAGAAATTACATCATGTGAAATAATAGCACACGTTCAGTTCATTCATTGCTATATGTTTAAAATGAGTGTAATTATGGTTCTTATGATAACATTACATCAAACTTCTATTTTGACCAGCAGTTTGAAGCATATCCTTGGACACCACACTATTTTAGTAAATGGTGGAGTTCAAATTAAAGAATGGTGTAGATTTTCTTCACTGACATGTTTCTTTACCCAAGGAGGGTATAAGGGTTAACATTGCCAGAAATAAGCAGAGAAAACTTGTGGGAAATGATGTTTTATAGAAAGCTCATTTGGGTGACTGGCCTGTCCATAAGAACCTCCTGATTGAGGAAAATAATGGTTTAAAAACCTTCTGTGCAACCTATCAACTCAAATGCAAATTTCCATTATATTTTGTGAATTCATTTAGATGTAAATTATAAAAAATAAAAAATCGTAAACAAGTCATGGTGGCAGACAGGGAACAAACAGGTTGTGTCTAGCTCTTAGGAAGAAGGGGTTGCTTGGAACAATTTAAGCTGAGAGATGCCGCACCATTGTTTCCTTGAAATCATGCTTCATAGGTAACAGATGGCACCACATCAATAGCTGATCGGAGAATAGCATTTGGCATTCTGTCCTCTGCGTAGGAGGAAAGAGTGTTTAAATTTTAAGGGAAAAAAACGCAGCTCGTGAGCAAGATTGGCATACAAATGGAGAAAAGTGCTAAGGAAAAGAGTCTCTTTCTTTCCATTCAATATCCAGAAAAGCGTTGAACAAAAATCTGTCAGAGCTCAAGTCAAATGATAATTTCATTTGGGCTTATTTCCTTAGGACTGGTTGTTTGATTTCAAATCACTGGTACTGCTAGGGATACATTCCCTCCTTCCTTGGGTAAACCTACCTAGGATTGTTTCTTTATGTGACTTGTGTTGTAGAAAAATCAAGGGCTGAGGAGACAATAGGTGCTCAGCCCCACCAACTAGCCATCTTGTTATAGTAAGTAATAAGTCATCAGGAGAAAAATCCCACAGTCGCTTCCCTCTGTCATCCTCTTCTCATATCTCGGGCTGTTCATGCTGACTTGAAGTAGACCCGGTCTCTCAGGTGTGTTGCACTGATGCCATGTCTACCTTTTGTCATGTGCCTAGATCTGAATTCTTCCACCTGTGCCCCCCTGGAGTAGACTGCCAGACATCAGATACTGAGGAGAACATTCAGAAATACTGAATGACAGGTGGCCTGTGGACTTGCTTACTCTGTGTGTGTGTGTGTGTGTGTGTGTGTGTGTGTGTGTGTGTGTGTGAGAGAGTGTGAGAGAGAGAGAGACAGAGAGACAGAGACAGAGAGAAAGAGAGAGTTACTGACAAAGGCTGAAGTTAGTTGATGTTAAGGCTAAAAGTTAGCAAACCCCAGCGGTTTCTATAAGAACCTTGAGTTTATGAAGGTGTCTATGGTGTATTAGCACAGACTTCATAAAGAAAACATTTATTACCTCTGGCAAAATACAAGCATAGGGCTTCCCTGGTGGCGCAGTGGTTGAGAGTCCGCCTGCCGATGCAGGGGACACGGGTTCGTGCCCTGGTCTGGGAAGATCCCACGTGCCACAGAGCGGCTGGGCCCGTGAGCCATGGCCACTGACCCTGCGCGTCTGGAGCCTGTGCTCCACAACAGGAGAGGCCACAACAGTGAGAGGCCCGCGTACCGCAAACAAACAAACAAACAGATTTAACCTAGAAGAATTACAGCATCTCCTGGACTTGGCACTGGATTATGAAGGAATCATCTGGGTACATTCTGAATTGTCTAAGAAATCGAGTGGAAAAAGACTTTCGGCAGACTGTCTCCAGGGTCAAAGCTGCATTAAGCTCCTTTAACCATTAGCATGAACATTTTCATAGGCTTCTTGTAAGATATGAACTTGTATTCATCAATATTCATTCATATAATTTATGAGCATTTTAGGTATGCCTACATTTTTTTTCCCAAGGCAAGAGCCCATTCCTCAGGTTTAATAGCTAATAACATTTGAATAATGCATACTAGAAATATTGTGTGAACTGGCACGGATTAATGCTTCTATTTTCTTTCCCCACACCCACCCCTTTTCTTGTTTATTTTTAACCAGTGGAAACGTCAAGAAATATTTTTCACTGTACCTGCAAATATGGGAAATACGGGTCTCAAAGGAAGTTCTTTCCCAAAACAGAAGTAGCAATACACAAACTTTTTAACTTTTTTTTGAGCCTTATACTTTTTTTTAAATTTATTTTTGGCTGCATTAGGTCTTTGTTGCTGTGTGCAGGCTTTTCTCTAGTTGCAGCGAGCAGGGGCTACGCTTCATTGTGGTGAACAGGCTTCTCATTGCGGTGGCTTCTCTTGTTGCAGAGCACCAGCTCTAGGCGCACGGGCTCAGTAGTTGTGGCTCGCGGGCTGTAGAGCGCAGGCTCGGTAGTTGTGGCGCATGGGCTTAGATGCTCCGTGGCACGTGGGATCTTCCCAGACCAGGGATCGAACCCCTGTCCCCTGCATTGGCAGGCGGATTTTTAACCACTGTACCACCAGGGAAGTCCCAACTTTCTAACTTCCAAGAAATTACTATGTACCAAGACATGGCAGTAAGAAAAAGACAAAGAATGCTAGAAAACTATGTCTTTGAGGCATGACCTTTCAAGTTCTCAAGTCTAGTTTACTGCAGGGAGGCTGACAAGTTAGCCATTTTAGGGCACATGCAGCTGACACTTGGTAAAGAGGTTTCATATCCAAACTATATTGCCAATTTATTTGAAAATTATTTCTGTCAATATTTGCTTCTCCTGTTAAAAGACCCTCAGCATATGTCTCCTCCCTGCCCCCTAAAATAGAATATTCAGTTGATCTACTTTCTAAGTACACAAGTAGACTGTTCTTGGGAAAGAAAGTGACTAAAGCCTGTAACATCTTTAATTGGGGCTTAGGTTCAAGCAGCTGTCTTTCTGCAGGTAGCCTGGGCCCCGGAGAACCTAACTAATGTAATGTTCAGCTTTGCTCACAGCAGCCTCCCCGCTCCATCCTGGGAGCTAAGATTTGCATGCCTCCCCCAAATTAACTTCCTCTTTCAAAAAAAAAATATGTGTGAGGAGCTTGTAATATAAAATGCCCATCTTGTTTCCTGAGCAGAATTCAGTCTTGGCTGAAATATTAGTTCTAGAGTTCGTATCACAAGCTAGCAGAGGACAGAGTTTAGCCCTTAAACGCAACAGATTTCAGAAGTGTGGAGGCTTACTGTCTTGTTACCTTCCTTTTCATTGTACAGTGGTCATAAGGAAACTCTTCCTAGTATGCACTGTTTTTCTCTGTGTTTTGAGAGGCAAAGAATGCTTTTAATGTTATTACATAAACCATGTTTTGGTTATCTCTAAGCATTAAACCACATTGATTTAGGAAAGGGTTTCATTGAATTATAGGATCTAACGGGGTTTATTCCATCTTGTTGTCCTGATGTGAGATTATAGTTTACTACACTGGCCTGATAAAGTTTCTCCTGTTTTAAAGATCTTTAGTGAGATGGTTTTAACCATCCATACTCCACCCCAGCATGGTTTATACCATGGTCTGAAGATCAGCAGAATCTGCTCTACCTGAAAGCTTTTATTTTTAGAAATGCAAATTCTCTGACCTGAGGAATCTCTGATGGTGGGCCTTTAACAAGGCTTCCTGGTGATTGTCTTGTCTGCTTAAGTTTGGGGAACACTGAGCTCTATGATACATCAGTTGTACACTGTGGATGGTTAAGAGCATAGACTGTGGGGTTTAGACTGCCTGAATTCAAATCCTGTTTGGATATCTTACTAAACTGTGTCAACTTGGGTAAATTACCTTTCTGTACTCTATGTTTTCTCATCTGTAAAAATGAGATGTTAAAAACACCTAAACTCATAGATTTACTCTTAGGATTAAATGAGTTAATACATATAGAACACATGGAATTGCGCTTGGTACATACATAGTAAGCCCTCGTAAGTAGTACTCATCATTAGAAACGTACTGTATGCAATTGTTTTGCAACATTTTTGTGTTCACCAACATTTACAGGGAACTCGAAGTGAAAATAAACCTTTACTAGAAATCCAAAGACATCAGAGAACTTTTTGAGGAATGAAAAATATTTTGTCATTATTATTATTATTTGATGTGGACCATTTTTAAAGTCTTTATTGAATTCGTTACAATATTGCTTCTGTTTTTTTTTTTTGTCTGCGAGGCATGTGGGATCTCAGCTCCCTTACCAGGGATTGAACCCACACCCCCTGCATTGGAAGGTGAAGTCTTAACCGCTGGACCACCAGGGAAGTCCCGTTTTGTCATTATTTATTCCAATCAGGAATTGCTTTTCTTATGCATGTCCTGAAGTTCACATGAATCAGAAAAAAAAGAAAAGAAAAAAAAAGGAATATAAAAGAAAACGTGCATAACGTTATAGACTTAATTTTAGGAGTCAGAGTAAGTTTAAGTACAAATTCTACAATTTGTTAGTTGTGAGACTTTATTGATATATTTTTTTCTTTGTAGGAAATGCCTTTTGTTTCCTAAGAAATATTTGTTTAGCTTCTAGGAGGCAAAGATTTTCTATGTTTTCTTCTAATAATTTTGTAGTTAAAGTTTTTTTTTTTAATCTGTAATCCATTTCAGTTAATTTTTGTGCGTAGGTTGATGTAAGGGTTAATGTTCATTATTTTTCCTTATGAATATGTAGCTCTTCTAGCACAACTCGTTGGAAAGTCTATCTTTTCCTCACTGAATTACTCTGCATCCTCACTTGACCATTTGTGCAGTTCTCTTTCTGAACTATTTGTTCTGATCATCTATACATCTACTTTACATGAACATCACCCAGTCTTGAGTACTTTAGCTTTATAGCAAGTTTTGAAAATCAGTAATATAACTCTTCTAATTTTGGAAAAACGTTAACATGGTTTTGACTATTCTATGAACTTTATATTTCCATATAAATTTCAGAATCAAGCATCTCAATTTCTACCAAAAAAGCTGCTGGGATTTGATCGAGTTTACTTTGACTCAATATTCCATGTGCTGTACAATATATACTTGGCTCATTTATTTTATACATAGCAGTTTGTACCTCTTGATCCCCTACCCCTATTTTGTTCCTCCCCCAAGAAGGGTTACATATTTATGCTGTGAGAGTATTTGTAAATTGATGACAAGCAGTGTGATTTAAGAGAAAAATATAATTTTAGCATATTACTGGTTAATTTGGTATACTAGTATATTAACAATTAGCATATTGATATTAACTATCATATTAATATTCTCTATTTCTTCAAGTTTCATTTGGAAAAATAAAGATAAAGCTATGAGCTATAGCTTTGCCCAAACCAATAAGAAAGAAATAAAACAACAAATTCTTAATAGATCAAAGTAGAGAATTGGGCTATGCAATATTCCCCCAACACCTTAACTTTAGATAAATATCAGTTAATCCATATGTTGTCCTAGAATTGCTGATTTCCAGATTTACTACATCAACCATATTTCTCTTGGCTATAAAAAGTAATAATAATAATAATCCTTAAAAGAGCTAAATGAAGTTAGCCTTAACTAAATAAAGTTAATCTGATAAGACTTGTTCTATTTTGTCATGAGCCACCACTTTAAACATTGGTTATAAAATTTTTGATTCAGAACAACATAAATGCCAACTCTCTGTAGGTGATATAGTGCCTATTATAAATACTACAAAAGAGGCCGGGCCTTACTTTTCATTATTATTTCTCCATTGCCTAGTACAGTGTTTGGCATGTAATGGAAGTATAGCATACTTATTAAAAAACGAATGAAAGGACTTCCCTGGTGGCGCTGTGGTTAAGAATCTGCCTGCCAATACAGGGGACACGGGTTCAAGCCCTGGTCTGGGAAGATCCCACATGCCACGGAGCAACAAAGCCCGTGAGCCACAATTGCTGAGCCTGTGCTCTAGAGCCTGCAAGGCACAACTATGGAGCCTGAGGGCCACAACTACTGAAGCCCACTCACCTAGAGCCCATGCTCCACAACAAAGAGAAGCCACTGCAACGTGAAGCCTGCACACCACAACAAAGAGTAGCCCCCGCTTGCCGTAACTAGAGAAAGCCCGCATGCAACAATGAAGACCCAACACAGCCAAAAATAAAAAATAGATAAAATAAAATTTATAAAAAAAAAACAAAAAAAGAATGAAAAATCTGTTTTCTTTTTAAAAACAGGAAATCCTCATTTGGCAAATTACAAGTTCCCAGCATGTTTCTTAATCTCCATAATTCTATTTTTTAACATTTATAATATTTCAAGGGATACACACAAAGTATAGATAATACTATGAGGAATACCCATGGGTCTACCATCAAGATTATGAAATAAAGCGTTATAGATATCCTTGAAACGGAACTACTGTGCTGAATATTTTTAATTTTATTCATTCAAAAGATAGTTTTACTAAATACACACACATAGGTAATATATAAGCATTATTTCACATGATTTGAATACTTAAAAATTATATAATTGGTATCAAATTATACAACCCTCAAGCAACTTACTTTTATTTTTTCCTCTCAACCTTATATTTGTGAGATTTATCTGTGTTTATAAGCATAGCTCATATTTATTAATTTTTACAGCTGTATACTATTCCATTGGGTCAGTATTCTAAAGGCAATCATGTAATTCTTGAATGTGGTTCCCTCCAATCCTTAATATCATCATTATCACCATCAGCATCATTCTTCTCCTCCTCCTCATTTTAGTATGATGCATAAACAAACTTGAAATGAGGTATCTGTGATAGATTGTCACAAAATGACCCCCAGTGAACCGCAATTCTCTGTACTCATACTCTATCTCCTCCTACACTGAATCTGGCCTAGGTATTAGCTTGGTTTAAGCTATAGACTGTTGTAGAATCGATGGTGTCTGAGTTCAAATGCCCAAAATTTATGAAACATTGTGGTTGCTGCTTTTGCCCTCTTGAGATTCCTGAAATGCAGTGTAAAGAAGCTTGAGCTATCCTACTGAAAAGACCACACAGAGAGAAAGATTCCAGGGAATGAAAGCCTATGACGGGAAGAGGTCTGGGAAGATGAAAGTCTATAAGTAGAGAGGGCCCCAGTCATCCCAGATAAGGGACTGGACATGTGAGTGAGGCCATCTTGAATTCTTCATCCCAAACTAAAGCCATATTAGTAAGCCCAGCTGAGGCTTAAGTGAAATAGACAAGTCATCCCATCTGAGCTCTGCCCAGTCAATTCACAGAATCATGAGAATTAATAATCATTGTTTTCCTAAAGCACTAAGTTGTGAGGTAGTTTATTTGTAACAATTGTTTCAACTGTTACAGTGGAATGGCGAGATTCTGTTATTGACTTTAAAGAAAATACTTCTAATATTTTACTTTTAAGCATAATGTTTTCTGTAGTTTTTTGGCAGGTACCCTCTAACAAGTTAGTTTCCATTTGACCATAGTTTTCAAACGCTGTATTTTTTATTTTTATTTTTTGAATGCCTTTCCCATATCTGTTGTAATGATGCTTTTTTCTTTCATCTTTTAGCATGGTTAGTTACATTTTCAAGTATTAAATAATCTTTGCATGTCTAAGGTAAATCAAATTTTGTGATATTTTTACGTATGTTGCTGCACTCTTTGCCAATATTTTATTTAGGATTATTATATCTATACTCATGAATATAGTTCTTGCATTATTTTTCTTTCTTCAGTTGTTCATATCTAGTTGTTCATATCTAGTCTTGTAGTAAGGTTTTATCATCCTCATACAATGATTATAAATACAGGCATCCTTTGTTATTAATATGTATCAGATAATATATACCTGGAAATATGCTGGACAGAATATATTTGCATATTATGTGTATATTATGTGTACCATTTTAAAAAATTTTTATTTATTTACTTTTGGCTGTGTTGGGTCTTCATTGCAGTGCGCGGGCTTCTCATTGTGATGGCTTCTCTTGTGGAGCACAGGCTCTAGGCACGCGGGCTTCAGTAGTTGCAGCTTGTGGGCTTAGTAGTTGTGGCTCACGGGCTTAGCTGCTCCGTGGCATGTGGGATCTTCCCGGACCAGGGATCGAACCCATGTCCCCTGCATTGGCAGGTGGATTCTCAACCACTGCACCACCAGGGAAGCCCCTGTGTACCATTTTTAAATGGTACAAAAAATGCATTCTCAGACCATCCAAAGCCCTCATCAAGTTTCTCCACGTATCACTAAAACTTTCTTAATGCAAGGCTTTTTGTATAATAGAAGGAATCTAAAACCACTTATTCAATTATTTTCACTATTAAATAATGATAGTATCAGACACAAATGGTATTTGTAATGTGTGCATACAAAGAATATGTTCTACCATATAAAAATAATCAGTGAAATAGTAGGTTGAAGATATTAATTTTAACTGGACCCAGTTGCTTAGCATAAGCAAACTGTAGTGCCCAGGGCATATGTGAGCACATATAGTGATTATGCAGAGTCTTTTAAAATAGAAGGAGATTAAAACACTACCCTTAGGACACAATCTAGCGTAGACTGAAGCCACATTACTTTCTATGGCCCTGGGTAGTGTACACATTCAACATTTTTCCTGGTATAGAAATGTAGATTTTTAATAGAGAGTTTTGACTCAAATAATGAACTTGGGCAAAAATTTGCAATTCAGCATTTGAATATTCATATCAAGAAAGTTTTTGTGGTGAGCATACTTGTAATGCTTTAGCTTGTTTCACAAAGTTTTAACATGTAGCATCTTCACATTTGAGTATTTTAAACTTATTCTAATTTCTTTTTGTTGTTGTTTTATGAGTTGTTTAGAAATGCTTTTTAAACATTTCAGATGTGTTTCTTAAGTTATTTTTAAAATCATCTATTGCAGTGCTTTATCATTAAGAATGTGTTCTCCATGTTACCTATATTTTGGCATTTGTTTCAAACTCATTTTATTGTTTGATGCTTGATAATGTTTTTGTAAATATATCACGTGAATTTGAAACATTGTATATAGTCTTTAATCTTGGCATGCATGGTTCTATACATGTATCATCATACCAAGTTTGTTAATTGATATGTTCAAATCTTCTATATTCTTATTGACTATCTGCTGAATATTCCAATTACTGGAGGAGGTGTGCAGATTTTTAAAAATTTCCCACAATGGTAGTAGAATTTTTAATTTCTCCAGGTAATTGTCTCAATTGTGCTCTGAGATGTGTTCTTAGGTACATGCTGATTTTAAATTTTTTAATTTTTCTGTTAAGTATTATTATTATGTAGAGAACATTTTTTTTCCTCTTAATTGTGCTTTTTACCTTAAAACATATTGTGCTTAGCCATGCTAGCTCTCCTTGGGTTAACATTTTCTTGGTATTTTAATATCCTTTTTCAAGTTTTGCATCTTACTCATTTTACCACCCAGTCCTCCTCATTGGTCATAATTAGCTTCTAAATGATTTCCCTTAGTTAATAGCCCCTCTCTCTGGGAGTTTTAATTTTCAGCAAAGCTAATATAGAAATTTTCAGACACTCTGTTTTGAATCAAAGGATTCTCTCAACACCCTACTAAGTCTTGTGTTTCTTATTCCTCATTTGGTGGCCCTAATCCTAATTTTACCCCTTAACAGAACCCTAACGCTAACACTAACCCTAATGATTCATTCTTTAACTCCAAAGCAAAATCTCATGGGTTAATTATTGTTCTTTAAAAAAATTACCTCTTAGATGTTCTTAAGTAATCTTTACCTCTTAGAATCTTGGTTTTCTAGTGGACATAAAACTATGCCACTCCTCTTCCACTTGTTAGTAGGTCTATCTGCCCTTCTAACACTGTATTCCCCTCTTACGAAAGTCTACCAAGTCTACAAATTGATTTGTTCTTAAAATTTAAATTCACATCACTTGGGACCAGCACAATGATATATATTTGCATTTGAGGTTCTTGGTACATTTGGGGTTATACTGACTGGTTCCAGGTCCAATTGTTTTCTCATATGACTCACTGGCACCACCCACAGTGTTTTCCTTCCTTCATGTTATAGCTACTGTTTTCCATAGTAAATCGATTTACATATTTATCTCCATGTTTTTCTCCTCCCTCATCGCATTTAGGTTCCTCTTGATTAGTTTATCTAGCCTCAAGGCAAACACATTCTCCAAGGAGAAAAAAGTGCTTGAGCTTGACAAAGCTTAGAAAATAAGATGAAAATAGGGAAGGCATTCTAGGCAAAATGAATGGTGAAGAGATAGAAACATAATATGACTAGGGAACATTATATGGGTAATTATGGGATTTCTGAAAGAAAACAATGGGAGTTTAGATAGAAGTGGTTGTTACAGGATACAAAATAGCCTTGAATTTTAAGTTGAAAAGTTTAGTTTACCCTATAGATTTTAAAACTTCATCTGAAGTTGTTGAACAGTGTTGCTCAAAGTGACATTTTAAATAGATTACTCTGAAAATGGCTTGTAGAAGAACATGGGAGACAGAAATCAAATACACAGATTTGTATAACAATCTGAACTGCAATTCTAGAGAAAATGGACAAGAAGTGAGAAATTTAAGAGACACTGGAAAGTGGATAAGAATGAAGTGAGACAGATACAAAGGAAAAGACTTTGGTAGGATTTTTTTAGCTTCTTTGACAAAAACAGTATCACTGATCCACATAGGAAGTTACATAGGAAAAGTAATCACAGAAAAAGAATGAATTTTTGTTACACGTGGGGAATTAGAGGCACTTTCAAGTAGCAATGGATGAGAAGTCTGTTAAATGATGCTTTATACTTGATAGAGTTTGAGAGACACAATCAGGGTTTTCTGGATTAGGGAGGACAAATGTGTGATAGTTTAAGAGGGACGCTATATCATGACTATTTCAGTTGCAAGCGATAGAAACCTAACTCAAATTGGTTTAAGCAATAAAGATTTATTGGGAGAGTACTCGGGTAGTTCACACAACGAAGGAACAACTTTGTTACAGAGCAAGGGTTCACTGCCCAGTCACATAGAAGCCAGTACTGTGGCACTGGCTTTTGAGAAAAGAAGGAGCTCTTGCAAGGTCGACTGGCAAGGAGACAGGAGGCATGGGTCAAATCTGTCTGCCCCACCTGGGGTTCCATCAAACCTTTATGAGTTAGGGAAGGAGGTGTGGTAGGCTGAAGTGCTGGTGGGCAGGTTTTGATTGGAGGGCTGTGGAACTTGGTCCTTTATGGTGAGATATGGTTAAGAGGCTCCAGAACCACATCTTCTTGGATAATGGACCCTTGGCTTCTGAACGGATTCCGACATTAAGGTTCCAGTCATACCCCTGTCCTTTGATTCTGTGGAGGGAAAAAGGGAGTATTATTTGAAGTCAAAATTTTCTCCTCTGCCCGTGCTTCAGTTGTATGACTTGCAGTTTTGCTCTATGTCTCTGAAAAACAACTCAGTATATCATTAGAAATAGGATGGGGCCAGATGGGGCTGGTTCTGTGGTTAAAACTTCAGGAATCGGGCAGTTCTGGGGGCTTGAGGACTAAAGCTGGGGCTTTGCCACAACCACAATTCTTTTTGTCCCTCTGTCTTTCCATATTTGTCTCCCTTTGGTCCTGTTTTCTTCTATGGTAGACAAACTTTTCCCTTGTGATAAAAATGGTAATTGCTGAACAACTTTGGAATCACATCATTAGAGAATTTTTCTAAAGAGGAACTGCTAGTTCCATAAAATCTGATCTGGGAAAGGTCTCTGATTGATTTGGTTTGGGTCATGAATCTATTCCTGGGTCACTCAGTGTAGTCAGGGGCAGGGGACACTCTGGTTAAAATCCATCTCTGTGGATAGTGTTGGGGTCCAGGGTAGGCCACCCCAAATGTGCCCCAATGGTATATTGATTATTTTGAATTAAAGTTACTTAAGAAATGGGAAACACTCTGACTCTACTTTCTGTCTCCTTAAAAGCAGGAAATAAATCTCTCATGTGAAGGGTGCATTCCCTGCATCTGCAAGTAGAAGGACACCCTTATTGCCAGAGACAGGGAATTTGGGGCCAAGAGACCTATATAAATATACCTTGTTAATTCTTTAAGTTACAACCCCAAACCCAAACTCTGTTTAGATTCTTCACTAATTGGCCACCCAAAACCTAAGTTTCTTTGCTCTATTAACTCCTCACAAATTTATTGTTTCTTTCTAAAAAGTATAAAAGCTGCCTACTTTGGCAACTTCTTAGGTTATATTTCTATGGGACCTCCACGCCCATGAATTAAAATTTGTTTCTCTCCTGTTCATCTGTCTGGTGTCAATTTTATTACTGGTCCAGCCATAAGAACTCAAGAGGAAGAAATTTCCCCCTCCCCAACAATAGGAAGGTGGGATGTATCACTAGAAGAAGTGATGGAGGAAAATATGTCTATAGAGAAAAGCAACTATAGTTTTGACTAAGACGGTTCAACTGTACCTCCCAATTTTATGATGCAACAATGATTAAAAGAGATTTACACCTGTATAATTGTGCTGGATATTAATTCTAATGCATGTTACACTAGTTGACTGCAACCTCATCAATGATGATTAAAAACGAAACAAAACGAAAAACTGATGGGCTGACACTGAAGTAAAAAAAACTAAACTAAGCGGCTACATACTGTGTCTTTTTTTTTTTTTCATACTGTGTCTTATAGCAAATCTATAGGCCTCTAAACCAAGTAAGGATATCATCAAAGGCATTGTCTTTCTTTGAAGTAATTAGGATCAAACGATGAGACATCAAAGGAGAGGTTTCAGGATGAGCCAAAGAAAGTCTGCTTCAGGAAAAGTAAATTGCTTGGTATATATACCATTAGAGGAGGGTGAAATCAAAAGCACGAAGACAAAAATCCATCGACCTGTGACAGCTTGACTCTGAACGAGTCAGAAAGTCAATGATGTTGTAAGTTGGGCTCATCTGTAACAAAAGCCATGAGGCAATTGATATCTAGAGAAAGCAGAAGTCATGAAGAAGAGTAAAGGCAGCCAGGAGCAGATAGGAAAAAGGAAGCACATGGAGAGAGAGAGAAACAGAAATGGAGCTGTTGAGTTACCGTTACGGTGGGGCAGAAGATAGTTGAGTTAATTGAGGTGTTGCTGGAGCTGATTTTAGACATCAGCATCTCATTCCTCCATGAAATTTGACTGTGTGGCAGTTGCAACTACTTCTGTTAGTTCTTACTTTCCCATGTGTGTATGCTTAGGTTAGACCTTTACTTATTGAAACGATCTCTTCATATATCTGTTCTTTAAAACCTTAGCAATCCTCATTTTACTTATCATCTTTCAGGCAAATCTTTTGTTTAGAGAGAAGGGGTTCCTAATAAAGTCTATGGATTTTTCAGCACAGTACCCTTGATTAATGTATGTGTTTGCATATTGTTGAGATTTAAGCAGCAAGTACAAGTTGAATTAAGCTGAATTTATTTTCCAAATGATTTCTCTAGTTTAACAAGAACGTGCTGGAAAATATGATTTGGAGACAATATATAGTATGGTTTTAGAGCTCTGGACTTTTAGGTCAGATAGACTTGGCTTTCAATTGTGAAATAGTTCTTCTGTCTATGTCCTCAAGCAGGTTTTCTAAGCTTGAATTTTAACCTTTTTTTGGCAGTGTGGCACTTAGGATCTTAGTTCCCCCACTAGGGATCGAATCCGAGCCCGCTGCAGTTGGAGTCTTAACCACTGGACTGCCAGGGAAGTCCCAAATTTTAACATTTTTTAAGTGGAGGTAATAATAGTGCCTCTCTTAGGGCTGTTTTGAAGATTAAGTAAGACAATACGTTTTCAGTAGAATTATCATTACATGGTGCCCAGGAATGTTAGCTGTTAATTATCATTTGACTGGTATGTTAACTATTATTACCTCACATTAAGTTATTGATCTGGAATTCATAAAATTAACTTTTGCAAATATGAATGTCCTATTATACATTTGAATAGTTATTCAGATAATTGCCTTGTTATGCTAAAACACTTGTGTGATAGGCTGGCAGCTAAGAAAACAAACATGAGAAAAGAATGGTATTCGTTCAAGTCCCTTGGTTGTTCTACACATATATAATGATCTTTGCATTACTTATTCTATTTAGCGGTAAATGAATTAAGTAGAATATAATTTCTTCAAACATGCTGGGGTCTGGGAAGCCTAAGAAACAACACTATCAATTCCCTACCTGGAGTTCTGAACAGCTGAGATATAAGACAAAAGAATAAAGCAGTATCATTGATAATACTGATACTGCACATGGTGGCTGATATCTGCAGGAAGGTGGGATGTCTAATACAGAGCCACTGGACCGCCAGGGAAGTCCCTCATCGTAGTATTTTTAAACAAGTCTGAAGGACTAAGTCTAGCAAAGTATTAAGATTTTTTTTTTCATATTTTCAAAGCATGCATAATTCAGTATATAGGTTAATGAAAGAAATGTTCACATATTGAGGTATGGGGAAGCCATTCTGGCTTATACATGATCTAATTCAAATTTTATGCTAAAACAGCATGTTTGTGGTTGTCAAACGTATATTGTGCATGTGCTTTAATTATTAAAGAGTACATGGACCAGAAGTAAAAATATACGTGTTAAAGATGAAGATTGAATGCCTCCCTTCCTTGGTTGCCAATGCTAGTACTCTTTAGATGATAATAAGACTCCTGTACATGCTGATCTGGTTTTTTTAAAACCTTTAAATGATGTATCCCTGACTTGTTTGATGTTATTTGCTCTAACAAGATAGAAAACTGTACTGAAAACCATGCCCCTCCAGCGTATTTCTTCAGGATTTTATCTGAGAGGCTGTCTCCTGGGCTATAATCCTGTTTGGCTCAAATAAAACTCTTTTCCTATAATAGATTGTTTATTGATGATTTCTATGGACAAGATAATGAGTGGAAAAGTAGATCATTGTTTAGAGCAAAAAGAGGATGGTAGTGTCAGGTAGACTTTGGAAAGATAAAGAAAACAGCACCAAAACATAACAGCCTTAGGACTGTCCATGATGGAGGAGCGTGCAAACCCATGGGTGAGCCAGGTCAGAGCACATGCCTGAGTTCCGCTCTGCTCCTGCATAATCAGGATCAGGGGAAGTCTTGAACCTAGATCCTATGGAGAAAAATACGGATGGGTGAGCTGGAGAGAGAGTCTTAGCTCTGAATTTTCCTCCTTAGGAAATTCATTTAAATGTGATAAATGTCAGAGCAACATTGTCATACCAAAATCTGCGAAAATATCCCTTTCCTCTAAGGCCAAGACTTCACCAGGGGCTGGTTGCTAACAGATGTCTGGATGGGTAAAGATTTGCACTCAGAACATGTGATGGTATACAAATTTATGAAAGAATCATTGATTCTTGGTTGAGAGGTAATGTTTTACTACAGTGTCGTATTCATGCAATGGCAAGTGGCTAACAGCTATAAATTTCCTCTTCTTTGATTACGATATTTTTAGATTCAGAAAAGCTTGTTACTTCTTTCACCTAACAAGCACTGCCTTTTTTATAACTTGTGAAAAATGTAATTAGAGGGTGAGATCTCAGCTGAAGGAGGCCTGACTTTAGTAGAATAGCCTCTGTGATGTGGAGTTTCCATCTCAGACATTGTGGGAAATTGTTAATAGGTGAGCCTGTGTACTGGTGGTTAATACAATAATTGCTCCCAGCTGTAATGGCTTAAGCTTCAATTCGCTCTCAGTGGATCCAAATCGAAATGTCAGATTCATGGAGAGGTAAATGGAAAAGTTCTAAAGGGTGGAATACAAGAATTAAAATCTAAATTAAAGTCCTGCAAGAAAAAAGAGGGTATTGTGTTGTATGTAGTGAATTTTTTATTTTTAATTTATTTCTCAGTGACAGTTAAATTGTTAGGTAATTGTTATATTCTAACAGAATGATATTTCTTCCCAAGAAATTGTCTGTTGCTTATTACGGAGGGAAATGTGACCACTCTAGAAAAGAAACACTACTAGAAAACATGAAATCTTTAAGAGCACTAGAGGAAAAGATCTGAAAGTCATTTCTTAAAAAAAGACAAAGTGATTTTCACTTGCACCTTGCTTTGCTGCTGAATTCAGGTTTCTAATTTTTTGGCATGACCCATGGTTTTTATTTTAGTAATATACTATTTAGACATAGATGAGATGCAGGGAATTCTCTTGGCAGAGCTGTTGTTAACAACTGCATTGATGTTGAGAATTATTATTCTCAATAACTAATTCTGATGATGTTAAATATTTTTCTTTCTTTTTTTCCAAATCCAGTGAGCCTTCCATAATGAGTGAAATTATGGTACAGAAGGGGCTCTCCCATAAACCTAATGAGGGTCTGGGGAAGTATTTGTTATGCATCATTTCTGGTTTATATGAAAGAATATTAGATATTAATTTCCTATGTAACAATTACTTAATCATGGGATACTTACTGTTATTTCACTTTGTTGAGAATTTAAAGCTCCTACCTTCTAAAATGTCACTCTTTAGGCACACAAAGTTGTATTGAAATTAATGGGGACAGTTAGCTAATTAGCAATACACAAAACTTGCCTCTTTTTGTATATAAAGTATTCTACCTGATATAGCTTTTCATTAATGTTGGTTGAAAAGATATTTAGCACTCAGCCCTCTATTCTTTAAAGTTGAGAGGGCCTTTATTTGGAAAAAAATTTTTTTAATATAAAAACATAACTGTGCCACACTTTTGTGCTATCTTGGCTGCCAGGTGAGTAATTCTTATACAGGAGATACTGATTTAGACTTGTTTTATGTTGTGAAACTTCCAAGAGTAGTGACTTAATAAACCCAAATAGAAGGCTGAGACAGGTGGATGTGTTATCAGCTTCTACTTGGTGTACATTCCACCCTTCCTTCCTTCCTTCCTTCCTTCCTCCCTCCCTCCCTCCCTCCCTTCCTTCCTCCCTCCCTCCCACCCACCCTCCCTCCCTCCCTCCCTCCCTCCCACCCACCCTCCCTCCCTCCCTCCCTCCTTCCCTCCCACCCTCCCTCCCTCCCTCCCTTCCTTCTTCCCTTCCTTCCTTCCTTCCTTCATCAAGACCTTATTAAGTTGTTTTATTTTTCAAAGATAGAAAATGAGTCAGAGAGATGGAGATCAAAATACTACAGCTTAATTACTAATAAACTGAATTGGAAAATGTATTTCAGATATGTAGCTCCAATCAGGCTTCCTAAGATTTTTCCTTCAGAATATAATCCATTCACTCAGAAATCTCCCCTTGACAGATACAGAGCCTTGATTTCAGAAAGCAGAGAAAGCATGTATCTTGAGGCAAAACTCCTGGCAAGAAATATAGGAGCAGGGATTGACAGGCTCAGGTTCTTACCCCTAATTAACCACTGAGATAAGTTGCCTCTCCTCCTTGGGAAGGAGAGAGAGGCCTCCAGGATCCTCCACACTTTTCTCTCCTAGGTTGCCCACTCTCCTCCTTTTGCAGGAAAAGTATGGGATAGAGAACTGGCTCCAGCTCCCCCATGTCTGCCCTCTGCATTAGTATTTGTTCTGGGCAGGTGATTTGCCAAGTTTTGGGAGGTATGCACAGCCAGACAATTCAAATTCCTTGGCCCTAAAACAATCTCATGTAGGAGGGAAATTGATACCTAAAGTGCTAAGTGTCAGAGACATAAAACGTTATTCCTTCTGGCCTAGATCTTAGGAGGGACATCAAGGTAAGGAGAGCTTTAAGCTGGGCTTTGAAAGATAAGTAGGATTTAGTCAGAAAGAGACAGATGAAAAGGCATTAAAAATTAGGAACAAAGATAAAGTGATGAAAAATCGGAGAATAATAGTTGGACTAGAAAAAAAGATGTAAGGCACTCTGAAGGAAAAATGAATTAGTTAAGTTATGCAACAGAAATGGAGAGAATAAGAATATACACACAAAAGAGTGGGTTTTAGAAGATTAGTAATTTGGGATTTAATATTCTTGATTCAAATATTTAAGAACTACTCCCAACATTTCATGACAAATTTTAAGTGGAATTAATTCTACCTCATAGGCTTGTTCTGAGGTTCATATGTACTTATGCATGTGACGCCATTGAAAATAAATATTAATGGTGTGGCCTGTGAACTTGGGCTCAGGTCACTTAGCTAAAGACCAAGCCCAGAATTCACTTCCAAAATAATGGTTGCTGTAAAAGCGGTCATTACCCAAAGTTTTGGATGAATCAATTTCAAAATTTGAAATAGTCTATTATCCTTAAGCAAGAAAGTTAGCATCTTGCTCCCTGAAAAGCTCAGAGCATACTGAGTCCTATTCTCTTTGCAAAATTTTAAACTGTGGCATGTAAGGAAGAAAAAAGCCACACCATATTAAACTTTCTTTAGTTCTTGAACTCTTCAATTTTGTTCCAACTCAAGCCCTTTCCTTTGCAGGGGAACAAAATCTGCCACCCCAAGGTATGTCTCTTTGGCATGAGAACTCATCTAGGCTGATTATTTTTAGGCCCAAAAGGCTCAGGAAGAAACTTTTGACTTTCCCCCTAGCTGCCTAAAGAAATGTAGATAGAAGATCTGTTCCATGAAGGGAGCTATCGCCATAGGTAATTATAGTATTAACTAGGTGTGTAAACAGGAGGAACCTAGCAAAGTCTATTGCTTAAAATTCCTCTCTATGTCCCATTGTCTCTGTGTGGCCCAGCAAACATTTGGTTACCAAACATTTGCTTTTTCCATCTCCATGTGAATTGCCTTCCTCCCCTTTGAAGTCCCAAACCAAAACCCCCAACGTCCTTTTTTTTTTTTGTCTTTAGCTGAAGATGGTATTTAAGGTTAAAGTTTCGGACATTTGAGCACGTTACCCACTTCTCCTGGGTCTCTTCCACGTATACACGCTATTAAATTTTTGTTTGATTTTCTCTTGTTAATCTGTCTCACGTCAATTTAATTCTTAGACTAGCCAGAGGAACCTAGAAGGGTAGAGGAAAATTTCTTCCTCCCTGACCCTTTGTGCATGGAGTATTTTAGCTTTTGCATGACTAGCTCCTACTCAACATTCATGTCACAAGTCAAATGATATGTTCTTAGAAAACCCTTTCTTGTATCCCACTTTAGAGTAGTTACTCTAAACTACTCAGAAAACTAGTTTCTCTCCTACCTTAGACACAGTCTTACAGCATCATGTTTTATTTTCATTCAGAGCACTTACGAAATTATCACTTTTCTGGTCAACTTCCTCTAGATGGAAGTTCTTTGGGGTTAGGCAATGTTTCTGTCTTTGTATTCTACTCTATTCTTAGCAAATAGAATGGCTATGAATCCACATATTATCAATAGACTGTTGGATGAGTGAATGAATGAATGAATATATAAACAGGCCACCTATCTGAAGAACTGACAGGTATAAATCCTAAACCTTGGCCAATTTTGGTACCCATAAATCAACCCTTAATATATTCTTATGAAAAATATGAATCGAGTATACAATGTATATGGCTCATTTTGTTTTCATACGAAGATATTGAAGTGAACAGAAGGGTCAAAAAGAATATATTTCTTTGTATATATTTGTTCTCTTTTGTGATTTTTCCATTTTTGTCCACTTTGACATAGGTTGTTCCTAAGGTATATGTATAGGATGGGTAGGTCGATGGCTATCAAGGAGAACCTGGCCAAAAAATGAGTTGCTTTCTTAACCTGATACCACATACCCAGTGGAGAGAGGTTGCTGTAGTGACCACATTCCCTTGATTCACCAGGGTACTCCTGTTATCTTGTGCCCTGGCTGTAGAGCTTTGTCCTCTGAGAAAGCTATCAGAGAATGGGTAGAAATAAAGGAAAAACAACAACAAACAAACAAAAAACTTGTGCTGAGCTTTAAAAAATTTTGTTCTAGTGTTTCATCTCTTGAAACAATTGTGGAAAACTTGGTAACTTTGAATACAGCTTTTAAGCGTGTGTTACATAACTTTGAGTGCCCCAACTCCTACGATAGTACTGAAACTGATAGGTGTCGTTTCGGCTTCCGTTACATGGTTTTGTTGCTAAGCAAGTCTGCTTGGTTTCATGATTAAGCAAACCTGCTTTCTTAAGTAATCGTTAACTTACAGGGGTCTCCCGTATTTTTTTAACTTATAATCCCCTAGTGGGACTAACTATTTAATCACCTACTTTGTCCCTTTACTCTGTCCCTATCAGTAGGACCATATCCATTCGAGGAAAACATGGGTTTGAAAAATCTGAATACTTAGCATTTTTAGCTATTTTGTTAGGCATCTTGAATTTTACAATAGATGTTAGTTTTTAAAAGTCCAAACACCTGCACTGATCCTAAATGGGTCAATTCACAATCACTACCAGTTTCATGTTGCTGCTTCCACTGTACTGAGGAGTTGAAGACATTAATTGTGATTCTAAAGCTATAGGTAAAAACATTTAAAGCTACACTTTCATCAGAATGTAAAAATGGGAATTTTTTTCTGTTTTAACAAAGCTTATTTTTAGGAAACGTAAATAGTAGTAATTTTTAAGATATTTTCTGATGCCTGAAGTAGTTAGATTTTTTTTTTCTTTCTTTGGCCACTATATCTCAAGGCTATTGACTAAAGTTTTTTGAGTAACTAATAATGTTTGTTCTAAATTCTCACAAATAATGTTTGTACTCTCAAAATGTTGAGCTATCCTGATATGTCATGATGTGAATTCACATGTCTCAGAAAAAAATTATTATTTTTACAATAATATAATCTACTACAGTTGACCCTTAAAAAATGCAGGGGTAGTGCCATGACGATTCACACAGTGAAAAATCCATGAATAATTTAAAGTTGGCCATCCATAAATATTCAGTTCTTCCCTATCTGAGGTTCCATATCCATGGAGGATTCAATCAACCCTGGGTCATGAAGTACTATAGTATTTACTATTGAGAAAAAATCCACTTGTAAGTGGACCCATGCATTTCAAACCTGTGTTGTTCAAGGGTCAACTGCATACGTTTATTGGTAGGAAGAATGTGTGCTGGAAGGAAGATAAAAAAATTTTTTCATGTTAAGATGCTTGAGGAGTTTTGAATTTTATTTTCAGTTCAGAGAACACAAAATATTTTTTCTTGAAATATAAGCAATAAGAATACAGCATGGAATTTTAAATGTTTCAAAAGTCATACAATATAATGCAAAAGAAAAAATGAGAAATATGTTTTTGGCCAATGCAACTTTATAGATCAGTGATGTAATTATAAGGGTTTAATTGAGCATTATGGGTTATTTCACATTTACTATTTTTCTGTAATAAAAAGGAGGATGAGAAAGCATGGTTGCAAAAGAGAAGAAATTTATTTCATTCATAGAACTTAATTACAAAATGTTTGCTAAATCCAAGTTTACTGAAAGCTAAAGTCAGCTTTTAGTTGTTTATACTCAAGATCCATGATAATCTTTTAAATCAACTGGCACTGAATTCTTAAGCAAGAAGGGTTTCCTGGGAAATGCAATTTGGATGAGATGTCTAGAAATCAATGTGCTAGCATTAAACCAGGTCTCGTCTTTCTTTCCTTAGGTTTCTGTTCATTTTCTCTTTTCCTGAGCTTGTGGCTTTTCCCTTTAGCTTATGATCTCACTGTATTGGCACTTTCCTTTCTTTGAGGAAACGATATTATTATTAGAAAAAACATTGCTATGCACATCGAACATTCTCGCTCAGTTCTGTAAGCTTGAGGATGTCAGCCTGCTCTCAGCTGTCAAATTGTATTTGCTTCACTGCATTACCTCTCTTTCACAAAGCCCCTTGTTCCAAAGTACAGCCCCAAGATGGGAGTTCTGAAAGAGCTAATCATGAATCACAGTACTTGGAAGAGTTTGGAATAAACTGATGAAAACCTATAAGCAGTACCTTAGGGTCTTTGAATATCTGGTTTGAAGTTTTGGTTTCTACATTGATTGGCAACAAATCATTCACTAGAGCTAGAGGATAAAAAAAGAGAAAGGAAAATCTGCCCATAAAATCTTGACAAGTTCAGGGAAGAAACTTTACATTTCCTTTCAGTATTCATGGGAAGGAATCTTGACTTGCTCAAAGGCTCGTTGTTATTTTCCAGTTCATTAATCATTGAGTGTTAAAGGGCTGTGGGAGCAGAAGGAAGCTGGGGCCAGCCAGCCAGTAGACAGCCCATAATAATGACAGGTGGCGGAGGTCTTGAGCTGAGGGCGGCCAGCCCAGGCACAGGCACTGTGATCATTAGTCGCCATAACCGATTGGGCTTGACATGCCCTCTGCTTTCCAAGGAAGCAATGCTGAAACTCTCAAGTCCACTGATGTACTTGTGTAATACAAATGGCCTATTTTCCTAGATTTTTCAAAGTAATAAAAGCTGAGACAGACTGAAGAGATAACGACTAAATCAAAATGTACAAGAATATTTCCTCTCCTTAAATAATTGCTAGTTGATCTACCAAAACATTGCAGGTTTGGCAGAATAATTCTCACTTGTTCAATATTAAATATGCAGTCACAATTATTGCACCTCGGGTGTATTTTCTTAGTTGCCTTCCAATTCTTTACTCTTTGTTTTCTTCCTCACTAAACTCAATCTACGATAAACATTATACAGACGATTTGCAGAGTTCTTAGGGTCACAAGTCCCGGCTATAAATGCAGAGCAAATTGTACTGTAGCTTGATCGATATAACAGTTGAATGCCGCTTACATAAATGATTTAAAAACCTCTGGCACTTCCTTTGTAAAAGCCTTGTAATAAACACATCTCTTCTTTCAGGGGGAAGTTGTTTATAAGTGCCTAGAATTGAATGCCTTTCAAATCATAATCAGACATTTTTTGATATTTGAGTTTTATTTCCAGGCTTTGGTGATAGTTTTTATGTTTTAAAGTTTTACTCACCAATAATTTCTATTGTTTTGTGTCTTTATGTAAAAAGCAGTATAATATATTGATAGAAAACTCAGTATTACACATATTTAAATGGAGATTTGATTAATTGAGAATGTATTGTTTTTCATATGACACCTAACGTGAAGTTTAACTTTGCATTTCATGATTAGAAGCTTTGCTAAACAAAATGAGTTACGCAAAGTTAATTGTCAAGGAAATGTTTTAAAAGAATTAAAATGTAATAATGAATGTTGTTTTTAGATACATGAAATTTGGAAACATTTGTTTACTTATGAATAATTGAATTCCTAATTATAAACCATTTTTTTGTGTATTCTATATACCTATAATGAACAATGTTAACCTTTTATAGTCATTCAATTTGCTTGAAAGATATGATTTTTTGATATATGCTAAAATTCTAAAGTTTCTCTTCTTTGGATTAATCTTTTTCCTCATTGAGCATGCAGTAAATAAGTCTATTTAGAACCACATTTAAAACTTATTTTGATGTGTGTCTTCCCTAAGGAAATTTGTTTAACTATGGCAGTGATAGGATATATTGTCTGGACTTAGCTTTCTGACTGTCCTTATACAATACCATACGGTTCCTACAGAACTGTATCTTAGGCGGTATCAAGCCTTGAATCAGATGTTCTATCTGTCAGACCGATAACCCCAAAATGTACATGGAGGAAAAAATCTAATAGAAAGGAATCTTCGGGGCTTCCCTGGCGGTGCAGTGGTTGAGAGTCCGCCTGCCGATGCAGGGGACACGGGTTCGTGCCCCGGTCCGAGAGGATCCCACGTGCCGTGGAGCGGCTGGGCCCATGGGCCATGGCCGCTGGGCCTGCGTGTCCGGAGCCTGTGCGCCGCAACGGGAGAGGCCACAGCAGTGAGAGGCTGCGTATCGCAAAAAAAAAAAAAAAAAAAAAAAAAAGGAATCTTCAAAATTCAAAACTACATAGATACAAGGAGGATCTTAGTAAGCCAGGAGAGTTGCATATTTACAAAGGGGATAGGCTTTACATCGACCATAAAGTGGTACGTAGACTGACCCTGGGCAAAGCTGGTCAGTAGAATCAAGCTGCTTCCAGTTAAAATCGTCTTGTTTACTAGAATTCTTGATTGGAAGAGCTTTGGCTTTTTTTTCAGAGCTCCTCTTTGCCTCTCCTTTGTCTCCCTGACAACTCTTCTAAATGTTTGCTGACATCCTGATTAAATCTTATATAACTGACTATAGCAAGTGCTCGTGTCTTCCAAATTCTGCCTAGAGCAATACAAAAACCCAGCAGATAAATTATGGGTGAATGAAAGGAGACTTATTACATTTCTAAAAGGTTTCACTTTAGGATTTCTTTAAATATTGTACTTCTCTAATGTAATTGAAATAATTCAATTAACTTTAAAAAAGACTTTCAGAAAGATATCCATATTTAGTTTTGGTTAACTCTTGTCATGTAGCTATTAGCACAGTGGTGATGTTTTGATATACCATTAAAACTAAATGAGGGCTTTCCAAGTCCTCTCAATGTTTATAATTTGTCAGAATTAGAAATTTCATGGAACTATTCAAAAGTATTTATGGAGTATCTACCAAATGAAAAGCACTGGCAGAATGCAGAATAAAAAATATATACTAGGGCTTCCCTGGTGGCACTGTGGTTGAGAGTCCGCCTGCCGATGCAGGGGACGTGGGTTCATGCCCCGGTCTGGGAAGATCCCACGTGCCGCGGAGCGGCTGGGCCCGTGAGCCATGGCCGCTGAGCCTGCAGGTCCAGAGCCTGTGCTCCGCAACGGGAGAGGCCACAACAGTGAGAGGCCCATGTACCGCAAAAAGAAAAGAAATATATATATACTAACAGTAACTAAACATTTGGCTTCATGATATATTTATTAATATTAGTATATAAATATACATTTATTAGTATATAAATATATATTTATTAAGATATATAGGTCAGTAATTAAAATAAAAGGCAAAATATAAGGATCATAAAAGAAATATGTGGCTAGGAATTAAAAAATAAAGATAAGAATTATTTATCTTTGAAAATAATTATGAAAAGTCATTGGAAATCCACAGGACTAGAGATGTATACATGTGAAAACTAAAAAGATAGTGCAGTGGAGATTGTAGGTGTCTTAAAAAGTAAAAAATTAATGTTGATTTTTGGCAAATTTATAGATTATTAAAAAATTTTTTTTTCATGTCAGTTAAGATTGTGTTTGGCTGCAAGTAACAGAAATCTGACTACTGTTATTTAATCTAACAGCACTTAATTTTTTTGCAAAAAATGGTAGTCCAGACATTTATGCTGACTCAGTGATGCCAGCAGTGACCTGAGTCCTTCTCTCATCCTTCATTTGTGTTTTTGTTCCTCATACTTCTTAGATTGTTGGTCTACTTACAGACATATCATGTTTGTAAAAGATGTCTGCCAGCTAAGTGGGTCTCTTTTTATCGGGAAAACAAAAGCAGACATCATCTTCTGCTTGCAGGACTAGGTCACATAACCATCCTCCAGCTATACATCATTGTTTCTCACCAAGTGTCATAAGTTCCCATGTTTAAACCTCTGCTTTGTCTTGACCAAACTTTAGTCAGACTTCTTTCTTTCCCAGAAGGCCCAGAACATCAGCTTGCCTCCAAGCCTAAACTAGCAATAAAATGCAGAACACTCCCACCTATCAGCTTATGCTGAGAAGTGGCGGACCATGAGACACATTCCCTGTCCACCCTCACAGAACATAGACTGCATACTCCCTCTTTTTTTGCTGACTTCTCTTACTTATTGCTTACCCCCTCCTTCTAAAGAAAACACTTTTTCTGTTTAATTTGGAGATTTTGATTTCTGAGATTGAAGAGCTCTACCTATTGCAATAGTCTTTCTTCTAAATAAAGTCTCTCCTTACCTAAGTCCAGATTTGTTTCTATTTGACACTTCAGTCTCTGGTTTAGGGGAATAAGGAGAAATGGGGAGTATTGGTACTGGGTGTTAAGTCATGTGGAGTGTCTGCTGAAGTTTGTAAGCACTTGGCAGTGTTTAAGCACAAGCTGGCCTATTTACCACCATTGTTATGTAAGGAAATCATTTATACATTGAGAAGAAGCTTAACCTAGATAATCCAAATGTTCTCTCCAAATCTAGCAGAGTGTGATTCTAAGCATGGCTCACACATACCCTCAAATCAGCTTTCACTCAGAGTTCATATCTAATTTTAGTCAATTGGGAAAACATTTAGAGACAATAAAATTTAAATTAGACTTTAATCATGCATAGAATTTTGATAGTTGAGACAATAGTGTTACACATTTAGGCAGGAAAACACTCAGGATTTGTAGTTCATTGCTATGTGACTGTCTGGAATCCTGAATCTAACCACCAATGATTTCCCAACTCCCAGCTTTTGCGAAGAGAACAACTAAATTCAAGGTTCTCATACATGTTGGTATTTGACCCCTACAAGATACATTCTTTGGTTAAAAACAGAGCAAAACAAAACTTTATTATTCCCATTTTAGTTTAATCTAGTCTTGGTGAGAAAATAAAACCAGTATGCAATTTTCTTTCCTCTTGGTTCAAGAAAGCAATGTGATAAAACTGTATCTCAAGCTCATCGAAAGTCATTTAAATCATCCAAAAGCATCAAATATCTAATAATGTTTGGAAATAAGATATGAAAAAAATTCTTCACTACTTCTCATGGAAGAAATAATCCTGTTTTATGGGTACTCTGAAAGGTGTTAATACAACTTTCCAACAGAAATATATGGAATTCAGTGTCTTAGCAGAAATGAATGCAGTACTTCATTGCAGTAAGGCAGAGACTGTTAAGAAAAATACATTGATAAAACTTGAAAAATAGTATTTTCCTCAAAACTCACCTCACTTTGTTTCATAAACACTTTTCAATCACATTAGCTTATTTGTTTCTTTCTGAATGAGTGAAAAAATTGTCACAATTTTTTCATATACTCGTCTTGATACTATATATTGACATAATCATTTTAATAAAGGGAGCAGAAAATCATTTTGGAAGTTTTTATCTAAGATTTTAATCCTACTGTTCAATTCTCTTTGTATACTTTAAATAGACTTTAGTATTTCCTGGTCTCAAACAGCAAGTGTTTTTAGGCAGGCACCCCAGATGAAACATTTCTGTCTTCATTCTAGGAATAGAATTCTTGTCTCAAATTTCACTTATAAAAGAGCATTAGTAGGAAATTTATGTCATTGATTCATGAAGTAAAATATATCTTTCTCTGCAGAAACATGAAGCTCCTTTTACTGATTTGTCTTTGTTTTGAAAAGTTAAAAAAAAAAAAGGCAAGGTACAGTAAGTAACATAACAAATACCAGGTGGCCACCATACAAAATTGGCCAATACTGTCATGTTAAAGTTTTGTTCTATGTATCTCTTCACTTATTCATCTTTTGTGTTCTTTAATATTTTATGATTTTTCTTTGTAGGACTCATATAATTTTTATTAGATTTACTCCTAATAGGTAGTAAAGATAAATATAACTTTCATTGCTGTTGTTTACATTTTTTATAGCATTTTCCAATTTGTTATTGCTTATTTATAAGAATTCTAATGATTTTAGTATGTTGTTTTTGTATCCAGCAAATTTACTAAACTCTCTATTAGATTGAATGATGTCTAGGTTTGTCTTGGATTTTCTGTGTAAATAACAACTATTTTGTGACTTTAAAAATTTTGGGGGCTTCCCTGGTGGCGCAGTGGTTGAGAGTCCGCCCGACGATGCAGGGAACACAGGTTTGTGCCCTGGTCCAGGGGGATCCCACATGCCGCAGAGCGGCTGGGCCCGTGAGCCTGCGCATCCGGAGCCTGTGCTCCACAACGGGAGAGGCCACAACAGTGAGAGGCCCGCGTACCACAAAAGAAAAAAAAAAATTTGTATGCTTCATATTTATTTTTTTAATTAAAATATTGGCCAGAACATCTAGTGCAGCATTCAATAATTGAATGATAATAAAACATCTGTTTTATTTCTGATATTAGTAGGAATGATCCTTACATTTTACTTTTAATATAATATTCCTATAGATTTTTGTTAGAACTTTATTAGAAAAATGTTCCCTTTGATTCTTAAATTACTGAGAATTTTTCAAATGATTTTTTTCTGCACCTATTTTTCTTCATCATATAACCTTTCAGTTTAATAGATGTTTTATATTGACTTACCAATTTTAAAAAAAGTGTTGTACCAAACTTGTATCCCAGAATAAACCTTTCTTGGTATTTCTGAGTTCTTTTTAAATATTCTATTGGGTTAAATTTGATTTCCATGATTTCTTTTTATTTCTTCTTGTTTCTTTAAAGGTGAGATTTAACTATAATTTAATTTTTATGCTGTTGCCTGCTTTCCATATATGTTACATTAGATTCACAATATGAGTAAGATAGTTTTTTTAACAATTTTTTTATCTTTAAAATATTTTGGTAATACAGGAATTACTTATACTTTTAGGTCTGGTAAAACTTAACTCTGCAATGATCTGGAATGAATGACAATTTTAGAGAAAGGTTTTTTTTTTTTCCATCTGATTAAATTTTAATGGCTACTGGTCTATTCAAGTTTTCTACTTATTAAATCAAGTTTAGTAACATATTTCTTATACAGTTTTGCTCATTTCATCTATCCTTTCAAATATATTGACATAAAGTGGTTTATAATATTCTTTTATGATCAAAAAACAATCTCTAAACTACTATCACCATATTGCCCTTTTAAGAAATACTGTTTATTTATATCCTTCTTTTTTTTATAAATTTATTTATTTGTTTGTTTTTATTTTTGGCTGTGTTTGGTGTTCATTGCTGTGAGTGGGCTTTCTCTAATTGTGGTAAGGGGGGGCTATTCTTCATCACGGTGTGTGGGCTTCTCAGTGTCGTGGCTTCACTTGTTGCAGAGCACGGACCCTAGAGCACAGGCTCAGTAGTTGTGGCTTACAAGCTTAGTTGCTCCGCGGCATGTGGGATCTTCCCAGGCCAGGGATCGAACCCGTGTCCCCTGCATTGGCAGGCGGATTCTTAACCACTGTGCCACCAGGGAAGCCCTTTTTTTTTCTTTTTACTATTACATACTTTTTTCTTTATCAATCTTGCTAGAGGAACCCACATCTAAGCCTGTAACACATATAATTCTCCTAGCCACATAATTATTTCAGGAATGGACATGTTGGGGAAGAAGAAATTTTCTTCTACTCTTCTAGGTTCTTCTGGCTGGTCCAAGAATTAAATCAACATGAGACTGATTAATAGGACAAAATTAAACAAAAGTTTAATAACATATATACATGGGAGAGATCCAGAAAAACTGAGTAACTCACCAAAATGGCTGAATCCTTCACCTTAAATACTATCTTCAGCTAAAGACAAAAAAAAAGGATGTTGGGGGTAATGGTTTGGAACCTCAAAGGGGAGGAAGGCAATTCACATGGAGATGAAAAAGCAAAATGTTCGGTAAACAAATGTTTGCTGGGCCAAGCAGAAGCAGTGGGACACAGAGAGGAATTTTAAGCAGTAGAATTTGCTAGACTCCTCCCTGTTTACACCCCAAGTTCATACTATAGTTATCTATGGTGACAGCTCCCTCCCTGGAACAGGTCCTCTATCTCTATTCTTTAGGCAGCTAGAGGGAAGGTCAAAACTTCTTCCTGAGTCTTTTAGCCTTGATTGTTTTCAGCTGGGAATAATCCTCATGCTGAAGAGATATTTTGGGGTGGCAAATTTTGCTCCCTTACAAACACATACTCTAATATACAATAGTGATAAAGGGGGAAGAGTTTTTTGGAGCTTTTGGAAAATGTGGTCTCTTCCTTAAGAGATAGATACAAAATGAGGTGGTTTCATCCTTCTAAGCACTTTTGAGCACCGATGTGTGGCCCCAAACTACTCTAACCCGATTAGTATTACCTAATAAGAAATGGCACTGCTGGTTTTATAAATGATGGTCTTTTTTCATCTTACTTGGTGATAATTCAAGCTTTATATTTTCTACATAACTAACTGAGATATTTCTTACTCAAAAACTTATATTTTCAAAGTAGAACTTTCAACTATAACTTTGAGAGGCAGGCTGTATAGTGAAAAATTATGTTGTCTATTCATTCATCCAGTCTTTCTTTTATAAACATGTATTGGGTGCCTACTAGGTTTTAAGCACTGCAACAGGCACAAATGATACCAAGAAAAATGAGATTCAATCCGTTCTTTGAAGGAATTTACAATGTAAGTGAGGGATACAGACAGAACCATTCATTCTAAAACAAACAAACAAACAAAACAACGAGTAAAATAGAAACACCAAGAGGGATATCCCTGGGAAAAGACAAAAGTGGCAATTCTGTGTCCTTGATAGTGAAGGAGGGATAATAGACAACAGGGTTTAATTGAACACTAAGTCTTTTGAGGTTCCATAAATTTTGATGCAAAAGCAGTCAGATGTAGAGTTCGTTAAGACAAGTATCCGTTGTACTCTACCCATGGAAATCAGACTAAAATTGTGAAAGCTTTTACTCAGAGGTACCTAAAAAACATAACACATTTAAATTTACAGTGACGAAGGACATAATTTCTAAAATGATTTAGTAATTATAGCTATTACTTTAGAACCGTTAGTCATTACACTGAGGAATAAACTTTCCTGAGAATAGCTAAAATCCATGTTTTCCTTACTTAAAAAAGGATTGGATAAAAAAATAAATAAAATGTTGGCTTGTGTTAATAGACACATTAAGCAGAGAATGACTTATGAGCTAGGAAGCAATTTTTAAATTATGTTAATTTTAGGGTATACGCAAACATGTAACATTTAAACATCAACTATTCCAAGTATTTATTCAATGTTAATTTAATAACATTGCCATAATGCTGTATTATTATTTATCTATAACTCATCCTTCCTTCCCCCTCCCTGTTGTGATTCATTGTGGTCCTAGTGTAATTCCCTGCCCATTGACTTTGGTGTTGGCCATGTGACTTCCTTTGGCAATGGGATGAAATGATGGTGCAGTGAGAATGTACCAACTCTAAGATGAAGCCTCAAGAAACATTAAATGGTTTTGCTCACCCTTCTTGGAGATCCTTCCCCCCATAAATGAGAAGCACTTGCCCTTGGTATTTGGTGGACTAGAATGACAAATACATGGTTCAGAACCTAATCTTCAGTCTGAAATAGAGCTTTCCCAGCCAACCTGTAGACCTATAAGCATGAAATAAATTCTTGTTTTAAGCCATGGAGATTTGGGGGTAGTTATACAGCATATGTCAGCAGAAACCTGACAAATACAGGTCGTTAACTCACTGTCTCTCAAATCTATCTTTGCATGAGGATGATGAAGAGAAAGAAATTAAACTGGTGCGTTCTCTGTGCTAGACACTACTTTGGGTATATAACACATATTATCTCATTTGTAGTATAGCTCAGTGATCAAAATCTAAATTTTATCAAGCTTTATCACTTATTACCTGTTTGTCCTTGGGAAAGTTATTTAACACCTTGGTGCCTATTTGCCCTGTTAGTAAATAGGAAAAATAGCAGAATCTATCTCACTAGTTCCTTTATGGTTTGCATGAGATTTTAAAAAGACAAGAAAAACAATTGCCAGATACACAATAAGTACTCACCAAATGTTAGCTACTATTACACTAATACTCTTTATCCCAGGCCGATGAGGCAAGCTTTGTTAAATCAATTTTAATAATTAAAGAAGATAAGTAATATTAACTATTCTTGCATGGTTTTGAACTCAGGTTTGCTTTATTATAATTTTTTTTTTTACATATTATAAAGTTTGTACTTATTACATATACATGTGAGTTAGAAATCTCTTTCCCCTACAGATCCTACATTTCATAAAAATCTATTAAGGCTTTTTTTCATTTAATGCCAGGATGCTTTGGGGCTAAGGTATCTAATTATTTCAATATGCTCTAAAATATATGGAAAAACTAACTAAAAAGATAAAGAATAATTCCTATGAGAAAATGTAAAAGGAAATAATGGGGGTTTTTGGAATTTTATTTTATTTATTTTGTATGCAGCAGGTTCTTATTAGTTATCTATTTTATACATATTAGTGTATATATGTCAATCCCAATCTCCCAATTCATCCCACCACCACCACCACCACCCCTGGAAATAATGTTTTATCTGAGGGAAAAAAAAAGGGAAAATGTGGAACCTCTTTCTAATTATATAGAGCATTTTAAGAACTTTTGTGGTTTTTAAAAATATACTAAGGTAAAGAGTGTCATAAACTCCAGTGTACTCATAATCCAACTTTAACAGTGCATGTTTTTGAGGCATATTAAAATTCAGAAGCTAATCATAAGATGTAATAAAACAAGCTAATTGCACTTTGCTATGGATATAAAAAAGTAATTTCATTATCTATTGCTGTATAACAAGTTGCCTCAAACCTTAGTGGCATAAAACAACAAACATTTATTATCTTACAATTCCTCTGGGTCTAGGATCTGAGTACAGCTTAGCTGGGTGCCTGTCCCTCAAGCTCTCTCCTGATGTTTCAGACAGCCTGTCATTTTTGGTCTCATCTGAAGGCTCAAGTGGGGGAAGATTTACTTCCAAACTCAGTAACATGGTTGTTGGTAGGATTGAGCTCCTCACAGAATTCAATTGTTTGATGGCTTGTTAGCAGGAGACTTTCCTCATTTCAGGTGGCAGAATTTAGTTCCTTAACGTTTATTGGCCAGAGAACTTCTTTATTTCCTTGCCATGTGGCTCTTGCCATAGGTTAGCTCACAATGTAACAGCACATTGTGAACAAATGAGCGAGAGGAGAGAGAACAAGCACCCAAGGTGGAGGCCACAGTCATTTTTTACAACCTAATCTCAGAAATGAAAATCTTGTTACTTTTGTTGTATTTTATTTGTTAGAAGTAAGTTAATGAGCCTAGCCCCCACTCAAGGGACACAGTGTGGGAATACCAGGAAGCAGGATGTTGGCAGCCATCTGGGAGGCTGCCTCCAGCAGGTTAGGTATAACTTTAAAGTCTAAGATGTCCAAGACACCAGGTCCATAAATATAGGCATTAGTGAAAAATTCTTCTCTGACTTATATGGTAACTGTGTGATTGGCAGGTGGCAACAGGGTTCTGGGCATGGTTATGGAATCTAAATTCTCAAAGCTCTTTAAGAGGATATCATTATTTATCTTATATCAACCAGACCAGCGTTTTTCAGTCAGTGATCTATAAAATCCTTGTGTGTTTAGAAATATTTTCACGTTTCTTTACGTTTAGAGCCATGAGGTTTATAAAATCTATTTTTTATTGGGAAATTTAAACAGTTAAATCTAAAAAAAATTTGTTAAATGAATCACTGAATGAGTGAATAAATGAAACTCATTCATTTGTCTGTTAGGCAGGCTGATATGATGGGTATAATTTAGGAGTCTTTGCTCTGACATTAGTCATACAAAGAAGGAGATGTTCCTTGAATGAAAATTAATTCTGCTTACTATGCACTCTTTTACAAATTTTCTTGGGATTAGAATATCCAGTAATTGACACAGTATTTTTTAAAAGTTTCTTCTCTGAAATAAATACTAATTTTCTGTTTGCATTCCTGTAAGTTTTCTTTGAAATTATATTGATATTTTGGTTGTATTTGAATGACATGAAGGTTTCCTATGAATTGTGAATGGATAAGTTTTACATTCAGGTCTCAGTTATGTTTTCCCAATGATTGATGACATAGTGAAGTTAGGTTTTTACTTTCTAGTGCAAAATCAATTTTTCAACTAGAGTAACTGGCAACTGTAATGAGTTTGGAAAAATCTTTTCTGGTTTCATGCTGAGATTCCATTATCTGCATTTAGAGATTGCTATGTACACAGATGCACAGTACCAGTGGAATGCTGTGTTTCTGTAGTTGCCCCAAACCATTCAGTGGCATAAAGTTTAAATGAGTGTCCTAAAATTACAGCCTTTGGAGAGCCTTAAAATCCTGGGAACAAATTGTGTCGTGTCAATTAATGTAGATGTCTTCAAATCTGGGATTTTATTTCTCCAGAGTACATGTTTTACTTGGGAAACTTCCAGAAATAATAGGCTTCTAGTACCCAGTGAAGTCTCCAACTAAAAATGTTCCTAAAATGTCTATGTTGAGAGGAAGCTAATTCTTCATTGTTTCTTTGGATGTTCAACAATGCCAAAGCAAAATATATGTATTGCATTTCATAAACTAGAAGGAAATTAGTACTAAATTTTATTTGCAAGTTGCAAATATTTTAGCACTAATATTTTATTCACATTGCCATATTCTTTAGTGTGAATTAGTTCATTTTAAAAATATTTGAGGGCTTCCCTGGTGGCGCAGTGGCTGAAAGTCCGCCTGCCGATGCAGAGGACACGGGTTCGTGCCCCGGTCCGGGAAGATCCCACATGCCGCAGAGCGGCTGGGCCCGTGAGCCATGGCCGCTGAGCCTGCGCGTCCAGAGCCTGTGCTCCGGTGCAGCGGGAGAGGCCACAACAGTGAGAGGCCCGCGTACCACAAAAAAAAAAAAAAAAAAAAAAATTGAAACTGAGTTAATCAAGGGTTTTACTAGTAGCATTGATAGGAAAGTTTAAAATTCCTGTAAGATAAAATTTAACAACTGAAATCTCAAATCTCTATAGTCATGATAAGTGCATTTTATGTATGTATTTTTTCCCATCTCTTTGGCTTTCTTTCTTCGATTGCATCCTCATGACACTAATATGTGTTTAAAAGCAAAATAATTTATTTGGTCAATTAATCCTCTTGTTTACATAATGATAAAATAATCCACTGTTTTTTTTTCCACAAAATTTCTTGAAATCACCAGTATTCTCCATCCTATATGGTATTTACAGACTTAGAATGTTTAAAAAAATTGTTCTGAAGTTGACAAAAGGGAAGTCAATTTAGTACCTCTGGGGGGAAAAATAAATCTAGTGCAAAGCATGCAACATGAAGGAAAACTTGTGAAGAAATAATGTTAAAATATCCAGAGGTGAGAGCAGAGAGAAAATTGTATATGACCTTGCATTATCCATCCAACTGAAGCAGGGCTGCGCAAAATGCCATTGAGTTTTCCCACTGGATACAACTCCATCATATTACCTATTAGGGAGGTGACAGACTTTCTACTTATGTTGCCTTTGTGAAAAACCCCCCAGAGTATTAAATTCAGTCCTGGACAAATCGATACTAGAGAAATAGAAAGACCGAGGTGGGGTTTTGAGAAAAACAACACATTGTATGAAATGTCTTAGGATCATAGGGCTGAAAGGAACCCAGAAACGTCATCTAATCTCCCAGCCTGCCTCTGGGCATGATTGCATTTAAACCACTGAATCTCCTTTGAGAAAGGAAACTGTACAACATTTCTACTGTTTTAATATTTCAGATATGTATTTGGCACACTTAACCTAAAATCATTAGACTATAACTTTTTTGTAAACTTGTTTGTTTTTAATTGCAGTGAAGTGAACAAATTTTAGGTTTAAAGCTCCATAAAATTTTACAAATGAATATAGTGGGACTACAACCCAAATCAAAATAAAATACCACATTCTCAGCATTACAGAAGCCTCCCTCGATTCCCTACAGTTGAGTATTCCCCCATCACCCCACAAACACGCTGTAAGTAACTGCCATTCTTATTTATAGACATATTAATTAGTTCTCCTATTTTTGAACTTAATATAAATGTAATTATATATGTTTATCTTTGTTTCTGGGCTTTTTTGTTCAATATTACATAATTCAGCTTTGACTAAAGGAATTTTTTTGTTCTATCATATTCCACTGTATGAATATAGTACAATTTATTTATTCATTCTACTGTTGATGAATATTCTTTTTTCCATTTTATTATGAATAACGTTGTTTTGAGCATTCCTGTGTGTAGCATTTCGTAAAGTTATGTGTACATTTCTGTTGGGGAAATACCTAGGAGAGGGACTGCTAGATCATAGAGTATGTGTATGATTAGCTTCAATAGTACCATCAAACTCTTTCTCAATTCATACCTGCATTGTCAGTGTATAAGAATTTCTGTTCTTTCACAATTTTACCACTGCTCGGCCTTGTAAGTTATTTTAAAATTGTAGCCATTCTGGTAGTATATAAAGATATCTCACTGAAGTTCTAACTTGCACTTTCTTGCTTACTGATGAAGGTGAGTACCCTTTCACACCCTTATTGGATATTTTGATATACTCTTTTTAAATACCTCTTCATGACTTCTGGTATTTTTAATTGTGCAGTAAGAAAAAAATGTATGTATATGTGCACGTGTGTGTATCTTTTTAGATCTGAGTCTACCTTTGATATAGGATATCCGAGTTTGCCCTGGAAGTTACTCCATGATAGCCAATTAAAAAACAAAAAAGGAAAGAGAATTTAGGATTGCATGAAGATGCACTTATTGGGACGGCCTGAAATTGATGTTACTTCTCCACCCGTTCTATTGGTCAAAATTTAATTTTGCTACAGGAGTTCCATTAACTGTAAGAAGTTGTAATCTTGTTGATTAGCCAGGATGTAGCGACTATAAGTTTGAACACCTAGTCAATCTCTGGCACATACTAAAAAATATTTTATAGAAAGGTTTTTAGAAAGCAAGTCATCTCAGTATCATAATTAAGTCAGCCTATCTTGACTGTCTCTCTATTAGAATCAAAGCTATGTCTGTGCTTACCATTTATTTCTGATTTTGATTTTCTGTATATATATGTGCGTCTCTCTCTCTCTCTCTCTCTCTCTCTCTCTCTCTCTCTATATATATATATATATATATATATATATATATGGCGAATTCATTCCATCTAACATTTTGTTAAATTGAGTTCCTTTCATATAAATTTTGTTACACTGATTTCTCTGTCTTTTATAGACTCCCAGAGTTGAAAAAGACCACAGAGGTCATCTGGTCCGATCCTCATCCAATGCATAAATCGCCTCCAGCTGGTTAAACTCATTTTTAATTCCAAAGCTATTCTCCAAGTTCCTAGTCATTTCATCAGAAAACTTAATTAACAGGGACTCTATTCAATCTATTGACTCATGAGGCCAGCTTAACAAAATTAATAAATATATAATTTGGCTGACTGCACAGTGAGGTGAAAGGTTTCAGAGTAATGTGCATTACTTCAATGCCTGTAATTCCTTCCATAACATTACCAAGCAATATTAGATAATCTTAAATTCACTTTGCTGTGAAAAAATAAAAATCTGTCTAGTTACAACAGCATGCTATTGGGAGATCAAAAATATCGTACTTGTAGGTAAAATGTGCTAGATGGGCAAATTAATGTTTCAGATGAACCACAGGAAGCAAAGAACACTTGAAATTCAGTAACTTCATGAATTTTTTCTTGAAAAATGTAACATATTTGAAAAGCTACCATGATTATAGACCAAGCTGCCAATCTTAAGTACCACTGTTTATATAAACGGCAATATGAAAACTATTGATATTTCCTGGGCTTGTGTAGTTCACAGACATTTGGTCCTAACCAGTATGTTCATGTACAAAACTCAACAAAGAGTAAAATTAGAAATTTGAATTTGTGTTATGTAACATTTGAAATTTAAATAAGGTAACAAAAATGCCATTGAAAGTACCTGATCCCTGGTTATAAAGCAAATCGGGTAACTTTATTTCATGTCGACAAAAGTATTTTCTTTTTCATTAGCAACGTGAGTTTTCATAGGTCATACCATATCCAGTGAAGATTTCTGACTGATCAATTGCATGTGAAAACTTGCTTCCCTACAGAGGCACAAGAAAACCCACACTGTGATTGACAATAACTGTTATAAGTTATTTAAGGTGCAGATTATGATAATGATAAACATTTTACCAACTTTGAAGTTTCTTATTGTTAAAGTACATTTTTGATGGCTTCAGAATGACTTTTACAGACACAAAAGATTATTCAGGGGTCCACTTTGGTTTTTAAAATATATATTTGATTTCTTAGAGGAGCTAGATCTTAAAAATTTCAGCTTAGTTTAAAATTTTTATTTTTTAAGATTTTTTTGATGTGGACCATTTTTAAAGTCTTTATTGAATTTGTTACAATATTGCTTCTGTTTTATGTTTTGTTTCTTTTTTTTTTTTTTTTGCAGTACACGGGCCTCTCACTGTTGTGGCCTCTCCCGTTGTGGAGCACAGGCTCCGGACGTGCAGGCTCAGCGGCCATGGCTCACGGGCCTAGCTGCCTGGCGGCATGTGGGATCTTCCCGGACTAGGGCACGAACCCGTGTCCCCTGCATTGGCAGGCAGACTCTCAACCACTACGCCACCAGGGGAGCCCTTTTTTTTTTTTTTTGGCCACGAGGCATGTGGGATCTTAGCTTCCCGATCTTAGCTTAAACCCTCACCCCCAGCAGTGGAAGGTGACCTTTTAACCACTGCACCACCAGGGAAGTCCCAATAAATACTTTTATTCTGCTTGCAAGTCTAACAAATATGAACAATCACTTTTAAGAGGGTTTTTGATTAATATGTAGTCTCCTTCCTAAACTTGGAAAATTAAATTCCTTTAAATATTTTAACTTGTAATTATAAACTTTAAAATATTAAATTTCTTCTTTCTGTACTTCAATTACCTGAGAGATAAATCTTCTAATCCATTATAATTAACTTAGGAGGGTCTCCACAAGGAATATTTTTAGGGTTACCTTCTTAGCTAACAAATATTGCTTATCAACCAGAGATCTAATTCAGGAATACAATTTAAAGATGCTCAGAAGCAGGGTGATTTGAGTGTTTTCTTTTGCATTCTTCTGACAGCTCTAATGGAACCCCTTCTTACAGCCATATACCACAGACTCCAAAATTTGAAGAGAACATTGGGTTAGGTAGCCAAAAAGGAAGGTTTGAGCCTTATCAAATTGCTTACATTACAAGTCAGGTTAGAGTCTGTAATCCTCTGTAAGGTGATTATGCCACTGTTTGGATGTAACTAATATATTTTCTAAAACATTCAAGTCTGAATTCTGTTTATATTTTCTTTCTTATCTGTTAGAATCTTTTCCTACAAGTAATAAAATAGTATCTTACTGAATTTTAAATATTTTCTCCTGATATATTTGTGCCTTATAGTCCCAGCTTTTAAAGTCATTCTACTGAATTATGAAATTAAACATTTTTGTATTAATTTTACATGCAGTCATCGGCCCTACTAATTTCCTATTTTATGCCTCAAAGTTGGCATAATTTGGGGTTAGAGAGTAAGGGTGAAGAAACGAAGTCAGTCTTGATCACCAAACACCTCCCAGTTATATTCTTAGATTTCCCTGGTATTTCATCTCTCTTATGGTTCCAGGTATATCTTACAAGGAAATTTCTTAAAGTAGTGTGAGTTTTCTATCAAGGAGCATTACTAGCTAGAACACATCCATAAAATATACTCACACTCTCCCTGTTTATTCAGGGAAGGCATCATACCAAAGCTCAGTTTGAGTAAAGAGACCAAAGAAGAACAGAGGAGTGTATTCTATGTAGCTAGTTCTCCAGTGGCCTGGTTTCATCTAAGGGCAGATTTCAGAGCACCCAGAGTCATGCTTCTCAAACTAGAGTATCTTCCAGATGACAACTCACGCAAATATGTCAATGAGTTTTCACAGCTGTAGGATAACCAAAGCACATTTCAGTTCAATGCCAAATTTCCCTGAATATTTAGAGAAAAATATTTTTGAATGTATATTCTCTTTAATGGTATTTTAATGCTCACTCATATGCAGTATCAGTAGAATCCCACTTTACTACATCAGCCAATCTCATAGATATGTTTTGACAGTGCATTCTTTTGTAATACTAGGGAATTCCATGGGATGGTTGTATCAAAGTAAATAGGATATACTATTTTAGAATAAGCAACGTATGCCAATGTATGGCATGGATGCGTTGTAATAATCGCTTATTGAAATTATCGAGGATGACATTGAAAGTCTCTTCTTGGGGACTTCTCTGGTGGCACAGTGGTTAAGAATCCGCCTGCCAATGCAGGGGACATGGGTTCGAGCCCTGGCCTGGGAAGATCCCACATGCTGCGGAGCAACTAAGCCCGTGCACCACAACTACTGAGCCTGCGCACCACAGCTACTGAAGCCTGCGTACCTAGAGCCCGTGCTCCGCAACAACAGAAGCCACCACAAGGAGAAGCCTGCGCACCGCAACGAGAAACAGCCCCCTCTTGCTGCAACTAGGGAAAGCCTGCACACAGCAACGAAGACCCAATGCAGTCAAAAATAAATAAATAATTTTATTTTTTATAAGTCTTCTTTTGAAAATTTTATCACCTTATAAACCAGTTTAAATTTGGTTTTCACTTTAATTACTTAAAAAAACCCTTGACTCTCAAAAATCCACTCATCCTCCTGCTGCAATTATTATAGATCAGATCTTTTGGTTACATGTTATACCGTTTAGTTCCACTTTCTCAGTGACAGTACCAAATAGTCCAAGGTTGTGATTTAGTTGCATCTATAATTTACCATTTTACTATGCCTTATTTTAAAAATATGTGTTAACTTGAAACAATAATTCAGGAATTAAGAAACTAAAAAACATTAGAAGTATAAGAATGAATTTGCTAAAATATATAATGTAATGCAAAAAGTTCAAGGGAACATTAAATTATTAAGACAATAGCAAAAAAGATACTATCATCATTCTAATCATAGCATGAGACTTGATGGTAGGTGGTGATAAACAGTCAAACAGTAGGATGTACTTACATGCTTATTTAAAATATGAATACAAAAAATGAAATGTCATCCCCCTGAGCAAAAATTATATAAATTCACTTCTTTTTTGTAGTAATAACCATAACATAATAATCGTGAATTTAAATGAAAATCACCAAAATATAGGGAAAAGAAGAAAAGTGTTGTTTATAGGATACAATAAAATGATAACTTGATGAAAATAGCAAATAAAAATTGCTTGAATCTTATTTCAAGGTCAGCTTTAGAACTACCTAATATGGTTAAGTTCTAGATTAGTATATGAGTTTGCCTTCTTAGGTCATTATTATTGTAATTATTATTAAACTATTATAGAAAGGGACAAAAATGTTTGGGTCAAAATGAAGCAGCAAATTAAAAAAAAAAATAGTCTTTGTTAAACAATGCTATCTAATTACAATTTAAATGTAGTGAAAAACGTGTCGGCACAAGTGGTTGAGAGACTATGGTGATTCTGAATATTTTACAGTTGGACTACACTATTAATATAAATTATTTGTCCATTTCATTCATCTTTTTTTGGATAAATTTATTTTATTTATTTATTTTTGGCTGTGTTGGGTCTTCGTTGCTGCGCTCAGGCTTTCTCTAGTTGCGGTAAGCAGGGTCTACGCTTCCTTGCGGTACGCAGGCTTCTCATTTCAGTGGCTTCTTTTGTTGCGGAGCACTGTCTCTACGCTCACAGGCTCAGTAGTTGTGGCTTGCGGGCTCTAGAGTACAGGCTCAGTAGCTGTGCCACGCAGGCTTAGTTGCTCCTCTGCATGTGGGATCTTCCCAGACCAGCGCTCAAACCCGTGTCCCCTACATTGGCAGGCGGTTTCTTAACTACTGCGCCACCAGGGAAGCCCTTATTTGTCTTTCATATATTTATATTTTATGATGATATCTGTGATAACATGAAAATGTGAAGAATGAAGGATGATAAACTACATGATGAAAAAAGATAGGATATATAAAGATGACGTTGATTTTTTAAAAAGATTTTCTTGATGTGAACCATTTTTTTAAATTAATTAATTAATTAAGGCTGAGCCAGGTCTTAGTTGCAGCATGTGAGATCTTCGTTGTGGCATGCAGGATCTTGAGTTGCGGCATGCATGCAGGATCTAGTTCCCTGACCGGGGGTTGAACCCAGACCCTGCACTGGGAGTGTGGAGTCTTACCCACTGGACCACCAGGGAAGTCCCGATGTGGACCATTTTTAAAGTATTGAATTTGTTACAACGTTGCTTCTGTGTTTTTTTATGTTCTGGTTTTGTTGGTCACGAGGCATGTGGATCTTAGCTCCCTGACCAGGGATCGAACCTGCACCCTGTGCATTGGAAGGTGAAGCCTCAACCACTGGACCACCAGGGAACTCCCTGACATTGATTCTTTAAAAAGCTTGTTCACTGAAAAAAAATTGTCAAATTTGCATGAAAACAGACTGGTATAACCCACGTTAAGGTCATTGTATATCTTCTTTATTTTTCTTCTTCAAAATTGTCTGGCTATTCTTGTCTCTCTGCATCTTCACTTCATTTTAATAATCAACTTGTCAAATGTCACAAAAAAAGTCTGGATTTTTAATTGAAATTTCATTGAAATTGTATACATATATTTGAAGGAAATTGATACCTTTGCATTATTGAGTCTTCCAATCCATGAAAATCCCTCCAACTATTTTTGCAATCTTTAATATCTCTCAAAAATATTTTGTAGTTTGGTGTATAGACTGATTTTCTGTATTTTCCTTTCTTTTACTGTCTTTGCTTTAATCTAAATATATTCTACTAACTTATCTATCTCCAACTAGTCTTCTCTTTAGCTGTGTCTAATCTGCTGTCAATGCCGTCCATTGAGTTATTTTTAATATTTATTGTATTCTTTACATCTAGGTTTTCCATAGTTTCTATAGTAATTCTTCTTCATAGATCCTGGTTATATGCTGATATTAACCATTTAACCCCCCCCCCCCAATTTTCTTTACTATATTAATCATAGCGTCCTCGAAGTCAAAGCCTGATATCTCTAATATCAGAATCTCCAGTAGATTTTTTTTTTGACTCTTGATTGTGGTAATTCATGTGTCAAATGTAGTGTAGTCTATTGCTGTGTCAGGTTATTTTTGATTGCATGCTGAAAATTATATATGAAAAATTATAGATATAATTTGAATCTTTTGAAGATGTTTTTCTTCATTGAGGATTTCCTCTTGTCTGTAGCAGGATTTAGACTAGAAGATCGTTGAAGTCTATCACAGATTAAACTGGCTTTCTGTCATTGTGAAAACCATTTCTGATTCTCCTTTAATTCTTTGGTGTAGCCATTTGAGCATCCCAATTGAAAATTTGAGAATGTCACCAGGTTCCCTCCTCATTGATGTACTCTATATACCTTTTTTTTTTTTTTCTTCTTTCTAGCCTTTTGAAACTGCTAAAGGCTACTCAGTGGCTCATCCATCACTGATGAACAGTCATATGCTGCCAGGACAAAAAATGTACTAAATGTCAGACTGTCCCTCTGCACTTCTCATCAGGATCTTGGGTATAAGTTTGAGTACCTTAGCAGCTCTCCCAGTTTTTCAAACAGATGTTTTTAATGTGTATTATCCATCTTTTCCTGTTGTTATTGGTGAGAGGATTGGTCTGATACAAGCTAGTTCATTATAGCCAGAATTAAAAGTGGCGCTCTTACCTCTTCATTTAAGAAAAACTTCAACTGGTATTTATATGAGACAGTCAACATTACTAATCAGTGGTTCCCAGACACTCATAGCAATTTTATGTAACTTATCTCCTTATGAGATGTACATCAAAATTTCCAGTATTAGTGACCTGTTTTACATCATGTTTTCAGTAATACTCTGGGCATTACTCCTGTGTGATCATATTAATCTCTTGCCATTTTTTTTCCCACATACTAAATTTTATTTTGTTTAAGATAACATCGATTTTAAGAAATGTTTTATATCATAATTTAAAGAAAAAAATGTTATCATTTATAATTATGTCAAAATTTTAAGATGCTTCCCGATTTCAGAAATGCCAAAATGTTAATAATATGAAGCTATATGAACTATAAAACTATATATAGTTTCATACAATAAGAAAAATAGTTTTTTTTAAATTAAACTTGGAATCTCAAAATATTCGAAAACAAAGAAATAAAAAATTGCCTATCATAAAAATCTGATACATAATGTGGGTTTTTCTCAATTCAGTCATATTTTTGGAGTTATTAGCTGAACTAAAAAACATCATTAATTAATGAAGTAGATATGAAATTTAAAAATTCTTTTATGATAATTAATATAAAACCTTTGCATTTAAAAATAAATACACAAACATATATTATGTAATAGAATACAAAAGTTTTTATACATGACACACCAAAAGTTCTTTTGTGAAGAATTTGAGAATTACTGATTATGAGTAATGCGTAAATTTTGGATCCTTTTAGAAATTCTTTAAAATAGTGATCCTGTAATATATATCAAGCAGCGGTTAACATTATTATTAAACATTATTGTTTTCCCCAGTGAATGAAAGCTTGTCTGAATGAGTGAGAAGGATATCATAAGTATACATATATTATTTTAATTCCTAATTTTCATTAATTCAGCATGTATTTAGTACTACTGCACCAAGCAGTATAATAAATGCTGAAATTACAGTTCTCACTATATTACCTCGTGCTAGTGGTACATTGATGCATGGTTCTTGCTCCCAAAGTATATAACACATAATAATGAGAGAATCAAGGAGTTCATATGCCATTTTAAAAATCATATGATAAAGAGTATTATGGCAAAAAAAGCAAGATGGTAAGGGTATAATTCCATAGAAGATGGTCTAGTTCTCCACTGGAAGGTAAAATTCACTGGGCAAATATGCTAGGTTTCCAGTGCTCTAATCTTTGAAGGCACAGAGATATGAGAAAGCATGGCCTATTTAGTCTGACATTGTTTGGTCTGGCTAAAGGATTAGAATGTTTGAGAGTGAGAACTAGAAATTAGCATTAGAGGGACAATCACAAGCCAGCTTAAGTTTTATGACCTTGTCAAGGGATTGAGAATGTACCATGTAGACGTAGTGGGGCTATTAAAGAAGTGTAGCAAGGGATGGCCGTAAATATGATGGGATATGGCAGTTGTTTTCCAAGATCTGTTGATAGTAGAATTGTAGTAGTAAGGGCCAGGTATAGCTCAATGTGTTTTACATGTATGAACTCATTTGTTCTGCATAACAATCCAGTGGAGTAGCCCCACTCTTTCTTATCTCACTTAACAGATGAGGACAGGCTGCGAGAAATTACATAACCTGTCCATATTCACACAATTTGAAAATGTTGAATACGGCATTCAGTTGACATTATAACTTCAGAGCGTGAATTCACAGCCTGTCCTTTAAGCACACACTTGCTACTCAATGGAAGTGCACTAAGCAGCATCACTGACATCTTCTGCAAGTTGTGGGAAATACAAAATTTCAGGCCCCACCCGGACTTGCATTTTAACAACATCTGCAGGTGATTTACATGCACATGAAAGTTTGAGAAGCATGGCACACTGCTTCTGCACCCCAGGCTCTTTTGAAAGAAGATCTTTCTGGGATAATAGGCCTAAAATGCCTTTTGTTCCTATGGACTTTGTTCCAGTGTTTGAGTCATAGACAGAGATTACACCTAAGTAATATCAATAAATCTGGATGAAAATTGGAAAACTTACTTTGGATATTTTGCCTGCTCAGTAAAAATGCTTGTCATGTGTCTTCTGCATTATCTGTTTAAGTAGGAGCACCAGATTTGGAGGTGAGACAGGCTCAAAAGATACATCATGAAAAAAATATATAACATTACCGTGCTTCCCCAGGGGTAAGATAAGTATCACTGGATGTGAGACAGATCATTTTAGTTGGTACATGGACAAGATGTTACACAGCAAAGATTGAGGACATAACTCCATTTTCAATTCTCTCTCAATCCTCTGATCAACTCAGATCAAGCATTTTTGAGACTCTATTTCTCTTAACATTTTTCTACCATTGTCCTTTTTAAAAAGAGAGAGAAATAGCTTTGGGCAGGTAATAATAACAAAGTGGGATTTTTGCCAATGTTTTGGTTTTGTTGCATTTTTGTTTATAATCATTTTATATTTATGGTTTTTTTTTCTTTTTCTCTATATTTATGGTTTTAAAGGATGATAGATTTGAAACTCCCTTTAAGATAACATTTAAGTAAAAATCTGTCCATTTTAAATAAAGTAATTAAGACAGTAATAATATAGTTGATACGTGGATGTGGAAAACACTGTGATGGATGTGTGTTAAAACTGAAGATTAAGACCACTGATATACAGGAAAATCATTGTTAAAATGTTTTAAAAAAAACTAAACACGTGAATCCATGACAGAGCTTATTCTCAAAGAGTTTTAAGCAAGTTTAAGCATCATTTCAATTAACAATGTCTTTTATTTCCCTTTGTCTAGAGTGTGGTGTTATCTGAATGTCCTTCTAGGAGGGCAAAGGCTCTGGGTCACCCTGTGACTCACCACTCTTCCCTCCAACCAAGATGACACCTGACTGGAAAGAGGAACACGATGCAGTCAGTTGAGATAGGAACACATATTTCCTCTTGACAGAAGCACAGGTCTTTTCCCTCTCTGGGAGGATCCCTAAAGACAGTAGCTAGTGGCTTCTCAGCTTACCTCTACCACATCCCTGACCTTGTCCCTTTTGGAGGACGACCAAGAAATTCTAGGATGAAGCAAAGAATAAGATGCATTATATGAAAGATCCTTATGTAGAAAAAGTGCTATACAAATATTGATTATGCATATTGTTATTGTTTTAAAGGGAAACATCTTCCTCATATATAGGAACCAAATAGAATAAGGGGAAATTTGGACTCTAACTTACAATCTTGGTTTTTTTAAAATCCAAAGCTTATTTAAATAACAACTCCTTCTCAGACCCACTAAGATCTGTAAATCACTATATTTTTTAATGCTGAGGAAAAGAAAAGATTACCTCTAAGTGCTTCAAATCCCAGCAGTGTTTTTAATGAACCAAGCTTGTTTTTAATCAATACTTAAGCTATGGGGGTTTTATTTTTTATTTTCTTATGGTGTTGCTTTTAGATTTCTGTGCTTACAAAGAGAAAATAACAAATGTCATGCTTGGAACAGAGAAGTGACTTCGATGTTGCAAATCAATGAGAAGCATTGTTTAGCTAAGTATGACAGATAAGAGTGAAAACAAATGCCATTTCCCAATCTTATAAGAAATCACCATTATGAGGCATCATCTGCAGGTGGGCACCGGAAAAGGTAGCTTTTGAGCCTGGAGCTTTAAGTTGTTCGCAGAAATCTTTTCAGGTTAATATGAGTGAAATGCAATGCCTTCCAGAACATTAAACCTGTCTTTAATTGTTAATCTCTTTTATTTGTAGGCCATTTTATTTTGTACAAAGTGCCTTTACCTCACATTGTATCATTTAAATCTCACAACATTTCTGACAGGCAGACAGAGTGGGGTTTTATTATAGTCATCTCACAGATGGAAAATTGGAGATTCAAAGATATTAAACAATTAGCCTAAGGTCATGCAAATTGGTAAATGGTAGAGCACAATGGGTACATAATTCATGTAGAGTCTGAGGAGAGAGAATTTGTTCTGATTTCCTAGCCAAAATGTCCTCAGTGGATATATTGAAGAGAAGGAGTTCAGTTTCAAATATAAAAGTAATTAGGTGGAAGTTAAATTCTTTAAATCCAATGTAATCTTTATTAATTTATTCAACTAATATTTATTATGTACTGTCTGCATGCTAGATGTAGTTCTGACGTTGAGAAGAAGGCAAAATCCAAGACAGTAGCAGTCCCTGAGCTTGAGAAATTTACAGTCTAACAAATTATGATTAAGCATGTTTTAAAAATTTATTTATTTAATTTATTTATTTTTGGCTGCATTGGGTCTTTGTTGCTACATGCAAGCTTTCTCTAGTTGCAGCAAGTGGGGCCTACTCTTCGTTGCGGTGCATGGACTTCTCGTTACGGTGGCTTCTCTTGTTGCAGAGCATGGGCTCTAGGCATGCAGGCTTCAGTAGTTATGACACGTGGGCTCAGTAGTTGTGGCTCGCAGGCTCTAGAGTGCAGGCTCGGTAGTTGTGGCACACAGGCTTAGTTGCTCTGCGGCAGGTGGGATCTTCCTGGACCAGGGCTCGAACCTGTGTCCCCTGCATTGGCAGGTGGATTCTTAACCACTGCACCACCAGGGAAGCCCCCATTCAGTCTTACATATAATGAAATGTGTTGTTAGGAAAATTGTGATATGTACTTTATGATTTGAATGTATAGGATCTTTTGTTTATAATGCCTTGTTCCATTTTTCAGATTATCTTTTTACTTGAATTGCTCCATTTGGAGTCTGTTAGATTGTAGCATATATTTGATATGCTGGAAGGCCATACTGGTATCATTCTTTTACGTGAACTTGGTTATTCCTTGGACCGCATAATATTCTCTTCTTATGGTTAGTTTCTTACTATAAAAATTTTCTAAAAGGAATAAAAAGGGCAGCTTCTTTTTCAACCACTATCAGAACTGTGCTAAAACCTATGTGAAAACTTCTGATTTAGCATTTAGTTTATATTTCTTTCCAGATAGAATTTTTCCACAGACAAGCAATTATTCTTCCCAAACTCCATCTAAGAGGATACAATTTCTTCTACTTTCTAAAACCTGATCTTACACAGTAAAAATGCCAGTTTTGCTTTGTCTGAGATGAATGCAGAAAAGAAGATAATTGTTTATTTAATGCTTTGGTTTATATGATTCAGATTTCCTGAAGCTTTTATTCCCCCTTTGGGAAGGTTTGGGAAAGAAGTTCTAAACTTTTGTTCAGTAGAAACTTCTGTAAATTCTCAAGTATTGTGTTTAGATTGTGAAAGGTAAAGGCTGTGCCATTCTTGATATAAATGAACAGATTCTCTTACTGACATGGTACAATACATCACCAAAATTTATCTACTGTATCAATGCCAGGGACTGGAAAAGGGGGATATAAATAAAGTTGGAGAAGTCATAACTTTGGGCTCCTAACCTCAGGACTCTGGTCAGTAAAGTCTTTAATCTCTGTGTTGAGAAGAGTTATGATAACATTGAAGGGAAGATAAATGTGTGGTCTGTATTGCCAACTCCTAATCCAGGGAGTGATGCTCATTTTGTATTTTGACTTGGTCCAAAAGGTCTATGTTTTGAGGCTGGCTTCTCCACTCAGTGTGTATGCTTTAAATGGGAACAAGCAATCATTATTTGCCTTGATCAGAGCCATGTAATTATCTTATTATAAAAAGAATGGCATTCCTCACATTTTCTACACAGGGATGGTGACATTGACTCATTAATGGTGGCTACCTCAATGTCTTCCTCATCACAGCTCCAGTAGCCACCATTAATGAATCAATGTCACCATTGGATCAAGGATAAGAATAAGAAAACTAATGAAAGCCAGGAGTAAAAGTCTCCCATTCTCATCCCTGCAAGCTAGACCCAGAATTCGCTACTTTCTTTCTCTTACAGAACAAGGAAAGACCGAGAAAAGAATGCCTGTTTCTATCTTCAGAGCCAGCAGAAATTATGTATGGATATTTACCAAACACTTGAAATTGAAAAATTTAAGGCAACAGCAAGTAGGACCTGATTTCTTTGTCTATAGAAATGTATAGTAAGACCTATGGAGAAAAGTGGGTTTAGAGATACATTTTGGAAGTAAAGGGCAGAGAAAGAATAAGCAACACACTCAAATGATACCACAGGATAAAGGAGGGAGTGAGGGAGTGAGGTCTAGCTCAGGGTGCGGTATAATATCCTACACCCCTCCTCCTGCTAAACCTCTACAGCTTAGGTGAATTGCCTATGTCCTTGAGTAAAGAAATGCATAAAACTTCATTGGAGTCCTCTGTGTGTCCAATTCAGATAGCAATGACCCTTGAAGCGATAACCTTGCCTACTCAAACCTGTTTACATAATGGATATCACAGGCTGTTGGTTGGTATTATTGATTGTGAGGTGCCTCTACTCAAGTTGATGCAACTGAAGATACTGCAAGTTTGATTCCTGGTCCTCCAAGGATGGTTAGGGACACTTTGTGGGCCAGAAAAAAAGTTTCTCAGGAAAAAAAAAAAATTAAGAACACTTAAATAATACCTTATTGTCCTTTATTAATGGTTCAAGTAGGTCCTTGGTTATTTAAATGGCAGCATATACTCATCACCCTTATAGTAAAAGGGAGCTAAATAGAAACTAAGCAGCACATACCCAAAACCCGTTCTGCACACCATAGGACACAGAAACATTTGGAGGTGCAAGCAGTTGCCTTCAGAACAGTGTGGGGCTGAGTCAGCTCTCCTGCCCAGCAGTCTGCAGTCAGGACTTAGCTTGTAGGTGGCAGTTGGGGAAAGAAATATAGATGTTCAAGTTTTATGTAATGTGTTGAATTTCTTCTCTCTTTCACTCAGAAACCTAGGTGTCCCTTTTTTGTTTGAATCTTATAGGTTGCAAAGAAAAGGGATATATAATGGAAGCTTATTATAAGGATTTGCAAGAGGAAAGGGCAGCTAGAATTTGTGAGGTGCAGCAATTGCCTTCCAAGCAGGCCTTATGGAGACTGGTTTGACATTTGGAAGCTGGAAGATTGTTCAGGGGAACTTACTGATTCCTCAGAAGCAGGCATTTTTACATGGTGTTCTAGTGCTCTATGATTTGGGTGACTTTTTTTTTGTTCTCCCTGTATCTCTGCTTCTAAGATTCTGGGATCTATAAATGCTTTTTAACTATTCATCACTCTAGCTTATGTTTATCGTAGCATCTGCTTTCTCAAGGTTTTTGCAACTATTATCTGAGTCTCGCTGCATGCCTTAGAGTTACAGGAGAATCTGGTTCATTTGGAACTTCACCATCCGGTTCAAGGAATATCCGATGGGCAGGGCTTTTTGTCACAGTAGACTGGTGGCTGTCCTATACTTTGGTAAAGTCAAGGGGGCACAGCCAACATGCTTGTGAAAAATTGGACAGTGAGGGCTAGCCATTCAAAATAATTCAGCTGAAGACATTCCAGACTGATTCCTGGCTCCTCAGAGAATGCTTAGAGATACCCAGGGGGTCAGAAAATGAAGAAACATTTTAGGTGCAGTCAACTTTGGTTAAAGGGGAGGGCACAGCTGTCTATGGTCCTGGATGCCACTTGCCTAGTCAGAAGGCAGCAGTGAACATGGACTTTTTCCTCAGAATCACTTGTAGGAATAGCAGGCATTTGGGTTCTTTTCTTTTTTTTCTTCCATTCCTTCCCAGACTAGAAATAATATAATAATGAAATGTTTATAAAGTTTCTTAAGAATGAGGACCCAGGGTACCAGTTGTGCAGAGAGCTACTGACCAGGAAATGGATGGCCTGGTGGGATCTGCTGGATGGTGGCCCTAAAGAAATGTGGATCCTCTAGCAACAAGAGGTGTGAAGAGAGAGGACCTTCAAGATGGTGGAGGAGTAAGACATGGAGATCATCTTCCTCCCCACAAATACATCAAAAATACATCTACATGTGGAAGAACTCCTACAGAACACCTAGGGAATGCTGTCAGAATACCTCACACTTCCCAAAAGACGTGTGGCTGACAAGGTCTTGGTGTTCTGGCCAGGTGTCACGCCAGAGCCTCTGAGGTGGGAGAGCCGAGTTCAGGACATTGGGACCACCAGAGATCTCCTGGTCCCACATACTGTCAATCGGCGAGAGCTCTCCCAGAGATCTCCATCCCAACGCTAAGACCCAGCTCCACTCAACGACCAGCAAGCTCCAGCGCTGGACACCCCATGCCAAAAAACTAGCAAGACAGGAACACAACCCCACCCATTAGCAGAGATGCTGTCTAAAAATCATAATAAGTTCACAGACACCCCAAAGCACACCACTGGGTGCAGGCCTGCCCACCAGAGGGACAAGATCCAGCATTATCCACCAGAACACAGGCACCAGTCCCCTCCACCAGGAAGCCTACACAACCCACTGAACAAACCTTACCCACTGGGCACAGACAACAAAAACAATGGAAATTATGAACCTGCAGCCTGTGAAAAGGAGACCCCAAACACAGTAAGTTAAGCAAAATGAGAAGACAGAAAACAACACAACTGATGAAGGGCAAGGTAAAAACCCACCAGAGCACACAAATGAAGAGGAAATAGGCAGCATACCTGAAAAAGAATTCAGAGTAATGATAGTAAAGATGATTCAAAATCTTGGAAATAGAATGGAGAAAATACAAGAAACGTTTAATAAGGACCTAGAAGAACTAAAGAACAAACAAACAATGATGAACAACACAGTAAATGAAATTAAAAATTCTCTAGAGGGAATCAGTAGCAGAATAACTGAGGCACAAGAACAAATAAGTGACGTGGAAGATAAAATAGAGTAAATAACTACCACAGAGCAGAATAAAGAAAAAAGAATGAAAAGTATTAAGGACAGTCGTAGAGACATCTGGGACAACATTAAATGCACCAACATTCGAATTATAGGGATCCCAGAAGAAGAAGAGAAAAAGAAAGGGACTGGGAAAATATTAGAAGAGATTATAGTTGAAAACTTCACAAATATGGGAAAGGAAATAGTCAGTCATGGCCAGGACGTGCAGAGAGTCCCATACAAGATAAATCTAAGGAGAAACATGCAAAGACACATATTAATCAAACTATCAAAAATTAAATACAAAGACCAAATATTAAAAGCAACAAGGGAAAAACAACAAATAATGTACAAGGGAATCCCCATAAGGTTAACAGCTGATCTTTCAGCAGAAACTCTGCAAGCAAGAAGGGAGTGGCAGGCCATATTTAAAGTGATGAAAGGGAAAAACCTACAACCAACATTATTCTACACAGCGAGCATCTCATTCAGATTCAACAGAGAAATTAAAACCTTTACAGACAAGCAAAAGCTGAGAGAATTCAACACCACTAAACCAGCTTTACAGCAAATGGTAAAGGAACTTCTCTGGGAAAGAAACACAAGAAAAGGAAAAGAACTCCAATAACAAACCCAAAGCAATTAAGAAAATGGGAATAGAAACATACATATCAGTAATTACCTTAAATGTAAATGGATTAAATGCTCCAACCAAAAGACATAGACTGGCTGAAAGGATAAAAACAAGACCCGTATATATGCTGCCTACCTGAGACCCACCTCAGACCAAGGGACACATACAGGCTGAAAGTGAGGGGATGGAAAAAGATATTCCATGCAAAAGGAAACCAGAAGAAAGCTGGAGTAGCCATTCTCATATAAGACAAAATAGACTTTAAAATAAAGATTATTACAAGAGACAAAGAAGGACACTACATAATGATCAAGGGATCAATCCAAGGAGAAGATATAACAATTGTAAATATTTATGCACCCAACATAGGAGCACCTCAATACATAAGGCAAATGCTAACAGCCATAAAAGGGGAAATCGACAGTAACACAATCATAGTAGGGGACTTTAACACCCCACGTTCACCAATGGACAGATCATGTAAAATGAAAATGAATAAGGAAACACAAGCTTTAAATGATACATTAAACAAGATAGAATTAATTGGTATTTATAGGACATTCCATCCAAAAACAACAGAATACACTTATTTCTCAAGTGCTCATGGAACATTCTCCAGGATAGAATATATCTTGGGTCACAAATCAAGCCATGGTATATTTAAGAAAATTGAAATCATATCAAGTATCTTTTCAGACCACAACACTATGAGACTAGATATCAATTACAGGAAAAAATCTGTATAAAATAAAAACACATGGAGGCTAAACAATACATTACTAAATAACCAAGAGTTCACTGAAGAAATCAAAGAGGAAATTTAAAAATACCTAGAAACAAATGATAATGAAAACATAATGACCTAAAACCTATGGGATGCAGCATAAGCAGTTCTAAGAGGGAAGTTTATAGAAATATAATCCTACCTCAAGAAACAAGAAACATCTCAAATAAACAACCTAATCTTACACCTAAAGCAATTAGAGGAAGAAGAAGAAAAAATCCCCAAAGTTAGCAGAAGAAATCATAAAGATCAGATCAGAAATAAATGAAAAAGAAATGAAGGAAACAATAGCAAAGATCAATAAAACTAAAAGCTGGTTCTTTGAGAAGATAAACAAAATTGATAACCATTAGCCAGAATCATCAAGAATAAAAGGGAGAAGACTGAAATCAATAGAATTAGAAATGGAAAAGGAGAAGTAACAACTGACACTGCAGAAATACAAAGGATCATGAGAGATTACTACAAGCAACTATATGCCAATAGAATGGACAACCTGGAAGAAATGGACAAATTCTTAGAAATGTACAACCTTCCTAGACTTAACCAGGAAGAAATAGAAAATATGAACAGACCAATTACAAGCACTGAAATTGAAACTGTGATTAAAAATCTTCCAACAAACAAAAGTACAGGACCAGATGGCTTCACAGGTGAATTCTATCAAACATTTAGAGAAGAGCTAACACTTATTCTTCTCAAACTCTTCCCAAATATAGCAGAGAGAGGAACACTCCCAAACTCATTCTATAAGGCCACCATCGCCCTGATACCAAAACTAGACAATGATGTCACAAAGAAAGAAAACTACAGGCCAATATCAATGATGAGCATAGATGCAAAAATCCTCAACAAAATACTAGCAAAAGGAATCCAACAGCACATTAAACGGATCATACACCATGATCAAGTGGGGTTTATCCCAGGAATGCAAGGATTCTTCAATATACGCAAATCAATCAATGTGATATACCATATTAACAAATTGAAGGAGAAAAACCATATGATCATCTCAATAGATGCAGAGAAAGCTTTCAACAAAATTCAACACCAATTTATGATAAAATCCCTTCAGAAAGTAGACATAGAGGGAACTTTCCTTAACATAATAAAGGCCATATATGACAAACCCACAGCCAACATAGTTCTCAATGGTGAAAAACTGAAACCATTTCCACTAAGATCGGGAACAAGACAAGGTTGCCACCTCTCACCACTCTTATTCAACATAGTTTTGGAAGTTTTAGCCACAACAATCAGAGAAGAAAAAGAAATAAAAGGAATCCAAATCAGAAAAGAAGTAAAACTGTCAGTGTTTGCAGATGCTATGATACTATACATAGAGAATCCTAAAGATGCCACCAGAAAACTCCTAGAGCGAATTAATGCATTTGGTAAAGTTGCAGGATACAAAATTAATGCACAGAAGTCTCTTGCATTCTTATACAGTAATAATGAAAAATCTGAAAGAGAAAGTATGGAAACACTCCCGTTTACAATTGCAACGAAAAGAATAAAATACCTAGGAATAAACCTACCTAAGGAGACAAAACACCTGTATTCAGAAAACTATAAGACACTGATGAAAGAGGTGAAAGATGATACAAACAGATGGAGAGATATACCATGTTCTTGGATTGGAAGAATCAACATTGTGAAAATGACTGTACTACCCAAAGCAATCTACAGATTCAGTGCTATCCCTATCAAACTGCCACTGGCATGTTTCACAGAACTAGAACAAAAAATTTCACAATTTGTATGGAAACATAAAAGACCCCGAATAGCCAAAGCAATCTTGAGAAACAAAAACAGAGCTGGAGGAATCAGGCTCCCTTTCTTCAGACTATACTACAAAGCTATAGTAATCAAGACAGTATGGTACTGGCACAAAAACAGAAAGATAGATCAATGGGATAGGATAGAAAGCCCAGAGATAAACCCACGCACATATGGTCACCTTATCTTTGATAAAGGAGGCAAGAATATACAATGGAGAAAAGACAGCCTCTTCAATAAGTGGTGCTGAGAAAACTGGACAGCTACATGTAAAAGAATGAAATTAGAACACTTCCTAACACCATACACAAAAATAAACTCAAAATGGATTAAAGACCTAAATGTAAAGCCAGGCACTATAAAACTCTTAGAGGAAACATACGCAGAACACTCTATGACATAAATCACAGCAAGATCCTTTTTGACCCACCTCCTAGAGAAATGCAAATGAAAACAAAAATAAACAAATGGGACCTAATGAAACTTAAAAGCTTTTGCACAGCCAAGGAAACTGTAAACAAGATGAAAAGACAACCCTCATTGTGGGAGAAAATATTTGCAAATGAAGAAGCTGACAAAGGATCAATCTCCAAAATATACAAGCACCTCATACAACTCTATATCAAAAAAACAAACAACTCAGTCCAAAAATGGGCAGAAGATCTAAACAGACATTCCTCCCAAGAAGATATACAGATTGCCAACAAACACATGAAAGAATGCTCAACATCACTAATCATTAGAGAAATGCAAATCAAAACCACAATGAGGTATCACCTCACATCAGTCAGAATGGCCATCATCAAAAAATCTACAAACAATAAATGCTGGAGAGGGTGTGGAGAAAAGGGAACCCTTTTGCACTGTTGGTGGGAATGTAAATTGATAGAGCCACTATGGAGAACACTAGGTAGGTTCCTTAAAAAACTAAAAATAGAACTGCCATATGACCCAGCAATCTCACTAATGGGCATATACCTTGAGAAAAACATAATTGAAAAAGAATCATGTGCCCCAATGTTCATTGCAGCACTATTTACAATAACCTGGACATGGAAGCAACCCAAGTGCCCACGGACAGATGAATGGATAAAGAAGATGTGGCACATATATACAATGGAATATTACTAAGCCATAAAAATAAATAAAATTGAGTTATTTGTAGTGAGGTGGATGGACCTAGAGTCTGTCACACAGAGTGAAGTAAGTCAGAAAGAGAAAATAAAATACCGTACGCTAACACATATATATGGAATCTAAAAAAAAAAAATTTTTATGTGAATTATCTTACTTAATTCTTACAACCATGCTATGATATACTCAATTTTATTGTATCCATTTGGTAGATGAAAAATTAAGGCTTAGAGAGGTATAATACCTCATCCAAAATTACATAGTGAATTGCCTGAACCTTACCTTAGACTCTGGCGCTTATGTCAAGCTTTTTGGGGAAGATTAGCAGCACGTGGAAAGGAATATGATGGATTAAGCCCTGTGTTTTACATTTTATCTGTAAATTGGCATATTAGTGGTATGTGTCTCATAGAGTTTTGCATATTAAGAATAAGTGATGTACCTAAAGCATTTAGCATGTTGACTGGACCTACAAAAAACAATAAATGCTAATTATTATTATTAAAATTTTTATGAATGATTAGGAGTAACTCTATTTGGAATAATACATGTGCAAAGGTTTTATTTAAGTATAAATAATGTAGTGTAAGCAGAGTTGAGATATCGCATCTTGCATCTTACTAGTGACTAGCCACAGGGCAGACTATGGTGCCACTGACGGGAACATCACTTGACTGTCTCTTTACTGTCTAATAACTTTAATTATGTCTTTCTTTTCTTCATGCACTCTGTGATCCTTCTTACTGCCTCTCTCTTTCATCTCTTCCTCCATACTTCTTCAAATTTTCCAGCAATTTTCCTATATGTTTTTCTGTGTCACTTACCTCCCCAGCTCTCAGAATTGGCTGTAATATTGCGTTTAGGAGCCTGCCTGGGAGTTGTATTTCTCATATAAGGCCTTAGGGATTGATCTCTCCCACCAAAATGTTATTTGAGCAATATAATTTTTAATACGAGTAAGATGAAAATAGGTAGATATGCCCTCCTGCATCCAATCCTGAGAATTCAGGAGGAAACGTTTTAATTTATTTGTGGGGAAATTGTTTTTCAGCGTGGAGTCCCTTTTTTCAAAATTACGTTTATGTAAAGATATGTTTGATAATGACAATAACTTGCTAGTAGACATATTTAACGATGTTAGTTCCTTGAGAGGAGGCTCTGGTCCTTGTCCTTCTATTTCCAGCACCTAGCAGAGTGCACATAGTAGGTGCTTAAAAATTGCTGGAGAAAAATAGAGACATAAATTACGATAACTAGTTAATTGTTATGTAAGTAACATTATATAAATATAATATAATAATAATTACAGTGTGTGAACCTGTACTCCTGTTTTGGACAGTATACCTATTGACAGTGTTCAAACTCAGGTCTCATTAATTCTGGGAGATTTATGGACAGAAATACATACGTACCTCACAAACACAGCCTAAACCTAATTTAATCAATAATTTAAATACTTGCCTCACTCTGGAAACCTAACATTGGTGATGGTATGCACAAATCTATATGACTTCCTAAAAAAGCCCAATGAAGATTTTCAGAACCGCTCTACTCCCTGAAAATGTCCCGGGGATAAAGCCTTAGTAGACTTTTTTTTCTGTTTGCAGGCATGTTTTAACTGGCCTACTTGAAATATTTTTAAGAAGCTTAGGGAATCCACAGTTATTATCTGAGAATTCCACGTTTATATTTTTGGTTATAGCAGAGCGACTTTAAAATTTGACTTATAAAGAAAGACTTCTGAATACCAGGTGATTCATATTTTACATAAATAAGGAGCAAATCGAGAAGTAAAGGAATTCAGTACGCTCACTAAAATACAATGACTAATGTGCAAATATGGGAAAGGTCATTGTATTTGATGCTCACATTATGCATAAAGAGATGAGGCTTCTTTTGAAGTGTTTATTGTAGTGATTGGCCATGGGACTGAGTTATGAAATCAATGCAGAGTCTCTGAGTCCTGTGGTAACACACTAGTGGCTTAGTACAACCTGGGATACACACACTCGGCTATTTGTGAACATACTTTATGTTTAGAGAAAAAAAAGGAATTAGCCATCTATGGGCCAGTTGAGTAACCTCATAATAAAACATAACAAAATAAAACTGTGAGACAGTTGACATCTCAATATGATTTGATTTAATCCTGTCTAGTGAAAGAACATTTTATGGGCTTTATCATGCGAGTGTTAAAGTAGAGGTTTATTAAAGGGAGCATAGAGTAGTATAGTGACCTGATAGATTTAGTCAGAAGACATGAATTCACTTTATGGCTTTCTTCCTTCTCCTTTTGGTAAAACTAGGCAAATATCAACCTCATTCAGCCACTGATTCTTCATCTTGAAGATGGTGGAAACAATATCTACTCACCTATCACCAAAAAAAATTTTAGGCTAAAATCTAAAAAAAAACCTGTAAAGTGACATAAAATACTAGTTAATCTTCAAAAGTAATAATTTTCTTTTTTGCAAAAGATTTATAAGAGTAAGATATTCTTAAAGACCACACTGAAATAAGGATGGATCTTAGGATACTTGCTGACTTCTCTATGGCTCTTGCAGGATTTATCAGAGTTCTGAAAGATGTTTGTGCATATGTGGCTTTAGTTTCAGTTCTTCATTTGACCTGTTCATTATTTTTTGTGTCACTTTTTGAGGGCCAGATTTCCCAAGCATTTTACCATTTATCTTTTATGCATCTATGCAAGAGACTTATGTGTGCTATTTTTGAATGTTTTTAAAGTAACTATTTGGAATAGTTTTATTCTTTCTATTGATTTTTTTTTTTTTGGCTCAGTTAATAGGTTTAGTGAGTCTAAAATTGAATATCCTGTTTGTATAGCTGAAGCAGGTAATGGGTAATTATTATTACCTTGAGGCTGGCAATATTCACTTGAGAGTAAAAATTACATTGATTCTCTGGTTTGAGTAAAAATACCCTCTACAGAAAATGTTTATAACACTTTCTTCTAGTCTTTTTTTTAACTCTTTATAACTGTCGTATCTCAGTTCCACAAAAAAATGAGTTTATAGTTGTATTGAAGACAATTATCTCCAAATAGTCTTTGTTTAGTTATTTAAATAATTTCTATAATTGAGAAGATGTGGATTGGTTTTAGCTAATAACATAGTTTTCTAAATACTTTAATGAAATAAATCTCTCCATGCAGTTCAGGTCTAACTAGATTATTTAATGAAATACCTTGAGAAAATTGATTCAGCAGTCCTGGGTTACCAGCTGTGTAACCTTGGGGAAGTTAGCTAATCTCTCTGATCCTCAGTTTTCTCTTCCATGAAATAGTGAGATAAATAATAATACCCAGTCTAGCTACATAGATTTGTGGTTGAGATCAAATGATGCTTATACATTGTACAAGGATGTACTGTAAAGTGTTAAATATTACATACACATTTAAAAATATTAGCAGATATCTTTAGCACACTAAAACATCATTTAAATACATTTCAATGTGGAAGGCTCTTTCCTTCTTGAAATGCCTTTGTTGAAAGAAAGGCTACCAATTTCTGACTATCTTTTTTGTTTCCCTCTATTGTATCCTCTTCCTCTGTATCTCTTCAGTGTAACTATTAGTATCCTTTGGTGTTTGATCTGCCCTCTTCACTCCTTATAGCCCACTGGTTGGAATTTTTCTGTCATTCACTAATCCATCTGGCATGACAGTCTCCGGAATCGTATTCCTCATTGTGGAAAATTGTAATGGCATTCATCCAACCATTCATGCCAGAAATATTTCTTCTTTAACTTCTATATTCAGTAGATTACCAAGATTTGTTAAATTCACCACTCAGTTATTTCCCAGATCTCTCTATAGATGCTGTCCTTGTTCAAGTCTCTCTCAACTTGGATGGTTGGAAGAGCCACTTGATTTTTGTCTTCAGTCTCACTTCAACCCAAATGAATCCTCCACCATTCTGTTTAAGTGAGCTTTCTCAAATACTTTTGGACTTTGCTTTCACATGGTTTGTAATTCCGTATGCTTTTTGATGGGTTCCTGTAGAGGACAAAGTACAAACTCCATATTATGGCAAACATTTTTCATACTGTGTTCCCATAGGCACCTCACTCCAGGTAAACAGACCTGGTGGGATTTCCCAAAATAGAGTATGAATTCCAAAACTCTGTACCTTTGTACATGTTCTTTTCTTGAAATGACCCTTCTCCTTTTCACCCCTCATTGCCTGGGAAAATGCTCACCTCAAACATAACTTTCTCTCTTGAGTTTTACCTGTGTCAAGACACTACATGCCTTTGTGATTTTATGAAATCCTTCGCACTTCAGGACTACAGCCTTTAAGAAGATTCCATTAGAATTATTTTTCTCACATTTGTATTCCTCAGTAGGCTGAGCTTATTCTTTTCTGGTCTTTTTTTCTCCTAAAAAATGTTTGTTAAAGTTTACTGATAGAATGAATGAGGGGTAATGCAGTTTCGTTTTTCATTTCTTATCACTTCCAAAATAAAAAGGCTAGGAGAAGGCAAGGAAACTCAGGAAACAGGAAGAAGGCAAGGAGCTGGTGCTAAGCTGCCATCAGCCTTGACAGAAAGAAACCTCTTTCCCTGTTCGTTATGTGCTTCAGAAGAGATTGGTTTTGATTCATGTTGTTTGTAACAACTTAGGGCCTGTCCTCTGTTCCTCTATTTTGTCTTTAAAGCATATTTGTAGACACCATTATGTAATGAATAATATATCACAATAAGTTTTTCTGAGGCTTCAGATTAGTAAATGGTTTTCTTTTCATGGAAGCGTTCAAAACTAGTGATTCTAACAAACAGTATTTCTCATTTTTGAACAATAGATTTTCTTTCTCTCTCTAATCTAAAGATCTCGTAGGTACATTCAGTTATTACAAACATCAGATAAAAACATATTCTGAAAGAAATATACATAATACTTTTTACTTATGCTAGGTTATTTGCCTGTGGCATTATATCTATTTTTTAAGACCAAAACCAAATGTCTGAGTAATACGTTAATAAGATTTAAAAGCAGCACATTGTTATCAGAGAACCCTGAAGTACAATGGCATGATCATATTCCTGAAGCCCATGATCCATCATGACAGGGAGCTCATGTATCATATTGTCATGGCAACAGGATGTCTTCTAAGGTTTAAATTTGTTTGTGTTGCAGATCCATAACTTTAAAAGCTTATCCAAAGCTTTTAAAGAGCAACTTGTATTGCTTTCATGGTTCATGCTGTATGCTAAAAATTCATGGCTATTTTGCAAATGGTAATTTGAGTGTTCTTTACTTTTGTTCTTTTTGTCTCTAAAGTGCGCAGTTATCAGACTAAAATGGTTATGCCTGAGTGTTTTGTTTTGTCACTTGTGCGGCTTCAAGACAGAACTGTTGGGGGTAAAGATTTGCTTCCCTATATTTGCTATGCAGAGACTCTGGATTTAGGCTTTTGGATGTAAAGATGTATATTCTTTCACTGAGGCTATAATGATGAAAAGCAAACAGTATTTTAACCTCCTGAATATTCCAAACTTAATGAGCTTACTGTGTTGTTCGGAAAAGCCAAAACATTGCAGCACCCTCCGTGCTTTCTGCATGGCAAAGACAATTCTCTTGCCCAGGGAGTCTCTGTAAACACTGAGGAAAAACAATGATCAATGGTCCTCCTGATCATTTCTTTAGTAGAATGTCCTTGACACCCTTCGCATTGTAGCACAAGGCTGACAGTTATGTTCTCATTTGGAAGCAGCGAGCAGAGAATCAGGGGAGTAGGAATCACAAAGGGTGAGAGGCTGAGAGTGAGGGAGAATGGAGGGAGGGGAGAGAGACAGCGAGAGAGACAGAGGCAGAGAGCCCTTTGTTGTTGCCTTCTTTGCAACTGTTAACCCCTTAGAGCTAGAGATGGAAATTTCCCACATCAACAAGCGCTGTATTATCCCCTCCAGTGAAGCAAATTGTTTTTGTAAGTTAGTTTTGTCTTTAAAGAGGCATACAGATGAAGGTTATGAAGTGAACGTGAAATAGAAAAGGCCCTCTGTGATGGTGTTAGTACTGAATCAAGAGGAAAGGCATCTGCAGATTAAAAAAATTACTAAACTGGGAACTAAACTCGACTGAATTTTTTTTTTTTTTCTATTGCCAATTATTTGTCTCGGGGTATTCCTATATGGGTGATGAAAAAGACAAGATGCAAGATATTCCATAGGTTTTTCAAGTGGATCTCAGGAGTTTTTGTCTTGTTCCTATTTTTGTTGTTTGATATTTTGTTTGTTTTTTTTTTTTTTTGGCTTCTTTCTGGATGTAATAAAGATTACAAGAGTTAAAATCTTGGAATTTTTATGCCTGCGTATCTACTATCAGTTTGGCAAGAAATATGGCAAGTGAAATATGACTTTGTAACGTTCATAAAGTCAGTTCCATTATTTATAATTTGATTTTACAAAACTCAATTTGTGGGTCTAATTGTAATTAGTATTCATATCTCCTTCTGAAGCCCTTAGCCATAAGCTTTAGGAAAGAAAATCAGGAATATTGTGTTAGATAAGAATAAAGAAGCAACCCTTTGTTTGGTCAGCAAAAATTAATCCTTCACGTCTGTTGTTGGGAAAATGACTAAGCTTCTAACATCCCTGGTGATGATACAGTATGCCTATTGCAGAAAGATAGACAGTAACATTTTAATATCACATCAAGCCAGACATTCAAGGGCATGGTTTACTCCAGGTTCTGGGTGTATACTGTACATTTTTCTTTTTGTTTGCTCAAGTCTGGGACTATTTATGACTATTAGAGACACTCAGTAGATCTTTGGTGGCTTGAAAGAGTGGAGACTTGCTGTAAACTTCAACTTTTCCTAAGAAAATTGCTTTTGGTAATGGAAAAGTTTTTAAAGAAATATTTTTCTGTTGGGAATAAGTATCTGTTGGTAATACCTTAATAATATTAAGTATGCATCCTTAGAATACTTTTCACAGAGCCAGGATTTTATTTGAGTTGTGTTGGAGAAAAGGTCCATCTGTGTAAAGTACAGCTGGACACCTCTCTATTCCATTCCCCTACCCCAGCCCCCTGACCACGCTAAGAGAAGACCAAGCTCAAACTCATCTGAAGGAGAGAGAATCATCACCAGGAACAGAGACTGTTTCACTTCTTCAGTGACTATTTGTGAGGAATATTCAGTCAAAGTGTAGTTGGTTGAAATGTGATGTGCCCCCCTCTTGTCCCCAAAAAGAGACACATCCATGTTAAATCCTTGGAACCAATTAATGTTACCTTATTGGAAAAATGATTTTTGCAGATGTGATTAAGAATCTTGAGATGAGATCATCCTAGATTATTGTGTGAACCCTAAATCCAATGACAAGTGTCTATATACGAGAAAGACAGAGGGAGTTTTGAGACAAACAGCAGGAAAGAAGATGATGTGACCATGTAGGGGTGATTGGAGTGATGCAACCACAAGTCTAGGAATTCCAACTGCTACCAGAAGTTGGAAGAAGCAAAGAATAGAATCTCCCCTAGAGCCTCTGGAGGGAGGCTGACCCTGCTGATCCCTTGATTTTAGGCTTCTGACTTCCATAACTGGAAAAGCATAAGTTTCTGTCTCGTTTGATGATGACAAGTTTGTGGTAATTTGTTATAGCAGCCACAGGAAACTAATGCACAGAGGATCACCAGATCTGACTCATATGTGATGGTTGCTGCTTTGCCAGCATCCCTTCTCCCACGCCCGCCCCCATATCAGCCTGTGCAGAATCCTAGGAGGGAAGAAACTAGTTAGAAATTGAGGAAGCCATCATTTTGGCTTTGGCTTTGAGTTATGCCTGCTTCCTTCTGCAAACATTCTCCTTGGCTGTTATGCATCATCCTGCTCCAAATCCACCAACTTTAGCATCATTGGCTTTTGCTTCTAATTTACATCCTCCCTCTGCCTTCCCTTCTTTAACCTCAGTATGCCAGGTGTTATGTCAATAAAATGTAGTTTCTTCTCAATAGAATATTGTTTGTGTCTCTTAAAACCTCTAAGGTTTTCTCTTTTTTTTGAAACACAGCTTTTGCAACTTCTGGACTTTCCTCCAAAAAATTCTAGGTTTAACTAAGAATTGATCATAGAGGAATGTCAACCAAATGGAATATATAGAAAAGGGCTGGCTGCCAAATGCAGTCTCTTCTTTTGCTTCTGATTTTAGTGATCCATGTGGGGTTTTTTCCCCCTTGTAATTATCAATATCCTTTATCCTTTATGGCTAGCACTCGCCATCCTCCTAAAAATCATAGCAGTCTGAACGAACAGTAACTAGTGAGTTTGTTTCTTTTTAGCAATTTTAGGTCAAAAGCTGTTGAACAATTCTGGTCATAGAAAAATAGGAGATCTTGGCTTGTCTTAATAGCAACAAATATAATTTCTGAAGCATTACATGAAATGATTGACTTAGAAGAGATGGATTGTTTACTCATGTTTGCTTTCACATCTAGGAGACAGAGATATTACTCTAATGGCAATGGTTTAAAGGATGGACAAGGCTATAAACTCTCATGGCTTCATCCTTTGCCACCATCTAATATGTAGAAATGTAATGGCAGGGATTAGACTTTAATATATGGTAGCTGATAAAATTGATTTTTTCTGAAACATATTTTGATTATGTGTATAGAGCATAGAGCTTAATGGCTAACAATGGACAAAAGTTTGATGAAAAATTTGATGCTTTCTTTGGTAGCACCAGGTAAAAATCCCATTTAGCAATGATGTGGTTGGTCATTGTGGAACTGCTCTCTTACATAATAGTTGGAAATTGTTTTAAAAATCCAGCACTATTCTAAGTTTAAACAGGAATCTGCATAATAATTAAGCTTGTGATCTTTTGAATTAGATAAATAGGATTAAAACTTTGGCTCTGAAACATATTCCTAGACTTGTGTGTCATCCGACTTAATTATTTGTTCCTCATTTTCCACATTATCATTGGGATGGTTACAATACCTATCTGAAAGAGTTACAAAAATTAAAGGAGGCCATGTAGAGCAAACACTTTGAACAATGGGTGTCATGTAGTAAGTGCTCAGAAAATGTGTATTATTGCTTCTTTGTATCAAACCTTGGAAATTCTTAACTATATTTTTTAGTATAAACCCAGAGAAGATGAAGAGGAACATGTAAACTGGTGTGAGTTAAGCATCTCCTGCCCTGCTCTCAAGGTCTTGACAATAATTTAGGGAAGCAATAAAATCTGAAAAAGGAATTGATTAAGATGCAAAAGAAGAGAGGATTTTTACATGAAGTGACAACTAATTTAAAATCTAATAAATAAAAATAAGGACTGAATTAAAGTCAACTTAGAAAGCTAATAGCATTAAAGAATGCTTAATCAATGCAGGTCTTGAATTTACAACAGTTGTACTTTACTCCAAGATAAAACAAAAGTATGATGAAGCCAGACAACACTTCTCCATAATTTTTGTTTTTATCTTTGCTTTTATGAAATACTAAGATAATCAGAGATAGGAGAAGGAAGAGAGGAAAGAGAAAGCAATCAGCAGTATTTCAGGGCTTGGCAATGGGGAACGTTAGGGATTTAGTCCTTCTAAAACTAATAGAAGGCAAGTTGCATTACTCTCACTTTATAAGTGAAGGTGTAGGGGAGGAAAATTTTTCCTCTACCCTTTTGGGTTCTTTTGGCTGGTCTAATGCAATTGACATAAAACAGATTAACAGGAGAAAAACAAATTTAGTGTTATATATATGGGAACCCCACATACATGAGTCTCCCAGACAGTCAGGCAACTGAGGCTTATATGCCATCCTGAGCTAAGGAGAAGGGGTTAAGGGTCAGGGCTTCATAGGAAAGGAAGGCAATTCACAGGAAGATGGGAAGAGCAAGTGTTTGGTAAACAAGCCTTTGCCATGCTATGTAGAGATAATGGCACACAGAGAGGACTTTGAACAAATGGACCCTGCCTGCTCACCGCCCATCCCCCACCCCCTTACCACATCTAGCCCACACTCTTTGTAGTTATCTCTGGTGATAGTTCTCTTCCTGGACCAGACCCCGCCCCCGCCCCCGCCCCCCCCCCGCCCCCCCCCCCCCCCCCCCCCCCCCCCCCCCCCCCCCGTCTAAATTCTTTAGCAGTTAAGGGGGAGGTGAAAAGCCCTTCTTGAGTCTGCTTGCTGGGCCTTGATTATCTTCAGCTCAAAATAATCCACATGCCAAAGTGGCACAATCTGGGGCAGCCTGCCCTGGACTCCATCAAAGTAACTGAGGCTCAGAGAGGTTAAATAACCTGTCCAATATCTTCAGGTTCTAAGTGGTTAAAAAAAGTGCTGTCCACCTGACCGGAGTTTAAGGTTGAGTTGATAATAATCAATGAAAAGGAAATCTGGGGAAGAATTTCACCTGGTAGAATTGGGCTTTCTCTCTTTCTTAATGCTCTGAATTGAGTTATCTTAATGTATTGATTTATTAGTGTTCTGAATGGTGTCATGGGGGGAGAAAACAAACAGAATATATGAGAAAACAGTTCTCTGTTTTCTCTCTTGGATTCAAATTCCTAGGGAAACAATTCAAAGTGGATGGGACATTACCTCACCAAGGCTCATCTCTGACGTCAGTTCAGATATCCTGTTACTTTGGATAATTTAGGCAAGTAAGCCAACAGGTCTAGTTTTCACATAAAGTAAGAAATTCCAGGCTTTCAAAATCTGAGCTCTGAGCAAACCATATTTTGGAAGCAGTAAAACATGTAGTCATTAAAAATATACTTAAGAGTGAGAAAATAATTTAAAACTCAGTTCTTGGTGTATACCCTAAAGCCATGGGGTCCTTAAACTGTGGTTCTCATGCCAGCAGCATCAGAATCTCTTGGAAGCTAGTTAGCAATGCATATTTTTGGACCCATCTGTAGAATCAAAATCTCTGGGGTGGGGCTCAGCAATGAGGCTTAACAAGCCGTAGGTAATTCTGATGCACATTAAAGTTTGAAAACCACTGCCCTAGATCTGCAAATGATTAAATAAAGGAAAGGAGAAGGAGGGAGATCTATGAATGAGATTGCAGGGGTTTCTCTTTCTAAGGAACAGAGTGGAACAGTGATAGAAAAACAAAGGGAAAGGTCACCTTAAAAAAAAAGTCTTTAGGAAATGATATGACTTAGACACGCTATCAGGGCTCCAAAGGTGGGCATTTGTCTTCTTGTACCTCACTGCGGAGGAATGCAGAGGCAAAAGGACAGAAATCAAAACACAAAGAAAAAGTCAAAAGAGGCCTTGTGCCCACATTCTGCTTCCTAATACAACCAAGAGCAGAAACCTCAGGAGTTTCTGAGCATTGGGATGATGGTAGAGATGAGCATAGATTGCTCCTGTCTCCAGACCTTGCTGAGGGGTCTCGGAGTCAGTACTGCAGGTGACTGAGCTGGGGTGTTTCTGTCTGGATTATGTTCCTGAGGTCTGCCCTCCAGCCTTAGGATGAATGTGTAGGATGTTGGAGGAGCAATGTGAGCATTGTTTCAGTTTGATGGTCTTTAGTGGTCCCTCTGCCCAATGTGGCTGTGCACCTGAGCCTCATTTCTCATTGCTTTGTGAAATAGTGTTCAAAGCCACCTTGTTTCCACCAGTCAGCACCTATCAGAGCACTTTGAGGTAAATGCCAACCAGTTGTGGTATCTGGGAAGAATGTAGTGTTGATGCTGGAGCTCCTGGCATGATATTGCAGAAATTATAGAATAGAATCATGCAAGTAGCCATAGTTCTTGAGATCTAATCCAGACTCCTTGCTTTTCAGTAAAGGAAATATAACCATGGAGAAATTAAGTGACCAATACAAGGTCACACATTAGTGGAGCAAAGACAACTCCATGTTTCTGGTTTTAATTTACTCAACAAATGCTGATTAAGCATCTATTAAGTGCTAGGCAGTAGGTGAACAATGATAAGACAGTCCTTGCTCTCAAAACTCTTGCCACCTAGTGGACAAGCTAGGTAAGAAAACAAGCGATTATGTGGAATTTAATAATTTTAATGATGAAGATAAGGCTATGGCACTCTATGATCATGCAAGTGGGGCACCTAAGTCAAATCTGGAGGGTGTAAATGACTGCTGTGAACCAATGACAGCTCTGTGCTGTCCGTCCCTTTCCTTTTTGAATGGGATTATCTTTGGCTGTCATCCTATGCTTGCTTCACCACTGTATGTTGGGTGTGTGGGGAACAGATAAGCAAAGAAGCCTTGTTGGTTCATAGGTCTGTAGTTTGAGAAGACTGTCCCCCCGGAATTGCACTTGAGGCTGTCTTAAATGAGAGATCAGGGGCTTCGAATCAATCCCATAATGGGATGAGCCTGTGGAGCTCTTGGGAGGAGGATGAATATATGGCAGTGGCTAGAGGGCAGACTGTGGTCAGTACATTTCAAAATGGTCATCACCAAGTCCCTCCCTAGCTATATGTACATGCTGATCTTCACAGCACGATGTGATATCTCATTCTCCTCTTGTTAAATCTGGACTATCCCGTTAAATCAGATCAGTAAAACACAGCAGAAGTAACCTTTGGGGACTTCCAAAGTTAATTCATAGGAAAGCTCATCGTTTCCACCTGGGACTCTGGGAGCATTGTGCTTGACGTGCTCCCTCTTGGAACCCAGCAGCCATGCTGCAGAAACCCAAGCCATATGGAATGGCCACAGCTGACAGCCCTAGCTGAGCTCCTTGCCCACAGCCAGAATCAGCTGCCAACCGTGTGTGTAAATCATGCTGGACATCAGCCTAGGGAAGTCTTCAGATAACTGCAGTTCTAGGCCAACATCTGTCTGCAGCTGCACGAGACCCCAAGTGAGAACTGCCCAGCTGTGCCCAGTCAACCTACAGAACCAGGGGAGGTCACAGTGACTCACTTAGAGCCCTCGAGTTCTGGGATGCTTTGCTATATGGCAACGGACATCTGAAATACCATCTTACACGTAAGGAAGTTCAGGCCTAAAGACCTAAAGTAACTCGTTAGAAGCAACAGAGTAAGTCACAGAGCCTGAACTTTAAGATTAGAGTCAGATTATTTAATTCCTCTGCATTCCCTCTTACCCATTATATTTTATTTCTTCCTACTGTTAACAGCTCAGACCCTCACTATATGAGGTTGATTGAGCCTCATTATCTGTGAAATGAGACTAGTAAGTACACTTAGCTCATAATTTTTTTATGCCTGTATGTGTGAGATTAGATGACTTGTCACAGGTTATATAACTTGCAAAAAGTTACAACTAGAATTTGAACATAGGATGTTTCTTATTCCTAAATTTGAGTTCTCAACTATTACACAATACTGCTTCCTAAAATTAGTAGAATGAAGGCCTAGTGTGCCTTCACTCTTTCAAGAACGTTTTCATAAACTTCAGCATCTAACTGTGGTAAAATTCAGAGGAATCAAAGTTCTTATAGTAGCGGTTGGGAAGTGCTTAAACCGTCCATGAAGAGAGGCCAAGATTGGGAATCCCCTTACTGCCTTTAAAAAAAAAAGGGTTTATTGAGATATAATTAACATCCAGTGAAATTCACCCTTTGAAGTGTATAATTCAATATTTTTTCAGAGAAGTGTGCAGCCATCACCACTATCTAATTCCAAAACTTTTCTTTACCCATGGAAAAAGAAACCCTGTACGCTTTAGCAGTCATTTCCTGTTAGTCCCTACCCCTTAATCTCTTTTTTAAAAGATTTTTTATTTTACATCTTTATTGGAGTATAACTGCTTTACAATGGTGTGTTAATTTCTGCATTATAACAAAGTAAATCAGTTATACATATACATTTGTTCCCATATCTCTTCCCTCTTGCGTCTCCCTCCCTCCTACCCTCCCTATCCTACAAAGCACCGAGCTGATATCCCTGTGCTATGCGGCTGCTTCCCACTAGCTATCTACCTTACGTTTGGTAGTGTATATATGTCCATGCCTCTCTCTCACTTTCTCACAGCTTACCCTTCCCCCTCGCCATATCCTCAAGTCCATTCTATAGTAGGTCTGTGTCTTTATTCCTTTCTTACCCCTAGGTTCTTCATGACATTTTTTTTTTAATTCCATATATATGTGTTAGCATACGGTATTCGTTTTTCTCTTTCTGACTTACTTCACTCTGTATGACAGACTCTACGTCTATCCACCTCATTAAAAATAGCTTAATTTCGTTTCTTTTTATGGCTGAGTAATATTCCATTGTGTATATGTGCCACATCTTCTTTATCCATTCATCTGTTGATGGACACTTAGGTTGTTTCCATCTCCAGGCTATTGTAAATAGAGCTGCAATGAACATTTTGGTACATGACTCTTTTTGAGTTATGGTTTTCTCAGGGTATATGCCCAGTAGTGGGATTGCTGGGTCATATGGTAGTTCTATTTGTAGCTTTTTAAGGAACCCCTATACTGTTCTCTACAGTGGCTGATCAATTTACATTCCCACCAACAGCGCAAGAGGGTTCCCTTTTCTCCACACCCTCTCCAGCATTTATTGTTTCTAGATTTTTTGATGATGGCCATTCTGACTGGTGTGAGATGATATCTCATTGTAGTTTTGATTTGCATTTCTCTAATGATTAATGATGTTGAGCATTCTTTCATGTGTTTGTTGGCAGTCTGTATATCTTCTTTGGAGAAACATCTATTTAGGTCTTCTGCTCATTTTTGGATTGGGTTGGTTTTTTTTTGTTATTGAGCTGCATGAGCTGCTTATAAATTTTGGAGATTAATCCTTTGTCAATTGCTTCATTTACAAATATTTCCTCCCATTCTGAGGGCTGTCTTTTGGTCTTGTTTATGGTTCACTTTGCTGTGCAAAAGTTTTGAAGTTTCATTAGGTCCCATTTGTTTATTTTTGCTTTTATTTCCATTTCTCTAGGAGGTGGGTCAAAAAGGATCTTGTGATTTATGTCATAGAGTGCTCTGCCTATGTTTTCCTCTAAGAGTTTGATAGTTTCTGGCCTTACATTTAGGTCTTTAATCTATTTTGAGCTTATTGTTGTGTATGGTGTTAGGGAGTGATCTAATCTCATACTTTTGCATGTACCTGTCCAGTCTTCCCAGCACCACTTATTGAAGAGGCTGTCCTTTCTCCACTGTACATTGCTGCCTCCTTTTTCAAAGATAAGGTGACCATATGTGCGTGGGTTTATCTCTGGGCTTTCTATCCTGTCCCATTGATCTATATTTCTATTTTTGTGCCAGTACCACACTGTCTTGATTACGGTAGCTTTGTAGTATAGTCTGAAGTCAGGGAGCCTGATACCTCCAGCTCCGTTTTTCATTCTAAAGATTGCTTTGGCTATTCGGAGTCTTTTGTGTTTCCATACAAATTGTGAATTTTTTTGTTCTAGTTCTGTGAAAAATACCAGTGGTAGTTTGATAGGGATTGCATTGAACCTGTAGATTGCTTTGGGTAGTAGAGTCATTTTCACAGTGTTGATTCTTCCAATCCAAGAACATGGTATATCTCTCCATCTATTTGTATCATCTTTAATTTCTTTCATCAGTGTCTTATAATTTTCTGCATACAGGTCTTTCGTATCCTTAGGTAGGTTTATTCCTAGATATTTTATTCTTTTTGTTGCAACGGTAAATGGGAGTGTTTTCTTGATTTCACTTTCAGATTTTTCATCATTAGTATATAGGAATGCCAGAGATTTCTGTGCATTAATTTTGTATCCTGCTACTTTACCAAATTCCTTGATTAGCTCTAGTAGTTTTCTGGTAGCATCTTTAGGATTCTCTATGTATAGTATCATGTCATCTGCAAACAGTGAGAGCTTTACTTCTTCTTTTCCGATTTGGATTCCTTTTATTTCCTTTTCTTCTCTGATTGCTGTGTCTAAAACTTCCAAAACTATGTTGAATAAGAGTGGTGAGAGTGGGCAACCTTGTCTTGTTCCTGATCTTAGTGGAAATGCTTTCAGTTTTTTACCATTGAGGAAGATGTTGGCTGTGGGTTTGTCATACATGGCCTTTATTATGTTGAGGAAAGTTCCCTCTATGCCTACTTTCTCCAGGGTTTTTATCATAAATGGGTGTTGCATTTTGTTGAAAGCTTTCTCTGCATCTATTGAGATGATCATATGGTTTTTCTCCTTCAATTTGTTAATATGGTGTATCACATTGATTTGCGTATATTAAAGAATCCTTGCATTCCTGGAATAAACCCCACTTGATCCTGGCGTATGATCCTTTTAATGTGCTGTTGGATTCTGTTTGCTAGTATTTTGTTGAGGATTTTTGCATCTATGTTCATCAGTGATATTGGCCTGTAGTTTTCTTTCTTTGCGACATCCTTGTCTGGTTTTGATATCAAGGTGATGGTGGCCTCCTGGAATGAGTTTGGGAGTGTTCCTCCCTCTGCTATATTTTGGAAGAGTTTGAGAAGTATAGGTGTTAGCTCTTCTCTAAATGTTTGATAGAATTCGCCTGTGAAGCCATCTGGTCCTGGGCTTTTGTTTGTTGGAAGATTTTTAATCACGGTTTCAATTTCAGTGCTTGTGATTGGTCTGTTCATATTTCCTATTTCTTCCTGATTCAGATTTGGCAGGTTGTACATTTCTAAGAATTTGTCCATTTCTTCCAGGTTGTCCATTTTATTGGCATAGAGTTGCTTGTAGTAATCTCTCATGATCTTTTGTATTTCTGCAGTGTCAGTCGTTACTTCTCCTTTTTCATTTCTAATTTTATTTGAGACTTCTCCCTTATTTTCTTGATGCATCTGGCTAATGGTTTATCAATTTTGTTTATCTTCTCAAAGAACCAGTTTTTAGTTTTATTGATCTTTGCTATCGTTTCCTTCATTTCTTTTTCATTTATTTCTGATCTGATTTTTACGATTTCTTTCCTTCTGCTAACTTTGGGGTTTTTTTAATTCTTCTTTCTCTAATTGCTTTAGGTGCAAGGTTAGGTTGTGTATTCAAGATGTGTCCTGTTTCTTAAGGTAGGATTGTATTGCTATAAACTTCCCTCTTAGAACTGCTCTTGCTGCATCCCATAGATGTTGGGTCGTCTTGTCTCTATTGTCATTAGTTTCTAGGTATTTTTTAATTTCCTCTTTGATTTCTTCAGTGATCACTTCGTTATTAAGTAGTGTATTGTTTAGCCTCCATGTGTTTGTAGTTTTTACAGATCTTTTCCTGTAATTGATATCTAGGCACTTAGTGTTGTGGTCCGAAAAGATACTTGATACAATTTCAATTTTCTTAAATTTACCAAGGCTTGATTTTGACCCAAAATATGATGTATCCTGGAGAATGTTCCATGAGCACTTGAGAAAAATGTGTATTCTGTTGTTTTTGGATGCAATGTCCTATAAATATCAATTAAGTCCATTTTGTTTAATGTATCATTTAAAGCTTGTGTTTCCTTATTTCTTTTCATTTTGGATGATCTGTCCATTGGAGAAAGTGGGGTGTTAAAGTCCCCTACTATGAATGTGTTACTGTCAATTTCCCCTTTTATGGCTGTTAACATTTGCCTTGTGTATTGAGGTGCTCTTACATTGGGTGCATAAATATTTACAATTGTTATATCTTCTTGGATCGACCCCTTGATCATTATGTAGTGTCCTTCTTTGTCTCTTCTAATATTCTTTATTTTAAAGTGTATATTGTCTGATATGAGCATTGCTACTCCAGGTTTCTTTTGGTTTCCATTTGCATGAAATATCTTTTTCCATCCCCTTACTTTCAGTCTGTATGTGTCTCTAGGTCTGAAGTGGGTCTCTTGTAGACAGCAAATATATGGGTCTTGTTTTTGTATCCATTCAGCTAATCTGTGTCTTTTGGTGGGAGCATTTAGTCCATTTACATTTAAGGTAATTATCGATATGTATGTTCCTATTCCCATTTTCTTAAATGTTTTGGGTTCGTTATTTTAGGTCTTTTCCTTCTCTTGTGTTTCTTGCCTAGAGAAGTTGCTTTAGCAGTTGTTGTAAAACTGGTTTGGTGGTGCTGAACTCTCTCAGCTTTTGCTTGTCTGTAAAGGTTTTAATTTCTCCATCAAATCTGAATGAGATCCTTGCTGGTTAGAGAAATCTTTGTTGTAGGTATGTCTCCTTCATCACTTTAACTATGTCCTGCCACTCCCTTCTGCTTGCAGAGATTCTGTTGAAAGATCAGCTTTAACCTTATGGGGATTCCCTTGTGTGTTATTTGTTTTTCCCTTGCTGCCTTTAATATATTTTCTTTGTATTTAATTTTTGACAGTTTGATTAATATGTGTCTTGGCGTATTTCTCCTTGGATTTATCCTGTATGGGACTCTCTGTGCTTCGTGGACTTGATTAACTATTTCCTTTCCCATATTAGGGTAGTTTTCAACTATAATCTCTTCAAATCTTTTCTCAGTACGTTTCTTTTTCTCTTCTTCTTCTGGGACCCCGATAATTCGAATGTTGTTGCATTCATTGTTGTCACAGAGGTCTCTGAGACTGTCCTCAATTGTTTTCATTCTTTTATCTTTATTCTGCTCTGCAGTAGTGTTTTCCACTCTTTTATATTCCAGGTCATTATCCGTTCTTCTGCCTCAGTTATTCTGCTATTGATCCCATCTAGAGTATTTTTAATTTCATTTGTTGTGTTGTTCATCATTGCTTGTTTCATCTTTAGTTCTTCTAGGTCCTTGTTAAATGTTTCTTGCATTTTGTGTATTCTATTTCCAAGATTTTGGATCATCTTTACTATCATTATTCTGAGTTCTTTTTCAGGTAGACTGCCTATTTCCTCTTCATTTGTTAGGTCTGGTGGGTTTTTATCTTGCTCCGTCATCTGCTGTGTGTTTTTCTGTCTTCTCATTTTGCTTATCTTACTGTGTTTGGGGTCTCCTTTTTGCAAGCTGCAGGTCTGTAGTTCCCATTGTTTTTGGTATCTGTCCCCAGTGGCTAAGGTTGGTTCAGTGGGCTGTGTAGGCTTCCTGGTGGAGGGGACTAGTGCCTGTGTTCTGGTGGATGAGGCTGGATCTTGTCTTTCTGGTGGGCAGGTCCATGTCTGGTGGTGTGTTTTGGGGATCTGTGGCCTTATTATGATTTCAGGCAGCCTCTGCTAATGGGTGGGGTTGTGTTCCTATCTTGCTAGTTGTTTGGCATAGGATGTCCAGCAGTGTAGCTTGCTGGTCGTTGAGTGAATCTGGGAGCTGGTGTTGAGATGGAGATCTCTGGGAGATTTTTGCCGTTTGATATTATGTGGAGCTGGGAGGTCGCTTGTGGACCAGTGTCCTGAAGTTGGCTCTACCACCTCAGAGGCACAGCACTGACTCCTGGCTGGAGCACCAAGATCCTTTCATCCACACAGCTCAGAATAAAAGGGAGAAAAGTAGAAAGAAAGAATTAGTAGAAGTAGAAAGAAAGAAAGGAGGGAGGGAGGGAGGGAGGGATGGAGGAAGGAAGGAAGGAAAGAAGGAGGGAAGGAAGGGAAAAAAGAAAGAAAGAAGATAAATTAAAATGAAATAACGTAAGATAAAATATAATAAAGTTATTAAAATAAAAAATAATTATTAAGAAATAAAAATTAAAACAAAATGGACGGATAGAACCCTAGTAACAATGGTGGAAGCAAAGCTATACAGACAAAATCTCACACAGAAGCATACACACACACACTCAGAAAAAGACGAAAAGGGGAAAAAATCATAAATCTTGCTCTCAATGTCCACCTCCTCAATTTGGGATGATTCGTTGTCTCTTCAGGTATTCCACAGATGTAGGGTACAAGTTGATTGTGGAGCTTTAATTCGCTGCCTCTGTGGCTGCCGGGAGAGATTTCCTTTTCTCTTCTTTGTTGTCACAGGTCCCAGGGGCTCAGCTTTGGATTTGGCCCCGCCTCTGCGTGTAGGTCGCGGGAGGGCGTCTGTTCTTCGCTCAGACAGGATGGGGTTAAAGGAGCCGCAGATTTGCGAGCTCTGCCTCACTCAGGCTGGGGGGGAGGGAGGGGCGTGGAGTACGGGATGAGCCTGCGGCGTCAGACGCCGGCGTGACGTAGCACCAACCTGAGGCGCGCCGAGCGTTCTTCTGGGCAAGTTGTCCCTGGATCCCGGAACCCTGGCAGTGGCTGGCTGCACAGGCTCCCCGGAAGGGGGTTGTGGATAGTGACCTGTGCTCGCACACAGGCTTCTTGGTGGCGGCAGCAGCAGCCTTAGCGTCTCATGCCTGTCTCTTGTCCGCGCTTTTCGCCGCGGCTCGCGCCCGTCTCTGGAGCTCCTTTAAGCAGCGCTCTTAATCCCCTCTCCTCGCTCACCAGGAAACAAAGAGGTAAGAAAAAGTCTCTTGCCTCTTCGGCAGGTCCAGACTTTTGCCTGGACTCCCTCCTGGCTAGCCGTGGCGTACTAACCCCCTGTAGGCTGTGTTCACGCCGCCAACCCCAGTCCTCTCCCGGCGCTCCGACCGAAGCCCGAGCCTCAACTCCCAGCCCCGCCCACCCCGGCGGGTGAGCAGATAAGCCTCTCGGGCTGGTGAGTGCCGGTCAGTCAGCACCTATGCTCTGTGCGGGAATGTCTCCCCGCTTTGCCCTCCGCACCCCTGTTACTGTGCTCTCCTCCGCGGCCCCGAAGCTTTCCCCCTCCGCCACCCGCAGTCTTTGCCCACGAAGGGGCTTCCTAGTGTGTGGAAACGTTTCCTGCTTTACAGCTCCCTCCCACTGGTGCTGGTCCCGTCCCTATCCTTTTGTCTCTGTTTATTCTTTTTTCTTTTGCCCTACCCAGGTACGTGGGGGGCGGGGGGGGGGGTTCTTGCCTTTTGGGAGGTCTGAGGTCTTATGCCAGCATTCAGTAGGTGTTCTGTAGGAGTTGTTCCACGTGTAGATTATTTCTGGTGTATTTGTGGGGAGGAAGGTAATCTCCGTGTCTCACTCTTCCGCCATCTTATAAAACATTTTTTAAAAAAGAAAATATTACCTTCTCTATTTCTTCTTCAAAATATTAATAGATGTTTAAGGGCTGTTAGAGTGTAAGTGCCATAAATGCACAGGGAAAATCTGATTTAATTAGAGCTGTGTCCACCAGAGGCAGCACACAGCAGTGATACTCAACGCGTATTTGTTGTATGCACATACGTGTCCTGTAACTGATCTTCCTTACTAGCAGATTTTTGTAATTCCCCAGAATGAAAGCCTATGCTGAAACCCTAGTTAGAAAAGGGGTTCTCTCCTATAGTATGTACAAAAGCCCAAATGACATCCTTACTCTCCTACCCTGCGTGTAACATGCATCAGTAGTTACCCCAGGTCTATAATTTCTTGTTCCTTCGCCAGTAAACCCATGTTGGTGTTGGAAACTACAAAGGAGACAGGGTTTCCTATACTGTAGCTGCACAGATGGTGTTATGGACTAAAGTGTTTTCCTCCCACCTCATATTCTTATGTTATAGTCGTAGCCCCCAATATGACTGTTTCTGGAGATGGGGCTTTTAAAGAGATAGTTAAGGTTAGGTGAGATCATAAGAGTGGGGCCCTAATCCAATATGACTGGTGTCCTTTTACAAAGAAAAGAGACACCAGGGATGCCTATGCACAGAGAAAAGTCCCTGTGAGGACAATGTGTGTGAGCCATAATGGCTTCCCTGTATGGCAGGAAATATCCATGATGCAGCCTTCTCATCCTTTATCCTGAAGACAGAGATTGAAGTAGCCCTTGTGTTTTTCACTGAGAAGGTCATAGGTTTCCCTCTCTGCTGCTCTATTATTGCAGATGACTTAAAGTGGAAATATTGCATTCTAATTATTTAAAATATTTTTCATTAAGAAATAACTATTCAGTGTGAATCCTAGGATAAGTTTCAAATGGTATATAATCCATGCAACCTGAGGAAGTTTCATTTTTAATAATGGCATCAAACATTTTGTAGTACAAAGTGAATTTAAAACTTTAAAAAATAGCCCTAAGATAATTTGAATAAAGTATACCATCTTTACAATAGAAGCTTTACAGAATTTTGAAAGAATAATTTCTCTAATGGTTAAACTTAGTAAAGACTCAGAGTGTACCACCTTATATAGTAAATGCAGAGACAGTAAGAATCTGAAATATATAATAAACAAAGAGGCAAAGAAGGAAACAGAGTCATACCAGTGAGGCAAAGAGATTCAAATGGAATTATGATGAGTAGGTGCTGGGCTATGTTTTTTTAGCTGTCAGTTTTTCAACATTTAGTGCATTATTTTTAGGAAAACACTCAATACAAATTTGAGAATGACAAAAGCCACTATTTACATATAGATCCATAATTCTAGAGACTAACAGGATGAAAAATAATACTTTGTATACTATTCCTAAAGGTTGTCAACTTTCAAAGGTGCAAAACCTGCTAAAGATGTCTTTTCCTAGTTTCCTTGAAGTAAAGTTTTGCTAAAGTTGGAAATAATTGCTATGAAATCCTAGTTCTGGTGAGTCATTCTGGTAGAGTGTGCCGTTTGACAATAATGGAAAGAGACCATTTTAAATCCTATCTTGCAAGGAAATATGAACCCAATTCCCAGCTAAGGATACAGGGTCTGAGAGGTCAACTGATTTGATGAGGGTCACACAATGATAGGAAATAGAGAATTCAATCTTAAAGTCAGGACATTTTCCTACTGTACCTGCCATATGGTCAGAATGTTCTGATGCTAGTTAGGGGGTACTAAATTGTCAAAGGACTCCTGAATGGAAAATATGCAGCAGGTATTGAGATTCTTCCTTAATTCACTAGATTTGAGAACAGATTAAACAGTCATACCAAAACACAGAAGGTATACACTGTAAAAGCTTATTATTGTCACTTGAATAATGACTATGTAAACCACCTGCAAAAAAGCAAATATAAGGAATGTATCTCTGACTATTCTTGTGTACTGAAAGTGTCCCACATCAAAAGGAGCAGTTCTAATCCATTTAAGTAGACACACCTGATGGAGATGTAATAAATCCACATCCATTCTCTCTTCAAGGCTTTCCTACTTTGGGGAAGGAAGGGGGGGAGGGTCTTCAGAGTGGGGACTTCACTTCAGAAGTGAGGTCCCAAACAGTTAAAAAAATTGGTTTTATTTTTTTCAATGTTCCTTGACAGCATGGGCCTCATATTGCCAGAGGGCTGGTTAAAGGGAACTATTGAAGTTTTTAAGGAGTTATAACCAGAAATTTCAGAAATTACAGCTTTACATAAATACCAAAATAGATGATTAAACATTAATTTTGCTATAGTATGTGTTATATAGAGCATGGTTAGTGAAGACAGAGCTATGCTTATTAATGGGAAAGAAGGGATAATTATTGATTTCATTTTTTATTCTGCCCAATGATAAACTCTTGTTCATAATCTAGGAAGTATAATCCAGACTCTCACAGTGTAAGACATGGCAGATATGGTAAATTCTCCACCTGTAGCTAATTGCCCTCTTCTTTACTAACATTTCCCAAATTTGGTGGAGGAGGCAGTGTGCCCAGCTCAAATATTTGCCTCCTGCAATCCCTGTTTAGCTGTGGGTGGCCATCCGAGGCAGTTCTGGGAGATATCTACTGGGTGGGGCTTATGGGAAAATCGCTGTTATCCTGAATAAGAGGTGTAGGTACATTGGTATGTCCCTTTTGTCCTGTTCCATGTGTGTGGCAGCTGTCTTTCGATAATGAGGATGATAGACCAACTCTAAGGATGGCAAGGTAAAGCAAAACAAAAATAAAACAAAAACAGAAGTCTGTCATATGGAGTGACAGTTCCGATCTTAATTTATTCCCTTATTCTCTTCCCAGGCTTATTTTTAAGTGAGAGAAATAAACCCATTCGATCAAAGAAAGTTTTATTACATGGAGTTGAATGCAGTCCCTCAAATGATTCACATGTTGATATTTAACAAAATCACAGTATTGATAATTACCAGTGGCTCTGAATCAACCTCAGTAACATTTTAGACAATAATTCACAGAGCTGTTTCCTATCTTATTTGATGTTTTTATGATAACCTGGTAAAATAAATCAAAATCTACTGTGTTAGTAGGTAATAAAAATGTAGTTACAGAAAAACATAGTGGAATTCAAAAGGAGAAGACATATCAGCAAGTAAGTACTAATAGTAAAGACAGTGATTTACAGTAGCAAATAAATAGCTTAGAGAAACAGTAGAGCTTTTCTTCTGCATCATGAAGTAAATATAAGTTATTATTATGGTTCTGTGGTGAACACCTAACCTACTTACTAAGTACTTACTACTTCTTACTAATCTACTGAATATCACATGGAGGGATTGGAAGATAATCTTTCCATTCTAATCTGCATTAGTCAGACTCTTCCTCAAGGATTACCTCGACCCTCAGGGTTTTTCAGCTGGGCCTGAGAATTAAACTGACATAAAACAGATTAACAGGGGCAAACAGCATACAGATTTACATTAAGGTTTACATGACATGGAAGCCTTCATAAGGACTGAAGACCCAAAGAAATCGTGAAACCTACTAACTTTTATCTTAGGTTGAACAAAGAGAGGGAAAGAAATTGTAGAAAAGTGACTAAAATATGTAGGGAACCTAAAGGAACGTTAAGAATGATTTTAGCAAGGTCTATACAGAATTCTCTCAGTCTCAACTTCTTGTCCTTAATGATACTACTTTCCTTCTGGTAAAGACACTATATTTTTCATGTTGGAATTTCATCTCCTGGAAGGAAGATCAGACTGTTGTTCTTGTATTTGCTATTTTTCAAGTGTTTTTAACTCAAAATTGTCAATATGCCAATGTAGGTTATTTTGGGGTGACATGCTTCAAACTCCTTCACTGTACAGTTTATGTGCGTACTTGATCATTACATTTTAAAGAAATGCTGAGAAACTGAACAGAATCCAAAGGAGAGTGACAGTGACATAATGATTAAAGTGCTGAAAAGTCTTAACAAGAAAAGGTTAAAAGAATTGGCATTTAGCCTGGAGAGGAGTAAGATGGTTACTATGCTCAAATATATGAATTTTTTTTGGTGTGATGCTGTGGTAGACTGAAAAAAGCATTAGGAACTCTTTGAGAGAATTCTTCATTGTCTATTCAATACACATTTCTTGAATGTTACTATGAGTCAGGTCCTGGACTAAGGAAATAAGTCATTGTTTTTAAGAATTTCACAGTACAGGATATTACACTGATATAGGATGAGGATAGTTGAATTTCTTAGGGTAAAGGCTAAGTTGCTTTATCAATGAGATCCTCAAATATGGTCATTCAAATACTATAGAATGCAATTATCCAGTCACAGCTGGTGAGGCTGACCTGCTCCAGGAGGTGTTAGGGAAATGGTCCTTGTACCAGGTCTGTCTGCCCTCAAAGGTAGTACACTTGTCTATGTGGTTGAAGCTGGGTCACCACCCACCCATGGAGGGTGATAACAACCCCAAATGGAGGGCATCAATTTACTTTAGGAAAGTGAGGAGGAGGTTGCCATTAAGCTCACTGGCCTTGTTGTGAATTTAGTCATATGACTATATCTAGTTGCAAGGTGAGCTGGGAAATATTGTCTCTACCTGGGCAGCCATATGAGCAGGCACAATCATATTATTATGGAAGAAGGAGAGAAAGATGTTAGGAAACAACTAGCAGTTTTCCATAGGTAAGAAATATTAGCATATCAGTATTTCCAGTCTTAAAATTACGTGGCAAGCAGCCTACAATGCTGCTGGATAATTAAAATATACTTCACCTAAAGTCTGAAGGGTGAGTTGATCTTGTCTATACTATGTGTAAAAGTGTTGGGGTTATTTTTGGCCATTTCTGACAACTTGGTTTTTAAAGTCTTTTTGGTCTCTGAGGATTTCTACGTGTAGAAGTCTAGAGAATACCTAAAATTTCTTAAATTCTATAAATGAAAGATATGATCAGAGAGTGAATTTGGTCTTGGGTTTCTGTGTTTATCTTCTTGCTATGAGGCTTCTCATCCTATTGGAACCTCTTCCCCTAACGATTGTAGGATATTAGAACCCAGTTATGTTCTATTCAGCTGTTTTTGTAGACAAAGCACTTGGGTCACCATACTCTCCTAACATCTAATAAAGCTCAAGTGTAGAATTTTATTGAAGTCTCTCTGCAATGGATACTCTTTACATTTTTTGTTTGTATTAAAATATTTTTTTTTCAATTTAAGCAAAAGTTTAAATGGGTATTTTCTACAAAATCCTATCTGATCCTGACATCATAGGCAGTACATTGGCAAGGTCTTATATGATTTAATAACGTTGTCAGGCTTAGAATTAATTTAGTTCAATTCTTACAGTTCAAATTCAATAAGCATTGTAACAAACAATTTTATAATACATGGAAAGACTTTTTAAATAATCAGTCCAAAAACCAGACTCTCAAAAACCCTTCTAATGAAATTGCTTTAATTTATCCTCAAGAAGATATTATTTCAAACAGAATAAATCACATCCTGCATAATGCTGTGTTGTATTTTTTGAAGAATGATGTATGTCCCCTATGGCTTCATCTTATAACAATAATTGGAGATAGGAATTCTTTGAAAAAAATTAAAAATACTAGTTATTAGATTAGATAAATTAAATACTTATTATTAGATGTATTAGATTAAATTATTAAATCTCATGTTGACTTTCTAAAACAGTGATTTTTTTTTTTTTTTTTTGCCGTATGTGGGCCTCTCACTGTTGTGGCCTCTCCCGTTGCGGAGCACAGGCTCCGGACGCACAGGCTCAGTGGCCATGGCTCACGGGGCCAGCCGCTCTGCGGCATGTGGGATCTTCCCGGACCGGGGCACGAACCCACGTCCCCTGCATCGGCAGGCGGACTCTCAACCACTGCGCCACCAGGGAAGCCCTAAAACAGTGATTTTTAAAAAACGGTTATATTTGCATAATAGACTTTTGAATGAAATATTACTTTAATCATTTTTTCTAAAAGGTTCCAGTAAACCCAAACAAAATTAGCTTGACTATTTTTTCGTACAGGTTGGCTAACTGACTAGTCATTTGAGTCAAGATGTTTGTATTTATGGTGCATACAGTTAAAGCCTGTGTATATTAAAGTCCCAGTCTCACAAACTCCCATCTAATAATGTCACGGGTTATATAGTCTTAAGATGTTGAGAGTCTATATATTACAAAGTGATTTAGTCAATCAGATTTCTGTGGCTAAAATATGGTCTCCTGAAAATTTAAATTTTCAGAAACTATAGCCTTAGCACTTGCAGGACTATTTTAAATAATCACCGAGGAGAAGAAAACTTAATGTTCTGGGCGTAGCAGAAACTATGTGCACTGAAAAATTCAACCTGCCTTTTATGCACAGTTGAAGTGATTCTTTTCAGATTGTTTGGTTATTTTAAATACAGTCATAACACATTTCTAAATAACTGATTCAGATCTGTCATTACAATATCCAGACTATCTGATTGCTATTCAAGTTTTCTCCATCTTTTTGATTTCTTGACAATTGCCTAGATTACTGCCGATATGATTGGAATAAGATTCTATGTTTTAATGCTGGGATTCACTGCTATGAGTAAATATTATAAGTAACTATTTTCTTACATTTATGATATTGTAGATAATGGAAATATGTTCCAATATAGTGTTGAGATCAACTATAAGGTTGTCTGGAGAGATGTGTGAGGCCTGGCAATCCTGTCCGGCTGCATCTTAGTAAATCTATTTTGGTAAGGATGAGAATAGGAAGGAAGGTTGTATTTGCTTGTTTGCTTTTAACCACGGTTTGCCTGGGATATTTCTTATCTCCTTAGGTCTCTGACACACTTCCAGTTTTCTTCTGAGGCAAACTTTTCAACAAAATTATCTAAGGTAGCTTTTTCTCTCTCTTCTTCTTGACCATCCCCAAAGACCTGGATATGGTTCAAATGATTCTTCCATCTGTTTCTTCTCCTAATGCCGTGACCTCAATCCTTTTCTTTAGAGTTATATCTCCCTTTGCACACTAATTATTGCCTAGACCTGGCTCATGTTTGATTCCCTCCATCTGGCTTGGTGACTGTGCTGTGCTGGATTCTCTCTAGAGGAGGGAGATCACGTGAATTCTGTTCTCACGCTCTATCTGGGTCTCATGCACTCCCAGAATTCCATGTTGCTACAGCCCGGTCTATGTTAATTCTCTTCTAGGAAAAGGCTGGGGCATGTAAAGTTATGGGAAAAAAGTGAAAACAGGAAAAAAAAATCAACCGTAGGGTAGTGGTTAAGCCAATTATGGTGTATTCCTGTATTCTCCCAATTGATAGATGTTTTTTGTTGTTTTTCTTTCTCAGTCCTTTTTTTTTTTCAGTTCTAGTTTTATTGATTTGAGTCCTCTCCCTCTTTTTTTGATGAGTCTGGGTAATGGTTTATCAATTTTGTTTATCTTCTCAAAGAACCAGCTTTTAGTTTTATTGATCTTTGCTATTGTTTTCTTTGTTTCTATTTCATTTATTTCTGCTCTGATAGCTATGATTTCTTTCCTTCTACTAACTTTGGGTTTTGTTGGTTCTTTCTCTAGTTCCTCTAGGTGTAAGGTGAGATTGTTTACTTGAGATTTTTCTTGCTTCTTGAGGTAGGCTGGTATTGCTATAAAGTTCCCTCTTAGAACTGCTTCTGCTGCATGTCATAGGTTTTGTATTGTTGTGTATTCATTGTCATTTGTCTCTAGGTATTTTTTGATTTCCTCTTTGATTTCTTCAGTGATCTCTTGGTTATTTAGTAATGTATTCTTTAGCCTCCATGTGTTTGTGTTTTTTTCCCTGTAATTGATTTCTAATCTCATAGTGTTGTGGTCAGAAAAGATGCTTGATATGATTTCAGTTTTCTTAAATTAACTGAGGTTTGATTTGTGACCCAAGATGTGATCTATCCTGGAGAATGTTCCGTGCGCACTTGAGAAGAAAGTGTAATGTGCTATTTTTGGGTGGAATGTCCTATAAATATCAATTAAATCTATCTGGTCTATTGTGTCATTTAAAGCTTGCGTTTCCTTATTAATTTTCTGTTTGGCTGATCTGTCCATTGGTGTAAGTGAGGTGTTAAAGTCCTCCACTATTATTGTGTTACTGTCAATGTCCTCTTTTAGAGCTGTTAGCAGTTGCCTTATGTATTGAGGTGCTCCTATGTTGGGTGCATATATATTTATAACTGTTATATGTTCTTGGATTGATCCCTTGATCATTATGTAGTGTCCTTCCTTGTCTCTTGTAGTATTCTTTGTTTTAAAGTCTACTTTATCTGATATGAGTATTGCTACTCCAGTTTTCTTTTGATTTCCATTTGCATGGAATATCTTTTTCCATCCCCTCACTTTCAGTCTGTATGTGTCCCTAGGTCTGAAGTGGGTCTCTTGTAGACAGCATATATATGGGTCTTGTTTTTGTATCCATTCAGCAAGCATTTTGGTTGGAGCATTTAATCCGTTCACATTTAAGGTAATTATCGATATGTATGTTACTATTACCATTTTCTTAATTGTAATGGGTTTGTTTTTGTAGGTCCTTTTCTTCTCTTGTGTTTCCCACTTAGAGAAGTTCCTTTAGCATTTGTTGTAGAGCTGGTTTGGTGGTGCTGAATTCTCTTAGCTTTTGCTTGTCTGTAAAGCTTTTGATTTCTTCATCGAATCTGAATGAGATCCTTGCCAGGTAGAGTAATCTTGGTTGTAGGTTCTTCCCTTTCATCACTTTTAATATATCATGCCACTCCCTTCTGGCTTGTAGAATTTCTGCTGAGAAATCAGCTGTTAACCTTATGGGAGTTCCTTTGTATGTTATTTGTCATTTTTCCCTTGTTGCTTTCAATTATTTTTCTTTGTCTTTAATTTTTGTCAATTTGATCACTATGTATCTTGGCGTTTATCCTGCCTGGGACTCTCTGTGCTTCCTGGACTTGGGTGGCTATTTCCTTTTCCATGTTAGGGAAGTTTTCGACTGTAATCTCTTCAAATATTTTCTAGGGTCCTTTCTCTCTCTCTTCTCCTTCTGGGACCCCTATAATGCGAATGTTGTTGCATTTAATGTTGTCCCAGAGGTCTCTTAGGCTGCCTTCATTTCTTTGCATTCTTTTTTCTTTATTCTGTTCCGCAGCAGTGAATTCCACCATTCTGTCTTCCAGTTCACTTATCCGTTCTTCTGCCTCAGTTATTGTGCTATTGATTACTTCTAGTGTATTTTTCATTTCAGTTATTGTATTGTTCATCGTTGTTTGTTTGTTCTTTAATTCTTCTAGGTCTTTGTTAAACATTTCTTGCATCTTCTCCATCTTTGCCTCCATTCTTTTTCCAAGGTCCTGGATCATCTTCACTATCATTATTCTGAGTTCTTTTTCTGGAAGGTTGCCTATCTCCACTTCATTTAGTTGTTTTTCTGTGGTTTTATCTTGTTCCTTCATCTGGTATGTAGCTCTCTGCCTTTTCATCTTGCCTATCTTTCTGTGAATGTGGTTTTTGTTCCACAGGCTGCAGGATTGTAGTTCTTCTTGCTTCTGCTGTCTGCTTTCTGGTCTTTTTCTCAGTCTTTTGTAATTACAGAAAAATATTACAAGGAATAGCTCTATAGATATGTTGTATTTTATATATATATATATATGCATGTAAATGGGCAAAATAAATTCTTAGAAATATAGATGCATCACACAGTAAATGCTTGTTGATTTTAATAGTCATTGTCAAGTGGCCGCACGGATGTTGCATCATGCTTTACTAGTAGTGTATTAGAGGAATTGTTTCCTTACAAATTGTCTAACAGAGCTTATTGTAAATTTTAGATTTTTGCCATATCTATATAGGTTAAAATTATATCTTGGTATAGTTTATAGTTTGCTGTTCTTTTATTCTGAGAGAATAAGAGAATAAGCTTTTATATGTTTAAGAGACTAATTTTGCTTTTACCCTATAAATACTAGGTTCATATTATTTGTCCATTTTTCTGTTGGGTGTTGTTTTTTTTACTTAATTTTTAGAGCTTTTTATATATTCTTTCTGTGATATTTACTAGGTTTGTTTGTAATTTGCTTTTCTTAGGGTGTTTTAAATCATGCAAAAGTTGAATTTATAGAACTTTCAATGGTGTGTGGAATTGAGATCATAATTTGGAAGGCTTTTGGAGCTCCAGAGGCACAATCAGTGTGTGGTACTTACTTAGTTTGGAAGGTTTTCTCTACTTCAGGACTTTAAAGAAATATGCCCATGTTTTCTTCTAGAATTTACATGGTCTTGTTTTGCCTTCTAAACTTATGTTACCATCTGTTCTTTTGCTCTGTAACAGTGTAGCAATTTACTTCTGACTCAATTTGAGTTCTTATTAAGAAAGGGGTCAATTCATAGTATAGAATAAAAACATAATAAAATGGATTTGAGTTAATAAATATGATTTTGAATCCATCTGGAAAAGTAAGGAAAGACTCCAACATGTTATAAAAAAATGAAAGAAATTATTTCTTGTTGGTTATTTCTGGATAACTGGTGGGAAAGTAAGTATATCATTGGAGTCTATTATAAGACTACTCTCACTGTTTTTTTCAAAGTAGCTGTTTTCTGCGAAAGAAATGGTAGTCTATTTTCAGACAAGAAAGGGCTAGAACACTTTTAACTACCTCCAGTTATATTCCTAGCCAGGCATAAAAGAGAATGGTTGAGAGTATGGCACACCAGGCACACCTCCCTACTGGTTAGGTTACTTTGGGGAAGTCATTTACCCCTCAGCTTCAGTTTCCTCATAGGTGAACTATAGAAAATAATATTTTTTTCATAGCACTGAGAGGATTAAATGAGATGACACAAGCACAGTGCCTGAAACATTTATAGTACATATATTATACATTTAATAAATAGCTATAATTAGATATTGAAGTTGGATTTTGTTTTAGATGACTCCTTATTTTAAAAAAAGATTTTGAAATAGTAATAGGAACATATACATTTATGTTAACCAAAAGTAGAGGCAGCATTGGAGAATATGAGAAAACGAATCTTCAAATGTACTGTTTCATTTCCCGTTTGAAAATGGCAACTTTGGTTATTAGATGAGGCCTTGGAGATGTTCATTTCCAAGGTATTTGGAGAATAACTATGCAAGAACTCACTAGCTGGTGACAGTAATTCAGTTGGTTTAACATCTTTCTAGTGGAATCTAGAGTAAAATATACAAAACCAGGTGATAAATTTTGAAAGCGGCTCTGGTATGGCGATGTCATGCATTTTAAGTGTACATCAAGCTTTCTGAAGACAGCTGGGGATGGATGTTCCATGTGTTGGTGTCACATTTTTAGACATGTTCCCAAGGTCTCATTATTTTGTCTCTTCATTCTTATACTTCAGCAGCTAGAAATGGTTTTGCTACTTCAAAATCCTGTGATATCTCTTTATTGTAAATTTAGATTTTAAATGCCATTGTCACTTGCTGAATGCATTTGTAAGGAATGTGCAAATCAGCAGTCTTTTTCAAGTGTATTTTGGCTAAATTATCTTTATTTAATGAATAGTTCCGAAACAAAAGGCATGGGTGATACTCATTATCCTTCTTTTGTTCTTGCTGCCTTGGCAAAACTACAGGAGACAATTGGAAGCAATCCATTGTTCTAATTTATGAATAGTGATGAATTTTTGTTACCGTGACTTCTAGAATTTGGCTTTGTTCAAGCTGCTGTTGAAGAGCTAGAGCTATAGAAATATAAATGGTATAGTAACAGTGAAAGCGTATTCACGCATAGACACAGATTACACCTTGTTCAGACAGTGACTGATTATTCTCTGTTGATAGAGAATTTCAGTAGTGGTAAAGAAATGTTGAATAGCAATAAAAATAACATTCTTAAAATCCCTATATAATTATAAGGAGGTTTGTCAATTATTACTATTAATAAATACAGAATGCAGCATTCAGCTTTAACGTTCATGAGTTGGGTGAATATAAAAAAATTAACTGCTGTGAGCCTCCATTTCCTCATGTGCTCAGTGTGGGTAATAGTACCTATCTCCTTAGATGATTATGAGAATATGCATCTAACGCAGTAAGCACAGTGTCTGGTCTGTAGTAAGCACACAATTCAAGTTATTCATGTAAAGATAGAAAAAAAGAAGGCATGCTTATTTTATGGGCATAGATTCTTACTTCATACCTCTCTATGTGTGCATTCCTGTGAGTTTATTTCAGACATGAAGCTTATTGCCATACTTTTATATTTATAGATTAGGTGGTTGATTTAATAACAATTATCAAAATAAAAATCATGTATAAATTTATATTTACAGACAGCTCTTTGTTCTGAAAGTCTGTTTTTAAGTCTGTTTGTTCAGGGATTCAAGATTTACAAAGGATGAATAAAGGTTATAGTTCTTTTTGCAAGTATAAGAGTGTGATTATATTCTCTGGAGCTTAAAAAAAATTCATTGTCTTTTTTTATTCTTCCAAATATATGTTCTATATGGCACCTTTATCTAAACTAGGCCACCCACTTTATCAACATTGAAAATCTGTTTAATCAGGTAGTGCACCAATGTGATGTTCTTTGAGTTTATTTTAAGGCTATGCTATCCAGTAAGGTAGCCACTTATCACTTATTGCTATTTAAATTTAAATTAATTAACATTTAATGATAATATTAACTTTTAAAATATTATTTATTAGCTAAATAATATTAGAAATTTATTAGAATTAGAAATTTCCTTAGTCGTACTAGCTACGTTTCCAATCCTCAGTAGTCACAAGGAGCAAGTGGTTATTGTATTCAACACAATGTAGAACATTTCCATCATTGCAGATAACATGGTCAGCGTTATCTTATAGAATCTTAGGATCTACTCCGTTACAGATGGAGTAATAGGCTCTGACCTTCTGTGGCTTGAGACATTTTTATAATCAGACCCTTCTCCAATCTTAAATTTAAGGTTTTGAATGAATTCCCAACCTTCTCCTGCATTAACATGATACTAGCTGGCGTCTGGCATGGATGCTATTACCTTGATTCAGTGATCCTCAATCTTGGCTGCACATGGGAAGAACTTGGGGAGATTTAAAAATCTAGATCTCCAGGCCACTGCTACATCACAGACCAATTAAATTAAAACCTCTGGGGAGGGGCAAGCAGACATCAGGATTTTTAATGGCCTCTCAGTGAGTTCAACAACTGGCAAAGTTTGTGACTGTGGAACCAGCCACACAGATCTGGTTTTCCCATTTGCAACTCCTTTTTCTTATCACTTGGTGATTATGTAGTATTGTAAAGGTACAGAGCTCTTTCCACACATTGCATGATTTGCTCTTTTCCTTTAAGACAGTGCTAGTATGCTTTATGTACATGCAACATTCTTTTCTCACAAATTGCTTCATTTTATTATTACTATTTTCACTCCAAATCAGAGGTCTTCTTTACCAGGAACTTTTCACATTCTCACTGTCTTTGCATTTTTGAAGTGCTGGTGAACATAAGTTCATAAAATACAAAAAACCAACTCTAAACAGGAAAAAATGCAAAAAAAAGAAAAAACCAGATTGAGGAAAATAATTTGATCTTATATACCCTTCTTCCAACTGCTTGTAAAGTCAAGAGTTAAGGTGCTTTGCCGCAGAGGCAGCTTTTGTGAATGCACAAAGCTTCTTAATTTAAAAGTTTATAAATGCAGGAGTGTCTGTATTGACATCCTTCCAACCAAAATGATTTTTTAGGAACAAGTTTTAAACTACCTGATTATTTTGGGAAGGCTTATGATGCAAAGAAGAGTTTATATTGAGAACTTTAGGCAAATGCTAACATTTTCTTAAAATAACAGGTGAGGAAAATCTGTGGATGGTGATAATTGAGAAATAAACTTGTTAAATAATATTTTAAGCCCATGTGCCACTGAAATTGTATTTTGTTCATTTACCAAAATAATCCAATTTGCAGAAACTGCTAGTTGTTCCCCAATATCTATTCTTCCTTTTTTCGTGTAGTGGTAGCAGTTTTAGTTGACTGTATTAAGATCTTTCAAGAGAGAATGAAAAATAAAATTAAAATTTTTTATATTTAAAGGACCAAATACTATATATATATACACACACAGACACACACACACACAGACACACACACACACACACACACACACACACACACAGAGGGCAAATGCTGAATCTTTATGGGGATGAGTGAATACATTAGTTTGAATATTGGTTCATCTCAGTAGTAGGGAGCAAAGATAATAGTGTCTTGATCAAAAAGGAATTTTTTCTCTTTCACATGAAAGCCTAGGAAATTGGTCCAGGCTAGCATGGTAATTCTATAAATATCAAATATCCAGGCTCCTTCTGTTTTGTTGTTGCCCTTTCATCTTTAACAAACAACTTCCGTCTCATGGTACAATACGGGTTTTGCTAGTCAGAGGAAGGGAGAATAAAAAGTGGAAAAAAGAGGCTACATTTTTTTTCTTTTATGGCCATTATTTAGAAATTGTCCATGATAACACCATTTATATTTCATTGGCCAGAAGTTAGTCACAAGACCATACCTTGCTGTGAGGGAAGTTGGGAAATGCTTTACATAGAGAAGCTTTGTGATTAAACGAAAATCCTATTACTATGTGAGAAGGAAAAAATGATTTTGAGAGGAAAGTGTCAGTCTGTACAATAAGGCATTCAAATATCCAGACACACGCCTTCCTCTTCCTTAATTATCCTGCCCCCAACAACCTCCTCAAACAAGATACCTACTTACTGAACTCAGCTCAAAATCTAGGGTTTCTGAAGGATATACAGTCTTCCTCTTTAGATCACAAGCCACAGTTTCAAATAAAAATTTTATCCATGGCCAGTTTCAGAGTCTGACTTTTTGTTGGGAAGAACCCATACAGAGCTAATTAGAAGGGAGAAAACAGCAAGTGTTGCTGTTTAGACATCTTCTGAAAATATTATTGTGCTGCCTGAGTTGCCATCTTATATTGCTCGTTAGAAAATGAAAGTTATAAATCGTGACAGTGAGATACTACTAGGGGTTCAGTTGTCAAATCACATTTACAAAATCCAGAGATCTGACCCTCTATCAAACTTTTCTAATCGTTCAAAGGAAATAGAGGTGAAATATGGTAAAGTCTGGGACTGATAACACAGTATTCTACACCTTTCCTTATAGCATTGGTATTGGGTTGGCCAAAAAGTTAGTTCAGGATTTTCATAACTTGGAAAAACCCGAACAAAATTTTTGGCCCACCCAATATTTACCCTGGCCCAGATTTAATATAAAGTCTCTAAGGGACGCATGTAGGGCATTGCTGACACAAAGGGAGATGTGATGGTTATAACACTCTTCATTTTATACTCTGTTAATTATGTAGCTGACATGGCATTTTGTAGCTGACCATGCCTCATAAATCCATAAATTCTAGGTTTGTTTACCGTTAACAATCTGCACAATCAAGTTGGAATCGTTAAAAGCATGAAGAGATAAGAATTCTCCATTGCCTTTGTACTTGTAACTACTAGGAAGATGTTTAATTAATGTGTTTACTTAGAGATTTAATCCAGTCATTATTCCCAAATATGCAAGGGGAAAGTGTAATAGACCATAGAACATAAAATGTAAATGTAGGATGGCTCCAAGCTTGGTTTAGAGACTTTCTTATGACATCAGGGACCCAAGTTCTTTCTGATCTGCAATTTCAGTGTGTTGACGTTTATCCATAAGTTTGTTTCCTCTTTTTATGAAAAACAGAAATGTTTCCCAGGAGCCTATCAGCAAACTTAACCTTGAGTCCCATTGATGAAGACTGGGTCACCTGCCCATGCTCTACCTGAGAGAGATTGAGTGATTGTGTGTCATCTTCTGTCTCTATAGCATGGAAAGTAGAATAAATATCCTAGCAAAGAAGAATAGGACAGACGAGGGAATGGCTGTTGTTTAAACAACTGAAAGTGTCCTCCTCCACACCCTATTAATTTCATTTCTAATAAAAGATATAAAGAGCAAGATTGTTGTCTTTTCTATAACTCTGCACAAGGCTTCCTAGCTCAGAGCTAATTTGCTATACTGAACTTTGGTGAAATTTCATTTAAAACTGCCATTGACTGGAAACATTGAGGGCTACACATGAGAACTCACTTATGGAGTTAACTCAGGAGATCCGTAAACCAAATGAATCTCTAAACAGAGATAAAAAGCAAGTCCCAAAGATGGTTCAGGGGGATTTTTAGAATAGTGGTATTATATTGTCTGTATTAGTATTCACCATCACTATGAAAAGGTCTATAATTTAAAAATAATGCTGACATAATGTATGTGAGCCTGCACACATTATGTGAAAAATAAACTCTAGGTAGTTTTGTCATCATTGAACAAATTACCCTGAAAGTACTTTAAAATTCACAAAACTGTTCTGCATGATGATACATATATTTTAAGTAGGTCATATAAAGACATTTGTTCAGTTACCATTTAAAAATATTTTAATCATTTTTTTCTTCTTCACTAGTGTTATAGTACCCCCAACAACTAAATTAAAGTTCATTATACTCAGTAGTAATTTTGTTCATATTGAAAGAAAAACTGTGTGACTTTCTCTTCTCTGTAATTGAAGTTCCCAACTGTATAAGGAAATTCTGGATCATTCTAATGGTTACCAATGAGACATATCCAGTATAATAGGAATTCCTTAGCACACTGGTTTTTTTTTTGGTGTGGGGGGGATAACTTTCTCATACTGATCAAGATAATCAACCAAATTAATTCTACCTGGTTGCTTTCAAGCAAATGATTGTTTAGAATTGGGGCAACACTTTTAGATAATCACTGAATCCTGCCCCAAGATTGAGGGTTTCTGACACAGAGCTGGGGGGAGAGACAACTCTAGTTAATAGGCTGTGACTGGAGGTGAGAAGGTACAACCACCTTAATGTAGCAATTGTAATAGAAATGCAGGATAAGAAACTGTAGTGGAGGGAAGGGTATGCTATAAAAAAGGGCTTTAAATTCTGAGCCTTTGAAATCTTTGGGAAAGCTGGAGATGACAGTTCTTAAGATTCAGTGAGAAAGTGGAAGAGACCAGTAGTGGATTTGGGTAAAGAAGAATAAAAGGAGACTCAGGAAATGACCTTACTGTTAAGACAAATATTGTCTGTGGGATATAGAACTGTGAGATGGAAGACTTAAATGATGGACTAAATCAATATTGCCTTCCCAGCTTCATTTCATACGTTCATCCTTTCGGTCTTTAAATACCTTCTGCACTTTGCTCATGCATATCTGAATCTCTGGCTCCTTTAAACCACCATACCTATCCTTGGAGCTCACTGCATAAAAAGAGAAACTGATCTCTCACTTCTGGCTGCCTGAGTTCTGAAGTGTTTTCACAGTGCAAATCTGATCATGTTACATCTTTGCATCAATGACTTCATTGGCTTTCCACTGGTCTTATGATAAAGACCAAAATTCAGAACATGACCTACAAGATTCTGCATGACCTGACTCTGACCTGTCTCCCCAGCCTTATCACTGCCTGTCTCCATCACCCTTCTCTCCTCCACTTTCTGTGCTCTTGCCCCACTGGCCTCCTTTTGGTTTCTCCAGTGCCCACTTCAAGGTCTTTGAGCATGCTCTTCTTCTCTTCTCTTTTGCCTACCTCCTTCTCCTTCAGATTTTAGCTCAAATTTACCTCTTCTTTTCACAGCGCTTATCAGAATAGGTAATTACATATTTGTGTGACATTAATATTTGTCTCACAACCAGCAGTGAACCTATTTCTGGATATCATAAAAGCCTGCACGTGTCCAGCAAGCAGTAAGGACCGATCCAGTAGAAACTTATTTACAAGGGGCAGAGAGTATCCTTAGAGAAAAACTCATTCTAAATAATAGATTCCCAATGGAGACGGGATAATGCAGCGTTTCTCTGAAGAGGCACCTCTGAATTACATGGAGGGGGACTATCTTTAGTTGTTGCATATTCTGGCATACCCTTCTCCAGAGATATGGCCCAGTGGATGCAAACACTGTAGGAGGTTATTTATTGTTTGTCCATGATGGGAAGATGGTGTATACTTTAAGGCTGTGAAGTGGAAAAGATCCAGTACCTCCTCCCCATTCTGTAATCTCAGCTTCTTATTACACTGAAGAGAATAGAAAGCAATCAGGAAATCACTTCCACCACATCTACCATGACACACCTGCACCTGTATCCCTATGCTCTGTATTCCCTGCTGTCACTGTGGATAAAATGCTCTTGCTAACTGCCTAAGGCTAACTCTCCTGTTTGCTCACTTGATCCTACCCCATCTTACTCACTGAAGAAGATTTCTCCATTCATTTCCCCCACTCTATCCAGTATCTTTAGTTTTCCCACTTGACTGACTTAATCCCACAGATATGAAAACACACTGTGATACCAACCATGTTAAAAATGAAACCACAACTTCTTGATCCAGTATTTATCTCCTGCTGTCCTCCCAACTCTCTGCTCATTTATATAACTCTTTGAAAAAGTCATCTATACTCTCAAATTTCTGTCCTCCCATTTTCTCCTGAATCCTCTCCAGTTAGTCTTTCATCTGCACGACTCCACTAAAACACACCTTATCAATGTTACCAAAGACCTCCACACTGCTAAATCCAGTCAACCTCATCTTACTCAATTACCCTCTCCTTCTCAAAGCTATTTTTTTTTTTTTTTTTTTTTTTTTGCGGCACGCGGGCCTCTCACTGTTGTGGCCTCTCCTGTTGCGGAGCACAGGCTCCGGACGCGCAGGCTCAGCGGCCATGGCTCACGGGCCCAGCCGCTCTGTGGCATGTGGGATCTTCCTGGACTGGGGTATGAACCCGTGTCCCCTGCATCAGCAGGCGGACTCTCAACAACTGCGCCACCAGGGAAGCCCTCAAAGCTAATTTTTTTATACAGCTTCCAAAGCACTATGGTTACTGACTGTTCCTTATGAGTCTCTCTTATTGGTTTCATCTCATTCAACTCTTTGCCTCGCAATGTTGCTGCACCACAGAGCTCAGTCATGGCGCCTCTCTGTCTATGCCCACTCTCTAGAGGGACCTCACTGAGTCTCATGGCCTTAAAAAAAAACCATCTGAAAGACACCACAGATTTCCAAATGTGTAATTAGAAGCAGATTTATATAACCTGCTAATCTTTCAGCAGGTGTACCTGGATGTCTGATGGACACCTCAAACTTAGTAAGTCAAAAACCAGACTACGGATGTTCCTGTCTCTTCCCCCAGTCTGTTTCCACCACAGCAGCCCAGCGGCCACAGAGGTCCCTTTAACACATAAGTCAGGTCACGTCACACCTCTGCTCAAGGCTTTCCGCTGCTTTCCTATCACACCGAGAATAAAATCCCAAACACTTCCAACGACTTATAGACACCTGTATCTTATAGACATCTGCACCTTTTACTTTCCTGGCCTTGTATCCCACCATGGTATTCAAACCGTTTTTTCCTAAATTCTGTATTTGGCATCCATTAATCGCAGGGCCAATCTAATGGCCAAACTCGTTTACATCTCCCCGTAATCCAGTTTTTGGAGGCACATGGACATCATATTACAAACCCTCTAATCTATACTGACTCCATACTGCCAAGCCCCTCTTTTATTTAACTCTCACATACCACTTCAGGATTTCTCCTGCCCTAAACCAGTCCAGGGTCAGAAACCAGACAACTACAGACAGCCCCAATATTCCAAAGTCCACCGGAATTATTCAAACTGGCCAGTACTGAAGTGTTTACCCTGCTTTCCTTGTCTTTTCCACAGAAACCCTGGTAGAGGCTGTGTCCTGTGCTTTCCCCTCACTCATGCTCTGCCTGCGGACCAAACCTAGTGCTTCTCTGTGTGGCTATGTGTGGTGTGGCGTGTCGTCTTCTCTCCGGAACTGTCGGGTAAGTTCTTCTTTCACTGACATAAGCCAGTCTGTGTTTGTCATCTTTAGAAATCCACACCCAGGCACACATTACACTGTTCCCCCCATTTACTGCCCGCAAGCCTCACCGGTCAATCCCCTGACAGTCCCTCCAGTGAACTAAGCATGCTCCCCTCTCAGGGCCTCTGTCTCGCTCAGTCATTTGCCTGGAATTCTCATCTCACAGTTATTCACGGGGTTCAGTATTTCCTTTCCTTCAGAACTTGCTCAAATATCTTCTCAGCAAGGCATTCACTGAGTCCTCTTTAAAGATTGTGCTTTCCCCTCACCTCCCCCTACCCTATATGGACACTATTCTCCTTAATCTATTTTGTTTTCCATAGAATGTATCCCCACTGAAAATATGACCTATTTGCTTTTCTAGAAACATAACTAGAATATAATAAGCTCCATGAAGAAAAGAGACTTGTTCACAATGCATCTCCAGGGCAGAGAACCATATTTGGAATAAAATAGGCATTCAGGAAATATTTATTGGTTGGAGGAATGAATAAATGGATGGATATGGCCACTCCCAGGTTAGCCCAAGAGGCTGTGGACAAGATGATCAGAAACTAAATATTAGTTTCCTGTCTTCCTGTCGTAATGATCCCACCTTGCCCCAGTCTCCTATCACGCATAGATAGGTACATGCTTTAATCTGATTAGAGAGGGGATTGGATACACTTAAATGTGAAAGAGAAAAGCCGCTGTACATAGAAAGATATATTATTCCCATTATAAAGGAATAACTAAAAGCAACAAAATAGAACCAAAAAAAGGAGACAAATAGTCCCCCTTAGGCTACCCTGAGCTGTCTGATAGAATGGCAATAGCATCCAGTGAGACCCCATGAGGCCCAGGCAACGTGAAGACACTAGAAGTTAACTGGCATTTTATTTGTTCCAGTATCTTACAACAGGATATTGAATTGAATTGTGTTCAGAAATATTACATATGATGAAAACAAAGGTCTAATGGTAGTCCTGACACTACCCAGTTTCTTGAGGGCTTCCTCTCATCAGAGATGCTGGCCTCTCAGACCTAAAGAGAAATGTGAGCTGCAGTGATGCTTTCTTTCAAATATTTATACACTGATTTGCATGTAATGGTGTACTTTTTACTAGACGGTAGCAAATTGATTATCATATGGTTTCTTCAGTTTCTCACCCAGGTATAAAATATAATTTCTGGATTAAGTTTCCTGCCTCTTTTCATGCAAAAAATCTTTTCCAGTTTTATGAACTTATGTTGGCCCCAAAGATACACATTTTCACTTATTACTTCTACCCATATATTTTATATATGAACACTGAAGGATTCTGTAAATGAATATGGAGGTAGGCTTTTTCATGGTCGTGGTCTTCAATTGTTCTGCAGCTGGGTCACTAAAACCTAGAACCAAGGCAAGTGAATCCCATTATCTCATTAGTTCATGCTGTGTTTGCAGGCTACAGTTTTTTCACACTTGACCTTTAAGAAAAATCCACTGAATGATTATGCTGTGTCAAGCAATGTTAGATTCTATTTTATGGCAGCAAGAATGAAACAGTATACATCTATGTTATTATCCAGTGGATGTGTTTTTTGGGTGGTTTAAAATTACATAACTTAGAAATTCAAATAGAAGTTTAAATACAAAAATCTGATTGACTGGAAAGTGGAAACATCAAATTGATGCCGCAGGTGATTCCAATCATTATGTAGTCATGGCCTAGCTATTTCTTTCTTTAACACTCTTGTTCATTTTTCTCTCCCTACTTTCATTTTCTGATTTAGAGCTTGATTGGTTTTCTTCCCATCTCCAGTCATTTCCCCTTTCAATGAATCTTTTATATAGCTGCAGAAGGATCTTTCTGCATCAGTGCGTTAATATGTGTGTCCCCGCTAAAAATCCTTTGAAGGTATCCCGTTGTCAATGAAATGAAGTCCCATTCCCTAGCATGGAATCCAAAGCCCTCACAACTTCGTTCCACTGAATTTTGATCTCATGCCTTTATCCTTCCTCTACGTTACTTTTTCCTTAAACCACGATATTCACTGTTCCCTCTAGAGGATATAAACCTTTTTTTAAACCTCTTTGTTTTGCTCAAGCTGTTTTCTCTGCCTAGAAGGCCTGAATCCTATTCATCCTTTAAAATTGCCACTCCCTTCATGAAGTCTTTCTAACTACTTCTGGTTGGTATTAGATTTCTAGAGGTTTTTTTTTTTTAATTTATTTATTTATTTATTTATTTTTTTTTTTTTTTTTTTTTTTTATGTGTTACGCGGGCCTCTCACTGTTGTGGCCTCTCCCGCTGCGGAGGACAGGCTCCGGACGCGCAGGCTCAGCGGCCATGGCTCACGGGCCCAGCCGCTCCGCGGCACGTGGGATCCTCCCAGACCGGGGCACGAACCCGTGTCCCCTGCATCGGCAGGCGGACTCTCAACCACTGCGCCACCAGGGAAGCCCTAATTTATTTTTTTATAAATTTATTTAATTTATTTTTGGCTGTGTCGTGTCTTCGTTGCTGCAAGCGGGCTTTCTCTAGGTGCAGAGAGCAGGCTTCTCACTGCGGTGGCTTCTTTTGTTGCAGAGCAGAGGCTCTAGGTGTGTGGGCTTCAGTAGTTGTGGTTCGCAGGCTCAGTAGTTGTAGCTTACAGGCTTAGTTGCTCCGCGGCATGTGGGATCTTCCCAGACCAGGGCTCGAACCTGTGTCCCCTGCATTGGCAGGCAGATTCTTAACCACTGCATCACCAGGGAAGCCCTAGAGTTTTTACCTATAACATTTTAATAGCATTTATAACATTCATATCTTAATTGTTCATTTCAATGGTTTATTACATTTCACAGTAACCTACAGACTTGAAGTCAAAGACCATTACCAATCCATAGCTATGTCTTCTGTAGCACCAGTTTAGAACTTTGGATGTATAAGACCCTCAAATATTTACCAAACTGGAATTGATATACTTATATATAACATAATGAAGTTAAATAATCTTTCCTTTGTTCATGAGTTTCCATATGTTTTATTTTTTATTTTTCCTGTCTTTGGAACAGCCTGGCTAGGAATGAGTACAAACATCTCCCTGACAGGTCTTCTGTCAACATTTTCTCACAGAGATCTAATTTGAAATATTTAATGTCTCAGTCCAGTGTAGTGTTGAGTAATACCACATTTTAATGCACAGATCATAAGAATCTTAGTAATTAATGATAAATGAATAAATAGAAACAATACCCACAGGTGATTGTGTCATTTTTAAGTTCCCTCCTTTTGGTCTTGGTTTCCTCTCCCATAATATGATATGGATGATCCCTACCATCATTTCAGACCTGTGCATCCTGTTTTCATTGTGTCGTCCATGAAGACCCAGTCCAAGTTTACCACTTTGATTTTCATATTTTAAAGTTGATTATTAAAGTTGAATAAGCCGTTTCTGGTAGCAGCATTGCATTCATTAGAGACACGATCACATTACCAGCCGTCAGCCCCCTTCTGCAGGAGGACAACAGATGGCCTCTCAGGTAGGAGCACATCCATCCCAAGTGGACAAGGCAGCTTGCCAGCATCGCCTCTCATCTGTCTAGAGAAACGAATGAAATTGAGGAAGTGAAACTGCTTAGTAAGGTCTAAAGCAGTAGTCACATCTAGGGGATCATTATTATTAGTTTTGTCACCAGCTTTATAGTGTGCTTATAAGGCCATGACATTTTTGTTTTAAGCAAATTTACTAGCAATTATACATCTGAATGAGTTTTAGGCTCTTCAACTAATATCTGGGAAGTTATCTACTTATCTCAATGATGTGGCTGTAGCATTCAAACATGATTTAGAATCCATTAAAAAATATAGACTCATCGACTATGGGTTCACTGTGACTGTAAAGAAAACCGGTTGTCTGTACAGTATCCTTGCACACACTAAAGCTATGTAATGCTAAATACATAATTTTTGACAATTAAATATTTAATAAAGGATGAAGAAGAGATGGGGAACTTAACTTCACATAAGAGAGACGATGTAACATTTTTGCCTTCTGATTTGCTGCAGTAAGAACTAATTATACAGTACCACCTATGAACTATTCTCACCAAAAATTTGAATCTGAGTCTTATCAGCATCTAAATACCAAAATAAAAGATACACACAGGAGAGATATAAGATATAAAAGATGTACACAGGACATTACATGGTAAGGTGGTATAGTTAGTAAAATCTATAATTTAGAAATTTCTATATGACTAGTAACTCAGTTTCTTTGACCAATCAAAGGGACTATGAAAAAAAAGATGACCTGGGAATTGTCATAGATTGAAACAGATTTAAGTGACAGACCAACCAGGTGCTAAATGTTGAACTTGTTTGGATTCTAAACAAATCAACTATTAAAAGACATTTATGAGACAATCAAGGACAGTTAAACACTGATGGAATATTTGATAATTCTAACAAATTAATTTTACTTTGAATTTACATGTGACAATGGTTTTATGGTTATATTACAAAATGGAACATATCTTTTAGTGGTATGTACAGAAACATTTACTAAAGAAATGTTATAATTAGTCCAGAATTTGCCTTCATATGCTCTACTAGTGTAGAGTGAAAGAAGAAAGTAAGAGACAAAATGATTTCCTGGGGGAAATGTTTCTCAGGTGAACCTCTCCCCATTAAATCTTCAGAAAACAAGATGCGAATGTACATATTGTCTTATTAGAGTCCTAAATAAAATATTTTTATTAAAAAGTTTAAAAAAAAGATGAAATGAGAATAACAGAATGTTGTAATTGATGAAACTAAGTTATAGGTGAATTGGTGTTAACTACATACTTCCCTCTAATTTTGTGTATAATTGAAAATTCTCATAGTAAAAAGTTTAAAATAAAAGCATAAAGCAGACATATATAGAGAGAAATAAAAGGAGTGAGAATATTTCTGGGCCTCACGACACACTAGCTTATAGAAGATAGCCCAGCTGCTGTCCTGCCCTCGGGTTACACAAGATGTCCTCAAACTCCTCTTTCTTTAAATTAAATTTGCACTGAGATTCTATTTGCGACTGAGATCCCTAATACATCAAGCCAGCCAAAAAGAATGCTAATGAGCCTCCTTAGTAGTCATATTAGAGAACTAAAAATGTTTCAGTCTACTTTTAAAATACCCGGTAAAAGATGTGCCATATATATATATATATATATATATATATATATAAATGGCTTCCATTCAAGTGTCAATCATTTCTTTAGATGAAGATTCCTGGGCTACATATTGAGCATATTTATAATATAAGCTAAAATTAAATAAAATTGGGACTACTGGAGTACACTAAGAAAAAAAAATAAAAAAAGGAAATGAGCTAGAAATACTCAAATTAAATCAGTGATTCTCAACCAAGGATAATTTTGCCCCACGGGAGACATTTTGCACTGTCTGTAGACAGTCTTGATTATCACGACTTTGAGGAGAGGGTGAGAGGAATCAGGGAGGCTCATGAGTAAAGGCCAGGGATGCTGCTGACATCCTACAATGCACAGTTCAGCCTCCCTCCCTCCTCTTCCATATACAACCAGGGATTACCCTAATTTATTCAAAACAGCCTTAGTGCTAAAACCATGACTTTACATGTGAGGCAGTCAGATACTCCTAGAATTTCTTCTTTTTTTTTTAATATTTATTTATGTATTTATTTTTGCCTGCATTGGGTCTTCATTGCTGAGCGCAGGCCTTCTCTAGTTGTGGCAAGCGGGGACTACTCTTCGTTGCGGTGCACGGGCTTCTCATTGTGGTGGTTTCTTTTGTTGTGGAGCATGGGCTCTAGGTGCGCAGGCTTCAATAGTTGTGGCTCACAGGCTCAGTAGCTGTGGCGCACAGGCTTAGTTGCTCCACGGCATATGGGATCTTCCCAGACCAGGGCTCGAACCCATGTCCCCTGCATTGGCAGGCAGATTCTTAACCACTGTGCCACCAGGGAAGCCCTAGAATTTCTTCTTTTATTTTAGCACTATTAATATGTTTAGCACTACTTACATTATGTACATCATACATGAAAATATAGAAAAGCCTTTTTGTTTTTAATTAAATTTGGGAAAAAGATATGTGTAACTGAAAAAAATTGATCAATAATGATTGCTTCCTAGGAAATCAAAAAATTTTCTGTCTTTCAAATTTCATCTTTTTACACATTTGGCGTCACTCATTCTCTGCCAGCTTGATGACCTATAAATAGTAATTTTACTATCTGCCAAAGTTAGAGGTAATTTCTGTATTAATTTTCAGCTGATCTAGAACATGATTTATAAAATAGTGAAAATATGTAATTTAGATGTTCCTAGTTCAAATTTTATTTCATTTTGTAGTCTCTAGACATAAACACTCCATTAATAACTTAATGAATATCAAAGTTGGTTGAAAAGTTATCTCTTATTGTAATAATAGTATAATATTCATTTATATTTAATACAGAAAATATACTACTAAGAAAGCAGCTTCTTATCTTTGTGGAGCCTCAGTGTTTTATTTAAAACCCAGTATGTGTTTTAGATATTAAAACAAAAGGAAAAGAAGAACTAATATTTTCCCCCTAATTACCTGTTATTATATAAATAATATAAGCCACCTTCTAGTGGGATGGTAAATGCTATTACTTAAGCTATTTAAAAAAATAATTTATCAGAATATGCCATGGCATTTTAAAGACATACCTAAAAATATTTTACCCTTAATTTTCTTATAATTCTTTTTCCAAACTGCTTTTCAGACATTCTTGTAGACACCTGGTTATATATGAGTATGCCCTTATATTTCATATGTATATTTTGTAAATGTTATTGCTAGATTTTAGTTTTTTAAATCCCATCTATCTTTTCTGCTCAACAGTTGAATTTAGTTTTTTTTTAATAAATGCTATATTAATATTTGCAATTACTTCTACCATCTCACTTGTACTTCCTATCCATTTTCCCTTCCTTTAGGTATTTCCCCATTATTTATTGCCTTCTTTTTTTTTTTTAATTGAGGTTTTAGTTTTAAATTCTGTTTTCTCCCTTCAACTAATTTTGGAAGTATACTTCCTATTCCTATTATTTGTTCATCATAATTTTCACATGCATGCTTAAAATCTGATTTTAATATCTCTATAATATTCTTGAACCTTAGAAAGTTTTACAGCCATTCCCCACCAGTCTTAAAGTCATTCATTACAAAATTGTAATTCTGTTATTTTTTACCACAGCCTGGCTAGCTTAAATAACAGAAATTTGTTGTGTCACGGTTTTGGAGTCTAGGTATCCAGAATCAAGGTGTCTGTAGTGTTGGTTCTTTCTGAGGGCTGGGAAGGAAGAATCTGTTTCAGGCTACTCTCCTTGGTTTGTAGATGGCCATCTTCTCCCTATGATTCTCTGCGTCATCGTCCCTCTCTGCAGGTCTCTGTGTCCAAGTCTCCCTTTTTCATAAAGACTCTAGTCCTGTTAGATCAGGGCCCACCCCAATGACCTCATTTTAACTTGATTAGCTCTGTAAAGACCCTACCTCAAAATATGATCACATTCTAAGCTACTAGGGGTTAAGGACTTCAGTATATGAATGCCAGGGGGTGGGGGAGATACAATTCAACCCATAACACTACCCAAATTTGAAATTATATAATGATGATTATTAATTTTTACTGTCAAGGTTTGTTTAAATTTATCCATGTTTATCATTTTCTTTTTTCTAAAATGAAATGTTAGATTCTAAAATATTTCTGGATATAATTCCTTACTTCCTCAAAACAAGTTATTTTAGGGAGATTCTTTTGTAATAAACTACCTACCTTTATCTGGAAATGTCTTTATTTAGCCTTGGGTCTTGAATGATAGTTTACCTGTGTACTTGATTCTGGATTGACAGTTACTTTTTCAGAAGTTTGAGGGTATCGTTCTACTGTCTTTTGGCTTCCTTTGTTGCTATTGGAAGTCTCGTGTCAGTGCCATTTTTATTCCTATGTGCGTATTACCTCTTTTTCCCATAATTCCTTTGAAATCCCCCCTTTTATGAATTTTTACTGTTTGTAGTTTAGGTTTTGATTCATTTTTATTTATCTAGCTTTGGATTTGTTAAGCTCCTTGAACCTGAAGAACTGCATTTCTGTAAATTCTAAAAGTTTTCAGACATTATTTCTTTGAAAATTTTGCTTTTCCTTTTATTTCTCCTCTTCAAACTGCAAGACATTTCTTATTATGTCTCTCATGTCTTTTCATCTTTTATATTTTCTATCTGTTTTTCTGTGACTTTGGAAGTATTCATTACTTTCTTATGAAAGCATCTCTGTAAGTATCTGTTGAATTTTATCCAATGTAGGAATTTTGTTTGGTAAAGTTTTTCAAGAAAATTCAGTTTTCCATAAAGTTCCATTTCTAATCCAGGGCTCAGGAGAAGTGTAAAATAGAGGCCTACATATCATATGTGTACATATTTAAATATAAATTAAGTCATTAAATAAAATATGTTCTATCCTCCAATCTTGATAAGCCTTTATAATGATGTGAAAAGCCAAGTTTGAATTTAGAATTCTTGGGATATTCATATATCTGTGCTAGAATGTGGTGGTACAAAGAAAGGTATCTCCTAGCCCCAGAGCCCCTGGCCTATAGCCTGCTGCCCGCTCCCCTTCTCCATCCACAATTGCATCCCTGCCATAATATAGGGGATTCCCCCACTTGCATGTAGACATGACATCCATGCATCCAAGCTCCATCCCTGCCCCAAAACACAGCTCTCCCTTAGTCGCCCCTTCAGCCTAGAAATGTGAATACCAGTGGTTCAGTCTGCTTTTAGGATGATCAACTCAAGGAAGAGACACAAGAAAAATGTGGATCAGGCTAAGGTCACATAGGCATAGAATTTGGTTTCCCATTTACTTAGAGCTTGATCTAGAAAAGCAACGCTAGAGACTCTGGCTGGGTAGGTCTCCTTGAATCTATATTGCTTACACTTTGAAAATGGGCATGGCCAGAACAGGATCATTTCAAGCTCTCCAAAGTGTAGGACTTGGGCATAGGCCTCTCATACTTAGATCTGTGGCCATTATTGGTCTTATATTGCTGAACTATCCATTCCTTACACAATCAGAAGCTTTTCCTGTTTTATAATGACCAATTCTAGACTCTTCTGAAAGATTTTTTGATGGCTTGGAAGATTGATGCCAGTCATCAGGAAGTCTCCACTGTGAGCTATCACAGGTGCTCTAGCTCCCAGCCTGTAAAAGTCAGAAAATAAAACTTGCTTTAGCATCAGAACCTGATACTTAAGGATGCCTGTTACTTGGCTGGAGCAAAATCACAGTCCTTGCAAATTGAAAGAATGAAAATGTTTACCCCATTCAGCACTTCTCTATTTTATAAATATGGTTGTAATTGCAACGGAGTCAACTTTAAGTTTGGAAAATGCCAATGAGTCAGAAATACAAGATGTGAATGTTTAATGGTGACTTTCCTACAACACTGTTAAAGTCTCTGCTTTCATACTCCCAACCTTCTCCCTCCTTCCACTCCCACTCCCATAGCAACACGTGTTCTGGCTGTTATGAGCACTTTATTTCTTCTTTTTTTTTTTTACATCTTTATTGGAATATAATTGCTTTACAATGGTGTGTTAGTTTCTGCTTTATAAGAAAGTGAATCAAAAAAAAAAAAAGAAAGTGAATCAGTTATACATATACATATGTTCCCATATCGCCTCCCTCCTGCATCTCCCTCCCTTCCACCCTCCCTATCCCACCCCTCCAGGCGGTCACAAAGCACCGAGCTGATTTCCCTGTGCTATGCGGCTGCTTCCCACTAGCTATCTACCTTACATTTGGTAGTGTATAAATGTCCATGCCTCTCTCTCGCTTTGTCACAGCTTACCCTTCCCCCTCCCCATATCCTCAAGTCCATTCTATAGTAGGTCTGTCTTTAATCCTGTCTTATCCCTAGGTTCTTCATGACATTTTTCTTTTCTTAAATTCCTTATATATGTGTTAGCATATGGTATTTGTCTTTCTGTTTCTGACTTACTTCACTCTGTATGACAGACTCTATGTCTATCCACCTCATTACAAATAGCTCAATTTCATTTCTTTTTATGGCTGAGTAATATTCCATTGTATATATGTGCCATATCTTCTTTATCCATTCATCCGATGATGGACACTTAGGTTGTTTCCATCTCAGGGCTGTTGTAAATAGAGCTGCAATGAACATTTTGGTACATGACTCTTTTTGAATTATGGTTTTCTCAGGGTATATGCCCAGTAGTGGGATTGCTGGGTCATATGGTAGTTCTATTTTTAGTTTTTTAAGGAAACTCCGTACTGTTCTCCACAGTGGCTGTATCAATTTACATTCCCACCAACAGTGAAAGAGGGTTCCCTTTTCTCCACACCCTCTCCAGCATTTATTGTTTCTAGATTTTTTGATGATGGCCATTCTGACTGGTGTGAGATGATATCTCATTGTAGTTTTGATTTGCATTTCTCTAACGTAATGATGTTGAGCATTCTTTCATGTGTTTGTTGGCAGTCTGTATATCTTCTTTGGAGAAATGTCTATTTAGGTCTTCTGCCCATTTTTGGATTGGGTTATTTGTACTTTTGTTATTGAGCTGCATGAGCTGCTTATAAATTTTGGAGATTAATCCTTTGTCAGTTGCTTCATTTGCAAATATTTTCTCCCATTCTGAGGGTTATCTTTTGGTCTTGTTTATGGTTCCCTTTGCTGTGCAAAAGCTTTTAAGTTTCATTAGGTCCCATTTGTTTATTTTTGTTTTTATTTCCATTTCTCTAGGAGTGTCAAAAAGGATCTTGCTGTGATTTATGTCATAGAGTGCTCTGCCTATGTTTTCCTCTAAGAGTTTGATAGTTTCTGGCCTTACATTTTGGTCTTTAATCCATTTTGAGCTTATTTTTGTGTATGGTGTTAGGGAGTAATCTAATCTCATACTTTTACATGTACCTGTCCAGTCTTCCCAGCACCACTTATTGAAGAGGCTGTCCTTTCTCCACTGTATATTCCTGCCTCCTTTATCAAAGATAAGGTGACCATATGTGCGTGGGTTTATCTCTGGGCTTTCTATCCTGTTCCATTGATCTATCTTTCTGTTTTTGTGCCAGTACCATATTGTCTTGATTACTGTAGCTTTGTAGTATAGTCTGAAGTCAGGGAGCCTGATTCCTCCAGCTCCATTTTTCATTCTCAAGATAGCTTTGGGTATTCGGGGTCTTCAGTGTTTCCATACAAATTGTGAAATTTTTTGTTCTAGTTCTGTGAAAAATGCCAGTGGTAGTTTGATAGGGATTGCATTGACTTTGTAGATTGCTTTGGGTAGTAGAGTCATTTTCACAATGTTGATTCTTCCAATCCAAAAACATGGTATATCTCTCCATCTATTTGTATCATCTTTAATTTCTTTCATCAGTGTCTTATAGTTTTCTGCATACAGGTCTTTTGTCCAAGATATTTTATCCTTTTTGTTGCAGTGGTAAATGGGAGTGTTTTCTTGATTTCACTTTCAGATTTTTCATCATTAGTGTATAGGAATGCCAGAGATTTCTGTGCATTAATTTTGTATCCTGCTACTTTACCAAATTCATTGATTAGCTCTAGTAGTTTTCTGGTAGAATCTTTAGGATTCTCTATGTATAGTATCATGTCATCTGCAAACAGTGAGAGCTTTACTTCTTCTTTTCCGATTTGGATTCCTTTTATTTCCATTTCTTCTCTGACTGCTGTGGCTAAAACTTCCAAAACTATGTTGAATAAGAGTGGTGAGAGTGGGCAACCTTGTCTTGTTCCTGATCTTAGTGGAAATGCTTTCAGTTCTTCACCATTGAGGACAATGTTGGCTGTGGGTTTGTCATACATGGCCTTTATTATGTTGAGGAAAGTTCCCTCTATGCCTGCTTTCTGCAGGGTTTTTATCATAAATGGGTGTTGAATTTTGTTGAAAGCTTTCTCTGCATCTATTGAGATGATCATATGGTTTTTCTCCTTCAGTTTGTTAATATGGTGTATCACATTGATTGATTTGGGTATATTAAAGAATCCTTGTATTCCTGGAATAAACCCCACTTGATCCTGGCGTATGATCCTTTTAATGTGCTGTTGGATTCTGTTTGCTAGTATTTTGTTGAGGATTTTTGCATCTATGTTCATCAGTGATATTGGCCTGTAGTTTTCTTTCTTTGTGACATCCTTGTCTGGTTTTGGTATCAGGGTGATGGTGGCCTCCTGGAATGAGTTTGGGAGTGTTCCTCCCTCTGCTATATTTTGGAAGAGTTTAAGAAGGATAGATGTTAGCTGTTCTCTAAATGTTTGATAGAATTCGCCTGTGAAGCCATCTGGTTCTGTACTTTTGTTTGTTGGAAGATTTTTAATCACAGTTTCAATTTCAGTGCTTGTGATTGGTCTGTTCATATTTTCTATTTCTTCCTGATTCAGTCTTGGCATGTTGTGCATTTCTAAGAATTTGTCCATTTCTTCCAGGTTGTCCATATTATTGGCATAGAGTTGCTTGTAGTAATCTCTCATGATCTTTTGTATTTCTGCAGTGTCAGTTGTTACTTCTCCTTTTTCATTTCTAATTCTATTGATTTGAGTCTTCTCCCTTATTTTCTTGATGAGTCTGGCTAGTGGTTTATCAATTTTGTTTATCTTTTCAAAGAACCACCTTTTAGTTTTATTGATCTTTGCTATCATTTCCTTCATTTCTTTTTCATTTATTTCTGATCTGATTTTTATGATTTCTTTCCTTCTGCTAACTTTGGGGGTTTTTTTGTTCTTCTTTCTCTAATTACTTTAGGTGCAAGGTTAGGTTTTTTTATTCGAGATGTTTCCTGTTTCTTATGGTAGGATTGTATTGCTATAAACTTCCCTCTTAGAAGTGCTTTTGCTGCATCCCATAGGTTTTGGGTTGTCGTTTCTCCATTGTCATTTGTTTCTAGGTATTTTTTTATTTCCTCTTTGATTTCTTCAGTGATCACTTCGTTATTAAGTAGTGTATTGTTTAACCTCCATGTGTTTGTAGTTTTTACAGATCTTTCCCTGTAATTGATATCTAGTCACATAGCGTTGTGGTCGGAAAAGATACTTGATACAATTTCAATTTTCTTAAATTTACCAAGGCTTGATTTGTGACCCAAGATATGATGTATCCTGGAGAATGTTCCATGAGCACTTGAGAAAAATGTGTATTCTGTTGTGTTTGGATGGAATGTCCTATATATATCAATTAAGTCCATCTTGTTTAATGTATCATTTAAAGCTTGTGTTTCCTTATTTATTTTCATTTTGGATGTTCTGTCCATTGGTCAAAGTGGGGTGTTAAAGTCCTCTACTATGAATGTGTTACTGTCGATTTTCTCTTAAGTGGCTGTTAGCATTTACCTTAGGTATTGAGGTACTCCTATGTTGGGTGCATAAATATTTACAATTGTTATATCTTCTTGGATCGTTCCCTTGATCATTATGTAGTGTCCTTCTTTGTCTCTTCTAATATTCTTTATTTTAAAGTGTATATTGTCTGATATGAGCATTGCTACTCCAGGTTTCTTTTGGTTTCCATTTGCATGAAATATCTTTTTCCATCCCCTTACTTTCAGTCTGTATGTGTCTCTAGCTCTGAAGTGGGTCTCTTGTAAACAGCAAATATATGGGTCTTGTTTTTGTATCCATTCAGCCAATCTGCGTCTTTTGGTGGGAGCATTTAGTCCATTTACCTTTAAGGTAATTATCGATATGTATGTTCCTATTCCCATTTTCTTAATTGTTTTGGGTTCTTTATTGTAGGTCTTTTCCTTCTCTTGTGTTTCTTGCTTAGAGAAGTTCGTTTAGCAGTTGTTGTAAAGCTGGTTTGGTGGTGCTGAACTCTCTCAGCTTTTGCTTGTCTGTAAAGGTTTTAATTTCTCCATCAAATCTGAATGAGATCCTTGCTGGGTAGAGTAATCTTGGTTCCACGTTTGTCTTCTTCATCACTTTAAATATGTCCTGCCAGTCCCTTCTGGCTTGCAGAGTTTCTGCTGAAAGATTAGCTGTTAACCTTATGGGGATTCCCTTGTGTGTTATTTGTTTTTCCCTTGCTGCCTTTAATATATTTTCTTTGTATTTAATTTTTGATAGTTTGATTAATATTGTCTTCGTGTATTTCTCCTTGGATTTATCCTGTATGGGACTCTCTGTGCTTCCTGGACTTGGTTAACTATTTCCTTTCCCATATTAGGGAAGTTTTCAACTATAATCTCTTCAAGTATTTTCTCAGTCCCTTTCTTTTTCTCTTCTTCTTCTGGAACCTCTATAATTAGAATGTTGTTGCGTTTAATGTTGTCCCAGAGGTCTCTGAGACTGTCCGCAGTTCTTTTCATTCTTTTTTCTTTATTCTGCTCTGCAGTAGTTATTTCCACTATTTTATCTTCAAGATCACTTATCCATTCTTCTGCCTCAGTTATTCTGCTATTGATCCCATCTAGAGTATTTTTCATTTCATTTATGGTGGTGTTCATCATTGTTTGTTTCATCTTTAGTTCTTCTAGGTCCTTGTTAAATGTTTCTTGCATTTTGTGTATTCTATTTCCAAGATTTTGGATCATCTTTACTATCATTATTCTGAATTCTTTTTCAGGTAGACTGACTATTTCCTCTTCATTTGTTAGGTCTGGTGGGTTTTTATCTTGCTCCGTCATCTGCTGTGTATTCCTCTGTCTTCTCATTTTGCTTAGCTTTCTGTGTTTGGGGTCTCCTTTTCCCAGGCTGCAGGTTCATAGTTCCCGTTGTTTTTGGTGCCTGTCCCCAGTGGCTAAGGTTGGTTCAGTGGGTTGTGTAGGCTTCCTGGTGGAGGGGACTAGTGCCTGTGTTCTGGTGGATGCAGCTGGATCTTTTCTTTCTGGTGGGCAGGTCCACGTCTGGTGGTGTGTTTTCGGGTGTCTGTGGACTTATTATGATGTTAGGCAGCCTCTCTGCTAATGGGTGGGGCTGTGTTCCTATCTTGCTAGTTTTTTGGCATAGAGTGTCCAGCACTGTAGCTTGCTGGTCGTTGAGTGAAGCTGGGTGCTGGTGTTGAGATGGAGATCTCTGGGAGATTTTTGCCGTTTGATATTATGTGGAGCTGGGAGGTCTCTTGTGGACCAGTGTCCTGAAGTTGGCTTTCCCACCTCAGAGGCACAGCACTGACTCCTTGCTGGAGCACCAAGATCCTTTCATCCACACAGCTCAGAGTAAAAGGGAGAAAAAGTAGAAAGAAAGAATTAGTAGAAATAGAAAGAAAAAAGAAAGAAAGAAAGAAAGAAAGAAAGAACAAAAGGAGGGAGGGAGGGAGGGAGGAAAGAAGGAGGGAAGGAAGGGAAAAAAGAAAGAAAAGATAAATTAAAATGAAATAAAGTAAGATAAAATATAATAAAGTTATAAATATTATAAATAATATTATTTAATAATATTTTAAATAATATACTTATTAAATTTTAAATATATTTAATAATATAAAGTTAATATAATATAACTATTTTAAATAAATAATAATATAACTTTATTATAAATATAACTTTATTATAAATAATAATATATAAATTTATTATAAATAATAAACTATTAATAAATTATAAACTTATTATTTATAAATAATATATTATTATATATAATATCATATAAGTTATATATTTATTATATATTAAAGTTTATTATATATTAAAGTTTTTTATATATAATAAACTTTATTAATAAATAAACTTATTTATAAATAAACTTAATGAATAATTTATTATTTATTATAAATAAACTTTATTATATTATAAATAATATATAAAATATAACTTTATTATAAATAATAAAGTTTTTAAATTAAAAAAATATTAAGAGAAAAAAAATTTTAAAGAAACAAAAAAAAAACGGACGGATAGAGCCCTAGGACAAATGGTGGAAGCAAAGCTATACAGACAAAATCTCACACAGAAGCATACATATACACACTCACAAAATGAGGAAAAGGGGAAAAATCATAAATCTTGCTCTCAAAGTCCAGCTCCTTAATTCGGGATGATTCGTTGTCTATTCATGTATTCAACAGATGCAGGGTACATCAAGTTGATTGTGGACCTTTAATTCGCTGCCTCTGAGGCTGCCGGGAGAGATTTCCCTTTCACTTTGTTCTCAGAGGTCCCAGGGGCTCTGCTTTGGATTTGGCCCCGCCTCTGCGTGTAGGTCGCCGGAGTGCGTCTGTTCTTCGCTGAGACAGGACGGGGTTAAAGGAGCCGCTGATTCGGGGGCTCTGGCTCACTCAGGCCCGGGGGAGGGAGGGGCACGAGCGCGGGGCGGGCCTGCGGCGGCAGAGGCCGGCGTGACGTTGCACCAGCCTGAGGCGCGCCGTGCGTTCTCCCGGGGGAGTTGTCTCTGGTTCCCGGGACCCTGGCAATGGCTGGCTGCACGGGCTCCCCAGAAGGGGTTTGTGGATAGTGACCTGTGCTCGCACGCAGGCTTCTTGGTGGCGGCAGCAGCAGCCTTAGCGTCTCATGCCTGTCTCGGGTCCGCGCTTTTAGCCGCGGCAGCTCACGCCCGTCTCTGGAGCTCCTTTAAGCAGGGCTGTTAATCCCGTCTCCTCGCGCACCAGGAAACAAAGAGGTAAGAGAAAGTCTCTTGCCTCTTCAGCAGGTCCAGACTTTTCCCCGGACTCCCTCCCGGCTAGCAGTGGTGCACTAACCCCTTGCAGGCTGTGTTCATGCAGCCAACCCCAGTCTTCTCCTGGCACTGCAACCGACCGGAGCCTCAACTCCCAACCCCGCCCGCTCCGGCGGGTGAGCAGACAAGCCTCTCGGACTGGTGAGTGCCGGTTGGCCCTGATCCTCTGTGCGGGAATCTCCCCGCTTTGCCCCTCGCATCCCTGTTGCTGTGCTCTCCTCTGCGGCTCCGGCTCCAAAGCTTTCCCCCTCTGCCACCTGCAGTCTCCGCCCGCGAAGGGGCTTCCTAGTGTGTGGAAAGCTTTCCTCCTTCACAGCTCCCTCCCCCTGCTGCAGGTCCCATCCCTATTCTTTTGTCTCTGTTTTTTTTTTTTTTTGCCCTACCCGGGTACGTGGGAGAGTTTCTTGCCTTTTGGGAGGTCTGAGGTCTTCTGCCAGCGTTCAGTAGGTGTTCTGTAGGAGTTGTTCCAGGTGTAGATGTATTTCTGGTGTATCTGTGGGGAGGAAGATGATCTCCGCGTCTTACAATTCCGCCATCTTCCCGGAAGCCCTTATGAGCACTTTCTTAATTTTATGTTTATGCGTTCATTTAAGAAACTTTCATTAAGGTGTTGTTATGTATGACACTGTTCTAGATGCTGGTGTAAACAGGATGAACTTGGTATAGGCGATACTCTTAAGGCACTCATGATCTAAAAGAAAGGGCAGCTATAAATACAAGCAATTACAGTGCCTGTTGTAAGGACAAACTCTAGGTAAGAGTGAGATTTTAAGGAACCACAGAGGAGTGAGGTAGCAGTGGGATTACCAAAAGGAGGAAACTGATTCCAGATAAAGCAGATGCCATGAACAAAAGTTTGGGCTAGATCACATGTTTAGGCTGATTGAGCATCACTCAGAGTTCAAGTACAAGATAAAGAGGAATGGGATTTGATGCGAACATAGCTTCAAATCTCATACCAGGTTGCCTAGATGGAGCTAATGTGGTTTTCTATGTAGATCATATGAGCCAGGTAATACAGTTAAGTCAGCCTGATTCCTCTGTATGGTGGCCAACGGGAAGTATAGGTAGGGGTAAAGGAGAAGGTGAACATAAAAGAGAAACATAATTCTAAAACATAATCATTTAAATGTCATCTGTTTGGAATTACCCTTTGTCTTCTAGTAAATGTTAGTAGAAGTATCCATACTTTATGAAATAGCATCTTCTAATGGTAACAATGGTAAATTTGTTTCGGATATTATACTGTTTTATTTCAAAATACTGGTGATATCAGACCAGTGATAAGCAAATATGGAGTGTGATTGATAGAATAAAAGTGAAAAGTGGTAAATATGTTAGATACAGTCCTCATTACAGGGTGGGGGGCAGCTGGAGAAGGAGCAGGGGGTCCTTGGTCACGTGTCATGATAGGCAGAATAGCACCTGACTACTCTGAAATGGATTCTCCATTTTATATCTGCTTTGGAAGTACTTACGGAAGGTTGCGTTTGTTGTTTCTGTAACGAAAACTTTTAATGGCATATGCTATTTTACAAGCAATTTTATTTAAATAACAATAATTAATGAAAAACCCAGAAGCATCAAAGTTCAGCACCAGCACCTTCTCTGAAGAGTCAGTGTATTTCCTCAAGCCACATTTTTAAAGTAAAGCTTTGTCTCAGATTCATTTTTGTTTGAACATTTGTAAAACCTTGTTCACTGTTGAAATTTTTATCTGCTGAGAATCAGTGTTTATTTTCCTCCAGATTTCATGTAATTCCAAAATGGAAATTTTAAAAAAACCTTTAAAAAGAGGAAAATAATTGCTTTTAAAAATATGTACATTTATATTTTTTCTACTGCAAAGCCGTATGAAGTACACCCTCAGACCTGTGCTAAGAAAAAGACAGCTGCTTTTTCCTGTCCTATTCATGTGCAGGGGATAAATGCAGTCTGAAAAGGATGTGACTGTGAGCTCAGAGGGATCCTAAGAATTTGAGGTCAGTACTAATAGGGGTATTAATATTTATTTTGAATAACAAAGTAGTAGACTGTAGTTAGCCCTGCAAGGTGTGAAACCTGCTGAAACTATTCACAGTCATGTGTTAGTACCTGCAGGTGCTTGCATCTTGAAGCTTTTTATCTCTGATTATGAAAGACTCAGTCTCCAGTTAAAGGCTGATGGGAGAGATTAATTTCCCCTTTCTTCTCTTTTGTCCACGGTGTTTTGTCTTGTATCTAGGAGTAGGTTTGTTTTTTGTTCCTGAAATCATCCTGTACCTGAGATTATCACCAAATGTAAGCCTCATTTAGAAGTCAAGGATGCAGAATTAGACTGATGGATATAGGGTTTAAATTTGCCTTCTAGACTCATAGATTTAAAACTGGTGGTTTTGATGCATTAATGAATGGCGAAATAAATTTTGTGGGTTTGAATAGCACTTTTATTAGAATAGACTAATAGAAAATATCGGAGGGTATTACAAATAGTTAGGGAAGGTTTCACGTTAAATTTTACTTTCAGTTATACATGCAAATGAATGGAAAAGACTGCTGGATTTTCCCCAGATGCCTATTGTCCTCTTCTCAAAAGATAAGCAGCTGCATTTTAACTACATTTCTCAGCTACCCTCTAGCTATGTGGTCATATAACTTCGAAGGGTACCAGGATATGCCTCCACAAAATATGCCTCTTTGGCATACGGATTTATTTTGAGCTAGAGGCCATTGAAAACCAGGAGAGGCAGGAAAAGCTCTAAAAACAGGGTGCCTGTTTTCCCCTTTGTAAAGGAAATTTCCATTTGTAAAAAATGTCTCCCTGTCACAAACCAGGAAGAGGAAAACTCTTACCCATCTGCTGAGAAGGCACCCACTTAAATCTGCATAACAAAGCTTAATAAACAACCCTTGTTTACCATACTTATCTGGTCACTTACCCTTAACTTGCCTCCCCTGCCCAGAAGCCTCAAGCCCCTTTTCCTTTGTTTAGCCTAAGATGGTATATATGCCTAAATCCTAAGCAGCCCTTTGGGTTGTGCCTCAGTGGGTGTTCCCATGAGTATATGCACAACACACATGTTAATAAACTTCTGTATTTTTCTCTTGTTAATCTGTCTTTGGCCAGTCTAATTTACAGGGTCCCAGTAGTTAAACCAAAGGTGGGTAGAGGAAAAGATTTTTTTTTTTTCCTTCCCTACAATCTAATTCTGGCTAAAGGGATAAGAACAGAAGTGAATTATCCTGCTTTTGGGTTGAGCCTTTGAGGGAAATAAATGGGACCTCTTCCTTCCTCTGACTTCTGCCTTAGCTGGAAAACAGACATATTGGTGACCTCTGGAGTAGCCAAAACACTAAATAGAAATCACATATTGAGAATGACTAGACAAGGAAGTTAAATGAGGCTGGACCCCTGATGGTTACGGAACCTTCCTATCAGCCCTGGACTTCCTCGCTGTCTCCTAATTAAGAGGTAAATGGACAGCTCTCTTGCTTAAACTTTTATTGTTTCAAATTCTTTCTGACCATGGTTGAATTGATATTCCAATTAATACAGACCATGGTATGCAGGAGTGGGGCTATAGGAACAACACCAAAAGATATTACATGGCTTAGTTATTAGGTGGTATGGAGCGAGGACACAGATATTGGACTGGAAAGCTGTTGATAATAAGTATGTTGTGGCAGAACATTAGCCAACTTTGATGTGGAGAGATCTTGGATGTAAAGGGTTTAATACGCTCAAGCCTTTAATACATATTCTTGTTGCCTATTGGCTATTTATTCTTTTCAGATTTTTTTTTTTTTTAATTTTGCCATGTGACAAGGCCTATCAGAGAGGTGAACTGAAGTTAGAACAAGCAAGGAGAAAAAAAAAAAGAGAGAATGAAGCTCTGGCAAGGTAGGCTTTCTGTTTCTTTGGCCTGCAATCTAAATGGACTGAGAGTCTTAAAATACAGGGCTTTATACATCAGTCCTGACAGGAAACAGAGGTGTTTGTGCCCAGACTGAGGCAGTGATAAAATGAGTCTCTAAATCAGGAAACAGTCTTAGCCGGAGATAAGACTGGACAAACCATTAAGACTACCAGACGGTGGGAGCCAGCCCAGGGGGAACATTTGATTAAGGACCTTGCCTTCCTACTGAAGCCAATTGTTTTATTTGGCCTTAATGTGGTCACTGTTAAATTGAGCAAGAGAGTGATTGACAGGGCACAGAAACAAGTAAACAAAAGACCAGAATTTCGGCTAAAAAGCCAACACACAGATGAGAATTTCGCCTTTACTTATTTGCAATCAGATTTGAGGGAAATAAAGAGTCCATGGACCTTGTAAATTTTTTTCACTGCATTGTGTTACCAAAGAAATCATGGGCCAGGCTTGTAGAATTCTGTTACAGTTCACCCCTAAAAGTAAACTTTGTCTCCCTAAAGCCGTCCAACCAGCAGGAATCAACCTACCAACATTCTAAAGCTTCCAAGATGGGAATATTCTCTAATGCCTACTTGATATGTGGCCATGGAGGTAATGGACGTGTAAAAACCTCCCTGAAGGCAAAGTCAGACATTGGCAGGATAGTGACCAAGGAGGTACGCCCTACAGAGTGGAACCAAGAGCTGCTAGGTAGCTAGCTCAACACAGGAAATTATTCCAGTGCTGTGATAGTAGGTCCAGTTATTGTGGTGATGTTCTTATTCTTCCGTTTTTAGAACTGAGGGTTTTTTTTATTATGTGTGTTATATTATTCACCACTTTATGTTAGTTTGGGGGATCAGGACAGGTAACTCAAGTTTGGCTTATAGACTGTCAGTTCATGAGGAGCCACTCCCAGTTTTGATAGATGCACATCACCCAGAGATGCTAGACTTGGAACAGGATGCAGGACCCAGATGGGACTTTGGGGTTGTCTCTCTTGGAGAGTAGGCGGGCAGGAACGTGTCCTAACTATGAATGCAAAGGAAAATGTGACCTGAATTGGCAATGAGGGCAAACACTGAAGTAGACTTCTTCACCATCTATTCTCCTTTTCTGTTGCAAAGAAAACTCCCTTTCCACTGACATTCATGCTCCCATTTATAGTAGAGAGTTAATCTTGGGAAGTGGATGCTCATCCAGGGACTACATTTTCCAGCCCCTCTTGTACCTAGATGGGATCATATAACGACTTGCTAATGAATGCAAGTCCACGTGACATGTGGAGTCTGTCATTTCGTGGCCAAGTTGTTTAAGAAACATGAATACCTTTTGCATCCTCTTTTCTCACTATCCCATGACTGGAAAGGAGAGTATGATGCCTCCCACACCCGCGACAGTAGAATCCATATATTGAGGATAGCAGAGCCGTTATTCGCCTAGGTCTCTGAAGACTTGCCAAACATTAAGTGAGAAATAAACTTTTATTGTGTTTGACCTATTTTGCATTTGGAGGGACCTCTCTCTTTTTTTTTTTTTTTAAATAGCAGCTAGTATTACCCTACCTAACACACCTTTTTACATATAATAGAGTATTATTTTGGCACATGGCTACCCAACTAAAGCCTGTATTTTCCAGTCTCTTTTGCACCTGGATGTGGCTACATGACTAAGTCCTGCCTGTGGGGTATGAACTGAAGTGATTCGTGTAACTTCTGTAGCATGCCCCTTGAGAGAAGAGGTATGTCCTTCTCTTTCCTTTTTCCTTTTTTCTACTAATTGAGTGTGGCATGGTGATAGGAAGTGAAGCACCCATCTGAGAAAAAAAAGTGGTCTGATCAGGAAGGTGGAACACCAAGATAGAAGGAGAGGTCAACATTTCAGGCCTGGGCCTAAGATTCGGAATTTTACATGAGAGAAATGAACTTCTTTCTTACTTAAAGCATCATTATATAACAGGTCTCTGTTAAAGCATATGAACAGACAGCTTACTTTATGCATGTACATATGTGTGATTGACAATAAAATTTATTTGTATTATGGGTTGTATTTTTTAAAAAGTAAGTAGACTGTTGCATTGTATTAATTCTATTAATATTCTTTTACTCTGATGTCCATTCATTATTCCTAAGCATTCTCTTCTTTATGTCTCCTCAGTAGATCAAGGGCTCATGAACTCTATGCCTCTCTATGGTAATTATGCTGACATCCTCCCCTAAAAATGATCTCTAATCAATGTATAGAAGGAAAATTAATTCTCCCTTTATCCTTCTAGGTTCTTGGCTGAGACCCTCCCTGTAATAAAAGACATTAATGAGAGAAAAACAAACAGAACTTTAATAACATGTATACATGGGAGATACCTAGGAAAACTGAGTAACTCCCCGAAATGGCTGAAACCACCACCTTAAATACCATCATCTCCAGCTACAGACAAAAGATGTTGGGAGTGGCGGGGAGGCAGTTATGGGAGGTTACTTTGCAACAGAAAAGCACAGTAAACCAGGGTATGGTGGTTATACAGATTTAGTTGTGTGCCTTCTCCATTGATAAGAGTTTCTAGGAATTTGGTCATCTCCCTCTTCCTGGTACAGAGAGGGAGACACCTTTACAAATGGAGATTTTGCTTATAAATGCAAATGTCCCTTATAAAATGACAACTTTAACTTGGTTTTCAAAGCTTTTTCCTTGTCTGCAGTTTCTTAAAAATAGCCATCCAAGATAATCCTTATACCCAAGGGGCATATTTGGGGATGGCAAACTCTGCTTCCCTTCATCAATTATTCCAGACGCTTGCCTAAGGAGTAAGGTTTCTACCTGTTGTGCCTAAAGGATTGGACAGGTATAGTAAGCCATGAAGGGATTCACAGGAAGTCTCAGATGTTCCCTGTACATAAGGGTGAGACACTTGGAAATCCCATTCATTGGAGAGTAAGGTTTAGAACTTTTGAATTTTAATGCAAGTAAGGTTGACTTAATTTTAGCTCATGTAAATAAATTACCCAATCCTTTCTGAATGGGAATAACATAAACGTTGATGAATAATAAATGAGTAGTGTTACTGATGCTTATATATAGCAAATAAGTTAAAAAATTAACAAAAAGAAAAATACTTGACTACATGAAGGTATGTTTCTTGGTAATTTATGATTTATTTGTACTTTCCGTATAACCCAATGATTAACTGTCTTACTAAGCAGAGGTCAAATTAATGTGGTTTAGTTTTTTTTTTTAAATTATAATAATAACTATGCAGAGACCAAAGCTTTTTTGTTTTTCTTTTTAAAATGCAGCAACAGCTCTGAACCTTATGGGAAATAAATATCAAAGACTAATAAAGGATAAGTACACTAGTCTATAAAATAAGCACGTAAATCAATCAGTGCCACTCACTGTTCCACTTTAATATCTTATTTGCCTTCCACCAAAGGAATGTAGGTAATAGAGCCTTAAAATCAACACTTTTGTTGACTCACTTGTACATGTGTTTTACTCCTGGGCGCCTTGGTAAGTGATTCTTTACAAGTTGGGAAGCATCTATGGTCTGGTATTCCTGGGAATAAGATCTTGCAGAAATGAGGACATTCAACTGGGAGACAGGAGACTTTTGTCTTTTGGATCTACCACTAATAAGTTATATGACAGGGCAAATTGCAGCAATACTGGACCCTCATTTCATCATCTCTACAAGGAGGGGCTTATGCTTGATGAGCCCCCAAACCCCTTTGGGTTCAAATTATGACTTAAAGGCAATAAAATGTAATCAAAAAAGAAAGTGATACAACATAATGACAGAACACTATTTTGAAGGAAAGAAATGTATTTAGATGTGTATGTATTTTTGCTTTGGGGAAGAAACCCGAAGTGTAGAAACAGGACTCCACGCTTATCTTAGAAACAGTCTCATCACTCCCAATTTTTTTAGGTGGTTATGGGCTCTTACCTCTTCCTCTCAGCTCGACAGCAAATGACCGTTAAAATTTTATCCCCCAGGTGGCAGTGCAGTACTCCAAGTTTAGAATGGTCTGGTCCAGTGCTCTGGAAAAAGGCAAAGCAAACTTGTCCCTCGCACATTTATGTGCCATGTTTCTTCCTTTTGGAGGAAATGTGCTACAATTCTGATGTAACAGGACTTGAGTAATCAGTCATTTCCAGGTGAACACAGCAGCTATCCATGTTCATGCTTGTGTAGCACCACCACTATATTTAAAATGTTTATTTTATGTGTTATTTTATCAGAGTTTGGAAACATTTACTAAATGTAATAGGATTAAGTAACTGCTTAGCAATTCTTTTTAAAAGCTACAAATGAAGTGGATAGCATCCACCACAACCTTTACTTAAAGGACTATAAGCTTCTTGTACTATTATGGTTGCTGAGACGTGCTTATGAGACATATCAAAACAAACAAATAAAATAGCATCACATGGAAAGCATGAAAAGAAGTCAGGGAAGGGAAAGGGACACATTTCAGTTTGATGATAAAAAGCTTGCAGGAACCATTTGGATCAAAACGATATCTGGTCATTTGTATGATGGAGATTAGAGTGAATCCTTTAAATTTCTACTATTCATTGGAGAAATTAAATTTTATAGATTTATAGTACTAAAGCAATATTCATTGGTAATGCCATGAAAGCAGCATAAGATAGGAAAGTAAAAATTAAAGAGGCTATGAAGTGTCATCTTGAAAATATTTTGACGGGTTGTGGAATGTGGTCACATTTTTTTTTTTTCCTAGAGATTCCTTTACCCTTAGGTTCAATGAAGTCTTCTGTCCAGTTTTGTATTTCCTAGTAAGAAAAAGGATTCATGCCACAGAGAGTATGTGTAATAAAAATAAGTTTATTTTTTAACCACAGAATTTGGGTTATTTTATTGGCTCTGCTGCTTATGAATTGATCATCTGCCTATACCAGAAGCATCCTAAAGGAATAGTCAATCACAGTATAAGATCTTACGTAATTTTATATGTAGTTTTCCAGACAGTACTATACTTCTCTATGCAGTTCAATTAAGGAAAAATCCCTATATGCACTGTAATGTTCTAATCACTGCTTGGAATACAAACAAAAATAAGATATATCTGCCTTCAGTGAGCTTTATACTCTAGTGGGATGATAAGCAAATTGCAAATAACAATGAACAGAGCAGGAATTGTAGAAGAGGCAACATGGTAATAATAGTGGGCTCTGGAGCCAGTATGCTAGGATTAAAATCTTGGCTCTGTCTCCAATATTTGTGTAGCTTTGTTAAGATTACTTTTTTGGTTCCTTTATAAAGCAGATGATTGGATATTTATCTGAAGGAAATGAAAACACTAACTCGAGGAGATATCCACACCCCCACGTCCATGCAGCATTATTTATAATAGCCAAGATATGGAAACAACCTAAGTGTCCATTGATGATGGACGAATGGATAAAGAAAATGTTACACACACACACACACACACACACACACATATACACAATGGAATATTATTCAGACATAAAAAAGAAGGAAATATTGCCATTTGTGACAGCATGGATGGACCTTGATGGCATTGTGCTAAGTGAAATAAGCCAGACAGCAAAAGACAAATACCATATGATCTCACTTATATGTGGAATCTAAAACAAAACAAAACAAAAACCAGAAAAAGAACTCATAGATACACAAATTGGTGATTGCCAGAGGCTGTGAATGGGGCGGGGCGGGAAGTAGGCAAAATGGGTGAAGGTTGCCAAAAGGTATAATCTTCCAGTTATAAGGAATGTAATGCACAGCATGGTGACTGTAGTTAATAATACTGTGTTGCACATTTGAAAGTTGCTACAAGAGTAGATCTTAGTTCTCATCACAAGAAAAAAATTTTTTTAACTATGGTGATTAATGTTAACTAGACTTATTGTGATTATTTTGCAGTATATACAAGTATTGAATCATTATGTCATACACCTGAAACTAATGTAATGTTATAAGTCAATTATATCTCAATTAAAAAAGCAGATGATAAGAGTTCCTACCTCATAGGGTTTTTTTCACTTTTAAAAATTTTATTGAAGTATTGTTGATTTACAATGTTGTATTAATTTCTGCTGTACAGCAAAGTGACTCAGTTATACATATATATATATATATATACACACACACACACACACACACACACACATATTCTGTTTCATATTCTTTTCCATTATGGTTGTTTTAAAGAAAGTGAGTTAATGGAGTGAAGTCCTTGGCACCTAGCAAATTCATTAACAGTTAAAAAAAAGTCCTGGGGGTAAGAGAAGGGAAAGACGAGTAAAGGAACTAACGGTTGAAATTAGCCTTTAAAGATACCCTTTAAGGACTGTCAGTGATTTGTTAAAGTGTGGGGATGGAAAGGGCACTGCAGCCTAAGACAGCAACGTGCCAAATGTTAGAGGAAGAGGAAGGAGTTCAGTTTGGCTGCACGTAGAGTAGGGAGGAAGGAAAGTGAAGGTTCAAACCTACGTGTAAAGGACAATTTGCACTGGGCTAATTTGGAGATACTGCTTAATCACAAAATAGGGGATGTCACTGAAGATTTTTTTACACAAAAGATGGATAGTCAGAATGATGCGGTAAACATATCATTCTGGGAGCCCTGTGACAGAGAAATTGAGCACAGGAGGAACTAGAGACAGGGAGATCAGAGATGAGAAAGGCAATACCTTTCTCAGAATAGGAGAATAGGAGTGGCTATTGTCATCGCTTAAGAATCATGATTGATTGGCTTGCCAACTGATGGAAAAATTGCGTTATCTACAGAAAGGTCCTTTCAGGATCCTACAAATTTTCACTTGCCTTTCCTATCAGGATGCAGAATTCTACTCCTCCCATATATATAGCATTTCAGATGCAGAGTTTAAACATTCTGCTCACAGATAGCTAGATTTATCAACAGGCCTTCTCCCCTGCTTCCTGAACACTCCAGACCCAAACATGGAAGGAACCTCATCTTTTTTTCATAACTGTAATTTGTTTTGAGGAAGATTGAACTGGTTGAGGCTTCTAAGAACAATCTTGGTTGCTTTTCCCACTTAGTGCCTTTTTGGTGTTCCATCGGTGATAAACTTGACCTGCCAGCAAGAGACCTGTTAGATGGAGAGAGCACAGTGTTTGCTTTCCTCCTTTTCTCTGTCTCTTGTTTCTTTCTTTCTGCCTTATTTTCCCTTTCTACCTGCCTCTGATCTGTTCCTTACAGTTGCATGGAGGTACCATCCACTTCTGTCCTCCTTCCTTCTTCCCAAATGTAATCAAAATGTTTTAGCACTTTCCTCTCCTTCTCTCTTCCCACCGCTGAAGCCCGAGGTCTACAGTTAGCTAATGGGCCCTACTCTGCTGAACAAACAATGTGAACTGACATAAAGCAACAGGCATTCCAGATGGGATAGTGATTCTTGCGCCTTGTTGCAATCGTGGAAGAATTACTGAATAGAAACAGTGTGATCTGAACTTCTGAGTCTTCACTAGAATGAGTTCAATGAGAAGTCTCTAGAGGAGGAGCGATATATGGCTTTGATATGAGGCCTGCTGTAGGAACTCTCCCAACTCCCAGCTTCGATCAGAAGACAACTGAAAGAAAGACTTAAAAGAAAAGTTTTAATTAATGAGAAAAGACAACCAGGAAATAGCAAACTTTCAGGAAGCCAAGCTGTTCTATCACATCTTACATTACATCTCTGTGGTCTCATGGTCTCTCTCCTGAGTACTCTGGTTACTCACTTCAGTAGTTTGGTTTTATTTACTTCTGTCTGCATCTGACCAAAGGAGGCTGCACGCTGAGCTCCTAAATTGACATGTCCTCAGTTCTGGAGGTCAGCTGAAGAGGATGAGAACCTGGGCCAGCAAGAGGGACCTACTCAGTCTTGGTCCAGTTAACTTGGGCTCTGGAGCCACAAGACGTGGCTTATAGGAACTGTATTGGTCATGGTGTGATGCTGCTGATTTTTAAAAAATCAGTGGATTTCAAGACTCTGGCTTCTCCTACAATGTCAGAGTTCTCCATTGAATCGTCTGCAGCGGGGAAGCTCATGAGTAAGAGAGAGAGCAAGTGGAGGAGCTCGTGGAAGGAGTCTCGGGCCAACCCTGGAAGAGACATTCAAAACATCTACCCATTTTCCATCACCAGGGCTCAGTCACTGGACCTATCTAAATGTAAGGGAGGCTGGGGAAGTCAGTCTACCATGATCTCAGGAGTAAAGCAAATGGAATTATCTTTGCCACAGGGACCATGCTTGTTGGTCAGCAGAGGAGTTGTTGGAAGAACAGTGTTGGGTGCTGGGCAAATGCACCAAAGATGTCTTCTATTATGAGACAACCACCTGGCTTTTCCTGGGGCTTCAGCACTGCCTTGGTTGGCTTGCTTAGCTCCTGCAGTCTAGTTTGAATCAGTGGTTTCAATGGAATGATATTATTTTCTGACTACGTTCATGTGAATTAAAGAAATGACTTTACTTCCTTTCACAGCTACTCATCTAGGTTCTCAGACTGTTTACTGGTAATCTCTATTTCTTTTTTTTTCCTTTTTCTTTTTTTTTTTTTTTTAGTGGTACGCGGGCCTCTCACTGTTATGGCCTCTCCCGTTGCGGAGCACAGGCTCCGGACGCACAGCTCAGCGGCCGTGGCTCACAGGCCCAGCCGCTCCGCGGCATGTGGGATCTTCCCAGACCGGTGCACGAACCCGTGTCCCCTGCATCGGCAGGCGGACTCTCAACCACTGCGCCACCAGGGAAGCCCACTCTATTTTTTTTTAATGTCATCTCTAGGGGAGAAAATCCTATTTCAGCCAAGAGATTTCATTCTGTAATTACATCACAAAGAATCACTTCATAAGGAAGGCATTGACGTTGAATTTCTGTCAGCTTCAATTTAAGTAGATGGAAAACTATGGAATATATATCATAAACAACAATCTTTTTTAAGCTTTACAACCAGGAAGATTTCAGCTCTCCAAGTCAGCTGGCAAGCCTAGGACCTGCTCATCAGTCCTCTGCCTGAATAGTTCAACAAATAAACACTTTGTTCATAAAACACAAAGTGGATATGATATTTCAGACAGGAGAGAACAGAGCCATCTCTCAAAACGAGGTTTTGTTGTTTCATTACATCAGATTCCCACCCGTCCTCCCTCCAACTATCCCAGTAAGGCTGGCTGCAATTGCTCTGTGTGCTAAACTTCCAGTGCTAATCAAACCTTTAAACTACCTCTTCTGTTTAACAGAAATCTGCCAGGAGATGTGCTGTGGGAGTGTGGAATGAATCCTAGCTGTTAAAAGCCATGTCAGCCCATCACAGAAATGTGATTTCTACTATCACTATCATGCCCATATTAAAAATTTAGGAAATGAGCCTTTTCATTTCTCGTTACCCACTTCTGCTGCTAAAGCCAAAAGAGACCCCTTTGGTATGCGTGCCAGTGAAGTCCACAGTGCACTGTAGGAGTACAGATGTGCGTGCTTGCAAGACTCTAGATACTGAATGTGCACATTGCTATGTGGACAGGAAACTAATCCCTAGATTGTTTGTCTTTAAAGAGCCCAAATACCGTATCAAGGCAGTATGCCTAAGCTTATGCATTTTCTAAGCCATTTAAAACAGTTTAGAATAAATACATCAGGTTTCATGGACCAGAGGCAATTGACTGGAGAAAACTTCTTATGTATATGAGAAGCTGAAAATAACAGAGTGTTTTGTTTTGAATTATAAATAATATATTTAAAGACACCACAACCTCCCCCTTCCCATTTGCTACACCAGAAATCTGGGAGGCATTCTTTGCTCATCTCCCACACCTAATTTGGTTATAAAGACCTACTACTGAGGACTTCCCTGGTGGTGCAGTGGTTAAGAAGCTGCCTGCCAATGCAGGGGACACGGGTTTGAGCCCTGGTCCGGGAAGATCCCACATGCCGCGGAGCAACTAAGCCACATCTACTGAGCCTGCGCTCTAGAGCCCATGAGCCACAACTACTGGGTCTGCGTGCCACAATTACTGAAGCCCATGCTCCTAGAGTCTGTGCTCCAACAAGAGAAGCCACTGCAATGAGAAGCCCATGCACTGCAACAAAGACCCAACGCAGCCAAAAATAAATAATTAAAAAAAAAAAAAAAAGTCCTACTACTGAGTCTATTTTCTGCAACTCACTTGAATCCATCTACTTCTCTTCCACTTCACTGCTGCTGTCTCATGCAGTCTCCATCATTTCTCACTGGAGATCCTTCTATTTGCTACTCAAAGTGAGGACCTCAGCTCATCAGCTTCAGCATCACCTGGGAGCTTGTTAGAAATATGGAATCTCAGGCCCCACTCAAACCTACAAATAAGTAGGCCCTGTATTTTGAGAAGATCCCCAGATGATTTCTGTGCATGCTCCATTCTGGGAAACACTGATATGTGTCCCTGCCTTCAGCTTTATCCACCTCCATTCCATTCTGAACACCAAAACCAGAGCAATCATTATATCAACAGAATCCAAATCTGGTCATGTCACTATCTTGCTGAAACCCTTTAATTTCTTCTCCTTGTCTTTAGGCTAAAGAACAAAAGCTTCAAATTAAATTTCTAATCCCTTTATGACCCGGTTCCTGTAGCTTCATCTCATAACATTTTCCCTCCCCATACTTAATGCTGTAGCCATCTTTGTTCCAAATGTGATTTAGTTTAAATGTCAGTTTGTTAGGAAGCCTAAGCTCTGAACCCCTAGGTCTCATCATATCATCATTTCTTGCCTTGCTGTAATACTCAATATTGTATTAAACTTCTTTAATGCAAATACTTCCAAATAAGCCTTAATTTCCATGAGGACAAGGACCATGTCTGTCTTGGGCAAAGCAGTGCTCAAGCAGTACCCGGTGCTTAGGACAGCAACTGGCACATGGCAGTTGTGAAAGAAGGACCAAATGAAGTAATTTCTCATGAAGATGAATGGGCAATTTTCCACATCTTTAAGAATAACAGTCTTCCAAAATTATGATGTGCTGTCACAGGGAAGATGTATCAGACTTATTCTGATGGGTTCCAGAGGGCAGGATGATACAAGCAGGGCTCGCAAATGACTGTACTGCTACATCTTAGCACACTGTTGGCACGAAAATATCTGCTGATAAAATGAACCAGAGCCAGTAAATAAAAGTTTTAGGAAGAGAGAGATTCTTAAACAAATAACTTAGCATCATTTATCAGATGCTAAAAATGGAATTGATTGTCTTATGAGGGATCTCAGATTGTATGACCATGCAAAGGCAGGATATGGACTAAACATTTTTACCTTAAGAAAGTGGTTGAAGTACATGGTTTCCTAGGTCCTTTGCAACTCTGAAAATCCATTGTTTTATCATTTCCTCTGTAAGGGGAAATGGTGTTAATCATAAATTCTAGCCTTAATTTTTAAAAATGTGACTTATCATTGTTAATGACTGTATCACTGTTTTTATGCAGACACTGGTAAGTTTATTTAGTATAAGCAAAAGGACACTGACATCAAATATGTCCCTCTTCTCTTGTCACTGGTCCTTAAACTCCACCATTAGAGAGTCATTCCTTGGAAGATGTTTCTTCTTCAGGGGCCAAGGTTACAAATCCAAATGTCACAGGAGAGGCAACATATTTGACAATTATCCATCATTTCCAACTTTGAGTCTTTTATGAGAACCTATTCTTAAAATTGAGAGTAAGTGATGGAGGGGATACGGATAGAGTAGTAGCATTTAGAACATCAGAGGACTCTGGATATATTTTCAGCTAAAATAGTTCTCTATCAGAGACTGCTTTTTGATACCTCAGTCTAAATGATATACCCCTTCATGTGATTTTTTTTCCTATATCAGCATTCTTGATTCAAAATATATTTATTGAGTGTCTGTTAGGTACTAAGCACTATTCTAGGTACTTTAGATACATCAGTGAACCCAAGAGACAAAAACAGGCAAAAATACCTGCTGTTGTGAACTTTGCATGGTAGTGAAGTGTGGTCCAAGGCCCGAGAGTTCCAGCGTCACCTAGAAGTTTGTAAGAAATAAAGAATGTAAGTGTCACCCAGACATACTAAATCATGTTTGGCCTTTTAACAAGCTCCTCAGATTAATCTTCTGCATGTTTAAGTTTGGGAGACATTCTTCTGTGTACCTGTCCTTTATTTTGGAGTATTTTCACATTTTGAAATGACTTCTCTGTTTGTTTGCTTAAAGCCTGTTTGCCCTACTAGGCTGTAAGCTGTATGAGGTCAAGGATTAGTGGGCAAAAATGGAAGAGATGGAAAAATGTCAGTAACAAACCTCATCTGTTATTCAGCTCTGCCAAGGCACAGACTTCTCTTTTCAGTCTCAGCAGCTGATTCACCTACCGCTCAGCAGGGAGGGCAACAGACACCTCTGCAGGGGAATTAGCTAACATCTGTGAATGTTTCTCCACCTTCTGTCTCAGCCTTATCATTTCTTGTGTTTTTAAAAACTCCCATGAAGAAAAGTACTAGCATAAGAATATTTATAATAAAATTTGATGGTACTCATTCCTGTGGATTAAAAAAAAAAAATTCCTGTGGTTTGTGGTAACCCTGCCTCTGCTTTTATACCTGCAGTCCTCATTGAAGATTTTCTCTTCTATTCTAATTTGTAACATAACTTGGTCCTCTTTAACATGGGTTTGGTGAATGATAGGATTACCCATACACGGTACTTTCTGTACCCTATATATAGCAAGGATTGTCAAACTATGTGGACCAAATCTGACTGATCCCCCTATCTATTTTTTTAACATCTTTATTGGAGTATAATTGCATTACAATGGTGTGTTAGTTTCTGCTTTATAACAAAGTGAATCAGTTATACATATACATATGTCCCCATATCTCTTTCCTCTTGCATCTCCCTCCCTCCCACCCTCCCTATGCCACCCCTCTAGGTGGTCAAAAAGCACCGAGCTGATCGTCCTGTGCCATGTGGCGGCTTCCCACTACCTATCTGTTTTACGTTTGGTAATGTATATATGTCCATGACACTCTCTCACTTTGTCATAGCTTGCCCTTCCCCCCCCGGTATCCTCAAGTCCATTCTCTAGTAGGTCTGTGTCTTGATTCCCGTCTTGCCCCTAGGTTCTTTGTGACCTTTTTTTTTTTTTTAAGATTCCATATATATGTGTTAGCATACGATATTTTTCTCTTTCTGACTTACTTCACTCTGTATGACAGACTCTAGGTCCATCCACCTCACTACAAATAAATCAGTTTTGTTCCTTTTTATGGCCGAGTAATATTCCATTGTATATATGTGCCACATCTTCTTTATCCATTCATCTGTTGATGGACACTTAGGTTGCTTCCATGTCCTGGATATTGTAAATAGAGCTGCAGTGAACATTTTGGTACATGACTCTTTTTGAATTACGGTTTTTTCAGGGTATATGCCCAGTAGTGGGATCGCTGGGTCATATGGTAGTTCTATTTTTAGTTTTTTAAGGAACGTCCCTGCTGTTCTCCATAGTGGTTGTATCAGTTTACATTCCCACCAAAAGTGCAAGAGGGTTCCCTTTTCTCCACACCCTCTCCAGCATTTACTGTTTGTAGATTTTTTGATGATGGCCATTCTGACTGATGTGAGGTGATACCTCATTGTAGTTTTGATTTGCATTTCTCTAATGATTAATGATGTTGAGCATTCTTTCATGTGTCTGTTGGCAATCTGTGTATCTTCTTTGGAGTAATGTCTATTTAGGTCTTCTGCCCATTTTTGGATTGGGTTGTTTGGTTTTTTAATATTGAGCTGCATGAGCTGCTTATAAATTTTGGAGATTAGTCTTTTGTCAGTTGCTTTATTTGCAAATATTTTCTCTCATTCTGAGGTTTGTCTTTTCATCTTGTTTATGGTTTCCTTTGCTGTGCAAAAGCTTTTAAGTTTCATTAGGTCCCATTTGTTTATTTTTGTTTTTATTTCCATTTCTCTTGGAGGTGGGTCAAAAAGGATCTTGCTATGATTTATGTCATAGTGTTTTGCCTATGCTTTCCTCTAAGAGTTTGATGGTGTCTGGACTTATATTTAGGTCTTTAATCCATTTTCAGTTTATTTTTGTGTATGGTGTTAGGGAGTGTTCTAATTTCATTCTTTTAAATGTAGCTGTCCAGTTTTCCCAGAACCACTTATTGAAGTGGCTGTCTTTTCTCCATTGTATATTCTTGCCTCCTTTATCAAAGATAAGGTGACCATATGTGCGTGGGTTTATCTCTGGGCTTTCTATCCTGTTCCATTGATCTATATTTCTATTTCTGTGCCAGTACCATATTGTCTTGATTACTGTAGCTTTGTAGTATAGTCTGAAGTCAGGGAGCCTGACTCCTCCAGCTCCGTATTTCTTTCTCAAGTTTGCTTTGGCTCTAAGGGGTCTTTTGTGTTTCCATACAAATTGTGAATTTTTTTGTTCTAGTTCTGTGAAAAATGCCAGTGGTAGTTCGATAGGGATTGCATTGACTCTGTAGATTGCTTTGGGTAGTAGAGTCATTTTCACAATGTTGATTCTTCCAATCCAAAAACATGGTATATCTCTCCATCTATTTGTGTCATCTTTAATTTCTTTCATCAGTGTCTTATAATTTTCTGCATACAGGTCTTTTGTCTCCGTAGGTAGGTTTATTCCTAGATATTCTTTTTGTTACAATGGTAAATGGGAGTGTGTTCTTAATTTCACTTTCAGATTTTCCATCATTAGTGTGTAGGAATGCAAGAGATTTGTGTCCATTAATTTTGTATCCTGCTACTTTACCAGACTCATTGATTAGCTCTAGTAGTTTTCTGGTAGCATCTTTAGGATTCTCTATGTATAGTATCATGTCATCTGCAAACAGTGACAGCTTTACTTCTTCTTTTCCGATTTGGATTTCTTTTATTTCTTTTTCTTCTCCGATTGTTGTGGCTAAAACTTCCAAAACTATGTTGAATAATAGTGGTGAGAGTGGGCAACCTTGTCTTATTCCTGATCTTAGTGGAAATGGTTTCAGTATTTCACCATTGAGGATGATGTTGGCTGTGGGTTTGTCATATATGGCCTTTATTATGTTGAGGAAAGTTTCCTCTATGCCTACTTCCTGAAGGATTTTTATCATAAATGGGGGTTGAATTTTGTCGTAAGTTTTCTCTGCATCTATTGAGATGACAGTATGGTTTTTCTCCTTCAGTTTGTTAATATGGTGTATCACGTTGATTGATTTGCTTATATTGAAGAAGCCTTGCGTTCCTGGGATAAATCCCACTTGATCATAGTGTATGATTCTTTTAATGTGCTGTTGGATTCTGTTTGCTAGTATTTTGTTGAGGATTTTTGCATGTATGTTCATCAGTGATATTGACCTGTAGTTTTATTTCTTTGTGACATCTTTGTCTGGTTTTGGTATCAGCGTGATGGTGGCCTCGTAGAGTGAGTTTGGGAGTGTTACTCCCTCTGCTATATTTTGGAAGACTTTGAGAAGTATGGGTGTTAGCTCTTCCCTAAATGTTTGATAGATTTCGCCTGCAAAGCCGTCTGGTCCTGGGCTTTTGTTTGTTGGAAGATTTTTAATCACAGTTTCAATTTCAGTGCTTGTGATTGGTCTGTTCTTATTTTGTATTTCATCCTGGTTCATTCTTGGAAGGTTGTGCATTTCTAAGAATTTGTCCATTTCTTCCAGGTTGTCCATTTTATTGGCATATAGTTGCTTGTAGTAATCTCTCATGATCTTTTGTATTTCTGCAGTGTCAGTTGTTACTTCTCCTTTTTCACTTCTGATTCTATTGATTTGAGTCTTCTCCCTTATTTTCTTGATGAGTCTGGCTAATGGTTTATCAATTTCGTTTATCTTCTCATAGAACCAGCTTTTAGTTTTATTGATCTTTGCTATCATTTTCTTCATTTCTTTTTCATTTCTTTCTGATCTGATCTTTATGATTTCTTTTCTTCTGCTAACTTTGTGGTTTGTTCTTTTTTCTCTAACAGCTTTAGTAAGGTTAGGTTGTTTATTTGAGATGTTTCTTGTTTCTTAAGGTAGGATTGTATTGCTATAAAATTCCCTCTTAGAACTGCTGCATCCCATAGGTTTTGGGTCATCGTGTTTTCATTGTCATTTGTTTCTAGGTATTTTTTGATTTCCTCTTTGATTTCTTCAGTGATCTCTTGGTTATTAAGTAGTGAGTTGTTTAGCCTCCATGTGTTTGTATTTCTTACAGATTTTTTCCTGTAATTGATATCTAGTCTCATAGCATTGTGGTTGGAAAAGATACTTGATACAATTTCAAGTTTCTTAAATTTACCAAGGCTTGATTTGTGGCCCAAGATATGATGTACACTGGAAAATGTTCCATGAGCACTTGAGAAGTATGTGTATTCTGTTGTTTTTGGACGGAATGTCCTATAAATATCAATTAAGTCCATTTTGTTTAATGTATCATTTAAATCTTGTGTATCCTTATTCATTTTCATTTTGGATGATCTGTCCATTGGTGAAAGTGGGGTGTTAAAATCCCCTCTATGATTGTGTTACTGTCGATTTCCTCTTTTATGGTTGTTAGTATTTGCCTTATGTATTGAGGTGCTTATGTTGGGTGCATAAATATTTACAATTGTTATATCTTCTTCTTGGATTGATCCCTTGATCATTATATAGTGTCTTTATTTGTCTCTTGTAATAGTCTTTGTTTTAAAGGCTATTTTGTCTTATAGGAGAATGGCTACTCCAGCTTTCTTCTGGTTTCCATTTGAATTGAATATATTTTTCCATCCCCTCACTTTCAGTCTGTATGTGTCCCTAGGTCTGATGTGGGTCTCTTGTAGACAGCATATATACGGGTCTTGTTTTTGTGTCCATTCAGCCAATCTGTGTCTTTTCATTGGATCATTTAATCCATTTACATTTAAGGTAATTATTGATATGTATGTTACTATTACCATTCTCTTAATTGTTTTGGGTTTATTTTTGTAGGTCTTTGCCTTCTCTTGTGTTTCCTGCCTGGAGAAGTTCCTTTAGCATTTGTTGTAAAGCTGGTTTGGTGGTGCTGAATTCTCTTAGCTTTTGCTTGTCTGTAAAGGTTTTAATTTCTCCGTCAAATCTGAATGAGATCCTTGCTGCGCAGAGTAATCTTGGTTGTAGGTTTTTCTCCTTCATCACTTTAAATATGTTCTGCCACTCCCTTCTGGCCTGTAGAGTTTCTGCTGAAAGATCAGCTGTTAACCTTATGGGCATTCCCTTATGTATTATTTGTTGTTTTCCCTTGCTGCTTTTAATATTTGTTCTGTGTATTTAATTTTTGATAGTTTGATTAATATGTGTCTTGGCATGTTTCTCCTTGGATTTATCCTGTTTGGGATTCTCTGTGCTTCCTGGACTTGATTAACTATTTCCTTTCCCATAATAGGGAAGTTTTCAAGTATAATCTCTTCAAATATTTTCTCAGTCACTTTCTTTCCCTTTTCTTCTTCTGGGACCCATTTGAATTGTGGTGTGTTTAATGTTGTCCCAGAGGTCTCTGAGACTGTCCTCAGTTCTTTTCATTCTTTTTCTTTATTCTGCTCTGCAGTAGTTATTTCCACTATTTTACGTTCGAGGTCACTTATCTGTTCTTCTGCCTCAGTTATTCTGCTATTGATCCCTTCTAGAGAATTTTTAATTTCATTTATTGTCTTGTTCATCACTGTTTGCTCTTTAGTTCTTCTAGGTCCTTGTTAAACATTTCTTGCATTTATTCTATTTCCAAGATTTTGGATCATCTTTACTATCATTATTCTGAATTCTTTTTCAGGTAGACTGCCTATTTCCTCTTCATTTGTTAGGTCTGGTGGGTTATTGCTTTGCTCCTTCATCTGCTGTGTGTTTTTCTGTCTTCTCATTTTGCTTAACTTACTGTGTTTAGGGTCTTCTTTTTGCAGACTGCAGGTTCGTAGTTCCTGTTGTTTTTGGTGTCTGTCCCCAGTGGCTAAGGTTGGTTCAGTGGGTTGTGTAGGCTTCCTTGTGGAGGGTACTAGTGCCTGTGTTCTGTTGGATGAGGCTGGATCTTGTCTTTCTGGTGGGCAGGTCCACATCTGGTGGTGTGTTTTGGGGTGTCTGTGGCCGTATTATGATTTTAGGCAGCCTCTGTGCTAATGGATGGGGTTGTGTTTATGTTTTGCTAGTTGTTTGGCATAGGGTGTTCAGCACTATAGCCTGCTCATCGCTGAGTGGAGCTGGGTGCTGGTGTTGAGATGGAGATCTCTGGGAGATTTTCGCTGTTTGATACTATGTGGAGCTGGGAGGTCTCTTGTGGACCAGTGTCCTGAACTTGGCTCTCCCACCTCAGAGGCACAGCCCTGATGCCTGGCTGGAGCACCGAGAGCCTGTCCTCTACACGGTTCAGAATAAAAGGGAGAAAAAGAAAGAAATAAAGAAGAAAATAAAATAAAGTAAAATAAAATAAAGTTATTAAAATAAAAAATAAGAAATAGTTATTAAGGAAAACAATTTTTTAAGTAATAAAAAAAAAAAAAAAACCAGACAGACAGAACCCTAGGACAAATGGTAAAAGCAAAGCTATACAGACAAAACCACACACAGAAGCATACACATACACACTCACAAAAAGAGAAAAAGGGGAAAAAAAATATATATCTTTGCTCCCAAAGTCTTCCTCCTCAATTTGGGATGATTCATTGTCTATTCATGTATTCCACAGATGCAGGGTACATCAAGTTGATTGTGGACCTTTAATCCGCTGCTTCTGAGGCTGCTGGGAGAGATTTCCCTTTCTCTTCTTTGTTCTCACAGCTCCCAGGGTTCAGCTTTGGATCTGGCCCCGCCTCTGCGTGTAGGTCACCTGAGGGCGTATGTTCCTGCTCAGACAGGACGGGGTTAAAGGAGCAGCTGCTTTGGGGGCTCTGGCTCACTCAGGCCGGGGGGAGGGAGGGGTTCGGGTGCAGGGCGAGCCTGCAGCTGCCGAGGTCAGTGTGACTTTGCACCAGCCTATGGCGCGCCGTGCGTTCTCCGGGGGAAGCTGTCCCTGGATCACGGGACCCTGGCAGTGCCGGGCTGCACAGGCTCTCGGGAGGGGCGGTGTGCTTGCACACAGGCATCTTGGTGGCTGCAGCAGCAGCCTTAGCGTCCCATGCCCGTCTCTGGGGTCTGTGCCGATAGCCGCGGCTCGCACCCGTCTTTGGAGCTCCTTTAAGCAGTGCTCTGAATCTCCTCTCCTCGCGCACCAGGAAACAAAGAGGGAAGAAAAAGTCTCTTTCTTGCCTCTTAGGCAGCTCCAGACTCTTCCCCGGACTCCCTCCCGGCCAGCTGTGGCGCACTAGCCCCCTTCAGGCTGTGTTCACGCTGCCAACCCCAGTCCTCTCCCTGGGATTCGACCTCTGAAGCCTGAGCCTCAGCTCCCAGCCCCGGACCGCCCTGGGGCACAAAGAAACCTCTCGGGCTGGTGAGTGCTGGTCAGCACCGACCCTCTGTGCAGGAATCTCTCTGCTTTGCCCTCCGCACCCCCGTTGCTGTGCTCTCCTCCGTGGCTCTGAAGCTTCCCCTCTCTGCCACCCGCCATCTCCGCCCGCGAAGGGGCTTCCTAGTGTGTGGAAACGTTTCCTCCTTCACAGCTCCCTCCCACTGGTGCGGGTCCCGTCCCTATTCTTTGTCTGTGTCTTTTCTTTTGCCCTACCCAGGTACGTGGGGAGTTTCTTGCCTTTTGGGAGGTCTGAGGTCTTCTGCCAGTGTCAGTAGATGTTCTGAAGGAGTTGTTCCACATGTAGATGTATTTCTGATGTATTTGTGTCGAGGAAGGTGATCTCCGCATCTTACTCTTCTGCCATCTTGAAGCTCCTCCCCCCCCATCTAGTTTTTGAACGACCCATGAAGAATTATTTTTACGGTTTTAAATGGTTGAAAAAAATCAAGAGAAGAATATTTCATGGCACATGAAAATTATATAAAATTCAAGTTTCAGTGTTCATAAGTAAAGTTTTATTGGAACACAACCATGCCCATTCATTTGCTGTTGTCAGTGCCTGATTTCCTTCTGTAATGGCAGAGTTGAGTAATTGAAACAGAGAGCATATGGCCACAAAACCTAAAATATTTACAATCTGGGCCTTCACAAGTAACGTTTGCCAACTCCTGCTCTACAGTAGCATTGTCCAGTAGATATATAACATGAGCCACATTTATAGTTTTCAATTTTCTGATAGCCACATTAAAAAAAAGTAAAAACCAAAAAAGACCTAGGTGAAATTAATTTCAAACGTATATTTTATTGAGCCTAATATAGCCTAATGATTATTTCAATATGTAATCCATCTTAAAAATTATTAATAAGATATTTTGCATTCCTTTTTTGTACTGAGTCTTCAAAGTCCGTTGTGCAGTCTACATTTACAGCACACCTCCATTCAAACATGCCGCATTTCAAGTGCTAATAGGCACATGTGGCTAGTGGCTACCATATTAGCCAGTGAAGTTTTAGAGGATGTAGCTACAAGTTGAGTAATTTATCTTAATTGTAAGTATGGATATAAAGTTATTATAATATTACAATTCAGTATTATCCATGATAAGAATATGGCAGAAGGAAATTCTACCTCATAGTTTATAGCACCCCCATTCTCATGTATCAAGGAGGCAAAACATCATGGGCACATGGGAAGTAACATCATAAAAGCTAAGTGTCCAAACTTCTTGGTCTTCAAGTTTGCATTACAGAGAATTTTTTTTCTAATTTTCTGGAGAGAGCAGCAAAACCTTGATGGGATAGAATTTATTTGCCAGGGGAAAAAAGATGGAATTAGTCTGTGGATTTGATTTTTTTTTTTGAATGCTCTATAGAAATGAATTAAAGGAAAAAAATGAGAGATACAGAGAAACTTCATCTAAAAAGTGCAATTGTAGCTTACTACTCAGGGTAATCCATTTTAAACAGAGCACTGAGGTGACCACCCACTATTAAAAATAACTTGTTTGAATTAGACTCCTTGAAAATAGGACACTGAGGACATTTTTAATATGGGCCACCCTTTCCAATGAGAACTCTTTTTACAACCTCATATAAGGCAGTATGGCTGGCTCTCAAAGTCTGGAATTTCTTTCGTATTTAGCATGCAGAATAGCACCTGACAGCCTTCCAAGTTACTAAAGGAAGGCCTCTGTCTTAGTCCTTGCCTTCACTTACCATCTGTTCTTTTTCAAAACCCCAGTGCCTCAGCTGTGCTGTGGAAATTGACAAAGTTAATGACTTCTAGCTTTGGCTCCTGTTTCTGAGCACTAGGTAGCTCCAGTTATCTTCCACTCTCTCAATTTCCCCACCGGTTAAATGGGGATAATGATGATCGAACGACGTGCACAGTGTAAGCAGGGGTTAGAAGTGTTCTGTTTTGTCTGTCTGCTTAGATGGAAAGAACATGGTGTTGTTTTAGTGCTGTGGAAAAACCAGAAAATGCCCTTTGCTATTTAGCAACTCGTATGCTTCTCCTGGTTTAAAAGAGCCAACTTTCCTTAATTAAGTTTGGCAACAAATGGGCATCTCTTTTCAGGTAGAACCTGCTTCATAACAAAAATAAAAGGATTTGACAAGGCATTGGGACAGTTCCCAGTTCAGTGCAGGGCATAGAGGATAATTCAATGAAAGAGATATAAGGTCTGAGAAGGCAAGGGATGACTCCTAATTTTAGGAAGCAACAAAAGCATGTTTGCAGCAGACAAAAGTGAGCCTCAAACAAGAGGATTTTCCTGAGGAAAAGGCACTCACATCTGAAGCGGGTTCTAAGTTTTAGTGTTTGTTTGATGTGGGCCTATCCTGTGCTGACCAAACGCATTTTTGTGTGTGTGTTATTCCTTGTGATTCTTCGCTCTTTATGGCCCTGAGCCCTGTGATGATGCATCATTTCTACAGAGGGCAGGGTGTGCCTTATGATGGATGACAGCGCCCACAGTGAGGGAGATTCATCATCTGTTACAGTTGAGTTAACTGAAGTGACTCTGCCTGGGGCCAGTTGCCTGAAAGTACCCTTTAAAAAAGAATCTGGATATGACATGACATGCACTTTATTTCTGGAATGTGGCTGACCCTGCCACAAGAACCTTAGGTAAAAACCACTAACCAAGTGGTCAACTAAAATGAGAAGCAAAACTATGAGAAGATGACCTGTGACAGTTTGGATGTTTGACTCCCTTTAGGAAAAGAGTAAAACGTGAGTCCTAAGAGTGCCCTTTACTACTAACCAGGCTGGAGAGTGGCTGAATATGTCATCACGAGCCCCATGTGGAAATATCTGAGTTTTATGGCATTATCAATGAGTTTGTCTTCATAGGTCTGAATTATTAGATAATAACAAAGGATATCCCTCAAAGTGTTCTACTTTAGTATGTAAGATGTAAACTTATCTCTTCAACAAACTTAATATTGTAAGCCTAGAAAGAAAGCCTCTAGTTGAACGTTGCATTACTCTATAGCTAAGAAGTCTGGAGAAGTTCATTAGCCTGATCTGGGACTTTCTTTCCTAAACTTTTATGTGAATGTACATTGAACCTAAAGAGTTCCAAGGCTGCATGGTCCAGTATGGGAGCCACGAGTCATGTGTGGCTATTGAGCTCTTGAAATGTAGCTTTTGCAACTGAAACTAACTTTCAAATTTAATTTTAATTCATTTAAATTCAAATTTCAAACAAATGCAGTATAAATTTAATATTGATTACTTATTGAAATGAAATTAGTTCAAATACCATATTAAAATTTGTTTCTCTTGTGGGGGGGAAGGGATGAATTAGGAGCTTGGGATTAACATACACACACTACTATATATAAAATAGATAACCAACAAGGACCTACTGTATAGCACAGGGAACTCTACTCAGTATTCTGTAATAACCTATATGGGTAAAGAATCTGAAAAAGAATGAACACATGTATATGTATAACTGAATCACTTTGCTGTACACCTGAAACTAACACAACATTGTAAATCATCTCTACTCCAATAAAAATTAAAAAAAAACCATACACATATACACATAAATATCTGGAAGAACACACACACACACACATACACAATTTATTTCTCTTGTTTCTTTTTACTTTTTCTTCAGCGTGGCTATTAGAAAATTTAGAATTGCATATGTGGCTCTCATTATATTTCTTGTGGACAGTGCTATTCTAGAGAAATAAGTTCCGTTCAAAATCCTACTTCTACGGACATTTATAAGAATGGCTATATATGGAATTTAAGGGAAAAAAATGTCATGAAGAACCTAGGGGTAAGACAGGAATAAAGACGCAGACCTACTGGAGAACGGACTTGAGGATATGGGGAGGGGGAAGGGTGAGTTTTGACAGGGCGAGAGAGAGTCATGGACATATACACACTAACAAACGTAGTAAGGTAGATAGCTAGGGGGAAGCAGCCGCAAGGCACAGGGATATTAGCTCGGTGCTTTGTGACAGCCTGGAGGGGTGGGATGGGGAGAGTGGGAGGGAGGGAGACGCAAGAGGGAAGACATATGGGAACATATGTATATGTATAGCTGATTCACTTTGTTATAAAGCAGAAACTAACACACCATTGTAAAGCAATTATACCCCAATAAAGATGTTTAAAAAAAAAAAAAAAAAGGCTATAAATGCTCAGTGGAAATATTAATGAGTTATATTTGTTCTCATTTCTATAAATATAATTTCTTTTCTTTTTCCCATTTTAAACATTAAAGCAGCTTTCATAAGAGGGAACATATATTCTAGATGAACAGGGATAAAAATATCACGTTCCTTATGACTATAAGCTCTTCATAGTTACTCTGTATCAGTGTCTCCTCTGCCAGTCTGGTAGAGCCATTTATCTTAGATTTAACTTTCCTCTTTTTAAGAACATGCTTCAGACACAACTTTTAAAGATTAAAGACTCCCTTTAAGAAAGTTACTAAATCTAATAGTTCTCTCTAAGTTGAAGAACAAAAGTGATAAATGTTTGCCAAATTTGTGTCATTTAAGGAGAATACATTTTCTAGATTTTGAAAGAATTGAGATATTTGCTTTTTCTTCGTCAGCAGGGGGATCTTGGTGTTGCTAGATCTTTAAGAGCAGTGTCTCAACCTTTCCTGCATAGTTCCTGACATTTAAAGGCCAGGGCAATCAAGCCTATTTCAGAGGTGAAAACTGCCAATTCAAGGTTTCATCTGCCAGCTTCTCCTAGATGCCATATCCGTGGCTAGGGATTTAAGACCAGCAGGTCATAATTCCTGGAAAGACAGCACAAAAGAAAATGCGCTTAGATGGTTCCATGTGGGCTGTTATCTTTCCTGGACAGCTAAGATTGATACCTAGGCTGACATTGGGCATGCTTGCCAAATGGCTATACTTATCAATTCAGATATTATTGAAAATAATATTGCCATATGAAAATACTTTCTTGGCTACATAGTAGTTTGCCTTAGGAAAACATCTTTATTGCAGACATCTTATATTTGATCATCCAAATGGGAAGCTTGTCTCCTGTAGTTCAGAATAATACACTACATTTTTGAGGGTTGAGATGACTTATTTTCTTTGGTATTTTTTCCATGTTTACAAAAACTGAGACTTTAAGTTTTTGTGGGTGCCCTGAACACTGTCTAATCAGCATCCTTCAAATTTCTCTGTTTTGTTTTTTATCTGGCCTTTGAGTGAGAGAAGTCTGGCTTCTTTTCTACATACATTTCTTACTTCTAATCATTGTAATTTCAACTAATTTCCTGAAGATCAAGAAATTTCCTTTACCCTAATTGCTTTTGAAGAGCTTCTGAAGGCTTATCACTCCGCAGTGAAACAGCATTGCTATAAGTGACTGCTTATATTCATGAATATTTCACTTCTCTGGAAAGAGAAAAGGTAGAAATGCTTCACTGAACTGAGAGTGTTTTCAAACTCCTTTTTCTCCCCTTTCTTAGAATGATAATCACTAAAAATATCTTTTTCTAGGACAAGATATTTGTGTTTTCCTGGCGTTATGACTCTCCTCCATTTGCTGTCCTGGCTGATGACTTGTGGCCGAGGGACGTGAGCACAGACTATCTCTTCAAGGGGAAATCATTTCTCACAGGCAAGTCAGAATGACAGACCTTGCAAATAAAGATATTGTGTTGGTACGGATGTGAAAACAGAGCATATCCACAGTCACACATTAGTTGCCCAGTGTAGCAGGGCATCTACCACGGTCTTCTTGAAGACTAATCATCCGCTATATAAGGATAGAATGTGAAAATTACGGGTGGCCCGGACCATCTTTCTAAACATAGCATGCAGTTAAGGCCTCCACAGTGCAGCGCAATTAGAGAAAATATCTCGATATTTTTATTGTCTTAATCTGGTCCAGTTTGCTCTTTTGTTGCCTGGCATTTTATAAAACCTATTGAGCTGGGAATATCCATATTTTAGTGTGAAAGAAGATTTCTCTAATTGCAAATTGTTCTCAGAAAGTAGATTCTGAAGTTCTTTGTAATATTTTTAACAGGAAAGGTGCTAAAATAAAACATGTTGATTCCCTTCTGAGGCTACCAAGCAGCTTATTGGTATGGCTGTTATCTCTCCTCTCCCTCTCTTCCTTTCTCCCTCTCCCTTGCCCCTCCCTTCCTCTCTGTTTTTCAGGATTTCTGGTGCTAGTAACATTTCTTGTCCTCACGAATGACTGGGCATATGAAAGGGTTTAAAATTTTAACACCATTAATGCCATGGCACCTAGCATCTCCGTTTAGTTTGGATATAATCTATCAGACATGTGGCAGAAAATAGAACAAATAATTCTTATAAGTCATAATAAAAGGTCATTAGCAACTACCAGAAATGAAGGGAATACTGAGCTGTTTACACTGTAAAATCACTTCTTAGTACCAGCATTTCAAGAACAAAATGAGAAGTGAAGTGGGATATTTGGGCTTTGGACCAAAGAACATTTCCCTGTGTTTGATTTTTCTCGTTGGACCAGGGAGCAGTGCTTTTTTGTTGTTGTTAGGAAAAAAAAAAAAATTAAATGTATGTGCTTCTTACAGAAAGGGGAATAATTATACGTGGCTTCACCAATTATGTTCTTCACTCTTGCTTCTCTGTATGAAAACATTCTAAAAGATAAAAGCTCACATTGTTGCAAAGTCATGGATTAAACTTGGGTGTGATAATTTTATTTCATAGAGTTGGATCAAATCAGGTTATCAAAGGGAATTTTTTTTTTTAAACATCTTTATTGGGGTATAATTGCTTTACAATGGTGTGTCAGCTTCTGCTCTATAACAAAGTGAATCAGTTATACATATACATATGTTCCCATATGTCCTCCCTCTTACGTCTCCCTCCCCCCCACTCTCCCCATCCCACCCCTCCAGGCTGTCACAAAGCACCGAGCTAATATCCCTGTGCCTTGCGGCTGCTTCCCCCTAGCTATCTACCTTACTACGTTTGTTAGTGTGTATATGTCCATGACTCTCTCAAAGGGAATTTTTAAAGCAAAACTATTTCTATGTCCTGTTAACCACAGTACCAATGATTTGTTCATCTTAAATTAATTCCTTATGATAAATGATCCTATTGAATAAAATGTTTTTGAGGTTCTGATATGTGAATAATGGCGAGTCACTCTGTCAAAACAAATCACCTATTTTCAAGGCGTATTGAAGAAGGTGTATCAGACAGAATAGTCTAGGTAATTCTGTGGCAACAGCGACTATAAAATTTTAGTGGTTTACTAGGAAAAAAAAGATGTAGATTTATTTCTTTTTCATGCTACATGTCCATTTCAAGGCAGCTATGGTTTTACTTCAGACATTATCTTTATTCTAGGATCCATGATCAAGTTGCCATTTTCTGGAACACAGCCAATTGATTGAGTTGACAAAGGCAATAAAGAAAATGCAAACCATGCACTCACTGTTCAGAAGTGATACCTGTCACCCCACTCACATTTCATTGGTCCAAACAAGTCACATGGTCAAGTTTGTTAAATAGATGTAGCATCCTCCCACAAAGATGAGCTGTGAAAGGAGGCACCACATATGTGTGAACATAATAAAATCTACAGAGATTATATATCTTGCTCAGATAGGGAGATAAGAACTAAAACAAACAGGAGTTAATGCCTTTATAGTTTTCCAAACCAATTTCTTTTACTATTTTTCACCTTAAATACATAATTGCCTCAGCTACACATACCAAAAGGAAATCACCATGTTTATGTTTTGAAAACCTAAATCAGAATAAAAGAGTAAGTTATACCTAAATGCTTAGAGTAAGGGAAAAGGCAAGTTGAAGTGTGAAGGGAGGGACAGAATCTGATTGTCCCTCCATTAGGATTAAAATTAGGATCAAGTTGTTATTGGCCAATTTACCAAATAAAATCTTGGTACATTTCTGTTCCAGATCAACTAAAAACTAGGCACACCTATTTATTGTAACAGAATTTTACTATAGTCCAATATATTTTGGGGTTAAAATAGATTGTTTATTTAATAACATTTATTTTGAAGATAAATACGTAGGGAGACAATTTCACAGGAGTTTGTTTCTTTGCCATAAATATTTGGTATAATAATTGTGAAAGGGGCTGTGAAGAATTTACACACTTTTATAGACATTTCTTAATCGATCACCAGTGTATTTTTGCACAGCTATGCCCAACATTGGGAAATTTCGGAGAAATTTTTTTCACATTTGGAGGAACATGTTCTCATACTTCTCTGTTTCCTTATCTGGAAATCACTTCATGTAATTTGGCATTAATATTCTAGTCCCAAGTAATCTCTGTGACTGCTTCTGGGAAAACGCTCTCTCCAGTTCTGTATTCGTAAGTTTTCCTCATTTCCCTATCTTCATGGGATTGGGCATAATGTTAAAGTTGATCAGTTTAGCTCCAATAATATGTTTTTTTACCACTTGGTGGAGTAGGGAGCTTTGTTGTATTTCAAAAATCCAGCACTAACAATGGCTGCTAATACTTGGTAAATATTAGTGTTTGTAAATACTGGACTTGAAGGTAAGTCAGTCCTTAGGTACATGGAAAGAGCTACTGCTTGGGGAGAATCTCAGAGGTCCTGAGAATTTGAATCAGAGCCAAAAGAAATTGAGGGGCACATGGGAATCGAGAAGCTGAGTCACTGTGGACTTCATTTTTTTGCTGTGATGTTTGTGTTCCTCTTTATCTTACTATATATTTATGGAGCATGGCTAGCGTGTTTGGTGATTTATAACAACATATATGAAACATGAATCTGTACTCTCAAGAGCTCAGAAACTGAAAATGAATAAGTAAGTAAGTAAAAAGAATGACAGGCCTGCAAATAAACAATGTAGTATGAGGGAAAGTGTGCCTCTTTTTATTTACATTTAATTTTTCAAATCTCTATTAAATCATCCCTGTGCAAAATATACGTTGTCATGCTCTCTTTCTGGCTTATCTTAACTGCAGTGTTGTGGAAAGGACAGATAACTGTTTCCTTTCTCCACAGTGTTCAAGGTTATCAAAGCAGGGCTTTGTCTTATTATCCTCAATTTTAGATTTAGAAGTTGACTCTCATTAGACAGTTGTTTCCTACTTTGCATGAAATAAAACTCTGATTTTTAAGCCGTGAGACTGGTTCACAACATTTAATCTGCAGTGGCTAATTTGTCTTTAATATAATGGGTGAACATTTTGCGATCTTAAATGTTTTGGTTTAGATTATGTTATTTTATTAATTTATAAACATAAAATCAGATGAGATCACAGTTGAGGCTTAGGTTTATTTATTTTTAAATAAATTTATTTATTTTTGGCTGGCTGTATTGGGTCTTCATTGCTGTGCGTGGGCTTTCTCTAGTTGCAGCGAGCGGGGGCTACTCTTCGTTGCGATGCACGGGCTTCTCATTGCAGTGGCTTCTCTTGTTGCGGCGCACAGGCTCTAGGCACGCAGGCTTCAGTAGTTGTGGCACACGGGCTCAGTAGTTGTGGCTTGCGGGCTCTAGAGTGCAGGCTCAGTAGTTGTGGCACACGGGCTTAGTTGTTCTGCGGCATGTGGGATCTTCCTGGACCAGAGCTCGAACCCATGTTCCCTGCATTGACAGGTGGATTCTTAACCACTGTGCCACCAGGGAAGCCCAAGACTTAGGTTTAAATAAGCAAAACAGACTATGTAAAGAGGGAGACTTCACAGCTGAGGATGAGGTGTGGATTTCGGGTTATAAAGCCCAACAAATATTGTGAGTATGACTCTAAGTATACAAGAGAGACTTAGAAATTTTATCTCATGGATATTACTATTTTGCTTATCTGTTTGAAACCAAAATTTAATATCAGATTCAGGAAATTAAAGTAAATATCACTGAGTAAGGATGTGAAGCATAATGTGGTATGGACACTGTATAATTTTTTTTTGAAGTACAGTGTATTTATAATATTAGTTCAGGTGTGCAACATAGTGTTTTACATATTTTTATAGATAATACTTCATTTAAAGTTATTATAAAATATTGGCTATATTCCCTGTGCTGTACAATATATCCTTGTAGTTTGTTTACTTTATACATAGTAATTTATACCTCTCAGTCCCCTTCCCCTGTCTTGCTTCTCCCCACTCCCCTCTCCTCATTGGTAACTACTAGTATCTGTGAGTCTGTTTCTGTTTTGTTATACTCATTCATTTGTTTTATTTTTTAGATTCCACAGATAGTATTTATCTTTCTCTGACTTATTTCACTATGCATAGCACACTCCAGGTCCATCTATGTTGCTGCAGATAGTAAAATTTCATTTTTTTATAGCTGAGTAATAATCTATTGTGTATATATATACCATACTTCTTGTTTTTTTTTTTTTTTTTTTTTTTTTTGGTACGCGGGCCTCTCTCTGTCGTGGCCTCTCCCGTTGCGGAGCACAGGCTCCGGACGCGCAGGCCCAGCCGCTCCGCGGCATGTGGGATCTTCCCGGACCGGGGCGCGAACCCGAGTCCCCTGCATCGGCAGGCGGACTCTCAACCGCTGCGCCACCAGGGAAGCCCCCTTCTTGTTTTTTTGGCTGCACCACACGGCATGCGGGATCTTAGTTCCCGACCATGGATCGAACATGTGCCCCCTGCACTGGAAGCACAGAGTTCCAACCTCTGGACCACCAGGGAAGTCTCAGCATGCTTCTTTATCCATTCTTCTGTTGAAGGACGCTTAGGTTGCTTCCATATCTTGGCTATTGTAAAGAATGCTGCTATGAGCGTTGGGGGTGCATGTGTCTTTTTGAATTAGTGTTTTAATTTTCTTCAGAAAAATACCCAGGAGTAGAATTGCTGGATCATATAGTAATTTTAGGTGTTTTTTTTGAGGAAACTCCATACTGTTTTCCACAGTGGCTGCACCCACTTACATTCTCACCAACAGTATAAAAGGGATCCATTTCCTCCACATCCTTGCCGACATTTGTTATTTGTGGTCTTTTTAATGATAGCCATTCTGACAGATGTGAGTTTAGATATTCCATTATATGCAATGATTTGCATTTCTCTGATGATTAGCAACATTGAGCATCTGTTCGTGTACCTGTGGGTCATCTGTATGTCTTCTTTGGAAAAATGTTTATTCAGTTCTGTCCATTTTTTAATTGGGTTGTTTGTTTTTTGATATTGAGTTGTATGAGCTGTATATATATTTTGGATATTAACCCCTTATCAGTCATATCCTTTGGAAATATTTTCTCCCATTCAGTAGGTTATATTTTCATTCTGTCCATAGTTTCCTTTGCTGTGCAAAAGTTTTAAGTTTAAATAGGTCCTATTTGTTTATTTTTGCTTTTGTTTCCTTTGCCTTGGGAGACAGATCTAAGAAAATATTGCTACAGTTTATGTCAAAGAATGTTCTTCCTATGTTTTCTTCTAGGAGTTTTATGGTTTCCAGGCATACATTTAGGTCTTTAATAAATTTTTATTAAAAAAATATTCAACTATTTATTATGGGTTTAGTTTTGGGCTCTCTATTCTGTTACATTGATCTTTGTGTCTCTTTTTGTACCAGTACCATGCTGTTTTGATTCCTGTAGCTTTGTAGTATGGTCTGAAGAATGGGAGGGATATACCTCCAGCCTGTTTTTTTTTCTCAGGGTTGCTTTGGGAATTTGAGGTCTTTTGTGGTTCCATGTAAATTTTAGGATTATTCTAGTTCTGTGAAAAATGTCACGGTTATTTTGATAAGGATTGCATTAAATCTGTAGGTTCCTTTGGGTAGTATGTCCATTTTAAAAACATGAATTCTTCCAGTCCGTGAACATGGAATATCTTTCCATTTCTTTGTATCATCTTTAATTTATCAGTGTCTTATAGTTTTCAGAATATAGGTCTTTCAACTCCTTGGTTAAGTTTATTCCTAGGTATTTTATTCTTTTTGATGTGATTTTAAATGGGATTATTTTCTTGCTTTTTCTTTTTGATGTTTCATTATTAGTGCATAGAAAATCAACACATTTTTGCATATTAATCTTGTATCCTGCAACTTTACTGAATTCACTTCTTAGTTCTAATAGTTTTTTTGATGGTGGCTTTAGAGTTTTCTATATATAGTGTCATGTCATCTGCAAATAGTGACAGTTTTACTTCTTCCCTTCTAATGTGGATGCTTTTATTTCTTTTTCTTGTCTGATTGCTGTGGCTTGATTGTCCATTACTGTGTTAAATAGAAGTTGTGAGAGTGGGCATCCTTGTCTTGTTCCTGGTTTTAGAGGAAAAGCTTGCAGCTTTTCACCATTGAGTGTGATGTTGGCTGTGGTTTTGTCATAAATGGCCTTTATTATGTTGAGATATGCTCCCTCTATACCACCTTTGATGAGAGTTTTTATTATGAATGGATGTTGCATTTTGTTGAATGCTTTTTCTGCATCTTTTGAGATGATCATGTGATTTTTATCCTTTGTTTTGTTAATGTGGTGTATCATGTTGATTGATTTGTGGATATTTAACCATCCTTGCATCCCTGGAATAAATCCCACTTGATCATGGTTTATGATCCTTTTTATATATTGTTGAATTTGGTTTGCTAATATTTTGTTGAGGATTTTTGCATCTATATTAATGAGAGATATTGGCCTATAATTTTCTTTTTTTGTAGTGTCTTTGTCAGGTTTTGGTAGCATGGTAATCATGGCCTCAGAATAAATTTGGGAGTCTACCCTTCTTGTCAGTTTTTTGGAATAGTTTCAGAAGGGTAGGTATTAGCTCTTTTTTACATATTTGGTAGAATTCCCCCTTTGAAGCTGTCCTATCCTGGACTTCTGATTGCTGGGAGATTTTTGATTACTAATTCAATATCACTGCTAGTGATCAGTCTGTTCAGATTGTCTATTTCTTCCTGATTCAGTCTTGGAAGATTCAGTTTCTAGAAATTTATCCATTTGTACTAGGTTGTGCAATTTGGTGGCATAGAACTATTCTTAGTATTCTATTATGATTTTTTTGTATCTCTGTGAGATTGGTTGTATTTTCTCCTCTTTCATTTCTTCTTTTGTTTATTTGGGTTCTCTCTCTTTTTTTCTTGGTGAGCCTGGGTTAAAGCCTGACCCTCAGGGCTTAAAGCCGGACCCTCAGGGCTACTGCTCCAGCACCCTGGGACCTGACCCCACTGTTGATAGGGCTGTGACAGCCACTGAGCACAGGAAAGGCCCCAGCTCACACCTGGCTCTGACTCTAGCCACTCCATCTGCAGTCTCCCCTCCCACCAAGGTGATACCTGCCAGCACACCTATCTGAAGAAACTGACAGAAATATTTTGATTCAGGAAAATATAGCAAAGATTTGACTTTATGCAGATTCAAATGCTTTCTACCCCATAGAAATGTCCAGATGTGCAAATACAGGCATTTACTTTTATATTGCTAATAAAGTATATATACATTTTCTTGATGAATGTGCTAAAATAATGCGATCACTTCATGATAAATAAAAGAGAAAAAAATTTTCCCAAAGATAAAATTTTTAAAATCTGAAAAAATTAAGTTTTTAATCAAGGAAAAGAAATTAACATGAGTTGATGACTGCCGAGAACTGTTGACTGTTCCCTTGTATTCAGAATAATGGAATCTCAAACTCTAGGAAAAAACTGAATTCATATTTGTCTTGTTTTATAAACATCATTTATATGGTCTGTTTTTTGTGATATCTGAATTTCAGACAAGTGCAAATATTTCTCCATATAACTGAAAAGGTATTGTCTTTTACAACCATATATATGAACCAGTAAGTAGCATTTAAGCCAAGATACAGTATTTCTCTTCTGCTTACATAAGATTTTTATTCTGAATCTTAAGCACTGTTCCTTGGGCTAATGTGTTATATGAGAATGGGAAGTTGCTGTTTTACATTGAGAATCACTTCGGTAATAAGCCTTGCTATTATTAGCTAGAAAACACCTCCCAGAAGGCTCCACTCAAGGATTACCTCTTCATTGCACTACTCCAGGCCTCTCAGTCATTGTTTCTTCATCTGTGCCTGTGTCTTCCTAGCATTTTATGTATGTCGTTACTGTTTATTATGTGTCTTTCTCTTTCATGATACTGGAAGCTCTTATTTTTAACTCTTTTTAAAATGATTTGTTTGCTTCTCAAATTTAACGCTATGAAGATAGGTTTTTTTAAAATGGTTAATGAATCAAATAGTGATGCTGTTTCTATCATTTAGAAATGATAGAAGGAGGGTAATTATTATCCCCGTTTTAAAGAAGAAGGATCTGAGAGATTTTTATGAGTTTATTGGAGGTGTGGTTTATCCAGGTTCATACAGTGAGTAAGTATAGATTTGGGACTCAGATTTACATATTTTGTCCCTAAGGCCTTGTCCTCTAAATAGCAGAAACATGAGAACTGATACAAATGTTGACATTTGAATTGGAACATGTGGGTAAAGGTAAAAGAAGAGAGCTTTAGATAAAGCATTAAGACAAATAGAACAAAAGCTAATGAAACATTCAAGGGACTGAAATGATTGTGGGGTGGTATGGATTAAGATCAAGCTATTGTTTTTATTTTATAAAAGGAACATTTCCAAATTTGGGATGAAATTATTACATTGTTTAGTTAATCATTTGATGTACATACCCCCTTCATAATACTGTAATAAGAAAAAATAATGGCCTTTTTCAATAACTTACTTCCTTAACATTCTCTGATATCTTCTCATTTTGAAATATTACTGGATCATAGAATTAGAAGAAAATGCATTCCTACACTGGGTGATATCTTCGGATAGTGCAAGAGTTTCTAACAGGCAAAGAAAATGAGAATTAGTGAAGACCCTGAAAGTGTAAGAAAAATTTTATACGTGTATATGTTTGCATACACATTTTTCTGGGAAGAAGTTTATAGATTTGATGAAATTTTCAAAGTTGTTCATGACCATGTAGAGGAAAGAGCTTTGGAATAGGAATTGCTTGAATCCCATTTACAGACTCCTGTATATAAATTGCTTACCTTATGGGGCCGTTGGGGAAATTTAATGATATAGCATAAAAACTGGGTTTGGAAGGTATAAAAATGTATGCAATATATAGTAGTTCTTATCCTCATTCATTGCTTGAGGAATAAAATCCAAATTTTTGGCTTGGCGTTCAAGAACATGGATGAATTTTATCAAGCTGCCTCTTCTGTCTTCTTTTTCCGGTACTCTGTTCTCTTGTCAGACTGTATTATTCACTCTCACAGGTTACCCACATTTTCACTCCTCTGGGTTCTTGCTAATGTTTATTCACTCTGTCCAAAGCCCTACCTGCCAATTCATCTCATCTAAATTTTGCCCAAATGTCAATGCCCCTTTCAACAGCTACTACCCCAATTAAACCTTTGTTAATTTCTCCAGGAAGAACTTTTTAAAAAAACGCCTCTCAATTCATAGCACTTTGTAACCTCTAATGATTTTTAATGTATTTTGTTTAACAAAACGGGGTATATGTGTATCCTATAATTTCTCTCTTAGCCTACATGCTCCTTGAATCAAAGACCACATTTTCCTCAACTTTATATGTGCCTAAAACTCAGAATAAGAACTTACAGTACGTTCTCTGGCATGAATGATACAGAAATTCAAATTCAAGAAATAAAATATTTCCCTTTCTTTCAGAAGAAAATCCAATGGACCTTCCGTAGCACGTATGTCAGTGCTTGAGCCTACACATGCACAGTGTCTTAAAATAATTTAAATTTGTGTTTTTTTTTAAAGAAAGACATTATAGTATATTTTATAAAGGTAGTTAACCTTGACTTCAAAGTAATGAAACTTGCACTAATGTCAACTATAGAACCTATAATGTTTTCCTCTTTTTTACTTTTGAACATTAAGTTGATTCTTTTGTGACATTACTTTTGTTTCAGAACTGGCTGTCCAGACTGCCTAATCAGATTACCACCCACTCACTTCCTCACAAAGTACAGCTCCCTGATCTGCTCTGATTCCCAACTCTCTTTTTCAGTAGCTGAATATTTCAAAAGAAAATGTTCCAGGGAGCATTACTGTAGAATATTAGAAGAAATATCTTGCCAGTGGGAAGTCGTTGCTCTTCTACCCCCTCATAATTCCACAGAGAAAGAATGAAAGTTCAAGAATATTTTTCCCAGTAAAACAGAGGTCTGTAAAAGTATAACCTGTTAATAATCAGTGTTAACAGTGTGTTTTGGTTGATGATTTGATACTCTATAGATGCAACAACTTAGGTGTTGACCTTTCACTTATATAAAGGTCTTCACTCTGTGTAGCTGGAAACTCAACTTTAAGTACATCCCTACTTTCCAGAGGTCAACATTTGGCAAAGAAGTACCTATCACAGTTCTTAATTACCTTTAGTGTAGTTTTTTCTCCTTTCACCTAAAATGTTTATTGAAGGAGAGAGAGAGATAGAAGGAGAGACAGAGCCCAAACTGTGTTGGGGATAGCACTCAATGAACTTAGGTCGAATAAATTTCTTGCCTGTGATGAAACCAATCAATCTCAGGAACATTGAGAAACTTATTTATCGATCATAAAGAACATTGCAAGGGAAAAGATATGAGGAGAGATTACAGTTATCACAAAATGGCTCTAGAAATTGGCTTCCCTCTCCCAGTGAGTTGCTGCACATTGTCTTTATCTGTTTATCAAAACACTACACTTGCAACAACAGATGAAACTATAGGAAACAGAAAACAAACAAATAGATACACACACACACACACACACACACACACACACACACTACAAAAAAAAAAAAAATCCCTGACAACCTTTTAGTGGGAAATAAAACATTTTGATGAGAATTCCTACAAATCTTTAGGTTAAAACAAGGTTTGTTTAAAAGCAATGAGCTTTTAATAGACCTTGATAAAGCTTGATTTCACCTGCATTAATCAAGTTGCCTCTGCCTGAAAATGTGACGGCTGCACTACGGTATTTTTAGAACCGTTTTATTACACATTTCATGCCTTTACAGCATGTAGTTGCTAATTTTCTTAATAAGGTCACCTTTCAGTAAATGGCGTGTGTTTTCAAATTCATGTGGGGTACTTGCCTAAAAATTGGGCCAGTTTATGTGAGCGGAGGATCCTTATTTTATCCCTTGTGTCTTTCTCATTACAGTATACCCAAATCTGAAGAAGAAAATGACATTGGCAGCACTAATTCTTATTCATTTCTGTCTTTCTCCTTACAGTCCAATAAAGAATGAGTCAAGTAGGCGTTAACTTCTTCCCTAGGTTCTTCATATTTGGAGATCTTCAAAAGCAAGGATAACTTCCCTCACTCCTAAACCTTTTGCCTCTGAACTGTGGAAAAACACATTTCAAGCTGAAGGGCATTAAGATTTCAAAGATAGTTTCCACTAAAGATAATGAGTGTTCTAGAGTGCTAATTGAAACAGCAGGAGAGAATGGTTACTTTCCAGATATCCCAGGGGGGTCCTATGTGCCAAGGTGATGGTAAACGTAAGCTAGACTAATGGATTTTGGTTTCTTAAGACACAGACCAAATGCAGAAATCTTAAGAAGAAAACTTTTTTATGCCATGAAAATTTGATCAACACCATTTATAAATTAATATAAAAAATCTTTTTAACACAGATGAAAGGACTCTACCATGTGTTAGTACTTCATTTGTTTAGAATCTGTCTGAGATATAAATACCCTTATTTTGATGTGCAAGTTTTCTTTGATATGAAATCATTACTTAGTGGATTATTTTGATTTAATTCACATCTTTAATGTCTGAGTGATACACAAACTATTTTGCTTTTAATTAGTTCATTCATGAATTAAATATTTATTGGAAACCTACAAAGAAGACAAAGTGAGGTTGCAAAGGTGAATTATACATAAATCTTGATCTCAAGAATTTACAAATCAGTAGAGGGTAAAACACATATATATAAAACTATGGTGAAAGTAGAAAGTGCTAAATACCATATAACAATACAAAGTGCTATTAATTTCAATGTTTTTGGTCAAAACTTTAATGAAAATTCATATCTCCATTTTTTTGACTTGTAAATAAAGCTCGCTAGATATAATTGGCTATTTGAAGTTAGAAAGTCTGCAATTCCGTCATCCTAAATATCAATTCTTATTACACAACAATATAGAAAATAGCAAAAATTGAAATGAGTCAGTTGTAACCTCATAACAATAAATGTAGCAATAATCATCCTGAGAGTAACAGTTCTGCTTAGATAACTGAGGTATTTCTGTATTATATGTCGGGTATTCTAAAATAGTGAATAATACATTTTGCCATTCGATTTTAAGACGTAGATTACAACCCACAAGGCTGAGTGATCTTAGTGTTTTGGGGAACTGAATTAATTGTCATTATAAGAACAAAATTATTAATTTAAAATTATTAGAAATATAAAAGAACTTACCTGTTATACCACAGATTGCTAGTATTTCCATTGCTTACAAGGAACATGGTCTTTACCAAGGTTAAAAGAAATTGAATGTACTTCACTAAAGGCAATTAACACAAAAGAAATTCAACCCAAATGGAACTGGCACACAGAGGTGACATTATGATAGAATAGTATTTATAGTTAGGGGGCCTGGGTTCAGATCCCAGCTCTGTGGATTGGACAAGCCAACCGACAGACTGAAATCTACAAACCCACTTCACAAGGTTGATAACATTAAACAAAAGGGTCTTGGTAAAAATACATTACAGAGCTTCCCTGGTGGTGCAGTGGTTGAGAGTCCGCCTGCCGATGCAGGGGACACGGGTTCGTGCCCCGGTCCAGGAAGATCCCACATGCCGCAGAGCGGCTGGGCCCGTGAGCCATGGCCGCTGAGCTTGCGCTTCCGGAGCCTGTGCTCCGTAACGGGAGAGGCCACAACAGTGAGAAAGTACATTACAAACTTTAGTTGTTTTGTATTTATCATTGTTTTTTCTCTGAAATTCTTGTATCTTACATTTAATATTTATCTTTATACCTAAATGGAGACTTTTTTTCCACAAACGTAATGCCCTCTGATTACTGCTGTCTTTATAGGAGGAGAAATCACCTGTCCTCCTACAGTTTGGTTTATCTTCATTAATTAATTCCAGAAGAGAAAGTATTTTGGATTCTTATGTATTTTATTAATTTGTTAGGTATATCATAACAAAGTACCACAGACAGCATAGCTTAAAACTCAGAAATTTTATTTTCTTCCAGTTCCAGAGGCTGGAAATCCAAGTTATATGCTTTCACTATTTTTTTTTTCTTACCAGAAACATTGAAATTTTTATATGACATTTGTCACTTTAAAATTTCACTGTGGTTTTGTATGTGCATGTGTTACCCTCTATTGACTTGTAGATTCGTTGAGATCAAGATTCATGTCTACATATAAATGTATGTAAAATACTGGAAAGTATTTCTTACTTGAAGATATTCTGTTTTGTTCTATCTTTTAAAGTGGAATTATTGCCCCAAAGCACAATTTCTTTCAATAAGTCAAGAAAAAGAAGGCATCTATTCAAATAGCAAACAAATCAGCAGGCATCTAATGCCAGTCTAGTACCCTCTGGAGATGCTCTATATTGGCTAGCAGTCTATTTTCTTCTAACCATATGGTTTCATGCAGATGATTTAGCACGAAAATAGCCTTCTTCAGTAAATAGTGGTGCCGTGTGCAGAAAGCTCGCCCTTCCTTTTTTAACCACTCACAGAGGTGTAACCCCACAGGAAAGGCACCGTCCTCTAGCAGTAGTCAAACACTGGATGTTATAGATTTGACAACTCACTGAAATGTCACAGAGAATCATTTTCTAAATAGAAATTTGGCATTCCTCTGTATTATGGTTTAGAACTTCAGCAATGAAACACAAGCTCTCTCTGGATATGTGGGGTTATTATTTCATTTCAACACTTTTTAGCATTTTAATATTTGATTCTGCTGGTCCATTAAACCAAGGCAAATGATGTAGCTTGCTGCTTGTCTCCTTTTTCTTATCGGTTGTTTGTTAAAAGAATGGAGGCTTGTGCCGGATAAATACTGGAAGTATTTATTCACTGTATTGCCACAGAAAGGATACATATAATGCTATATGGTCCTAAATCTCCTTCTGGTTTTATCGCATATTCCTGTGAGACTGGGGAAAAATGAAATATTTTCAAACCGTAGAATTTATGTTTATAAAATGGAGGCAGGTATAGGAAATTATAGTCAACAGCTAATAAAGAGATTAAATGTTAGAGCCAACGCTAAAAACGAAGTCAACGTACAGTGGGCTGATTTCTAAATAGCAGGTCAAAGATCCTGATTAATATGTGTCATAGTACTATTCATTCATCCATTCACCAAATATGTTTTGTGAGGCATTATTCTACACTCTTGGGATATACCAAGAGTGAATAAAATAAAATAAAATAAAAACCTTTGCCCTCATAGATTTTATATTTAAATAAGAGGAGATCTGCAACAAAAAATAAATACAAATACATAAATGCTATAGTTACGTTACAATGACAAAAAGGAATGCATTGGGCATTTGGACTTGAATTTTAAATGAATGGTCAGATAGAGCCTCAAAGGCAGTCGTAGGCCATACTATTTTAATAATAGAATAAGTAATGCCTAAAATGAATCATTTTCTTATTAATTCTTCTTCCTTAAAAATAAAATCAGTTTTCAGAGTCAGGTATGAAAAGTTTAGCAAAACACATTTAGCATTTAAGATATTTGATTCCATAGCATATTTCTTTGTACATGTGTTTAATAAATGGTGGTGCTTTACTACTGTAGTTTTCCTTTGTCCCTGTCTGAGAAACCTGATTTGAACTAGCTAACTAGTTTCCCATCTCTCTCTCCTAACTTTAAACCTGCCCCTCACAGTTCAGTTCTACATCTTTAGACATGAGAATGTCAGATACTGCAAAATAAAACAAGACATTTCTTTTTTCTTCCAGGCAACTCTCTGTAGTCTTTGTTCATTTCTGTCTAGATGCCATGTGACATAAAAGGGAAAGAAGGCCAAACTTCAAAATAAAAATTATCAATAGTAATGTGCTATCGAATAATCCCAAGGTGCATATTCTCCCAGGTTAATTTGCTCTTAACATGCTGGTGCCACCAATTCAAGTTTTTGTGGCTGGGTCTTAAGAGAAAATCCCTAAGCCTAGGAAATGTTAGCAAAAGGGCAGAATTGTATTTTTAACGAGAGAGGCAAAGCAAGATAAAAGAGCGCAAAGCAGAGAGGGTACTTTGCAAGTATATAGTGTTCTATGAAGCTGGCAAAACATTATGAGACATCTAATTTCTGCTGTCAGAGGGGCTCACATTGATTTTTGTGTTCATTGTGTGTACTCTTAGGGTCCTCTAAATGGAGTCTTATTTATTTGGCTCTCCTATAACCCATCTTTGTCAGGGGAAAGTTAATAGTACTTCCTAGTAGGAAAATAGGAGCTTAGTTTAGATTGGAATAGTTGGGAGTCCATTTTGCTTCTGTTTAGATTCAAGAAAATGAAAAGGCTTAGACTTTGTCAAAGTAAAGAAATCAACAGAAATCCAGGAACCCTAAATCACTGCTCTAAATGCACACGTTTTTGTCCTCCTGCTACATGCTTTTGTTAGTATCTGATCCATCTCTTTTCAGCCTCCCCAACCCCTGATTGCACAAAACTACTTCTGAGAATGAAAGGAATATCATGACTCAGTTAAAAATAGTTCTTTTGTAAGAAAGCATTTAAAAGCTGGCCAAAAATTAAACCCAGACCCTGACCAAAAGAATCTGTTTAGAAAATATAATCTGTCCTAGGGATGACTCAGCTCTGTTGTCACAAAATATTCCTTTCCTAAAATACCTTGGCACTAGCTTATTAAAACAAACCATTTTACTATCTTACTTTCACAGTATGACTTAGTTATTCTAATGGTACTTAGAAATAGAAAATGTAATTGTTTTCCTTTGGGCATTATATTTTCTTTTGTCATTTTATATTAAGTCTGTTTGTTGCAGACTGCAGGGTTTTGTCTTTAGAGCTCTTGTAATGGGTTTAATGAGTTATTTCAACTTCTGATTTGTGTACAGTGTAATCCCAAATATTACACTTTAGAATCTAATCATGCTTCCACTGGTCTAATTGTCTAAAGATAAGACAACATGTCAAGTGATATTTTACAGTTTAACTACACAAGGAGGAGAATAATTTTGTAAAGCTCCAAAACTGATTGCTTTTCTTCAGTCATCCAAACCTTCAGATTGGTGAGAGTATGAGTAACCATTGTGTTTACTAAGTCAAAATGTTGAATCTGTGAGTACTGATACATATACATATCTGGAACAGGGAAGTTTGGGAGTTTGCATTACATCATTCAGATCCCCAAATGTCTGTTTCACATGCTCTGTAGTATAACCCACTTATGGGTATAACCCACTTGAATGGATTCGGAACAAATTTCATGATGATAGACAATGTAGAGAAATCTCTCAGAATTCCTTCACTGGGTATCCCAGAAATCTTAAAAGGCTGCTGATTTTGGGGAAACATTTCACAGATACAGTAGGGCCTGTTTTAAATGCATAACAATTCTAGAACGTCAGAAGAGACATCTTGGGGATGACATGTTGGCCCTTTGAACGCAGCAACTCCTAGGACAAGGGTGATATGCAGAAATCTTGGGAAAGGGAGATAAAATAGTTAGTGTGGAAGAAGTAAGTAAGTGAAGTCCAATACTTGATGACTGAAAAATAAGTCTACTTTTTCCTTAATGAGGCAAACTTCTGCAATCTCTACCTCAAAAACCATACCATCCCAGTAGCCAGGCCTAGAAGAGGACAAAGAACTATTGGTAGCATCCAGATGGCTGGACCGATATGAGATATCTTTTTCCTTCCTAGCATTTAAAACTCTATATGAAACTTTGTCATGACAATAAGGATGATTTCATCTGTGCTTTGCAGAGACATTTAAGGAAGAAGGTATGGGAACTGATGCACCTACAATGCATGAGTGCTTTTATATGCGTTACCTAACTTCATCCTTAGATTAACTCCCTGAGCTAAGTACGGTTTCCTCTAGGTTAGAAATGAGGAATAGGATGCTCAAAATCATGTAAATTGACCAGTGACAGGCCTAAAGACTGCTGCAGCTAATCATAACCCTGGTTATAAAAGCGTACTCCTTCTACCTCAAAATGCTGTACTGTGCTCAGAACTTGGTTTAGATTATTTATGTCACACAGCAAGCTGTGACAAAGATATCATGTCTTATTATTATCCCGTATTATCCTCATTTTATAGAAGAAGAAACAATTAAAGGTTTAAAGGAGTGGTTCCCAAAACTCACTCACCAGCAGAATTGCATGAAAAGTTTTAAAAAATCTTGACTCAAGGGATCTATGTCTGTTCTTTTTTAATCAGTCTTTACCAAAGCCCAGGGCTTTTGAATTTTGTACAATTCTTCAGGTGACTCTAACGTACCATTAGGGTTCAGAAATACTGATCAGTGGACACTTTTAATAGTTGGAAGAGCGGGGCATGGGACCCTCATCGGTCTGTTTTTTCCTACTATGTGAAGCGGGGACATACGTTAGATTTACATGTTACTATCAATTTATTGACACTGTCTAACTTATCTCTTACAATAATGCTCAGTGGTAAATACTTACCTGCTGGTGCTTAATGGCCACACATACAATTACATGTTGTATTATTTATTGTTGCATAACAATTTTACCACAAACTTATCAGCTTAAAATAACACACATAGGGGCTCTCTACTTCCAGGAAGATAAGAGTAGTTGTATATGTTTTCCTATCCCTTCTGCTAAGTAAAAGTAAAATACCTGGACATTTCTATATAAAGCAAACATCAGACTGAAAGGTAGAAGACAGACCTGCTTGGGAACTCAGGTCCTAAAGAATGACATGGTTGTGTGTTTTCTGGGTTTCCTTTTGTTTCTGTGTTTGTTTTTTTAAGATGTCATTGTTTATTTCCCAACACGATAGTTTATAATTTAATCATGTTCCCTTTTTAAAAACAGCTTTATGGAGATATAGTTCACTTGCCATACAATTAACCCATTTAAAATGTCCAATTCAGTAGTTTTTAATATACTTATAGATATGTGTAGCTATCACCACAATGAATTTTAGAATACTTTCATTGCTACAAAGAGAAACCCCATATCATCTCACTATTATCCCCTACTTCCTTATCCCCTGAGCCCTAAGAAACCACTATTTTACTTTCCTTCTCTATAGACTTGCCTATTCTGGATATTTCATATAAATGAAATAATATATGTTTTTTTGTGACTGGCTTCTTTCACATTGCATAATGTTTCATTCATAGTGTGGCATGTATCAGTACTTCACTCTTTTTTTTTTTTAAATGGTTGAAGTGTATTCCCTTGTATAGATACATAACATTTTGTTTATCCATTCATTTGTTGATTAACATTTAGTTTGTTTACACCTTTGACTAATATGAACAATGCTGCTAGGAAAATTCATGTGCGAGTTTTTGTTGGAACACAATTCTGGTTTCAGTTCTTTGAAGTATATACCTAGGAGTGGAATTACTGGCTCATGTGGTAATTCTATTTTTGATTTTTTTTGAGGAATTACCAAATGTTTTCCATGTCACCTGCACCACTTTACATTCTAACTAGCAACGTATGACATTTCCACTTCTCCATATCCTCACCAACACTTGTTTTTGTCTATTACTACTACTACTACTACTACTGTCCTAGTGGGTGTGAAGTGGTATCTCACGGTGGTTTTGATTTGTATTTCCCTGATGATTAATGATGTTGAGCATTATTTCATGTGTTTTGTTGGCCATTTGTATATATTTGGAAAACTGTTTATCCAAGTCCTTTACCCATTTTTAAATTGGGTTGTCTGTATTTTTGTTGTTGAGTTGTAAGAGCTCTTCATGTATTTTGAATACTAGCAATATCTTATGAGATATATAGTTTGGAATCAAACTAGGAATTGATAGGAAAAAATAGGAAAATTCCCAAGTGCCTAAAAAACTAAACAGAGCATTTCTAAATAATTTATAGATAAAGGAGAACATCTTAAGAGGAACTTTAAAATATACATTGAGCTGAATGAAATGAAAATACTGCATACTAAAATTTGTGGGATACAGCTAAATCAGTGCTGAGAGGGGAATTTGTAGCACTAAATGAATATGTTAGAAAAGAGTAAAAGTCTCATCTATAATCTAACCTTCCCCCCAAAGAACCTAGAAAAAGAAGAGCAAAATAAACCCTAAAGTAAGCATAAGGAAGGAAATAGAGATGAGAGCAAAAAACCAATAAAATTTATTGAAAATAAGAAAAAAAAATAGAAAAAAATCTGTTACCCAATTATGCAAAGAACTCTTAAAAATCAACAAGAAAACAATCCAATTACAAATGAGCCAAAGACCTTAAGAGATAGCTCATCAAAGAGGATATACAGATTGCAAATAAGCATATAAAAAGATGTCCAACATCATTTGTTACCAGGGAAATACAAATTAAAACAACATTGAGATACCACCACAAACCTATTAGAATGGCCAAAATCCAGAACACTGGCAATACCAAATGCTGGCAAGGATGTGGAGCAACATGAACCCTCGTTCATTGCTGGTGGGAAAGCAAAATTGTACTGACTCTTTGGAAGACAGTTCAGCAGTTTCTCATAAATCTAAACCTACTCTTACTATGTAATCTAGCAGTTGTGTTCCTTGGTATGTACCCAAAGGAGCTGAAAATTTAGGACCACACAGAAACCTGCATATGAATGTTTATGGCAACTTTCTTTACAATTGCAAAAACTTGAAAGCAAACAAGATGTCCTTCAGAAGGTGAAAGGATAAATAAATTGTGGTACATCCAGACAATGGAATATTATTCAGCACTAAAAAGAAATGAGCTATCAAGCCATGGTAGAAACTTAAATGCATATTACTAAGTGAAAGAAGCCAATATGCAAAGGTTGGCTTTTCATATACGGTATGATTCCAACTATATGACATCTGGAAAACTATGATGACAGACAGTAAAAAAGATCAGTAATTGCCAAGAGTTGTTGGGGTGCTGGGGAGTTAATAGGTGGGACACTAAGGACTTTTAGGGAAGTGAAAATACTTTGTATTATACCATAATGATTGGGAAGTGAAAATACTTTGTATTATACCATAACGATTGATGCATGCCATTAGACATTTGTCCAAATCCATAGAATGCACAATACCAAGACTGAACAGTAAGGTATACTATGAATTTTGAATGATTATGACATGTCATTGTAGGTTCAGCAGTTCTAACAGTTGGTGGGGGATGTTGACAGTGGTGGAGGCTATGCGTGAATGGCGGCAGGGACTATATGGGAAAGCTCTGTACCTTCCCCTCTATTTTGCTGTGAACCTCAAACTGTTCTAAAAAAGGCTTAAAAGAAATGAACCTTGACCTAAGTCTCACACCATCTACAAGATTAACTCAAAATGGATCGTGGGTTTAAATAAACATAAAACTATATCACTTTGAGAAAAAAAATACGAGGGGATCTTCAGGATACAGGGTTAGGCAGATCGTTTTTAGACTTGACACCAAAAGCACAATCCATAAAATGAAAAATAGATAATTTGGACTTCTTCGAAATGAAAAATGTTATTCTGGGTAAGACTCCGTGGCTTGGATTTTCATCCTCTTAAGAGATTGGGAGAAAATATTAGGAAACCATATATCTGACAAAGGAATAGCATCTGGAATATATAAAGAACAAATCGACATTCAAACAAACAACCCATAGAAAATTGGCAATGGGCAACTGCAAGATGGATATAAATATTTCACTGAAGTGGATATACAGATGACAAGGAAGCACATGACAGACTGTTCAACATCATTAGACATTAGGGAAATAAAACCAAAAAGAAATACCACTGCTCACTAATCAGACTTTTAAAAAAAATGACCACATTAAACACTGGTAGGGATGCAGAAAAACCGGATCATGCATACATCGCTGGTGGGGATGTAAAATAGTACAGCCACTCTGGAAAACAATTTGGCAGTTTATTTTGTTAAAAAAACACTAAATATGCAGCTACTATACAACCTAGCAATTGTACTTCTGGGCACCTATCCCAGAAGAATGAAAACTTACGTCCACCAAAGCCTGTGCTGAATGTTTAGAGACTCTTTACTTGTAATAGCCCAAAACTGGAAACAATCCAGATGTCCTCAAGGAGGGATGGTTAAACAAATTGTGGTACTTTCAAACCGTGAAATCAAGACATGAAACAACCTGAGTGAATCCCCAGGGAATTATGCTGAGTGGAAAAATACAATCCAAAAAGTTTACATAATGTGTGATTCCATTTACATAACATTTTTAAATGACAAAATTATACAAATGGAAAATGTATTAGTGGTTGCCAAGGGTTAAGTAAGGCTTGAAGGTGGAAGGGAAGTGACTGTGGCTGTAATGGGACAGCATGAGGATTCTATGGTGATGGACAGTTTTGGTACCTTGACTGTGTCATTGTCGGTTTTCTGGTTGAGATACTATACTAGAGCTTTGCAGAAATGTTTACATTGGGGAAAACTGGGCAAAGGGTACAGAGTATCTCTCAGCAGTATTTCTTACAACTATAAGGGAATCTATAATTATCTCAACATAAATTTTTAAGTAAATATTCACATTTATTAGCTCACATTTTCTGTGGGTTAGGGGTCCAGGAATAGCTAGCTTGGCCCCCTGCAGGAGGACGAAGTGTCAGGTAGGACTGGGTTCTCATCTAAAAGCTTGACTTGGCATGAATGTGCTTCAAACTCAGGTAGTTATGGGCAGCATCTGCTTTTTGTGAATTGTTAGACTAAGGGCTTCAAGTTTTGCTGGCTGTCAGTCAGAGGCCACCTTCAGTACCTTGCCAGGTGGGTTTCCCCAACATATCCATTTGCTTCATCAAAACCAGCAAAGGAGAGAGACAGCTGGACCGATGTCATAGTCTTATGTAGTAATATAATCATGGGAGTGACATTGCATCACATTTTCCATGTTCTATTGCGTAGTCCCATCACACCTAAGGAGAGGGGTTGCACAAGGTCATGAGTACCAGGAGGCAGGAATGATTGGGGCTTTCTGAGTCTCTCCTGAACATATGCTGATACACATTCCTTTCAAAAATCATTGGTTTTGGTTTAATTGAGAGTATGTTTACTGCTTTCTTAAATACTTGGCAGCTGTATAACATGATTTAAAATATTATCAGCTATGTTCTGCATTTATAATAGAAATAGAATTGAAAGAGGCTAGAACATTTTTACCATAGGAAGTAAGATGTATTCAAACAGGCTGGGAAATATTACGTCTTATTTACATTAGATATTTTTAGACTATGTGTTAAATCTTTTGGACATCTAGAGAACTAGTTATATTGCTGTGCTTGTAACTTAGTAACCTGAAGAGTTAATGTAATATCCCAAAAGACAACATTATTATTTATGCTTTAGACGAAAATTTTTTGTCTTTTCAGGAAACTTCTTAGTTGCCTTGAAAAGCTTAGAAATCTTTTCAAAATAGAAAAAAATATTCCACATGACATCTTTTGTAGAGTGAATCCATTCAAGTTCCCAGTGACTCAGTAAATATACTCAAAGTACAAATCATTAATTAATACTCTTTAGATTTTTAAAAAAAATTTTGCATTGTTGACCTCTTTTTATATACTAGAATGTTTATTAGAAATATTAAAATATTTCCTTTTTAGAAAATTATGATGTGACACTTTCATTCTTCTTGTACTTCTTTTGTGCCCCAGGGTTTCTTAAATATTCCTTATGGTACTTCTGAAAATAATTTTCAGATATTTCTTAATGCCAAAATAATGTAGATCATCTGGAAGTAATAATGATGACAAAACCATCATCACCATTATCATCACATGAATAATATCTGGGTAGCTCTAATCTCTGTAACAAAAAAATATGTGAGATCAGAAATGAACAACTCCCTCTGCTTTCCCGCTCCTCGAAAAAGAAGAAAAAAAATGTTCTCCTCCCTGTAGCATATTTGGAAAGAAAGAGATTTGTCTTATATCTCTGATGAGTCATTCCCCATATGGTCCTTGCTTCCCTGGTCTAACCATGCACACTGAAGCTCAGGCTGCTTTGCTCTGAGCCAAACAGTGGCCCCTTTTGCATCATCCCTCATGGCACCACTAAACCAAGACTGCTGATGGGAACCGTCTTGTCCTAAAATTTGGGAGATAACAGGGGCATTTGTCACACATTAGTGAACAAAGAACGACTTATAATTGTGATAGGGTTCTTAAAAGATTTTTAGCTTTCTCTGAGTTGGATAATGTGTCTTTGACCAGTATTCTTATCTGACCTCTGCCTTTGTCTGACCTATCTATCTCCTGTTCCAGCTGCCTGGAGGAAACTCCCAGATGTGTTTCTTTATTCTTCAGAGCACTCTACTATCCTCCTAGGTCACATCCGTAAGGCCTTGGCTTTCATAATTCTGAAAGCGCCTATCTAGATGTTTTACTGAATAAGAATAGTTCTCTGTTTAAAAATAATTCTGGTATCTTCCCAAGGCATCTAACTCAAACTCTTGGTAGGTTTAAAAAGAACAACTTTCCATCCAGCTTCATAATAATAACCACTACCATTCACTGAGACATAAAATACTCATAATTATCATTTATCGAGCTCTTCCAACATGCCATGGACCTTGACCAGCCTATGTGTTTTACACTTTACATATTTTGAGTCATTTAATTCTCAAAATAACTCCATTATTATTCCATATTACAATATAGTGATTGTGAGAAGAGGCTGTATGTTTTAAAAGCATGTGTATTCTAACAATACTACCAGATGAAAACTTTAATATCCCAAGGTTTCAAGAGTAGGGAGCTCCCATATATGGAGTTTTGATAATTTTCCAGCTAAGTGGGAGAGTCAGGTGTTTCTGGCTACAGAATCTCCCTAATTAATCACAAATTAGTATACAAATCTGGATTCCTTTGAAGAAAGCTGTACACTTTTGTGATATTATCTGTTGTGGTAGCTAGAATAATGCCCCCACCCCCCACCCAGATAGCTACCTCTTAATTCCAGCAGGAACCTATGAATAAGTTAGATTACACGACAAAGGGAAATTAAGATCGTAGATGGAGTTAAGGTTGCTAATCAACTGATCTTAAAATAAGAAGATTATCCTTGATTATTCAGTGGGCCCAATGTCATTACAAGGGTCTTTTAAATGTGGAAGAGAGAGAGAGAAGAGTCAGTGTCAGAGTGATTGCATGTAAACAAGACTTGACTGGCCATTACTGGCTTTGAAGATGGGAGGAGAGCTTGAGTCAAGGAACACAGGCAGCCTCAAGAAAGTGGAAAAGGTGAGAAAATAGAATCTTTCCTAGAGCCTCCAGAAAGGAAGACCACCCTGCTGACACCTTAATTTAACCCTATGAGATACAGTTTTGGACTTCAGACTTCCAGAAATATAATTCATTTGTATTGCTTTAAGCAACTAAATCTGTAATTTATTACAGCAGCAATAGGAAACTAATTCATCTGTTTTGACTTTTTATTCTCTCTTAGTCCACTGTTCCCAGCTTGAAAATTATTATGTTTGATTGATGTGTCAGTTGGCACATGATATGACACTATTTCTGTTTGACAGTTTTCCTTCCCCTTGATACTTCCAAGTAGCAGAACTTGTATTTTTGTTTCTTCTTGATCCTAACAAATTTCAATGTCCATTTTATTTGTCATTAAAAAACAGCTCATTCTTCTTGGGAATTTTGGCTTCCATACTTTATTTTAGCCAAGGGAAAAGAAGGTATGGCAACAAAAGTTTCTTTAGATGGATGAAGCCCGGAGGAGGTGAAACATAAAAATTGAGTGAGAGTCTTTTTAGGTAGAAGTTGTCTAAGTAAAGGAGAGGGAGTGGGGGTATAGTTAAGGCAGCCAAGTGCAATAACATGGTCCAAAAAACAAGCACTCAGAATGGAAGATTACTGGAACAGACACTGTAAATGAGACAGGGGTGAGAGATGAGATTGGAAAGGGTCGTAAGCTAGATTATAAAGGGGTTTGAATATCCTTCTAGGAAATTTGGATTTTATCTTGGAGGCTGTGGGGGATCTGGGAGAATATTTAACCAAAAACGAACTTGATCATGGTTGAGTTTGGAAAGTAAAGGGTGGAGACAAGGTAATGAATGGAATTAGGATGCAAGACAAGCCTAGAGGCAGGGAAAAGAGTCAAGAGGATTTGGGGTACACTAGGGAAAGGGTAACAGTAGTTACATAGTGGTGACCCTAGGGATTGAAAGAAGTAGAGAGATTGGAAGGATATCAAGAAGACAGAAACAGTAGTACCTGTTGACTAAATGTGGACTGTGAGAATGCAAAAGAAATGATGTTGGTGCCGTAGACAACAAGACGTATGGTAAGTATGTTCCCCAATCTAGCGACTATAACAGATTTATAGAAATAAAGATGTCGTGTCCGGTTTTGGTTGAATATGAATTGCTCTGAATCATTGTGTTAGAAATGTGAATCACTATCCCTTTTTCCTGGATTTTTACTCTGTGTTCCTGTTGTGTCCTGCTGAGTTTTCAGGACCTAGTTCCTGCAAGCTGTTAAATGATCAAAGTCTTCTTTGTCCTATGTTGTCCTAGCCTCTGCCAAGTAATCTGTGACCATGTGCAGACCTCTTTCATTATTTCAAGTCTACTTTTGTGACTCGTTAGCAAATTAATTAAACAAAATAATTAAACATTGGAACGTCATAAAGACAGTGGGGAACCACTTGGAGACTTGATATTTAGTAAAGAAGTAGTGGTACAAAATGAAACTTTAAGAAATAACAAAATGATACAGCTGAAGCAAATGTGATAGACAGTGACATCACAAAGCCTATACGAGGTCAATATGACATTTGGGACAATTGCTGAAAAGACTTTACTGACTGCTTCAATATTGTGCTTCAGCCATAACAAAAATCTGTGAACGATTTAATAATGTCAGATCAATGACAATAGAACCTGTTAACCTACTGTTCTGTTTATTGAGATGAATGGGGCAATTATTTGCACCTCATAAAGTAAAAATAAATTGTAATTGGACTTATTCTAGTATTGAAGGCTTCTTGTTAATATTTATTGAGGATTACCTCCTAACATCTAGTTCTGTGCTGAATGTGGTAGAAAAATTAAGAAAAATATAATATGGGATCCCTGTGCCCAGTGAGCTGATATATCTCTTAGGAGAGACTAGATTAACACGTATAAGAAACCATTAAAATTATTTAAAAAATTTAAAAAATCAATTATCTATGTTTTATATATGAAGAATTCAATAAATGCTAGCTAAATTCACCTCTAGTATTTTTTTTTATTATTATGACAGTTCCAGAGAGCAAAATATTATTTACTCTATGGAAATGGTATAACTCCTTGAAAAAATATTTCCTATATATTGCTTGGAAGATTGTAAAGAGTAAAGATTATGTGTTGTTTAGCTAACCAACCAACGTATCAAAAGGTACATCTACTAATTGCTGATTGTGACATTTCCAGCATGTAACTTTTGTGTAATTCAGGAATATCCTGTATAAATGAGAGGGATGTGATGCTAACTGACGTTTGGGGCCTTTGAAAAGCTCCCTTTATAAACAACCCAGAACAATGACTTCCTACAAGGGACAGTCTAAGAGAGCCTGTCTAACATGTTAGTTTGTGCTCTGTAGAGCAAATCCTTTTCATGCCTTAAAAAAGATTGATTTTTGATGTAAAGGCACATTTAATCAGACCTTTGAAAGTTTGAAAAGTGTCTGTGAAGGTTTGCTTCTCAGTGGATTGGAAATCTATTAGTATATAGCCAAGAGGTCACTGATAGCAGAAATAAGATTTTTCAAGGGTTCTGATGCAAAATCTGATGGGACATACCAAAGTACGGTATTTTTAAAAGCATAGCACTGAAGCTCTTCTAACAAAATAAGACTAACAAATACGTGCTCATGAGCGTATTGCTGTGGTCATGCTTCCTCCATGTTGTAGTAAAAGTTAACCAACCTTGCAGACATTTGAAAAAAATCTGGGAACTTACATAAAAAATATTACCATCTAGGAAATATTTTAGTGGCATTGGGCATAATATTTAATGATTCTGGCTTTTTCCAAACCCATTATGAAACAAAGTATGTGCTTTATTGTCTGTCATTTAGTTAAGTTGTATTTCTATACATTCATAAGCCGTGTTCATAATGATGTTTTACCAGCCCACAAGACACAGTAATGCCTTTTGTATCTTCTTTCATTTGGTTTGATGTTGCTGATTTCTAAAGTGCTGTCCCTATTTTTTAGTTTAATTCCATTTCCATCAGTTTTCCACTCTGCCATCACAGTAAACTCTTTAAAATGCAAAGCAAATCATGTTACCTACTGCTTCAAATCCTGCAGCCATCACTGTTACCAGGAGGATAAAATCCAACACAAGAAGCCATGAAATGACTAGGGCAAATTACTTGGGCAAGCAATCGGTGTATGTATACCAGCTGCCATGCTGGCCACCACACTGGTCCCCCCAACACAGGAGGAGTGGTGCAACCATCAAAGTGAGATAGCAATTGGGAGATGACAGTTTCTAAGGTACATTTTTTTTTTTATGCCAAGAGTCCAGGTTAAGCAAATTCACCCCATAAATAAAATTTTGCCCAATGTCTCATATAATTAGAATATATTTATTTATAATTTGTACTCAAATTCACGAAGAGTTAAGTTTGCTTATAATATATTTTACAAAGAACTGTTAAAATGGAGATAAAAAGAAAAGTGAGAAATCATGTATAGTATAAGAGGATATTACTTCAGTTACCTTTTTGTTAATTTACCCTGATTCCTCCATATTTCTCTAATCCTGGATATTGAGTGCTACAAGTAGATATGTATTCCTTCTCATTTTCCCTAATTTTATTCTCCAGAACTGGTATCCCTTTGTACTTAGTTATTCCTGTTTACTTCTAATTCCCTCTGTGCTAACTCCTTCCTTTCAAAACTTGGGGTCCACATTCTCCCATGAATGTGTGTCATTACTCTCCACAGATACTACCTCTTTTGAGTTTCTTTCTTCTCAAAGTCACTAAACCTCACAATATCAGTAAAAAGTTCAGTATTCTCAAGCGAGAACCTAGGATTTTTTTTCTTTAATAAAATTCATGCACTCTACTTATAGCACTTTCTTTGCTATTTTGAAGTTACCTACCTACTTCCCAGAGAAGGTTTTAATTCTTCTTTCTGCACTGATTTCAACATTTGTTTCATAGTCCTTTATTCTATCCTGTATTTTGACTTTGTATCTGAGACTTCTAATTATCTCCCAATTATGCAGACTCCCGATATACAGTCTTTACTTCTTCTTTTTAATAAAGAACCTGATTAGATTTACCAGAACACAGTCAGCCAGCCAGAGACTATATATCTCAGCCTTCCTTGCATCTGGTCAGTGAGCTATGAGCATAAGAGCTGCCCCACTTCCAGATCAGCTGCTTGCCTAAAGCTTCCCCTTTGCTTCTTGCAAACTGGTTCATGATCCTGATGGAGAGAGAACTTGGACTATTTGGAAAAGGAAAACACCCTAGGGGATGGTAGAGGAACAAAATAGAGAGAACCTGAATTTCTGGCTTACTTTGTGGAGTTAAGCTCCTACCAATACCTGTCTGTCACTTCAGGGAGCAGTATACTTCGTGAGTGTATTTGGGGGTCTGCTGTAAAAGCAGCTTAGCCTGTACCCAACACAACTGACAAAGCATCTTGATGATACTTCTGAAACCTCTGAGAATATGTTCCTTCTATCCAAAGACTACCCTTTCTTTTTCCATCTCAGCCACCCATATATTTTAGTAATCTCTGTACTCCAAGAAGTGAAATATCAAAATCCCCTCTCTGGTTGTGATCTATGTACCTTAATTGTTATATACTTTAACTCTCTTCTTAGCACCATGATTCTAGACTGACTTGCCTCTTTATTTACCTGGATGCCAGTTGAGGAGGAGTATCAAGAAATAGAGTAGTCAAAGGAGAAGAAGTAAGCATCTGTTTGAAAAAAGAGGGAGGAGGTATTTACCAATATCACATGCTGCTGAAAAGTCAGGTAAAATGAAATGTGCCCATCAGAGGAAGGTTGTATATGGATGTAGAAAAGTTCAGGGATGTGGTGAGTTTAGTAGTTAGATTACTTGGAGGAATAAGTAGATACAGATGATGTCATTAATTCTAAAGATCTGTAAATGAAAGGGAAGAGCACGTGAAAAATAAGAAATCTTACTCTGTATCAATATTTCAATCACGGAATTCCCTTACTTTCCTTACTTTTTAACTCCATTTTTGTTTCCCCTGCTTTTCCCTAACACTTATTTTTACCCGGTCGGTGACCTTGTCTCCCACCTGATTCAGAAGACTGGAATGGTCTGATGGATCAGGTTTCACTGCTCTCAGTTATTTCCTTCTCCTTCACTTAGAAATGTTCTCCATGTATGTGTCAGCTGAAAAAAATGTCCAACCTAAAAGTTGAGAGTTATGTTTTATTTGGTGGACATTCTTAGGACTTAAAGCCTTAGAGTCAGCATCTCAAGTAACCAGAGAAAACTGCTCGGAGGAGGTGAGGGGAGAGCTAGGAAATAAAGGAGTTTTGCCACAAAGGGCAGGTAGTCGGAAGGGCAAAAGACTATTGTTAATTAAAGAAAACCAAAAAAGTTAAGGAATTTAGTGCTTTTCTATGTATAGGAAGATGCAAGAGTCTGGACTCACTGAAATCATTCCTTTGATGTGCACACTCAGCTATCTGGGGCCAGCATCTGGGGCCAGCACTGGGGCCAGTGTTTTCCCATCCTGAGTTTTCTCAAGCTGCACGCTTGGGGTGGCTGCAGTCTGATGGCTGCTAGATGGCAGGTATTCTTTGTTTCCTTCCTGAGTTTCCCCAGGGCTTGCCATCAAGTGACTGCAATTGCTGATGACTGGGACATCTTTTGTTTACTGATATGGCAGGCGATATTTTATTTCTCATATGTATAATCTCACTCTTCATTTCCTTTTGCTTTGAAGAAGCCTCCCTCCCTTGTTCGTGCTACAGTCCACAACTGTAAGCATGATTTGTTTTCAACCACTTCCTTAGACTTTGACCTCTCTCCATCCCCAGGCTATCCTTCTATATTGACCCCCTTCTCTTTGCCTGTCGGAAAAAATTCATGTCTCTTCATCCTAAATAAAATTCTTACCTCAACCTTGATTGCTTTCAAGCTGCTTTCCTCTCCTCTCCTTTCTTTAGTTACCAAACTTGTTGCAAGAAGAGCTTTGACTTGTTGCTTCCTTTTCTCTCAGTATTCCAGAGTGCCGTGTGACCTGGCATCTTTTCTAATGTTCTCTCTCAAAAATCACAGTGATCTCCTAATCATCAAACAGTATCATCTGTCATTATCTGCCTTAGCCATTCTGTACGCTTCTTTCCTTTTGCCTTTTTTGTCCAGATTTTTAAAAATTTAAACTTAATTTCTTTGTCAATAGAAATAATATCTACTTACTGTAAAAAATTTTGTAATATGCATAAAGTCATTAAAGTGACTCATAACATCAAAAATAACCATTAGAAATGGTTTTGGTTTTCTTTGTAATCTCTCATCTGATCTATTTTCAAAAAATGTTTCCATGGTTCTAAAAATTTTTACTGTGTGTTTTTAAGGTAAAAATATATAAACTCAGTTCTACCAAGTACATTGTTAAAACACGTTATTCATTTTTATTTAGTATAAGAAATAATGATGTATATTAAATCTGCCAGTGGTATGGTATATCTATCCGTTACCCTTGAATTAATACAGATATTTTATACATTGTTGTCATTTAATATGAGCATAATACTCACCCCTATTGCCTTCATTTATATTATGGCTTTCATTTATAAAATGTGACTTTATACATTTGATGAATCTTAAATCACACATTGTCTATTATTAATACTGTCACTCCTGATGTTTTAAAATCCTGTTTGTTTATGTAGATTTGCCCATAGTTTTAATTCTATTTGCATACCATTTTGTATCATTTCCTTTCATCCACTTATTCATTAATTCCCTCAAATAATATTTATTCTTGTGTCAGTGTTGTGTTTAGTACTAATGATATAATGGTGTATAAGACCGGCCCAGTGCTTGCCTTCAGAGGGCTTATAGTCTAGCGGGTGATACAAATAAGTAAACAGATGATTATAGTACAATTGATAAGCATAGTAATGGGGAAATTTTGTGTGCTTTGAAAACATGCAATGTGTCTCTGAAGTAGAATTGAAAGAGTAGGAAAAGGTTTCTAGAATGGGGACAATAGGAAGAACTCAGAGCAACAGGTAGGGAATAGAACAGTAAACACCACACAGTACATGATTACCCTCTCAACTGTGTAAAAAAGTTGGGCTTTATACTAAGGACAAAGGGAAACAAACCATGAATCAAAGCCTTTCTTCAAAGGAATGAAAAGATGAAAGTGGCACTTCAGAGAAGATCGTTCTGGTTGCATTGTGGAGAAGCCTTGGAGAAATGCAAGATGGGATGCTGGGAAAGCTGTAGGAGGCTATTCAAGTAATCTAGAAGGGAAGTAATTATGCCCTAAGCTAAGTGGTGGCTCTGGGAATGGAGAGAATTGAAACATTTGAGAGATATGTAGGAGGAAGAATTTTATCTAAATGAAGATTTTGTTAGTGGTTGAATATATGAGTCTGGAGCTTAGGAAAGAGACCTAAGCAGGAGACCAGGATTTGAGCATCATAAGCATGTGTGGTAGATATTCATTGGAGCCTTGTGGCTGGATGGATAACCACATCCAAGGAAAGTGTGTAGGACAGAAGCTCTAAGACCAAATCCCAGGGAGGGGCAACATATAAGGATTTAAGGCAGTGGAACTCAAGGCAGAGAGAGGAGTGGAGGTGGTAAAGTGAGTTGAGGATTCCTAGGGCCAAGAGAATGCCCATGGAAAGAGTGGAGAATGTATGGTTTAAAACGAAGAGCATGGGACTTCCCTGGTGGTGCAGTGGTTAAGAATCTGCCTGCTAATGCAGGGGACACGGGTTTGAGCCCTGGTCCGGGAAGATCCCATATGCTGTGGAGCAACTAAGCCCACGCACCACAACTACCGAACCTACGCTCTAGAGCCCGTGCTCTGCAACATGAGAAGCCCATGTACCACAATGAAGAGTAGCCCCTGCTCACCGCAACTAGAGAAAGCCCGCGTGCAGCAGTGAGGACCCAGCACAGCCAAAAAAAAAAAAGAACAGCACATTATTCCTTTGTTTTGGTTTCTTTCCAGTCATATTTATTTTTGAAATCTCAAGTAACATTTATTATTCTTAAAAATAATAACAAGGAATAAAATTTTTAGGCTATCCAAAGGAGGTAGGTGGCTTTTTAAGAGGGGAGCAATAGAGCGACCTTGGCCAGAGGACTTTGGAGTAGGGAGTGCAGGACTGAATCATCAATAGGAGATGAAGAAACGTTTGAAGACAGAGTTCAGCTGTGAAGAGAGGAGAGTGGTATTGAGCTAACTGAAAGGGGAAGCAGGATTGAATCGGTGAGGTTCCTTCTTAAAATGGGAAACTAGAGAATGTATAACTAGTGAAAAGGAGGATTCAGAAGAGGGAAATAAAGTATGATCTAGAAAACAAGTCACTTCGAAAGAAAAAAAGGGATGTCAGAGCACATGTGAGCATTGTCTTTAGATAAAAGTTGTAACACCTCTTCCCTTGAAACTGGAGGGAAGCAAGAATGATTAAGTTATGCATGGGTTTTTGAATTTGGTGAAGCTTAGAATTAAATTTCACTCTTCTGTTTTATCTTAGAATTCTACCTTTTTATAGAGAAATTTAAATTTTCATTGTTTTAAACCTATGATGTTTTATTAATTTTATTTAGGTATGCATGTGTGTATATGTATATGTTTATATATATATACATATAAATGTGTCTGTATGAACATATGTATGTATGAATGCACATATGGTTGTGTGTGAGTGTGTTCGGTATGAATGTATATGTTTTGTTTGACCATGTGCATGTGTGTAGGTTCCAGGGAGCATAATTTGGAGGTTAAGAGTGAACTCTGACCAGGACCATGTGCTTCTAATCCTGGCCTCACCATATACTAGTTGCGTGACCTTGGGCAAGTTACCTCACTTCCTCATACTTTACTTTTCCATCTGTTATGATGAAAATAACAGTAGTGTATATTTCATGTGGTAATTTTAAGTGTTAAATGAGATAAGCCACACACAAAGAAAGCAGAGCATATAACAAAATACTCTATGTTATAGTTATTTAAGTTTTTACCCTTTATTTTACATTTTGATACTTCCTTTTATTTACTTTTGCTTCCTTTTATATATTTTTGTTTTGTGAAGACTCTGTTGCTTTTTTTTTTTTTGCGGTACGCGGGCCTCTTACTGCTGTGGCCTCTCCCGCTGCGGAGCACAGGCTCCGGACGCACAGGCTCAGCGGCCATGGCTCATGGGCCCAGCCACTCCACGGCGCGCGGGATCCTCCGGGACCAGGGCACGAACCCGTGTCCCCTGCATCGACAGGCGGATGCTCAACCACTGCGCCACCAGGGAAGCCCAGACTTTGTTGCCTTTTATATTATGTACATATTTTGAAATTAGTATCTTATTTCTAATCCAGATTTTTTAAATAATGTGTCCTATCTATCTGTCCGTCTGTCTACCTACCTACCTACCTTATTTTCCATGTTGAATGAAGACTCTTTAGTATTTTGGAATATAAGAATTTAAAGCTTCTGTTATCTTCAAACTTAGCCTGGTTTTAGGTGATATATTCAGTTAAACCAATGTTAAAAATCTCTTTAAATAAAAACTGTGCATGCCTAATATTTTTGCAAACACATTTGCCACATATTAAATGATTTCAATATAAATATTTTCTGTATGTTTAACTCTCTTCAATGCCTATCACCAGACTTTCCTCCCACAGTTTGCCATCCTCGCACTTGTTTGTTACATTCGTCAATCACTTAATGAATCTTTTTAGAGAAACTTTTTCAAAATCATGGTCTATTTTATGACACTTTATGCAGGTATCACCTTCACATTTGAAGAGCAGCTAGGCAGAATGTAGAAATCATTAGTCTTAATCTTTCCCTTCAACCTCTAGGGATATTGTTCCCTCATGCTTGGGCATTTGTTATTTGAAAGGAGTGTTGGGCCATCATATTTATTTCTTTTACTGTGTTTGAAGCATTCGTTATGCTTAGAATTTGCCAGTGTCATCAGGCTAGTTTGTTGTTGTTGTTGTGTTGCTTTTGTTATTAATTTGCTTGGAACATTACTAGTCTCTCAATCTCAAAACACAGATTTTTAAAAACTGGATAATTTTCTAGAATTTCTCTTTGATTATTGTTTACAGTCTACTTAGTCTGCTTTCTTTTCGGAAATCTCTTTTATATAAGCTGCATTTGCATTTGTCTTGCCATTTTTCTCATTTTCCCTCTCAGTGTACCCTCTCTGTCCTTTTCCTGTGGATTCCTCAGTTTATTCTAAGTGCTGCCCTGTAAGTCACTAATTAAATTTTCTGCGATGTCAGGACTGCTAATTATTGATTCACACTAAAGTGTTTGTTTTTTAATTCAATAAGTGTGCTGTTTATCAACAGTTTTTCCTCATCTTTGTCATCTCTTTCTATTTCATAGGGACAATGTTTCACTGATTTGTTTTTCTTCTATTTTTTAAGGATAATGTGAAGGTACCGAGTCAGACTGTATTCTTGTATTGAAACGCTTTCTTATATGCTGCTTACTTTTTCTTTGTTCAGTATCTTTTAAAAAAAAAGTCCATTTCATATAGTTTTTCAGTTATTATAAATTATAGAATTACAATTATATATTGCTCTGGGTTTTGTCACAAACTGTCACAGTTCTCCATCCACGTCCTTCATAGAGCATCCCTTCAAGCTGCCAGTGCTTCAGTCTTCCTCCTGAAAATCTTAACTGTGCCTCACTTTTCCCATTAAATTAACACGTCCAAACTAGACTAAGAATCATCATCTTTTTCTGAGGTCCCAAAACAATTATATTATAATTCTGCCAGTCATCCAGGATTAATCAGAGTATCTTTCATTCTTCTTTTTACCCTTTTAAAAAGGCAGAGTTCCCAGTTCCACAGTGTTTCATGTGGTGTTTCCTTTACATGTATGCCGTGCCTTCTCATGTTATACATTTACTACATGAACAGCTCCTTGGTCTTGTCCTACTTCAAAGCGACCTGAGTAATATTATCAGGTGGTTCTTCTTAACACTCAACTCCAGTAATGTATTTCTTCAGAAGCTTTCAGGTACTGAAATAAGCAGTGAGACAGACCACCCTACAGAACAAACAGGAATTGGCCACAAGCCAGGTTTGCAGCTCTTAAGCTGCACCTGGTGGCGCAGTGGTTGAGAGTCCGCCTGCCGATGCAGGGGACACAGGTTCGTGCCCCGGTCCGGGAAGATCCCACATGACGCGGAGCGGCTGGGCCGGTGGGCCATGGCTGCTGAGCTTGCGCGTCCGGAGCCTGTGCTCCGCAACGGCAGAGGCCACAACAGTGAGAGGCCCGCGTACCGCAAAAAAAAAAAAAAAAAAAAAGATTATCCAGAGTACACAAGGTTCACTAAGTGGAGACTGAGAGAGAGTGGAGAGGAAAGCTATAATGTGAACCTCGGTTCCACCTACCATAGGGAAAGTTAGGGATGCTTTTCTTTCACCTAAAGTACAGAAAATGGGGGGGAGTCTTAAGGCCACTCCAATATTTTAATAGGCATCGTCTGCAATTTTGGGGGGATATACAGAGTGAGCAGATAGTTGACTCCTACTTTCAAAATCTTAAAAGTGGGAAAAAAATGACTGGATAACTATTCTAATAGCTAGAGCCAAGAAGCTGTTTTTGTTGTGGCAAAGAATGATGAATGCTTGAGTGTTTTCCATGAGCCACAGGTAGGTCAGGAATTCAAGGAAGTCCATGAGAATCATCTTAGATCTTGTGTAAAGGACTGCCTGCAGGAACGAACAGGTGTCAGTTTCTGAAATCTGGATGATGTGGGTGGTGGAGAGAGTAATTGGGTCCTCAGAATAGAGATTCTTCTGTATGGGTTTAGGGAACCACAGCTGAAAGATTGTCAGTGATTGAGCAAGTTCCTGAAAGCCAGTGAAAATGCTAATGAGGGTAAGGGTCTGCTCTAGACAGCTGACCAGCCCAGTGAGTGTGGCTCAGGACAGTAAGGTCTGTCTTCACTTTTCTGCTCTGCCCTTCCTGGGTTTAACTGTACTGTGATCAGAAACGAATATTTTCCAACTGGGAAAAGGAAGAGAGGAGCTCAACCATCCTCCTTCCCTTACTGTTAGCTCCCTCTTCCTCTCTGCCTCACCTCCCCACAGTGGATCTTTTGGGTGGGAAGAAAGGATACATGTCAGTATTAAATCAAGTTGGACTTCGTATTTTACTTATAAAACTAAGATAGTAACTTTCATTTGAAGTAACCATTTTCTTCGAATGACCAAAAGAATCATAAGATTGAGATTTTATTTGGTAGAAAAGAAACAACTAAATACATTCCCAAAACAATGGGAGACTAAAATAAAATTGTTTTATGATCACATCTTATGAATCATACTTGTCCAGTGTACCAGTTACATAAAGAAATTTAAAGAACTTATCTGTGTTTGAGAACTATTCTCCACATGGTGAAAGAATAATAATCTGAATTGGAAGAGATGAGTCAGGAAGACCATCCCTTCCTAGCTAAGTCTTCTTTATCATCTTTATCTTCTTTATCAAGGTACCACCTCAGACATTAAGTCACTACTGATTTCCTTCCACTGCCTTTACCATCCAATCAAAGCTGATCGCTCATTAATTCATTCAGTAGATATTTATTAGGTACCTACAATGTTTCAGCTATTGATCTGATGCTTGGAATGCATCAAGGAATGAAACAGATAAAAATCCCTATCCACATGGGGTTTACATTCTAGTTGGTAGAAGTGGACGATAAACTGCACGAATGATACCTAGTAACTTTCACAGTACACCAGAAGATAACTACAATAGAATAAAGAAAACATTAGAGTAGGGCAGAGGAATTTGAAAAAGATAGCTTGGAGACAGTATCTCAGCTTTGAATAAGGGTGTCATTAGACCTCTTTTGAAGATGAGATTTGAGCCAAGTCTTGAGGGAGGTGAGAGGGTTAGCCATGTGGGTATTTGGAGGAAAGAGACTTCCAAAGCCTTAGTGTGGGATTGTATTTGGTGATTTGTGAAACAGCAAGCAGTCCTATGTGGCTTGTTGGAGAGGAAGATAACTTTCCTCTACTAGGTTCTTTGGGCCGGTCTAAGAATTAAATTGACATGAGACAGATTAACAAGAGAAACTCAGATTTAATTTTGTACATATGGGGACCCCACATACATGAGAGATTAGAGACAGGCAGGTAAAATGTGGTATATATGCCATCCTGAGCTAAGGAATAGATTAGGGGTCTGGGGCTTCCAAGGGCAGGAGGGTCATTCACAAGAAGATAAGAAAAGCAGATGTTTGGTAATTAGATGTTTGCCCTGACGTACAGATGAGGCCACTTACATAAAATTTATCTCAGGTAATTACTCTTTCCTGGGAAAAATCCCCAATTTAAATTTTTCTCTGTAGTTAAGGGAGGAGCAGTAGTTTCTCTTGGACCCATAAGGTCTCAGTTGCCTTTATCTCAAAATAATCCTCATGCAAAAGTGACACATTTTGGGAGGGCTTGCTCTGAACCCTTACAGGCTGAACGGGGTGAACTAGGGGGAAATAATATTGGGCTGGCCAAAAGTCCGTTCGGGTTTTTCGTAATATCTTACGAAAAACCCGAACGGACTTTTTGGCCAACCCAATAGTAGGAGATGAGGTCAAATATATAATAGCAGCCAAAATGTGTAGAGCCTTGAGGTTCATTGCAAGGACTTTGACATTTGTACTGAGTGAGGAAAGAAAAAGCTAAGCAGAGGAGTGACATACTCTGACTCATACTCTACAACAATTTTTCCTTTCATCTTCTGTAGCCATGTTTTTACTAGTCATAGCACATTTACCATAGTTGACTTTTTGCAGTGTGGTTATTTGTGTATGTTTCCTCTTTTAAATTACAAATTCACAAATGAAAGAGTCTAGAGCTTACTCAACTTTGTATCATGTATAGTGAATAGCCAGTACTTTGCATATAAATAATATTTAACCTGCATTTGTTAGAATATGGCTTTATGTTCCTTTAGGTGAGTGATACTGATGTTGTTTGGCATTCAAAGAATTGTTTCATCAACTAGAGTATCTGATTATCCTGGGCTCATTATTCTCTTATGCCAAATAGCATAAAATTGCATTTTCTATATATTTGACTCTAGTATGGAAATTTGGTCATTCTACTCTATCCTATTATTCTCTGTAATAGTAGACTGTTCCTTCAGGTCTCAAATCAGAACTGGATCTGATTTTCTTTTTTTAATTTGTTGTCTTCCTTCTTAATTTTCTGGTTTCCCTATAGGGCCTGAGCTTCCTGAATATCTTGTTCATTGTTGAATCCTTAGTGTCTGGTTCACTGTTTGACGCATAGTTAAGTAATCCTAGACATTGTTGAAAGAATACATAAAAGAATGAAAATAGTGTCACATTATCGTAACATTCTTTACAACTATAAAGGATCATGCAATTGAATGTGAATCATCCAGGTTTATTTCCATATGTCTCATGGCTAGAGGCAGACTTCTAGAGTAAATCATGACATTTACATTACTTTGAAAGAAATTTAAAAAGAATGAATGAAAGAAGAAAGAAGGAAGAGGAAGGAAGGAAGGGAAGAGAAAAGGAAGGGAAGGAAGGAGAAAGGAAAGAGAGATGGAAGGGAGAGAAAGAGGGACAGAGGGAGGGAGGTGAAGGGAAGCAGAATTTGCCACCTCAAAATATGCCTCTTTGGCATAAGGATTATTTTAAGCTGGGTAGTTTTTAAAAACAGCAGACTTGAGAGAAGCTCGGAGAAGCAAGTAGAAGTTACCCTTTTATAAGAGACATTTACATTTGTAAGGGAAATCTCCCTTTGCAAGGGTGTCTCCCTCTCAGTTCCAGGGAGAGAAGGGCAACTAAATCTCTAGGAACTCTTATGATGGAGAAGGCATGGACTTCAATCTATGTACAATCATACCGTTGTTTACTGTGCTTTGCCTGATAACCTCCCATTAACAGACCTTCTCCCACCTCCAACCCCCCGCCCCCCAACATCTTTCTTTTGTCACTAGGTGAAGATGGTATTTAAGGTGGTGGCTTGGGCCATTTCAGGAGTTAGTCAGCTTTCCTTGGTCTCTCCCTTATAAACAGGAGGTATACATGTAATTGAATTTCTGTTCCTTCTTCTCCTGTTAGTATGTCTTTTTATCTCGAAGGGGGCTCAGCTAAAACCTAGATGGGAAGAGGGAAAATTATTATTCCTTCTCCACAGGAAGGAAGGAAAGAGGAAGGAAGGCAAATTCCTCATTGCTGTAGAGGCTACTTCTCTCTCCATATCCTTGTTAAGTTTCTCACCTTGTTCTTTGCATACAATGTGTTCCATATCGCTTTGCATCTCACCATTTGTAATGTTTAAGCAGTGAAAGGTACATTATGAAATAATACTTCTGACTTGCTTGACATTGAGTGATAAAAAAAAAATCCATTACTCAGCGGGATTTTTATTCTGTAATAAAGAATAAAAAACTGTGGCTGCTTGTCAAGGAACTGGTGAGATTTACCTAGCCTTTTTTACATATTAGGCAGCAGGCGTGCAGAACACAGCAGCCAAGAACCTAGTGATTAATGTAGCTGACTGTAGAAATCAACTCCAGTGAACTCACTTCATTGTAGAATGCTTCTAGACCAGAACTTGATAGATACTTTCTGTGTTTTCATCTAGTCAGCCTGCTGTGTGCAAGATGAGTGCAAGTTTAGATAGATTCATTATATTATTTGGAATGTTCTGATCCAGAGAGGTCCAAATTTAAGATTTGAACAACTCAGGTTCGTATGACTTTCAGAGACGGCAAGGCACTATTTCTAGGGAGATAAAAGGCATACTTCATGAAATCAGGTATTCTAGGTCCCTGACCATTAAATCTCCTTACATAAAGCAAGGCACCAGGGCCATTATTTCGATTGCAATGGAAAATGCAGGATTTCCAAAAGCATCAAAAAACTGAAATCTCATCCTGCCGACATCTCACACAATCTTATAAGTGTCAAAAACATGTTATCTGTGGTTCTTTTCTGAATCTCACGTGATAAATATAGCATCAGCTTTGTTCAGGAGGTAAAGAAGGAATCCTGCAGCAAGGCATAAGAGAGAGGTAGAAATATAGAGGTGAACAGAACTGCTTTTCCCTGCAAAGTGTAATTCAGCCTTTTTGAACTAAATTGTGCAGACCATTTTCTCTGTTATGTATACTTTAACATTAAAAAAAATACATAAAAGAAAAAAAGAAATAACAAAATGAACCTTTTACTGAGACTTTATCAGCAATTTTGTTGATATGGATCACAATTTCTTTTCATAATATGATCCAGTTATTGCAAGAAACGTTCTGAATGATTTTTGTCTGTATTTTGCTCAAACTCTATTATTGGCAACACTTACCTGACCATATTAAGACACCAGCTTCTTTTATGTCCTGTCATTGTATCAGATGCCAAGTAGACAGGTTCTCATAGGTTAGAGCATTTATCTTGGAATTAGACAACCTGGATTCCAAGGCTGAGTTAAATTCTGACATGTCCTACCACCCTCTTTTGGTTTGACTTTGATAAATCATTAATTGTTCTTATCATCAGCTTTGCCATCTATAAAATGAGGATAAGGATAAAACTGTCTTTAATAGTTGTTATAAATATTGAAGAGAAAGTGAATGTAAAAACACTTTTTAAACTATTAAGAAGACCTGCATATGTGTAGGGTGATACTACTATTACCATGTGGCCAAACCTTAAGCCTATATTATTTGTGATTGGGCAGAGGTTACCATTTTTTCCCCCTGTTTACTTTTAAAATAGATCATTGCTGTAGTGGGTTGACTAGGGCCTCCAGAAAAACATATGCCCAAGTCATAATCCCTGGAATTGTGAATGTGACCTTATTTGGAAAAGGGTCTTGAGATGACACCATCCTGGATTTGGGTTAGGCTGTACATACAATGACAGGTGTCCTCATAAGAGAAAGCTAGAGGGAGATTGGAGACACAGAGATACAAAAGGAGAAAACAAAATACGGAGGCAGGGATTGCAGTTAGGTAGCCCTAAACTGAGAAGTGCCAAGGATAACTGACAGCCACCAGAAGCTAGAAGAGAGGCAAGGATGAATTTTCCCTCAGAGCCTCAGAAGGAACCAACTCTGCAGACACCTTGATCTCAAACTTCTGGCCTCCAGAATCGTGAGAGAATAAATTTCTGTTCTTGTCAGCCACCCAGTTTGTGGTGATTTGTTGCGTGGCACCCCTAGCAAACTAATACAATTTCCATGCGGTATTGTTACAGTAACCAGCCTGGACTATTTCTGAGCTTAATGAATGTTCTCTGGATTCACAGTTAATTTTAACTAGGAAAAAAAAAAAAAGACTCCAAGATGCTTTTCAAATTGCATCCCATTTTACACCAAAGGATATGAATCTGTTTGAGTAGAATGATTTCATCGTGGAGATTCTGAAATTTGTTCTCTTTCTTTCAAAGGTCAAATAAGCTAAGCTTCAATTCCAGAAGTTACATTTCATGTTTGAAGTACAGAGCTATACTCTGTTGTTGCAGCTTAAGCAAAAATTACTTGAAGATATTTAGGTTCCTTTTGCAACTCCTTCAAGAGTAAACAATCCACATGTCCATAGTTTCATTTTTGGTATGCATAGATATTCCAAACATTATTTTATATACTTGGCATTATTTGCAAAAATAGTTTTTAAAATCACATTCCTCAGATCACATTACCTTAGTAATAGACTTAATTATTAAATGTAATTTGTTAGAGATTTAACATTTAATTTTTAAAATATTTAATGCATATCAGTAAGTAAAATATGTGACCCATTCACATTTCTTAATATAATACTTATATTTTTTCATAAAATGAAGGAGAAAAATACTTTCTACATCTTCTATAACAAGCCATGCTCCTAATTCTCTCTTTACTCTTGGAAAAAACTAATAAATTAACAAGGTGGAAAAAGTGAAGAGGATCAGCTCTTCTACAAATCACATTTTAAAAATTTGTTTTCTTTTCACCTTGTATAAACGGCTCTTGCTGACCTGATCTCATTTATCTTTAGCTCCTTACAAAATTAGGGAGGATAGGGGTGGGAGAGGTTCATATGCAGACATTCAGCAAAAACACTACAAAAATTCCCTGCTATTCTTCTGGATCAGAGTGGGTCTTGTGAATGAATCACTGTACATATAAAGAAAGGTTCTCAAACATTCCTGAAAATTGATCAGTTTGAATCTTGTCAACTGGGAGGAGCTCTAAGGAGAATGCTCAGGCCTGTCCTTGGGCCTTTCTTCTTCTTATGTTTAACAAGAAGCATTAGGCCAGGGGTTCCTAACCTTTTTGGTCCCATGTACCCCATTGGCAGTCTGAAGAGGCCTATGGATCCCTCCTCTGAATTACGCTTTTTGTTTTAACTTTTTATTTAAAACTAATTGTAGACTCAGAGGAAGTTGCAAAAATAATACAGTCTGTTAATCCTTCACCCCACTTTCCTCAATGGTGACATTGTATGTAACTGCAGCACAATATCAGAACCAGGAAATTGACATTGGTACAATACTGTTAACGAGAGTGCAGAACTTATTTGATTGTCATAGGTTTTACTTGCAGTCATCTGTGTATCTGTATATGTATTTATCTGTGTATCATATTTTTGTCCCGCATTGTTGAGATTGTTAACTTTGAATTATTGTCTCATGCTTTATTTCTCATATCAGATCTAAATTTATCATCTAGCTACACCTTCCACTCTATATTGTCATAATATCTTCCTAACATCATCTTTATAATTGTCTCAGATCTATAAATGCTGATAAAAATTTATTGATGAGAAAATGAGAAGAGAAAGTAAAAAAGTAAAACATAGATCAAATATTCAGTCCACTGGTATGTATAGAACACTTGGTAGGTACAAAGAATTTTTTGCTTAGAAACTGGGAGATTGTCTTCCAAAGAAGAAAAATTCAACTCCCATGACAAAAGCCATTAGAAATAATTTGTCAGAAAGGAGAGGAGAGTATTAAAAATTTATTGTAAGAATCTTTTATTCTTTTCATGTTATTTAGAAGTTTAGAAGTTAAGGAATATTACTTTGATTGAACACTTGAATTTAAGACCCAATTTTGGCTCTATGGCCTGAGGTAAATCACTTAACCTCTTAGAGTCTCAGCTTATACAGCTGCAAAAGAGGAGACCAGATGCTTTAAGAGTAACTGAACACAAAATAGTTTTTTTTCCATAAGCTATGACACGTGTATCTTCAGCAAAACCATAAAATAAGGAACATTCTCTTTGGGATTCTATGTCCCTTTGCATTGTGCCACTTTGAATTGACGCTTTTACTGAACTGTTTTTTCTTTTGTTGGGGTTTAGTTGATGTACATTATTATGTAAGTTTCAGGTGTACGACATAGTGATTTGCAACTTTTAAAGGTTATATTCCATTTATAGTTATTACAAAATGTTGGCTCTATTCCCTGTGTTGGACAATATAGTTCCTGCTGTTCTTACATCCCTCCTTTAAGTGTCCTACCATTGTACCCTATTACCTAGTTGGCCTTTTTTGAAGCATGATATGTCCCAAATAATACTTGACTGCAGACCTCTATAATCCTTTAACAAAAAATTATCACCAAGCCACTTTGGGAAATACTTTCTCAGTCTTTATCCTCTAGCATCAGAATGTTTCTATTTTATGTAAGTATCCCACCAGACCTCCTTTTAGGAGAAGATATCTGTAAACCTATTCATTTTATTCCGATATGGGAGTTGGGGTAATGCTTTTACATACAGCTAACTTATTTGCTTTTTAAAAAATCATAGGCTTCCCAGAGAAAGTGTCTTAATGGAGCAAACTTGCCTTCCATAATTGTAATCTATAAAGTATGACCTGCAGGACTTTGGTTATACAAAAAATCTTATTCTATAAGAGAGTCTATTTGTAGGCCATCTACATTATTCTGCCACGTTTATTTATGCATACTGATCTATTTTTTCATATCATTTTTGTCTTAGAAAACATTTCACTCATTTTTGACATTAAAAAAATCTGATTCAGCTTAATTTTTCAGCTAACAGAAGTCTGTTTTCCTGCCTGAGCAGGGGTGGAAAGAGACAAATCAGACCTTTTCGTCATGGCAGTTCTTATTCTCTTACTTAGCTTTCCCAGGAGCTAGCATTGTCACTGCTTGATTGGTGACACACTTGATTTAGGATTGAGCCTCTCCCGCGTTTTACATACCACTTCTGAGTTTTGCATCTGATAGACTGATCTGACATCTATCATAGTGGCCTCCTGTCAGCACCTCTTCTACATTATCACTGTAAAATTCTTATACATACTTTATATCCTATCATTCTTACAACTATAATGATCTTCTGAAAATTTGACTTTCCAGCCTCAGCATAAGACACTCTGGCTCCTGATAGAAAGGACTATAATTGTTGTGACAACCAGAATGAACACAAGATCATCATCAACTCTTTAGCTGTAAGACTCCCCGTATTGATCTGACACTTTTTCTTCCATTATCTCCCCAGTTTCGCAAACCATACGTAGCAGGTAACATTATTCTTTACAACCTCTTGGAGGAATAGAGAAATTAAATGACTCACTTCCCACACAGCAAACCTAGAACTAGTCAGTTCTCCAGTGTTCCAAACAAGGAGTTTTAACTGTAATATCTTCTAGTGCCCCATCTCATATGAGACAAGTCATGCTTCACGTATGAGAGTAAATTTCAGCTTCTAAAACACTCATGCCATATCAACGTAGTATCTTCTACAACTCCATCACAAATATGCCTCTACTCAAAATCTAACAATGGGCCCTTATTTTTTTTTTCAGATTATTACACTAAACACTTACATGATCTGCTCCCTTCTCCCTTAATTCGTACATTGCCTACTACTTTTACCCTCAGTCAATCTATGCCTACCCGCCCTGCCCCCCGCCTCCTTGATATTTTGCAAACATACTGGGCACATTTCCACCTCAGGGCTATTGTACTGGCTGTTCTCTCTGCCTGAATCTTTCTTCTCTGGGATATTGACCCCTCAGATATTCAGATGTTTCCTTCTCAATGAGTCCTACATTGTTGATTCCTACTTTTAAAATGATAACCCCTCCTCCACTTCAGTCCTTCTCAGCTTGCTTTAGTTTTTCCATGGTAATGATCATCTTGAATATACTGTGTTATTTACTTATTTGCTATGTTTATTGTCTGTTATCTATATCCCTCAACTAGAAGTTAAACTCCTCGGTGGTAAGGGTTTTTGTTTGTCTTGTTTGCTGGTGTATCTGTGGCACCTAGTAGCGCTCGATAATTGTAGGTTGACTTAAGAAGCACACATTCTGCCAGGCTCTCTATAATAGAGGTTTGCAGATACCAGGTCCGCTTAGAACTCAGGTTCGGGATACTGTCTGTGTTTCCCAAGGTGGAGGGTTAATAATCCTGGGGCTCCCTCAGAAGAGATAGTGCCAGAACAACAAGCTCACTCTTGCATCTTGAGGGAAATCCAATTTAAAAAGCCGCCCTTTTCTGTCATAGGCTATAGCTTGATAAAAGACTTTGAAAATAAGTTAAAAGCTTCCTGGTCAGCATTACTTTTATCAGCTGATCTGTCTCTATACTGTGGCTCTTATTTTCAGCTTGGAAATTGTAAAGTGCTTTTTCTCCCCTGGTTCTAAGTCTGAGGAAAACAGTGTCTAAATGCCATTTCTCTTAAGATGGAGTGAGTAAGCTATGGAGAGACCCACTCGCAGCATTTTAATTTTTACGCTTCTCACTAACTCAAAGGATTGTCTAAATTCATGGGATTAGTTTGCAAATATCCAGCGTTCTTCAGTTAGATATGTTTGTGTAAATGCCTTTGTCTCCTCTGTGTGTGTGTGTATTTGGTGAATTTGTCATTTAGGACTTTAGTATTTGTTTCAGTGTCTGGAAGAGCATTTTAATTGTTTTCATCTTGCAAGGGTGGTGGTGCTTCACTTCTCACGCAGGATACGATGCTCAAGGTTCACTCACCATCACAGAGCAGTGTTTCCAATCAGCCTAAACAGTGATTACTTCAAAACAAATGGGAAATCTTTTAAGGACTCTTGGCTTCTTCTTTTAAGAGATACATAGGAGAGAAAAGATGGCCGATTAGATGTTATCCTAACAAGCCCCTTCGGAAGGATTCCTCTCCCTTTCATCAGTTTACACCTTGCTTTCCTTAAGATGTCGCCCAGAGACCAAAGGTAACTTACTTCAGCTGGATTGCCCAGAGGAGATGCTAATTGAGAGCAGTGGTATTGTGTAGCAATTCACTGGCTCTGTCATCTGTTCAAATTTGTTGATTTACTTGGAAAATGAGAAATGGGAGGGTGCATTTGTGGATAAGCACTTGCACTTTTTCGCATTTGCGTTGGGCACTGAAAATGGAGGTGAGGAAGTCAAAGAATTACACACACACACACACACACACACACACAAACAAAAATCACGGGCATATCTCAGGAGGGCTATCTGGTCCAATAAATGACATGCGAATTTTCTCTCTGAGTATTACATTTTTGTTCTCCCTGAAGTCTATCATCAAATAAGTGATAACAGTGACTTACTCATTCCAGTGTTTCATGGAGTCTGAGAAAAAATACATCTCTTTCTCTCTTTTTTTAGCCAAGCTAAAAAGAAAATTGACTTTCTTTCAAGATGCGTATCAAGTGGAGGAACAGTGCACTATCTGGCACAGGCATTAGGTGCTCTTTCAAGCTGTTTATCAACATAGCTCATTTTCTTGAAAAGTCAGGTTAAATTAGTTAAATCACAATAAGGAGAATGTCTGCAGTTTTAAAGTCCATTGTAGTGATTCTGAAGCATTTTTACAAGTGGAGCAAATTAGGATCTGGCCCCTGAAACATGACATTATTTTGGAGCATCACGCTGATGAGCTGAGCTAACATAGTCTCCTTCCTGTGTGGTGTCTGGATGTGCAGTACGAAGGGGCCCCACGCTTGGGAGGCAGGGTGCGGTGCGGAGTAGGTAGGGAAGTTTCAGAGAGCGATCCTTTCCTATGGGGTGTGAAAATAAAGGTGATCCTTTGTTTTCAAGTAAGGATGGGCAAACCCTTTCCGAAGAGGATCAGATAGGAAATATTTTAGGCTTTGTTGGCCATAGGGTCTCTCACAATTATTCAACTCTATGAAAATTATACTGTGGAGGCTGGGTTCCAACAGAACATTATTTATGGACATTGAAACATAATTCTTCAAGCGTCATAATATCCTCCCTTTTAATTATTTTTTCTCCATTCAAAAATGTACAAACTATTCTTAGCTCACTAGTTGTATAAAACCCAGGATTTAGACCAGGAGCTGAGCCCCGGGATGCTGCCACCTGTTCTAAGGCAACAGCTGATGTGTGCAAAGACTAATGATGGAGATCTATACATTTTTAAACTCAACTGGACATAGGTTGAGATATTAACAAATTGGATTCAGTATGAACAGTCTATGTTATTGCTAGTCAATCTGGCAAAAGTTAAAATTTTCAGTGGCCCAAAAAATAATAGTAAGAAAGAATTCTTGCCTTTTGTGGATTTCTTTAACCCCTGATGACCATGAAATCAGCTCTTAATATACAGAGGAACAGTCCTCAATACATATCAGAAGTTTTAGTTACACGTCCCTCTTACAGGAAGTAAAGAGAATTATAATACAGTCTCCTGTGTTCATGCTCCTCGCTTCAAATATAATCTCTTTCTCTGCTTCTGTAACAGCAGTTTTCATTATTATTTAGTGACTACAATGTGCTAGGCATTGTAGTAAACACTTCAGAGATGTCATCTTATTTAATCCTCATAACCCTTATGAATGTTTATAATTCTTGCTCTAAAAGTGATGAAACTGAGTCTTATATAGGTTACATAAAGTGCTGGAAACCACAGTGCTAGCACAGTGTGGATCTGGATTATGAAACAGGACTTTCTACTTCCAAAACCCAATTTAATGCTATTTTTTCCCATATAGCTATCAGTACAATATTAACATATCTGTAGGTCTCTAAGGACTCTTCAGGTCCTCAGACTGTGAAAGTCTAAAGATGCGTTTCATTTTTAAAGAATGATTAACTAATGTATTAATTTATTTATTTAATTTTTTAATAAATTTGTTTTATTTTAATTTATTTTTGGTCTTTGTTGCTGCACGTGGGCTTTCTCTAGTTGCCGTGAGTGGGGGCTACTCTTCGTTGCAGTGTGTGGGCTTCTTGTTGTGATGGCTTCTCTTGTTGTGGAGCACGGGCTCTAGGTGCGCGGGCTTCAGCAGTTATGGCACGCGGGCTCAGCAGTTGTGGCTCGCGGACTCTAGAACGCAGGCTCAGTAGTTGTGGCGCACAGGCTTAGTTGCTCCGTGGCATGTGGGATCTTCCCGGACCAGGGCTGGAACCCATGTCCCCTGCACTGACAGGCGAATTCTTAACCGCTGTGCCACCAGGGAAGCCCACTAATGTATTAATTTAAAATTTTGATTTCTACTATGTGATAGATACTAGGGCTGATCAGGTAAATGAATTATGATCCCTGTCCCAAAGGACTGATTATTCTAGCAGAAGAGACAGATAAATATAATTCTCTATTCCAGCAAAGGTAGGTATAGAAAGTAGATATAGAAATGTAGATTCATGAGTGATTAATTTAACTGAGAAGAATGGGGGGCTCTGGGGACGCTTCACTGAGTTAATGAGATTGAGCAAGACCTTGTAAGAATGGAGCATGAAGGAATGAGTTCTGCCCACTAGATTGATTTGTTTATAGCTGTAGTTTCTAATATTCCATAGTTAAGGCAGCACTTGAACCTGTAATATTTGTTTCAATTCTTCTGTAAGAACTGGATTATTTTCCAGGTGTGCATTTTATCTAAATAAGATAAAACACCAAAAGCTTCCCAAACCAGATCAAATATTAACTCTCTTTGGCAGATATCAGTTAGAACGTCAAATGAGTAATCACTTATACTTCTGAAAAGTGCCATAAACTATAATGGAAAGAATAAGAAGGCTAAAAATAAAGTCCAGTGGTACTTTCTTCATACATTTGATCATTTATTCAGCCAAATACTTGTCATAGTAAGTGCCTGTTGGATGCTCATGACAGTTTTGGGTGATGAAGATATAGTGGTGAATAAAAAAAACTCCCTGATTACAAGAGCTTACATTCTAGGATAAGCTAAATAACAATATGTAAAACATGAAATAAGGATTTAAAGAATAAAAAGTATTCTAAAAAATTTTTCAGAAGCCCGAAAAACTATGGTAATGAGATAGTGAACTAGAAGGAGAGGAGCACTTTTTCTATTTTTTTTGCGGTACGTGGGCCTCTCACTGTTGTGGCCTCTCCCATTGCGGAGCACAGGCTCCGGACACGCAGGCTCAGCGGCCATGGCTCACGGGCCCAGCCGCTCCGCGGCATATGGGATCTTCCCGGACCGGGGCACGAACCCGCGTCCCCTGCATCAGCAGGCGGACTCTCAACCACTGCGCCACCAGGAAGCCCTTAATGTTATTTTTGAATGTGTGTTTTATTAGTGAAGTTCAGAGACAAGGGAGCATGAGCACGAGTGGAGAGAATTAATACAGTATGTGTATCTGACTCCGCCTGTTGCTCTGTTAGCCCATAGGATTTGAGATGTCCCATGAGTGCAGGATTCTGGTGGACCCACAGTGTGTCAAAGTTCAGCACAACTCCAAGTAAAGTACTTGTATTAAGTCTACAACTGAGTCACAAGGGACACAGATAGCCTGAGAGACCACACTTTCCTGTTGAAACACAATTTGCTTTAAACAGAAAAGGAAGACAACGGCATTGTGAGGAACTCGGAATAACAAGGGATCCTATCATGTCCTTTGTTACCTGTGTGACTTCCCAGTATTAGCCAACTATTTATGCTGAAAACGATGACTTAGAGGAAAAGGGAAAGATAAAACAACCCACCGGTCCTTTTTTTCCCCAATCCTTCTCCTTCCTTCAGTAAGTCTGAGAGTGTTGGTAGACTGTGTGCATATCAAAGAATGACATAAAAACGGTTGAGTTAGATTTTTGCAGCACTTGCATTGTTCTGGTAAGAACAAAATATGTATGCACATGCAAGCTACGGAGTACAAATTGTGTAATCCAGTGATTCAGCACAGGACTTAAATGCTCTTACATTTTCATTTAAAACTGATATTACAAAAAAGATGAATGGTACAACTAATGCTCATAATTTAAATTTTTGATTTTACTTAGAATGACATGAAATAGCAAATAATAAACATGATGACCAGTGGAGAACTATGGAAGAAAGGAAAAGCTTTATATTTTAGTACCTTTAACACTTTCCTCCCTGCTTTTCAAACAAAGGGTCTGATGCCATATTTTCATTCTTTACTAGGTCCCACAAATTATGTAGCTCTACTTAACGCATACTGTTCATGTAGTCAGCAAGCCAGCCTTCCCTAGCCTACCTGGCAGATAGCTAAACAAACTTCAGATCTGTCTCAGATGATACCTCCTCAGTGATTCCTTCTCTATTTATGTGACAAAATTAGGTGTTTCATTTCCTGTGAACTCACAATAACGGGTACCTCCTAACTCATTCATATTAATTCATTCCACAAATATGTGGTGCCTGCGATGTGCCAGGCACTGTTCTGCGTGCTTTTTGTACCTTTCTTAGGGGCAGTGTCCTTCTGTTGCGTTTGCTTTTTAATCTTCCTGCTAAATATAGTGCACTTGTAGATAAAGACTGTGTTTTGCAGTCGTCAATTTGTTTATTCATTGAAAACACTGTTGAGTGCCTACTAAATACCAGCCACTGGGCTTCGTTCATATATACATATATATTATCCCCTGGTACAGCAGTGTGTGAACAGAAATTGATAATAAATAAATATTTTGTAGGAAACCAAATGGATGAAATAAACAGGAGCCATAAATGTAGCTGAATAAAACTCAATTATCATGGGCTTAAGTGAAAAAAATAAACCTAAAGAAATGTACGTATCCATGATGCTTTTATCAGTTATCTTTCATCTACATTTCTTAGTTCAATGCCAGTGACTTAAAATAGGCTTCTGACGAGTTCCGTCAGTTACCTCTGAGTCATCAAATGGCAAACTTGGAACAGCAGTGGCAGAATCCTGGATGGCAGTGCCTATCAGCAGAGAAGCCTGTCCTGCTGCCCTTGAATGTCACTGAACTGGATGTGGGCAAAGGGCAGATAACAGCAAGATACCCAAGAAATTATTAATACATAAGAAGGGAATAATTTTTTTTTTAATTTAAAAAATGTCCTTAGGACATCCTGGAGCATAATTTCAGTCAAGAGAGCATAGCTGTGAATTGTTGTGGTGGAGAACAGCAGTGTACACAGTAAGTCAATATGCACCAACAGAACAAGAACAATTTTTTTTCTTTCTTTTTTTTTGGATCAGTGTCCAACAATGGATGAAAAGAGGCAGAACCACAGGCATCGAGTTGCCTTGAATTCAGGCATTGTAATAACAACCCAGAGAGATTTTTTTACTTCCTTCATGGGAAAACTATTTAGGGAAGAAAAAAGCAAAGTGAGGTGAAATGTGGAGAGGAATGGATGATGGAAGGTGAGTCTAAAGAGTTATGCTGATGTCAGACTGTAGAGCCTCTTACATGGTGTTGCTAAAAATATTTACTTGTATTCTGAAGTCAGGGAAGGAGTTAGCAGAGGGTTTTAAATACAGTAGGTCCCTTAGATACGATCCTTCGAGTTGCAGACTTTCAAAGATGCAAACATGCATTCCATCAGGTGTTAGTGAAATTGCAGCTTGCCCTCCGTCTCCTATTGCTCACGATCCTTCAGCTCTACCATCTCCCACCTCCTCTCCCTCCTCCAGTCAGTAACTCTTCTTGCCTGTTCACTCGATGCCAGCCCCTGGATGCCAGCTGTTGTGCTGTACTACTGTGCTTTTCAAGATACTGTACTTTAAGATTAAAGATGATTATTTTTGTGTTTATTTTTTATGTATTATTTGTGTGAAAATATTACAAACCTTTTATAGTACAGTACTATATAGCCGATTGTGTTAGTTGGGTACCTAGGCTAACTTTGTTGGACTTACAAACGATTTGGACTTACAAACGTGTTCTTGGAACAGAACTTATTCATATGTAGGGGACTTAACTGTAGTCGAATTAAGTGATTATGTTAGCAGAAGGGCAGAGTGATGGAGTACAGTTTTAGAGCTGAATGAGTTTTAAGTGAGCCAAGTGGGTATTTTGGGAATAACATTTCAAGCAGAGGGAACAATAAGTACAGCTAAGAAACTGCAAGCTGGGTGAAATAGCTGAAATAGAGTCATTAAAGGGGAGATTTGTAAAAATAAAATATAAAAATTTGTAAAATATAAAAATCATGGAGGTGGTCCAGAGGAACCAGATCACAAAAGAGCTCATAAGTTGTGGTTGGGACTTTGATTTTTATTCTAATTGCAATGGGAAACTCATTGGAGTGTTCTGAATGGTTGAATGGCATATCTGTTTTCTATGTAAGGAGAATCAGTTTGACTCTCCTGCATAGACTCAAAAGTAGTAACTGAGAAATTGGTGAGATGATAAGAGACAATAATGGCTTGTTATCAAGATTTTCATCACAGAAAGTGGTGTTAAGTAGTAAGATGTTTTCTACCTATGAAGTTTGAAATACATGTTAGACAACCCAGTAGAGATTCAACTGGGCAGCTGTATATGATTTGCATTGGAGATTAAACTATAGACAAAGGAGATCAATTAGAGAATGTTATGGCAAAAGAACACATGGAAACACACACACACACACAACAGGAAGATAAGGTATTTTAAGTCTGTTAGGTACCAGAATGGACTTCTACTTGAATTGTATTATTTAATCCCCATTATAATCCTGTAGGGGAAAGTAATATCCCCAAGTTACAGACAGGGAAACTGAGATGCAGGGAGATTAAAACTATCGAGTGGTAGATTTGTTATTCTAAAACCTGTGTTTCTATCATGACACCTAATTACCTTCTCAACAATGAAGGAATGAGCAATTATGGTGTACAGCTGGGGGTAAAATGAAACGTGACAACCAAAAAGAACGAACAAGTTACAAGTTTTGGAAACACCCATTCTCACAGGACTGTATTCAGAGTATGAAACTATGCAGGGGTACGTGGAATAAAGATGGATCATTCCTGGATTTTCCCTATAAATGTTTGCCCTGACTGAAGTCAGTACTTTCCATCTTCTTAAAGGTGCTTTACTTTCAAGAATAGAGCAATAATGAGTGTAGACAAAAAAAAAGAAGGGCATAACATAGATTATGTGGCTCAAAATTAGGTCCTTTATCTCTTCATAGAAGTCTGCCCATTTAATAATTGGATATCTGAGATATTACTTGATTAATCTCTGCCTCTTCCATCATAACTTAAGTTGTCTGAGGACAGACTTCTTTGCTTTAACCACAATTATAACCTGAGGCTGCAGCACAGTGTCTGATACCTTGTAAGCACTTATGCAACGTTCATTGAATGAACTAGTGAGGAAATAAAAGACTGTGGCAAAATTCACTTAGATTTCGTGGTGCAGCCTGACTCTGCCTTTCTCTGGGATTGTCCTTCCTTATGACAGAAGACCAGGCATGATTCTGTTTCCAATATTCTACTATGAAATTCAAGGCAGTGACCAGAAGAAAACTGAGGATAAATTTTAATTTGGTAATTGTGAATGGTAGTGTTTCTAGAAACAAATTTAATAAGCTCTTTATGCATATTTTTTTCTTCGTTTCCCACCATACGCTTGACTTCTTCATTTCATATTCCCCTTTGCTAAAAGAGAGCTTGGTTCAACCTCCCAGGATAATCTTAGTAAACATATGTTAAATGAGTGAGTAAACCCTGATAGGATTATGTACTGATTTAAACCTCTGAAAAGCACAAAAGCTGCAGTGATATAACAGGTTAAAGTAAATGCAGCTGCTATCATGGGGTATATGTTAGTTTTTATATTGTTCTTTACCTTGTAATGACAATCTGAGGGCCTAGATATTCAGGGACTTCTTTTGACCTGCCTAAACCTTCTTTGATGTGTGAAATTCTCAGAGCTATAACATAAAGCAAAAGTTTGAATATAAGTTATTCAAAGAAAGAATGTAACTGTGATAGGACAGCATGGGTCTTGCAGAATTTTTTAGTGAAGTGAAAAAAGGCTTTTCAAAGCCCAGCAGTCGCTACTATGTATTTCACCCAGTGTTTCAGCCTGCAATTTCAGATGTTGTGCAAACTCGGATATAATATACCACCACCAAAAGAACAGTGTTCTCTTCCTGAACCTTGCCTCTTGCTGATAAAATATAAAGTGTAAAATAGCAAAGAAAATTTTAGGCTGAGACTTCATCTTCAAAAGACAAAACGTGGGTTGCTTCTTAGCAGGAGTGAAACATATACATTTCAATGGGAAACCGGGAAGTCAGAGGTCACAACCGCTGTGGAACACATTTCAAGGTGGAATCAATATCAAAATGATCACTGAAGGTACCATGGAGGGTACAGAGGGCCAGAGCAATAATGTTTCAGGACTGTGAAAGAAGAGGTGAGAGAGGAAAAGCTTTCTGTCTGCCAGGCAAATGTGCTTTTATTTTTTAAAGAGTTTATCCTCAAATAAAAAGCACCATACTCTAAGAGTTGCAAAAATGTTTTTTTAATAAAAATTCCCTAAAAAGGGTATAGAAACACAAATAACCCTTTTCTTATCGAGTAGTATGATCCTAACACATATTCATTAGGGCACAGTCATGACTGATGAGGTTGATTTCATGTGGGGCATTGGAGAGTCAGGAAGAGGAATTAAGTGTGTCAGGCAAGACCCTGACTTGCACAACTGGTTAATTGGTGATGCCATTCGCTGAATTAGGCAAGACAGGAAAATGAATTGATTCTGGTGAAAGATGAGGCTTTATTTTGGACATGGTCTGGTTGGGGTATTTGAAAAATAAAGCCTACTAAATTACCAATGCTTAGCAGAGACCTGGCACCTAGCAGTTGCTACATAAATATTTGTCCAATGAATGAATGAATGGCATAAATGGAACTTTTAAAGATAGAGTTGGAGAGATTTGGGTTGGAGACTTAGATCTGGGGATCATCAGTACTTAGGTGGTAATTCGTGGGAATTTAAAAAGAATGAACATAGACGGAAGTTATAAGAGTGAATGACAGTCTTTTTTTTTTGCTGTACACGGGCCTCTTGCTGTTGTGGCCTCTCCTGTTGCGGAGCACAGACTCCGGACACACAGCCTCAGCGGCCATGGCTCATGGGCCTAGCCGCTCCGCGGCATGTAGGATCCTACTGGACCCAGGCAGGAACCCGCGCCCCCTGCACCGGCTGGCGGACTCCCAACCACTGCGCCACCAGGGAAGCCCTGAACGACAGTCTTTTGAACTAACCTATGTTTTCTTACAGGCAACAGATTACTCCTCTGTAGTCCCTCGAGTGGGGCAGATACCTTTTAGACCTTCATTCAGGTGTAGGACTTTTTGGAAATGGTGCCATTGAGAACAAGAGAATGTGCTTGGAGTCAGTCTTGTGCCCTGAATGAAGGGCAGGGATTAGGAAGAAGCAAGAGAACAAGATAAACATTTGGAGCTCCTGTTGATATTGTGCTGTTACAGCTTTCACAGCCAAATCATTTAATCACCATATCAACTTTGTGGGGGGAAGGAGGGCAGATATTAAGCTGGCATTCACCATCTATGCCTATCTGTTCTAATTGTCTGTTGTTCTCTGGTGATTGGTTGGAACTTGTACTTTACTAATTGCTAACTATTTTGACCATCACCCTTGAAGGTAGGCATTGTTAATCATATTTCACAAACAAGAAAAATGAGGCTCGGGGTCTGAAAGTCCAAGGTCATAGCGCTTACAGTTATTTCAGCTGAGATGCAAATCTGCTGTACATTTATACAGTTGAAGCCCAAAAGCTTCCCTTAGCTTCTTTCCTGGAGCTTCCAGCTCCCTGTTTCTCCCATCCCCACTGGTAGAGAAGAAACATGTGTGCTGAGGGCCCAGAACTCTTGTCTACATGGACTGTGGTCTCTGTCATGCTCGCCTCCTAGATGAAGATGTACTTAATGGGCCAGTGATTGTTTCTAGCTGGAACTCCCGATGAAATAACGATGAGTATTGCCTGTTTCTGTACAGATTTTGGGAGTGTTCCTTCATCCTGGCTGGTCCGCCTTCTTACTTGCGCTTTTAAGTCATTGAATCTGAAGAACGTGACTAAAGCTCTCCTCCTTTGTTCTGCTTTGCCCTGCCTTCTTGTGGTTGCCCTCAAACCAACACAAAACACATTTTAAACACGTTTTCCTCACAAGACAGAATAGATATTACGTAACAGATCACTACAAAGGAGACTCTTGCTGTCTGTGCTCTTTGAATGGAGTCTAGATGTAATACGTTTTAAGTGTGTAGACAATCATGAAAGTGGTGTGTCAGTAAAATACTGAGTAGCATAGTTAAATGGGGTCTGGAATTACTCTGACAGGGAATGTTCAGAAACAGATGACAGCTACTTAAAGGGGTTCACTTAGGTAATTTAAATTGCTTGCATATTGTGTGTAAAACATTCTATCTTTCTTAATAATGAGCAACACGTTGAAAGACTAATGGAGTAGGTAAGACTTGAAATCCATTTCCAAAGAATCCTTTGATAAACTTCATCTAAAATTACATTTTATATTTACTATTCTTAAAGATAAACAAGCAGGTAGAGTTTTTGAATTATTTTTGTTCTAACAATTCCAATTTGTTTAAAATACCTTTTGCTGAAACTTCTTTCAAGCTGTAATTAAAGGTATTTTTTAAACAGTTAAAATCAAATAACAGAAACCCTTTAGATAGAGATATTCTTCTCAAGGGCTCATAGGAATAACTTTTAAAAAAGTTTCTGCTGAAAAATCAGCTGTATTGGCAACAACAGTATCACAAATTCACAATTTTAATTTACATTGTATTAATTAGCACATAGATTAAAATCCAAGAAAATGTATGCTTGTGTGTTTATGTGAGGGGGTATTAGTGCAGGTTTCTCAGTGTTTTCAGTATTTTGGAGAGATTTAGCATTTACTCATTTGGGTCTTATGAGCCTAGAGATTATCTGGAGAAAGTGTGAGTTCTAAACTGAAAATATTTCTAACATCAGGCCCAATTGTGCATATAAATGCTAATTTTAGGGGCAGTGGAAGGTAGGAACTCCAGAGTTAGTGTCATCTCCTCTGTCTCTCCCCTTCCACACCCAATCCTTTAGATGCCGAGTAGATTCTACTAAGTAAATGATTTTGCCTTTACTTCTCCTCATGAACACTATCAGTTTAATTCAGGCTATAATCTTTTGTTTTGACTCCGTTATCCATCTCTCCTCACCCCGATTCTTCAGTCCACTACCAGAATTCCTTCTGTTTGTGTTTTGTTTGTCTTCGATGCTAAGCGTTCAATTCCCCATTTTTCGGCCTTTTCGATGAGGGCACCAAACTCCCCTAACCACTGGATTGTTTTTAGGTGGGCATTTGGCCTGTCTCGATCAGTCATCCTCTCTCTGCTGTCCCCTGTCAACTCACAGCACAGTGATTTGTTCAGGGATGGGACTGTAAGCCAAGATGGTTACAATCAGATTGACTCTTGGAACGTGCAGTATAAGCTACAGAAGAAATATTCTCATTCTGCCCAGGGTAGATCCTGGGAGGATGAGACTCTGGAGTGGTTGGTAGCAGTCTGGCCACTTGAAAGAACCTTGAAATCTGGAGGAGAGCTAAGGTAAAGTAATACTGTTTCCTTTTGGATTAGTACCTGGAAAGAATATCGCTCCAGCTCTCTGACAGTTTTCTTGCCACCAGGTGGCGCCTGAGAAAAAAGCGGCAGGGAGGAAAGCAGAGATGTCAGAGTGGGAGTCTTGGGAGCACAGTTTGAACGCCTGGTTCAACCAGCTATGGAAGCTACTCCCGTGAGACAGTTTTCTTTGAGATTTCTATCCCTTGCAACCAAATATTCCTAGCTGATCCGCCTTTAGACTAAGAATAAAGCACTTAGCAGGGCATTCAAATCCCTTTACAATGAGGCTTCAATCTTTCTTTCAGTATCATCTTTCTCTGCTCAAGAGCTACACAGTCCACTGCCTAGGCAGGCTGCACTTCTCACCCGTTTTCCATCCTTTAGTATTTGTCTTTGTGTACTTGGTGAACTCCTTATCTTCTGACCAGCTCAAATATCACCTTTTCCAATAGCATTTTCCCAAACTCCCCAAGGAGAAATTACTCTCTTTTGATTCCCAAAGTTCTGGCTCATATTTCTATTATTGTGCTTAAAACTCATCTGTTTCTTGTTATTCTCTTCTACTTATAGCTCCATTATTGCAAAGGTAACACCTTATTTATTTTCATATCTCTACTGCCTAGTACAGTAACTGGGGAAGCTCAGTATGGTATTCTAAAGGTGAGTGGTGAATAAGTAAAAAAAAAAAAAAAAAAAAAATCTCCAGAATATTTGAAATGGCCAGCTTACTTTTGGAATTTTGCCAGTGAATGGCCTGTTAAAATGCAAGTGAGATCCTGAAGAGTATACATTTAGCAATTCACGGCCTTTTGGATTTATTTTAAAAATTTGTCATCTGTTTTAGCTGATTGAGCTCTTGTCCTCCCCAAACTTGATTATCAGAATCAGCAGGGAAGCTAATTCAAACACTGGGCCTTACTGCCGATATTTGGAGTCAGCACATCTAGGATGGGGCCAGATCTGTGTATATTTTTAAAAAATACCTAGATGATTCTGATTCTCAGACATGTTGATGAAATACCACGCTGACACATTTAGAAAATGGCATTTTAAATTGGGAAGCTTAGACGATGGAGTAGAGAGGATCAAGAAAATCTTGAGACATAAATTGACTTAGAGTGGGGGAGGGTTGCAGGGAGTCAGCACTTGGCACTTAGAGGAAGAGGAGTAGCAATGGGGGGCAGGAAGAGAAAAACAAGATGGAATTGGTGTCAAAGACAAGAGTTTTACTTCTCATTTTTCCGCCTTAAATCGTTTTTGATTTTGCAAAGAATAGTCTTTTTCATGTATTTTCAGAATATAAAATCGTTTATCTGTGGTTGAATTTAGAGAAGTCACTTATTTATAATTTTACTTGTTTACCATTGTCTCATATATATTATATACTAAGCTGATCGTGTATTTGATCAATAGAACACTTGAGGTTGGTTTTTGTTTTTTATTGTATTTGTAAACTGGAATCTCTGTATTATAAAAGACGCTGGAGATTATAGCAGTGCTATCAGAGTAGTGAGAAGAAAAGTCACTGAGTCTCTAATAATCTGTTGATAGCTTTGACCTCAGAACATTTTGTAAACTAGGTTAAATACGCTAACATTTGGAAAAAACTGGAGGATTAACTTTTAAGCTCATTAGTTCTGCAAATGGCTAAGAAATAATGCCCAGCTGCTAAAAATAGATCAATTTCTTTTTCCTGAAGGCTTCAAATGGCATGTTTATTATGTCTGCACTTAGAACTTTTCTTCCTTTGATTTTCATTTATGTTTTCTCTTGCCTCTTTAAAACCTTTCTGAAATTGTCTGAACAACTCTTTTTTATTTTATTTATTTATTTGTTTGTTTATTTATTTATTTTGGCTGCACTGCACAGCTTGCAGGAACGGGATCTTAGTTCCCCGACCAGGGATTGAACCCAGGCCCTTGACAGTGAAAGCACGGAGTCTTAACCACTGGACGGCCAGGGAATTCCCCTGAACAACTCATAAAAATACTAGCAAAAGCAAATGTGAACTCTCACATCTGTGGTCTCCTATCTTTGAAAGCAGTATTAAAATGGTATTCATGTTTGACTTAGTTATCTTTTGGGGGAAAATAATTATTCTTCCTAAATTTATAAAAATTTCCCATGACTAAGAGCTTGGCAGAATTAAAAGACAAAAATGTAAGCAATTAATTGGAAGGAGACTATGTGCCTTTTTTTTTTTTTTTTTGCTGTACGTGGGCCTCTCACTGTTGTGACCTCTCCCGTTGCAGAGCACAGGCTCTGGACGCGCAGGCTCAGCAGCCATGGCTCATGGGCCTAGCCGCTCCGTGGCATGTGGGATCTTCCCAGACCGGGGCATGGACCCGCGTCCCCTGCATCGGCAGGCGGACTCTCAACCACTACGCCACCAGGGAAGCCCCTTTGCCCATTTTTAATCAGATTATTTGGGTTTGTTTTTGTTTTTTCCTGTTAAGTTGTATGCGTTCTTTATATATTTTGGATATTAACCCATATCAGGTATATGATTTGCAAATATTTCTCTTATTATAAGTGAAGGAAGAGAAGTTATGTCTCTTCCTTCACTTATAATTTTTTAATTTAAGTTATTGCTCTTTTTCCTTGGTTTGTCTAGCTAAAGTTTTGTCAATTTTGTTTATCTTTTCAAAAAATACAACTCTGTGTTTCATTTTTTTGTCTTTTCTAGTCTATATTTCATTTAATCTTCTCTGAACTTTATTATTTCTTTCTTTCTACTGTCTTTGGACTTAGTTTGTTCTTCTTTTTCTAGTTCTTGAGGTATAAAGTTAGGATGTTTATTTGAGAACTTTTTTCTTATCATAGGCATTTATCACTATAAACTTTCCTCTTAAAACTGCTTTTGCAGTATTCCATAAGCTTTAGTATGTTGTATTTCTATTTTCATTTGTCTCAATATACTTTCTGATTTACTTTTTGATTTCTTCTTTGACCTATTGATTAATCATTCAGGAGTGTATTGTTTAATTTCCACGTATTTGTGAATTTTCCTCCTGTTCTTGATTTCTAATTTCATACCATAGTGTTCATCGTGATATGCAGTCAGTCTTCTTAAATTTGTTGACTTTCTTTGTGGCCCAACATATGATCTATCCTGGAGAATGTTCCATATGTGCTTGAGAAGAATGTGTATTCTGGTTCTGTTGAATACAGAATATGTCCATTAAGTCTATTTGGTCTGTAGAGTTATTCAAGTCCATTGTTTCTTTATTGATTTTCTGTCCGGATGATCTTTCCAATGTTAAAAGTGGGGTAATGGTTCCCCTACTATTATTGTGTTGCTGTTTATTTCTCCCTTTAGTTTTATTAATGATTGCTTTAAATGAAGCCGTTGTTGGGTCTGCAGTGGGATCAGTGGTTAGCAGGCTTGTTACAAGGGGTTTGGGATCACCTCAATCCTGTATGATCCCTAGATGAATGGGACTATCTCTAGGACCTTGTTCAGTAGGGTGGCACTGGGACAAGGATTCACTTCTGGGTCTGAAGTGGGATCCTCGGACTGCAGGCCTTTTACCAGGTGCATAGACAGGTGGTATCCTGATGGGTAGCTGGGAGGGTTCCTTGTCAGGTCACTGGATATGTTCCTGAGTAGGCAAGACTGGATCCAGATTATGGTTGAGAGGGCCTGGAACTGAGACCCAGGGCTACTTTGGGTCCACAGCCAGGGTTGAGGTCTACACACCTTGCTATGGAGGCACAGATGGGCTCATCTCCTGCCAGGTCCTTGGACAGGCAGCAGTGCACCCTGACCATGACTGGGAGGGACTGCAGCCAAGTTAGAGGACTGTTGTAGAATCTGCAGTTGGACTGAGGTTGGCAGGCTTACTTTCAGAGGCACAGGCCAGCATGTCTCCTGGTGGGTCTGTGAAAGCCTGACTAAAGGTGGACTACTTGTGGACCACAGCGGGGAGAGGTTCAAGCTGAGTCAAAGGTCCATTTTAGGAGTTGCTATTGGACTGAATTTGGCTGCCCTGCCTCAGAGGTCACTAACAGGCATGTTTCCCAGGATACTTTGGACTGTTTATGAATGGGGGCTGGAAAGGCTGGGGCACAATATAGGTTAATTTCAGGATCTCTAGGGGCCCACCAGGTTTCCCAGCAGGTCCCTGTGCCAGTGGGACTGCTCATGGACTGAGGCATATAACTTTCAATCATATTCTCTGCTTCCACAAAATAATACTTTGCTAAACTAAATATAGGATTACTGAAATAGTTATACTTGAGAGCCAGTGCCAAATTGAAATAATGAGTTTTCTCTCGCTTTTCCCTATACATTTACCATGATACAAGCAGGCCTGTATAATCCAGTTTAGTTTGAAAAGGGAGTCTAAATCTTTATTTTCTAGTTAAATGTATGGTGTTTCTAGTTAAGTGGATGAATAAATGAGTGCATAAATACATGAATGAAATGAAGCCTACACAGTAATAATGGAAATATTGCTGGCTGCTCTTTTATGACAGTCCATAAAAGGACTAGAGTGCTGATCATTGGAGCTCTTAAATTGCTCTTCTGGTAAAGCAAAAATTTAACCCTGGTGCTGAAAGCCTAACAGAAGGTGTTTCTCTTGGACTTTGCCTTTGATATCAAGCCTGTTTGGTCTACATGATGAACTTAAATTGATTGCATCTCAGATGGTATATGTTAAATCATGAAAACACTGGCCTTCAGAGAATATTATGAATTATTTTTAGGATAGAAATCAGGTTATTTGAGAAGGAGAGAAGGAGAGAAAAAGAAAACGAGAATAAGGGAGGGAGAGAGCACTTCAGTTGAGCAAAGTCCTTTGGGAAAGTACATTAAGAAAAAGATATACATATATAACTAAGAAAAATATATATAAAACTAGGTCCATCAAAGCTCTATAGCCATAATGGTGGTTATATCTGTGTTTCAGATAGTTTTATTTTCTTCCTTTTTGTTTTTGTATTTAATTAGTTTTCTGTTTTGGTTTTACAATCCATGGTAAACAAAACTGAAGCAAAAATATTTTGAATGAAAAATATCTGATGTTTGGTAAATCGTTAAGAGTAAAGACTTGATGGGTTCACAAGTTCTGTTCTGTATTTAGTACACCTTCTCTTTTAATTTTAACTACAGAAATGACAATAGGCATTGGAAGGAAAAAAATCATTTGAGGCACTTCACCTGAAGAATGATTGCACACCCTTACTCTTTATATAAACGAAATATAAATGGTTGATGTAAAGTATTTCCCACTTAGTTGTGACTTTAGGAAATAAAGGTTATGGGAAATATTTCCTAAATTGTGTTCAATGGGACATTAATATCCTGAAAGTTGCTAATAGACGTTCCTTAGAACAAGGGTTTTATAAGCAAATGAATTTGCGAAAATTGAAGTTAAACAAAATTAAACAGGCCAGTAGTTTCTCAGAGCCATTTCATGTAATAATATGCCTTGTGATTCTCCAGGAAGAGAAACAATGTGTAATGTTTCCTAAACTTTCACCAAGAATGCCCATTAATGCTTGTTATAGTACAGTTTAGGGAAAAATATGATGGAAGATTTCTGCAAATACATTCAAACAGGAGGTAATATTTTGCAGTGGTTGGTTATCTCTAATTTTACTTTTAAATTGTTTTGGTTCACCTTTTAAAATTCATTTATATCCTCAAACATAAAATTATCTTCCATTGCTTTCTTTTTATTGAAAACTATTTTTTATTTTTAAATTTTTTATTTTTAATTTTTTTACAGAGCAAGTGAAAATTATTTTATTCATGTCTTTCCAAGTATTGCTACATATCTGTAAAAGTGTATTTAAAAGAAAAACTTTTTAGTGAAATAAAAAAATTTGCTAAAATGAAAAATCTTCCTGATGAATAACATACTTTATGAAATTAATTTAAAAATCTGATTAGAACTATTAACATGTGATCATTGGTGATAGGAAATTACAACTCAAAATTTAACTTTAGAAATACATCATTACAAAAGCACAGTGTAGGGTTATAGAAAAAATAGTGAGATAGGTGAGAGGTAGGTGTAAAGGAGTTGAGGGCTGGTTGAAGTCTTACTGTCTCTTGTTTATTTATTCTTTTCTTATTTTTAAATTGAAGTATAGTTGATTTACAATGTTGCATTAGTTTTAGATGTACATTAAAGTGAATCGGTTGTGTATATATATTTTCTTTTTCAGGTTATTTTCCATTAAAGTTTATTATAAGATATTGAATATAGTTCCCTGTGCTATACAGTAAATCCTTGTGGCTTATCTATTTTATGTATAGTAGTTTGTATCTGTTAATCCCATACTTCTAATTTATCCCTCCACCATACTTTTCCCCTGTGATAACCATAAATTCATTTTCTATATCTGTGAGTATGTTTCTGTTTTGTATATAGATTCATTTGTATTATTTTTTAGATTCCACATATAATTGGTATCATATAATATTTGTCTTTGTTTGACTTACTTCATTTAGTATGATATTCTCTAGGTCCATCCATGTTGCTGCAAATGGCAATATTTTATTCCTTTTATGGCTGAGTAACATTCCATTGGATGTGTGGCACATATTTTTGTGTCGTTTGTAGTTCCATATAAATTTTAGAATTATTTGTTTTAGTTTAGTGAAAAACGTCATGGGTATTTTGATAGGGATCACATTAAATCTGTAGATTGCTTTGGGTAGTATTGCCATTTTAATAATATTAATTCTTCCAATCCAAGAGCATAAGATATATTTCCATTTCTTTGAATAATTTTCAATTTCATTTACCAGTAGTTTTTAGCATATAGGTTTTTCACCTCCTTGGTTAAATTTATTCCTAGGTATTTTATTTTTTGATATGGTTTTAAATGGGATTGTTACTTTTTACTTTCTGATATTTTTTTGGTAGTGTAAAGAAATGCAACAGATTTCCATATATTAATCTTGTATATTGCTGCCTTGCTGAATTAATTTATTAGTTCTAATAGTTTTTGTGTGGAGTCTTTAGGGTTCTCTATATAAAGTATCATGTCATCTGCAAATAATGACAGTTTTACCTCTTCCCTTCCAATTTGAGTACCTTTTATTTCTTTTTCTTGTCTGATTTATTTGGCTAGGACTTCCAATACTATGTTGAATAGAAGTGGTGAGAGTGGGCTTCTTTGTCTTGTTCCAGGATTTAGCAGGAAGGCTTTCAACTTTTCAATGTTGAGTATTATGTTGGCTGTGGGTTTGTCATAAATGGCTTTTATTATCTTGATATATTACCTCTGTATCCACTTCGGTAAGAGTTTTTATCATGAGTGAATATTTTGTCACATGCTTTTTCTGCATCTTTTGAGATAATGATGTGGTTTTTGTCATTCCTTTTTTTAATGTGGTGTAACACATTGATTGATTTGCATATTTTGAACCATCTTTGTGACTCTGGAATTAATCCAGCTTGATTATGGTGTATGATCCTTTTCATGTATGCTTGGATTCAGTTTGCTAATATTTTATTGAGGCTTTTTGCATCTATATTCATCAAAGATATTGGCCTGTTATTTTCTTTTTTTGTAACGTCTATCTGGCTTTTGTATCTTGGTGATGTTGGCTTCACAGAATTAATTTGGGAGGGTTCCCTTCTCTTCAGTCTTCTGGAAGAATTTGAGAAGGATAGGTATCAGTTCTTCTTTGTATGTTTGGTAGAATTCCCCAGTGAAGCCATCTGGTCCTGGACTTTTGTTTGAAGAGAGTTTTTTAAATTACAGATTCTAGTTCCCTTCTAGGATTAGTCTCTTCAAATTATCTGTTTATTCTTTACTCAATTTTGTCAGGCTTTATATTTCTAGAAACCTGTCCATTTCTTCTAGGTTGTCCAATTTGTTGGCATATAACTGTTCACAGTATTCTCTTATGACTTTTTGTATTTCTCCAGTATCAGTTGTTATTTCTCCTCTTTCATTTCTTATTTTATTTGAGTCCTCTCTCTCTTCCTGGTGAGCCTGGCTATGGGTTTGTCGATTTTGTTTATCCTTTCAAAAAACCAACAGTTGGTTTTATTGATCTTTACTTTTTTTATCTCTTATTTTTCTTCTCTGATCTTTATTATTTCCTTCCTATGGCTGACTTTGAGTTTTGTTTGGGAGGGAACAAATTTTTCTAACTCTTTTAGGTTATAGGTTAGGTTGTTTGAGATTTTTCTTGTTTCTTGAGGAAGGCCTGTATCGCTATGAACTCCCCTCTTTGAATTGCTTTTGCTGCATCCCATAGATTTTGTATGGTTGTGTTTTCATTGTTGTTTGTCTTGGGGTATTTTTAAAATTTCCTCTTTGATTTCATCATTGACTCACTGGGGTTTTAGTAACATGTTGTTTAGTCTCCATGTGTTCATTTTTCCCCCATTTTTCTCTGTGGTTGATTCCTAGTTTCATGCCATTCTGATCAGAAAAGATGCTTGAAATAATTTCTGTACTCTTAAATTTGTTGAGGTTTGCTTCATGACCTAGTATGTGGTCTATCCTAGAGAGTGTTCCATGTGTGCTTGAAAGCATGTGTATTCTTATTTTTTTTGGATGTGGTGTCCTGTAGATAGATGGTCTACTGTGTCATGCAGGAGCTCTGTTGCCTTATTGATTTTCTGTCTGGAAGATCTGTCCATTGATGTCAGTGGGATGACAGTGGGGGTCTCCTACTGTTATTGTATTCCTATCAGTTTCTCCCTTTATGTCTGTTAGTGTTTGTTTTATGTATTTATGTGCTCCTATATTGGGTGTATATATTTTAACAAATGTAATATCCTCTTCTTGTACTGATCCCTTTATCATTGTATAATGCCCTTCTTTGTTTTTCCTTATGGACTTTGTTTTAAAGTCTATTTTGTCTGATAGGAGTATTGCTACTCTCACTTTTTTGTCATTTGCATTTGTTTGAAATATCTTTCCCCCCCCTCACTTTCAATCTGTGTGTGTCTTTCAACCTGAAGTGAGTCTCTTGTAGGCAGCATATTGTAGGTTTTTGTTCTTTTAATCCAATCTGCCACTCTTTGTGTTTTGATTCGAGCACTTAGTCCATTGACATTTAAAGTAAGTATTGATATTTATATACTTATTGCCATTTTAAATCTTGTTTTCCAGTTGATTTTTTAATTCTTTTTTGTTCCTTTCTTCTTCTTGTTTTTCCTTTTGTGGTTTGATGTTTTTCTTTTGTATTATACTTGAGTTCCTTTCTTTTTGGTTTTTGTAAATCTATACATTATATATATTTGGGTTTTGATTTGTGGTTACCCTGATTTTCAAGTATGTTGACCCACAGCTATATCTACTTACTTTAGACTGATAGTCATATAAGTTCAAGCACATTCTAAAAAATTTACACTTTTTACTCCACTCTGCCACATTTTGTTTTTATGATGTCTTATTTTACATCTTCATGGTTATACTTTTGTTCTTCATTGTAGTTATAACTGGTTTATTTTTTATTGTTTTTTAATCTATATACTAGCTTAATTAAGTGATCTTCAATCCTTTTATATATTTGCCTTTCCTATTGTGATTTTCCCTTTCCTGTAGATTCTTCCTTCTTTTCTGATTAGAGATGGCCTTTCAGTATTTCTCTTCAGCCCTTTTGGGGGCTGAAGTCTTCTCCCCAGTTATTGGAGTAGAGCGCTGAGGGTCAGGTTTGATAAGCCTCCATTGCCCTTGAGTACATGCTCTATCCCAAAGGAGGTGAGCACTGAAGCAAGTGAGGCCCCTGTGGTCACAGTGAACCTATGTGCTGCCTGTGCAGGCACACGTGGTTCTGCCCAGAAGCAGCCCAAGGTTGCATCCCTTTCTTTACTGTGTTTGTGCCGGACCTAGTGCTAGGCTGTGTTGTCAAGTGGGCTGATGCTGGAGTCTGGGGTTCTGTGGCTGCAGGAACTGAGGTGGTTTTGCTGCCAACAGGCACCTAGGCTGCCTCTGTGTCAGGCCTTTTCCAGGACCTGCCTGCCCCAGAGCTGGCTCCAAGCTGTGGTGTGAGGTGGATGGAACTGGAGTACTCCTGCCAGGAATGAACAACTGAGTACTCCTTCCCAGGAGTTGTCTGCCTGAGACATGTGTTTCTGTGGTGCCATCCAGTATGTATGCCAACCAAGTGTGCTGCTGTTGGACCTGTCCCTGCTGTGTGAGTGCTGACAGTGGGCTCTGAGGTTTGACCCAGACTACAGCCCAGGCCTTTTGGGTTGTCTCCATGCAGCTAGATCAAGTCCTCTCCCAGGGCCCATCTGCTGGAGATTCAGTGCTTAGTCAGTGCATGTACTAGTAGCCCGATACGGTCTGTGTTTTGGGCTGGGTAGTGCAGCAAGGTGGCAGACATCAGCACCAGTCTAGCTCCCTGATTGCTAGCAAGCCAGCATGTGTGCACTCTCATGAGCAGAGTCCAGGCTGCTCCAGTCTCTCTGTCTGTCCCAGCAGACTCTCAGCAGACAAGGGGATTCCCCAGGGTGAGGGCCTGCCCCTGTGGACCTTGCCTCCTTTACAGATTCCTCCCAGCGGTGCCAGTCCCATCCAGATGCCTATTTTTTCTGTCCTGTGTAGTTACATGGAGATCTTTTTTGCAGCTCTGGTTGCGAAAGAGATCTTCTGCCAGTTTCCAGCTGGATTTTGGTGAGAATTTTTCCTCATGTAGATGTATTTTTGATTTGTTTGTGGGGGTATGTGAGTTCCATGTCCTCCTACTCCGCCATCTTGATCCTCCTCCACATTCTTGTTATTTTTGAGAAATTGAACTACTATATCCTTTTTACAAGAAAGATAACTTGTTACAAACTGTATTTTCTCACAGTAAGAAATATACAGAAGTTATTTATTTTTTAGCTTATTTTTGATTATAAAATTGAAATTTTATAATCAAAGGCATATGAAATGACATAAAAATAATATAATGAATACCTGTGAAAATGCTAGTTTTAAGAAATATTACAATAAAGCTGAGTTTCCCTAGTCCCCCCTACTCCTCATAATATCTGCAAGAGGTGACTTCTCTTAAATTCCAAAACTTCACATACAGGTTTTTATATTTTTACTATATGATTGTTTTAGTGAATGGTATGATTTTGCGTGTGTTCATTTGTACTCCTATTTTCCCCCTCAGTAGTTTGCTTGTGAGTTCTTTGTTAATGCGTTCAAGGCCACCATGGTAAAAAATACTTGGGGTGAGTGGCAAACTCATAACTTCCTAATGTGGGAGTCTTTATATTGGTTAAGGCTTAGTTTGTAGCTTAATATGTGATAAATTATCATAAATGTCCCCTTTGTTCCTGAAACATCTGTATTCTCCAATTTTGAATGCTGCTCTATGTATATGATACCTGGGCATATGTTTTTTTCCTATTGGTTCAATCTTCTATAAACTCACACATTTATTTTGTCTGTTGATCTATTAACTCCTAAGAAAGGTATTTAAAAATTTTCTGCATCCAAGTATGTACAATTTCCTCATTTTAACTTAGCTTTGTTAATTTCTTAGTAATTCTTTCACTTTGTGCTTTATGTCCTTTTTAGTTTGTATTATTAAGTACAAAGTGAGTTCGAATTCTTATGTATTCATAATTAATTAAACTATTTGTTATATTGCATCATCCTATTTTATCTTTAGCAGTGTCTTTCTTTTTTTTTTTTGTGGTACGCGGGCCTCTCACTGTTGTGGCCTCTCCTGTTGCGGAGCACAGGCTCCAGACGCGCAGGCTCAGCGGCCATGGCTCACGGGCCCATCCACTCTGTGGCATGTGGGATCTTCCCACAACGGGGCACGAACCCGTGTCCCCTGCATCGGCAGGCGGACTCTCAACCACTGCGCCACCAGGGAAGCCCAGTGTCTTTCTTTTTTTTAAGTTTAAGTCTATTTTGCTTGATCGTAATATAGCTATACCAAATTTTCACAGACTTGATTGTTAGTATTTATGGGTGCTTTTGTTTTATATTTCTCTTTAAACAATATAGCTAGGAAAATTTAGCACAACCTGAAAATACATATTTTTAACTAATAAATTGGATTACTTTATATTTATTGTGTTTATGAATATATTTCCACTTATTTTTAATAGATTTAGTTTTCAGTTTATCTTGCTTTTTCTTTTTTTTTCATATTAGAGAGACTTCTTTTGAAATGTTTGAGGTATTTTTAAAGTATGTGTTTTCCTATACTGATTTGGAAGTTGTACCTTGATTCTGTTCTTTAATAGTCACTCTTAAACACTTAATGTGCATATTTAACAAAAACTAAAGTTAATCAATATCCCTGTGTTCCTTCTGAATAATATAGTATTTACGGGCCATTGTAGAATGCTTTGACTTCCATTACTTTCTTTCAATTTCCATAGAACTGTTTTCCAGTGTTCTAATTCCACAAGAGCAATTTTGATTTTTATCTTTCAAATTATCATTAATTGTATTGCATTATGTGGTTATCACTTGCTTAGATTTACTTACACATCTATGATCTTCTTTGACCACTATTACTTCTTGCATCTCACTTTTTCCTTTTTGGTTCAGTTTCCTTCCAAAAGTTCCTTTATTGAAGGTCTATCACTGGTTAATGCCCAGGTTTTGTTTTTCTGAAATGTCTTGATTTTACTCCCTTTCAGGATTAACGGTTATTTTCATTCAGAACCGTGTAGCACTCTTCCGTTCTCTTCTAGCTTCTCTTCTTACTCTTGAAAAGTTTGCTTCAGTCTACTTGCTGTTTCTATGATGTATCTAGAGAGTGAGAGAAAACTAACCATTGGGTCCCTGAGTCATCTTGCACTCAAGAAGCTGTGACTCATGCCCAATTCTCTATTATACAGAAGTCACTGCTACCTCATTCCCCTGAAACCCCGTTGAATTAAAAGTGATTTAACCCCAAGAGTACTGGGAAATTTTATTAATAGTCCTTCTCAGTTTCAGCTTTACCTCTTGCTTCCCACACCACCCCCTTCACTGACAGTGAGAGAGTTAAACATCTTTAGATCAAAAAGCTCAGAACAGTTCAGATGTAGTCTCTCCATTGATCATTAGATTGGGAGCAAGCATCCCTCTGAAAATTTGACAATTAGGCCACAAAGGTGCCTTGGTTTTTTGGCTACTAGAGGAGCCTGGAAAATAACCCATCTTTTTTGCTTACAGTGTGACTCGCTAACTGTTTTAAGAGAAGACTGAGCTAGACTAAAGTGACTCTTGAGCCATTTGAAAGAGCTGGATGTGCAATAGTGAGGTTTGAGAACCATATAAAGGAATTGATTGGGCTTCTCTGTGTGCAATATATTGATGAATTAGGCATTTACTTATTAGGCATTTACCTAATCATTAGGGCATGTTAGATTCGGTGCAGGTTAGAGAACACAGGAATGCTGCAGTTTCTCATGACTACCAAAGTGGGCAAAGAGTACATACTTAAATTAATAACAAGACTGTTTTGAACCTAGACCCTTCAAAATTTCTCCTGTTGTTTTTAAAACAATGTGTATAAAGGGGGGACATGCATGCAGATGACTTGAGACATCTCACAACTTCTCATTTCTGTCCTTTATCTTCTCGCTCTTAAGTGGTTAAATTGACACTTGGATTCTTTTCTCAGTAACTCACATGCTATTCATGTAATCCATATGGTTTCCAAGGAAATCATATGCTACCTGAAATAGTAGGTGCTTTTATTACCACTGCAACTACACTTAGATCCAGGGTAACACTACCTCAGAGGGAAGGCTCTCCTTCTTGAAACGGGAGCTAGGAACCAGGAGGGGGTCTCCACAGACCAGTTAACTTTATGTAGGTTAGTTACAATCTGCTTCCTACTGCTGCCATTAACCTCATTCTCTCATGGAAGTGGTAGTTCTGGTCATCAGTCACACTGTCCAAGTAAGACCTTATTTCAGCATCACTCAGCCCTGGCCAACCACAATCTCTTACATATCTTTTCTCCTCCCCTCACTGGCACAAAAGACACCAGCTTTACATTTCTAGGTAAGGCCTTTATCTGTTTCTTGGGTTCCCTGTGTGTTGCTTTTCTTTAACGTGGGCCTTTGTCTAAACTGAGCAACCATTTTTTTTTCGCATTACCTGGACCAGATTTTATCATGTACTGACCAGTCGCTTTTTCTTCCCCAGACTCCTGTCATTTTCACCTGTCCAGTCAGAATTCTCCAGTCTCCATCACCTCACAGTTTTTTCATTGCTTGCCTTTGTTTGTTTGTTTATTGAATTGTTTGGGGAGGGGGAAGAAGGGAGTGACTCAGTAATTTCTATAATCAAAATCATTTTTGTTTGTTTTCCATGATGTTTGCCATTTGTGTTATTGTTACCTGGAACATTTGAGTCTTTAAGTTTTCATCAGTGGTTTAAATAAACAGAATCATTCTCTGAGACAGACTTCTTTAACACTAAGCTGCATGAAATGACATTGAAAAATGACCTGCCAGCTCTCTGAATAGTGCGAATGCATGAGAGTTTTATCATGAACATCAAGAAGGGGGAATGGAATTTAGGCTTGTTGTCAAATCAGTGTCAAGGTCAATTAAAGCAGTTGATTAAATGGAGGCATTTTATAGAACCTATATCAATAAATATAGTAGGTATTGATGTAGACTTAAGAGACTTGAAATGGAATTGTTGAGGATTTAAAAATACCTCTTGAAGCATTTCTTTTTTTTCCCCTTTAAAGCACCCAATTGAAATTTTGTGGCACATTTGCAAAGTAAAAATGGAATTGCATGAATTACGCACAGTGTTCTTAACTGCATGTAGTCTCTGTCACTGGAACCATCATCACCTACCCCCACATCTTGTCTCTCCATCCAAAAAAGAGACTATTCACACTATTAGACATGCCATATTGAATTACAGGGAAGAAATATGCAGAATATCCAGCTCCCTACATCCCAAACTGAAGCACTAAAATCGCACATTGAAGGTGTTGTTCAGACAAAACCCACTAACTTCCCTTTGATTTTTACGGTACTTTATGCTGTCTGGAAATTATGGGCTGGCATTTCAAAGTAACATTTTAGAAGAGGAAAATGGATATTTTAGAAGAATATGAATATGAATTTTTTTTTTCCAATGGTGAAGATCCCTGTATTCTGGGTTTTATCTTTGAAAGCAGAAGAGATGGAAAATAGTATGTGACTTAAATACATCTTTCTGTATCTTAACTTCCAACTGTTTCTTCATAGAATGGACTGTGAAAGATTAATTTTACAGCCACTTAAAACTGTCTGAAGATGAGAAATGGTTTCAGTAAGAAAAGCAGAGAGTAAATAAAGCTAACATGCCAAACGTGAATGCCATAAAAACTGAGCAGAACACGACATGGATTAACTGATTTGTTCCACTCCACTAAGTTACATTGAAGTTGGAGAAGTTTGTAGGACTTTGATGTACATGGAGGTGAAAGTGGTATGTGTTTTTATCAAACTGAATACTGATTGTTCAAAGCTCTGAAGGTGAATAATGGTAGTACAGCAGAGTAGTTAGAAGAGTGTGAGCTTCTCATCCCAACTCTGTTATTTACTAGTTAAGTGCAGGCAAGTGACTTAATCTAAGTCTTATTTCCCAATCTGTCTGTCACAGGGTAACTGTTTATTATATGAAGAATGAGAAGTAAATAAATCATTATCAGAACTAAACAAAATGAAAGAACTCAGCACAATGCCTGGCATCCATATATTAAGTTCTCAGTAAATGCTACTTCTTATTATTTTCATTTATTATTATTATATGACAAAAAGATGATCATACAAGCAATAGCCAAATTCTTATTTTAAACTTTTCCCAATTTTATAGTAAATTAATTTTCATCATAACTTCATAGATGAAAGTTACCATAAACTTGAAGAAACGGTGGAAAAATTCTTTTTTAACATTTTTATATTTTCTCAACTCTTCTGTATCCAGTTCCCTGATGATTCATAAGCTGTGTGCATTTCTTCCGAAAGAAAGTGCTTGTCAGTCCTCCTAATGGCCTCCGAGGAGACAGATGTCAAGTCATTTATCTGAAGCCTATTTTGGTGTTTAAACCTGCTGAGCCCATGTCTCTACAATTTGACATTCAGTGGAAGCAATAAATGATGATCATATCATTAGGAAATCAGATTCACTTCTCAAAACATTCCACTGACCCATTCCTTTCATATTCCTGTATGAGGAAATTTATATACTCAAAATGGGTATGTGTGTGTGTGTGTGTGTGTGTGTGTGTGTACGCATGTACGTTCAGGATGCCAAGTCCGAATCTTTCAGTGGTCTGAAGCGGAATCTTCTCATAGAGTAGCCATGTGTTTGTAGAAATTTAGCCAAATGACATAATGCATTTTATCTATGTCTTACCACATCCAACACGTCCAGTACTTTGCCTTATTTGATTATATATGAACATGGAGAGACATCTGAAAGGCCTATGTTTCTTTTGAGAGCTTTTGACTTATAAGAATATGTTATTATACAACTTAATTGGTTGAATATGCTGCTTAACTGTTTATTTCTCTCCATCTGTACCCACTAAGATATGTATATATTTATCAAATGTAATAATCACTTGCTAAATACCAGGCACCCTTCTAAGTGCTGTATGTATGCTAACTCGTTTCATTAATTCTTATCACAACCTTATGATTTAAGTACCAATTGCTGTTTTACAGAAGGGGAAATTTTAGCACAGAGAGTTTAAGCAATTTACTCAAAGACACATAGCTAGATGTAAAAAATAGATAGACAACAAGGATATACTGTATAGCACAGGTAAATATAGCCACCATCTTATAATAACCCACGATGGAGTATAATCTGCAAAAGTACTGAATCACTGTGCTGTACAGCAGAAAACAGCACAACATTGCAAATCAGGTATACTTCAATTAAAAAGAAAGTATACAGAGCTAGTAAGTGGTTGAGTCAGGAATCAAACACAGGCTACATGTCAGAAAGGCATATCTTTAATTGGATAAAAAGTTCTACTATTCTAGATTTTCAACTCTCCCTAGATTCAGGCCTTCTGATGACATGTGTGAGAGACCAACTTCAACAAGATTAAGAATAGAAGAAATTTATGATAAGAAAGTACAGGACAGAGATTCCTCATGAACCCAAAGGTAGGGTTCAAGTCTCAAAAAGAAGGATTACAATTAGGAATTGGCTGACCTTTAGAAATCTTGTCGTCTATCTCTGTATACCTGTTGTATTATTTTACACTCAAGGGTGAACTACTTTGATTTCTTGGCCTCTGTGGTTTGTGGAAAATGGCTGGCTTACATTTGCATAACCACATTTAAAGGATTGAAAAAAATCTGCTACCTTTGAACTTATTTTACAAGTCTATAGTCTCAAGGGAGAGAAATTCAGAGAGAGAAGGTTGAATCAAATATATAATAAGAGTTTAATAAAGTTTGGACATAGAGGTAAGGTTATGTACTGTAAACATGATTCCCTAGTTGCTTCTCTTTCATGTTTTTGAGGAGTTAAATTAAGGGGTCATAATGAGTTAGGCTGATACCATGGTGGAAGTCTCCTACTCTCCTTCACATGCCAATGTCTCAAGGAAAGCTCTGTGTCTCAGACATTACAGGAGGTGCAGTACTTATTTCATATCCACTCTGACCTCCCCTGTCCCAAGTTTTCCTCACTGTATTTGTGCCTTAATATTTGTCATAGTTATTTTCTGAAATTTTTTGTGACCTCTTCCGGAATCAACTGTGATTACTTTGCATCATATTTCTGCATTCTGTTGATATTACATTTATACCTGAATATGCTGCTATTTATAATTTTAGTAAGGTACTATATATTCTAGTATTTACAAGATTCATAAATACTATCCTTGGCTCAGCTTTTAGGATATTACTCAGTATATTGTCCTGAGTAGATATACATATACTGAAGCTGTAACTCACCAGGTGGTTCCTTTTAAACTTATCAAACAAAAGCCGAGACATAATGAAAATCAATGTGTGTTTATGTGTGTGTCTTTGTCTTTAGTGGGAGATTAAAGGGGCATAGTGATTTGTGGGAGCTATCAAGCATGGAAGAAATGTCTCCTTCTTCAAGTAGATGTACTGCTGACAGAAATGGGGGGAAATAGAACCTGTACTCACATCTCTTAGGATCTTGAGGATTCTGCATAGGTTTTAAAACTTATAAGAATCAACTGAAGTGAATGCAATCGTCTATTGCAATGTCTATTTGAGCACAGTTTTAGAAGTTTGAGGTTTTCATGCCTAGAGTTCTATTAATTTGCTTGACACACTATTTTCCCAGACTGTGAAAAGGTTCCTACTGTCTACTTCTGTCAGCTCCCTATTTAATAGGAGATGGCAGTCAATGTGCAGCTTGAGCTAGTGAGACTCCTCAGAGGACTCTTAAGGACATCTGTTGCTAATCTCTATTCCCTCAATTTCCTGAAGATTCAGTCCCCTTCCCCACCTCTCTCACTCTTAGCAAATGATTTTAGTTACAGCTTTCCCGAGGAGATGAAACTTATCTGACATGGATTGCATCATCTTCAGTTTGTGTTCTCACTCTCATTATTTCCCACATCTACTGAGACATCACTCTATCAAATATTCTAAGCTTAAATCTTTTTTTCCTTTTGCCAATTAACATGAATAGACTCTCTCTATTCTAAAAGATGTTCCCTAATATCTTTGTATGGTGACGTATCTTAACTAGACTTATTGTGGTGATCAATTTGAAATGTATAGAAGTATCAAATCACTATGTTGTTTAACAGGAACTAATGTAGTGTTGTAGGTCGATTATACTTCAAAAACAAACAAACTCCTAGAAAAAGAGATCAGATTTGTATTACCAGAAACAGGGGTGGGGTGGAGGGGCCATGAGGGGAGGGGGAATTGGGTGATTGGATGAAGACAGTGAAAAGGTACAAACTTCCAGCTGTAAGATAAATAAGTACTAGGGATATAATGTACAACATGATAAATATAATTAGAACTGCTGTATGTTACATATGAAAGTTAAGAGAGTAAATCCTGAGTTCTCATCACAAGAAAAAAAATTTATTACTTACTTTTCTATTTCTTTAATTTTGTATGTACCTATATGAGATGATGGATATTCACCAACTTATTGTGACAGTCGCTATATGACGTATGTAAATCAGTTGGTTACGTTGTATCCCTGAAACTTCTGCAGTGCTATATGTCATTTATATCTCAATAAAACTGGAAGTAAGTAAATAAATAAGACATTCCCCTTTGATCCCTTAAGTTACTACTCTGCCTCTTCCCGTCCCTTCTTCATCAGATATCCTAACATAAATATCTACACTTGCTGCCCCCACTTCCTCACTACCAGCGTTTTAATTGGGCCCTTACAATCCAGCTTTTACACACTCTGCTTTTCTTAACTTGTTTTTACCAGGTAATGAACTACTCTCATAATTTTCCAGTGCTTAGGAAATATATAAGATGCATCTCAATTTTACAAGAATTTAGTTTTAGAAAAAAATAACTACTTTTCATCAAAGTAATTTAAAAATATGTTGAGAATAAAATTATTAACTTAATTACAATATATTGTAAAATAAAATCCAATAAGAAATAAAAATTCCTGCCTAACTTGTAAGTCTATTATCACAAGAAACAATTATAAATACAAATAACTGAAAACAAATATAATGAAAGGAAATAATATTGGTACATAGCAGGGCTGTAATACGTAAATTGAAAAAGACCTGGGAGGGTTAAAAATTTTCCACTCTGTCCCTTGCATGCCTTTGTCACCTGTAGCTGTTCCTCCCAACCCCCTATTGAACTTGACCTTATTAATTGTTTATTTCACTTTCTTGATAAATCAAATTGCCAAAACCATGGCTGTTAAAGTACAAGAACAATTCCTCCCTCTTTAAAACAAATTTTGACCCACTATTCCTTAAATAAGCTGAAATTTAGATAAATCCCTTGCTAAAAACCTATAAAAAATTCTGCCTTTTTCCCCAAATATAATCACTGGTCTTCTGAATAAAGTCTTATAATTAATGGTGATCTGTATGTTTTTTTCCCCCCACAAACTGTGATTTGTTTTATGACATCTTCTGTGGAGTCATAGCTGAGAGAGGTGAGAAGAAAGTCTGTGTTTTTGGTGTCGTATCCAAGAAATCATTGCCCAGACCAATGTCAAGAAGCTTTTCTTTTTTTTTTTTTTTTTTTTTTGTGGTACGCAGGCCTCTCACTGTCGTGGCCTCTCCCGCTGTGGAGCACAGGCTCCAGATGCACAGGCTCAGCGGCCGTGGCTCACAGACCCAGCCGCTCCGCAGCACGTGGGATCCTCCCGGACCGGGGCACGAACCCGTGTCTCCTGCATCGGCAGGCGGACTCTCAACCACTGCGCCACCAGGGAAGCCCAAGAAGCTTTTCTTTTATATTTTCTTCTAGGAGTCTTACAGTTTCAGATCTTACATTTAACTCTTTAATTAATTTTGAGTTGATTTTTGTGTAAAATAAGCATTGAATTTAATTTTTTTGGATGTGGATATCCTGTTTTTCCAACACCATTTATTGAAGAGACCATCCTTTCCCCATTGTGTATTCTCAGTACCCTTATCCAAATTCGACTGATCATATATGCATGTGTTTGTTTCTGGTCTCTCTGTTCTGTTCCATCGGTCTATATGTCTTTTTTTTTAATGCCAATACCATACTATTTTGATTACTTTAGCTTGGTAGTATATTTTGAAATTAGGAAATATGATGCCTCCAACTTTGTTCTTCTTACTCAAAAGTACTTTGGCTATTCATGATATTTGTGGTTCCATATGAATTTTAGGATTCTTTTATCTGTTTCTATAAAAATATGCCATTGGGATTCTGATAGTGATTGTATTGAATCTGTAGATTCCTTTGGGTAGTATCAACATTTTAACAATATTATTTCCTCCAATCCATGAACACTGAATGTTTATTTATTTGTAGCTGCTTTATTTTCTTTCATCAGTATTTTGTAGTTTTCAGTGTACAGATCTTTCACCTCCTTATTTAAACTTATTCCTAAGTACTCTATCTTTTGATTGTTTACATAATTTTCTTTTTGGATAGTTCATTGTTAGTATATAGAAATGCAGCTGATTTTTGTATGCTGATTTTGTATCCTGCAACTTTTCTGAATCTATTTATTAGTTCTAATGGTTTTTTTGGTTGGAGTATTCGGCTTTTTCTACACATAAAATTATTTCGTCTTAAAACAGACAGATATAAGTTTTTTCCTTTCTGATTTGGGTGCCTCTTATTTCTTCTTCTTGCCTAATTGCTCTAGATAGGACTTCCAATATTACGTTGAAAGAAGTGGCAAGAGTGGACATCTTGCCTTGTTACAGATCTAAGAGGAAAACCTTTGTTTTTGACTACTGGGTATGATGCTAACTGTGGGCTTTTAATATATAGACTTTATTGTGTTGAAGTAAGTTCCTTCTATACCTAATTTGAGAGTTTTTTTATCATGAATGGGTGTTGAATTTTTTCAGCTGATTTTTCTGCATCTATTGATATGGCAAAAGATTTTTATTCTTCATTCTGTTCATGTGGTGTATCACATCAATTAATTGGTGTATGTTGAACTATCCTTGCATCATAGGGACAAATCCCATTTGATCATTATGTATGATCTTTTTAATGTGATGTTGAATTAAGTTTGCTAATATTGTGTTGATGATAGTTACAGCTATGTTTATCAGGGATATTGGCCTATAGTTTTCTTTTCTTGTGTTGACTTTGTATGGTTTTGGTATCAGTGTGATAATGGCCTCATAAAATAAGTTTGAATGTTTTCCCTCTTATATTTTTTGGAGGAGTTTAAGAAGGGTTGGTATTAATTCTCCTTTAAATGTTTGATAGAATTCACTTGTGATGCCATCTAGTCCTGGTCATTTCTTTTCTGAGAGTTTTTTGATTACTGATTCAGTCTCTTTATTGGTCATATAAGTTAATGGTCTGTTTAAGTGTTCTATATCTTCTTGATTTAGACTTGATAGTTTGTATGTTTCTAGAAATTTATCCATCTCTCCTAAGTCACTTGGAATATAATTGTCCATAACAGTCCCTTTTATTTTTTACTTCTGTGGAATCAGTTGTAATATATCCTCTTCCATTTCTGATATTATTTATTTATCTTATCTCTTTTTTCTTAGTTAATTCAGCTAAAGGTCTGTTGATTTTAGTTTTTCCAAGAAGCAGCTTGTAGTTTTGTCAATTTTTTTCTTGTTTTTCTATTCTCTCTTGATTTATTTCAGCTCTAATCTGTATTATTTACTTCCTTCTGCTAACTTCAGATTTAATTTGTCCTTCTTTTTCTAGTTTTTTTGAGGTGTAAATAGATGTTGTTTGAGATCTTTCTTCTTTTGTTAAATGCAGGTATTTATCATTATAGACTTCCTTCTTAGTACTGTTTTTACTGCATCATCTAAGTTTTATTATGTTGTGTTTGCATTGTTGTTTGTTTTGTGTTATTTTCTAATTGCCCTTTGGACTTTTCTCTTTGACCTAATGGTTGTTCAAGAATGTGCTGTTTAATTTCCATGTATTTGTGAATTTTTCCTTTCTTTATAATTTTTAGATTCATCCCATTGTGGTCAAAATTGTTACTTGGAATAATTTCACTCTTCTTAAATTTGTAAAGACTTGTTCTGTGACCTAGCTTAAGCTCCCTCTGGAGAAAGTTCTGTGTGCATTTGAAAATAATGTGTATTCTACTACTTTTGTATGTTCTGTATATGTCAGTTAGATCCACTATACAATGATGTATAGTGTTTCTTGGGTTTCATTTCCCTTATTGATTTTCTATCAGTATCATCTATTTATTTTGGAAAGTGGAATATTAGAGTCTTCTACTGTTACTCTATTGCTCTCCAGTTCTCCCTTTACATCTGTCAGTGTTTGTTTTATATATTTCGGTGCTCTGATATTGGGTACATATATATTGTAATTGTCTTTGTTTTATATATTTAGGTGCTCTGATATTAGATACATGTATATTGTAATTGTTCTATCTTCCTGTTGAACTGACCCTTTTATCAGTTTGTAATTACAAACTTTGTCTCTTGTGACAGTTTTTGACTTAAAAATCTATTTTGCCCAATACTCTCTTTCAGTTGTTATTTGCATGCAATATTTTTTCCATCATTTCCCTTTTAGCCTATGTGTGTCCTTAAATCTAAAGTGAGTCCAGGACTTCCCTGGTGGCACAGTGGTTAAGAATCTGCCTGCAGGGAGATTGGTTCAAGATGGCAGAGTAGGAGGACGTGCTCTCACTCCCTCTTGTGAGAGCACCAGAATCACAATTAACTGCTGAACAATCATCGACAAGAAGACAATGGAACTCACCAAAAAAGATACCCCACATCCAAAGACAAAGGAGAAGTTACAATGAGATGGTAGGTGGAGCACGATAACAATAAAACCAAATCCCATAACTGCTGGGTGGGTGACTCACAAACTGGAGAACACTTGTACCATGGAAGTCCACCCACTGGAGTGAAGGTTCTGAGCGCCACATCAGGCTTCCCAACCTGGGGGTCCGGCAATGGGAGGAGGAATTCCTAGAGAATCAGATGTTGAAGCCTAGCGGGATTTGATTGCAGGACTTCAACAGGACTGGGGGAAATGGAGACTCCACTCTTGGAGGGCACACACAAAGTAGTGTGTGCATTGGGACCCAGGGGAAGGAGTGGTGACCCCATAGGAGACTGAACCAGACCTACCTGCTGGTGTAGGAGGGTCTCCTGCAGAGGCAGGGGGTGACAGTGGCTCACCGTGAGGACAAGGACCCTGGCAGCAGAAGTTCTGGGAAGTACTCCTTGGCATGAGCCCTCCCAGAGTATGCCATTATTCCCAACAAAGAGCCCAGGTAGGCTCCAGTGTTGGGTTGCCTCAGGCCAAACAACCAACAGGGAGGGAACCCACCCCCACCCATCAACAGACAAGCAGATTAAAGTTTTACTGAGCTCTGCCACCACAGGAACACCCATCTCTACACACCACCATCCCTCCCATCAGGAAACGTACACAAGTCTCTTAGCCTCATCCACCAGAGGGCAAACAGCAGAAGCAAGAAGAACTACAGTCCAGCCTCTGGAACAAAAACCATATTCACGGAAAGAGAGACAAGATGAAAAGTCAGAGGGCTGTGTACCACATGAAGAAACAAGATAAAACCCCAGAAAAACAACTAAATGAAGTGGAGATAGGCAGCCTTCCAGAAAAGAATTCATAATAATGATGGTGAAGATGATCCAGGACCTCGGAAAAAGAATGGAGGCAAAGATCGAGAAGATGCAAGAAATGTTTAACAAAGACCTAGAAGAATGAAAGAACAAACACCTAGAAGAATGAAAGAACAAACAAACAGAGATGAAAAATACAATAACTGAGATGAAAACTACACTAGAAGGAATCAATAGCAGAATAAATGAGGCAGAAGAAGGGGTAAGTGACCTGGAAGACAGAATGGTGGAATTTACTGCTGTGGAACAGAATAAAGAAAAGAGAATGAAAAGATATGAACACAGCCCAAGAGACCTCTTGGACACCATTAAATGCAACAACATTCGCATTATAGGGGTCCCAGAAGGAGAAGAGAGAGAGAGAAAGGACCCAAGAAAATGTTTGAAGAGATTATAGTCGAAAACTTCCCTACATGGGAAAGGAAAGAGCCACCCAAGTCCAGGAAGCACAGAGAGTCCCAGGCAGGATAGACCCAAGGAGAAACATGCAGAGACACATAGTAATCAAACAGTCAAAAATTAGAGACAAAGAAAAATTATTGTAAGCAACAAGGGAAAAATGACAAATAACATACAAGGGAATTCCCATAAGGTTAACAGCTGATTTCTCAGCAGAAACTCTACAAGCCAGAAGGGAGTGACATGATACATTTCAAGTGATGAAAGGGAAGAAGTCAAAACCAAGATTACTCTACCTGGCAAGGATTTCATTCAAATTTGACAGAAATCAAAAGCTTTACAGACAAGCAAAAGCTAAGAGAATTCAGCACCACCAAACCAGCTTTACAACAAATGCTAAAGGAACTTCTCTAAGTGGGAAACACAAGAGAAGAAAAGGACCTACAAAAACAAACCCATTACAATTAAGAAAATGGTCATAGGAACATATATCGATAATTACCTTAAACATGAATAGATTAAATGCTCCAAAGAAGCACTTGCTGAATGGATACAAAAACAAGACCCATATATATGTTGTCTACAAGAGACCTACTTCAGACCTATGGACACATACAGACTGAAAGTGAGGGGATGGAAAAGATATTCCATGCAAATGGAAATCAAAAGAAATCTGGGGTAGCAATACTCATATCAGATAAAATAGACTTTAAAGAATGTTACAAGAGACAAGGATGGATACTACATAGTGATCAAGGGATCAATCCAAGAAGAAGATATAACAATTATAAATATACATGCACCCAACATAAGAGCACCTCAATACGTAAGGCAACTGCTAACATCTCTAAAAGACGAAATCGACAGTAGCACAATAATAGTGGCAGACTTTAACACCTCACTTACACCAATGGATGATCCAAACAGACAATTAATAAGGAAACACAAGCTTTAAATGACACAATAGACCAGATAGATTTAATTGATACTTAGAGGACATTCCATCCTAAAAGAGCAGATTCTAAAAGATCATCCTAAAAGATCTCAAGTGTGCATGGAACATTCTCCAGGGTAGATCACATCTTGGGTCACAAATCAAGCCTCAGTAAATTTAAGAAAATTGAAATCATATCAAGCATCTTTTCTTACCACATCGCTATGAGATTAGAAATGAATTACAGGGAAAAAACCATAAAAAACACAAACACATGGAGGCTAAACAATACGTAACTAAATAACCAAGTGATCACTGAAGAAATCAAAGAGGAAATCAAAAAATACCTAGAGACAAGTGACAATGAAAACACGACAATCGAAAACCTGTGGGATGCAGCAAAAGCAGTTCTAAGAGGGAAGTTTATAGCTATACAAGCCTACCTCAGGAAACAAGAAAAATCTCAAATAAACAATCTAACCTTACACATAAAAGAACTAGAGAAAGAAGCACAAACAAAACCCAAAGTTAGCAGAAGGGAAGAAATCATAAAGATCAGAGCAGAAATAAATGAAATAGAAACAAAGAAAAAAAATAGCAAAGATCCATAATACTAAAAGCTGGTTCTTTGAGAAGATAAACAAAATTGATAAACCATTAGCCAGACTCATCAAGAAAAAGAGGGAGAGGACTCAAATCAATAAAATTAGAAATGAAAAAGAAGTTACAACAGACACCACAGAAATACAAAGCATCCTAAGAGACTACTACAAGCAACTCTATGGCAATAAAATGGACAACCTGGAAGAAATGGACAAATTCTTAGAAAAGTATAACCTTCCAAGACTGAACCAGGAAGAAATAGAAAATAAGAACATACCAATCACAAGTAATGAAATTGAAACTGTGATTAAAAATCTTCCAACAAACAAAAGTCCAGGACCAGACGGCTTCACAGGTGAATTCTATCAAATATTTAGAGAAAAGCTAACACCCATCCTTCTCAAACTCTTCCAAAAATTGCAGAGGAAGGAAAACTCCCAAACAGATTCTATGAGGCCACCATCACCCTGATACCAAAACCAGACAAAAACACTGCAAAAATAAATTACAGACCAATATTACTGATGAACATAGATGCAAAAATCCTCAACAAAATACTAGCAAACAGAATCCAACAACACATTAAAAGGATCATACACCATGATCAAGTGGGATTAATCCCAGGGATGCAAGGATCCTTCAGTATATGCAAATCAATCAATGTGATACACCACATTAACAAACTGAAGGATAAATACCATATGATCAACTCAGTAGATGCAGAAAAATCTTTTGACAGAATTCAACACTGATTTATGATAAAAACTCTCCAGAAAGTGGACATAGAGGGAACCTACCTCAACATAATAAAAGCCATATAAGACAAACCCACAGCAAACATCATTCTCTATGGTGAAAAACAGAAAGCATTTCCTCTAAGATCAGGAACAAGACAAGGATGTCCACTCTCACCACTATTATTCAACATAGTTTTGGAAGTCCTAGCCATGGCAATCAGAGAAGAAAAAGAAATAAAAGGAATACAAATTGGAAAAGAAGAAGTAAAACTGTCACTGTTTGCAGATGCCATGATACTATATATATAGAATCCTAAAGATGCCACCAGAAAACTATTAGAGCTAATCAATGAATTTGGTAAAGTTGCAGGATACAAGATACAAAATTAATGCACAGAAATCTCTTGCATCCATATACACTAATGATGAAAAATCTGAAAGAAAAATTAAGGATACACTCCCATTTACCACTGCAACAAAAAGAATAAAATACCTAGGAATAAACCTACCTAGAGAGACAAAAGACCTGTATGCAGAAAACTATAAGACACTGATGAGAGAAATGAAAGATGATACAGATGGAGAGATATACGATGTTCTTGGATTGGAAGAATCAATATTGTGAAAATGACTATACTACCCAAAGCAATCTACAGATTAAATGCAATCCCTGGCAAATTACCAATGGCATTTTTTACAGAACTAGAAGAAAAATCTTAAAATTTGTATGGAGGCACAAAAGACCCTGAATAGCCAAAGCAATCTTGAGGGAAAAAAACGGAGCTGGAGAAATCAAACTCCCTGACTGCAGAATATACTGCAAAGCTGCAGTAATCAAGACACTGGCACAAAAGCAGAAATATAGATCAGTGGATCAGGATAGAAAGCACAGAGATAAAGCCACTCACCTATGGTCAACTAATCTATGACAAAGGAGGCAAGGATATACAATGGAGAAAAGACAGTCTCTTCAATAAGTGGTGCTGGGAAAACTGGACAGCTACATGTAAAAGAATGAAATCAGAATACTTCCTAACACCATACACAAAAATGAACTCAAAATGGATTAGAGACCTAAATGTAAGACTGGACACTATAAAGCTCTTAGAGGAAAACATAGGAAGAACACCCTTTGACGTAAATCACAGCAAGATCTTTTTTGATCCACCTCTTAGAGTAATGGGAATAAAAACAGAAATAAACAAATTGGATCTAAGGAAACTTGAAAGCTTTTGCAAAGCAAAGGAAGCTACAAACAAGATGAAAAGACAACCCTCAGAATGGGAGAAAATATTTGCAAACAAATCAACAGACAAAGGATTAATCTCCAAAATGCAGCTCAATATTAAAAAAACAAACAACCCAATCCAAAAATGAGTAGAAGGGGGCTTCCCTGGTGGTGCAGTGGTTGAGAGTCTGCCTGCCGATGCAGGGGACACGGGTTCGTGCCCCGGTCTGGGAAGATCCCACATGCAGCGGAGCGGCTGGGCCCGTGAGCCACGGCCGCTGAGCCTGCGCGTCCAGAGCCTGTGCTCCACAACGGGAGAGGCCACAACAGTGAGAGGCCCACGTACCGCAAAAATGAGCAGAAGACTTAAATAGATATTTCTCCGAAGACATACAGATGGCTACAAAGCACGTGAAAAGCTGCACAACATCACTAATTATTAGAGAAATGCAAGTCAAAACTACAATGAGGTGTCACCTCATACCAGTTAGAATGGACATCATCAGAAAATCTACAAACAACAAATGCTCGAGAGGGTGTGGAGAAAAGGGAACTGTCTTGCACTGCTGTGGGGAATTTAAATTGATACAGCCACTATAGAGAACAGTATGGATGTTCCTTAAAAAGCTAAAAATAGAATTACCATATGACCCAGCAATCCTACTACTGGGCATATACCCAGAGAAAATCATAATTCAAAAAGGTACATGCACCCCAATGTTCACTGCAGCACTATTTACAATAGCCAGGTTATGGAAGCAACCTAAATGCCCATTGACAGACAAATAGATAAGGAAGCTTTTGTACATATATAAAATGGAATATTACTCAGCTGTAAAAAGGGAAGAAAATTGGGTCAAAAATAGAGTTGTGGATGGATCTAGAGACTGTCATACAGAGTGAAGTAAGTCAGAAAGAGAAAAGCAAATATTGTATATCAATGCATATATGTGGGACCTAGAAAAATGGTACAGATGAACTGTTCTGCAGGGCAGAAATTGAGAGACAGATGTGGAGAACAAATGTATGGACACCAAGTGAGGAATGTGGTGGTGGTGGGGGTGGGGGTGTGATGAATTGGGAGACTGGGATTGACATATATACACTAATGTGTATAAAATGGATAACTAATAAGAACCTGCTGTATAAAAAAATAAATAAAATAAAATTCAAACTAAAAGAATCTGCCTGCCAATGCATGGGACACAGGTTCAGTCCCTGGTCCAGGAAGATTCCCACATGCAACGGAGCACCTAAGCCCATGTGCCACAACTACTGAGCCTGAGGTCTAGAGCCTGTGAGCCACATCTACTGAGCCCATGTGCCACAACCATTGAAGCCAATGTGCCTAGAGCCAGTGCTTTGCAGCAAGAAAAGCCCACGCACTGCAACGAAGAGTAGCCCTCACTCGCCACAACTAGAGAATGGTCATGTGCAGCAACGAAGACCCAATGCAGCCAAAAATAAATAAATAAACAAATAAATAAATTTATTAAGAAAAAAATAAAGTGAGTCTTGTAGAGAGTGTATAGTTCAATCTTGTATTTTTAATATGCATTCATCTACTCCAAATCTTTTGATTGGTGAGTTCAGTCTATTTACATATAGAGTAATTATTAATAGGTAAGAGCTTACTATTGCCATTTTGTTGTTTTCTCTTTTGAATTTCTTTTGTTCCTCTCCTTCTCTGTTGCTGTCTTCTTTTGTGACTTACTGTGGTTTTTCCCATAGTGATATACTTCTTTTCTATTTACCTTTTTTGTATCTACTATAGTTTGTATGTGTGTGTGTGTTTTTGTGGTTACCATAAGGCTTGCATAAAACTTCCTATAATTATAAGTCTATTTTAGGCTGATAACAAGTTCAGTTGCATACAAAAAATGTATACTTTTACTCTCCCCTACACTTTATGTTATTAGTGCCAGAATTTACTTACTTTTATGCTGTATATCAAAAAATAATTCTTTATGGTTATAGTTATTCTTAGTATCTGTCTTTTAACTTTCATACTAGGGTTAAAAGTGACTTATACAATACCAGTACAATATTTTTTCTCTATATGTCTATATGTTTATCTTTATTAATGAATTCATACTTTCATGCACTTTTGTGTTGCTGTTTAGTGTTCTTTCATTTCAACTTGAAGAGCTACCTGTAGAATGTCTTGTAGAGCAAGTCTAGTGGTAAAGAACTCCCTCAGTTTTTGTTTTTCTGGGAAAGATTTCTCTCTTCTTTATTTTTAAAAGATAGTTTTGCTGGATCTAGTAGTCTTCATTGGCACTTTTCTTCCTTCAGCACATTGAGCGTATTATCCCAATCTTTCCTGGCTCGCAGGATTTCTGCTGAAAATTCTACTTATGAGGTCCTCTTGTATGTGATGAATCACTTTTTTTCTCACTACATTCCAAACTCTCTCTTTGTCTTTGATTTTGACAACTTAATTATATTTTGTTTTGATGTAGAACTCTTTAGATTTAACATTTTTGGAGTTCTGTGGGTTTCATGAATCTGGATGTCAATTCTCCTCCCCAGATTTGGGAAGTTTTCAGTCATTATTTTTTTAAATAAGCTTTTCACCCCTTTGTCTTTCTTTTCTGCTTCTGAGACTCCCATGATGTGGTTCTCTTTGATGGTATCTCATAAGTTCTGTGGGCTTTCTTTATTATTTTTCTTTATGTCTCTCTGACTAGACAATTTCAAATGACTTGTCTTTGAGTTTGCTGTTTCTTTCTTTTGGTTGACAGAGTCTGCTGCTACTGATCTCTAGTGAATATTTCAGTTGTAGTCATTGTATTCTTCAGATCTAGAGTCTGAATACTAATAGGAACTTTTTCCATCTTCAAACTAACTATTTTGCTTTGATTTGTTTTAGATAGTATGTGCACGTTATAGATATTAAGTAAGTAAGTGTTGATTTGAACTTTATTATATTCTCTACTTTTAAATTTTTTTGAGAAGAAAATTGGGATTGACATATATACACTAATATGTATAAAATGGATCACTAATAAGAACCTGCTGTATAAAAAATAACTAAAATTCTAAAAAAAATAAAAAAGAAAGAAAGAAATTTTCTTCTTTTGCTTCCTGAAGGAACTTATCTTCCTGTAATCCTTGGGACAACTTCTTGAAGCTCACCACTTCTGCTTCCTTACCATTCATTTCCAGTTGAGGCAAAACCTTACATTTCATCACTGCTTGCTTCCTGGTTTAATTTGGGCCAATCTAAGCATTCATGGTTTCTTCATTTCAAAGGAGAAGCTTTCTTTTCAGTGCACAGGTATCATCCTTTAAAAAATCAGTCAGGTAAATGTGGGTGAAATATAAACATTAAACTCCATGGGTCATGCATTCCAAGTTTAAAAGCTATGTGCTTCAGTTGGATCTGCAGGGGATAACTATTTCATATGCATCTTCTGTATACAATTAGCCCTAGAACAACAGGGGTTTGAACTTTGCAGGTCCACTTAGGTGCAGGGTTTTTTTTTTTTTTCCCCAATGTATAGGTATTACAGTACTATCCGATCTCTGGCTGGTTGAATCTGTGGATGTATAACCGAGGGTCAAAGCATAAAGTTAGAGTTTTGCATGGGGGTTGGAGCCACTAACCCTTGTGTTGCTCAAGGGTCGATTGTACTTCACACTAGACATGGAACAGATTGTTTTTCTTGGTATAGAACTTCACAAAGTTTTTTCTTCCTCCAACAGGAAAGAAAGAGGTCATTAAAATTTTCATAACAAGTTGGTTCCATTTAATTGATTAATATTGTTTACAACTTCTGTCCTTGTTGTATTAATCATAAAGTTCTTATTAAACTCCACAAGGGAACAATATAAATTTTTATATGAAACATGAACTTAATAAACAAGATTTTGGCTTTCCTGCATTCAGGTAATCATTTTCTTAATGTAAGTAAATGACAAGCACTTCTATAGATCTTAAAGAGTAAAAGTCATTACAGATCACCCTTGATGATCTTAGTACAAAACTTTCTAAGTTGCTTCCCTAAAATATTTCCCACAGAGTATCGTTCTTTCACATCCTAGTCTTAGTTCAAACCAACATACTCCTTTTGGAATAAAGACTAGGATTTCTTGGACATCTGGGGAATTATTATTAAGATAAATATACTATTTATGTAGAGGAAACTATAAGCAACTTTATATAATTATACAAAAAAATGAATGTTGCATTAGACCTTAACATTATGCACAAACTGGTTTCACTTTTTAAAAAATATATAAAGAATGGGAGGTAGCTGAATGAAAATGGTCAAATTGTGTGGAGGCAGCTGTAATCCAAGGGGAAATTAAATAGGGCACAGTACAAAGGTTTACATTTTTGTAAGAAGAGAGGATTCCTCCCTTTTCAACATGTAAATGTGTTTGGCCCAAGGCAAGGCAAGAGAATTACACGCTTGGACTTTTCCCTCATAAACAAAGGTGTTGCTGTTTCAGCTCTGTAGCAATTTTCTAAGCTATGTTTTTTACTATTTTTGATATGGAAAAGAAAGACTTCTGATGTAGCTCTGAAAGCTCGACAATCATTTTTTGCCACAAGCATACTATATTATCAATTTGGTGCAAGGCTTGGAGAAACTGAGGTGGTCACTTCTTAGTGCAGAGGGGAGAAAGTTTTCCTAAGTCTGCACCGATAAACACTGTTTTCAGCATCTGTAGGGATCATCAGTAATTCATAAATCTTTAGGAAATATTTGAATCAAGAATGGATGTTTCGTCTTTTTCTATTATGTTAATTTAGTTGGATATTTTTGGAATGGTTCATTTATTAACTCTCTATTCATCAAATTCTTGTCTGTAAGAAACTTTCCTCTAATAGAAATGTCACTTTGTTTTTCTATTCCATGAGATGAATAGTCTTTGCAGCTAATCAGCAAGCAACTATTGTGTGTCTGTTCTACACCACATGAACTCTAGGTATGAATCCCAAACAATACCATTTTAATATACAAGGGAGACAGTACAAAAGATCTTGAAGAAACTGGCAAAAATGTAAGATAGTCTATGTAAATTGTGCAAGTTCTATTTTTAAGTGCTATATTATGTGATATAAATATATGACCATATGTTACAAAATCAAAATCAGGACCCATGTTGCAATAAATTATTTTTGCTTTATTATTCGGTCATAGAAGCTGTCTGAGAGAGGTAGTGTTAAGCGCTTAGTAATGGAATTTTCAGGATATTTTAATGGCTTATGGGGATAGCAGATATTTGCAATTAGATTTGTCCCTAAAAACCTGATATGTAAACATACTTTGGATATTCACATATAACAAAGAATAATGAAAATCAGAACCTTACTATTCAGGTCTTTATATTCATGGGCCATCATAAAAGATGCTTTTCTCATTTGTCCTGTGTTAGTGAAAAATTTATCGTGGATCAGTGTTTGAGAAGCTGGTGTTGGAAGTGATCCAATAAGACATTATAGACACAATGAACTGGATTTCTCAAGCAAAATGGATTTTGGTAAACAGAGGAAGGATCAGAAGACATTTCAGGACAGAGGGATGAAATGTTTGAAGAGACAGAGTCCAGGAAGAATCTAGCTCTTTTGCAGAACTATGATAAAGGTGGGACCATTTAAGTAAAAAGTACATGTTGTTGGTTAGTAAACATGAGGAATCATCAATGAAGTAAATCAGGATTATGGAAGGCTTAGAAAACCAAAGTCTAGGCATGGTGGATTACCTAGGTTATTTATACATTCCTGTTGCAGTAAGGCATAGAGTCAAATACAAGATGATTATGATGACTTTATCTTCCTTTAAAAGTTATGTTAATGATAGATTGGTGTATTTCATGATGACTATACTTTGATGCTGTTCTAAAATTTGAGTTCTTTATTTTCCTGATCATTTAAAACACATAGAAACAACTTCTCCTCTTCCTTCTCTTTCTCCTGCTCCTGTTCATCCTCCTCTCCTATCCCTGTCTCTCTGTTTATCTCTCTCTACACACACATGCATACATATACACATATACAGTAATCAGATAAACTTGACTGACTGTAAGAAGACCAGTTGCTTACTTTCATGGTGTTTCTTTTGATTTTCCTATGATACTGTAATTTTTGCCCTTGCTCTTATGTCCGAAGAATGTTTTTGATTAATAGAACAAAAACAAATCCTGCCCTAATTATTGGAAGGTGGTGGAAAGAAACTAATATGTGTGAAGCGAAAGCTACTTGATAATCACTAATCTGGTTACCTTACCTGCACACATCCATTTAATCTTCTAACCAACCACAGTAAGGAAAAATTATCTCCATATTACAGATAAGAATATTAAAAATCAAAGAGATTAGTCAATTTGCTCAAGAGTACTCAGTAGGTATATGTCAGAAGCTGGACTTGAACCCAAAATCTGTCTGGCTCCAAAACCCTTGTTCACTTCTCTGTACAACTGTTTGCTCAAACAAAATACTGCTACCATATAGGGTCAGTGATCTATAAGATTAAAATTTCATTAATCTGTTTGAAGTAATTCAGTGAAGGGTGTTTTTGTTTTACCTCTTAATTATGGGCCATGAAACAGTCACTTCTCAGTTGTTTTAATGAAAAAAAGTCCACAGTAACTGATTAGAGTCTTTATTTGTCCATAAGAAGCCGTAAGATAAGTCAGGAACCATGGCACACATGACTTCTGTTTGTAGTTAATAGAGAAAATAAACTACAGGCAGTTTTCCTGATAATAAAAAGTGAAAGCAAGGGTCTAGCAGAAAAAAAGAGTTAGCAAAATAGAATTGTCCCTCTTCTCTTTATGACCCTCTTCTATCCATATTCTTACTTCTAATTCTGTTGTTATCTGAATAGAGGAAGGTACGAACAGAAAAATCACAGTCTAATCACATGCTGAACTTTAACTATGGTACCCTGATCAGTGAATTTCCTCTATAATCAATGCCTCCCTCATCTACTTTATCTCTGTGTATCAGGCCTTCCTAACTACCTGATAGTTTATTAAGGAAAAGAAAAAAACTAAGCTTTTCACAGTTCTTTTGTTCTATGCAGTAATTACCATTCTTGCCTCATTTACCAACCCCAATTACTTCCATTGCTTTTGTTACAGAAATAATATCTGCTAGCATTTGTTCAGCCCTTAACTACATGTGAGGCCCCACTTGAAGTACATTACATGTGATGGCTTACTTATTCCTCATACTTAACCCTACAAGACTCATGTTCTTTTGTCATTCCAGTTTTATAGATCTAGAACCTGAGGCATAAGCTGGTTATGGAGTAGGGATTTGAACCTGGGCACTCTGACTACAGAGACCAAACAAACCTTACATTGTACTTTTCAATCTTAGTAAAAAACTTAACCTGTCTCACTTCCATTATTGGTGATTTGTGTACAGTATTTCCTGACTTGCAGAATTGTCAAGATTAAATTAGATAACTTATTAAGATTATTATCATGGTGCCTGACACAAAGCATTTATTATATATTTAATTTATGCTATTATAATTATATATTAGGCTTAAGTATATATTAAATATAAGTAAAATATGACTAGTATATTTATTATCTTCATTATCATTGTGAAACGCCTGTTCCCTTCTATTACAGGTACAGGATAGAATTTGTTGCTTATTTTTGTGCTCAAGGTACATAGTCCAGTATCTAAAATATACCAGCTAGTTAACACATGTTTGTTGAACCAATTAGAAATGTACAAATTACTTTATTAGTGTCGTGGTTTTTTTCTTTAAAAGTTTATTTCTTTTTTTTCATCTTTATTGGAGTATAATTGCTTTACAATGTTGTGTTAGTTTCTGCTGTATAACAGTGAATCAGCTATATGTATACATACATCCCCATATCCCCTCATTCTTGCTTCTCCCTCCCACCCTCCCTATCCCACCCCTCTAGGTGGTCACAAAGCACTGAGCTGATCTCCCCCTGCAATGTGTGTCATGTGTTTTTAAAGCTAGTTTCAAAATTACTTTATAATATCCACATTATAAGCGCTTGTGGAATGAAAGAATTTGATTCCCCTTAAAGTTCTTAAGATGAGATATACAATATGTTCTTCAATGAAGGGTAAAGAATGGTAAATTTGGGTTGTTAAATTAATTGATAAATACTAAACATTGGAGAGTATATAAAAATGTTCCTGGTGATGTTTTCTGTGATAGGTCTCCTAACAGTGCAACCTTCAGAAGCTCTCACAGATATAAAGCCTAGGTATTTATTTCACAGTGGTTGCAAAGTGAGATGTTTTTGTCCACTTGAAGTAAATAGCAGTAATGTACTTCCTGAGAGTATTTTAATTTAAGGGAAGGTATTGTCAGATGATGAAATATATTTTTAAATCTGATATATTTGTAACTTAACATTTAGCATCTATAAATACAAATGTCAAATAATTGCAGTATCGTAACTATCTTATAGTATCATATATTACTGATAATTTTTTAAAGAAGTGACAGTCTTATCAGCCGGTAGATCTAAAGCAAAATCAGTGAAAAAGGTCTGGGGCCTATGAAAAGAGGTCAGTGTGGTGGCCCAGTATTGAAAGTAGTAAGTGAATTCAGAAGCACCTGAGTTTCTTCCTCTTTTTCCTCATTCACAGTCTCATTCAAGTGTGGAATTTCCCTTTAATTATTATCCTCTTTCCTCCCATAACTCATGTTTTCATAATTCTATTGCTCTCTCCAGTGTTCTTGTGTGTAAATGGCATTTATACATTTGAACAGTTAACTTAACAAATGTTTATTTAGCACCCATGAAATGGATTGATTTTGGGGTGAGGCATTCATAGGTTCAAATCCTGACTGGACGACAGAGCGGCTGAGTGATTTTTCTTTTCAATTACCTAATTACCAATTTCCTAATCTCTGTCATGGGCATAGTGATACCAAACCCCCAAGATGGTTGTGAGAAATAAAATGTTGCCACATATGGGTGTGTGTGGGGTGTGTGTGTGTGTGTGTGTGTGTGTGTGTGTGTGTGTATGAATGATGAATATTAGCCATAATAAAGAATGAAATAATGCCATTTGCAGCAACATGGATGGACCTAGAGATTATCATGCTAAATGAAGTAAGTCAGACAGAGAAAGACAAATATCATATCACTTATACGTGGAATCTTAAATATGACACAAGTGAAATTATTTATAAAACAGAAATGGACCCACAGACATAGAAAACAAACTTATGGTTACCAAAGGGGAAGCAGGGGGAAGGATAAATTAGGATTTTGAGATTAATGTATACATACTGCTATGTATGAAATCAACCAAGACCTACTGTATAGCACAAAGAACTATACTCAATAATTAGTAATAACCTATAAGGGAAAAGAATCTGAAAAAGAAATTTTATATATATATATATATAAAACTGAATCACTTTGCTGTACACCTGAAACTAACACAACATTGTAAATCAACTATACTTCAATTAAAAAAATGTTGCCAAATGTGAAGAAGGCCACTTGAAGTCAACCTTGGAAACAGGCATAAAACACACAAATAAAACAAATAGAAGTGGAAGAATGAATTTTATAAACTGTACAGAACAATTAAAATCTTTGAAGAAAGAGAAGTAGAGGTATCTACCCATTTTCCAGGGATATGTGGCATTTCCTACTTCAAATCACCGTTGACAGTCTAGGTCAGAGATTATATAAGTAGTGAGAATGCTAAGTAATAAAATTAAGGAGCAAATTTGCTAGTGAAAGTTAAATTATTTACAGTAATCAGAGTATGCCAGTCAGGATTTAGGGAAAGAAACATCATGGAATAGGGTAAAAATAGGTTCCTTATACAAGGGGAATTAGAGTGAACACAGCATTATAGTCAGTATGGAATGTGTTCCTATATTTCCAGTGCTAAATCTCATGATTCCTCTTGATTTAGTTCAATTAATCCATTTCATATTTGTGTGCAAGGTGGACTCTAGCAGGGTTACAATGGGATTGTAAGGAGAGGGAGGCTTTAATTGTAAAGTACACAAGAACACCTAGGATTGAAAGAATTCCTCAAATTTAAAAATGATTACTGATGTTGGTTATTATTTACCTTATATTGTTAAATAATGTTCAGTGTCCATTTTATAATGGACCTCACAGACACCTTTTATGAAAAATAATTATCACAAACATGCCTGACTCTTTCTTCCTTCTCTCAACTCTCTGCCCTCTCTCTCTCTCAAATATTTTGTCATGAACACTGGCATGTACAACAAGCAATAATTCTATAGAGGATATCTGAACAATTTGTACTTTGAACAAAACAGTATGATGTATACTCTTCATTCTTAGAAGTAAACTTTCAAGAATGTACAAAACCCCAGGAAACATACATAGAGACTCAATTTCACAGCTATTGAACATGTATTTATAGTTAATCACATCTTTTAATGTGAATCCCTGTATTTGTCTGAAGGCACAGGAGTCTGTCAACAGAGCATACTAATAAATCCTTGATGCCCTGAAAAAATTTTATATTTTTTCTCTTAAACTGTGTTTAGACTGATCAGGAATATATGATTCATGCATCCTTAGCATGCCCTTTTTACCAACAGGGACAGCATCTTCAGATATGTAGGAAAAATATGCTTATTAAGAACACATGGTGGAGTGGACACCACAAAAATAGAGTCAGGGGAACAGGGGAAGAGATTATAACTGCAACACGACTTTGGTTCTTACAGCTTCTAGTACAAGGTTTTTCTATCCCATTAGGCTTTTCAAAGAATATATGTATAAGAATTCTAGAAACCTGTAGAGAAAACACCACAGATCAGATGGCTTAATCTGAACATGAAAGATACTCCCTTCACAGTAATAAGAAAAACAGATCTTTTCTAGAATGATCTGGAAATATCAAGAAAAGAATGGAGGAGGATGTAGGAACAAATTGCCATGATACTAGCAGGTCTGCATAAAATGTGAAAGAAGAGAGATTGGAGTCACAGAATCAGTGGAAGGACATGGCAGGAATCCTGGCCATAGCAGTGCCTGTAAGTCTTCCTATCTTCTCTTGAGTCAAGAAATCTTCCCCACTCTACCTTATGCCACCTACTGGTCAGTGCTTGCCTACACATCCTTGTAGTCAGGGTAAGCACAAATAAAATGGTACAGTACAAACCTGAGGGACAGCTAGGAAAGTTCCTCTGACTTAAAATCCTTCTGCTGTAATACTGTCTCAGAGATCCAATACTTTGGGTTATTAAGCAAGCTCCTTTAGCATGCAATACTGTTGGGAAGAATATGTAGTAATAATAAGGTAGATTCATATTTGTCTAGCTTTCCAGTTTACAAAAAGCACTTTCTCATTTTTAAATTATTTAATGCAACAGTTCTGGTTTATTATTTTCACTTTGTAGATGAGGCAAGAGACCAGAATGATTAAATAACTTTTCCAAAGTCACACCAGGAACACATAGTAGATCCAAGACAAAATTACAGGATATATATTGTTAAAGGGATTTGTCCTTTTATCAATTCATTCAAGAAATGCTTGTTTAATATCAACCACTAGGCCTTGTGCTAGACACTGGGATACCATAGAAAACAGGATATTCATAGTGTACTAAAAAGTCATACAGCCATATAGTAGGGAAAAATACGTGTTAAAGTAAAAGCTATTTTTCTCATTAGAGGAAGAAAGAAAAAAAAGAAAGGAGGGGAGGCAGGGAGGGTGGAAAGTAAAGAAAAGTTGAATCTCATCAATTAACAGGAAGGAACGGAAATTAAGAGAAGATAAAACTAGGTTTTCAACATAAAGGTTTTTGAAAAATATTCAGCATCCTGCCTCTTCTTGTTGAAACCCTAGGTCAAAGTGATGGAAATCCCAGAGAAGATTAGGGAGTTCACAGAATAAAACAGACTCTACCTGGTTTCCCAGGGAGTAGCCCAAAAGACAACAAACCTTGTAGAGAAACACTAGACCTACTTGGGGCCTGAAAATAGAGGTATCCCTGCTGATGGAAGAGTGACATACTCCCAATTTCACTATCGTGTGGAGTCTTTAAAAATAGACACCAAATAGCTCTGGATCATGATAAAGAGGATCATGACAAAGAGGATCTTGGACCATATTGAAACAGTATAGTAGCAATAGGTGGTGTCTCATAATAATATTGACCAGAAGAGATGATTTGTGCTTTAATGGAAACCAGGAAATACAGATGCCAGCATTTGGGTCAGATTTCTCCCCTAACCATGGTTCAACAAGATGATGAGTTGCCTTTATTTAGCACAATTAACTCTTCCATACTATTTTGTACTATGGAATTCAAGAGTTATATTTAAAAGGGATAAAAAATTATGTTTTATTTTTGCTCAACTAATTAAACCACTATATTAAAATTGATGATGAATATCAAACATCACTATACTTAATGTTGAAACACTAAACATTTTTCAACACATTCAGCAAAAAGACAAGGATATCTGCTATCACTAAAATTATTCAGTACTGTTCTGGAAGTTTATAAAATGCCATAAAAATGCAATAGAAATGATACCCCCCTTTATCACTGCAGATAAAACAACTTTATCATAGAAAACCAAAAATAATTAACTGAAAAGCTTTTAGAAATTGTAAAACAGTCCCCAAACTGGCTGGTTACAAAGTATACATAGAAAGATCAATATATGTCACAGTATTCAAAAGAATATGATTAAAGACTTAAATATAAATAGCAAAGCTAAAAAGATTAGGTGACAACATTGGAGAAAAAAAATCTTTATGAGTTTTAGTAGATAAATCCTAAAATGAAACTATTTATATTTTTCTTTGGACATTTATTATGTTTTTATTTAATCATATATTTTAATCATATATCCATCTAGTTATATATATGGTGATTTTAGACTGATACATGACTAAATTAAAATGGACACACATATATAATTATGTATATTGATATATATGATTAAATAAAAACAAATAATGTTCAAACACAAATATACTGGGAGAAAACATTTGTGGTACACATAACAAAGTATTGGTATTCAGAACATGTAAAGAACTTTGCAAACAGTAGAGCAGATGAGTGTGCAAACCCTGGAGCCACCCAGTTCGACTACTTACCAGCTGTGTGCCTTTAGAAAAGTCCTTCGGCCCCTCTAGGTTCAGTCTCCTCATTTTGTAAAATGGGAATAAAAATAGTACCTACTTCGTCGACTTGGTATAAAGATTTATTAAGTTCATATTTATAGAGTCCTTAGAACAGTATCTGGCACATAGTAATTACCATGTGTGTTTGTTAAATAAATTAAATGGCTAATAAAATGATGAAGAACTCACTAAAAAATGACAAATCACTTCTTAGAAAAGGTCATATGAATAGGTAATAAAAATATGAAAAGATACTTGACTTCAGTAATAAGAAAAATGCAAGGCAAAAATCCATCAGACTGACAAAAGATTTAAAATGTGTGATTATTAAATGTCTCAAATGAAGAAAAATAATAATTTGGAAGCAATTTTTGAAGTTTCCATTTAAATTTAAAATAATATAAAATCTTTAAAGGAAATATTGATGCAGTAAAAAGAAATGTACAAAGATATCCGTAGCACTACAAATTATAAGAGCAAAAAAAGTGACTTAAATGTTCAATGGCAAAATGTAAAGTGGTATAGCCATGATATGACATACTATGCAAGGTTTACAAAAGAATAAAGGAAAAAATATTATATATATGTAATTATATATAGCATACTCTAGGAAAAGCAGGTCATAAAAATGCTTAAATTATCTAAAAGAAAAAACTCAACAAACAATACTATGAGCTTTCTGTGACAACTTTAATATTTTAATATGCAGAAAAAATAGGTAAATGATAATACTTATTTCTGGGGAGATGCTATTCATAATATCAATAACATTAGGAATTGAATTTATGAGAAAAAAATCAAGTAAAAAACCCTGTAAAACTTCACAGATTAAAGTAAAAGAAGACTTGGATACATTAAGAGACATACTGTGATTTTGGATTGAAGACTCAATAGTGAAAATAGACTTTCCCCCTAAATTAATTAATGCTGTCTTAGAATAGCAATGTTAATTTTGACTTTGCAAAATATTTATAAAGTTCATGTGTAAGAATTAGGAAGAAAAATCACCAAGAAAAACATTTCAGAGGAAAATATGGCTAGAGAGCTTATATTGCCAGATATTAAGGTATATAATAAATATATAATAATTGAAACGTGTGCACCACAAATGTAAAAGGGAGCATTGCATTGTCTATAAATGTCTGTATTAGTTTTCTATTGCTGCTATAACAAATTACCACATACTTAGTGGCTTAAAAAAACACAAATTTATTATCCAGTTGGTTTAGAAGTCTAGTTTTGCTGGACTAAAATCAAGATATTGGCCTACTGGGTTCCTTCTGGAGAATCTGGGGGAGAATTTATGATGTCTATCTGCATTCCTTGGCTCCTGGCCCCTTCCTTCATGTTCAGAGCAAGCCACTTCAAAGCTAACATCTTCAAATCCATGTGGCATCACTATGGCACTCTGCTTTCATCCTTATAGCTTCTCTGACTTTAAGGAATTTTATAATTACATTGGACCCACCTGGAAAATCCAGGATAATAGTCCATCTCAATGCCTATTGCTTTACCTAATCACGTATGCAAAGTCCTTTTTGCCTTGTCTGAGATTCCAAGGATGAGGTTACGGTCTTCTGGGGGCCGTTATTCTGCCTACCAAAAGCACATGACAATTTATGTAAAAATAAACAGAAACATGATTGTAAAATATGTTTAATGTGAAACATATGGAATATGTATTTGCCACCACCTCTGTTAAGATAAGGAACATTTATCTCACCCCCAAAAGTCTGTTATATACCATTTTAGTCACTCCTCTTTCCCTCCACAGGCAATCACTGATACTCTGTCTGTCACTATAGATTTGATCTGCGTTTTCTAGAATTTCATATAAATGGAATCGTAGAGCATGTACCCTGTTTTTATATCTGGTCTCTTCCATTGTGCATAATGTTTTTTATAGTTTAATCATTGTTGTATGCATCAGTAGTCTGTTCTTTTTTATTGCTGAGTAGTATTTCATGATAGGGATTTATCATTTGGTTTACTTAAATATACAGGCATAATTCTAAGAATGTCTCCCAATGACCCTCTCTCTTGTATAATCAACCCCCATCTGAGTGTGGGTGGAACCTGTCTATATGATGAGATATCACTCCTACAATTATATTACATTATATGACAGGAGGGGATTATTCCTGGTAAGCTGAAATGAAGCATGGGAGCCCTTTAAAAGAAGAGGATTTTCTCTGGCTGGTTGCAGAACAGAATTTAGAGATTCAAAACATGAGAAGGTTTTACTTGCCATTTCTGGCTTTAAAGATGGAATGGGCACATACCATGGAATGTGGGTAGCCTTTAGAAATTGAGAGGGACCCTGTATCAACAGCTCGCTGATGAAAACTTCAGTCTTAGAACTACAAGAAACTGAGTTTTGTTAACAAACTGAATGATCTTGCAAGGAAATTCTTACCCAGGGCCTTCAGAATAAGAACTCAATCTGGCCATCACCTTGATTTTGGCCTTCTACAAATAATTTACTGGCATCTGCCTGGACTTCTGACCTACAGAGCTATAAGCCAACACAGAGATGTTGTTTTAAACCACTGAATTTGTTACGATAGAAAATTAATATCCATTCGCCTGTTAATGAACGTTTGAGTTGCCCTCAGCTTGGGTTATTATGAACAAAGCTGCAATGAATAATCATGTAAAAATCTTGTGTAGATACGTATTTCCATTTGTCTTGCAAACATGCGTGGAAATGGGATTGCTAGGTCAGTTGGTAGTGTATGTTTTTCTTTTTTTTTTATCCCATATTTTATTTTATTTTATTTATTTTTTTTTAAACATCTTTATTGGGGTATAATTGCTTTACAATGGTGTGTTAGTTTCTGCTTTATAACAAAGTGAATCAGCTATACATATACATATGTTCCCATATGTCTTCCCTCTTGCGTCTCCCTCCCTCCCCCTCTCCCCATCCCACCCCTCCAGGCTGTCACAAAGCCCCGAGCTAATATCCCTGTGCCTTGCGGCTGCTTCCCCCTAGCTATCTACCTTACTACGTTTGTTAGTGTGTATATGTCCATGACTCTCTCTCGCCCTGTCAAAACTCACCCTTCCCCCTCCCCATATCCTCAAGTCCGTTCTCCAGTAGGTCTGCGTCTTTATTCCTGTCTTACCCCTAGGTTCTTCATGACATTTTTTTCCCTTAAATTCCATATATATGTGTTAGCATACGGTATTTGTCTTTTTCTTTCTGACTTACTTCACTCTGTATGACAGACGCTAGGTCTATCCATCTCATTACAAATAGCTCAATTTCATTTCTTTTTAAGGCTGAGTAATATTCCATTGTGTATATGTGCCACATCTTCTTTATCCATTCATCCGATGATGGGCGCTTAGGTTGTTTCCATCTCCGGACTATTGTAAATAGAGCTGCAATGAACATTTTGGTACATGACGCTTTTTGAATTTTGGTTTTCTCAGGGTATATGCCCAGTAGTGGGATTGCTGGGTCATACGGTAATTCTATTTGTAGTTTTTTAAGGAACCTCCATACTGTTCTCCATAGTGGCTGAACCAATTCACATTCCCACCAGCAGTGCAAGAGTGTCCCCTTTTCTCCACACCCTCTCCAGCATTTATTGTTTCTAGATTTTTTGATGATGGCCATTCTGACTGGTATGAGATGATATCTCATTGTAGTTTTGATTTGCATTTCTCTAATGATTAATGATGTTGAGCATTCTTTCATGTGTTTGTTGTTAGTCTGTATATCTTCTTTGGAGAAATGTCTGTTTAGGTCTTCTGCCCATTTTTGGATGGGGTTGTTTGTTTTTTTGTTATTGAGCTGCATGAGCTGCTTGTAAATTTTGGAGATTAATCCTTTGTCAGTTGCTTCATTTGCAAATGTTTTCTCCCATTCTGAGGGTTGTCTTTTGGTCTTGATTATGGTTTCCTTTGCTGTGCAAAAGCTTTGAAGTTTCATTAGGTCCCATTTGTTTATTTTTGTTTTTATTTCCATTACTCTAGGAGGTGGGTCAGAAAGGATCTTGCTGTGATTGTTTTTCTTTTTAATAAAAAGCTGCCAACTGTTTTCAAAAGTGGTTGTACTATTTTATATCCCTATCTGGAAAGTAGGAGAGTTCCAGTTGTTCCACATCTTTGACAACACTGTGTATTGTCAGTGTTGTTAACTTTAGACTTTTTTGTGGGTGTGTAGTAGGATCATCATGAAATCATTACTATAAATCATTATTCTGAGTATCTTTTCATATTCTTATTAGACATTTGTTCTTATATTATTGTCATGAGCTCTTTATATAGTCTGAATATAAGACCTTTGTCAGACATATAATTTGAATATAATTTTCCAACCTGTAGCTTGCCTTTTCATTTTTCTAAATATATCTCTCAAAAGCAGAATTTTAGAATGTTATTAAAGTTTAATTTTTTTAATTTAAAGTTGGTTAGTGTTTTAGGGTGTCCTGCCTTAGAAACCTTTACCTACCCTGATATTGGGAAGATTTTCTCTAATGTTTTCTTCAAGAAGTTTGTAGTTTTAGATTTTATATCTAAAATCTGATACATTTTGGGCAGAATTTTATATTTTCTGTCTGGTATGGTAAGGCTGGATTCTAAGATGTCCCCCAAGTTTTCACATCCTTCTGGAATACACCCTGCATAATCCTTGGATCTGTGAATTTGATCTCCTTTACTCTTATTATTATGTCTCTTTAAAATCACTTTTTATTGGAGTATAGTTGATTTACAATGTTGTGTTAGTTTCTATGTACAGCAAAGTGAATCAGTTATACATATACATCTGTCCACTGTTTTTTAGATTCTCTTCCCATGTAGGTCATTACAGAGTACTGAGTAGAGTTCCTCTGTGCTATACAGTAGGTTCCTATTAGTTATCTATTTTACGTATAGTAGTGTGTATATGTCAATCCCAATCTCCCAATTTATGCCTCCCCCCTTCCCCCTTTGTAACCATAAGTTTGCTTTTTACATTGGTGACTCTATTTCTGTTTTATAAATAAATTCATTTGTACCATTTTTAAGATTCCACATATAAGCAATATCAATGATATTGGTCTTTCCCTATCTGACTTAATTTACTCAGTATGACAATCTCTAGGTCCATCCATGTTGCTGCAAATGGCATTATTTCATTCTTTTTTATGGCTGAGTAATATTCCATTGTATATATACATGCCACATCTTCTTTGTCCATTCCTCTGTTGATGGACATTTAGGTTGCTTCCACGTCCTGGCTATTGTAAATAGTGCTGCAGTGAACATTGGGGTGCACGTATCTTTTCAAATTATGGTTTTCTCTGGATATATGTATTAAGTTATGTATATGGCACAGTTGACTTGAAAATAGAGAAATTATCCATTGACCCTAGTCTAATCACATGAGTTCTTTAAAGGCAGAGCGTTTTCTCTCGTGGTAGATGAGGAAGGCAGGGATATTCATAGTGTGAGAGGGATTTGATCTGAGGCAGGTTCTCCTTTACTGAGTTGGAAGGGCCTGTAAGGCAAGAACTAGAGACTGGCCTTTAGGAGCTGAGGCTATTAGCTTCCTTCTACTTTTCAAACACAGAAACTGAAACTCCAAGGATTCGGCTGGCACAGAGCCATTAAAAATACTGATTCAGAACTCGAAATCCTTTATTTCTGACTCTAAATATTGATAGAATGCCTTTCCATGTTGCCACACTGACTTCCAAATGTTTAATCTCTCAACTCTGATGTATAAAATGCAATAATCAAAGTGTAAACTTTCCTAAGTTATAAGATCAGACTGTCACACAGTGCAACGATCTACGAAATTGGTACTGGTATACTTAAGAAAGAGGAATAAGAAGAGTCTGGAAGCTCTTTGTTTCCCAAATTTCAACCCCCCACATTACCGCCACCATCTGATGCTACGCATTTCTCCACTGGTTCTGAGTTTCCTGTCAGGGATAACCAGAGAATTTGAGGCTAGTTACATAGTAATTGATACTCTTTGTTCTTTTATGTCTATATGGATAACCTGGAGGTTTTTTTAAATTATAGATTTGGGTTCAGTAATTTGGGAATGGGCCCAGGAGTCTGCATTTCTAACAAGCTGTTTGGTACTACTCCTCTTCCACAGAACACACTGAATGTCGAGGAGTTAAAGAGTGTTTTTTAAAAATCACAGTAGGGAACTTGACTTTGACAGTGTGTAGGAGTATCCCAGCAGAAGTAGAGCCATTTCATGTTCCCAGTGATGCTAATATATTCATATATGAATAGCTCCCAAATGTTCAAATAATTTATTCAAATAGATCTTTGAAACTCACCTATTTATTATGTGTAAGAATCAGTAACACTAGAATGAAGTGGATGGTGGCAAAAGACATATTTATAGTTCACTGAGATGGTTAGGACTTAGGTTCATATGAAACATTATAAAATTGACCTTCAGGAAAAGTGACATCTTGTCTCTTATGAATTTCATTTTCTTTCTTCTTTTATGTTAAAAAAACCCTAAAATAGTTGTTCATCTGTTTTATGGCTGATTTTTAATGACAGAGAAAATATATTGCTAATTTGTGATATAATTAATATATTTATTTTTGTGTGTGTGTGTGATTAGTCAAAAATTAATTTAGAGGGAGTTTATTAGGCTTTGGTAATAAGCTCGATCTCTGGCTTATGCTTTGGTTTTGAAATATTGGTGACACATTGTGTGATCTATCATTCAGTCAATTGGAAAAAAAATCAGCCACACTTGAATACTCTGAGTACCTTTTTTGTTTTTTAGACAAAAGGGTATTTGAACTGATGCACAAAACATTCTTAAAAGTCATAGATTTGTATAATGGAATATATTTCTCCTTTTGTTGATATATTTCTTGGAATATATAGGCTTTATGGAAAATGTCCTATGATGTAAGAGTATTTTTTAAATAGCATCTTCAGTAACAACTTCTTAAAGATTCAGTGGAAATGAACCATAATATTAATTACACTTGCAAACACAAATTTATAAATATTTCTCATGAAAGTCAGATTTTGAATGTCACAAATTGATGCAGTTTGATTAGTCTCTTTGGGACCAAAAGAGTGTATATATATTATGGGCTTAGGTCATGCTGGGACAGGAAGTCTCTCTGGGGAGAAAATTAGTTTGACTTAACATGGGAAATTTCATAAAGGTGAACTTGTTATTCAAATGAAGATTTTGTCTATAAGCAGTACTTCATAAAACCAAAAGAGAGTTGTTTACCAAGGAATGAAATTTTAGGAGCTAGTTTATAATGTTTATGAAGTAAACAAAGTTATGTACTTACATTCTTTCACTTTTCTTTTTTGTTGTGTTACCTGATTTTCTATTTATATTAATAAAAGAATCAAGTCCAACAATGCAATTAGATTGCCAGGGACAAAAATATGTTTTTAAATTAAATTTAAACTTTTGGTCCATTTTATTCTCTTAGGATTTGAATAATCAGCATTCCTTTTTATTTAACATCTTTATTGGAGTATAATTGCTTTACAATGGTGTGTTAGTTTCTGCTTTATAACAAAGTGAATCAGTTATACATATGTTCCCATATCTCTTCCCTCTTGCATCTCCCTCCCTCCCACCCTCCCTATCCCACCCCTCTAGGTGGTCACAAAGCACCGAGCTGATCTCCCTGTGCTATGAGGCTGCTTCCCACTAGCTATCTATTTTACGTTTGGTAGTGTATATATGTCCATGCCACTCTCTCACTTTGTCACAGCTTACCCTTCCCCCTCCCCGTGTCCTCAAGTCCATCCTCTAGTAGGTCTTGTGCCATGACAGCTGCCATGTCTAAAACATGCCAGTAGTTTTCTTCAAGTCCTTTGGAAGTTTTCAAGTCTATGTAAGAGATTATTTCTCTTATCATCAATGAGAGGCAAGAGAGGCCCTAATGGCAGTTTTTCATTAGCCTCATCTTTGGCTTGTCAGTGCAGTGCAATTCAAACAACAACAGCTTGAAAGTCAGATTTTTCTGTGTCCCATTTACTAGCTGCATGGACTCAGATGATTCTCAACTACTCAGTTTTCTCAATCAGCAATAATAATAATAATAATACCTTTCTCTTGGAGCTATGAGGGTGATGAAAAAGAACATATATAGAGTTCCTAGCACAATTTCTGACCCATAATGATATCAATAAACATATTTATATTCTTCCTTTTTTTTCTGTTTCCTTTCCCTCTCCAACTTATGAGGTCCTTGACAAAATAAATTGTGTTAATTGTCAGTATTCTGTACTTGGCAGAAAACTTGGTAGATGTCTTCTCCAATTCCTTGGAAAGTACTTTCCGTTCTATATTGGAAGAGAAAAGAAAGCTGATCAAATTGTGAATCATGTTGAAAGAAAATTGTTTCATGTTCATATGAGTGAGGCTAAATTCATAAACTTCCTCAAAAAACATATGTTTTACTTCTGAACATAATTTTAAAATATTTAATAGCTTTCCACTTTCAGTCAGTTTTATTGAGTAAATGCTTCCTAGTTGTTTTGATGTCAACTCACTTCAAATTTTTTCCTGCCACTTATTTTGATCTAATAGTGGACTTGTCTGAATAATGTGTTTATTTGGAATACTAAGCATTTGATAATGCTATTTTAATGATAATAAGACATTTTTATATAGACCATTGGTAGGTAGGCATGAGGACATTCAGGAGAGCATCTGTATAATAATAGCAAAGTATTTTAGCAGAGGAAAAACAGGATAGTAATATGGATTTTCCTCCGATTAGGGCAAATTAGTGGAAGGGAGGGGAATCGCCTACATTTACATTTAAGATTCACTTGATCTAAGTTCCTGGGCTCACTTAAAGGCCAAGGAATCTGGAGAAAAAATGAGGAAACTATTCTAGCATACTTTTATTTTAAAATGCCAGTAGGATCAATCTCTTCATAGAATCTCTAGAAGCACAAGGACAGATTAACTTATTCTGTTAATTCATTCACTCAAAAATATTTACTGAGCCCCAACCATGTGCCTGACCCTTTTGTGATACATCAATGTGCCAAATAGAGTACAATCCCTGGCCCTATGGAACTTACATTTTAGAGGAAGATTTGGTTAGACAAGCAAAAAGTATTAAATATAATAAACTTTGCTTAAAGGTGATTAGTGCTTTGAAAAAGAAAGAAGAGCAGGTAAGAGGGCATTCAGATATTATGAAAGAGGGTGACCCATGGATGATGATTTTAAGATTATACTAAACAGTGGACTGGGAAGTTTCAAACACAGTGAGAAAATGGTTGCTTAGTGCGTCAAAGTTCTCCGGGGAAAACAAGGTAGAAATTTATTAAAGTTTGTTAGGTCAGCCAAAGTGTCTTCCAGAGAGACAAAGACTAGCCAGGAAAAATCCCCAACTATGCCACATGAACTGTGGTAGAAATCACTGTCGTCCCCAGCCTGCACAAATAGCATAGTTCTGAGTCCACATGGTCAGTACCTACGGTGTTAATACTGTCAAGACCACAGACTTCCACTGCTGCTGCTCTTGAAAGGTCTTACTCCCTGACCCCATGACTCACTGAAGGATGGACTCTGCACATGTCTACTTCTTGTTTTTCCCTGCTTGTCTTATAAACAGTCCTCTTGTTTCTGCTGGCTCCCTCACACAGGTGTGTCTAACCGACAGAATCTAGGTCACCTGCCTATGTCCTAGCAGTGAGTCCTGGGATAGTCCTTGAGAAGGATAGAACTCACAGTGTGAGAAATCGCCGCCTCCCCAGAAGTCATTCAAATGATTTGTGGCTAAGCAAACATGACAAATACACACGACCGCTAGGAATCATTGATTAATTTCTAAGCCATATCATCTTACTTTTATGTTTTACCTTATTCTTAATTATTGATTTTTTTTTTTTTTTCTCTCAGACAGATTCATCAGAGTGTAGCTCTGTGTCTTTCAATTAGCCGGGTTTTGGAACATTTTAGTGTTTCAAGCAACATGGATTTTTCTTTCACGTAGGATAAAGACAGAAAATTGGTTGATATTGATGATGATAATGGTTTTCATGGTGATTATATCTGAATATCTAGTAAACGGTGAGAGAAGTTTTCTTAAAGATTACAAGCCAGTTGTAGTTTTAAACATAAAACTCTAGACTTTGATATGCTATGGGAAGTAGGTACTCTAATTTAGCAACCTCTCTTTTAATATATTTATTTCTCCCTAGAAACATTAAAAAATATATTCCCCTCTCCTTCACACCTGGTAAGATTAGAGGATAATAGAGTTCAGTTATGTGTAAAGAAATAAATTAATTAAAAAGAAAAAGTATATGCAGCTATTGAAAATAACAGCTGTAGAATTATATACTGTGAACATCAATGTAGGCATTTTAGTTATGATTTATGAACTATATATTTTCATTTATGGATGATAATATTTTTCTGCTTAGCTTTTTTCATCCCTTCATTAACTTAAATCTAATCTTAGTAGTTCTCCTCTATAAAGTATTTACAAAGAGTTCTTAAATACATACATTGTTCATTTAAATACTTTACATATATTTATAAAGAAATCAAGTGCATGTAAATAATGAGTTGTTTCATAATTTCTTTTTTTTTTTGCGGTACGCGGGCCTCTCACTGCCGTGGCCTCTCCCGTTGCGGAGCACAGGCTCCAGACGCGCAGGCTCAGCGGCCATGGCTCACGGGCCCAGCCGCTCCGCGGCATGTGGGATCATCCCTAACCGGAGCACGAACCCGTGTCCCCTGCATCGGCAGGCGGACTTTCAACCACTGCGCCATCAGGGAAGCCCCATAATTTCTTTTTTACCTCATTTAAGTAAAATGGAACTGAGCCAAAAACTGTTGTGAAATCTTTCCTGAAGAAAGATATTCAGAAGAGAGTTTTCATTATTTAGGTCATCATTAATGAAACGCAGGGAGTGAGACTAAAATCATGAGTCAGAATTAGAAGCATGGTTCGTGTGAATATGTTGAAGAACTACAGGTGAATTGCATTGGAGAGACGAAGATCATTAAAGAAGAAACTGTTTGGCATAAAGTGAATACACTGAAGGATTGAGTGCACATTTATTAGGGACAAATTCTTCCTTTGATATCATTTCCAGACCCAAGCCATTTCGGGGCTGCCAGTGTTCCCTACAGAGTCACCCCTTTACTCTCGGGGTGATTTAGTCCATATACCTGACTGTGATGGAAGGAAGCATTCTAATTGTGACCTTTGTGAGACTGTAAAGCAAGTGGTCCTTACTTCCATGGGCTTATTACTGGGTGTTTCTCTGCACCGCTGGCAGAAAATTGGGCTACGTATGAGTTCCTCTTGAATTAGTCAACCAGACTACAACTTAACCACAACTGAAAAGACTTTGTAACAGTTGCCAAAGATGTTTGGACAAGCCAGACTTCCACAGCTTCCCACAGGGGAATCCTGACGCACTTGTCACTTCCCAAATCAATCACTGGCCTTGTTGTTTTGCTAAGTTTCCCAATGGCTGGACTACTCTCCCCAGAGATTCTGAGAGCCTGGCCAAGGGGGCTGGGTAGTCTGCAGAAATAGGTACCACAGCCAGGATTGTCCAGCTGCATGAGTTCTCCCTTGAGCTAAGAAACTTCAAACACTATCACAATGCAATGCCCTGGACTATAAGCAAAGGCATTTTCAGCATATAGCATCTCTGTATGCTTGGCAGTGTAATAGATGCCACATGCAGAGAGATTAACCTGATGGTTATCCAAAGAAGGAAACAGAAGGGAGAGCCTGGCCTGGCATGCCTTTAACTACGTCAAACACAACAACAAAGTAAAACAACAACATTCTTTTTGGAACATACTTTATCCTTTTCAGTACTTTCTCACATGTATTAGCTCATTTGACTGTAATGACCTCACTCGACTTGAGACAATGTGGTATGTGGCTGAGCCCAGGATTGGGAATCCTAAAGCGTGGAGCCAAGCCACCATTAAACCTGTGTGTCGTTAGCATCTGAGTGGCACTGTGCCCAAGGTAATGTGAGGATAAACGAGATGATGAATGAGCCAGTGCTTTGTAAACGGTCTCCAGATATAAGGCAATGGTATTATCATTGAAGTGGACTATACCCTCGTAAGAAAGGCTGTATATTATTATTTATCTGACCTAGCGCATCTGTGAAGATTCCCAGAAATGTATGAAGAAGGAAACCCAGTCAAAACCCAGAGAACCCTCTAGTTAAGCAGGGTGAGGATTTGGACTCTCCTTACTTGGGCTTTAAAAGAAAAGATGACCCTTGAAACCTGGAGAAGTCTAGGACATCTGGGTTACATAAGCAACTCTGAAATGCAGCGGTTATTTTTGGTCAGGTAACACGGCAGGAAAGTTTTTGTAATTCTGTTGTATGTGAAATAAACAGTATCTGTTCAGGTACTGGAAGTTGAATGACGGTGCTTATCTGTAGAAGCAGCAGCTTTGAGGTAGCAGTTTTGACATGACTGTGAAGCTATGGACATAAGGAGAGAGAGAGAGAGATTATTATCCAACAGACAGTAATTTTATTTTCAGACTCCAGAGCAGTTTAGTTTCCATTTCCCATGATGTATTAAATGTGTGTGCATGCATATGCACACGCACCACAAATGCAAAAAAAAAGTGCTTACTATAGAGCAAGGCTCAGGAATTTGGATGAAATTGTGAACAGCACTATTGAAGCTGCTCTAATTTTAAATTCCCTCTTGCAGCTGCACCATCCTGCCCTATTCTCTCTGAATACAACACATTGATTTAAATAAAAAGAGTTATCAGCATCACGCTTCCCTGTACCAGCTGCAGAACTCTAATAAACCTTTGATTTACTCTCTGTTAGTGGTATAGAAATAAAGCCATTTAAGATGAAAATAGTAATGCCTCCTATTCCAGTTCCCAGATCCTGTCAAGTTTAACCTAATGTCAATTAATGTGACTGGTTTTATATATTCAGTATCTTGTAATAATTTATAATGAAAAAGAATATATATGTGAATATGTATATATGTGTGTGTATATATATATATATATATATATGAATCACTTTGTTGTACACCAGAAACTAACACATTGTAAACCAACTATACTTCAAAAAAAATTTTTTTTTAATTTTAAAAATGTAACTCGTTTTATATTTAACAAAGGAATCAATCTGGTTCTTTCTGTGAGGTAGAGAGGAACCTTTTTGAACTCTTCTCCCATGTTCACAGGTTTTGTCCTAGAGTTGATTGTAAAGTTGATGTCCTTTAAAGCAGTTCCTGAACACCTCCACGTGTTTTTTCTTTCTCCTTGTCCTGGTAAAGCTTCTCTTTCTCCTGTTCACCACTGGAAATACCTGTCTTGACAATACTTTTTATCTCCCCCCTACCCCCTGCCATAGATAGTGCACAGAGACAGAAATCTCCTTAGGTGCCCCTCCTTTCTGTTTCCAAGCACTATAAACCCCTCTCTAGAGTAACACACAGCCTTATTTAAGCTCCATATGAGCAGAGGCCGTATCTGCATTTCCCCCATTGTGTATCCCTAGCCCACATAACTTGGTAGACCCTTAATAAAAAGTAATTGAACAGATGGAAGACAGGAATGAGTGTACTGCCTGTGTTCTTGCCTAATACCCTGCCTAGTACAAAGCAAGTGCTTAATAAGAAATATATGTTGAAGAAGCAAATCCAGTGTGTTAGAGTGGTTTTTCTTATCTGTGTTGACCATAAATGGAAGAGAACTGTGAGGGCAGGAGAGAAGATATTCCCTTCATTGTTCTCACTGGCGCTAGAATAAACTTAATAGTACCTATGGTAGTTAACAGCCATCTTGGTTCAAACCTTGCTCACCTATCCCACTTCATCTCTTGCCGCTCACCAGACTTCCACTCTCGGCCCCCGGCACTGCCCACTGCACAGCTGCAGACCTAATGTATCCCGCTCTCCCTTTGCCAGGTCCTTGCATGTTTTCCTTCTATGAGAAATGTCCCTCGTAATCTCTCCACCTTGCTTCCTCAGCCATCAGGTCTTAGGATCAAAGTCACTTTCTCAGAAGATCATTTCCTTACACCAGGTTGACATTAGGTGAGTTTTTCTGTGGTCCTTTTGCATATTGAGCTCACCTTACTTTCATAGCCATATTTTGTTGTAAATTATGAGATTTCTGGTCCTTTAGACGCTTTTCTACTGGATGACTTAGAGCGTCATTTCATTTAAGATAAAGCCCAAGATTCGTAAGTGTGGAACGCAAGGTTCTAGGGGATCAAACCACTCTTTGCCATTCCAGCCTCATTTCAGCCTCAGGGTCTTTGGCCATAATGTCCCTTCAGGTTGAAAAATTCTTCTCCCTTCCCTGAAAATTCCTTCTCATCTTTTAGTCTTCTCTCAAAGCCTCTTCTGTTAACCCAGTAACTAGTTAATTCCTAGTTCAAAATAGTCATTGCAAAAATGACTGATCACTATGCAGCTAACTATAGTGATCAACACAAATAAGATGTAAGCATATCATATTTTAGTTTCTATAATGCTTTTACAAAATATTCAGTAACTCTATGCTTTAATAAAAAGGTCTCATACTCTGCGGGTGCATCACAGATTTATGTGGACAGGTTATACTTCTCTCTTCCTTCTCATTAGGCTGTATAACAGTTCAGACCCAGAGTTTTGTTGTGTTGTTCTTGTCTCCTTATATTAATGAAATCCTTCAACAAGGATATCAAGGTATTTAAAAGGGAAAATGTTGTTAGCCCTCTGCAGTTGAGAGTACCCGAGTTTAACGCCCACATCAATAAATAATCACTGCAAGGTTATATTATTCATCTGGACAAATTGTATAAACTAGATGCTCGTTGTTTTAATTAAGTTCCAGAGCTATTCCAATTAAGACAGCTGTATAAAAATGTGAAGGGAGAGAAAAATGGAAGTAGGGCATTTGAGTTTCTGACCAAGGAAAAAATGATGGGGGAACTAAACAATCAATTTTATTTTATCTAACGAAGTCAATTTGAGAAGTCAAATTGCAGGAACTGGTTTTCTCGATTTTCTATGCAGCATCTAGCATACTCTTTGCCTTAATGATCTGAGTCCTCCTTGTGCCCAGAAACCTATATAGGAAGGAATGAGAGCTGCTTAGTAAGCCTGCTGTGCAGATACATGAAATGTTAGAGATAGGAATTAAAATGTTGTACAGGAGGCACTGGTGAGTCAGTAAAGGGATTTAAAAGAATTGAATAATGTGTGATTATTTTATTTGAGGTTTAAGCTGATTGAAGTCAGGGGTAATTAATAATACCTCAGAAAAATATTTAGAAGTATCGTGGACTTTGTCTCCTACAGCTGTAAGAAATGATAACTAACTATTCAGATCAACTACATATTAAGCTCCTGCTATATGTCAGTTGTTCAACTATAACCTTTATATTTTATCTCTAAGCTTCCCATAACTCTATGAGATTCACGTCGGTATTATTATTACCATTTCAAGTGTTAGGAAATTAGTAACTGCCCTCATGTCATATACACATGAGATGTCAGAGCTAGAATTTGAACCCAGGACAATTGCACACCCCAAACCGGGCAATTTCTTAGCCACTTAGCACATATTATTTAATTTATTTATTCTTGGCAACAATCCTGTTGAGACAGCGTCATGATCCTCATTTTGTAGATGATAAAGTTGAAACGCAGAAGAGTTCAATAACTAACATAAGGCCACATCCTCAGTCAAGGGCGGAGCTCGGATTTGAACCCAACACAGTTTTTTCAATCCTGTGCACAGTCTTTTTTTCTACTAGATTAGCTTTGATGTGCTAATCCTATGCCATACTCTAGTGACTCTGTGGGTAAGGAAACTAAGAATCATTTTACTTTTATATAAGAGAGTGATTTTCAAATGGGTAGGTAAACAGGTCCTTGGAAATTGTGGCTACATATAATAGGGATTTCTTAAAATCAGGCTCACTCATATAGGCTTACATTTCAATATGATTTGCTGTTTCCAAATTATTTCAATTTAATGTCTATGCAGAGGAGATAAGTTGATGCCAAGGACTGTTGGATCAAGTTGCTGAAATTCGGAACTGATTTATTAATTAATTTACTGTAGCAAAATCTAGCCTATCCTGACTAAAAAAATATCTGCCTTCTTCATAATTCTGTCACTTTCTTGCCAGGTAACAATGGGAAAGTTCTTTAATTTTTCCATGTTTCAGTACCCTTGTCTGCAAAAAGGAGGTAATGATAATGCCAATCTTGTAGGAGAATTGTGGAATTAAACTACTTGATATACTCAGAGTTCTTAGACTAGTGTCGGTACAAAGTAAAAATTCTTCTTTGGCTTCAATCCCCCATTATCTCAGATGCTTATACATAAAAAAGATGAAACACTTTGTATGGTCTAAGAAGTTAACCAGGATCTTCAAAGTAGTCATTTCAAAGCCTCTGCTGAATTTTTGGACATGTAAAGGGAAGACCTGACCAGAGTTGACAGCAGAATGGAGAGCTCAGTTGCTCTGCATTAGGAAATGTAGCTTAGTGTCATTATTGTGTTTATGTCTGTATGATTTTGCTTTTGTCATGAAAGAGATGAGAAAGGAGGAATGGGTTACATGGAATCACTAAATCTCATAGTGGCCCAAGAACAAGAAATAATAATCAATTTAAAGTTGTTTTTGTCCCTCTGATGTAAAACCATATTCATCTCCAAACTTTCAGTCACATAGACACCTTAGTAAATATTGTTTTCTTTGTTTCAGTGTTTGCCTTTGATTTTTATTTTATGGTTGCAATCGTTTTTTGAAGTCAAAGAATGGAGTTGACGATAGTGCCATAGCAGAGGTAAAGGAGAGTAAACAGTAGTCACAAATAGGAGCCAGAGAAAAATGCTGTAGAATATCATCTGTAGCCTAACTCTGATATATTCATAGTTGATTGCAGTGTTATCCACTAATATCCCATGATATCATTATTGGAAACTATAAAAGTGTTTGTTTACTTGGGTAAGAGACCAAAAAAGGAAATGATACCAATGGCATCATACACCCAGACTCTCCATTCCTCCGTCCTTCACTCCTGAGTCTGGTATGCTTCCCCTAGGGATGGATAAAGCTTCTAGACCAAGGCTCAGTCTTGGAGGTTTCCATATTTCTACTCAAGAGGTAGCAGACCTTCAGTGGGTCATGAGAATGAAATGAATATATGGTCAACCCAAGAAACTCCTGTCTGTGATTGTTCAGAATCTTCATTGACCCCCTTCCCACCTTCAACTCAAACACCACCTGTCTCTCCTTCCATCAGATGCTAATGAAGAAATTAGATCACTTCACCATAGGTAAAGTGGAAAGAATTTAAAGTCAGGCAACTCAAAAGTGAACACAGATTATTCCTGACCTACCAGTGTTTTCCAAGGCTCATTCTCTGAGATTTTGAGGTATTAACTTCATTTCTCAGGGAACTCTCCCCTCAAAAGTTGGAGTACTAATTATCTTCCCTTTTTTTTTTCACAAATCTTGTTACTACTAAGATCCTAAATGAGCTAATATTGACATCAAATCTTGCTTCATGACTATACTTTTGCTGCTTGAAGTGATATGAAGTTCCACTTTAAATAGGAAGCAGGGGAAGAAAAGTCATTTTGCCCTCACATAAAATTCATATTTAATATGGAAATACCAAGAATCCACTATTGTAAGGGTGAATCAAATGTCCTCTCTTAAAGGAGTTTTCATTATTGTAGGTGAGATAGGTGCACAAAATAATGATAAAATTGATTTTGGTATATTGATAAAATAATGGTAAAACTGAAGAGTATAATTTAGAAATTTAAAAAGTGTTATTGGAATACAGAGGAGAGATTGCTGACTTCTAAAGGCATGGAATGTGATGGAAAGTGAGAAAAACTGTTGAGGACATAGTATTTCAGCACATTTCATGGGTTTTGGATTAATGATGGATCTGCAGGAAGGGCATTACTAGCACAAGACATGAGCAGATCACAGAAGCAATAAATCAAAGGATCAGGAGCAATATTTTGCTGTAACTGGGAAATGAGGTGCATAAAGGGAAGTAATGGGAATAAAATTGGAAAAAAATAATTTGTGAAATGTTGAATACCAGGCAAAGACATTTGGGTCTGTTTAGTATTCAAAGGAGAGCTATTAGAAATTTTGAACAAAAGACTTATAAGGTCAGAATGGAGATTCAATAATATTAATGTGACAATAAGATCTAGCGTGGATTGGAATGGGGGAGATTTTGAATGAGACAAGTTGGGAAACCAAGACAACATTTTGGGGGAATGGTAAAGATAATCTAAATAAGTGCAGAATATGAGAAGGAAATGAGCCTCATAATTAGATCCAGTAGGACTTGGTCACTAATTAGAATTTGAAGGTAAAGAGAGGAAGGAGTTGAAGATGACTTAATCCTAGAATCAGTAGTAGAATTAAGGAAGCCAGAAAAATAAACAGGATTGGGGAAAGGGAATTGAGCTTGGAATATACTGAATCCGAAGCTTAAGTAGAATATCCAAGTGAAAAAAATCTAAGAGAAATGGGAAATACAGTTTGGACTATGAATTTCTTTGGGGAAGAAAACAATATTCTCTTTTTAGAGTTTTTTAAAATTTAATTTTAGATAAGCTTGCAGTTGCAGTTCAACATAAGCTAGGAATAGGAATGTTTAGGATAGGGAAGGAACAGTATTGTATTAAAATTATTATATTAGATAGCAGATAAATCTGATTGGAAAATACTTTATAGATGCTTACAATGCATGTTTTCTATTCCTAAGTCAGAGACATCTACTCTCTTAAATATCTCTTGGAAGACAATTTCAATTTATGTTTAAAATTGGAATGGTCAAGAAATGACCATTGTAACTCTTATAATCTAAATCTCATCTGTTGTAATTTGACTATTTACACTCATTTTTAGACATTTTCTATTGTTAAATTGCATCTTTTACTCAAATATTATTCATTACTTACTATGATTTTAGATCCGCTTTTGCATTAATCACCTTCATGTTTATATTGGCATTAATCACCTTCAAATTTACTGAGATGTATTGCCAGGACTTTCCTATTATTCCTTGACATGTTTAAAAGATTTAAATTCTTCTCTGTTTCATTGTATTTATAGTGTACTTTAGCATAGTATTATCTTAATGTCTGGTTGAAATAAGTTAATGTTTCAGAAATTTAATGAAGATATTAATGACAGAACACAGAGAATTTATTTTAACTTTTTGTAGTGTCAAAGATTTGAAGGCAGAAATTAAGGATTACTTCGGAACAACTGCATTTTGGGAATGTTTTCTTTTTGTTTAAGTCTGACCTTAGGCATATATAAGTGCTCTCTATCCTTTCCCTTTTTTTTTTTTTTTAGACTTTTTTTTCACTTCATTGAATACTAATGGTTTTTTTTTTTTACTATCACTCTGAACTTCCTGATGAACATCTGGTTGACCTTCTCTTTTCACTGTACATACCACTCGAAGAAAGTTTATCAGTTCCCATGGCTTCATCTACTCTTTGCTAGTGATTCCCTAATTTTCTGCCTAGTGTAGAAATTACCTAGCCATCTTTGACTCTTTTTTATGGACATATCCTGTCCGTTCCATACCACAAATACTCTCTGTGCACTCCCCACTGACCCCATTGCTGCTACTATTATAGACTGTGATGTTGTCATCATTCTGTGGATTGTTGAAATCAACTTCTAATTGACCCTCTTACCCTGTCTCTCATTATCTACCTTGCCATGCTGAAGAATCTAAGACATACCTTTAGCATGCACCCCATTTCCTCCAGAGCTCTATTAACATGCCAGTCAAGGCTCTGAACGTGCTTGCCATAAACTTTTTTCAGAGCCAAGTCAAATCCTCTCCTCACATATAAATATTACTCTTGATTGAAGAGAGTGTACCTTGGGCCTCTTGCCTCTATTCCTTTTCTTATGATCTTCCGTATTCCCAAGATATACTCGCACTCTCTTCTCTGCTTTACAAGTTCTTACCCGTTTTTAAAGTCTTAGCACAAATATCACCTCCTGTAGTTTTCCTTGATTCTTCTGTCAGAATAACTTTTTATCTTCATCTGAGTTTCCATAGACCTGTGCATGAACCTCCATGATAGAACTCAGCACGTTGTACTGGAGGGAATAGTTTTCATACCTGGCTGATTATAGTAGACTGAGAGCTTTTCGCAGGTAGATGTGCCTTATTTCCCTAGTCTCCAATGCCAAGTATAGTTTCAGAAATTAGCAGGTACTCAATAATTGCTTGAATCACTATTTCATCATATGGAGAGGCATAGAAGAAATAACTGTCTCAAAGGAAGAGTGGAGAAACAGACCCAAGAGGATTAAAAGCAACTGAACTTGAATTTTTCTCACAAAAATATTACTATAATCAAGACAGATGTCATTAACGGGATACAGTGAAGTGGCAGCCCTTTGGAGTGCAAGCTGAACTTGGGGAGGTGGTTCTGTTGCTACGTGGTGGGGGAAGTGGGTTTGGTGACCATCTACCTAGACTGGGCAAGTGAAGGTAGGAGTGAGAGCAGCACATGAGTGTTGGCAACAGAAGATGGCCTCTAAATTAAGAGTCTAATTATAAAACAGCTTTACCGAGATTCAGACATACAGACTGCCCCTAGCCACCCACTGGACAAGGTCAAGCCTTTTTATACTCACATCTCTCTTCCCTGTAATATCCGTACTCTTATTCTTTGTTCTTCCTTTCTTGTTCACATTCTTCCTCCAGATTAAAAAAAAAAAATTTGTATGCGGTAGGGAGGGAGTAAGACTAGGGAAAACAACTGATAAGAAAGAGTTTCTTGAGATTTATAAATGCTGTTCTCGATGCATGCTTATTCTTTATTAGAGAAAGTAGTGTTAGCGATACTACCAAGTAAATTCCAAAATGTCAGTGGTTGGGCACAATGGAGGTCTACTTCTTGCCCATGTAAATTGCAGTTGGCAGTTTGAGAATCGGGGGTGAGGGTAGGATGCGTGGGTAGTGGGTGTGTGGGAAGGTCAATGTGTGAAGTATGCGCAGTAGAGGGGGTTTCTGCTCCAGGAGTCATTCCGGAGCCCAAGCTGACACAGACTCTACTTTCTTCAATCAGATGGACATTTGACTCTACAGTGCAGTCTGTGAAGTGAATTCTAGCCACCTGCCCAGGAGGAAAGGGACTCGGGTTATTGAGCAAGCAGTCAGTCTCTGCCCATTAAGTACAAGTGATGCTACCAAGAGATAGCAAGAAGAAAGTTTTAGCTGTTATATTTATATTCATATACAAGGTGTATACATGCACATATAAAGCAACAGAAGACATTCTGATAGAATATTCTTTAAAAGCATAACAATAACTAAACACACACTTTTCAGATGTCTCCATATGACATCAATAGGCAATGCTTCAGTAAATTTATTTTATAGTCTGGAGGCAGAGACTGTAAGATTACATATATATTGTTTTGGCTCATTTTTCTAAAAAATGAGCCGTGAGAACTTTAAATCACACTTGCCTGAGGATTCAAAAGTAAAGAGATTTGTGGGTAGAAGTGATTTACGTGTCATATAAATAATGCTATTTCTGTTTTGAGGCAACTGGAAACAGTATAAAAAATCAATGCAGACATTCTTTTGAGTGAATATAGGAAACTTACTGTGGGTACATACATTGCTGGAGAACTGCGGAGTAAATAACATAGATTTGCCTGATGTTTACACAGTTTGGGCTGTAATTTCTAAAATAATAAGACTTATTTTACAGAAAAATTAAGTTAAATTTCAAAATAAAAGTGATAGTTGTGTCTAAGTCTAATGAATAATGTCATGTCAGATTCACTAACCCATTTTTGTCTACAGAACATCTACATATATACCATCTTCATGCCATCCTCATGATTGCTGAACCTTAACCCTGGGCAATTAACAAATGTGGTGGGAAGAACCAGCATCCATGTTTGCAGTTGATGAAACACAGGCCCCAAATTATTTTTCTTAGGATTAAATAGTGACAAATAAGACTTTAGATTAAAAAAAATTTTTTTAGTGTGGTCTCAGGATTACTTCCTTTGTAAGCTACTTCTCCACACATCATACATACTTAAACATAGGATTTCGTGTTTCTTTGTTTCATCTTTGCAACAGATCAGCAGTATGATTCAGGATTCATGTCAGTGGACCAGTGTCCTGTGTGCTCCAGAAATGAAAGATGCTGTCCCTCTAAGTGGACTTCTTCATCCCTTTAGTGTTTGTGATTCTCTCTGCATTCAATATGTCAACTTCAAGTTAAATTGTGCCCCAAGTAGCACAGTAATTGCATTTGATGCCTGGAGGGGTGAACATCAATTAGTTACAGGTGTTCAAAAGGCTTCCAACTGGCAGGTTACATTATTCTTGTATGAGGATTTCATATTGCTTTGAAGGCATTTTCAATAACCTCAACAGGTGGTGAAACTTTTAAAGGATTTTGCCACTTATATTTGCCACCATTCCCTTAGAGCCCTAGATTGATCTACAGTGTCTAACAAGGCCTGATACTGGCCTTTGTGGATTCAAAGTTTTCTTTCTTTTCCCTCTGTTTCAATTTTTGCCGAAATTGATAATATAACCATGTGGAGGAAAGAGTTTTAATCATTTACAAGGAAGGGCTCAAAAAGTCAAAGTGATTTACAGCAGCTTCTCAAATTTTCATGTACCTACAGATCACCTGGGGTTTTTGTGAAAATGCCCATTATGATTCAATCAGTCTGGGGATCACCTTAGATTCTACATTTCTGAAAAAGTCCCAGGTAATGCTGATGTTGCAGATCTATGGATCAAAATCGGAGTGACAAGAAATAGTATTTCAGTGGTCTGCAAAGCCAAAGGTTAGTCACAGGCTAGGACAGATCCACAAATTTAGGTGTCTCATTTTCTGATTAGTAGAATGAAGTCCAGTATATTACTTAAAAATATAAATGTTGTTAGATATCCCTGGGTCCACTAGTAGCTACTCATAATTGCTCAACCTTAACCCTTGGCAATGAACAAATTCTCGTGGGAAGAGCCAGCAGTCCTGGGATCTGGCCTGCGGAGTCTTGCTCCTAAGTTCTGGAGAACAAATGGAGCAAATACGAAATTTGACATAATAATTTGCTTCATAGTTGTCTTATTGCAGAGCCTCAAAGAAATGTGGACCTATGGGAACGTCCCTGGTATATAGCAGAGTGTCTGGCATTTGTTTATTTCTCAATAAACGTTGAATGAATAAAAGAGTGAAATAATCTCTAATTGTTAAGAGATGTTGATAACCCGTGACCTGCATAGGTTTGAACAGGTTAATCTTCCTGCTAGACATATTTTCTTCTATATAAGTGTATTAAATAAAAGATGTGCTCTCTCCCCAGATAATATGAATGGGCTTGTTGAAAGACTCTCACTATACAAACATATTAGAAATGATGTGGGTTCAGGAAGTAATACAAAAAAAGAAATCACCAAATGGAAGATAGGATAACTCAACTAGTAATAATAAGTAAACAGATGGACAAAGGTAACACAGAGAGTGAAGCAATAAGAAGAAATTCCATCTAATTAAAAAATAGGTAAAAAGCATTGTATCTAACACCAACTATGCATGGAATGTGTTAAAGAGTGAATGGATAAAGACACAGTTGTTATTCTTTCCCACACCCCCAAACTGAATGCATGTTTTTAGGGAAGAAATGCATATTTCTACAATAGAGAAAACAAAGAATTGTAACGCTAAAAATAATACATGTAGTGTCATGTCTGTTATCTCAGTGCTGAAAATTAGAAATTATGCAGCCACAAGTAGTATAAAAGGGAAACTTTCACTTACAGTAGCATTTGACTAGGGCTGTCACCTGATGGTCAGAGGAGGCGGGGTGTTTGGTAAGTGATTAGGTCATAAAGGCAGAGTTGTCGTGAAGGGGATTGGGATTAGTGCCCTTATAAAGGAGACCACTGGTGAGCTCCCTCACTCCTTCCACCATGTGAGAGGTCAGCAGTTTGCAACCAGCAGTGAGCTCTCACTTGGACCCTGACCATCCTGGCACCCTGCTCTTGGACTTCCTAGCCTCTAAAACTGTGAAGGAACAAATTTCTATCGTATGTAAGCCACATAGTCTATGGTATTCTGTTATAGTAGCCCGAACAGACTAAGACACTAGCTACTTTTAAAGCTCTGATGGTCTTTGTTTTATTCTTTACCAGTCACTGAATGGGTCTGTTTCCAGGAGGTTGTATATTTGCTAAGGAGGAAAGCATGTTTCAAGTATCAGTTAAGTTGACAGTAGTCAGATAGTCCGCTTCTATCCCCAACACAAGATGAATGATGCGATTAGGACAAATCTAGGGGATATTTTAAGGGTTGTAAAGCTGTAAACTCAACTTGAATGGCAAGAGTGCACAGCAAACGTTTCCCCATTTTCTCCCAGTTAAGCTATGAACTCTGGTAGAAAGAGGACATGGGAAATAAACAGCAAACAATGTGCATGGTGCCAGATGACATACCTACATATTCTGGATGTGATGGACTTTATCTTGACTATGCCATATATATGAAAATGTTTCCAGATAAAATTGAAACATCATACGTTGTGGGAGATGTTAGATTAGATATATCTATCCATTCATGTATCCATTCGTTGATTCAAGAAACATTTATTGAGTGCCTGTTGTGTATCAAGCAGTATTCTACTATTCTTAGGAAATAGCAGTAAACAAAAGTGAAAATCCTTGCACTCTGTGTTTGTGTATAAATAGAAATTTATTAAAAATAAGTAAATTGTAGTGTCATATAGTATGATATAGTGAATATAGTCTATGGAGAAAATGTCATCAGAAAAGGGGAATGAGAAGTGCTGGGAATGTGGGTTGGGAGAGTTGCATTTATAAATGGGGTAGTCGTTGCATTTATAAATGGGGAAGTCATAGAAGGTTTGGTTGAGAAGGGGTCACTGAAGAAGATTGAGGGAGTGAGCCATATGCAAATCCGAGATCAGAGGTCCAGGTAGATGAAACTGCAAAGAGTTATAAGGTACGAACGTGCCTCGGGTATTGAGGAAAGGGCAGTGTGGCTGTAGCAGAGTGAGCTAAAGGAAAACTAATAGGAGATGTGGTCAGAGAGGTAAGGTTGGAGAAAAACGAATCAGAGATGGGGCATGGGGAGTGCTTTATGTGTGTGCATATGTATGGTGGTGCAATTATAAATCCAGTGGTGATTATATGTAATTTTTAAAATATTGGCTTTAAATTTGAGTGAAGTGGGAAGTTTTAGAAGGGTTTTGAGCAGAGGAAAGACATGACCTAATGCTACCGCAGAATCAGTTTGGTCATTGTGTTAGGAATAAATTGAAATGGACTGATTGTAGAAATAGAGACCAGACTATGAAAAAAATCCAGGTGAGAGAAAACTGGGACTTAAACTAAGGGGTTAACAGTGGAGATGGTGAGAGACAGTTGGATTCTGGATATATTTTGAAGGTAGAAATGGAGATATTTGCTGATGGATCTAATGAGGTATATGAAAAAGATGAAAGAAGTTAATTAAAACTTCAATATTTGGAGGCTTAGGAAATGGAAGGTCCGGGATGGATATATAAATTTGGAAGTCATCAGCTTATAGAGACAGTGTTTAAAGGCAGGAAACTAGATAAAAATAATCTTGGTATGAAAGAGAAGAGGCTAAAATTCTGAGTTCTGCAATGCTTCTGTATCAATAAATAGTTGGAGAAATGAACAGGAGCCAGCAAAGGAACCTAGGAGGGAGGGGCTAGTAAGGTAGAAGAATTAATTATTATAGTAATATTCTCAGTGATAAATTACTCCCAGTCATATACAGAAGAAACCTCCAGTAATTCAAAAGTGACAATAATGTTTTCAGAACTCTATGTATCAATATACAGATGGAAAAGAAAGACGGAAAGAAATGTTTTCAGAGCTCTATGTATCAATATACAGAATATAGAGAGGAATAGTTAGAAATATGGTGAAATACCATCATCATCATTGTTATTAACAATGAAAATGACAAAACAAGTACCATTTAAGTTACAAACTTTATTTAATCTTCATAAAATTGTGATTTAATTATTCACGCTTTTTATGGAAAATGAAGATGAGAAAGGCAAGTAACATTATCAAGGTCATTCAGGTACAAAGGACTCAAGAGGAGATGGGAGTTACAACTGGAATTCAGGCACCAAGTGGAGTAGAAGGCTATAACTTTGAACTTAGAACACGCATTTTAATTAATTTACAGTTGTTCGAGTAGCATACGTTCAGCAGAGTGTTAAATATAAGTACAGTTTAAAGAATGATTATAAGGCAAATATTAGTATAAACACCACCAAAGGCATAAAATTGAATATTGTCAGAATTCTGGAAACTTTGCCCCTTCCAGGTCAGTACCTTCCTACTCATCCCAGAGGTAACCACCACCCTGGTTTCTTTATTGTTCTAACTAATTCTTTGTTGTTCTAAGTAATTCTGCAACCTATGAATGAACACTTAAACTATATAATTATTTTGCTTACTTTTGAACATTATATAAACAGTGCCACACTCTTTTTAGTCACACTCTTTTTACTAAAAGAGTTGAGAACTGCAACAAACTGCGTCAGACATAGCTATTAGGACTAAGAAGTAAGTGTTGTCAGCAGACTTTGTTGTTTGTTCCAGGAAATCTTTGCTCAAAAAAAAAAAAATAAAACTATGAACCAATGAATAGCACCACTGCTTGCTTAAGAAAACTTGTGCCAAAAAATATGAGACAACTGCTTTAAGACAGTTCAGGACCATCACTTTGCTGTGTCTACTAGTCTGGAAGTTTGATGTCACACACTTTGCAAAATCCAGTCAGTTTCCTGACTGGAAAACCTCACTTTAAATTACTTGTGCCAAGACCTCAAGATCCTAGAAATAGCCCTCTTCTGACTCTCACCTTCTCAGTCACTGCTAAGACGTTGCTGAGATAATGTTTTCCCTTACTGCAGTGGCTCTGGTAAATTTAGCTATTCTTTACTAACAGGTTGTCTGATGATGCTTTAGGGATTTCAGCAAACTTGGGGAACTTTTGGGGGAGTCCCGTTGAGATCAATTCAAGACTTCCTCCTTGCCATGTTCCAAGAGGCTTGATTCAGAAATAGTGTGCTTCCCAGAGGTCCTTTGAGCCTCCCACTCAGAGATCTGTGGAATTAGTCTCACAGTGGATCTCAGCCCCGATCTCTTTTCTTTGAGCTCCAAATGTGAGGTTTATTTTGTATCCCAGAAAGTAAGATGTTTTAGGGGAGGCTTTTGGTTTCTTGATCAGATTTGAAATCTCTTTCTTTTGGTGGAAACGTATCTTGTGACTGCAAACACTACTGTGTGTTTTGTCTGTCCTTTTCAATTTAGATTGTAAATCTGTAAGAAACATACTATAGGGAGAATATGGGCATAAGCTGAATAAGTCTGTCCTCAAAACAAATTCTGAAAGGCTCTTCAGGAGTCCCTTGGGCACACTTTGCCTTGGGTCAGGTTTTCAGAACCTTATAAGCACCTTCCTCAATTGTTTTTGTAACTGACCTGTTTGGTTCTCTCTATTTGGATCTGAGAAATTTATTGGGCTCTTGGTGGGTGATAGACAATCTGTTGACTAATTTCTTTGCACCGCTCTTAATGACTGTTGCAATTCTCATGGGCTATTCACGTTTAGGTCTTTAATCCACAAGGAACTGGTTTTTCTGTAAAGTGTGAAGTAAATATTTAATTTCATTCTCCTTCCATATGTATGCATAATTTCCCAGGACATTTATAGACAAGTCTGTCTTTTCCCACTGATCTGCAATGACATTTCTGTCATATAGTGTGTCTCTGTATGTGTAGGTCAGTTTCTTGGCTTCCTATCATGTTCCTTTTGTCTAGCACCGGATTATCAACCCACTGTTCCAAACATTATATTTTTATAATAAGTCTTGATATATGTTAGTGCAGTTCATCCCAATTCGTTGTTCTCCTTTGTGAATGCCTTGGCTGTTTAGATCTCTTTCACTATTTAATGCAGTAAAGAATAACCCTGTCAACTTTGAACCAAAAAAAAAAAAATAATAATAAGGAATTTGTTTGGGATAGCATTGAATCCATAAAATAATATGGGGAAAAGCGACATTTTTTCAATATTGGATATTCTTGCCATGAACATGGTATATCTCTATTTATTTAGGTCTTTTAAAATATCTTTCAATTAAATTTTATAATTTTATTTACTAAAATAATATATATATTTGTAGATATACTCACAGGTATTTTGCACTTCTGATTACAAGTGGTATATTTAAAAATTTTGTGTTTTAAATACTTGTTGATGATTTATAGAAAAGCCATAAGTATTTATATTTTTACTTTCTTCCTATCAACCTAAATTCTTTTATTAATTCTAAAAATTTACTTGTAAATTCTTTTGATAATACAGATCACAACCACAAAATGCAGATACCATCACTAAACAATGAGAGTTTTGTTTTTTCCTTTTCTATCTTTAGTCTATTTGTTTATCCTTTTTGCCCTGCTGTGTAGTGAGGACCTCTCAGGTAAATGCTGAATGAAAATGTTGCTGATAGAATTAATTTCTAGTCATCATATAAAGGCAAAGCTCTCAGTATTTCACTGTTAAGTATGATATTTGCTCTAATTTCAGTGGAGGTACTATTTAGCAGATTAAGGGATATTCTTTTTATTCAAGTTTGCTAAGAGCATTATTTGAAAAGTCGTGAATATAAACTTTTATTGATGAATTTTCTCTTCATAATTACACACACACACACACACACACACACACACACATACACACACACACCTTGGTATCATCCTCCCTGCTTTTCTTCTGATTCTACAATCAGTCTGTCTATTGGTCTCTACCTTCAAAATGTCCAGAATTTGACTACATCTCACCATCCTCAGCGCCACTACCCTTGTTCAAGCTGTTATCATCTATCACTTGGTTATTTTAAAAGTCTCTAACCTAACTGAACTCTGTCTCCACCCTTGTGCAGTCAGGGCAAAATTTTGAATGTATAAATTAATCAGACCACATGACTTTGTGACTCAAAAGCATCCAATGGCTATCCCACTCACTCAGGATAAGAGCTAGAGTCCTGACCAGGACCGTCAAGTCTCCTCCCACCTCTGCCCCGTGTGTAACCTCTCTTACTTTATTCTCTGTCCTCTTCCCTGGTTCTCTAGACTCCAGCACAATAGTGTTGTTTCTGTTCCATGGATATGCCAGGCCTGTTCTTACGTCAGCACTTTGCACTCATTGGTATACTACTCAGAACACTCTTTAATCTATCTGCATGCCTGTTGTCTTCATTTCCGTGAAGTCTTAACTCACACATCATGTTTTTATTGATGACATTTCTTTATTGATGACCTTTCTAAACACTGTAACTTAAAACTACGCATGTGGCCCATTCATACCTTTCCCCTTATTTTTTCCTTAGCACTTATCAACATGCATCATACCATAAATTTGACATATTTTTTACCTCCCTCTCTGCAAACTAGAATGTAGTCTGCACAAGGGCAAGGCTTTTCATCTGTTTTACCCAATACTATATTTTCCAAGCATAGAACGATGCCTGGGATATACCATGGTGGAACGAATTAGTTAATTATTGTAATTTTTAAAATTTCTGAAAATCTACTTTAAGAAATAGGAAATGTCACTCTGTACAGTTTCCTATTCCCTGCACATAACTTTCACATTTTATTTCTTTAAATCTAGTAAGCGTACTGTACTTTAATCTGTGTCTGATAATTCCAACATCTAAAATCTTTTTGAGACTTTTAGCTCTTTTATTTCTGTTGGTTCTCAAAGAAAGTGTCGTTTCCTTGTGTCCTTAGTTTTGACAGGGAGTTACCCCAGAGAGTATTTGCATTTCCTTCTGACAAGCACCTACAACACAATTTCTCCGGACTTCATTAAACTCAATGTGTAACATTAGGGTTTTTGTTGTTGTTCTCGTTTGAGTACATACATGATCTCATTTTGTCATAGAGATCCACAGAGCACCATCTGAGGATTTTTTTTCCCCTTTCAGCTTTGCTTGAAGCCAAGGTGATTTTTCATGCAGTGTCTTGTGGTAGAGGAGGTAGGGGAACGTTTATTTTTGACTTACTCTTTCGCTAAAGTATAGACATTTGGAATTCCAGTGTTCTCTTCTCTTGGACTTCCAAGCTTGGCCAGTGATTGTGTTTGATTTTGGCCCCCATTCTCCAGCAGGCTATCAGAAGGAAAACTCAATTTTGCTAGTTTGGTGAATGCTTTCAAGGTAAATGTGGTTTCATTGATATGCTTACGTCTCTTAGTTTCTGCCTTCTCTTTGATTTACTATCTTGCCACATATTTAAAACTTTAAAAAGGATTTTTAAAACAATGTTAAAAGCACTTCAGTTGTTTTCAGCAGAAGGGATAGTCGAAATAGCTTAGCTCATCATATTACTGGAAATAGGATTTAAATATTTCTTTCCAATTGTTTTATAAAAATAGCATAAAAATATTATGAAAGATTTAGAAATTTAAGAAAAGGAAACAACTCATCTAACAATGTACCATACAAATACTAACTGAATTGGCATTTTAATTCATATAATATAATTTTTAATTCATAGTTTAAAATATGGTTTTTGAACTTTATGCATGATTTTGCATTGTTTTAATAATTTAATGTCACATCAAGAAGCAGTAAATCTTGTTGCAGCACTAATAAGTAGTTTTTATGGTATAGTGTTGATTAAGAACTCAAAACTTGGAGTCAGATTGCTTATTTCAACTTTTTCACTTTTACTGTGATCTAGAGTAGGCCATTTAAACTCTGTTTCTCAGTTTTCTCGTCTCAAATTTGGTTATCTTCCTAGAGTTTCTGTGAGGAAATTAAATGAAACGAGTGATACATTTAAATATCTGGGAACAGTATTTGTCACACAGTAGGGCCTTAGTAAATGTTTATTTTTATAATCAATTCTCATATTTTAATAGCTTTATTTAATCTATGCATCAAAATAAAAACCAACTCATAATTTTTTTTATTTTATTGAAGTCTAGTTGATTTATAATGTGTTAATTTCTGCTGTACAGCAAAATGATTCAGTTATACATATATATATTCTTTACCATATTCTTTTCCATTATGGTTTATCATAGGATATTGACTATAGTTCCCTGTGCTATACAGTAGGACCTTGTTGTTTATCCATTCTGTATATAATAGTTTGCACTTGTTAATCCCAAACTCCTAATTCATCCCTTCCCACCCCTGCCCCTGCCACCGTGGCAACCAAAGTCTGTTCTCTGTCTGTGAGTCTGTTTCTATTTCGAAGATGAGTTCATTTATGTAATATTTTAGATGCCACATATAAGTGATATCCTGTAGTATGTGTCTTTCTTTTTTTGACTTACTTCACTTAGTATGATAATCACTAGGTCCATCCATGTTGCTGCAAATGGCATTATTTCATTCTTTTTTATGGCTGAGTAGTATTCCATTGTGTGTATGTATGTATGTGTGTATATATATATACATATATATATATATATATATATATATATATATATATATATATATACCGTTTCTTCTTATCCATTCATCTGTTGATGGAACTTTAGGTTGTTTCTATGTCTTGGTTATTGTAAATAGTGCTGCTATGAGCATTGTGGTACATGTATCTTTTTGAATTATAATTTTGTCCAGATATATGCCAGGAGTGGGATTGCTGGATTACATGGAAACTCTATTTTTAGTTTTTTGAGGAACCTCCATACTGTTTTCCATAGTGGCTGCACCAATAGACATTTCTACCAACAGTGTAGGAAGGTTCCCTTTTTTCCACACCCTCGCCAGCATTTGTTGTTTGTAGACTTTTTAATGATGGCCATCCTGACAAGTGTGAGGTGGTACCTCATTGTAATGTTGGTTTGCGTTTCTCTAATAATTAGCAATGTTGAGCATCTTTTCTTGTGCCTATTGGCCACCTGTATGTCTTCTTTGGAGAAATGTCTATTTAGGTCTTCTGCCCATTTTTTGACTGTTTTTAAAAAATTTTTGTTTTCGTTTTTGTTATTGAGTTGTATGACCTGTTTGTATAGTTTGGAAATTAAGCCCTTGTTTGTCGCATCATTTGCAAATATTTTCTCCCAGTCCATAACTTGTCTTTTCATTTTGTTTATGGTTTCCTTTGCTGTACAAAAGCTTGTAAGTTTGATTAGGTCCCATTTGTTTATTTTTGTTCTTATTTCTGTTGCCTTGGGAGACTTGACCTAAGAAAACATTGGTATGATTTATATCAGAGAATGTTTTGCCTATGTTCTCTTCTAGGAGTTTTATGGTGTCATGTCTTATAGTTAAGTCTTTAAGCCTTTTGAGTTTATTTTTGTGTATGGTGTGAGGGTGTGTTCTAACTTTATTGATTTACATGCAGCTGTCCAACTTTCCCAACCCCACTTGCTGAAGAGACTGTCTTTTCTCCATTGTATATTTTTGCCTCTTTTGTTGAAGATTAATTGACTGTAGGTATGCGGGGTTTTTTCTGGGCTCTCTATTCTGATCCATATGTCTGTTTTTATGCCAATACCATGCTGTTTTGATTACTGTAACTTTGTAGTATTGCCTGAAGTCTGGGAGGGTTATGCCCCCAGCCTTTTTCTTTTTCCTCTGGATTGCCTTGACAATTCTGGGTCTTTTATGGTTCCATATAAATTTTAGGATTGTTTTTTCTAGTTCGGTGAAAAACGTCATAGGTAATTTGATAGGGATCACATTAAATCTGTAGACTGCTGAGGATAGTATGGCTGTTTTAACAATATTAATTCTTCCAGTTCATGAGCATGGTATATATCTTTCCATTTCTTTGAATCACCTTCAGTTTCCTTTATTAATGTTTTATAGTTCTCAGCATATAAGTCTTTCACCTCCTTGGTCAGGTTTATTCCTAAGTATTTTAATTTTTTGGTGTAGTTTTAAAAAGGATATTTCATTTTCAGCATAAGAAAATGCAGCCAATTTCTATATGTTAATCTCGTGTCCTGCTACTGTGCTAAATTTATTTATCAGTTCTAGTTGTTTTTATGTGGAGTCTTTAGGGTTTTCTATATATAGTATCGTATCATATAATTATTTTTTACGCTGGTTTATTTTGGATTTTTTAAATTGGTTTAACTAATATAAGTAATACTATGATGGGCACCACTGAGTATTGCTTTTCCCCATATTTAAATTATTTCCTTAGGAAAATCTCAAAAAAGAGTTATTTTGCCACTACATGCATATATTTATTGTTTTAGTACATAGTGCCAAATACAAATTCAAAAGGATTACACTAATGTACAATAAAAGCTTTGCCAAACTTAAGTTTTCTAATGTTTAATTATTACTAGTAGAAAAAAATTATTTTTGTTATTTTGATTTGTGTTGATTACTGGTATGAATGAACATTTTCTCAAATGTTTGTTTAGTATTTGTATTTCTGCTTTTGGAAAGTATCTGTTTATTTATTTGCCTGTTTGTCTTTTAAGTTTTTTCCTATTTATTTTATGAGTTTTTTTAGATAAAGAGATTAACCTTTGGTCTGTCATATTTCCTGCCACTATTTTACTATGTTGTTTGGCTTTTAATTCTAGTTTCTGTTTTTGCATGCTTTTATCATACAAGTACACTTTTAATATATTTGAATCTGTAGACACTTTCCTTTGGACCTTCTCCTCTTGCTTCTAGATTAAGAAATTTCTTACCCTGAAGATATTTAATAGACAGTATTTTTTCTTGTCTGGCTGAAGTTTAGAGTTTACATTAGGCTGTTTGGTTAAAAGTCAGTTTATTTTGGTGTATGATGCTGTGTAGAGAACCAAACTAAATCTTTTTTAGATTGCTAACTATGTCTTCCAAATCCATTCATTAAATAACTGCCACTCCATTGATCTGGGATGCTTCTTTTATATTAATTTAGTAGCTGTGTTAAAATTTTAAATGTGATTTTCATTTTTTTCTTCAGTGTAAACCAATATGTTTATGACCCCTGGATTATCTTTATAATAGGTACATTATATTTTGAGATAGGGAAGGATTCTCTATTAAATTACAAATTCACAGTAAACAGATTTTGAGGTTATCAGTTATGTTCCTTTGTGCTGAAGGGTAGGTATCCTCATTCATTAATAGCTGCTGAGTGGAAACGAATCAAATCACTTAAGTTATCTTTAAAATAACAGTAAGTTGGATTGGCACATAAAGAAAAACTCTCTCAGTATCAGAGCTTTTCACATGGAATTGACCACTTCAGGAAGCAATGAGTTCCCCATCACCGACTGTAGTTAAAGAAGATGGTTAAATAAGAGCTCATCACCAATTGGAGGATTTTCATAAAGACTCCTTGTTGTTTAATACTGGAGGACTCCAAGGTCCATTTCAGCTTTAAGATTCCATGTTTCTTTAATCTACCTATGAATAAATATTTTTCACAGTGTAGGACTTAGAGGACAGGAGTATTTTTGATTAACTTTTGAGTAGCTCCTAAACCACAGAACAAATCAATTGTTTCATTTAATTCTATTTGAATTGCCAAATTTGCATAAATTCTCATCAAGTTTAATGCCTGTACTTCCTCTCTTTTTTCTCAATAAACAATAAAGTTCCAGGGAATAGGTACATACCTAAGAGAAACACAAGCCTGTTTTAGAAGTTCCCTAGGTAGTTTTAGAAGTTGAATAAAATAATTAACTGGATTTACCCAACAGGAAAGCCCAGTAGGGGCTTCATGTCATTACTGAAAGGGGAGATACATGTTACCAGACTTTAAGGAGGATAATGATGATGAATCCATAAAACCATACATAAGTTTCATTAAAAGCAAAGTTATATCTCATCTATTTAGATAATTGAGGAAAAATACAATACTGAATTATAGGATATTTTAAATAAAAATTTATAAAGCAATAAATCAAAAATTTAATAAAATATGACCTTTATAGAAAAAAAGTACATTTGTTCTATAAAATAAATTGTTTCAACAAACAGATGAGAGTAAATTATAATTAATATAGGTACTACATTTAACATAGGTGTTGCATTTAGAATTAAAAAGTTTAATTTCCCTCATAGTTTGAAAAATATTGATGGAATTATAACATATTAATATGCCTATTAATCTTTTTCTGTGATAACCTAAACATTAGCCTGAACTCTAATTAATCAAAAAAGTTAAGTAGGTGGTTCTCATTGATGAAATGGTAATGCATTGATACATGTACTGTAAAGCAAAGAGAATGCCTTAGAAATAAACATCACAGTAGAGGCAAGAGTCTGTGGCTTTTACCATGACTCTCAGGAGAAGCTCAGCCATGAAATTTCTGCATCCCTGGCTCCAAGAAACTTTGTAAGCAGGTCACAACAAATTGCACATTTTGGTACCTTCTATTCTGTATGTCTACAGACACAACCTGAACTGCTTACATGGTACAGATGGCTCACAGTTCCTAGAACAAACACAGAGGAATTTGTAATATATGATCATCATTTCAAAAATTTTGCATTTATTTTCTTCTTTGGAGGAATCATTTTGTATAATGTGACTACTAAAGATAATTTTCATCGTAAAACGTAACACACATTCACAAATGCAAAGTGGTTTTATATTTTTGAAAAGGAGCATCCTTATTTTCAAATAAATTGGCATAGGAATGTAGGTTAAAAATGACAGAAGTAGGGCTTCCCTGGTGGCACAGTGGTTGAGAGTCTGCCTGCCGATGCAGGGGACACGGTTTCGTGCCCCCATCTGCGGGGATCCCACATGCTGCGGAGCGGCTGCGCCCGTGAGCCATGGCCGCTGAGCCTGCGCGTCTGGAGCCTGTGCTCCGCGGCGGGAGAGGCCACGGCAGTGAGAGGCCCGCGTACCGCAAAAAAAAAAAAAAAAAAAAGATAGAAGTAAATAGTGTTTTAATATGATTATTTTGTAAGGAACAAGATGGAAATTTTTTGTTTCTCAGTTTACTCAAACTATTCAATGAGAATGATGGTAATACCCAGTTCATTGGGTATTGAAAAGATTAATAAGTATAAAGCACAAGTGCTATGTTAAATGCAAAGCATATATTATTGTTCCTTGAAGTTTAATTAAATGAGATACATTTTTGTTCAGTTTGATGTATGTTTATAAACTTGTGCTAGGCACAGTAGAGAGGACAGGGTGGAAGAGACAGATATGAGGTTAGCCAGTTATGATGTAAGATGGACCATGATGCTAGAATAAATTGACAAGGGAGACATGTTCCAGCCTAGAGGTGGGGGGATGGTTGAGGAAGATGACCTAGGGGGAAAGGTTTAAGCAGTTATCCATGTTGTAGGCTTCCCTAGACCAAAAATATTCCATATAGACATAATCCAAACTTCCCCTTTGTACTCTCTTAAGTAGCCCAATACTCTACCACTAGAGACATCCTTGGTTAGGTTCAGAATCATTTAAAACATATTAATTTTCCAACTCTCTTCTAAATATGTTGTGCCCTTTCATGTCCCTAGGCCTTTAAATAGGCAGTCCCTTCCTGGAATGCATATTTTTGCTCCCTTCCTGTCCACTACAGACTTTGTCTGAAAAATTTGCACTCCCCCTCCAAAACCTAGCTGAAAATCACTTCCTTTGCATAAAATTCCTATACAACAGCATAGGCAGGACACTCCTTGACCTAAATTGTAGCAATATTTTTCTGGACCTGTCTCCTAAGGCAAAAGAAACAAAAGCAAAAATAAACAAATGGGACCTAATTAAACTTAAAAACTTTTGCACAGCAAAGGAAACCATTAACAGAATGAAAAGACAACCTACTGAATGGAAGAAAGTATTTGCAAAACATATGATCGATAAAGAGTGAATATCCAACATATATAAACAGCTCATACAACTCAATATCAGGAAAACAATCTGATTCAAAAATGGGTAGAAGACCTGAATAAACATTTTTCCAAAGAAGATATACAGACAGATGGCCAACAGGCACATAAAAGATGGTCAACATTTTTAATCACCAGAGAAATGCAAGTCAAAACCACAATGAGATATTACCTCATACCTGTCAAAATGGCTATGATCAAAAAGTCTACAGATAACAAGTGTTGGCGAGGATGTGGAGAAAAGGGAACCCTCCTAAGCTATTGGTAGGAATATAAATTGGTGCAGCCACTGTGGAAAACAGTATGGAGGTTTCTCAAAAAACTGAAACTAGAACTACCATATGACCCAGCAATTCCAGTCCTGAATATATATCCCCCCAAAATGAAAACACTAATTCAAAAAGAAACATGCACCCCTATGTTCATAGCAGCATTGATTACAATAGCCAAGATATGGAAGCAACATTAAATGTCCATCAGCAGATGAATGGATAAAGAAGAGGTAGTATATACCTACAATGGAATAGTACTCCTCCCTAAAAGGAATGAAATTCTGCCATTGGCAACAACATAGATGGACCTAGAGGGTATCACTGCTTAGTGAAATAAGTCAGATAGAGAAAGACAAATACTGTATGTTATCACTTATATGTGGAATCTGAAAAATAGAATGAATGGACATAACAAGACAGAAACAGACTCATAGATGTAGAGAACAAACTAGTGGTTACCAGTGGGGAGACGGAAGTGGGGAGGGACAAGATAGGGGTAGGGAATTAAGAGATACCAACTACTATGTGTAAAATAAATAAGCAATGAGGATATACTGTACAGCAGAGGGAAGTATAGCCATTATTTTGTAACAACTTTAAATGGAGTATAATCTGTAAAAATATTGAATCACTATGTTGTATACGTTAAGGTAATGTAATATTGCAAATCAACTGTACTTCAATTTAAAAAAATCACTTCCTCTATGGAGCCTTCTTCAAATCCTGCAGTATGGTGAACTGCCCTTTCCTTGTAGTTCTCACAGTGCTTTGCTCTGTGTCCTGTGATGTATTTATCAGACCATATATCATAATTTGTGTGTACTATCTAAAATAGTGTGGAGATTTACCCCCAAACAAGGACAGTATCTTACCTATATTGTATTTCCTAAAATCTAGTATGTACTGTGTTTCTAACAGATGTTTTTGCTTGAGTTGATGGAAATAATAGCTGAGGGAGTAAGAGGGGGCAGTCAGAGATAATGAGAAATCTTTAGGAATGACAGTTCTAGGAAGACACCTGGAAGCAAGACTTCAATAACATTTAGACGAGAGGAAGGGTTTCCAGGTGTTGGAAATGGCCTCAGAATGTTAGATAAAATTACAAAACAAAATGCATACTTCTCAACTATGCCCAGGGCAAGCTCTGAGAAGAAGGTCCTGAAATTTAAATTGCTGTTCCTTGAATTGTACCTCCTCCAAAAAAAGCCAACGAAGACACATTGTAGTAGACCTTATTGAATTTTATTATTTCTGTCTCTTTTATTTTGTTTACTCTCCAGGAGTTTAATTAATATGCTAAGTTCAATTTTTAAGTGTTCATGCTTCTTACAGTGCTTTTTCCCTTTCTGATGAAATTTTGCAAAAAAAAGTCTTTACAAATTTTAAAGTTAAAAAGCTTACATTTCTCATTATTAGTTCAAAGACATGTATTTTTTTTCAATCAAACCTGAACTTTGTACCAGATCAGTACTAAGCTAAGTCTGACTGTGAAGGGGAAAGAATCATACAAAGATGTCAAAACATGGTGTCTGCTCCCAAGGAGCTCTTAAGGTCATAGGATAGTAATGTTTTTTAGCATTTTATAGATAAAAATACTTTCATTTGCTAAGTCTCATTTCACTTTTTTATACAACTTATTTTTTAACAGGTAAGGAGGCTAAAAGTAAGAGATTGAATGATGACCGAGGTCACAGCTATTAAGGGGAAGAACATGGACTTGAAAATGGGTTTTCTGACTACAGATCACATAGCTTTTGGACAGCATCCTACTTTGTTCTTTTGCAAGTCTCATAATCAAATTGATTAAGTCGGACCTCAGAAAACTCAGTTTAACATTGGAGACAGGCACATTTCCAGTGTTACTATAGAACTCATGATATATATATAAAAGACCCAAAAGGGATAAGGAGCTATAATATTTGGAGTTGAGATGAGAAGGAAATTTCCTGAAGGAGTTGATTCTTAAGCTGAGTTTTGAAGAACAAGTAAGTTCTAACTTGAAAAGGATTGGGGAGATTGCCTCCATGCAGTGAGGACTGAGTGTATATGTGTACAGAGGTATGTAGAGACAGAATACATGTGGGGAAATAGCGGTACTGCAGAGACTGAAATAGAGAAAGAAGAGAAAGGAGGAGTGGAAGGCGCTGAGCTAGGAGGCAGACAGATGTTAGCTTTTAAAGAGGCTGACAGACTGAAAAGAAATCTGTTTTTTTGTTTGTGGAGTGCAGACCCCACAGAAGTGTGACATGTGACCAAATTTGTATTTTGAGAAGTTCATTCATTCAGCACAGTAGATGATTGTTTGGAGGGAGGACAAGGGTTGTTTGGAGGCCCAGACAGAAGGAAGCCATCACAATCACTCAGGGGAGGAGGAAAGAAAGTTTAACACGCAAGAATGGCAGTACGAATGGGAAGGAAAGGATGTGGAAGATTAGGCAGGCAAATATGTATAGAACTGATAAGTGATTTTATGGTTGAGGTGGGAAAGAAAGCAGGATCTATGGTAAGTCTCAGGTTTACCACTTAGAAACCAAATGGATTGTGTTGCTGTGTCCTGAGAGAGAAATTTGGAGCAGGTCTGAAGAAAGATGCAGTGAGTTTAGGCTGGCATATGTTGGATGTGATGTAGCTTTGAGGCACTCAAGGCAAGATGTCTAGCTATCGTTTGTTGTAGAGAAAGCAGTAGAACCCAGGACTTAGGATTGCAGTCCGTGAAGCTAAGGTGACTTACATTTCAAGCCCTGCTTACCACCTACCAGCTGCATGACCTTAGGCAAATTATCTAATATCTTAAAATCTTATGTTCATAACTAGTAAAAAAAAAAGGGGGGGGGTTTAAAATAGTTACCTTAAAATGTATTTTGAAGATTAAATATGATCACATGTGTAATTATTTACGGTCTGTCTTCCCAACTGAATTGTCTGCTTTTTGAGAATAGAGACTATGTCTCTTTTGTTTAATTCTTTATCTCAGTACCTGGAACCATACTTGGAATGTAGTAGGTACTCAGTACATACTAAGTGAGCTAAATGACCAAATGCCCAGAGACTCTTCTGTAAATAGCAGGTATAAACATCATATAGGAGGTTGAAGCTTAGCAAAGAGGGTTGGGAAAGAGAATGTGTGTAAGTAATTGAGTGTAGCTATGGGTTCATAGTAGTCATTCTATGGAGTTTGTACACAAAATGTATCCCTGAGGAAAAGAATTTTTAAGGAACAACTGAAGGAAAAGGAATCTCTGCTGCTATGACTCTTGACTATGTCCAGCTGTTCTTTTTCTAAGCTTATCAAATCTAACACTCTTAATATCAGAGCTGGTTCCTGGAGACACCCCTTCACCTGTTAACACCAGACTCCACATGGTGAATTCTTCCATGATGTGCACTGGGCAGTCAAGGGTAGGTCCCACTTACAAACTGGTGATCCTCCTTCAGGCAGCCTACTGCCCATCTGTCTTCTGAGTTGCCGGGTTCCAACCAGTAACATTCAAGAGTGCCCTTGGCTTTAATGGGAGCATTTAGAGCACAGACAAGAACAGCTGCTCCTTCCATGCATTCCTGTATATAGCAAGCTGTAGGTGTTTCCTCTATCTGGATTCATCTCACAACGAACTTCTGTGCTGCTGTTACTAAAATATGGGACAACTGTGACATCTTTAGATGGGAAAGTCTAATTTGTTTCATACTATTCTAGATTTAAGTTTCTAATTAAACTCAGAGAGGTGACAACATTGTGGGTGTGTGAAGTTGTCTTCCTGCCAGCTAAGTGTTTCTCTTTTTTGCTTGTGTGGCAGAGAAGGTTGTGCTGTGCTTTGTTAACATGCACGACAGTTGGCTTTTTGTCAACAGCTGGCCGTTTGGGGTACACTCAACTGTTCTTCAGTCAGATGACAGAAATGTCTTAGGGTGGTTCTTCAATCACAACCAAAATAGTTTTTTTTTCTCTGTATGTCTAACTAATAACAACAATAACAATCATTTTCTAAGCTTCTATTACACTGCAGAACACGAAGAAGACAAGGAGGGTAAGAATGCACACCTGTTAAGGAGCTGCTTGTTGTGATCTAAGTACAAAATGCTAGTGACCTGAACTAAGATGGGGACAGTGGGATTAGAGGGAAATTAAGGGATAAAAATGTAGAAAGAGCTGTGAATTTTATGACTTGGTGCTAGATTGGGGGATAATAAGCAAGAGGGAGAATCAGTGATGACCCACTCCCACTCTCAATAATTTTAAGTACCCCATTTGCGTGCTCTACGCACTCTTCCTCGTATATTTCTTGTTAAATTTTATTCTTCACTGTTGGGTTGAACCTGAAGGAAGGCAGGGGCCACCTCTGTCTTGTATACTGCAGCAGCTCTTTAGCAGCTGGTAGAGTGAATACAAGCCATTCACCAAGGTGTGGACCACAGAGGAAGGGGTGGGTTGGAACTGTGTGAAGAAAATGATAGTTATGGACATATGTGAAACATTCAGTTGGAGCTGTGTTGTAGCAAAACTG